>NC_062213.1:61621490-62932671 GCF_902686445.1 Sciurus carolinensis
AGGATGTAGACAAAATTATGTGTGAGGCCCTGGATTCTATCCCCAGCATTATAAAAGTTGACAAATTTTATATTATATTTTTACCAAAATTTAAAAATAAATTTAAAAGATGGGGGAATGGAGAGCAAAAATCCATGAAAAACCTCTAGAGATCTTTCTTTTTGTACTGGGGCTCAAACCCAGGAGTGTTCTACCACTAAGTTACACCCCCCACTCTTTTATTTTTTATGTTTTTGTCACAGTCTAGCTAAATTGCTGAGACTGGTCTCAAGCTTGCAATCCTGCCCCAGCCTCCGGTGACGCTGGGATTACAAGTGTGCATCATCACACCCAGCACCCCCTAGAGATCTTAAAATATTTCCTTCTAAAAGAATTTATAGTTCCTTGGAAAAAATGTCCATTTCAGGTCTGGGGCAGAAAATGTACAAGATAAGCCTGGAAAACATTTTATTTTATTAGATTACCAATTTAAAGAGGCTCTGCTGACCAAAGATGAGTGTTATTGGTTTTCTACTGCAGCAATTAATTTGTTTTCTGGTTTTGTATCTTGTAACATGCTTCTTTGCATTTTTGTTGAAGGTAAATGTTTACATTCGTATGAATTATAAATATATTTGGTTTATTATAGTAAAGACTTTTGTACCAATTGAGAAATTTTGTTCTCAAAACAAGTTATGAGAGGGAATCAAGAAAACCTTAAAATGTTAGCCAGTGCTTTTTTTCATTCTTTCCTAGGTGGAAGTAGAAATGATTTGGGGGGGGGGTTGTTTTTGCTTTCTAGTACATTCACAATGAACATATATGATCCTGGCATAACTTTTTATAGAAAGATACTTCACCCCATTCTCTGCTAGGATAATAACAAGCAACAAAGGATTGAAGAGCAATCAACCAGAGGCCCAAGTGAGGACAAGATGGCACAGAGGAATGGGGCGTGGGGATTTTGAGTCTGATGAGCTGGTCAATACTAATAGAAGGCAGGCTCTAGGTCACAAGAGGATGACTTTTCTGCCTCAAGCTATCCTCTATGAATAAGCTTCTGGCAACCTGAGATTTGAATGACCTTTTTCTGTGAACTAGTTATGCCTAGTCCTGCTGCTTCTAACAGTCTCCCTCATATACATTTAACAGTCTCCCTCATATACATGCCAGGCATATAAAGGGTTTTTTTTCCCCCCAATACTGGAAATAAAACCCAGGTGTACTTTACCACTGAGCTACATCCCCATTCCTTATTTTTTGAGAGAGGGTCTCATTAGTTGCTGAGGCTGGCTTCTAACTTTCAATCCTCCTGCCTCAGTCTCCTGAGTCGCTGGGATCACAGTTGTGTGCCACCACACCTGGCCAAGACTCAGTTAAATTTACTATCATGGCTGGCCACACATTTGTTAGTCAACTCCATGAAGACAGACTGGGTGTTTTGCTCATATTACTCTAGTAACTAGCAAACTACCAGGCACATTCTAGGCACTTAAACATCTATCCCATCCTCAAACTGTTTCTTTTCATTGGTTTCTTCTGTGTCAAAAGTGAATGGTTTGTCATAACCCATTAGATGGTTATAGTCTTCAGGGTTTGAAACAGCACGGTTTGAAGCCTTTACAAGAACCAACTTCCATTCATAATTAGAGATAAAAATCTTCAAGTGCAAATTCTTGATAAAGCTAGCATAAATTGTTATTTTATAGAAGGTATTGGCCTTCTTATCAGTGATTCTCCTATTCTGATAATGTGCCAAGAGAGACGAGCACATGTGGAAAGACAGATGGCACCACTGAAGACAGCCCTACTTAGGTTACCATTTTGGAGCTGATTACAAACTCAATTGTACATGGACACTCATGACATGGACAGGACAACCATGAAGAGGTAAGTAAAAACCTGTATTCTGAACTAAAGGAAACAGACCAATATTGCTTCCCATCATTAGTGAATTTTTCAAAATGTTTTTCAAGTAGGAAAAGAATATTCATATAATTAGAAAAATCCAAACACAAGAAAAATATAACTCTCCTTATTGTTTTTGACATCTGATCCCATTTAGAGGCATGTATTATCCAGGTATACATGAACAGGTACATAAATATTCACATTTTTTTCTCCCAGTACTGGGGATTGAACCTAGGGGCACTCTACCATTGACCTACATCCCCAGTCCACTTTTTTTATTTTGATAAGGATCTTACTAAATTGCGTAGGCTGGTTTCAACTTGTCATTCTTCTATCTCAGCCTTCGGCATAACTGGGATTACAGGAGTGCACCACCATGCAACAGCGAATATTCACACTTTTTAAAACAAAAATGATACTATGCTTTGTTTTTCAAACATAGCTTATTTATTATAAAGGAACATCATTCTCTGAAAATTAGAATCTCATAGTTCTAAATTATTTTAATAATCACTAACAGAATACAAAAGTAAAGACAATCTTATTATACATTGAAACAAAAATCACAATTAAACACAAACATAAAAACAACAGGCTTATTTCTCATCCTCAAACTGTTTCTTTTCATTGGTTTCTTCTGTGTCAAAAGTGAATGGTTTGTCATAACCCATTAGATGGTTATAGTCTTCAGGGTTTGGAAAGAGCCCCGGATTAACTAACAGTGATTTTGTTTTAGCATAAAATGTGGTAAAAGGATGTGTGCTGTCTGGAATCTTCACATCATTCTGGTGAAATACCGTAGTTTTTTCTGAAAGAACGACGCTGTAAGTGATGGCTTTGTAAGTGTCCGTTGTGGCCTCATGGTACAACCGAATAACATAGCCTTTTGTAACAAAGTGAAGCAGCACTGGGGTGATCACTGTAAAGCTTCCTATGATGCCATAAAATAAGATTTGCAAAGGCAGACTTCCAAATATAATATTATTTTGTGCAAAAATGTATGGTAGAAATGCAATGCTGAGCATACTTGTAGAATAAGAAAAACATTTCACACCTAAAAGGGAAAAGAAAATGGGAGAGGGTTAACACTTTTAAAAGAATCAAGCTATCCTAGTAATTCTTCCACCTCTTCTTCCTATATCATCGTCAAAATACTAATATCAAAATCAAAATACAAATATAGTGCTTATTACACAATGGGCTGTCTTAAGCACTTTGCATATTTTACATTTTTTATTCATGAAATTCACAGAAAAGTCCTATAAGATAGATGTATAATTGTTATTATCAACCCATTTAAAAAATAAGATTAGGGGGCTGGGGAGATAGCTCAGTCAGTAGAGTGCTTGCCTTGTAAGCACAAGGCCCTGGGTTCGACCCCAGCACCCAAAAAAAATAAATAAATAAATAAGATTATATCTGGGGGCACAGATCATGGTAGAGTACTTGCCTAGCACATACAAGGCCCTAGGTTGATCCCCAGCACTGTGAAGAAAATAAACAGGAGAAAAAAATGAGAAAGATGAAGCACCTGTACAATGGCATATAGCTACTAAGTACCTGGACTGGGATTCAAATCCAGGCTTTTTACTTTATACTCCCTACCATTGGCCATTACAACACATTGACTCGCCAGGTAGGAAATCTGCTTTAGGATTAAATGGCCTCAACCATTAAAGATTTAATATTCCTCTTATTACTATATTATAAAAGTTATTATACTATAAAAGTTGATTCAGACATCAGGTTATCAAATAAAACTTTCTAGCAAGTAACACATAAAATGTTTAACATGGGCAATTCTATCAGGCTAACTGCTCAGTAAATCACCAAAACAGTATATCATCCCCACTAAAAAATAAATAAATACCACTAGGGGTTGAGAAACATATAGGGCTGAGCACCATAACACACACCTGTAATCCCAGCTACTTGGAAGGCTAAGGCAGAAAAATTTCCAAGAGGCCAGCGTCAGCAATTTAGCAAGACCTTGTCTCAAGATAAAAAGGGCTGGATGCAGTAGCTCAGTGTAGAGTGCCCCTGGGTTCAATCCCCAGTACTGCCAAAAACAAAAGCAAAAATCCTACAGTAAGATACTGTTTTCCACCAAACTGGCAAAAGCCTTAAGTTTCACAACATACTATTGGTAAAGCTTTAACAAAGCAATACTCTCAAACACTGCTGTTGGCTGGAGGCTTAATTATTGTACATTAGTAATTTAAAAATATTTCCATTCCTCTTCCTACATGTAGTTGCTATGACATGGATACACATGGGAGAAAGGGGAACCAAGTTGCCTCCTACATAGAAAAGTCTCTTCAACCCTTCCAAAACATTTTCTCTATTACTTCTGTCACACTGTAGTGGATAAACAGTTATCCCCCACTCCACTCCCACCCACCCACCCCCGCAACAAATTCATGTTCACCCAGAACTTCAGAATGTGAAGTTCTGTATAACTCTCCAATGTTCTTTGCAGATTTAAAAACTGAGATGAGATCATGTTGGTCTAGGGTGGGCCCTAAATCCAGTGACAGTGTCCTTATAAGGACAGAAAAAGACACACGAGAGATAGAGAATGCTGTCATGTGAGGACCAAGGCAGAGAGGAGGTACACAACTACAAGCCAAGGAATGCTATGATGCTAGGAGCCACTAAATGCTAGAAAAGGCAAGGAAGAATTCTTCCCTGGAGCCTTAAAGAGAGCAAGGCCAGTCAATACCTTGATTTTGTTTCCAGCCTCCAGAACTAGAAAAATAAATTCCTGTTGTTTTAAGTCATTGGATTTTTTGTAATTATGAAAACCCAAGGAAACTAATATACACATATACTTTATTTTGCCAGGAGTGAAGTAATTGCTATTTTCTAAACATATTCCAGGCTTTCCCACTCTTGTACCTTTGCTTGTACTACTTCTGAGCCTAGGATGCCCCCCTTTCACACCTCTTCATATTCAAATTCTACTTGTCTTAAAAGACCCAACTGGAATGTCATCTTGATGAAGTTCTTTCTGTTATCTTACTATTATTATTATTCTTTTGTTTTTGGGGGGGGGGTGTGATACTGGGGGTTAAAGCCAGGCACTCTTATCACTGAGCTATATCCACAGCCCTTTTGTTTCATTTGCAGAACTGAGATAGAACACAGGGGAGCTTTAGCACTGAGTTACATCCCCAGTCCAATAACAATAACTGAAACTAAAATGTTCCTCAAGGGTCTACATTTGGTAATTTAGAAAACCTTCGAGAATGGTACCACTTCCCAGTGTGGTGACACATGCCTATAATCCCAGTGACTTGTAAGGCAGAGGCAGGAAGATCACAAGTTCAAGGTCAGTCTCAGCAACTTAGTGAGACCCTGTCTCAAAATTAAAAAAATAAATTAAAAGGGCTGGGTACGGAGGTCAGTGGTAAAGCACTCCTAGATTTAATACCCAGTACCAAAAAAAAGAAAAAAATAAATAAAAGAATGGTACTATCTTAATGTCTCTCTTTCAGTTTCCATATAGGAACTAATCTTTATCTCAAAGTGACTTTCTATTAATCATAATATTAAAAGAACTCAAGTTAGAATTCTCAAATTTTAATATCACAAATAGTTATCTCTTCCACAAATATTACAAACTACCCATACCAAAATTAATTCCTATTTTCTCCTTTCCAGAAAGGAGTCAAGTGGGAACAAGACATATATATTAATAAAACTTCCTATATTTCAAGAAATAGCATCTATATTCAGACAGGGGTCACTGTTAAAACATATCTCAATGACATCAATGTAGGTATCCCAGGCCCAAGACAGGACACTAGACTCAATGACCTATTGATGAATTAACTTCAGAAACCACTAAATAAATGTCTCTGTTGCAAATTCTAAGATAACCTGAACAAATGCATAATTTATATAATTTTGAATTATACAAGCATTACATGCTTCCCCCACCACCTGTAATGCTGGGGATCAAACCTAGGGCCAAAAGCATGGTAGGCAAGCATCCTATCACTGAGGCACACACCCCAGCCCAATTCCCATTTTAAATGACAAATTAAGCCACAAAGCAAAAATGGAAAGCTCCCCTATTCTACTCCCCCCAAAACAACATTCTTAGCGGTAATTTTCCACTTTTCTCCACTTTTGTTATTGGTTAAATACCCCAAGAGGTGACCAAAGAATGGAAGTGTGAATGTCATAATATCACAAAATTATAACAAAGCCTTCAAAGATATTTTTAAAACTCCTAAAAATGCAAAGATCTCAACCTGTACATCTTATCAACAGGCATCAAGAAAAAAATTATCTAATTTTTATGTCCTGTAACTAAGAGATGCTAAAACAATACCTAACATATGGTGAGAATATTTTTTATAATAAAAGAAAAAAAAGGAAACCCCATCATTTCTGATTACCCACCAAATACTGCACGGGCCAGATTCCCAGTATAAATCAGCCTTCCATCTTCTGATTTGTCAAGTTGTGTATGTAAGCATCGAACACATCTGTGCCAACAAATAGGTATCTATTGAAACAAGAGACCATTATGAGTACAGACTAAATTGCATTTTAAACCAACTATTAATTTTTAAAGGTTATTTTAATAAAAATGAGATAATAATTTGTCAATGAGGTGACAAGAATAATTCTCCCAAATAATCTACAGAGCTAAAGAAATCAAACTGACTATCAGCATGGTTTTGCTTAATTTCAGTCATAAGGAGAAGTGTGCTGAGTTGGGAGTTTGGTAGGCTTGGATCCAGTTCTCAGCTTTTTAGATTTAGTGTGAACTTCAATAAGTAAAAAAGTTAAACGGGATAGTTTCTTAATGAAAACATCATTCTTATTTGATTTAAATGCATAACTTTAAAAAAAATAATATGTAAAATTAGCCAGTAATCCCAGATGTTTGGGAGGCTGGGGCCAGATGATGGCAAGTCCAAAGCAAGACTCAGCAAGTTAGTGAAACCTTGTCTCAAAATAAAAAATAAATGTGGCTCGGTGGTTAAGCACCCCTGGGTTCAATTCTCTGTACCAAAAAAAAAAAAAAAAAAAAGTGAAATTAATTTTAATACAATAATCTAAGTAAAACACTCTATAAATTCTATACTATAGATAGTATTTTTTAAAAAACTGCAAGTCTTTCCCTAAGGCCTTGTAAATACTTTGCATTTATTTCTTGTTCCTCTTAACAAGGAAAACATTTGTACTGGAAATCCTATATCAAATATCCAGAAACATGAATTCTCCACACAACGCCCACACGCCATTTCTTTATACTAAAATTCTATTCGATTCTAATTTCTTAAGCAGTTCTACATTTCAAACAGGCTTGACAATCTTGACATTTTGTAAGTGTAGGACACAATTTATTTAGATTAAAATGAAAAAATTAATGTACACACCTCATCTTTCCCCTGAGACCAAAGGCATTCCTAAAAATGGAGCCACCTAGCCTGGGGATGCAGCTCAGTGTAGAGCCCTACCCCAGCTAAGGTCCTGGGGTTCGATCCCCCTCAAGGGCTGGGGGAAGTGTCAACCTACTTAATTAATAAAATACAACAAAGGTTACTCGAGTTGTTGCAGTTCAATTCCCAAGTGCCTGAATCCAGTTTCTTTGCAAATTAACTCTTCCGAGCTTCTGCTTATGGGCAGAAAAGAAGCTAAGGCCAAGTTGTCATCAGAAACCCACTGGATTAGGAATCACCTGTAGAGAATTTTGGAAGAAAATAACCCACTTTCAACTTCCCCTTGGTGCTCCCAGACTCGAGGAGGCAGTTAACCCCAGGACTGAGCCCCGCACAGGGAGGGCTCCTTCTGCACTCCAGCCAGGAACTGTCAGTCAGGAGAACGCAGTCACAGAGAGCCGCGTAGGCTACCCCCCGGCCGAACGCTGCGGCCGCACCCTGTCACCCGAACCTCGGACGGCCTACCTGCACTCGCTCCGGACGCCGGAGAAGGGGATGGGCACCCTGGAGCCCCGCGCTCCCGCCGGCCACCGGCCCCAAAGGCCTGCTGCAGATTGCCCGCGAGACCGCCACGCTGGGACTTCGGAGCGCGGCAGCCGCCCACAATGCGGTCCTCTTCCCGCCAGGCCTCAGCCCGGCCGCCCACCGGCCGACCAACGTTAGCTGCAGCATGCCGCGGACGGGAACTGGCGGCGGACTGCCCTGCAGCTGAGGCGAAGGGGTGCCAGGCACCGCTCTTTACAGACACCAGCTTTGGTTCGGAGCGCACGCCTTGGTCAGTGCGTCCGCAGGACTGGCACCCGCGCGTGCGCAGATTTTTGAGCCCGGCTTGCAACCTTACCTGCCACACGGGTTCCGGTAGACCGAGCTGAGAGCCGAGAGCACTCTCTTGGGGTCCAGGATCTACAAAGTCAATCTGTGCCCGGCGTCCCCTTGTTAGGGTTTGACCCTCATTGTAGTAGTGCGGAAGGACAGAGGGGAGAGCCGCGTGAGAAGGACAAAGTCTGTCCTTCATTCTTATGGAGGTCGTTTTCCAGGTCCTAAAAACTGTTTGCTTT
Organism: Sciurus carolinensis; assembly: GCF_902686445.1. Classification (NCBI taxonomy): domain Eukaryota; kingdom Metazoa; phylum Chordata; class Mammalia; order Rodentia; family Sciuridae; genus Sciurus; species Sciurus carolinensis. The sequence goes on from NC_062213.1 coordinate 61,629,898, forward strand.
GAGGAAATGATTCTAGCCTATCTCAACGGAAAGAATATGATGCGATTTGAACAGAAGTGAATAATCTGATTTGGCCATTGAAATGATAGAAAAACGGGACATGCTTATATAATTTTGATACTTGTTATCAAATTTTTTTTTCAGTATTCGTTCACATTCATATACACATTTGTTCATGACCCATTAAAGAGGTGTTGGGTGGGGCTGGGGATGTAGCTCACTGGTAGAGCACTTGTCTAACCATACTTGGGCACTGGATTCGATCCCCAGCACAGCAAATAAATAAATAAGTGATATTTGACCTCTATTGCCAGAACTTAAGTAGGAACAGAGGATGACTCAGGAATCCACAATGCTAACAGTGGGGAAACACCCCAAAATAAAGTTTAATTTAATATGATTGAGATATATGGTATACAAATTGCTACAGAAACTCAAAGGAGATCATGATAAATTTGACCTCATAATGTCTTCAAAGCGACTTCCCATTCAGCTTTCTTGAAGAATGGACTGGTAGAGAGATACGTGTTTACCACTATTTCAGAACCATGATTGTTCTCAGCCAGGCGCGTGGCAACCGCCTGTAATCCCAGAAGTTTGGGAGATTGAGAGGCAGGAGAATTGCAAGTTCAGGGTCAGCCTCGGATATTTAGCGGGACCCTCGGCAATCTGAGTTCCCATCTCAAAAAATAAAAAGAACTGGGAATGTAGCTCAGTAGTAAAGTGACCTCGGTTTCATTCCCCAGTACAGGAGAAAAAGAATAAAACTGTTTTTGATTTGGAACCTTATTTGCTCAAGAAAGGAACAAATTCAGAGGCAACAATAAAATGTGATCACAGTGACAACTCGAAAAACTATTTGGGGTAGGAGGTGGAAAGGATCTCTAGAAGGATTAAGGGATGCTACTTTGTGAATAAATTTTCCTGTAGTTATTATCCATTATTATCTTTTTTGGTGCTGCTGTGGATTAAGTCCAAGGCCTCCCACATGCTTGGTGAGCACCCTGTCACTGAACTTCAGCTATACCCACAATCCTGCCACCTTTTAAAAGAAAGAGTTTAGTGTCATTCATATTCATTACCCATTATCTTACTGATACATATTTAAATTTTTCTTTTCATACAAAGGATGTTATCAGTTATTGAATTTGAATTTATATCATCTGTCAAGTTTACTTTCTTCCTGCAGATACTGTAAGTAGATGAAAATATTTGTTCTACTTCTGAAGGTATCTAAATAGCTAAAATGATATTATATTCTGAAAACTGTGCTATACAATTACATAGGATTGTTATTTATGGTTGCATAGATTTTCCGTACTTATAATTTAGAGGTATTTGTTGAATATAAGCTATTTGAAAGGAATTTTAGAATGATTCTAAGGTTGCTTAAAAAGAAAATAACCTGTAGGCTGCATATGGTCACACACAACTTTTCTCCCAGCTACTCAAGAGGCTGAGGCAGAAGGATTATAAATCCAAGGCCAACGTCGGCAATTTAGTGAGACCCTGACATGAAATAAAAAGTTGAAAGGGTTGGGGATGTAATTCAGTTATAGAACTCTCACCTAGCATGCAGGAGGTTCTGGATTCAATCCTCAGCACTAAAGGAATAAAAAAACAAAGATGGAAGCCTATGGAAAAATTGAAAAAATGAATATAACTTTTAGAAAGCATGACCACCACTGTTGTATGTAATGTATATAATGTTTGTGGATTGTTGTTTGCTTGTTTCCTTCTACACTAAAGGAGGAAACATGATTGAAAATGAGCCCACAGGCTTCTCTTTGTTACTGAACCAGGCCCATTTTGCGTGCTGGTCAGTATAACCAAATGCAATGGGTTCCCTCTTGGTGACTTCAAAGCCAATAAGCAAAACCAAGAGATAAAAGAGGGAAGAAAGGTTTATTACTTGCAGCAAGTAAGAAGACCACTAGGGATACTTCCTAAAGCAGTGTCTCTCTTAAGACAGAGGGCAAGGGAATTTTATGGAGAAGACTCATGCATATTGATCTTGAAATGACTTATCTTCACCTCTATAGGCAGGTACATTCCTGAGCATACTCAGTTGGTGTAATGGTTTGGATCTAGAAATCTTCCTTGAAAAGCTCATGTGGTAGGCAATGAAGCAATGTTCAGAGGTGAAAAGATTGTATTACAAGAGTTCTAATCTCATGAGTGGACTAATCCATTTGATGGATTAATAATTTGAATGGACTACCAGCTAGTAACGTAGGCAGGTGGGGCATGGCTAAAGGAAGTAGGTTACTGGGATGTGCTCTGACTTCTTTATCTATGTATCTCTGTCTCTGTCTCTTTCTCCTTCCAAACTGAAATGAGCTGAGCAGCTTTCCTTCACCGTGCCCTTCCACCAAGATGTTTCTGCTTCGTGGTTAGCCAACCAAGGACTGAACCTCTGAAACTGTGAGCCAAAATAAACCTTTCCTGCTTTAAGTTGTTCTTGTCAGGTATTTTGGCCACAGCCATGAAAAGCTGACTAGCATGGTTGGAGATCATGCTTCATACATTGTATGTTCAAAGATGGCAGACCAGACCCCCATCCACTCTGTGGATGAGCATCATAATGAGATTTTTTTTGTACCGAGGATTGAACCCAGGGGTACAAAACACTGAGCCACATCCCCATCCCTTTTTTATATTTTATTTAGAGACAGGGTCTCGCTGAGTTGCTTAGGACCTCACTAAATTGCTGAGGCTGGCTTTGAATTCATGATGCTCCTGTCTCAGCCGCCCAAGTCACTGGGATTACAGGCATATGGCACTGCACTTGACCATAATGACCATATGAGATTATGATGACCAAATTTTGCTTACTCTAGGTCATCCAGAAGAGTGACTCAGTGGTTTTGACTAGTTTAAGCAGGTTCTTTGTGGTTTTCTCTGGAGGGCCTTTCTGAAACAAAACAAAATTAAAAACAATCCTGAAAGAGTATTAGCAGTCATTTAAAGGGCTATCACTTCTTCCCCTGCAAGCACAGGTTCTTGCCATTAGCAGCAAACAAAACAATTAATTTTGCAGAAGAATTTATTCACTAGGTACCAATCATGTAGAAAGAGGAAAATTAGACTCAAATCTTCCTTCCCAAGGATAAGGTCTAGACTTGTTAGTCAGTTTTGTGTCACTGTGACAAAAATACCTGAGAAAAACAAGGGAATAAAGATTTATCTTGGTTCATGGTTTCGGATACCCTTCCAGGGCACACCCCAGTGATCTATTTCCTCCAACTACACTTTACCTCTTATAGTTCCACTACCTCCCAGTAAGTTCATTCAGCTATGAATTCATCATGATGATGTTAGAGCTCTTATGATCCAATCACTTCTCAAAAGCTCCGCCATTGATCACTGGGGACCAAATCTTCAACACATGGTCCTTTGGGGGACATTTCATATCCAAACCATGAGAGAGGTATTTATAGGCTCAAGAAACAGGGTGGTCTGAGACATGGGCAATTAGGGGCAGGGAAGAGTGAAGCAATCAGTGGTCTGTGCACATGTAATCAAATTCCATAATTCTCCATTCCAGAAAATAGCAGCATTCAGGTGATCTGAGAGTGCTACCCCTCTGTTATCAAAAATCACCCACTGGACACCTGCAAAGGCCTAAGCAAAGAGTCAGTGATTTTAGTCATTTGGAGATAGACAAAAGCAGCCTTACAAGTTCCTGGAAAAAAACTTAGGCAACCCTTACCATTAAGACTCATATATCAGAGGTGTTATTTATCACAAAGCTAATGGAAGTATATTGTTTGGCTATGGGACCTCTAAAATTGATGATTAAAAGCAAGTAACTAAAAGTTGAAGTGTTTTTTCAGGTTTTCCCTCAGTTTCATCTGCACCCCAATGCTCCCCTTCCCGCCATCCCCCAACACACACACACACACACACATCAAACTCCATTTTGAGCTACCAGCACTACGAAAACCTTTATTATTTCTGCAAAGGCTTTGAAAATTTAATCCAGGGCAGCATTTCTAGTCTGGCAATTCATTTTTAAAATGCACTATCTTTTACTGGCCAAATGAATTTTTAAAAGCCTTTTAGGACTGGGGATGTAGCTCAGTGATAGAATGCTTGCCTGGCATGCGTAAGGCCCTGCGTTTGATACCCAGCACGGCCACTTAAAACAAAACAAAAAACCAAAACAGTCTTTCAGGCAGAAGTCATTAATCAATTCAACAAGAAACTGAATCCCCCCTATCTGCTTTCCTTTTGTAGGTATTATTGTACAACAGTCCCTGGCTGAGTAACTTGCAAAGGTGAGTGCCTTGGTCCTAACATCCTCTTCATGCCACACTCCACAAAAGCAGAAGAAAGTGAACTTAATTTAGCTGTTTCAGACTTCCTGGAAAGGTGCCTATATCTAACCACAGTATAGGGTGTTCGAAAGAGAGCGAGAGGAGGAGGTTCGGAGATGGGGGAGCGAAGCAGGGGGAGGAAAGGGAAATATGGTCCCCCAAGTTGAGCGTCAAAGCGCCTGGACTTTCCGTGAATGAGCTCAAAATCTAGGGGAATTGAGCAAACCCAGGAAACTAGACTGAGGGCGGAGAATGGCCCCCAGAGTGGGAGTGGGGGCGTGGTTAGTTTTCAGTAAACACTGAACGAATACCGGGAAGAAAGGAAATGAGGCTAGCAGATTAAGCGAGCCATTGAGATGCTCGTCAACATGCCCTGCAACTTTTCAAAGGGCAGCTGCTGCTTCATTAAGAGCATGATTTTATTAGCACGGGAAACACACTACCACATCTCAATCTTTGCTCTGCACCATCTCCGACTTCCAGGCGTACCCACAAACCAGAGGCAGACAAAACCTCTACCACCACCGAAACCCTAACGTGCAGCACGAGAAACTACAAGTTCCAGGATGCACCGCTGCCTCAGGCCAAACACCAACAACTGCAACCCGCCAAAGAAACTGCAAATCCCAAGGTGCGGTTCTGCCTAGGATTCCCGAGAGCCTTTGCAGAAATTGGATCAGGTTGGCGCGGCATGCTGGGAATCCAAAAGATCTGGAATCGGATTGGTGGAGATTTGCCAGTGACGTCTCTTAGGAGGGCCTGAGTTACTGAAGGAGAAGGGAGGGGGCGCTACGCACTTCCTCCAGACCCAGTGGACGGCGGACTGCGTCTCAGCCTCACGAGGTACTAATCTCCCGCGCGTCGCAGAAAGCGGCTGTGACCCGGCGGAAGTAATTCCTCGGACTGCCCCGGAACCCACAGGGGCAGGCAGCTGGGGGTAGGGGGGCGGCCCTGGAGTAGGGGCTGTGGCGGTACGAGGGGACTCGGCTGCGGTGACTGCGGGGCTGACGAGTGAGTCTCGGGTTGAGGCGGGAACCATGCTGCGGGTACGCGTGGAGGGCGAGGGAGGCTGGAACTGGGTGTTTTCACAGTCCCACTTCTCATCCCTTCCCATCTGGGCGGAGAAGGAACGGAAGCTCTTAACCTCCCCGGGCCTCCCCAGCTCTTGGTTTGGGGGAGGGGAGAGGAGGTCGGCGGGACCTTTACTGGCGCCTCTCGGTGGGCTTGGAAAGATGTGGTGTGAGGAGAGGCTGCCGGCGACATTGGGCCTTCCCTGGGCTGAGCGCGGGGAGGGTGGAGTTAGGAGCATGGCAGCTCTGTCGTTTTTTCTTTTTACTTTAATCATGTGCGTTCGATTCGTTCTTGTCTTGAAGTCAGTCTCTAGTCCCAGGAGTGGGTCCTCTCACTCTTCCAGCAGCGGGACCCCGAAAAAAGTTTATCCCAGCTACTCCTTGGGTGATCTCTGCCTGACTTGTTTGGTTGGGGCTTTCGTGCATCTACCTCCCAGTCTTGACTGAAAGTATAGTGCCCAATTGAATTTCTCTTACGGAACCGAAATCTCCTTAGTACCATTTAACTGTGGAGTTTGGGTCATTTAGTGTGAACATTTCTATTGAGAATTTCAATGTAGAAAGCAACTGAACTCTTTAGTCTTAAGAAAGAAAAAAAAACTTGTTTTTTAAACTGCCGAATTTGCTTTTTGATCCCCAGTTATTTCCTTTTTTGTTAAGTGACCTGAAATGATAAGTATCTAATCTCACGATATATTCGTGTTGAAACATCACAGTTCACACGTGGATTTAAAAAATTATGGGGGCATAATGATTATGTGTATTAGTGGGATTCATTGTGGCATATTTGTACATGCACATAACATGATTTGGTTAATTTCATTTCCCAGTACTACTTCGTGCCCTACCTTTTTCCCCTCAGTGGTCCTCTTCCTCTGTCCTACTGGTCTCCCTTCTGTTTTCAGGAGATTCCTTTTTTTTTTTTCCCTCTCTGACTAACATATAAGAGATAAATAACAGCCCTTGAATTTCTGAGTCTGGTTAATTTGCTTAACCTGATGTTCTGCAGTTCCATACATTTATCAGCAAATGACATAATTTGCTTCCTTTTTATGGTTAAATTGATGTATACACACAGTGAATATATACCACATTTTCTTATGCCATATCCATTCTTCTTTTGATAGACCACTGAGTCTGGGTACTGTGAGCTGCATTCCTGTGCTATAAACATAGGTATGCACGTATTGCTTTAGTGTACTGACTTTAATTCTTTTGGATAAATACCAAGGAGTCAAAAGTGGATTTCTTCTTTCTGAAGATACGATGGCAAGGAAACAGCTGTAGTTCTTGCCATCGTGGATATTTGTTTTGATGATTAAGGATTCTAATTTTTATCTTGCATATTTTTTATGTATTTATTTTTATTTAATTATTTGCAGTATTGGGGATGGAACCCACAGCCTCCCACATGCAAGCCAAGTGCTATACACTGAACTATACCCCCAGTCTCCTATTTAAGTTTTTAAAAACTCTTTGTTAAATGTGAAGATTTAACCAGGTGTGGTGGCACATTCCTGTAATCCCAGCATCTTGGGAGAGGCAAGAGGATTGCAAGTTTGAGGCCAGCCTCCACAATTTAGCAAGGCCCTGCCTTCAATAATAAAAGGGCTGGTGATGCCTGGCACAGTGGCCCACACCTATAATCTCAGCAACTCCAGAGACTGAGGCAGGAGATCGTAAATTCAAGGCCAGCCTCAGTAACTTACAGGCCCTAAGCAATTTAATGAGACCCTGTCTCAAAGTGTGAAAAGGACTAGAGATGTAGCTCAGCAGAGCACTCCTGGTTTCAGTCTCAGTACCATGGGGATAAGGAGTGAGTGAAGGTTTGTCTAATAACTGTCATTCAAAAAATTACACATTTCTTTCAAAAGGAGAGAGTGATGGTACTTCTGTAATGCAGTAGTTATAGTCAGCCCCATATATTGAGTTCTAAAGTAATATTAGTTAAGTGCCCTTTTTTTTCTTTTTTTTTTTTTTTTTTTGGTATATTTTTCAAGTGCTGCAGAATAACATCTTTAAATTTTATGCTCTTATGTGTTCATGCATTTCAGCTAACTTGCTATCCTAAGTGCTCCATTGTTCCTTTATTACATAAGGTCAGACATAGCCCATACAGTAGTGCCTCAAATTTTAAACCTTTAATGATTTAGGAAAATGATAGAATTCAAGAAATATTTATTGAGAATCTTCTGTTGTAGGCATTGTTCTAGGCCTGCCCTCAAAGAACTTGAGGAAAGAGTGTATATGTAAGTAATCAAATAATAGTTTCAGGTAGTGCTTGAAGGAAATACATTAAGATTAGGGATTAGTGTATCTGGGATGGGAATGTCTGATTTTGATAGAATAATCAGGGAAAATCTCTCTGAGGAGTTAATATTTTAGCTGAGTCATAAGGAAGACTTGAAGAACTTTTCAGACAATAGTAACTGCAAATGAAAAGACCTTGAAGTGTGAGTAAACTTGACCTATTCAAGGAATACTAAGATCAATGTTACTGGAACATAGTAAAGGAGGAGTGGTGCAAGATGAGATGAGGGGGCGGGCTGGGAATATAGTTCAGTTGGTAGAGTGCCTGCCTTGGAAGCACAAGGCCCTGGGTTCAATCCCCAGCACCAGGAAAAAAAAAAAAAAAAAAGATGAGATGAGGGAAATTAGCATGAAATAAGTTTGGAGCCTTATAGTCCTCTGTCTGTAATGAGAAGCCAAGCCATTAGAGAGTTTTGTGCAGAAAATTGATACCTGATTTATGCTTGAGATGGTAGTTTGCTGGATGGAGAACAGACTTGCTGGAAGGAAAATGGGGAAACCATCTCCTAAATAGGCTTTTGTAGTATTCTATTGGAGATATGGTAGCTTGAACTAGAGGTATAGAGTTAGAAGTGAATGAGAAATGGTCTGATTTGGAATGTGATTTGAAACTGAAGTCAAAATCAGTCTTTCTTTCACCCTGGGACAAAAGAAGAAAAAAATGAGTGATCATGTTTTGCCTGAGCATCTTTTCAGTACCATTTACCAAAATGGCGAAGACTGGGAAGGGACCATTGGTTTCTGAGAGAAGTTTGAGGAGTTCTGTATGGGACGTTGAGTTTGACTATTAAGACAGCTGAGAATATGTGAGAAGACAAGTTGGATGTCTACAACTTGCACTTAAGAGAGAAGCCAGTCTAGGAAAATAATCTGGAAATCCTATTTTATAGGTGATATAAATCTTTGTACTGGAGGACATCAAGAGAATGTTAATGGAGAATAAAGCAGAAGACTGGGAGTGATAAAAATCAAAAAAAACCAGGAGGGTATAGCATCAGCAGTACTAAGGAAAAAAAATATCTCAAGGAAGGGAGTAGTGAACTGTGTAAAGCTACAACCAATAAGATGATGTTTAAGAATTGACCACGTGACCATGCAAAATAGTTGAAATTTGATAAGAAGAGATTCTTGAGCAAATTGGTAGACCAAAAGTCAGATTGGAGTCAGTTAAGAAGTGAATGGCAGGCTAGAGGTGTGCTTTAGTGGTAGAGAACATGTTCCAGACCCTAGGGTCAGTCTCCAGGACCAAATGAAAAAAAGAAGTGGATGGTAGGTTGGAGGGGGTGAGGATGTGAATAACGTCAAGAGCAAGTCTTTAGGGGAAAAGGTATAGGATTCAGTGCTTAATGGAAGAGCTGACTGTGGACAAGAAGGATGGGTATTTTGTTTATTTTTTCAACTTTTAAAGCAAAAATGTGAACAGTGTCTGATGTATAGATGGAGATAAACTGCAGGTAGGAAGATAGCTTAATTGAAATGATTTGTTTCTGTGTATTTTTAGTCCATTATTCTAAAGGTTCTTCTAAATTATTTTATAATGTATAGAATCTGATTAGATATACACAATATATTGGAAATAACTGCTCATACTTTTTGCAAACTGAAACAGGAACTTGGAGATGTTTAAAGGGGATTAGGCAGTTTATAGGGTGAGGCATACACTCAGTGGGAGCAAGCAGTGCTCTGGAGCCCTTAAATTCTGGGTTGTGTTGGGGTAACTGCTTAATAAAGATGGGAAATTGAGTTACAGGCAGTTGTAGGGGGAGGGTAAGCTTAAGGTGGACTCAGGCATTACAATGGTAGAGCTCAAAGAGATTTGTAGACACACATCTTGTTTATTTCCTTAAGAGATTTGTAGACACACATCTTGTTTATTTCCTTAATTTGGGAGATGAAGAATCAGAAATCCTGTCCCTTAACCTTTCTGGTTCTCAAGATAGAAATTCAAGAGTTTAGGATTCTTATGCTTCTTATCCATGAGCCTGTAGAACTTTTTTTTTTTTTTTTTTTTTTTTTTTTTTTTGGCGGTACTGGGGATCGAACTCAGGGCCTTGTGCTTGCGAGGCAAGCACTCTACCAGCTGAGCTATCTCCCCAGCCACGAGCCTATAGAACTTAAGATTAAAAACTAAGAATGGTTGTTACATTTTTTAATGGTTGAACAAAAATTCAAAGAAAAATTTTTGTAACACATAAAAATTATGTGAAATTCAAATTCTTCTGCTGTAATTAAAACTTTGTGGAAACACAGTCACACTCATTTGTTTACATCTTGTCTCTCTGCTTTTACCCTCTACTCACAGAGTTGGAGTTGTTGTGACAGAGACCTTATTGCCTGGCCTGCTAAGCATAAAATATTTACTTATCCATTCCTTTACAGAAAAAGATTGCTATCTCCCACACTAAAATGTAATTTCCAGACTGGAGCAGGGGGCAGTCTATTTTGTCACAGATTATCTTAAGCACCTAGAAGTGTGTGTGTGTTCATTCATGTATAAATAGATACAGATGGGTGAACCTCTGGTTTGGAAATAGAATCTAAGAAATTAGTGTTTCAGTGTGTTTACTATGTGCTAGGCACCATTCTAAGTGCTTTTTATATAAACTCATTCTTTAAGACTCTGGGGTAGACACTTTATTCCCATTTTACAGGAACCTAGGCATAACAAGGTTATATAATTTGCTCCAAGGCGACATAGCTAGGAATTTGCAAAGGTTGATTGCTTTTAAGCTCTATTTTATGTGGAGGGCTAAAATCAGTTCTTCAAGAATGATAGAAAACAACACCATAATAGTTAGGTAGGAGAGATGAAAGGATAGTGTTGCAAAGGACTGTGTCTTCTCCTGTACTCTTAAATTAGGTATTGAAAATCCACATCTCAGCCTGTGTTCCTTATCAGTCACTCTTGTTTCATAAGGCCCAACTCCACAGTTTCTGACCTCTTTTCCTACATTCTGTCCTTGACTTATTCCTCTGGCCAAACTGGTCTCTTGCTGTTCTCTCTTCTTTCAGAGATCCCTTCTTTCAGGCCCCAGATATCCATACACACTCCCTTACTTTATACAGGTCTCTGTCAAGTGTAGGTGAAGCCTGTCTTCACCCTGAATGCAGTAGCAGCCTCATCTCCCCTCTGCCCATTCTCTACCCTGCTTTACTTTTCCTAATTCCTCTTCTTACATCTCATGTTATTTTGGTCTTCTGTCCCCACCTTTCTTCCCATGAGAATCTTCCTTTATGTTCTCTGTGTCCCCAGTGCCTAGGATAGCACTTGGCATACTAACCCTCAGTAAATATTTGTTGAAGGAGCTAGGCGTGGTGGTGCATGCCTATAATCCTAGTGACCTCGGAGGCTGAGGCAGGAGGATCCCAAGTCTGAGACCACACTCAGAAACTTAGACCCTGTCTCAAAAAATAAAATAATTTCTTAAACCTTTTCTTTTCATGATAAATAAAAGCAAAGTTCTCTAACAGCAAATTTCAAATAAAATATTCTTATTTAAAAAATAATAAAATAAAATGAGCTGGAGATGTAGCTCAGGGGTAAAGTGCCTCTGGGTTCCAGTCTCCTATACCACCAGAAAAGGGGGGTGGGGTATAGCTTAGTGGTAGAAAGTAAAAAAATACTTAGAATGGTCCCTAGCATGCATGAGGTCCTGGGTTCTATATCTAGCACTGCAAAAGAAAGAAAAGGAAAGGAAAGAAAAAAATTACATAAATTGAACAAGAATTTGTATGAGCCTAAGAACCCTTAAATAAGAGTTCAGTAGGGTTCATCTTTGACACCCAGGCTAGTACTTGTGCTGTTCTGTACCACAAAAGTTCCCAGGACTGTCTTCCCCACCCAGTCCACGCACATGATCTGGGGCCACATTAATGAGTCTTAATTTAAATCAAGCATAAAAGTTATATTAGGCATCACAGATGAAAATAGAAATGGGGAGCTGGCGATGTTTTGTTTGACAGGATAGTGTCTCCTTACCCTGAGCTATGGAAAACTTTAACAAAATGTCTAGACTCTGAAGGTCCCAGGGAGCCTCCAGATAAGGGTAAATATTTGAGAGTTTTGTAGTTAAAAGTAACATAATTTTCCAGTTCTCAGGGAAACAAAGTATAAACCCTGAGTTGTTGTAGAAGAGACTTGTTCATTTTTAGCTCAATGGAATAATTTCTTAACCATCGAATTATGAGTTCTAATAGGTTAAATGGAGAATGTTCGGAGAGTCTGCTTCAAAGATCTTTAATTTTAAAAAGTACTACTTATTAGTAAAGGTAACGGGTATCTAGTTATTAAGATGGTAGATTCTGGGGCTGGAGTTGTGGCTCAGTGGCAAAGCGCTTGCCTAGCATGTGTGAGGCGCTGGGTTCGATTCTCAGCACCGCATATAAATAAAAGAATAAAATAAAGATCTGTCAACGTCTAAAAACATTTAAAAAAAAAAAAAAAAAGATGGTAGATTCTAAGATGCAGTTTCAGTCAACCTCGGACAACTTAACCTAGATATCTCTCAATGCAGTATTCTCATTAAATGCTCCTACCAATCCCAAATTGTAGGTATTAATATTCTCATTCTTTAAAAGAAAAAACTTTTAAAGAAAGTGGAACAACTTAAGTCTACTGAGTGGCACTGTGGGATCTGAACCATCTGGTCTCCCTTAACTAATGGCAGAAGAGTGGACCCAGGTGAGCACAAGAGTGGGGATCCAGTTTGTACCATAAGGTTTCAAAAGAAATCCTCTCGCCTCATAGAGTGGCACACATCTATAATCCAGGCTACTGGGGAGACTGAGGCAGGAGGATTGCAAGTTCAAGCCTAGCCTGGGCAACTTAGTGTCTCAAAATAAAAAGGGCTGGGGATAAAGCTCAGTGGTAGAGCATTCCTGGGTTCAATCCCCAATATAGCAAAGAGAAAAATAATATTTGTTGAAGGAATGAATTTGTAAAATGGTTTCCAACAAAACTGAGTTAACGCTGTATACCCTCCATCCAAGCTGTCAGACTTTGCTCATACTGTTTACTTTGCCTGGATCACCCTCCCCTTAATCTAGCCTAATGAAAACATCTCCATCCATTGAGACTTATATCAAAAGCTATTTTCCTTTTATGACTGTTCACTTAACAGATTTTCTGTTGCAGCCTTGTAACCTCAGAATTACTTGCTCTGGAACAAACCTTCCTCCTGAGGACTTTATTAGAATCTATGTTTCCATTAAATCTGGGTTAATGTCAGAGTGTCTTTGGAAAGGTTAATCAGAAAACCTTCTTGGATTAAAGACATCTTTGGAGTTAAGAGACTGCAGCTTCAGAAAAGCCATAAAGAATTTTTAAATGCTTACTTTTGCCTTATTTTTTTAAAATTGAAGTGTAATCTACATTATACCATTTAGTTTTGACATATGTCTAGAAAACATTTTTTTTTCAGTCCAGAAAGTTGCCAAATGCTTCTTTCTAATCACCCCTCCTTCCAAAAAAACAACTACTGATCTATCACTGTAAGTTCATTCTGCCTATTCTATAATTCCATGCAAATGGAATAAAAACATCAAGTACTTTTGGGTTTGACTTTTTCTACTTAGTGTAATATTTTTGGTGTTCATCCATGCTATGTGTGTCAGTAAGTTATGCTTTTTGCTGTGAATGATATTCTGTATGATTATATTGCAGCTTATTTATTAATTCTTCTGTTGTGATGGACATTTAGGTAGTTTGGTTTTTTTTGTTTGTTTGTTTTTGTTGTTGTTGTTGTTGTTTCATGAGTAAAGATACTGTGGGCATTTTGTACAAGATTTTTGTGGACAAACTAATTTTTTGGACTTAGACCTAGGAATAGAATCGATAAGTTATAAGATAGACATCTTTAACTTTTCAATCTTTTTAATTTTAATTGTACTGGTGGGTGTATACTCATGTTTCATTGTGGTTTTAATTTTCATTTCACTGATAATTTGAGGCACTTTTTCTTTTTTCTTTTACGTGTGTGGTGCTGGTGATTGAACCCTCTGCTTCCCTTGTTAGGCAAGTGCTCTACCACTGAGCTATGCCCCCAGCCCTTAATGTGTCTGTTGGGTTCTTTTGTCCAATTGTAATTAGATAGTTTGTTTTTTATTATTGACTTTCAGGAATTTTTAATCTGGGTAAACATCTTTGAGACAGGGTCTCCTTAAATTGTTCAGGCTGGCCTTGAACTTGCCATCCTTCTGCCTTATCCTTCCAGTTAGCTGGAATTACAGATGAGGGCCATCACACCTGGTTGAAAATCCTTTTTCAGATTTGTATTGTGAATATTTTCTCTCAGTTTGTGGGTTTGCTTTTTTTTTTTTAATTAATAACAAATAACAGAATGAGACAAACATCATTACCCTATGTACATATATGATTACACAAATGGTGTGACTCTACTTCGTGTACAGCCAGAGAAACAACAGTTGTACCCCATTTGTGTACAATGAATCAAAATAAATAAATAATAAAAGAATACTTTCTTTTTGTATACCTTTATTTTTCATTCTTTTTTTTTAATGTGGTGCTGAGGATTGAACCCAGCGCTTCACACATGCTAGGCAAGTGCTCTACCACTGAGCTACAGCCCCAGCCCCTGGGTTTGCTTTTTTATTTCTTCTTGGCATGTTGGTTGATTGTTGTTGTTTTTCTTTTTCTATTTTTGGGGTTTTTTTTAAATGAGTTTTTTTATTTTGATGGAATGCAGTTTTTTAAATTTGTGCTTTCTGTATCTTTTTTATGATAAATCTTTGCCTACACGGATGTCACGAAAACGCTCTTTTCTTCTAATAGCTTTATTATTTTGCCTTTTACATCTAACTCTGTGAAATATCTCAAATAGATTTTTACATATTCTGTGAAATAACAGTTCTTCTTTTCCAGATGACTATCCAGTTGTTCCAGCTTCATATATTGAGGAGATTTTCCTTTCTAGCCATGTTTTTTGTTTTTTCCCATAGACACGTGCTTTGATTTACTTACTTTATTTTTTTTTTTTTCTGGTATAAGGATTCAGAAAAACCATACTTATTTTTGCAATTTGCAATTTGCTGTGAAACAGCTGTAAACCACCAAAACAAAAATAACCAGTGACCATCATTCACAGTATATCGAAGAACCACTTGTTGGCTGTTTTAGGGTTCATACTTGGCTTCTTTTCATTTTTTGAGATGGGATCTTGCTAAGTTGCTGAAGCTGGCCTCAAACTTGTAATCCTTTTGCTTCAGCCTCCTGAGTAAGTGGAATTGCAAGTGTGTAGCTCCAAATCATTACATTTTTACATCAAGTTAAGAATCATCAGGTCAACCATTTTTCAGCTTTTCATTGCTGTGGACAAAATACCTAAGAAAAATCAACTTAAAGGAAGAAAAATTTATTGTGGGCTCATGGTTTCAGTCCATGGTCATTTGGCCCCATCTGTCTGGGCCTGTTTTGAGGCAGTGCATCATGGCATCATCCAAGAACCAGGGAGCGAGAGCAAGAGGCTGAAGACAAGACCAAACTTAAAGAAAAGCCATCTCCAAAAGTTTCCACAACCTCCCAGTAATGCCACCAGCTGGGGGATAAACACTTAAGACATATGAGCCTTTGGGGAACATTTAAAAATCAATTTAAAATCATAGATGGAATATATGAATAGATTCTCCATTTAGAAAAATATTTCAAACAAGCCTACATTCTCTATTGGCTATGCCTCTCTTTACCAGTCTTTATGCAAGTGATAAGGATTATTATCAGTTTGGGAGAATCTTTCAAGACCTTTTTCTAGACATTTACACTTTAGAACATATATTCACGCATTTTTATTTATCTGCAAAAAAAGATGATGAGTAGATAAGAAGCCACTTCTGTTACCTAAGGGACATCAAACTATACTTATCATTCTAACTTCCTTTTTAAAAAATAGGTGGTTTGTTTTGTGAACTTTTCGTATTATATGTAGACTTTTACCTTATTTTTCACAACCCCACTATTTTATACTATGGGTATAATATTTTCATTTAGCTTATTCCCTATTTGGTGAATCTTTTAAAGTATTTCAGTTTTTTTCATGTGTACACATTATGGTAACTATTCTATTTGACTTTGCAGACAGTGCTGGTGTTTCCAAAAGGTAAATGCCAAGAAGTAACTTCCTGACTGTCAAAAAATTTTAATTGATACTATTTCTGCCTTCCAAGACTGCATTGCCATTTCTTTAAAGTATCATCCATCTACACCTCCACTTAATTTTAGCTAGTTTTAAAATTAAAATTTGTATTTTCCATAATTACTATTGGAACCAAGCAATTTTTCTTTCTTTTCTTTCTTGTTTATTTATTTTATTTATTTTGTTGTGGTGCTGGGATTGGACCCAGGGTCTTAACACATGCTAGGCAAGCAAGTACTCTACCACTAATCTACATCCCCACACCTGACTTAACGTCTTTTACCTGTCCAGATTGTGTTCCCAGAGCTCAGCTTAGTCAGCCAACAAATGTTCAAACTGAGATTTTTTTTTTCCTCCCCAAACTTATGTTTCTACAAGTAATCCATGGATCACAAACTTAATTAACTTCAAGTATTTTTAACTTCTCCCTAAGAATTAGGTCGTTTCAATTCTTAATATTGATTTTCTCTTTTCTGTTAGTGATGAGGGGCTTTTCCCTCCCCTCTTAATCCCTGTTGTATAAATGGTGAAACTGACTTACTATATTAAGTCTGTAGAGAAACCGTTGCTACCCAAAGGGCTTCTAAGATGACTGCGTGGTTGCTTAGCTACTGCTAGTTAAATAAACATTTTAGATGTTTTACTCTGGAAATTATCCACATAGAAAAGTTGGCACTTGAAATTCTTGTCCTTCAAGCCTTTGTACTATTTCTTTTTTCTTTTTAAAAGAATGTTACAAAGTAATATAAAAAGAAAGTGAAATTGATAACTATTTTAATTACCTATTATTATAAAGTGGCATAGTACTGTTTTTAAAGTTTAGAGAACTAAGGATTTATATCAGAAGCTCTCAAGAGAAGTAGAAAATAAGTTTGACTGGAGCCAAAATGTTTTTATCTTGGAGGTATGGACTAATGAAAGAAGTAGAATATGAGGAATATGAGCTGTGAAGTCAAATTGCCTAGGTTTAAATCCTGTTACTTAAATTGTAGAAGCTTTGGGCAAGTGGCAGTCCTCTTCATTGTTTCCCGATCTCTAAATTAAGAATAATTCTGTGGAAGAACTGGTTTTAAATAATATACATCTGTAAGGCATTTATTACGATGTTTACCAATTATTAGAGACCCACAATTTGTTGGTTATAATATTACATGTCAGTTTTGCCCTTTTTCTCTGTTTTAGATCACATTAAAACAAGCACTTTAAATATGTCCTTCTGTTTAGAGTGTTAGAGGCTAAGGTAGGTTTTATTGGGGGGCTGGGGTCTTGCATCATCGTCCAAACTGGCCTCAAACTCCTGGGTTCAAGTGAGCCTTCTGCCTCAACCTCCCTAGTAACTGGGACTATAGCATGCACTCCCACCACCAACTCAATAGATTTGATTTCTACTACTCTGTCACTACCAGGTACAAGTCACTCAGACTTTCTATACATCAGTGATACTCTTTTTCCTAAACTGAGGTATTTGACGGGGTATCACCTAGTTCTTTTCCTGCTCTAAAATGTTGTGTTTCATTTTCTTGACTCCTTAAGGCTAGAATTAAGAATTGAAATACTGCTCAGCAAATTGTTAGAAAGAACAAGGTAGGATTTGTGTGGGCCATCTAGGGATCAAACCCAGGGCCTCATGGCATGCTAAGTAAGCACTCTGCCACTGAGCCACAAATCCAGCCCCAGGATATGCTGTTTTCCTGTTAGTGACAAATAATATTTGTACAAAAAAGATTCTTTCAAGAAATGCTGTCGTGTTGTTAAAATACAAATTATTAGGACTGCGGGTATAGCTTGGTGGTGAGGTACTTTCCTAGCATGTGTGAGGCCCTGGGTTCAATTCCCAGTACCATACACACACAAATTACAAATTACTAGGGGGGAAAAACAACCTTTTCTTTTAGTAATCTGTTATTTTGGAAATATTAAGATTTCTCAAGTAATATATTTTTACCACTTTGTTGTTAAATTTCAGAACTTAAGTGACCTATATACAAAAAGAATGAAAGGGTAAGATTATGTAGATGTACATACTTAATATAAATAGAAGGCAAGTCTTGTCTTTTTTAATTTTTATGGATGCTTCTTCCTGTTCTTGGTTACAGCATGTTGTCATTCATCAAAACAAATATCTAATAAATATAGGATACAGAGCTTTTGATATCCTTACCCTGTTGAGTAAGGAGGAATTACCTTCCCTGCACATTGACATATTAACAATGTTCAAGGTTCAGTGTCCACGGTATTTATTGAGTTCCCATGATGTAGGCGTGATTGATGGAATCATGACAAATCCTCAGCTCCCTCCATCTGAAGTTTGGTTACCAAGGTCCTCAAATTCCTCCAGCCTGCCTCTAGTTAACAAACTACCTAGAGTCCTATTAGTCATTTGGTTAACTTAAAGTAGGTGAATGATGAATAACAAAGACATGTTATTTCTTGGGAAATTACAAGGCTTTAGAGGCTACTTCCCAGAAATGAAGAACAAAGGCCTGCCAAATCCTTCTCTACAACAGGACCCATAGTTTTCTTCAGATCTTTGACCAGAGACCTTTAACCCAAAAAGGAATGAAGGACCACTGCCTTACAACATCTCAGTATAGCATTTTTCTTTATCATTATGATACGTGTTGGCATTTTAATGGACTGCACTTTCTTACATGTATATTAACTCAACATGTCACATTCTTTACAGCCTCCTGTTAGCAACCTCACCCTCAATTTAAAATGGTTATTATACTTCAATTTTAAATAATCTTCCTACAGTTCAGAATTCCCAACTGATCAAATTCACAAAGCATTTTGATACCCTTGAGTTGACTGATAGAACTGTGTGTTGGAGTTACAATTCCATGCGTAAGGAGGAGAGTCCTTAAACTGTTAATAGTGAGAACGGGTTAATAACAGTGGGTGAGAACATCTATTAAAACATTAATTTTATTGTGGTGTTGTTACATTTTTCAGGAAACTACTAACGTTCTTGTGGAACCAAAGTAGAATTTATAAGAACGTAATGGGTAAGTTATATAAAGATAATTTTGTGTTTCAGTTTGTAGAAACTTTTTTCTTCTCAAAGATAGACCTTTCAGAGTCATTGAATGCAAGTAAGAAAATGGTTAAACTGAAATTAGTTGTTTAAGTTTAGGTTTCTGTTTGTTTTATATTCCTGAAAGAAGATTAGTAACAATATTTTGCTAGATCAAATTGATAATATCTAGTGAGTAATTGTACCTTAAGAAATTTGAGGACTGGGGAAGTAGTTCAGTGGTAAAACACTTACCTGGCATGTGTGAAGCCCTGAGTTCAAAACCCAACACTGCAAAAAAAAAAAAAAAGAGAGAGAGAGAAATTAGAAACTTTCCCAATAAATATAAAATGACTTAACTTGCCGAAAAAAAAAAAAAAAAGTAGAAGCATAAATTGAATTGATTAACTTTTTATTTTTGTTCTTAAATATTGACGATAACTGCTAAAATCTGTATGCTTGAATAGTCTATCATTTAGAAGTTATTTACATCTTTATAAGACCCCCAGACTTTTATCATGAAAAATTAATTACACTACCATAACTTTCACTACCATAGCTTTCATTGGATGCTTAATCTTTTTCCTCACTTGCTTTCTTTGCATGTTTCTGTGCTTTTTTCCCCACTCACTTAAGATTTATATAGTGACATTCATACCTAAATACTTCAGCATGCATCTCCTAATTTAGTCCATACTCAGAATTTCCCAATAGTTTCTTCACAGCAGGTTTGCTTATTTTAATCCAGTCAGGGATCACTTGTCTTTAAAACAATCCCCTACTTTAAGACTATTCCTCAATTTAAATTTGTCTGATTGTTTCCATGTGATTATATTCGGAGTAAATATTTTTTACAGAATAGGTGATTTTAATATTTATTAATCTTAGTTTTAGAGATTTCTGAGTTAACTATTAACAAATCGGTAAGTGGATGTTTATGGCATTTCAACTTCATCTTTCTCTTCCTTCCCCTTTCTTGGGCTTCCTATATTTTTAGAGTAAGCTTTAAGATATTTTGGTATGTTGGTAACCATAAAAGTTAAAGTCCTAGGATAGTACAGAACTGTAAAAGGTATGTATGTGAGAAAAGATCTTAAGGGGATGTACAAAAAAATATACATTTATTTATATATATACACACACACACACATACATACACATACAGAGAGAGAGAGAGAGTGAGAGATCGATCTCCATATCACAAAAAAGTTACATCGAGTGGACTACTGTGACTGAAACCAGCACAGTAGCAGTGGGGATAACTGGTAGTAGAGTATGCATTCTCTCTTTTAACCTCTACTTCAATTTTTTTTTTCTTTTTCTTTTTTTTTTTCTTTTCTTGTTGCTGTGTGTGGGACCAAACCCAGGGCTTTGAGTATGGTAGGCAGGCACTCTACCACTGAGCTACTGCACTCCCCCATTCCCTCTGCTTTGAATTTTTAAAGACAGGTTCTATCTAAATTCATTATGTTAAATCATGCAATAATTGAAATTGGTCAGTAAATGTCTTTAAGATTGTTTTTAAGATGAATAAGGAATAAAATGCCAAGTAATAGAAAGCTTAACTTGTAGAATTTGGAACTCAGCATGTAAACACTGTGCATCTTATTTCTAAAAAAGTATTTCAGAAGACAGGATTAAGTCATTTATTTAATATTTTATCTTTATCTTCACATTTGGTTGTGCTGCTTTGGCAACAAAAAAATTTGTCAGTACCTCCTTGAAAAAGACTGGTAAGTTTTCATCTAATGTATCCTTTGATCTGGAGTTTATGCTGACAGTGGAAAATATTTAGAGAGTGATAAAACAAGGCGTTAAAAACTTTATAAAGTTGGAACTGAGGGTGTGGCTCAGTAATAGAGTTCCTGCCTCACATGAGTGAGGCCCTGGGTTCAATCCCCAGCACTGAAAAAAAGAAGAAAAAAAAAGAAATCTTTAAAGTCTCAGTGGCTGTTACCTTCAAGAAATGTTTCTGGTCTTGAATTCCTCAAGTATTAACCTTAGTAAACCTTTTTGGTTTTAGTGTTAGGTGATTCAAGATTCAATACAAATAAATTAAAAAAAAGAATCATTTCGCACACATACACAAAAAATTTTAATTTAAAAAAAATAAAACATCTTTTTGCTACTTACTTTACTTTAGATGGAGAAGAGAAAACCTATGGTGGCTGTGAAGGCCCTGATGCCATGTATGTCAAATTAATATCCTCTGATGGTCATGAATTTATTGTAAAAAGAGAGCATGCACTAACATCAGGAACAATAAAAGCCATGTTGAGTGGCCCAGGTAAGTACAGTTCTTTTTCCTTAAGTTTTCTTTAATGTTTGATAAATGTGTTTTTAAGTTGAATCAAATGATGCCTATTTACAGAGAAGATTTTCTAATGTTATTTCTTGATTATGTTGTATTGGGTGAAAAATTGGTTTTGTGCCATTTTGTTTTCACTTATTTACTCTAAATTTCAACAAAAACAGATTGATTATATTATAATAGGAAAGTTTTTTTTCTGCACTTAGTTTCCATTGTCAGCTTCTTAAAAATCTCATGATTTTTTTCTGGTTTGATATTAAGGTTATTTCTAGAAGTTAACACCTCCCAGATCTCTGTTAACACTTTTTTCTTGAAGTAAATTTAACCAAAAAAAAATTTACATAGTATAGAATTAACTGTTTTAAAGTATACAGTTCATTGCTATTTACTACATTCACAATGTTGTGTAGCCATCACCTCTACCTAGTTGCAGAACATTTTCATCGCTCCAAAAAGAAACCCCATACTCATTAAGCTGTCACTAAATATCGTTTTTCCTCCCTTACCTCCCTGAATCTGGCAACTAATATGCTTTCTAGTTTCCTTATTCTGGACATTTCATATAAATGGAATCATACAGTATGTGACCTTTTGTATTTAGCTTTTTTCACTTGACATTAATTCTTTCATGGTTCATACATGTGATAGCATATATAGTACTTTAGTCCTTTTTATGACTGAATAATATTCTATTGTGTGAATATACAATTTTTTTTAAATCGTTAATCTCAGTTGATTAATATTTGGGTGGTTTCCGCTTTTTGGCTACTATGAATAGTGCTACCATAAACATTTGTATACAGGTCATTTGAATACTTTCTTTTAGTTCTTTTGTATGGGTATATAGGAGTGGAACTGTTTGATCATATAATAATTCTACATTTAACTTTTGGAGGAACCACCAGACTACTTTCACAGAAGCTGAATCATCTCACATTTCTACCAGTAGTGTACTAGAGTTCCAGTTTTTATGTATCCTGGCCAATATGTGTTGTTATCTGTCTTTTTAGTTATAGGCTTTTCTAGTGAGTATGAAGTGATATTTCACTGTGGTTCTGATTTGCATTCCTTAGTAGTTAATGATGTTGAGTATCTTTTTATGTGCTTATTGTATATTTGTATATCTTCTTAGGAGGAATGTCAATGTCTATTCAAGCCTTTTGCCCATTTTTGGACTGAGTAGTTTTTTGGTGTTGAGTTTTTTTGTTTTCTTAGTTTTTATTGGTTTTGTTCTGTTTTGTTTTGTTTGACCAGGGGCTGTCCACCACTGAGTGGCAGTTCCTTTTTATTCTAAGACATGATCTTGCTAAAGTTGCCCAGCCTGAACTTGAGTTTGCAGTCATTCTGCCTCAGTCTACCAAGTAGCTGGGGTTATTATAGGTGTGCACCACACTCAAGCATCTATGAGTTGGTTTTTTGTTTGTTTTTGTTTTTCTGTTAGTTTGTTTAGTACGGGGGATTTAACCCAGGAGCACTTTACACTGAGCCACATCCTCAGCCCTTATTTTGAGATAGGGTCTTACTAAATTGCTGATGCCCTCACTAAGTGCTGAGACTGTCCTCAACTTATGATCCTCCTATCTCAACATCCTGAGTTGCTGGGATTTTAGGCCTGTGCCACCATGCCCAACTTTGTAAGAGTTTTTTATACATTCTTGATATTAGTCCCTAATCTAATACATGGATTTGCAAATAATTTGTCCTGTTCCATGGGTTGCTTGCTTGTCTGCCCACCTTTCCTCTTATTTTCCTCCTTCCTTCTCCAGGGCCTTGCATATGCCAGGCAGCTGTATATCAAGTCTGTTGTTTTTTGTTTGTTTTATAGTGTCTTTTGGAGCATATATTGTTTTTTTTTTTTTTAATTTTGATGAAGTGTAATTGATTGATTTTTTTTTTTTTTAATGTCCTTTCTGTTTCCATATCCAACATCATAAAGATTTTGTTAGATTTCCCCTGTATTTTCTTCTAGGAGTTTTATGGGTTTAGCTCTTAACATTTAGGTTTTTGGTTTTAGATTAATATTTGTGTATGATGTGGGATGAGAGTTAAACTTCATTCTTCTGCATGTGGATATCTATCATTTGTTGAAGATACCATTCTTTTCCTTCTTGAATGTTCTTGGCACCCTTTATAAAAATTAGTTGACCAGAGGTGTTTATGTGTATTTCTTGACTCTCTATTCTGTTTATATATATATGTTTATTATTATATTACTTTAATTGCCACAACTTTGTAATAAGTTTTAAAATTAAAATGTGAGACTTCTAATTTTGTTTATTTCAAGATTGTTTTGGTTGCTTGGATCCCTTGTTCCTTATCTATATTTTTTACTATGAAAAATTTTAAAGCAAAAAAAGAAATGGAATGGTGTAATATACCTTCATTTGCCAGACTTCAGTAGTTATTAATAATTTGCTAATCATATCTTGTTTTACTTATTATCCCTATTTTTAGAGTATTTGAAGAAATTCCCTGACATTGTGTCATTTCACAAACTGTCCCCTTCTACCCTTTTTTTCCTTCAGTGCAGTGCTGGGGTTTGAATCCAGGGCTTCTCACATGCTAGGCAAATGCCTTACCACTAAGCTACATCCCTTTTTTTTTTTTTTTTTTTTTTTTAAATAAGGACAAGGTCACACAAAGTTGCACAGGCTGGCCTTGAACTTGCAATCCTCTTTCCCTAGCCTCCTGAGTAGCTGGGATTACAGTTGTGCCCCACCACACCAGCTATTACATGTCAGGATAAATCAGTGGGTTCCAGGGTTGTCAAGCTGATTCATCCATGAAAAATTTCCTACTCTGACTTTCATATAATGGCTTTAGAATTCATTGTGATTATTATTGAAAATTTACTTCATTTGGGATTACAAAATAGTGATTTACTAATTCTGTAATTTCTTCTGCACTTATTAGCTAGAATTCTTCTATAAAAAAACTATTCAGTACCTTGAAATACAGTCTGTATGGGAAAAGCAAGATAAATGCTTGCATTTTTTTCATTTTATATAAAATTTTTCTTTAATGAATTGATTCTCCATCACCTTCCAAAAAACAATTCGTGTTTTGTTCTTATTTTTGGGTTTCGGTATATCATTATGAACTTTGGACTTACTATATTTGATGTTTTCTTTTGGATAGAAGGTGATGAAGTCTCATCATGTTTCCCAGCCTGGGCCCAAATGATCCCACTGATCAACCTCTCGAGTAGCTGAGTCTACAGACACATGCCACTGTGCCTGGTGCAGTCTTTCTTACTGATGCTGAAAATCCTCCATTTTTATGCCCCAAAGAGCCACATCATTTTGGCTCACAACAGTGTTTTGTTGTTGTTGTTGTTATGCCCCAAAGAGCCACATCATTTTGGCTCACAACAGTGTTTTGTTGTTGTTGTTGTTGTTGTTGTTGCTGTTGCTGCTGCTGCTGCTGCTGCTGCTGTTGGTTTGTTGTTTTGCAATGCTGGGACTCAGTCAAACCCAGGGCCCTGTGTGTGTGCTAGGCAACCACTCTACCATTGAGCCACATCTCATCCTGGTTCCTGTGTTCTCTTGACAATGTGTCCTTGGTCTTAGATAGCTGTATTACTTTCTGTAATATTTCCCAGGCTTATCATATGTCCCAGGCTTTTTGTAAGCTTGATTTTCTTTAATTTAAAAACAAGATTTTTTTAAAAAAATATTTTTAGGGCTGGGGAGATTGCTCAGTTGGTAGAGTCCTTGCCTTGCGAGCACAAGGCCCTGGGTTCAATCCCCAGTACCTCAAAAAAAAAAAAAGAAAAGAAAAAAAATATTTTTAGTTGTAGATGGACACAACACCTTTATTTTATTCATTTTTTTAATGTGCTGAGGTTCAAACCCAGAGCCTCACTCATGGTAGGCAAGTGCTCTGCCACTGAGCCACAACCCCTAAAAACAAGAGTTTTAATCTTTGAAGGAGAAGGAAAACATTTAGAACAAAACTAATATTTGTATAAAAAGGAATGAAGTATTGACGCATGCTACAATGGGAACATCCTCTAAAACTTGCTCTATGAAAGAAACTAAACAAAAAGGTCACATTATATATAATGATTTCATTTATATGAAATATCTAGACTAGGTAAATACAAAGGCAGAAAGCAGATTGGTGTTTGCTAGAGGTTGGAGTTGGGGAAAATGGGGAATGAATGTTTTGAACTAGATGGAGGGTATAGTTGCATAACTCTGAATATACTAAATGCCACTGAATAGTGCACTTTAAAATGATTTAATGTTATATGAATTTCACCTTTAACAATTGTCTGATATCAAAGGATTAAAGTGCCTATTGATAATATTTTATACATATATTCAAAAGGGGAGATTTAAATTTTTGACACATCAAAATTCATTTTACTGAGTCCTATTCTTTCTTCCTAACTCACTCCCAACCAATAGAAACCTGCTGGAAATTTGTTTAAATACTGTATTCTCAGAAAGTGTAATTTGAGATGTGAAATGATTTTTATATTCAATATACAGTGGTAGTGTAAGATTGTTAAAAATCTTGTCCCTATGTGTAAAGACTAAATGATGTGACTTTTATGTGGCTAAAAATTCTCTGAGGAATGGGACCTGGAAGGTAGCTCAGTTGGTAGAGTGCCTACCTAGCATACAAGCCATTCAGTCCCCAGCACTATCAAAATTTTTTTTGAGGAATGACTAAAAACCGATAACGAAGTACTAATAAACAAAGAGAAGTGTCTTATGAGAAAATCCCATTACCATGATCATCTTTTTAAAAAAAAAAAAAAAAAAAACTAAAAGAGGAAACAATAAATTTCCTTTCCTGAAGATATTTTTAGAATGTATTTTCTCAGGCTGGGGGTATAGGTCAGTGGTAGAGCATGTGCTTAGCATACACAAGACTAGGGTTATTCCCCAGTACTAAAAAAGCATTATCTTATGATTTTGTTCTTTATATATTCACTCACTGCCAAAAGAGCCAAATGAGAAAATCTGTGATTTACCCTGACTTTATTTTTACATGGAGATTCAATACCAAATAGGACTCCTGGTGATCTGTAAAGACTTGATTCCTGATTTAGCTTTTTCTGTCCTTCTCACCCTTCAGTAATCAGGCCACCAAGATTTTAGGAAAAGCTATTTAAGTCTCTAACCCATGGGGAGAGAATCAGAATGTTAAAATAATTATTAGTTTGCTAGAGCTGCCATAGCAAAGTACCACAAACTAGATGGCTTAAACAACAGAACTTAGTTCTCTGACAATTCCGGAGTATAAAACTTAAAATTTAAAGTCTCAGCAGGCAGGGTTGAATTCTTCTAAGACCTCTTTCTTTGCCTTGTAATAGATGGTCATTTTTTCCCTATGTCTTCACATAGTCTTCTCTCAGTATCTGTGTCCTAATCTCGTGTGAGTATACCAGTTATATTGGATTGCCAACAATTTTAATCTAATCACCACTTTAAAGACCCTATTTCCAAATAAGTCACATTCTGAGTCCTAGGAGGTCTAAGACTCTAACATAGGAATTTGAGCGGGGGACACTATTCACAGCCCGTAACATACACAATCCTTTTGTTTTACAGGTCAGTTTGCTGAAAATGAAACCAATGAGGTCAATTTTAGAGAGATTCCCTCACACGTGCTATCAAAAGTATGCATGTATTTTACCTACAAGGTTCGCTACACTAACAGCTCCACCGAGATTCCCGAATTCCCAATTGCACCTGAAATTGCACTGGAACTGCTGATGGCTGCGAACTTCCTAGATTGTTAAATAAAATAAATTATAATAAACTGTTAATTTTTTTCAGTATTTAATACCTGTAGTTCAGTTAGTAATTTTTTCATATATAGCATGTTGCCTGTATGCAATTGAACTACAAATTTAATTGCAAAGCAGATTTTCTTCTGTTCTTTTGCATAGCAATCAGTTGAAACTTGTTTCCTACATCAACAAATTAAGGACATTTTCACAAACTGAGAAATAAACAATTATGCCAATTTGTAGGTGGTTTTTGCTTATCCTTTGGATGTGACTTTTAAAATTAGAACAATAAATGTTGAAATGTAGGCATAAACAAACATGTTCTACAGGTAAATAATGGGGCTATGTATTTTTGTTTTTAGTGGTTTTTTTAAAAAACTTATTCTGATCTATAGCCACTGATAGCATTACTAGAGTTATGCAAATAATTACATAATAAACATGTTTATAACTTAGCCAAAAATTGATTTTTATAATTCCAAGAATGAGAGTGGAAATTTCTTATGTGTTTTTTGATAAACTGCAGTATTATTTAAGTGTATCTTGTGTTTTGTTTATTGCTACAGTTATAAGATCTTTATTTAAAAACAATTTTGGAAGATCACTAGGTACAACCTTAGTAACTGTTTGAACTGTAAGCCAGATGGTCAATAGGTAAACTTCATGACTTAGATCCTGTTCATTGTGCATTTGGGGCAATCCAAAGTACTGTACTTTCATTGACTTTAAAGCTTCCTTTGCAGTTTTCATTCTTCATAGTTCCTTATGAATATACGTCCCCTTGTTTAAAATATTCATTATGAGTTTTATCTAGATATTAAAGCTAGACTTTTCTGAATAATACCAGTCTTCCTCCATCAAATGTTATAAAATATGAAAAATGTTGAGCGATGTAAAAAATCTTATAATACACTTAGAGTACATGAATTATATATTAATTAAAGTATGTTCCTATAAATGTGGTACCTTAATCAGTGGGTCTTACAAAGTCAGACTTATAAGGAAGTCATTCAACTTTTAAGCAGACAGCATGAGAAACTATGACAGCATCTTGACTTAGGCTTGGTAGAAGAATCACTGAAGTTGGGTTTAGTATTGACTGTTCTAGTACAACAAAGCTGTCATTTTGAGGTCTATAAACGTAAATATTCAGCTTATTGTTAAGATTAGCTTAATATAGACCAGATTTTCTGTAAAACTACAAAAAAAACAAGATGGTTTTTCCTCTTAGAAAACGTAAACATACTTTACAGCTTATTAAAAGCAGTTACTGTAATGCATACTTTTAGTAATTTAAAACAAATTGGCACATACTTTAGAAGATATGTATCAAGTACAAGCTCTTCTGGGACTGGGGATATAACTCAGTGATAAGAGTACTTTGAGAGGCACTAGGTTTGATTCCCCAGTAAGGTTGGGGGTGGGAGGCTGCTACTTAGTAGCCAGTAATAGCAATTATAAACCTATATGGTAGTTTTTAAAGTTGGAAATAAAGTTTGACCAGTTTTTGTAGGTTACCTTGTTTTAGACCCAGAAGTAACCTTAAGTTTAGGACGTTAAAATAAAACTGGAATGAAGACTAGACAAACCCTTGTATCTTGCAGCAAATGGTACTTGCATGTTAATAAAGGCTGATTGACTAAAAGGTATGATGAACACTTGATGTTTGATCTTTTTAGCCTTAATGTCTCTTTTTTGTGGAAGATTCACAAAACGCTGCAGTGGAACCTTTTTCCTGACACATAGTAATTAACGTCATATTATGTGCAAATCTCCCCAGTTTTTTTTTTTGCACAGAAGATATTATTATGAAAAGTTTGATTCAATTTTTATTTCATTTTTGTGCTGTTTAGGTTATCCTTTTTAGAGTGCTTATTTTTCATGCAGTTATTATCAAGTAAATAATTTCCTTACTTTTGAAATATGTTCGTACATACTGAGAAACAGAAATTTATTATATGCAGTAAATTCAACTTATGCTAACTAACAGAAAGGCATTGAGACATCTTGTTCTCCATGGGCTTGTCATATTGGTGCAAGTCATTTGCTAAAACTTATTTTTTTTTTTAGAAAGTATAGATATTCTAAACAATATAAAATTGCTGTTAAGGAGTGAACTGTTTTAACTCAAGTAATATCTAAGAACAGATTTCATACAAATTAACAGAGCTAGAAAGTACTTAGATATAACAGTGCTAAGTTGAGCTCTGATTAACTGTAAATTTGATGAAGTATTTTAAGGTCTCATACTCAAGATTCCATTGGCTTTATATGTACATGTTTTATTTGCAATATATAAATCTGGTTTAATACCAAGCCAAATCATGTTTTGTATTCCTGTTAAACTCTTAAAATTTTTACTTAATGGTTTGTTGGTTTAAACAAATATTTAATAGTCTACAACTATTTTGGTATATGAGAACTTCAACCTGGGAGTTAGGAAAGTCTAGATCTTGTGCTGATTAGCCATATGAGTTTCAACAAATTCCATCTATAAAATCAGGAAGTTGCACATTATAGGGTGATGTTTTACCACCTTATTTTTCTAGTAAATAAGACTATTGGATAAAACCAAGACTATAATATTATAGATCTAGATTGGAAGAATTATGAACTACAGAGAAAATTTTGAGGATTTGCTACTTCTGGATTAGGCATCAAATATTACATATCAGTATTAAAGGGTTAATGATGTAGCTTGGTGGAAGGCTTGATGAGCATGTGTGAGGTCTTGGATTCAGTCCCTAGAACCACTAATAAAAAGATACTGTAACTAGATTAATTAGAATCTTTCTGGTTTGGTTTGTTTTGTTTTTCTTGCCTGCCATATGTAAAAAAAAAAAAAAAAAAAAAAAAATCCAATTTTAGCTCTGGTTATCAGTAATTTCCTAATATGAAGGGAAAGTATGTGCTGTGATTTTCATACCAGTATAATTAATGCCAGATCACTCAATTCTCTTTTTTCTTTCATTTCTTTATTTTTGCAGTGCTGAGGATTGAACCTAGGGCCTTGAACATGCTTGGCAAACTACTACTGAATCACGTCCCCAGCCCTTTTCCTTCCTTCATTTATTCATTTTCAGTATTGAGGAAGTGAACCCAGATTGCTGCTACCACTGACCAACATGTACAGACCCTTTTTAAATACTATTTTTAGACAGGTAACTTGTGGTCCTCCTGCCTCATCCTCCCAACAGCTGGGATTACAGGTCTGTGCCGCCTCTCCTGGCTTAAGATGTCTTTCTGCTTGCCTACTATGTGAGAGGCAGTGTGTTCACTCTCTAGTATGACAAAAGAAAAAAAATTTTCATTGACACACTAATAATTTATCCTGAATTGGGTACATATAAGATTATTTTTATCTACTTGGTGTATCTTTTGCTAAGCCCATTAGATATTCCCCTCCCTCTTTTTTTTTTTTTTTTGGCAATGCTAACAACCAAACCCAAGGACTCGCCCAAGCTAAGCTAAGCACAAGCTTTTCTACCAAGCTACAACCTCCAGCCCCCCAAATTTTGTATTTTTGTATATTGTTCTCATATAGGACAAAGGTAAATCAAAATTAAACTTTTCCCCTCCTTCTAGTACTAGATACTTGCGATTGCTCTTATATTTAGAATTTTTTGTTCTTGCCGTATTGCCCAGTCTTGCTTCTAACTCAGTTCTCTCCTCAGCTTCCCTAGGATTACAGGTATGCACCACCACTCCCTCCTGGTTTTGTTGTTTGTGTTTTGTTTTATTTTGAAATGGGATCTTGCTATTGTTGCCCAGACTGGTCTTGAACTCCTGAGTTGAAGTGATCTTCCTGCTTCAGCCTCCCTTGAGACAGGTTCTCCTAAATTGCTCAGCCTGACCCTGAAATATTGATTCTTCTGAGTAGCTAAGATTACATATGTACACTATTGTATTCGGCTAAATTTGGTGATTTTTTAAACTCAGAGTTGTCTAAAATGGTTATATCAGGGCCTTTTTAAAATATTTGGCATCATGCAGTAAAACTTGTGGTTAATCCTATCTCTGCATGCCAGCTGGCCGAGATCCATGGGTAATTCTTTTTTTAAGAAATAGGATGTTAATTCTAGGCATCTAAATTTTGATGTGTACATTCCAAATTTCTATTTTTTTAACTTCCAAGTCAGTGTATTGTCATTTCTGCTTTAGAAGACTCTGAGTCTGAATCAGTCTCCAGTATGATTTTGAATTGGGAAGTATAGTTTTTTAAGATCATCATAGGCAATGTTTGTCATTCCATAAATTCATTTGTTTTTGAAATGCAAGTTTGTTTAGTTTATTGCCACCATTCAAGTCAGTCAGTATGTTTCCTTTTGGTTTTTGGCTTTAAAAAAAAAACAAGGATCTTAGACAATATTTAATCATAGTCTAAGATCACAAACTAATTTGCAATAAGATTCTAGATCCAGATTATAGTTTGGGTTAGTTAGAACAAATATGGTGCTTACATTCTAGAAAACTACACCCAGTTAAGAAAGTCTTTTGTTAAAGTATTGAAGTAAGCAATATGCAAAAATATTGAAATGATGTAATTGAAGTGTAGGCAGTTGATACATTATGTATGCCTATAACATAAATGCTTTGAAAATTACATTTCTCTGCACATGAACATCATCCTTCATTTAGTAGAGCTGTTCAAAATGTTTGTGGGACTGCCCTGCTTTTAGGACTTATAATAAATATTCTTAAAAGATTCCTTTTTTTTTTTTTTTTTTAAGGTTCTGGGGCTCAAACCCAGGGCCAGGCAAATGCTCTACCACTAAGCTATAACCCCCAGCCCATTCTTTTGAAAAGTATGGAACTAAAGGAATTAGAGTGGCTTTCTTATGTAGGCAGTAACCTGGTACATGTCATGTCAGAACCAAATTTAAAGCTGTAAGCTTACCTTGAGAAATAAAAGGAGTTAACCAAATTGTTTTTGACATATCTTCAGCTATTTGTAGCATACTTGTGAAAACACTAATTTCACAGGGTAAACTCAACCCAAAATTTTTGGTTAAAAACAATTACCAGGGCTGGGGAGATAGCTCAGCTGGTAGAGTGCTTGCCTTGCAAGCATAAGGTCCTGAGTTCAATCCCCAGTACGCAAAAAAAAACCACCAAAAACAATTACCAACATTTGCTTTTTAAATAAAAAAGCTGCATCAAAGTTGCAATTCAAATGAGTTTTATAAAACTTGCATCTTGTATCATCTCTTATTACTTTGCTCAGAGTAGACAGGGTTTAAACGTTGTGCTTCAAGCTTACTGGGGTTTTTTTGCAACACCACATTGAAAGACAAATTTCCTGTTCAGGGCAAGAATACAACCTGATAAAGTATCACCCAAAATACTAAAGGTTCTCTCCATTGAGAACCTACCCCTAACGAATTGGGTCCATAAATTAAATGGATTGTTGGAATGGCTATACTAGAGGCATAAGAGACCAAAACTTACAAAACAAATGAGACTATAATTCAAAATTATGTCATGTTTTAAAAATACAACTATGTACATCATTTTCCTAGTGGCACGTTTCATCTTGTGGCTATCATCTGAAGACTAAAATAACGGGAATGGGGATGAGATGTTTTGTGGGGTTTTTTTAGGCAGTGCTTATCTTGTTCTTTCCTAGTGTGCCTAGCATAGTACTATACACATGGTAAGCATTCAATAAATATTTGTTGAGCTAAATCAAGGTTCATTGGTATATAAAGGTAGTGTCTTAATTACATTAAATCGGGTCTTTAAGTTTTACATCATAATTATCCATGAAGATTTGTCCCTTGATAACCAAACGGAGGATGTCTGCACATCATCCCCTCCCCCACTTGCAGGGAAAAATACTAAGTTGGTAGATAGGAAAGCCATGTTCTAGATTACTGGTTGCCAATCTAGATTCTTGGTGCTCTTTCTTGAAAATGGTACCAGTCTCTGAACACACATTTCTTCAAAGGAGATACAGAACTGATCAACAGCATATGAAAACATGCTCAAGTCATGAGTCATCAGTAAAATGCTAATAAAAGCCACAATGTGTTACTACTTTATATGCACTAGGATAGCTATAATAACAACTATTGTCCAGAATGTGTAAAAATTGGATCCCTCCTACATTGGTGATGGGAATATAAAATGGTAGGTTCAGCTGCTGTGGAAAAATTTGTCACTTCTTCAAAAAAGAAAACAGAGCCTCATGTGCATGGCCCTAGGTTAGGTGCCCAGCACTGCAAATAAACAACAACAACAACAAAAGGGTAGAATTACCATCTAGCAATTCAACTCTTAAGTATAACTTCAAAAGTTTCTTTGAATTTTTAAACAGAATAAAGAAAAAAAAAGCTGCGATTAAATTACAAAAATTTGAATAAAATGCCAAGAAAATAAAAGAATTAACTAAAGTATAAACAAAAGTATAAAGTATAAACAACTGGATTTAGCAAACTCAACATTTCTGAAAAAAAAAAAACATTTCTGAGAGCTGGTTAAAAACAACAGATGAACTTGTGAGAAATCAAGAGAAAAAATGAGCAAGCAAAAATGCATTGTTATGAAAAAAAAAAAACTGCCCAACATTTGTTATGAGAAAGTTCATATCCAAAAATAGAGAAAGGTTTTTAAGTTCTAAGAATATGCCATACCAAAAATTTTTAAATGGGGACTAAGTGAGCAATGGCTCACTCCTGTAATCCCAGCAGTTTAGGAGGATGAGGCAGGAGATTGCAAGTTCAAAGCCAGCCTCAGCAACAAAGCGAGTCCCTAAGCAATTTAGCGAGACCCTGTCTCAAAAAGAGCTGGGGACTCAGTGGCTAAATCACATAGTGACTAAGTGACTAAGCACCTTGGGTTCAATCTGTAGTAATAATTGCTGGGATTACAGGCATGTGCCACAATACCCAACTAGTTTTTTAATCTTTAAGGAACATGATTCCCATACTAAACTCTTCTAGCATATAGAAAAAGACTGCCAATTTCCAAGTCGGTATTACAAAGCTAAAGTATCTACCACCACCAAAGAAGAGAGATCTTGCAGGTCTCCTCAAGAACATAGAAGCAATGATCCTGACAAAAGTACTAGCAAATGAGGTAAACAGCAGGGAATTGATAAGCAGCAAAAACTGCCTCACCAAGAAACAGATATCCTCTGCTTGAAACCCAAGTTAAGGAGCAACAAGGAACGCAGCCTCCCTCTAGTCCGCCATCTTGGATCTCAGTACTAGCAAATGAAGTCCAGACTCTAGTCAAGAAAACACCATTTAAGTGATGTTTATTCCAAGAAAGCAAGGATGGTTTAAGAAAATCTATTGACTTAATATACCAAAGGAAAAAAGTATCTCAATAGGTGATTTAAAATTCATTTGGTAAAATACAATCTCCACACTTTATTTTAATCTAATACACTAATAGTAGGAAAGTATGAAAAGAACATTATTTTAAAACAAACGCAAGCCAACTGTTAATTTGTACTTAACAAAAAACATTCATCAGAGGTAATCTCATTAAAAATGAGAACCACCGTAAGAATACTTAGTCAATTTAGCAGTTCTTTGAAATTTCCATACAATGTTGCATTTTTTTAATTAGGTATAAATATTGAAAAGGAACAGACAAAATATCTGCAAACAATGTGGTGTTGCTCAGAAAAATTCCAAAAGGGTGAACTGAAAAATTCTGAAAATTTTCTACAAGAAAACATTTATAGAATGTCTTTGTATGAGCTGAGATAGTAGCATAGAAATCTCCATTCTGATTGTGCAAAATACCCCAGTATCTGAATCTAGGTGAAAATAGGACCCAAGCAGGACAGGGTTGTAGCTCTGGTAGAGCACATGCCTAGTATATGTGAGGCACTGACTTTGATCCTGAGCACCACATAAAAATAAATAAAAATAAAGATTGTGTCCATCTACGACCAAATATGTATATATATACATATATGAAGATAGAACTCGAGCATCCTACCTCAGAATTCCAAAAAGAGACTTCTTCTCTGATTGTTGACTAGGGCATAAAAATATGATGGAGAAATCTAGGGTGTGGTGGCCCACGCCTGTATTCTTAGTAACCAGAAGGCTGAGGCAAGAGGATGGCAAGTTCAAGGACTAAAGATCAGTGGTAGATCACCCTGGGTTCAATCCATAGTACTGAAAGAAGAAAAAAAGAAATGTGTGTGTGTATCCTTCCAATAATTGTCTCTTCCTTTTTACCTAGACAGTTCCAATTGATTTCAGTTGCTTTCCATGGAGAACTATGATTCTTAAGAAATTAGTAGTGACAATAGGTTGCAGGTAATAAACCCTCAGGAAAATGAGAGAATCTGATTTTGATTAACATGTGTAGCTTAAGCTGAAAGTAGAAGCACTTCCACTGCATTTGTAAGGGGTGTCTGAATGCCAGGAATTCAGGAGGGTTAAATAGCTATTCAAATTATTTCTTGGAATAAGAGTGCCCATTGAGGGCATCGTGTTATAATACATCTCTCTAAAAACAGGATGGAGGATATGAAAGACTTTAACGGCATGATTATTTTGTTCTAATTAGTTATACATGATAGTAGAATGCATTTTGACACATCATACATAATTGGAGTATAATTTCTCATTCTTCTGGTTGTACATGATATAGAATCACACTGGTCGTGTAATGATATATGTACATAGGATAATAGTGTCTGATTCACTCTACCCTTCCTACCCCCATACCCCTTCCCTTCCCTTCACTCCCCTCTGCCTAATCCAAAGTACCTCTAGTCTTCCCTAGCCTGCCCCCATTGTGAATTACCATCCACGTATCAGAGAAAACATCTGGCCTTTGGGGAGGTGTTGGCTTATCTGGTTTAGCATGATATTCTCCAGTTCCATCAACAGTGTGATTTCATGGCCTGAGTAGTGACACGATTGCTTTGAATGGTACTGGATAGATTAAAGAAAGAAGACCACCTCAAATGACTGAATCTGATTGCAAGATATGGTCAGAATTGTCCTAGAACAATTTTAATACTCTGTTCTTCAGCCACAGAAAACCTTCCAACAAAACAAAATCAAGTTTAATCCAATAAGTTGCTGAATTAAAATGTCAGTTGACAGTGCTTATCATGTTACATTCAGGACATTAATGGGGGAAAGAGTGGAAAGCCTCAAAATTAAACAGGCATCATTTTCCCCAGCCCTGATGACTACACAGCTAAACATGCCCCTCCATCTTCTTGTGGAAGAAGCAGAAGCTCCCTTACCTGGAGTTAACTTGCAGGAAGAGATAATTCTTGCCTCCCCGTCAGTGCTTCAAACTGGGAATATAAATGACAGTTTAGGAATTCCCTAGATCCAGCATCAAAATTGATGGAGACTTCTCGTAACCCAGCATCACCAGGAACTCAAATTCTTCAGAAATAAAAGTTTAGGTCACACCTCTGGGTAAAGAATTTCAGCCAGGAGACTTAGTGACTGAAGAAAAGAGAAACATTGTAGCTAAAGAGATTGGAAATCATAAAGCCCCTTTAGCCTTATGATCAGCTGTAAAAATGACAATGACAGCCTCTCCCTATATGTCCTTTCCTGCTATGTCCTGAGTATATTTGTTTATAACTCCCCTCCCCCCTTTTAAATTACCATCTTTTTTCCCCCACTACATTATTTAGAATTTGTGAAAGTTTAACTTTAGTATTATTAGTCCTTGAGAGGTGTACAGGAGAACTAGAGAAGAAATGGACATAATGTAGAGATCCCAGACTCACTGTTTGGGTACTGGGTTGGGAAGACTGAATCCAGAGGTCCTATGAGCTACATCTTCCCCACCTTTTTAAAGTTATTTTTGAGACAGTGTTTTCCTGAGTTGCTTTGGATCACACTAAGTTGCTGAGATTGGCTTTGAACTTGAGATTCTCCTTCCTCAGCCTCCCAAGTTGCTGTGATTATAGGCATGCATCACTGCACCCAGCCCATAATATTTCTTGAATTGTACCTTGTTTTCCAAACCAACTGTCATCACCCTATTTGTACTCTCATTGCCTATTGCCTAGACCGTCCAGAGTTTTGTAATAACCATTCTGCAGGGATATTGTGTGTGTGTGTGTGTGTGTGTGTGTGTGTGTGTGTGTGGTATGTTTTCTTTGGTGCTGGAGATCCAAACACAGGGCCCTTGGGCATGATGAATAAGTGTTCTACCACTCTGGCACACTCCTAGCCCTCATTCTGCGTTTGAAAGTACATGCCAGCCTGTTTAGAAAATTAGCATTTGTTTTAACTGTCAGTACAACTCCCAAAAAAGTGATCTGTTGGGTAGTGTCTTGTTTTTTCTTCCTTTCTTTTTTCCTCTCTCTCTCCCTCCCATCTTTCCTTCCTGTTAGTTTTAAATTTTGTTTTGTTATTTTTTAAAATTTAGGATGAATATTTATTATATATGTAGGAAAATACCAAATCATATGTGCATAACTCAATAAATTTTCACTAAATACATACAACTGTAACCACTACTCATACCAACAAATAGAACATGATCATCACACAGTAAACCTCTCTTAAGATCCTTTCCTCATCACTTATCTCCCAAAAACTAATAATCCCAGACATCTAGTACCACTGATTAGTTTTGCCTTTTTTTGAACTTTATATAAATGATACTTTATATGTCTAACATTTTTTGCTTAGCATTTTTTCTGAAATTCTTCCATGCTACATTTAGAAATCACTTATTCTCAGTTCTATAAAGTATTCGTGTGTGTGTGACATAATTTATCCATTCTGTTGATAGACATTTAGATTGTTTCCAGTTTTGAGCTGCCCTGCATAATACTGCTACAAACATTTTTGTATGTGGTTTTGGTGCTCAAATTACATGCATTTTGTGTAAATACCCAGAAGTAAGATGACTGGTTCAAAAGAATGCCTATATATTAAACTTTATAAGTAGCTTTCCCAAAGTTGTGCCAATTTACACTTTGTCATCAGTGTATGAGAATCGCAGTTACTCCACATCCTCACCAATGCTGAGTATTGCCGTTTTTATTTTAGCTATTCTAAGAGTGGTATAGTGGTATTGCATTTTAGAGTTTTCTTATTATATAAGTCAGCTTTGTGCTACTCCAACAGAATATGAGACAACTAACTTATAAAGAGAAAAGGGGGCTGGGTTGTGGCTTAGTGGTAGAGTGCTCACTTAGCATGTGTGAGGTCCACATAAAAATAAATAAATAAATAAAATAAAGGTATTGTGTCCATCTACAACTAAAAGTATATATATAAATTTTAAAAAACGGAGAAGGTTTGCTAGCTCACACTTTGGGGGGTTCAAAGTCACGGTGCCTCTTTTGGTTTAGTTCTGGTGAGGGCAGTGGATGGTGGCACATCATGCGAGGACCACTTTTAGGAGCAAAAGAGTCACATCTCCAATAAGAACAAAGAGAGCCACTGGAGGAGACAGGATTTCCACAGTCCTCTTAGAGGACATGTCCCCAATGACCTAACGAACTCTCACAAAGCCCCACTCCCAAAGATTCCATAACTGCCCAATAACACCACCCTCTGCAGTTGAAGCTTTCAGTTACACTGCACCCTTGAGGAACATTCAAAAAAATGATAAGCCGAGTGTGAGTCTGTGTCTCTGGGGCAATGCAGAGCGGCTGGTGGTGTCGCTACAGTGGTGTCCCGGTGCTTGGCATAGACGGCCGCAGTGCAAGAACTTAACCCTCTCTCGAAAGTATACTGTGAAACCAAAGAAGGCAAACCACCAAGGGCCATCTGAAATTGTGCTTGGCTTACTGATAATCCCGGGCAAAATTAGAGATCACTACTTGAGCATAAGCCTACCCCATAGTTTTCCTAAGACTGCTACAAAGATGTTTGTCATAGAGGCTTGGGCTGAGTATATTGTGGAACGGGCTACAAAAGACCCATATGGCTTCCTTACAACAGTTATTTTGGCCCTTATTCCACTGTTCCTAGCAAGTGCAGTGCTGTCCTGGAAACTGGCCAAGATGATTGAAGCCAGGGAGAAGGAGGAAGGAGCAAAAGAAGAATCAAAAACGTCAAGAAAATATTGCAAAAGCTAAACGACTGAAAAAGGACTAAAGGAATGAATAGACTCCACAACCAGAGAAAAATCATTTGGAAATTATGCAACTTTGGAAGGACTAAGATTTTTTGGATTTCCTGATAGTATTATTTAGTAAATGGAATCTGACCATATAGAAGACTCATGTTAGTTTTGACATCAAAACAGTAATTTTAGGCTTGAGTATAGAAGTTTGTTGGTATCTACTGTCAATTATTTAAAATAAACATTAATTACACAGGTTGAGTATCCCTAATCAGAAAATCCCAAACCCCAAATGCTCCAAAATCCAAATTTTTTGTGCACAAACATGATCCAAAAGTGGAAAATTCCACACCTGACTTCTTGAAGGGTTTCAGTCAAAACACAAGTACACTAAAAATACCATAAAAAATATCATATAAAATTACCTTCAAGCTATACAAATGAATTTTGTGTTAAGTCTTAGGTTCTATCCTCAAGATATCTCATGTATATGCAAATATTCCAAAATCTGAAAAAATCAAACACTTCTAGTCCTAAGTATTTCAGATATGGTTACCTAACCTGCAAATTCTTAAAAGTTCTTCATAAGTGACTAAGTCATTTGCCATTGTAGCTTTTGTACTGAAATGAAAACATCCTATGGAGAAAAATGAGTTTAGATTATGAACTTTATTCAAATAGTGGCTTAAAATGGGATCCTGTTCTGGACAAAGGATGTTAAGAATATAAAAGAATTATCCTCTCTGAGGTGAAAAGTTTGCTTTGGCTTAAAGGAGGTAGAGTATATTAATCACATCTTTTATCATTATTTCTTATTCCTTGGAATGTAATCATTTCTGGATTCCTCAAAATAAAACAGTAATTTTTTTTTTTTTTTTTTTTTTTTGCAGTGCTGGAGATTGAACCCAGGGCCTTATGCTTGCAAGGCAAGCATTCTACCAACTGAGCTATATCCCCAGCTCAATAAAATAGTATTAATCAATGAGTATATAAGTCTATTTTCTTCATTTTTTCTGATTTTAGCCTTTGAGACAACTGGCAATTATCAAGACATTCTCATTTTTAAAACCGAGTTTTATAAAGAATTCCCTTGCCTTGATTATGTAGAGTACTACCTTCTGGTTTTAACAGTTTTTGTACTTATGAACACTGCCATTTTCTTAAGAGATGAGTTGTTGAGAAGAATAACACTAATTTAAAACTTGCAGTAAAAATGCCAAATGCTGTAGTATCTTAGAACCAGTTTATTTTTGTGTTAACTAGAACAATGAAGTAGGTAAAAAGTTTTATCAGATAATTTGTTGATTATATAGATGGCACTTTTGGTTTTATTCCATTCTTTAACTCATAGGTAGTGATGTCCTGTACTTCTTGATCCAACAAGTTTGAGGTAAAAACTAAAATTTGATATTTCTTTTACAAAGTTAACAGCTAAGTCAAACTTCTTAAATGGTTAAAAAAAAAAGGCTTAAAATTTGGGAAGATTTTGTTGGGCATAGTAATATTGAACAAATAGGATAAATCATATTCAAAATGAGAGTGGTATAATTGGAAGTACAGAGCTAAAGGATCTTTCAGTTAAGTAGTATTACTGGAACTTTTGACTGTTACACATGGCTTTTCTAAATGCATGGTCCATTAATTTTATTCACTGTATTTAATAGCTTATTAATGTTTCTGTACCTCTGAGAATGAATTTTAAGTTAAATAATTGTCCAACAGCTTTAATTTAAAAATGAAACCAGATATTGAAATAAATTTGATACTTTTATAAGAAAAAAATGATAAGTCATAGCAGTTATTGACAAATTAAATCAAAAAAGTATTTATTGGCACTTTGCATATTCTTCTTAATTTCCTATTTTCTGAAGTGTCTCTTTAGCCCTGTTTTGTATTGGGTTGCCCATCTTTTTTCTTGATTTATAGACTGTATACTTATTTTTTGCTGTCTGTATTAGAAATATTTAAATCTGCAGTTTGCCTTTCAGTATGTGTGTGTGTGTGTGTGTGTGTGTGTGTGTGTTACTGAGAATCGAACCTAGTGCCTCACTCATACTAGGCAAGAACTCTACCGCTAAGCTACAACCGCAGCCTTTGCCATACACTCTCTTAATTTTGGGATTTTTTTGAAACCAAAGTTCCTAATTATAATGTAATCCAAATTAGTTCCCTTTATGGTTAGGAATTTCTGTGTTGTTTAAGAAATCTTTGCTTATTCCAAGGTCATGAAGCTACTCTCTTATGTTTCCCTCTAGAAAGTGTACTGTTTTTCCTTTCACATTTAGAACACGTATAGTCCATCTAGAACTGACGTTTATGTATGGTGTCAGGGAGGGATCAGTCAAGATTTATTTTTTTTCCATGTTAAGGTCCAACTGACCTAGTATCATTGACTGAAAAGGGTATTCTCTCTTCAAAGTACTATAGAGTTGCCTTCATTTCTAATCAAGTTACTGAGTGTTGGGGAGGGTCTTTTTCTGGTCTCTCTCCTATTCTCATGCACTGTTGAAATGAAGTCCTACATCCTATAACTGTCCTTTCCAAACATTCTTCCATCCTTCTTTCAGAATCATCTTTCTGTAGCAGATATGGTGTCATTCCTGATACATACAAAATGAATTGTTTTCAAGGCTAATCACAGTCTGAATTCAACCTGTATTTCTAACATTATACCTACCAATCACTGGCAAAAGAACCTTTAGCCTCTAAGTTCAGTCATGCTGAGTCCCCAGTCCAATTCTAGTTGAATTGTGTACTTTAGAAACTTCTTCCCCATTATTGTCTGGTAAATGAAATGAATCTTGCTACTCTTACCCTGATATCTTGTGGATCTTGAATATATTTATAGCAGTACAACTTGTCCTCTGATCCCTGATTCCATGCTTAATTGGTCTGACTTCATATTTGCCACAGGGTCCTGATTCCAATTCAATTTTGCTATCAGTTATGATGCAGACCTATTGGACTCCCTGCTTGGCTGGGACCCAAACATCATACCTGAATATTGCCACAGTGTTATTCAGGAGGCTAAACAAGTCCTCATAGAACTTCCAATCACAGCATGGGATCTGGTTCAAACTTCTTAAAACAATGATGTACTCCCATTATTGGCCACACCTGTGAGCACTGCCTCGCGATTCTAGCCATGGTGTCCACCTCTGACACAAGCTCCATGAACACTGTTTCCCATCCAAAGTTCTGTGTCCTTTTGGAAGTTGTCATATAGGCTACAGATCACTGCTATGGGGCCAGCCCCAGACTCAGCCTCTGCCCCACATTTCCCTTTTCTATTTCCAACCCATCATTGTTCATGTTCTGTCCTGTTCTATAATCAAAATGGTATGTATTTCAACATCTATGCCATATTTCTACCTTCACAAGCAGTTAAGTCATCCTAGACATCATTTACAAATTCGCCAGCTCCACCATCCCCATGAAAACATGATTTGCTTTCCCATCTTTTGTCACCTCCCCAATCTCTGTTCTCTTATTTGCTTTTATTTGTGTATCACTTTCAGCATGTCACAACTAGCCTTGGATCGTAAGTAATTATAGCTATGTATGTTTATATAATTCTATCATTACTGTTTCCCTTCAATTGTAGAACACTGGATAGTGTTTTTATTCCTCATACATAGCAGAGTTTAAACATAGGAAAAAAGACGAATCTTGGCTCTACCACTTATTTACCTGTTGTGTGACTTTAAGCAAGTCATGTAATTTTCCATTCTGGTTTTCTCAACAGCAAAAATGGGAACATAAGCCAGGCAAGGTGGCACATGCCTGTAATCCCAGTGCTCAGGTGCCTGAGGCAGGAGAATCTCAAGTTTGAAGCAAACCTCAGCAACTTAGAGAGGCCGTAAGCAACTTAGGGAGACCTGTCTCAAAACATAAAAAGGGCTGGGGATGTGGTTCAGTGATAGAGTACCCCTGGGTTTAATCCCTGGTATCAAATAAATGAATTAATTAATTTAGCAAATAAAATGGGAACAGTTGTTCCACAGTATCCTCAGGGAATTGGTTCCAAGATCCACTCCATGGATACCGAAAAAAAAAAAAAAAAAAAAAAAGAATCCGAGGATGTTCAAGGCTCTTATATAAAGTGGCATAGAATTTGCATATAACCACAAACATCTTCCTATATACTTTAAATTCTCTAGATTACTTTAATACCTAATATAATGGAAATGCTATGTAAAAAGTTTATATGCTATATTATTTAGGGAGTAATTACAGGGGAAAAAATCAACATGTTTGGTACAGATAGTTTTTTTTTTTTCCTAATTTTTTTGACCCACGGTGAGTTGAATACACGGATGTAGAACCTGCCAATATGGAGGGTCCACTATATGCCCAGAACTGGAATTGCTTCACCATATGGTAATATTTTTAATTTATTGTAAAATAATGATAATGTTTTCCACAGTTATTTTTTGTATATGTAAAGGTAGTGATAACTCTATGTTGATTTTTTGCCTTCTACTTTACTAAATTATTTTATTCTGCCTTAGCATTGAATTATCTTGGGTTGTCAGGTATGACATCATATAAACTACAGAGTTTTAAATTTTTCTAATTCTTATGTAAAATTAAAATAATTAGAATTGTTTTCTTCTTTGATTGAATGGTGTTATATGATGTTAAATAGTAATGAGATAGATGCCTTAGGTCCTGGGTTTGTCCCAAGCATCTAAAAGAAAGAAAGAAATTTCACCATTTAACCCAGCTATCCCACTCCTCAGCCTATATCCAAAGGACTTAAAATCAGCATACTACAGAGATACAGCCACATCAATGTTCATAGATGCTCAATTCATGATAGCCAGTCTGTGGAACCAACCTAGATGTCCTTCAACTGATGAATGGATAAAGAAACTGTGGTATATTACTCAGGTATAAAGAATAATAAAATTATGGCATTTGCAGGGAAAAAGAAAGAAAGAAATTAATGGAGATAGGGGCGTCTTTCATCTGTTGTAATCTTAGTGGGACTCCTGCTAGCATTTCCCCATTCACTTAGATAACAGTTGTATGACTGAGATTTCATTCATATATTATCTTGGGTATTTTTTGACACCAAGGACCAATTACCAATTCTCTTATTCTCTGGACACCAACTATTCAATTCTGACATTGATTATACTGAGTGAGGTTAAAGTCTCAGTCCACTTCAAATGTCAGTCACAAGTCCCAGGCTTCCTGACTTTCTTTTAACCAAATGACTATAAACCAGGGGTTTCTGTGACTACCCCCCATCTGGTTTGGAAATTTGCCAGAATGACTCACAGAACTCAAAATCCTTTATTTGTGATTACCAGTTTATTATAAAGGATATTATAAATGATACAAATGAAGAGTCAGAGAAGAGGTACATAGGGTACAGTCTGGAAGGATTACTACTGTCCTGTGGAAGTGGTGTGTGCCACCCTCCCAGCAAGTGGATCCATTCATTAACCTAGAAGCTCTCTAAACCCTACCATTTAAGTACAATCAAGTATCGATTGACTT
The DNA here is from genome assembly GCF_902686445.1 of Sciurus carolinensis. NCBI lineage: Eukaryota > Metazoa > Chordata > Mammalia > Rodentia > Sciuridae > Sciurus > Sciurus carolinensis. Next base: position 61,674,349 of record NC_062213.1, read on the forward strand.
GATCTACAGCTTCTCTTCTGTCCTCTATTCACCAATGAAAGAATGAGACTGAAAGTACTAAGTTTGGATTCAAGGTGCTGTCTTTCTAGTGACCAGCCGCCATTCCACCAAAAGTCACATTATTAGAACAAAAGCTACTCCTATCTCTCAGGAAATTATGATCTTTAGGAGCTTTGTGTTACGAATAAAGAACAAAGACCAAATATATTCTGCACAGCCTCTGAATTGTGACGGTTTGAATTTTATAATTTTCCAACTTTATGATAATGTACAAGTTGTTCAGATGCAATAGAAATGAGGGTGGGGATGTAGTTCAGTGGTAAAGCCTTTGCCAAGCCTATGCAAGGTTCTACCCCCAGTACTGGAAAGGAAGGGAAGGTGGATTGATGGGAAGAAGGAAGGAAAGAAACTGCTTTAAATTGTGAATTTTGCTCTTCTCCTGAACTAGTGATATGCAATATGGTACTCTGTTGTGATAATGGGCAGTGGGCAGTGAGCCACAGTTCCCAATTAGGAAACAACCCATACTCTACAGTATCCTGTTCAGGTAAACCATGATGTTTGATTGGTTAGATTGTTTAGATGCATTTTTTATTTATGACACATTCAACTTACGATGGGGTTATTGGGACATAACCCCACTAAAGGTCAAGAAACATCTGAATTTCTCATTGTACCACATCTTTTAATATTTTTGTTCCATTTAGCTTTTCTTTTTAAAGATTTTTTTTTTTTAGTTGTAGATAGACACAGTACCTTTATTTGTTTATTTTTTATGTGGTGCTGAGGTTTGAACTCAGTGCCTCACACATACTGGTCAAGTGTTCTACCACTGAACTGCAACCCAGCCCTCCATTCAGTTTTTCCTCAGAAACCATCAATTATGCTTATATATTTAATGACACACTTATGGCTTTCACATCCATCATTTCCTCTCTAATATTCTTTTAATCTGTTTTTTAAAAACTATACACGGCCTGTGTTGAAATTTCTCTTGTTGCCTCAATAATGTGTTTTTACAGTTGGTTTGATTGAATCAGGATCCAAACAAGATTGCCATTGCATTTGCTTAATATGTCTCTTAAGTATCTTTTAATCTGTGAAAATTTCCCTCCCCTCCCCGCTTTTATGACATTTAGGGAAGAAAATGGGTCATTTGTCTTGATGAATTTCCTATAATCTGACTTTGGCTGTTTGCAGCCTCATGATGTGGTTTAACAAGTTTGTATTTTATACCTCTCTCATCCTGAATTTCCTATAAACTGATCATGAGATATACTCTTGATTCTATATCTCGGCAATCTCTTGGCAACAGTACTTCCTATTGTTCTATCTCCAGGAGGCACTTATCATCTGACTGACTCACCCTTTCTGATGTTAGCATTGATCAATAGGATCATGTGTGTCAGCATATTCGCTCCTTATGTTTGCCCTGGATATCTGAGATATTCGCTTTAGGGCTCCCCGAGATACCCGAATCCACAGATGCTCAAGTCCTTTATGTAAAAGGGTGGGGTGTTTGTATATGACCTATGCGCATCCTCCAATATATGATAAATCCTCTCTTGATTATTTATAATATCTAATGCAATGTGAATGCTGTGTAACTAGTTGTTGTACTGTATTGTTTAAAGAATTTTAAACGTCTGTAAATGTTCAGTACAAATACAACCATTGTATGTCTAACTACATTGTACAGGAACAAGATGTGAGGCGAACAATGTTCAAACAACAAGTGATAGAGAGAGACTGAAGTTTTGTGCAATTGCAGGGAGTACCATAGCATATAACTACATATCACTTGGTGTGAACTCAACATAGTGTTTGGCACTGACAAACCAAAGTTTTACATTTCACAACTTACAGGAATTTCTTTTCCAAAAACGTTTATACTGTTTTTGGCTGGGATTACAGAGGCTGGTCTCCAAATGCTTTGATCCGTGGTTGAATTCATGAATGTAGAGCCTGGAGATAAGAACAGACTGTATTAGGCTCCTCCTTAGCTTTTTATCTAAGAGTTTTAATATCAGTTGGTGTTCCATATGCTTCCATTATTTCACTAAGGTTTACAAAGTTTTATTCTCTTAATTATTTCCTAACTTCCGTGTGCAATAAATACATGCATACATGTACACTGTATTTCTGGTTACATAACTATGTGTTTCATTTTATCAAGGTCCTTACTTGTTTTGTTGCTCATACCATCTTATCTTCAGCCAGCTGGAAACCTTTCCAGGCTGTTGTTTTTAGCTTCTCTAATCTTTTAACCTCTTTATTCTTTTTTGTTTCATTCGATACATCCAATTAAGCAAAAAGCACCAGCAACAGAATGAAATTTAAGATCTCCCTCAGTGATTTTTCAGTTTCCACTGCAGTAATCCTAAGTGTGAACTTAAGGAGTCTGAAGAACATTTTATTTTAAATAACTACAAAATACTAAAATTCTTGTTCTAGGAAGATGTATCATATCTACCAGTGATTTTATAAACCCTACGTCATATCCTAGGTGTATGTGTCCCCGGCTTTATAGTACTGTGATGTAATAAGCTACAGGGAGCCACATCCTGTGGACTTTGATATCTCTCTCTCTCTCTCTCTCTCTCTCTCTCTCTCTCTCTCTCTCTCTCTCTCTCTTCTCTCTCTCTCTCTCTCTGCCCCCTCCTTCTCCTCCTTCTCCTATTAGCCAATGAAAATACTCAAACTTCTTTCTGAAACAAGACAACAAAACCTTTCCCTACTCTTTTTATTTTTTTGAAACAGAATCTTTTTAAAATTTTTTGGCCAGATTGGGCTCAAACTCGCAATCCCCCCACAACATCCCCAGTAGCTGAGATTACAAGTGTGCACTATATGCCCAGCTTTCCCCCTACCCTTGACCTTGCATTCATCTTTAATATAGTTTTATCTCTCTTTCTCTTTTCCTTAAGCTTCTTGATATCTATTTCTTGGCTTACTAGTTCACTCCACAGTTCTTTCCAGAAAAAGCTTTTTGTGGTAATAGGGATCAAACCCAAACCCTCAAATATGGCTAGGCAAGTGCTCTACCACTGAGATAACATTCCAACCCTTTTCCCCTTTCTTTCTTTTTTTTTTTTTTTTTTGTACCCAGTATTGAACCCTGAGGCGCTTAACCACTGAGTCACATCCCCAGCCCGTTTTTATATTTTATTTAAAGACAGGGTCTCTACATACTTGCTTAGGGCCTCACTGAATTTGCTGAGGCTGACTTTGAACTCGTGGTCCTCCTTCTTCAGCCTCCAGAGCTGCAGGGATCACAGGCATGCGCCACCACACCTGGCTCCCTCTCCACTTTTTAACTCATTAAATTCAAGTTTTCAATTCCATAATGGGAGGATGGTATATAATGGGTGTTGGTGTTTCCCTAATTTCTAACTTCTGCATCATGATCTTCTCTCTCCTAAGGTTTCTCTTGAGGTGATCTCTTTATTGTTGGGTTTTATTTATTTGGTACTGGGGATTGAATCCAGGGGAACTCTACCACTGAGCTACATTCCCAACCCTTTTTCTTTTTTTATTTTGAGACAGAGTCTTGCTAAATTGCCCAGGCTAGCATTGAATTTACAATCCTTCTGCCTCAGCCTCCCCAGTAGCTGGGATTATAGTTGTGAGCCATTGTGCCCTGCTTGTAAGGTAAAATTCTAACTCTTCTATTTATAAATTGGGCAACTTTGGCAAATTACTCCCTAAAGCTGCTTCCTTGTGTGTACAATAAGAATCATTTTTAGGTACCTCACAGTGCTGTTTTAAAGATTAAATAAAATATGTGGTGGAGATTAGAATATGCCACCCTGAAAAATGAGTGTGATGAGAATATGCCACCCTAAAATTTATTTTTGAGCTGGTTATTTTGAGGAACTACAAACATATAAACTCTGAAAGGTTACCTTTTTGTGAAGAAAATTTACTCTTATTTTTCTATTTTATTTTTGTGACAGAGTGTTACTCTGTCGCTCAGGCTGGCTTCAAAGTCCTGGGCGCAAGCAATCCTCTGCCTCTGCCTCTGCCTCCCAGGTAGCTAGGGACCCACCACTGGGCCTGGCTGGCAATTTACATTTATAAAGGAATTTTTACTAGTAAAGGGATATATTCCAGGAAGAGAGCTACTCTGCTACAACTTTTGCCACCTGAGACTCTTGATCTGCATAACAAGACAACATTTATTCACCATACATTTCCTCCTTTTTCCCTCTTATAATGTATCTCCATCTCCTGGAGCGCCATACTATTATTCCTTTCTGTTGCTCAGAATAATATATAAGCCTCAATCATCTGGCTGCTTCTTCAAGTCTCATATTTTTATGGAACTCCTATGCGTGTGTATATAAATAGAATTGTTTCTCTCCTGTTAATCTGCCTTATGTTAATGTATTTTGTAGACTATTCAAAGAATACATAAGGGTAGGAGGAAGCAATTTTTCCACTCCTAGATAGGATATACAAAATATCTCTCTCTGGGCCCAGATAGCAAATAAAAATGACAAGGTATCTGTTATGATTACTGTCATTAAAAGGCAGATCTGAGCCTGGCACTATGGGTCTTGCCTGTAATCCCAGTGACTTGGGAGGTTGAGACAGGAGGATTCCAAGTTCAAGGCCAACCTTAGCAACTTAGGGAGGTCCTAAGCAATTTAGCAAGCACCTCTCTTAAAATAAAAAATAAAAAGACTGGGAATGTATCTCAATGGTAAAGCACCCTGGGTTCAACCCCTGGTATGTATGTACATATGTATGTATGTATATATAAATAAAAAAATAGAAAGATAGATAGATAGATAGATAGATAAATGGCAGATCTGGGAAGATACCACATGTGGGCAACCATGAGGTTACCTCTGCACACTGGGTGGGGTATGGAGAAGCAACAGTCCAGTCTTAAAATTTTGTCTGTGGCAAACTGTGTTAGAGGAAAGTGTCTTAGTGCATTCTGACTAACAAAATACCATAAACCGGGTGACTTATAAACAACAGAAACCTATTTTACATGGGTTTGGAGGCTGGGAGTTCCATCAGAGGACTGGCAGATTTAGTGTCTGGTGAGGTCCCATTACTGGTTCGTGGACAGCCTTTTTTTCTCTGTCATTACATTGGTAGGAATGGAGAGAGACTCAATGGGTTTCTTTTATAAGAGCACTAATCTCATTCCTGAGAACTCCACCCTTGTGACCTAATCATCTTCCAAAGGCTCCACCTTCTAAAATCATAACTTTGGGGCTTAGGATTTCAACATATGAATTTGGGGGGACAGAAACATTCGAACCATAACATAGAGTGTCTTCCAGACTCTTCGGTTTTCATAAGCGGCATGAAGTTTGGAAATCTTGGCAGGCTATTTCTCAGGTTACTGCTATATACTTCTAGTTCTTATATCTAGCAACACCTCATTTGTTTAATAGACAAAGACCACTGAATAACAGGAAGAAAAGTTAGGGATCCACTCTTTTCAGTGTGATGCCGTGTAGTTCACACAGCATCTTACATCCATGATGTCATTCAGAGAGCCCCACCACAAATCATGTATTGAGTTGAGGTTTTTTGTTTTTTGTGGGTTGTTTGTTTTACAGGGAATCAAACTCAGGGGCAACCTACCACTGAGTTATATCCCCAGATCCCCGTCTTCTCTCCTCCATTTTATTCCACATTTTTTATTGGTGCTTTATAATTGTATGTAATGATGGGATTTGTTGTTACATATTGTGCATGCACACGATATACCAATATAATTTGAGCAATGTCACTCCCCAGCATTTTCCCCCTCCATCCCCTCTTTCCTCCTCAGGTCCCTTTTCCTCTAATCTATTGATCTCTCTTTGATTTTCATGAGATCCCCCTCCACCTTTCTTTTCCTTTTTCCTCTCTAGCTTCCACATATGAGAAAAAACATATGACTCTTGCCCTTTTGAATTTGACTTATTTTGCTTAGCATAACATTTTCAAGTTCCATTCATTTTCCTACAAGTGACATTATTTCATTCTTCTTTATGGCTGAGCAAAACTCCATTGTGTCTATATATCACATTTTCTTTATCCCTTCATTCACTGATGGACACCTAAGCTGTTTCCATAGTTTGGCTATGGCGAATTGTGTTGTTACAAACACACAGTTAATTGGGTATGCATGTATCACTATAGTATGATGACTTTAATTCTTCAGGATAAATATGGAGGAGTGGTATAGCTGAATCATATAGTAGTTCAATGCTAAACTTTATTTTTTAAAATATTTTTGTAGTTTTCAATGGACCTTATTTATTTGTTTATTTACATGTGGTGCTGAGAATCAAACCCAGTACCTCTCACATGATAGGCAAGAGCTCTACCTCTGAGCTACAGTTCCAGCCCAATGCTAAACTTTTGAGGAACCTCTATACTGATTCCCATAATGGTTGTACTAATTTATAATCTCACCAACAGTGTAAAGTATTCGTTTTTCTCAACATACTTTTGTTGTTTTTGTTGTTGTTGCTGTTGTTACTGGGGATTGAGCCCAGGTGCACTCAGCCACTGAGCCACATCCCCAGCCCTTTTTAAAATGTATTTTGAGACAGGGTTTTACTAAATTGCTGACTGGGATTACAGGCATGCACCAGTGTGTCTAGCTTAACATCCTTTTGTCTGTGTGTGTCTGTGTGTGTGTGTGTGTGTGTGTGTGTGTGTGTGTGAGAGAGAGAGAGAGAGAGAGAGAGAGAGCGCTTGCACGCATCACACACTTGCCAGGCAAACACTCCACCACCAAGCCACATCCCCAACCCTCCCTTTTTATTTTATTTGGAGACAGGGTCTTGCTAAATTGATGAGGCTGAACTTGATCTTGGGATCCTCCTCCTGAGCAGCTGGGATTATAGGCATGCACCACCATACCCAGCTTGTGCTGGGATTTTTTTCCCCTCATTTTGCAAATAAGGAAGCTAAGGTTTAGAGAAATTTAAATGACCAACTTCAGTACACCTAGCTAACAAGAAGCTGAGTTTGCATATCTAAGCCTTTTGATTTCAAGCCTGGTGCCTTTTCTGATACATGGGAAAGAGAGATAAGTCAAAAAGGTGGGCGGTAAGGACTAGGGAAGGGATGGAGAAGAAATGGGAAAACCAGGCAGGAGGTAAAATCTTAGGATAAGAAAGAACTGTCTGGCAGGGACAAAATCACTAGGATAGTCTTTAGTCCTAAGAAGCAAAGGAAGGATGAGCATATGTTTGAGCAGTGAAGGCCTTATAAACAAGTGAAAAGGAGGCAGTATATATGATGACACAATTATGGAAATTTTTAAAAAGGTTAGGAATTCAGCTGAGCTTTGAAGAAACCATCAACCCTCCATTTTTTTTTTTTTTTTTTCTTTCTTTTCTTTTTTCTTTTGGTACTGGGGATTGAACCCAAGGGTGCTTTACCACTGAACCACATTCCCAGTCCTTTTTATTTTTTTGAGACAGGGTCTTGCAAAGTTGCTTAGGAACTCACTCAGTTGCTGAAGGTGGCCTCAAACCTCCTACCCCAGCCTCCCAAGTTGGTGGGATTACAGTCATGTGCCATCACCTCTAGAACTCTCCATTTTATAGATGAAGAAATCCAAACTCAGGGAGATACCTGACCAACCTTAGGTCCTATACCATCAACAGCAAAGCCAGACTGAAGGCTAGCCAGGATTCATTGGGATATATATGTTAAAATATTGAAATGCCTCTCTCTTTTTGCAATTTTGTTAAACTTTTTTCTTTCTTTTTCTTTTTTTAAGAAATAGGGTCTTAGCTGGGTATGGTGGCACATGCCTGTAATTCCAACGGCTCAGATGGCTGAGACAGGAGGATCTCAAGTTTGAGACCCTAAGCAACTTAGTGAGACCTGTCTCAAAATAAAAAAATAAAAAAGGGCTAGTGATGTGGTTCAGTGGTGAAGTGCCCCTGGGTTCAATTCCCAGTATTGCAAAAAAGAAAAAGAAAAAGAAAAAAAAAGAAAAAGGAAGAAAGAAACAAGGTCAGGTGGACCCTAAACTCCTGGGTTCAAGTAATCTTCCTGCCTCAGTCTCCCAATTAGCCGGGACTGCAGGTGCACACTACTGCACCTGTGCCTATCCTTCTCACTCTTCTTCTTTCTCTTCCTTAAATTGCTGGGAATTGAATCCAGGGCCTTGCACATATTGAGCAAGTGCTTTACCACTGCGCTACATCCCCACACTCTCTTTTTGTAAACAGCTTTATTGATGTATAATTTAAACATCTTAAATTTCACCCATTGTAAGCATATAGTTCAATACTTTCTAGTCAATTTATGCAGTTGGATAACCACCAGCATGATCTAGTTTTAGAATAGTTCTATCATACCAAAAAGAAAACATTAATTACTTCTATAGAAGTTAGTAAATAGCCGTTGCCCTCAAAACTCCAAAAGAAGCTTCTTCCACAGTCTTTGAACCCCCCTTTACCCCTTATGATCTAAAATAAAGGTCCCTGGTCCACCTAGTAGAGTTTCCAGGACCAGGACTTTACCCCAGCAGTGAGCAGCCTCTATTCTGAATGGTTGGTACCTGCGCCACAGGTGTAGTTAAATAACTTCAGTATCGCTCCTGGGAAGGATCAAGGCAAGTACTCAATTCATCTAGTTCGACTCCTGAGCTGTTCGAACAGCATCCAGCCTTTCGGGAAGACTAATCCTTAATTTGGATCTTGAAAGTCCCCTAAAGGCCCATGTGTTAAAGCTTTAGTCCCCAGATAGTGGAATTATTGGGAGGTGGTAAAGCCTTTAGGAGATGAGGTTTAGAGGAAGGATGTTAGGTCACTGGGGGTATCAATAAATCAAATTACATTATCAATATTGCAATTGCTCCATGGTCCTTTTGTATTTGGTTTGGTTGACTGAGTTTTTGTTTGTTTGTTTTGGTAGTACCAGGGATTGAATCCAGATCTTTAGCACTGAACTACATCCCTAGTCCTTTATTTTTTGAGACATATTTTGCCTTGTTAGCATTTTGGATATTGTGTTTTGAGTTTTTGCAGCCCATAATTTTCTCAAAACGTATATCTGTGCCTCCTGTGCTCATACAACCATTGTGTTTTTTCACTTTCAGTACAGTGTTCAATAATTATAAACATTCAACACTTTATTATAAAATAGGACTTGTGTTAGGTGATTTTGCCCAATTATGAGCTAATGTAAGTGTTTTGAGCACATTTAAGGTGGAATTGGCTAAATTCTAATGTTTATTAGGTTGGGTATATTAGGTGCATTTTCAGCTTACGATATTTCCAATTTATGATGGGTTTACTGGGAACATTTATAAAAGTTTTCCTAATTCATAATTTTATCTACAAACCGGAGTCACACAAAATAAGCCACATATACAAACCATGGTTATTTTATTAATTTTTTCTGTTCTTTATTAGGAGATTCACATGAAATGACTGGGTCAAGTTCAAAAATTTTTAAATATAGTACATTTTGCTTTGTAAATATGCTTTTTAAAAAGTATCACTCAATTGTGATTATGGAGTTTTTGCTACTTCATGAAATGTAATCCTACATATATTTTAACTAGATGACATAAGATTTAAAAATTAACCTAAGTATTCTATGTAAATTACAATGAAGCAAAGTTCTTTCCTTAATATATTTATTTATAAAAGTTATTTTTAAACTTAAAATGGTACAACATTCCTATTGCATTTTATCTTGGACTGTTAACATTATATTTTTGACAACTCACTATAATTTTTAATTTCTTTTACTAGATGAACAGAATTTGCAATCTGGATGAATCTGAAAAGGTTATGCATTCTGGTTTGCAAAATTTTATTGATAAGAAAATAAACCAGAGAGGTTAGGATCCTTGCTCAAGCTTGCTAACAACAGATATAGGGTAAAACTATAAACTTCAAAAAATTTTTAGTAGGGCTAGGGAGATAGCTCAGCTGGTAGAGTGCTTGCCTTGCAAGAACAAGGCCCTGAGTTTGATCCCCAGTACCGCAAAAAAAAAAAATTTTTTTTAGTGCCTTTTCAAACATCCAGTAATCAAGTTATTGATTGCTGAACTGCCTCCATTTCTCTGGTAAGATCAGCCATGAGGAACAAAGTACTCTACAGATATGTAAACTCAAGCAAGGGACTCTGTGTTGACACCCAGGACCTCACACTTCACACCTACTTGGCAAATACTCTATTACTGAGCTACATCCCCAGCCCTTTTTGTTTTATTTTTATTTTGAGACCCAGGCTAGGTCCAAACTAGTAATCCTCCTGCTTCAGTCTCCCGAGTAGTTGGAATGCTCCAACAAGGAAATCCTCACAGAACTGCTCCTGACTTTCCAATCTAGTGAATCACTAGAAAAAAAGCATCCATTAATCAAATTATATTATCAAGGGCTGGGGTTGTGACTCAGTGGTAGAGCACTCACCTAGCACATGTGAGACACTGGGTCTCATCCTCAGTACCATGTAAAAATAAATAAAATAAAGGTATTGTGTCCATCTACAACTAAAAGTATACATATATTTTAAAAACTTACCAATGTAGCAGCAATTGCCCTATGGTTCATTTGGTTTTTGTTTTGCTTTTTTGTTTTCTCAATAGTGGGAATTGAACCCAGGAGTGCTTTAACACTGAGCTACATCCCCAGGCCCTTTGTGTGTGTGTGTGTGTGTGTGTGTGTGTGTGGTGCTGGAGATCAAACCCAGGACCTTTTGCTTGCAAGGCAAGCACTCTACCAACTGAGCTATCTCCCCAGTCCCCCAGGCCCTTTTATTTTTTATTTTGAGGTAGGGTCTTGCTAAATTGCTGAGGCTGACCTGGAATTTGTGATCTTTTGCTTCACCTTCCCAAGTAGCTGGTATTATAGGCATGTGCTACCACATCCAGCTCCAGTGTTTGTTTCCTTCCTCCCTCCTTCCCTCCTTTCCTTCCTTCCTGTGAACGGTGTAGGATTTATTTGCAATGGTGCTTTTGTGGATCCTCAGTGTTCTTAGATTCCCCTTTTTCCTCCTTTTAACTATCAGAAAGTTCAGTGGCTAATTTTGTCCTCCATGTTTCAGGCTTTTCTTTTCCCTTGGAAGGAAAGCTCTCAGGCACATACACAGCTTATGTATGTCCTGATTTTATTTCTTACTAGAGATAGAGGTTGGGGCAGTTCGTAAGATGAGAATTACTTCTCCTTGCAACTCGCTGTCATTTTCTGTTACTGTGGAAATTTTTAAAAAACCATTATCAAACATAACAAATATAACAATTCATTAGTATCATTTAAGATCCATTCTCCAGTTGTCTCAAAAATATCTTTTTTACAGTGTGAATCAGGATCCAAAAGAGCTTAGCCTATTGCATTTAATGTTTAAGTATCTTTTACCACAAATGATGCTATTAAGAAGATTTTGTAAGGATATGGAAAACTTTAACCATGTTATTGTTGATAAAGTGATTCTATCAATATTACTCCTATACAGTTTATGAGCGATTGGCCTTCGCTTCCACTTTTGGAATTGTCTGACATTTGAACATTTGCGGATCTGATCACAATCCCACTCTGCAAAGAAATGTGATGTGAACCTAGTCTTCAAATGTTGTACATTCAAGTGGTTTATTTATTTATTTGGGAACTGGGAATTGAACCTGGGGTACTTTGCTGCTGAGCTACATCCCCAGACCTTTTTACTTTTAATTTTGAGACAGAGTCTTGCTAAGTTGGTGAGGCTCGTTGTGAACTTGCAGTCCTGCCTCAGCCTCCTAAGCCTTGGATTACAGGCGTGTGCCACCACGCCTTTAATAAATATTTCAAATATCACGCCTGATATAAATATTTCATGCTTACTGAATATAATAATATACCTCTACACCATCTGAAAGTTACTACTTTAGCTCTCAGGTATGCCAGAATCTATTATACATTTTTGTTTTTGTTTTGGAGCTGAAGCTCAAGCTCAGGACCTTGTTAGGCATGTGATTTACAATTTATTGAACTATACTCCCAACCCTCTATTATACTTTAATGAAAGAATGAAAAATATAGGTAATTACGTGCTGTTTAGTATTTCACTCATTACTGATATTGACTTTGTCCTCCTGTAAAGATCCTTTTAATACATATGAAACCGAAGGGACTAGTTATTAGTTTTACTGTGAGCAATGTCAGAATTCCTGCAACCACTTTTCTTCTTTCTTATTATGTGTCCTGGCAGGCTATTTGCTCTGATGATGCCATAATGCTTTGCTTGTGGGGTCATCTGGTGTCACTTACTCCTTTAGGTAGAATCAACTTTTAAGTAAAGTGACTCTTAGGATGGTAAGCCTGATCTTCTGGAGCAATTTTCTGAGCTTATAAGGATGAACATCCTTAAAAGAAAAAAAAATATCTGGTAGTTTTTTTCTATAATCTTACCTCTTTTATTGGGATATATGGGTCTTACTCACTGTTGTAATATTGACAACACAACTGGACTAACACTTGATATGCTTCTGGTTAATTTCTGGTTGCCAAGAGCATTCAAACTTCCTCAAGGACACAGTCATTTTCCACAAAAAGGGGAAAACCAGTCCATTTCTGGCAATAGAGTGGAAGTCAGAGAGGAAGAGTATACCAATATAACTTCTCTAGTGAGGAAGAACAGTGTGTCTAATATTATACTATGGAATAACTGGCATATTTAAAAGATCTTTTTCTTTTTTGAACACATTTCACATTATGGATGTTCCCAGAGAACATAATGGTCTATCTTAAGAGTGTGAAGAATGATATCCTACATTGCCTATATTTATATCTTAGAGATATGTCTGAAAAGAAAGCCAAGTGAATAAAATGTCAGATTTTAAGCTTTCCTTCTGGTAAAGTAAAAGCCTCTACTCAGTGTGTTAGTCACCTTGATTTAATTTTTTTTTAGAGATAGAACAAGAGGTGCAAGATTTTGGTTTCCATTTTCCTCGTATAAACCAATGACATCTTAAGTTCCGGATGAGTCTTTAAAAATGTGGCTTCTGATAAATGTTGGCTGAATTGGTGCATTCCTAGAATAAATTCTGTATGCTCAGCTTTCCCTACCCAAATTCATCCGTAGTTTGTGGTGGGCCACAAAACTGCCCACTACAAAAAGGGCTGAAGACATCTGGACATGATAAAAATATGTGTATATTATAACGCAAGGCTGGTATATTTAAAAGATTTCATGCCTGGGGTAAAATCTCTAATCAAATTTCGAACGCTGTAACACCTATTAATGGTACACATGAAGTTCCACAGGTGTAAGGGAGCGGAAATCACAAACCAAAGAAAAACTTTAAAAATTTCTCTTTTCAGATAAGTTTCAGCTCTACAAATCTAAAAGCCCTTGCCTTTAAAATACCAGTGTCGTTCTGCTCTCAATTCTCATCCCATTGTACAAGGAAACGTGGGTCTCTCGTCTCCAAGTAAGGAATATGAGGTTTCCAAGTCCGCGTGAAACCGAAAGAAGCCCCAAGAGTTTTATCTGGTCCCGAGTGATAAACCTATGAAAGTAGGCTTGCTGCGGAAAAGACACCCGAAAATAAAAATCTGTAAACCGTACACCTTATAAGTGGAAAAACAAAATGAAACAGAAATAAACCACACGGATCCAGATGTCATCAGGATCTCGCAGTAGAGATGGAAAAATTAACTGTGCTCGGGTCAAAACTGCAGCGGTGACTCTTAACTCACTAGGGGTAGCTGGCGGGTCGGGCGGGAGCTGGGATGCGGGGTACCCACAGCGCCTTTTGCCGCGCCCCTGCCCCTCCCCCGGGCGCTCTTGCACGCCAGCCAATCCCCTCGCGCCATCCCCTTCCCATCGGAGGCCCCGCCCCCCGCGCCCGGGATGTTGGGCCCCCGCGGCGTGACGCGAGCACGGCAGCTCCGCCCCCTGCGTCTCTGGCCTCGCTGGCCTTTGGGGGATGGTTCCATCATGGCGTCAATGCAGGTGAGAAGAGTTTGCTGCATCTGGGCGGGTGAGGGAGCCGCGGAAAGGGTGTGAGCGTTCGGGCGGAGGCGGCGTCCGAGAGTCCGGGACCCAAGGGCGGGCTCCGGACCCGTCCTAGTAACTGGTCTTCTCCTAGCTTCAGGGCGTCGCGGAGGGGTGAGAGGCGGCGAGAGGGAAGGGCGGGGGGGGAGGGTGTTTCGGTCGGTCGAAGCGGACACCAGCCGGCCGGGAAGTTGGGGGATAAAGAAGGCTTAGAGGGGAAGAAAGGGCGAAGTTTGGTGTGGGCTGCGCGTTGGTGGTCTCGGAATCGCCTCCCTGCACTCACAGACCGCCGCTGCTGGCCTTTCTGTCAGCTCCAGGGATGCCTTTTCTTCCGCTGTGCCCGGCCCGGCGGAAACAGCTGCGCCCGCCGTTGTCGCCCGGGCAGGGGCGGCCCTCAGAGGGGCTGAGTTGAGTGTGGGGGAGCTTGAAAAGGCGTTCTCAGAGAAGGCGCTTAGCGGCCTCTACCAGCCTCCACTCTGTCCTCCCAAACTGCTCGGTCCCTTCTTTCTCTTCCCTTTGACTCTTAATCATTTGCCCGGTGGGTATCTTCTTCTGTTAGCTTCCGCACTCACTAGCAATCCTGCAGCAGCTCACCGCCCCCTGCCCCCGAATATGCCCCTAGGCCACGTACATCATTTGTCGCCTATGTGCAAGCTCGGGAGCTTGGTCATTAGCCCCCTTAAACCTCTAGGGATAACTCGCCCTCTGATTTTTTTACTCCCCACAATGCCCCACCCTTGCGGTCGCGGTGAGGCAGTAGCTCTTTGCCCTTCTTCTCCACACCTTTAAATGGAACCTTAATTTGGTGGAAGACATTTGTTAACCTTTGTCATATCTACCTGACTTGGTAAAGCCTGGTCTTATGACTTTCTAACTTAATTTGCCCCCCACAAATCCAGGGAGTTTGTTTTTTCAGGCAAAGATGGCAACCACTTTTTTAGCTTTTTAAAAGATTGTCTGCATTATCTATCTTGCGTTTATTCACAAATAAGACTAGCGATATTGAAACATTTGAGAAAAGAAGGTACAACTCTCCTTAGGAGTGTCAACTGAATGCTGTTTAGAGTTTTAATACCATCCTCTTAAGAAAGAGACCACACCACGTCTTTCCTAGAAGGATTTTCTTGCTTTTGTTTTTAGAAGACTAAGCAAATCTCTGTCCTCTCCCTTTTTTTTCCATGCTAGAAGTGTTTTTCTTTTTTTTTTTTTTTAACACATTTTCTTCCTATTTTATGCAATACATATATTTTTTGCTTCACATTTCTGTGCTTTTATGTTGTCAGTCCCCTTTCTACCTATTCTTTATAATAATCTCTTTACCTTTGTTTCTCTCTGGCCTTTCCTGAAGAACAATAAAATTGCGCAAAACATTACTAGTTGAAGAGATGTCACAAATTGGTGCAGAGAAAAACAAGAACAATTTCAGGAAACATTATACTTCACACTAACCTCCCCAGAGATGTTAGAGAAGTTTCGTCATTTGAGGCCTAAAAAGGAACTGTGAAACACCAGTTGAACAGTAGTAGATGGGCTATGTTCCTGCTTTAAGATTTTTATCTGTATTAAGATTAAAGCATTATTTAAGACTAAAAGTTAAGATCTAAGTATACACTTGTGGTTTATATATATCCTTTTATGCTAGGGATAATTGAACCCAGGGCATTGCAAATGTACCGGCAAACGCTCTAGCACTGAATTATCTCCTGAGTCCTTTTTAATTTATTTTGAGGCAGAATCTAAATTGAGGCAGGGTGGACTCACCTGGAACTTGAAATCCTCCTGCCTCAACCTCTAGAGTATTGGGATTATATGAGCTTGCTGCTACACCTGGCTTGTGATTATATTTGACAGGAGAACAGGGTTACCTGGTTAGATTTATACTTCAATTATTTTGGAAAAGGCAGATTGGTTTCTGAGAGAGATATCAATAATCTTGACTTTACATGGTGACTTAAGCAATGGAAAAAATATTCGACAGTGCAATAGTGCATTTTTCAGTGCCTTAAGTACTAACTCTGAACAAAATATTTGTTTATTGTATTAGAATGTGATAATGTTATGGAGACGAAACATGGAAGGAAGTTAGAAAGTCAATATTTGGAGGATTTCAATTAGTATGAAGTATGCTATAACGCAGAGTGCCGTTCTGATGATGCCCTTATTTAAAAAACTTTTAGTAGAATTTTTTTTCCCACTAGTACCAGGGCTAGAACCCAGGGCCTCATGCATGCTTGGCAAACACTGCACTTCTGAGCTACATTTTGCAGCCTGTTCAATTTTTTTTTAATCTTACATTAGGATATTACTGCAGCTGAAGAGGTTGCTTATAAAGCTGAAAGAGTTTTTGTTTTGTTTTTTTCTTTTTGAGACTGGGATTTGAACCTAGGGGCACTTTACCACTGAGCCACATCCCCAGCCCTTTTTATTTTATATTTTGTGACATTCTTGCTAAGCTACTTGGGGCCTTCGCAAGTTGCTGAGGCTGGCCGGAACTTGCGATCCTGTATCAGCCCCCCACGTTGTTGGGATTACAGGTGTGCACTACCATGCCTTGCTGGAGAAATTGTGTTTTTAGAACATGCCATGTTATACAAATACATTGTGGGATGATTATTTGATAAAAATCAAATAAATTATTCTTTACGATCAATGCAATAAAATCAAGTAAGGATAGACTGAATTTCTTACTGGAGAGTGTGTATTCTAGAATTGAGATCACAGCTGCTTTAATGTAGTCTGTCAGTGCTTCCCAATCTTTCAGATTGTCATACATAGGAAATAGTTTTTTGAGTAATACACTAAGATGGATTTTATTCTTCTTTCTGTTTCTTCCTTGAACAAAGTCACATGGCCAAAGAACTTTACAGTTAGGTTATATTATAAGAAACCATTCTTATTTATTTTTTTATATGAGAGCTTGAACCCCAGATGTTTTACCACTGAGTTGCATCCCCAGTCTTTTATTTTTATTTATTTTGAGGCAGGGTCTCACAAAATTGCTAACCTTGAACATTTGCTCTTCCTGCCTCAGCCTTTGAGTTGCTAGGTTTATAGGCATGTGCCACTGCACCTGGCAAGAAAGCATTCCTTTTTTTTTTTTTTTTTTTTTTTCCTTCTTTTTTGATATTGGAGATTGAACCCAGAGATCCTTTGCCACTGAGCTGTATCCCCAGCTCTTTTTATTTATTTTTTATTTTTATATTTTGGTATTGGGGTTTGAACTCAGGGGCACTGTACCACGGAGCTACATCCCCAGTGCCTTTTAGTTTTTATTTTGAGACAGGGTCTCAGTAAATTGCTGAGGCTTGTCTTGAATTTGGTAGTCCTCTCTCAGCCTCCCAAATTGCTGAGGTTACAGGTGTGCACCACCACGCCCAACAAGGAACCATTCTTTGCTTTTTTTGTGTTGTGGGTGGGGTACCAAGGATTGAGGATTCTTAAGCCACTGAGCTACATTCCCAGCCCTTTTATTTATTTTTATTTTATTATTATTTTATTTTATTTTATTTTTTGAGACTGTGTCTTGCTAAGTTGCTGAAGCTGGCTTTGAACTTGCAATTCCCCTGCGTCAGCCTTCCAAGTCACTAGGATTAAAGGTGTGTGCCACCGCACCTGGCTAAAGAAATCATTCTTAAGAGAATGTTATGTTCTTGGTGATCCTTAAACTTGGCAAGAGTAAAAGGAATCTATATTTGTGTTAATTCTAGAAATCTTAAAATATTAAATGGAAAGTTCTTTGTAACACATTTTTAGTTTTAACACTTTATAGTCTAATTATTTGGTATAAATTTTCCATCCCCAAACTATAAAATCATTATTAAAGTGAATTTTAGTTAATTTTTTTTTTTTTTTTTTAGGGCTGGGGATTGAACTTAGGGACTCATGCATGCTAAGACAAGCCCTTTTTATTTTGAGACAGTAACTTTGAATTTGTGATCCTCCTGCCTCAGCCTCCTAAGTGTTCTGGGATTACAGTTGTGTGCCCCTGGACCCAACTGTATTTTCCAATTTTAGAAATCAGCTGCTTCATTCAGACTTGTTTTTAGTTAGAAGTTTTAAAGTATACCTGGTATATATTTCTAACTTGATGCTATTTATTTTAGATATAGACTCTTATGTTATGTCTTAAGATCTTAGAAAGTCAGTGAATAAAAGTTGATATTTGTCAACTCTAAAAAAGTATTGATACATTCGAGAGAAATGATTAGTTGAATTACTGTTTGTGAGTTTTCTACAATTTCTTCCTCTTACCTAGCTGGTCTTAGACTGTTTTGTTTTGTTTTAGTTGTAGGTGGACAGTGGACCCAATACCTTTATTTTATTTTTGATGTGGTACTGAGGATCGAACCCCAGGGCCTCACGCATGCTAGGCGATGTTCTACCACTGAGTCACAGCCCTAACCCAGTCTTAGACTGTTGACTCTTGATTTGGCCGATGGGAAGGAGGTTGAGATTAAATAATAGGAGATAGAGTAAAAATGTGTGTTTATTGTCAGAAGGCTTAGAAATAATTTTTGGAATTATTCGCAGTTATCTTTTTTTTTTCTCTCTGTTCTTTATGCAAGTAATTGGATGTAGTGAATCAAAAGTTAGAAAATTGAATGACATTTTGGATGCTTAGTCTCATTAAGCATTGAGAACTTCAATTTTAATATCTGAGGTTGTTGAATTCTTTAGTGATAAGGCTGTCAGAGAGCTGTTGGAATAAGGGCGAAGGAAAAAGGGAAAAAGCATAGAATAGAATTGAGGATGTTCTCTGAGTAGTAAACATAAGTAGGTAGTAGACCATATGTAAACAAAATAATAGTAATCATCTCCTTATCTCAAAGCAGTTGATGTACTCTTTGCTTTTAGTCAATCATCACTTTATGAGATCTCTTTTGTTTTGGTCTTACAAGTATTCATTTAGGTTTTTATTTAACTTTGCAAATCTCTTCTCCCCTGGGCTATAGACTTCATGAAAGCACAAAACCAAAAACAATTTCCTCTTTTCCTTAAGTGTGCATATAGTGAACAGTTGTCCATTACTTGAACTTAAAAAAATACTTGTAAATCACAAAATTTGTATTTTTTATTCTGTTTCAGGGAAATTTATTAAGCAATTCTATTAAAGTTCAAATCTATAAAGAAACACCCCAAAAGTTCCTTATTTTCTTGATTTATGTTTTCCAAACTTTGGTTTTTTCAAATTTTGTTTTTTGGGTGCTGGGGATCAAACCCAGGGCCTTGTGCTTACAAGGCAAGCACTCTATCAACTGAGCTATCTCCCCAGCCCCTTCAAATATTTTTATATTCATTTTTTCCCTCTGAATTATTCTTGCTACCTTGTAAATGGGAATTTCAGGTAACCCTATTTCATTCTATAGAGACAAACTGTGATTTCGGTTTGGTAAGTACTTACTTAGGTAAGTGACTTATTTGAAATTACGTAGTAACTGAGTAATGAAGCTCAGATTAGATATCAAACTCTGAAATAGACTAATGCTGTGAAGTTGTAGGTAATGAACATTTTAATAAGTTTGGCATTGTTGAGAAATCATTGGGATAATTAACCTTTCAGTCAGAAATTAAACCCTTACTAAAATGGTGTTTAATAGCATCTATTACTAAGAAAATGAGAGGAGGGCTGGGTTTGTAGCTCATTGGTAGAACACTTGCCTACCATGTGTGAGGTCTGATCTCCACCACTATAAAACAAAACCTGGGGAAAATGAGAGGAAATATTTAATAGAGTTTTTAAAATACAAAATTACTTTATAAATAAATTTTTATTTATTTATTTGTAGTGCTGGGTATTGAACCCAGAGCCTCCTCATGGTAGACCAACACTCATACCACTGAGCTACCCTGCCAGCCTTATGGACCACATTTTAAAGAGATCTTATATGTGTATACTTGTGCACTCAATAAAATTATAATGTTAATTTTTTCATTTTGAAGATAATATTTATTACCAAGGAGAGCTTTAAAAGTGGGATGATCTGGTGTCTTTCTAAAAATACACTTTTGCTTAGTATTTACCTAAGGTGAGCAGTTATCAGATGAATTTTATTGCATCTTCATGTCACAACTGTCTGTCTCATTCTGAATATTTTCTGCAGAATACTTACTCATGTTTGTTAGGTGTTTTAAAAATTTTCTCTTTTGGTGTTAGGTATAAAGCTCAGTGGCAGAAGGTTGTCTAGCAAGCCTTAGGTTCCATCCCTAATATTGGAGGGAAAAAATGTAAAACCACACGTTTAATAGTCTTTATCTGTGAGGTTTCTTTGTGTTTTGGAGGGTTTCTTTGGTGGTTTGGGGGAACAGACTCAGAGCCTCACACATGCCACTGAGTCATACCCTTAGCCTTGTGAGTATAATATTTATTTAATTTATTTATTTATTTTTTGTGGTGCTGGGGATTGAACCCAGGGCCTTGTGCATGCAAGGCAAGCACTCTACCAAGTGAGCTATATCCCCAGCCTGTGAGTGTAATGTCAAGAACAAATACATGTCTTTGAGTTGTTTTTATTCTGAGAAAAAACTCATGTGATTTAGTTACCCTTGTAAAAAACTTCATTAGAAATAAAGCAGGAGTAGGCTGGGGTTTTGGTTCAGTGGTAGAGCGCTTGCCTCCCAAGCTGGGGCACTGGGTTTGATCCTCAGCACCACATAAATAAATAAAAATAAAGACATTGTGTCCATCTACAACTGAAAAATAGCAGGATCTGGAATCAAAAGATCTGGAGTCCTGTTCTGTTTCATTACTTAAAAAGGTATATTGTACAAAAATCAACTGGGGGGCTGGGGTTGTGACTCTTGCCTCCAGAACTCTTGCCTGGCATGTGTGATTCTCAGCACCACATGTAAATAAATGAATAAAATAAAAGACCTATAACAATAAAAAAAAAAAATCAACTGGGCGTGGTGGCACAGACTGAGATAAGAGGATCTCAAGTTCAAAGCCAGCCTCAGCAAAAGTGAGGCACTAAGCAACTCAGTGAGACCCTGTCTCTAAATAAAAAACAAAAAAGGTATGGGGGTGTGACTCAGTGGTCCAGTGCCCCTGAGTTCAATCCCTGGTACCAAAAAAAAAAAAAAAAAAAAAAAAATCAATTTGTGGTTTAAACAAAAGTAGATTAGCAGAAGGGTAAACATGTATAAAACTTATTTTTTGATTTCTCTTTTTCGAATCTGTTTTCTGTAGTATTCTCCATTTTGGTACATGACAACTTCATTAATCCATTTGCTCAACCAGAATCTTGGATTCATCCTATCCCATAGACCATCAGCAAATCACAGCAGTTCTACCTTCAAAATATAACCGGAAATCATAGGGGGCATGGTGTCACATGCTTGTAATAATCCCAGCTATTGGGGAGACTGAGACAGGAGGATTGTAAATTCAAGACCTACCTCAGCAATTTGGGGAGGCCCTGAAGAACATAGCAAGTCACTGTCTCAAAACGAAAAGGACTGGGGATGTGACTTAGGGTTTAAGTGCCTCTGAGTTCAATTTCTGATTACCCCCCACACACACCCTCGCCAAAAAAAAAAAAAAAAACAAACAAACTTTTTGTCCCCTCTTCTGAATTGTTCTCTGATACAGATCATCATCATCCCTTTCCTGAATTATACCATCAGCTTTCCTGCTTGTGCCCTTTATCTTTTCTCAATCTATTAATTCCAAACAAAAGTCAAATATCCCTTCATTCACAATTCTGTGGCTTCCCTTTTTTACTTAAGTATAATCCAGAATTCCTGCTATACCTGAGTGCTTAACCCCACTCAGGTAGTCTTGTCTCTATAGCCTATTGATGACCTTTGTGTTCTGCCTCAGGGCCCTTTACCTGGTTTTTCCTCTGCTTGGGATGCTCTTCACACATATCTGGAGGGCTCCTTTTTTACATTTTGATCCTTATTCAAGTGTTGTTTTTTCAGGGAGGTCTTTCCACTGAATACAAAAATAGTCCTCCCAGTCAACACTAATAATTCCCCTCACACTACTAAATTCTTCATACTTATGATTTATTATTTTATAGTTTACTTTCTATTTTCTCTGGATGTAACTGAGTGCCTGGGGTATGGTAGGCCCTCAGTAAATGTTTTTTTTTTTTTTTTTTATTGTATACAAATGGGATACATGTTGTTTCTCTATTTGTACATAGAGTCAAGGCATACCATTTGTGTAATCATAAATTTACATAGGGCAATGATGTTTATTTTTTTTCCCTTCCCCCCCACCCCTCCCACACCTCTTTTCCCTCTATACAGTCCTTCTTTCCTTCATTCTTACTGCTCTCCTTATACCTAACCCTAAACCTAACCCTAAACCTAATGCTAACCCCTCCCATCCCCCATTATATGTCCTCATCCGCTTATCAGCGAGATCATTCGTCCTTTAGTTTTTTGAGATTGGCTTATCTCACTTAGCATGATATTCTCCAATTTCATCCATTTGCCTACAAATGCCATAATTTTATCATTCTTCATTGCAGAGTAATATTCCATTGTATATATATGCCACAGTTTCTTTATCCATTCATCAACTGAAGGGCATCTAGGTTGGTTCCACAATCTGGCTATGGTGAATTGAGCAGCAGTGAACATTGATGTGGCTGTATCTCTGTAGTATGCTGATTTTAAGTCCTTTGGGTATAGGCCAAGGAGTGGGATAGCTGGGTCAAATGGTGTTTCCATTCCAAGCTTTCTGAGGAATCTCCACACTGCTTTCCAGAGTGGCTGCACTAATTTGCAGCCCCACCAGCAATGTATGAGTGTTCCTTTTTCACCACATCCTCGCCAACACCTATTGTTGCTTGTATTCTTGATAATCGCCATTCTAATTGGGGTGAGATGAAATCTTAGGGTAGTTTTGATTTGCATTTCCCTTATTACTAGGGATGTTGAACATTTTTTCATATATCTGTTGATTACTTGTACATCTTCTTCTGTGAAGTGTCTGTTCATTTCCTTAGCCCATAGTAAATGTTGAATTGATAATTTTTTAAATTTGGTGCTGGGAATTGAACCCAGGGATGCTTTATTACTGAGCTTCATCCCCAGCCCTTTGTATGTATTTTTTAATTTCAAGGCAAGGTCTCGTTAAGTTGCCAAGGGTCTTGATAATTTGCTAAGGCTGGCCTCCACCTTGTGATCTCCTACCTCAGCCTCCTGACTCATTGGGATTATAGCCATGTACCACCACACCTGGCTCCATAATTGAGTTTGGATTCTAGTTTTGCCTTTTAATAGCTTGTAAACTGCCCCCCCACACACACACATAAAATAAGGATGATGAAACAGTCATATGAAGTAAAATTGTAGACTGTTTCATTTCATGAGTCTTTGGAGTTGATTGAGTTGTGCTGTAGATTTCCTAGTTTTAACTTCTGTCCGATGCTCTTCCCCCTTTTTATTAGTTCATGTGTTGGTAATTGATGAGGAGAAGACATTTCTTTTTCGATTATGTGACATCTGAAATCTCTTTTTGTGTTACCACATCAAAGGAAAGGGGATAGAAGTAGGATTTCCAAACAGAATTTGAGAATTAGCCAAATAAAATGTAAGCCCTTTATATCAACTATAAACGGCGTTTTTTTTTTCTTTGTTGAAATATATTTCACATATCATAAAATTTACTCTTTCAAAGCAAGTTCCTAATTCAGTGGCTTCTAATATATTCAGTCATTAACACTTTCATCATCCTGGGGGGGGGGGACCTTATCTGTTAGCAGTCACTCTCAATTTTCCTTTTCCTCCAACCTCGAAACCACTAATCTATTTTCTCTCTCTGCGGATTTATTTATTCTGAGTATTTTATGAAAGAATTATGCTATAAGTGACCTTTTGTGACTGACCTCTTTTACTTAGCCTAATATTTTTGAGGTTCATCCATATTTTGGCTCTGATCAGTTCCTCTTTTCCTTTTGGGGACCAAATAGTCTATTTTATGTTTGTATCACTATTTATGCATTCATCAGTTGATATTTGGGTTGTTTTCTATTGCCATTTATCATTGTTTGACAGTTTGGATTGTTTTCACTTTTCGATGAACATTAGTACAATAAACATTCATGTACACATTTTTGTGTGAGTATATGTTTTAATTTATAATAGATGTGTCCCTAGGAGCTAGATCACATGGTAGACTTCTAACTTTCTAAGTCTTTAGAGGGAAAAAAAACAAACAAACAAAAAAAAAAACTCTTTTCTTCTAGTCTGTATGAAGGACTTATTCAAGTGGGAAGAAAAAAGCCTACAGGGCTGAGAGAGAACCTAATTGGGGTTGCTGCTTGAGTATACTAGTCTATGGGTTTGTATAGCTCCTTGGCCATTGGTTCAAATTTATGCTAATCAGGTATTGGATAAGTACTAACACTATTGGTTAATCCTAGAGTCTGAACTTTCCTGCAATGTCCATTCAGGTATGTCCCACTTCCCACTTCTGTTTTTTGGCTCACACTGGAGTGGTAGGCTCTGCCAACTGTGGCCCATGCTTGCCAACCATGCTCCAGCCTGCTCAGTCAGTGCTGCTTCTTGGTAGAAATTAGAGGGCTTTCTGTGTGGCTTGGCATTCAGGGAGCCATATTGAGCAGGACAAGGGATTACTACTTCTAACACCATATATTTGTTTTTTCCACACTGAAACAGTTCTTGGACACCAGCTAGGTGTCTTGCAATTCAATCCAATGAAAACCCTAATCAGAGTTAGTGTAGACCTCACAAGTCATAGACTTAGTGCCACATGACTGCTCCACATTTTAGACACCAGGTTACCCACAGTTCTGTCCAACATGACTATAAGTGGGAGGTTCTAGCCGCACCCTCCCCCATTTTGGGTTCCCTTTTTTTTTTTTTTTTTCCCAGTGCTGGAGTTTGAATCCAGGTCCTTTCACATGCTGGGCAAGTATTCTACCTCTGAGCTATGTCCCCAGCACCCAAGTTTGATATTTCTTAGATGACCTTGCAGAACCACAGAAGACCCTATAATCAAAATTGCCCATGTATTAAAAAGGTTATGAATGAAGAGCCAGATGAAACTACACATACAGCAATATTCTAAGGGTCTTTCAGCACAGCAGGTACCATCTTGGAGTTGGGTCCATGTCATGCTCTCTGCATGTACATGTGTTGTTCAGACCAAGAAGCTCTACAAACCCTGTTCTTTTAAATTTTTGAGACTACTTTTTAAGAAGCATGGTTGGTTAGTTAGAGTATTGACCGTTGGTGATCAATTCCGCATGTTTTGCCTCTCCCCAGAGATTGGGAGGGTGGGGCTAAAAATTCCAGCCCTCTAATCATAGGATTGGTTCCTTTAGCAAACAGCCTCCATCCATCCTGAGGCTATCCAGGAACCTCGAGCTACCAGTCACCTCATTTATATATAAAAAGAGGCTTTAGAGATTCCAAGAGTTTTAGGAACTGTGTGCCAGGAATTGAAAGATTTAATATAGCTGACCTTTGTTATCTATATGGAGACTGATTCCAGGGATCGCCCCCCCAATACCAAAATCCATGGATGCTCAAGTTCTTTATATAAAATGTTACAAGTATTTGCATGTAACATGCATATTCTCCCATGTCTCCATCATCTTTAAATTATTTATAATACCAAGTACAATGTAATGTTATGTGAATAGTCATTATACTGCATTATTTAGGGACTAATGACAAAAGTCTGTACATGTTCAGTATACATGTAATTTTCCTCCTTTCCCAAATATTTTTGATCCAAAATTGATTGAATCTGCAGATTTGGAAGCTTCAGATGTAAAATCCTTGGATACTGGGAGTTGACTGTATTAATTTTTATAAATCACAATACCTCACTAAGTAACTGCCACACTTTTCCATGGCAATTGCACCATTTTACATACCTACCAGCAGTGTGCAAAGGTTCCAGGTTCTGTGCTTTCTCAGGCCATTGTTTTGTGTTACTTGAGGGGTGAATTAAGTTATCCTAGTGTCCATTGTTATTGTAGTTTTGATTTGCATTTCCTTAATGATTCATGATGTTGAGTATCTTTTCTTGTGCATATTGGCCATTTGTATTCTTTTCTTTGAATGTCTGTTCAACTTCATTACCCATTTAAGAAATGTAGTTTTTTGTTGTTTTAAGAACTCTTTATATATTCAGAACACAAGTCCCTTATTAGAAGTGTGATCTGCAGGGCTGGGGAGATAGCTCAGTTGGTAGCTTGCTTGCCTTGCAAGCACAAGGCCCTGGGTTTGATCCCCAGCACCGCAAAAAAAAAGAAGTGTGATCTGCAGATATCGTCTCCTGTGGACTTGTTTCACTTTCTTTGTGAAGCACAAAAAAAATTATTAATTTTGGTGAAGTCCATTTTATCTATTTCTTTTGTTTGTGATTTTGGTGTCAAAGAAATCATTGACTGGTCCAGGTTCATTAAGATTTACCTGTATGTTTTCTTCTAAGAGTCTTATAGTTTTAGCATTTACATTTAGGTCTTTGACTGAGTTTTACTTTTTGTACATAGTTTAAGAGATACTTATTTTGTAGTATTTGTATTGCAGCTTTTTTTTTTTTTTCCAAGTACTGCAGGTCAAAGGTGAGAGCCTATATTTTATTCAGGTTATTTCTCTAGGTGAGCAGAGAGGTATTTTTCAAATAAAAATTGATAATGAAGACCTACTATTAAATAAGGTGATTGTAATCCTAATAAACTATTACTGAGGTTTTTATGTATTCCTATGTCAGCCTTTATTGTAGTTAAAGGAGGCACACCAAATTTTAGACTTAAAAAATCTTTGGACCATTAGGGCATCCTATCTTCCAAGCATCTTATCTTCTTTTTAGTGGTACTAGGAGCCCAGGAGTGTTCTGCCTGTGACCTGTATCCCCAATTTTTTTTAAAGTGTTGAGGCAGATTCTCACTAAGTTGGCCAGGTAGGGTTCAAACTCGAAATTTTCCTTCCTTAGTCTCCTTCGTTGCTGGGATTACAGGTGTGTTCCTCTGTTTCTCTTTGCTTCTGGCTACATTTCTTTAAACCTTTGTAGGGTTGAGAATGTAGGGTGCTTGCCTAGCATATTTAAGGCTCTAGGTTTAATCTGCAGCACAATAAAAACAAGGACAATAGCAATAAACTATTTTTGCATCTTTTCATTAGAGGTAGTCCATAAAATAATTTTGAATTGTAAAAATAGAATTAAAAAATAAATTTTCCTTTTGTATTACATGAAAACAAGACATATAAAGAAATTGTTTATAGGGTTTTTTGTGGTGCCGGGATTTAAATTCAGAGTCTTATGCATTTTGAGCCAGTGCTGTACAATGGAACAATACCCCAGCCCCTAAATGTTTTTTAATATATAAATTTGATTCAAGAAAAATTGTTACATTCTTAAGAATACTAATTTGTGAGGCACTGGGTTTGATTCTCAGCACCACATGTAAATAAATTAAAGGTTCAGTGACAATTAAAAAAATACATATATTAAAAAAAGAATATTAATTTAAGAATGCTAGTGTAAAAAAAAATCACATAGTTGAGCATATTGATGTCACTTTTGCCCTTGATATTAATAAGAGGAAACTTCTTAGAATTCATTCTTCATGGCAATTAGTTTGAGCTACTTTTTTTTTTTTTTTTTTTCCCTCTTGGCAATATATCTGTAGCCCATCCTTACGATTCAGATTCTGTATCATTAATTCACCTACCTGATACAATTTATTTGTAACCCAGAAGTCAATATTGGAGGTGTCTTTTTCAGCCATTTACATACTTATAGAGCAGCAAAGAATTTGAGTTGCCCTATGCATGGATTCCCAACTGAAGGTCCAAATGAGGGCATGCTCTCTCAACTTGTTCTACATGTACTGCAAATTGATATCTTTTTTTGAAGTCTATTTGTGCCGTGTTTTTTGTATTTTTGTGCTTTTTGTTGATGATTGCTATATAAAATGGCCCCCAGTCACGTACTGAACAGTGATCTAGGGTTCCTAAGTGATGAAAGCTGCCATGTACTTTATGGAGAGAATATATGTTAGGTAAGCATCATTGAAGCATGAGTTGTTTGATGTTAATGAATCAACAAGATATTGTAAATAAGGTGTCTTTAAACAAATGGTTCACACACGAAAAAAAAGGTTATTATTGATTGACTGATGAAAATGTGACCAGAGGCCTGTAGAAACCTGTGTATTTCCTCTAGGAACAGTGAATTTGGTATTCACTAATTCAGTTTCTGCCGAGACACTTCAGAGAGATCT
Source organism: Sciurus carolinensis (assembly GCF_902686445.1). Lineage (NCBI taxonomy): Eukaryota > Metazoa > Chordata > Mammalia > Rodentia > Sciuridae > Sciurus > Sciurus carolinensis. The sequence continues at coordinate 61,702,524 of NC_062213.1, forward strand.
AACTATAGTGAATGAGAATTAACCATATTTCAAGTTTCAGACTGCTTTTGATTTGAAAGTGTTGAAGCTTGATTAAAACAGGTAAAATGTAATATTACTAAATCTAGGTTCCTTACTTGACTTTTTTTTCCCCAACCTCCCACCCACCCATCTCCCCCATCTCACATCTCCCCTATACCAGGATTAAACTGGGGACCTCAACACATGCTGGGTAAGCACTCTGTCACTTTGCTACTTTACTTCCCTTGCCATTTTAAAATTTTGAGAGAGAATTTCATTAAGTTGCTTAGGCTGGCCATGAATTTTCAATCCTTCTGCCTCAGCCTCCATAGACTTGTGCCACCACACCCAGCTTTTTCTTCTCTTTCTATTGTAGATCTTTATCTTCCCTTAGGTTTTTTTTTTTTTTTTTTTTCCCCCCAACTTGACCCACACAGTTCGAATCAGTGGTTTTTAACTTTGGCATTATGTTGAAATCACCTCAGAAAGAAAAAAATAAAATACTACCCCTATGTTATTTAATTGAGCTGGCATGCTTCCTCAATATTGGAGTTTTTCTTAGCTCCTTAGGTAATTCTAACATACAACATACAACATAAGTTTAGGACGTGTCTTCACTGCAGTGTAAGAATTCAGGCAAATTATGTAAATTGGATACAATTTGCATCCTGGATCTCTGGTTTAGAGTTCAGGAGACCTTAGGCATTTTTTAAAATAGAGCATTATAGTTATACATAATAATAGGGTTCATTTTGACAAAATCATGCATGTATGGAATTCGATTTACTCGATTTCAGTCCCTGGTGACCCCTTTTCTCTCCCCTTTTTCCTCAATCTATTATTCTTCCTCTACTGGTCTTTCGTTTATTTATTTTTGATTGTCGCTTTTTAGATATAGGGTTTTTTGGGTTTTTGGCTTTTTTTTTTTTTAAATTCTTTATATATTCTGGATATTAATCTCCTGCTAGAGGAGCAGCTGGTAAAGATTTTCTCCCATTCTGTAGGCTCTCTCTTCATGCAGAAACTTTAATTTGATGCCATTCCACTTCCTGATTCTCAGTTTTATTTCTTAAGTTTTAGGGGTCTTAAGGAAGTCAGTTCCTGGACCAGCATATTGGAGTGTTTCTTCTAGTAGTTGTAAAGTTTTGACACCACCGTTTACCGGTGACAAGTTCTGCTCCCTCTAATGTGAAGTTTGAACACTAGAGAAGCACGCCAAGGCAAACATATTAAGCAGGTTTTATTTAAAAGTAATAGTACAGACTTCTCCCAGGAAGGAGAAGGGGGCCATGGCTGATGTTCTAAAGTCCCAAGAAGTGAGCACACCCTACATGTTTTATAGGTTAAGGTCTCTTTTGTTCTCCAGTTCTCTCCCCGCTTATCTCTCCTTCCTAAGTGACTAGGCCTGGTTTTGCAGGTGAGATGTAAAAAGTGAGAAGTGGATGGGGCAGGGGGAGGGCCAAAGCGATTCAGCCAGGCAAAGGCCCAGGGGGCATTAATTAGCAGCTCCATGCTTGCAGTCCTTGATAAAGGCAGGTAAATTTGGTAATCAATGAGCTCTGGAGATCCTTAACATTCCATTCTCCCAGGGGCAGTCTCCAGCTTCCAGAGGCAGATGACTTTCATGGCCTTCATTTCCTTGATTTGACCGATCCCCTATTTCTTTCTTTCTTTCTTTTTTTTTTTTTTTCCGGTACTGGGGATTGAACCCAGGGCCTTGTGCTTTTGGGCAAACACTCTACCAACTGAGCCGTATCCCCAGCCCCCGATCCCCTATTTCTACACTAACTACCTGTCCCCAATGGCTTCAGTTTCTGTTCCAGTTCCTAAGTCTTTTTATCCACTTTGATTTGACTTTTGTGCGGGTCAAGAGATAGAGATCTAATTTCATTCTTCTGTATATGGATATCCAGTTTTCCCAGCACCATTTGTTTAAAAAGCTATTGTTTCTCCAACATATATTTTTGGCACCTTTGTCAAGTATGAGATGACTGTGTGGGTTTGTCTCTGTCTTTATTCTGTTGATTTTTGTGTCTATTTTGATGCCAGTATCATGCTGTTTTGTAACTATAGCTATGTATAATTTGAGATCAGATATGGTGATGGACCATAGGCATTTTAAAGTTTAATTCTCTGAAGGACCTTCAAGAATCAAATTTAAGGCTATGGAAATGTTCATGTATGTACCTGACTTTCTATATAATTATAGTCCTACAAAAGACCATTTCCCAAACCTATATTTCAGAGCACAGTTTGACCTGAAATTCCTTGTTTGAGGATTATTGTGTAGAAAGGAACAATATCTGCTATAGAGTTTTTTATGGAGCAGTATTAGTGTATACCAAGTACGTTAAGGTGTGGCTACGTAGGTGATCCATAGTGTTAGGAGATGAGTAATTCTTCTGGACCAAGAATGTGTACCTAGGCAAACTTAGAAATTATTTTATAGAATGAATCTTTTGGAGTTGAATATGAATAAAAATCTCATTTTGAAAATAATCTTAGAAACTCTGTATTAAAAAGTGAATTGTCCTTTCCAGGTACTTGAAATGTGAATCTTTTTTTAAGTATTTTTGCCTTTCTTTGGGGTTATTTATTGCTAATCCTTCCGTCTCCTAAGACACATGCCATACATCCTATTTGTTAACTAAAGTCTCTGAGGGTCAGGTTGTTTATTGCGTTAGTCAGCTTTTCATCACTATGACCAAAACACCTGACAAATACAACTTAGAGAAGGGAAAGGGTTTTTTAGCTTACGGTTCCAGAGGTTTCTTTAATGGTAGGCTGAGTCCAAGAACCTGAGCCCCAAATGAGGCAGAACATTATTGATACCACTGTTTACTGGTGACGAGTCCTGCTTCCTCAGGTGTTGAAGTATAACGCCAGGGAAGCACGCCAAGGCAAGCGTAGAGTAGAAAGTAAGAAGCTTTATTAAAGAAAAGTAAAAGCAGACTTCTTCCCGGTGGAAGAAGGGAACCCAAAGGCGGAATCCATCGGATTGAGCAAATCTTGTCCTTTTTATAGGTTTTATTCTCCTGTTCTTTCCCCCTTATCTCTTTCCTTTCTGCCTACGTGATTAGGCCGGGTTTTGCATAAAGTGAAGAGGTGGGCAGGGGGAGGGCCAAGTTGATTCAGGCAGGTAAGGGCCCAAGGGGCATTAATTAGCATCTCCTTGCCTGTAGTCCCTGTCAAGGGCAGGTAAATTTGATTATCAGTGGGCTCTGCAGGTCCTTGACATTCCATTCTCCCAGGGCAGTATCCAACTTTCAAAGGCAGATGGCTTTCATGGCCCCCATTTCCTCGTTTTGACCCGATCCCCTATTTCTACACCAACTGCCTGTCCCCAATTGTGGCTTCAACATCATGGCAGAAGGGCATGGTGGAGGAGTATGGCTCCATTTGTGGCAACCAGGAAGCAGAGAAGGGGAAGTGGGTAAGGGGCCACAAGGAAAATGAACCTTTCCAGTCTGGTGTGCCCCTATTGACCCCAACCTTACTGCAATAAGTTAAGCATTTTACTATAGTCTTTGTGGGTAATGGTGGTCCAGGCCTGTATTTCTGACTTCCAGGGAGACTGAAGCAGGATGTTCACAAGTTCAAGACCAGTCTGAGCAATTTAGTGAGACCATATCTGAAAAGTAGGAAATAAAAGGGTGGGAGGTTAAAAACAAAAAACAAAAAACAAAAACAAAACTATACTGAAGGTATTGCTGAGTGGTAGACTCACTTGCCTAGTATTGGTGAGGCTGTGGGTTTAAAAAACTCAAGAAATTCTTCCTAAATGCATTTAATGTGATTTTTTTTTCGTGCCCCCCACCCCCTTGCTAAGTTCATGACTAACTGGAATTTGTATAGTGTCCGCCTTCTATTGTCAAGAAAAAGTACTGAATGCAGGCAGGTGTGGTGGCACAGACTTATAATCCCAGCAACAGGGAAGATTTAACAGGAAGATGGCAAGTTTGAGTCCATCCTGGACCCTTTTTAGTGAGACCCAGTTTCAAAATAGAAAAAATAAAAAGGGCTTGGAAGATTGGAGAATAGAGACAAGGGAAAAGGGGGAAGGAATAGGGAAGGGAAAAGGGAACTACTGGAGCAAGTTATATTGCTTGCTTGTATAATTTTCTCAAAATGAACCCCAAGGTTATATAACTATAATGCATTAATTAAAAAAAATTTAAGGACTTGGGATGTAGTTCATATTAAAGTGCTCTTGGGTTCAATTCCCCAATACATTAAAAAAAAAAAAAAAAAAAAAAAAAGTACTGATACAAGAAATCCCTAAAATCACAAGATGGAATATCTGAATATACTGAGGAAAAAACAGATCACCTATATTCCTTGAGTATAATTGTCCCAGTTATCTTTTCTTTAAGCAGATCTTTGGGTTTAACACAGTAACTGACCTGGAATCGTAAGGTTTACTGTTTCATTTTAAGCTTTTATTCCTGCTGATATAAAATATAAATAGTATTTAGAAATACATAAGGGTAAAATATTTTGTGAATATCTAATTGGGTAGAAGTAGCAAGGAGAAGGGGGATATTATACTAAGTAGCTTTTCCTTTATTTTTAATTAAAAGTGATAATTTTGCTTTAGACTAGATGGTTACATTATGATGTTGAGTTATGAGTTATGAACCTATTGGGTTTCATAATGGTAATTTGTTCATTTGATTAACTAGGGTTCCTACTAAAACCAAAGTTTCATTATTAGTTTTTTAGAGTACACTTTAACCATAATAGTTCTGTAGTGAGGTGGATATGCAGAAATAACACTAGCATTTGATAAAGATATTATAATATATAAGATATTTAAGATAATATAGAAAGGTGCTAAAACTATGGTGACAAATGTAAGAAAATCCCACGGAACCACGCCGGACACGGGAAATCACATAAGGGAGTTTATTAAGCAAGCAGAGTGTCTCCCTGCAGGGTAAGAGAGAAAATGAGAGGAAAAGAGAAAAGAAAAGAAAGGGCACGCGCTAGAGAGAGTGGAAAGCTAGGAGGATAGAGAAAAGTGAGGAGGACAGACAGAAGAATGGGAAGAGATGGCGAGGAAGCTATAGTAAACAGTTGAATTCCACCAGGCTAACAGGGGACCAGTATCGGAGAAGGATACTTGCAAGCTGACTGATGAACCAATAACTAGCTAGGATGTTCACAGATTGACAAGTGGTTGGGAGGCAGGGAAAATGACTGCACCTGGTGGGCGGGGGAGCAGCTGTATACATTACAACAAATATATATATATATATATATGTATGTGTATATATAACTTCTGGAACTATGGGAAAGTAGTTACAGGGGTATATGATTGAATTAGACTGAACAGCATGTACAGGAACCTGGTGTAGCTTAAATTTGTTACAAGTAGAATAATCTGGATTCTGATGTTTTTGGTCTAAAGGGACTTTTGCAGGTTATTTTTTCTTTTTCTTTTTCTTTTTTTTGTGCTGGGGAATTGAACCCAGGGATGCTCTACCACTGCATTACACCAGCAGCCCTTTTAATTTTTTATTTCAAAACAGATTTTTCACTAAACTGCTTGAACTGCTGACCTTGAACTTTCCATCCTTCTGCTTCAGCCTCTTGGGTTTGCTGGGATTATAGTCATGTGCTACCACTCCTCTCTAAATGAACTTCAGAGAACATTTGATCTTTTTTTTCTGTGAATGAAAAATGCAGGCCCAGAGTAACTTCCCTAAATTTAACTTAGGGTTTACCTGCAGTTCACAAAAGCCTCCAGTAATTCATCCCTCTCAAAGTATTTGTAATTCATTTTTTCTCAGTTTTTTTTAAAACTACTTGACAGAATAGAAATGTTCTCAAAGAAATTACTCTACAAATTCTATTTATGATGAATTCATTACAAAACTAGATTTTCAGTTCACTGGAAAATATTGACTTTGGAACAATAAAAATGACAACAGTTCATCCAATTCCATCTAACAACCAATGGACAATGAAAAGAATATGCGAGCATAATCCCCCAAACAACAACAACACTCTAATACATTACTATCATTATGCTACAAATAACAATTATTTTTCCCTAACAGTATTGTGAAACAATAATTCTTCAAGGAGAAATGCTAGGCAATAAAATAATTTAACTTTATTTTAAAATAGAGCAGATATCAATTTATAAGGCAAGTATACTTATACAAGTCTTCAACATAGGAGCCTCTTTGGGAGGCATTCTAGATCCAGATTTGAGTATTTTATTTGAAGTGTTAATTTCCAGAACCAAAGATTCTTTTGGTCTAGCTTGAGAAATTAAGGTTTGATTCTGGAGTCGTAAACTCTGATCCTTGGAGCCAAGCTGGTTTAAGGTACATGGTTTAAGATATATTGGTTTCGTGGTGGAATGCATACTAAGCTTCATTTAAAGGAAACAGGCAGTCGTTCCTCAACTCTGGTTGGTTCAATTATTTTTATTTATCAATCCGAATATTCTCTAAGAAATTTTGAACTCTATAGGCCCCATACTGATCTTCATCTTAACTGCCTCCAACCTCACATAAACAGAAACCAACTTCCTGTTTATCTTCCTGCTTTTCTTACTTGGCTAATCCACTGTCACCCTTGTTTTTTCTCTTCCTCTCACTTGCCTTGTCTATTCATCACCAAATTCAGTCTGTTCTGCATCCTTATTAAGTCTTTTTATTCTTCCAGTCATATCTCATTTTATTTGTTAGTTTTCAGGCTGACTTCCTGGATTTTATTTTGGTCTATCCACTATTGTCAAAGGGATCATTTTTTTTTTTTTTAATTAAAAAATATGTGTATTTATTGTTGAAATACTAGAAAATACAGATTAGTGAAAAGATCACTGGATAGTGAGATTAAGGGGTGATTTTCATTTTAAAATATTTTGGTTTTTATTTTTTCCCTTGTATAGACATTTTTATCATTAAAAAAAAAACAATTTCTTATCAAGTCACTAATTCTATGCTCTGAAATGTGAATGATCTCTCCTCTTCTCTTACTATGTTTAAGTCATTTCTCACCCTCCTCCTCTTGTCAGTATTTACATATGCATAAGTTTCTTTTTGACAAACATTGCCCTCTATTACATGTATACTGACTATCCCCTTGTTCTCCCTCCCTTCACTACCAAATTTTAAGAGTGGCCTAAAAAAATAATTCATTTAAGGAGTGAAAGTTACATTTACCTTGGAAGCCTCCCTCATTCTCTTCTGGTTGTTCCCACAGTATAGTTCTGTCCTGGATTTTATATGTCATTATTTTTCTTTGTAGATTTACTCTTGTATTCATTCATTTATATTGAGACATGGTGTTATTAAGTTGTGGAGGGCTTCACTAAGTTGCTGAGGCTGGCCTTGAACTTGAGATTTTCTTGCTTTAGCCTCCCAAGTCATTGGGATTACAAGTGTGCACCACCATGACCAGTGAACAGTGTTTTCCTTAAATATTTTAACACATTTTATTATTATGCACATACATGATTTTCTTCAGAGTATATATCTAGGAATATAAGTGCTAGGTTTTAACATTTTTGTTCAATTTCACTAATAATACATCCTTCAAAAACAATTTTTTTAGCTTATTCACTTGCTGGTAGTAAATGAGGTTCAGGGATACTATATATTCCCCAATATTTGGTATTGTCTGGGTACTTTTCTTGTGAATGTTGTCACTTGATTGTTTTAGATTTCCGTGGTTGATAAAGAAAATTGAGTATGACTTTGTGTGTTTATTGACCCTTCATGTTCTTATCTAGGAAATACCTATTCCTGTGTTTTGACTGTTTAAAATTCAGTTATTCTTTATTGATTAAGTCATTATTGTGTTTGACTAATTTCTAATTCTTGAATTCATCTTTATAAAAATGCTCTACTTGTGTTTGGTCAGAGTCCCTAGGGCCAAATCTAGTCCTAAGAATCATTTCAAAGAGTTTCTGCAATTGCTTTGTTTTTGTTTTCTGTAGATTTATTCAGGATAGGTAGTCTGCCATAGTGCTGGAAATGAAAGTCTGCCTAGTCCTTGAAACACATTCTTCCTTTAACTTTCAGCTTAACTACAGTTCTGGTGTTTATCCTTTGGAGCCCTACTGTACCCTGTGAGCATCTAGAAATTATTTGCATGTTTGTCTTCTTTTTCAATCTGTGGACTTTCCAAAAGCAGGAATCATGTAGTCTTGTCACTTTGTATCCGGTATCAGATTTTTTCAGAGTGTTAGTTTAGGGAAAAAAAAAAAAAGACTTTTCCTAAAAGAGGAAAACGTTTCAATAAGTAGTTGTTAGGAATTAAGGTCTTGTAAAGTGTACTTGTCTCATAAATAGAGATCTGCTTTGTTTTAAAATAAGATTAAATTATTTTGTTGCCTAGCATTTCTCCTTGAAGAGACATGACTACTGTTAAAATTGTTTAATAATGCTGTTAGGGAAAAATAATGATTATTTGTAGCATAATAGTAGTAATGTATAGAGTGTTGTTGTTTGGGGGATTATGCTCTCATATTGTTAACTTTTTGTTGTCCATTGGTTTTTAGAGGGAATTGGATGAAATGTTGATCATTTTATATGTACATTTGCTTTATCACATACTGTTACATATAGCTACATTTTCAATGTTTTTCCTTTTCTTGTTTGTATTTCTCCTTATTTTAAGAATTTTTACCCTGTAGAATAGTTTCCCAAAGAGTCAGTTTGAGATACACCTTTTTAAGATATAAAACCTAATTCCCCATCCCCTTATTTTGTTCTATTTTCCTCATTTTTTTTTTGGTTCAGGAATTGAACCCAGGTGTGTTCAACCACTGAGCCGTATCTTCAGCCCTTTTTTATATTTTATATAGTGATAGGATCTCATAGAGTTTCAGCTTAGGCCTTGCTGCTGAGGCTGGCTTTGAACTTGTGATCTTCCTGCCTCAGCTTCTCTAGCTTCTGGGATTAACAGGCCTGCGCCTGTTAATGTGTGCACCTGGCTGCTCACATTTTAATGTACCATATGTTATGGTTTGGATCTATAAATGTCCCCTGAAAAGCTCATGTATTAAGCAGTGTAGCAGTGTTCAGAGGTGAAATGATTACATTATGAGAGCTGTAGATTATCAGTGGATAATCCATTTGATGGATTAATTCAAATGGGCTTCAAAATGGGAACTGAAAGCAGTGGGTTGTGACTGAAGTAAGTAGGTCACTTGGGATGTGGCCTGGACTTTCTATCCATTGCTTCTTCCCCTCCCTCCCTCTCTTATTCTGCTCCCTCTCTCCTTCTGGGCTACCATGAGGTGAGAAGCTTTCTTTCACCATGATATTCTGGTTTATCTCAGTCTCAGAGCAATGGAGTTGGCTGACCATGAACTGAACCTCTGAAACCATGAGCCCAGAATAAGTTGTTCTTGTCAGGTATTTTGGTCACAGTGATGACCAACCATGTAATATACAAATATTATAATATTAGTATATTAACATACCATATAATATACTTGTTTGGTTATTTATTGATTCTCTCCTCCCCAACTTGAAGGTAAATGTTACAAGGCAGGAATTTTGTTCTTTTGATCAGTGTATATTGCAAGTGTCTAAAGGATTTATTCTGCTCTTTAGGTTTTGTTTTATAATCACAAAATTATCATTAAATTTTTTTTTTGTTTTAGTGTCAGCGTCTGTCAATGAGGGATAATACTTAATGATTTAGAAGCTGGACTTTTGTTCAGAATGAATAAGCTTTTTAGGACGTTATTGAAATTACATAGCTTGCTTTTCTTAATTATTTTATGGTACTGAGAATTGAACCCACAGGTCCTTCAGCCCTTTTTATTTATTTATGTATTTATTTTAAAATATTTTTAGTTGTAGATAGGGAAAATAACTTTATTTTTTATGTGGTGCTAAGGATCAAACCCTCACACATGCTAAGCAAATGCTCTACCACTACTACAACCCCAGACCTTTATTTTTATTTTGAGACAGGTTCTTGCTAAATCTCTGATTGTTAAGCAATTACAATAGTACTTTGTCTATACAGATAACCTGAACTAATGTTTGAACAAATGTATAAGTATAAGCATTGATGAAATGATAGAAACTGAAGATAAAAATGTGTTTAAACATTGCTAAACAAAGTGTGGTCATGGAACTGTTTGTAGTTGGTTCTTTTCATTTTATGAAGAATTGACTTTGTTTCTAATTTTCCTAGTTAGTTTCAGTGAGGTAGTGTAATCTAGTTTAAAATCATGTAAAGCAATAAATGTTATCCAGTATTAATGCCACTGAAGATAAGATTTGTTGCACTGATGTGATTTATTTACTAAAATAAATAAATCTATTCATTAAGTGAGGGGAAGGGTTGGGAACAGGGAAACAGCAGGGAAGAAGAGGGAAAAAAGAAAAATAGGATGTCAGTGACTAGAGATTACTGTTTTTCACTTGTTTTCCAAGTGAAAAACAAGGATATCAAGCTGTCAGAACTACTTAGTGAAGGATTAAGTGGGCCTGAGCCTATTATCCATGTTATTGCATTTATTTTTATATTTTTGATACTCAAAAATGTTAATCTTTGTATTAATTCAGTATATCTCATTTCTTGATTGTACCTAAGGCAACTTTCTTTTAATATTTAAACTTGGTTTTACATTATGAGTTTATATTTGGAAAAGCATCTGCATTTCAAGTTGAGGGAGACCGAGTGATTAGTATATAATGTCTTCCTTTTTAAGTAAAATTCTCAGAATTTGGAGGATTTCCACAGTAGTTTTCCTCAAAATATGATCATTGAAGTAAGGCTTCTCAGAGATGTTTTACATATTGGGAGAGGTTCCATTGTTTTTGGAAACCTCTTTGTCATCTACCTCCCCGTGGAGAATCACTGTGCATGTTAGTAAGTCAAAAGTCTGAGAGGAGGCTGGGGATATAGCTCAGTTGGTAGAGTGGTAGAGTGCCTGCCTTGCATGCACCAGGCCCCAGGTTCAGATCCCAGCAGCGCGCGCACAAAGTCTATGAGAAAATCCTACACTGATGAAACCAATTTTTTTTTAAAAGAGTTGTTTTTTTTTTTTTTTTTTTTTCACTTTTTTTTTTTTTTTACTTGATCGAAGTACTTTTGTTTCTTAATATTAGTAGAACCCATTAACATCCCACTAACTCCTGTTCAGGTGTAGAAATTTGTTGCAAATATTTTCCTCCTTTTTTTAAAAAAAATTATTAGGCAAATTTCTGTATTTTTATATAATTAAAAATTTTCTTAAGTACTCTTTAATTTGCAATTTGCATTTTAGAGGCATCTGAGGTCAGAGGTTACAGATGATTGAAAAAAGTTTGTGTTCATGACATCATAGCCTATAGTAATGTGCAACAAAAGGGAGTTTTCTAATTTGTTGTATCAGAATGACTGTAAGCACTTTATAGATGCCATGAATTGAAAAGACATAGAAATATTACTATATTGGTTATGATATTTAACTGTCCAAAAAAAGCAGAAGCCAGTTTGTTTGTTTTATACTAGGAACTGAACCCAGAGGTACTTCACACTGAGCTACCTCCCCAGCCCTTTTATTTTTTATTTTAGGCAGGATCTCACTAAGTTGGTTAGGGCCTCACTAACCAATTGAGATTGGCCTCTAACTTGTGATCTTTCTGCCTGAGCCTCCCGAGCTACTGTGATTACAGGTGTTTTTAAGGAGAGAACTCTTGAGTTACAAACAGATATTCATGCTTGTTCTCTTTACTCTAAGAATGAACACTTGTAACCCCAACTAGACAAGAACTCTGCCACTGAGGTGTATTCCCATTGCTGTTATTTTTTTTTTATTTTATTTAAAAAAATTTTTATTAAAGTCTTTTATTTTTACAGACTGCATTTTGATTCATTTACACAAATGGGGTACAATTTTTCATTTCTATGGTTGTACACAATGTAGATTCACACCATTCATGTAATCATAAATATACCTAGGGTAATACTGTCTGTTCGATTCTACTATCTTTCCATTCCCCACCCCCTCCCACCCCATTTTTCTCTACACCATCCAAAGTTCCTTCATTCTTCTTTTCCCCCTACCATCCCCCATCATTATATATTGTCATGCACTTATCAAAGAAAACATTTGGCCTTTGGTTTTTTGGGCTTGGTCTATTTCACTTAGCATGATATTTTCCAACTTCATCCATTTACCAGCAAATGCCATAACTTTATTCTTCTTTGTGGCTGAGTAATATTCCATTGTGTATATATACCAGTTTCTTCATCCATTCATCAATTGAAAGGCATCTAGGTTGGTTCCACAATCTTAGCTATTGTGAATTGAGCTGCTATGAACATTGATGTGGCTGCATCACTGTAGTATGCTGATTTTAAGTCCTTTGGGTATAAACCAAGGAGTGGGATAGCAGGGTCAAATGGTGGGCCCATTCCAAGTTCTGAGGAATCTCCATACTGCTTTCCAGAGTGGCTGCACCAATTTGCAATCCACCTGCGAAGTATGAGCGTGCCTTTTCCCCCACATCCACGGCAACACTTATTGCTTATGTTCTTTATAATAGCCATTCTATTTGGAGTTGGATGAAGTCTTAGGGTGGCCTTAATTTGCATTTCTCTAATTGCTAGACATGATAAGCACTTTTTCATATGTTTGTTGATCACCTGTATATCTTCTTCTGTGAAGTGTCTGCCCATTTCCTTAGCCCATTTATTGATCGGGTTCTTTGTATTTTTGGTGTAAAGTTATTTAAGTTCTTTATAAACTTTGGAGATGAGTGCTCTGTCTGAGGTGTGTGTGGAAAAGATTTTCTCCCACTCTGTAGGCTCTCTTTTCACATTATTGATTGTTTCCTATGCTGAGAAAAAACTTTTTAGTTTGAATCTATCCCATTGATTGATTCTTACATTTATTTCTTGTGCAAATAGGGGTCTTGTTAAGGAAGTCTGGTCCTAAGCCAACGTAATGGAGATTCCTGTTATTTCAATTTATGTTCAAAAGTGAACTTTCAACCCATATCTTATGAACTGTTGTGGTTTTTGTTTTTTTGCTTTGTTACACACTGAAGAAGAATGTTTACTAATGATAACAAGGGAAGAGATGTACAATGAAAGCTATACAAATGAGAATGCAAAATCCAAAACACATCTAGTATGTGGAAAAATAGCTTTACATGTTCCAGGTGCTGATATATTACATTCTAATGTTGTATGGTAAATTATCACCTTGAAAGATTATGTGCAATGATCCTATTTAAGAAAGTAATTATGGCCCCTAGATTGTAAATAATTTTTAAATTTTTCAAAAGGCTTTTTACAAGAAGTTTAATGTAAGTTTCTCTGGAAAGCTTGTCTGAGATATATTCTTTAAGGATTATGAAGAATATCTAGACTGTTAAAACTTTATAATCTTGTAAGGGTAGCTATGGAATTGATGTTTTATAAGTAACTGACTGCTCTTCAGAACTTTACAGCATTGGTGTTGAAACATTCTGAAATTAGATTATGAATTGCAGGGCAAACCATTCAGGTTTTGAGAATTAGACATGTAAAATTATAGAAGATATAAGGGACTTATAAAGAAGAGGTATGGACATTTGGAGGAAATTTGATCAGTAATTTCATACTGTATAACTAGGAAGAAATTATACTGTTAAAGTACAAATTCTATTGATAATCTTTTCTAGAAACGACTACAGAAAGAATTGTTGGCTTTGCAAAATGACCCACCTCCTGGGATGACTTTAAATGAAAAGAGTGTTCAAAATTCGATTACACAGTAAGTACTTAAATTTTAAAGTACTTTTTGTTTATTGTCAGTATGGTATATGAATATATACTTTTTTCCTTTTGGTCCTGGAGATTTAACCCAGGGCACTTTACCACTGAGCTACATCCCCAGACCCCATTTTTTTGTTTTCTTTTTTTAAATTTTTCCACAAGGTCTCACCAAGTTGCTTAGGACCTCACTAGGTTTCTGAGGCTGGTCTTGAACTTGATCTTCCTGCCTCAGTCCCAACTGGAATTACAGGTGTGTGCCACTGTGCCCAGCTGTACCAGCTTTTTAAAAATTCCAAATTATTTTCATGTTTATCCCATTCTCTTAAACTAGTAAGTAGATAAACAGACTTTATTCCATGCATTTATATACATAATCAGTTTTGTTTTACGTAATCATGTCACATTATACACATGGTTACATAATTTGTAAAGCTTTTCTTCTTTTGCAGTGCTAGGGCTTAATTGAACAAAGGGCCTCATGCATACTAGGCAGGCATATTCTACTACTATACCCCCCCAGCTCCTGTAAAGCATTTTTTTTAAAAAACCAAATTTGCTTTGGTTTTTAATTTAAAAAAAAAAAAATTTAAGATTTTACGTAATTATTTTATGATTTTTTTTTTTTTTTTGCTAGCAGGGCATCATTTAACAACTTTTCTTAGCTGAGGGTATAGCTCAGTGGTGAAGAACATGCTTAGCATGCAGAAGACTGTGGTTTCCATCCATAAAACAACAAAACAAAAACAAACTAAAAAATGGTTTTAAAATATGCATACAGTACTCTTAGAACTAGTAAAATGGACCACTTCTATGGTCTCTGAAAAAAAGAACAAAGATATAGAAAACAATTTGACTTATAACTAACTATACTTCATTTCGATATTTCTGATTTTGGGGATAACTTAAAACAATGTAAATGTCAATAATAGAGAAAGGGTTTGTAGTGCAGCAAAATGGTATCACTTGAGTTATGGTCTTGTCAGAACGTTAGGCACAGTTTTGGGTAGTCATAATTACTTTTGAAAATTTCTTAGGGTGTATTAATATGTATCCTATCTTATTCCACCAAAGCCAATTTTCCCTCCATAGTAGAATAGCTCTTTCTTTGACTAAAAGCCAGTATATGTGAAAAATACTAAATTCTAATGTTTAAACATTACAGAGTAATATGTATTCATAGAAATTTAAGTGCTGAGACTGAAAAAACAGCACACTCTCCCATTGCATACTTACTCGGAGCCTATGTTTATAATTGGAATTATAAACACTCATGGCTTCAATTTATGTAAGTGTGCACATAATACAACTACTGGATTTCATTTTATGTAGGCATCAGTGATGTAGAAAACTGCAAAATGATTAGAATGAAACTTATAAAACACACACAAAAAAACCTTTAACAGTGGTTATCTCGGGTGATTATTATTATATTTATATTTTTCTAAAATTTCCACAATGAACGTATCATTTTTAATTAGTAAAAAGTTAATAAAATTTCCGTGTACAAAATTGAAAATTATGCCTTGTACTCGTCATGTACAGATATTATGTGATTAATGCATATTTGCTTAACTGTTATTTAAAAAGCTATGTTTGTTTAAGTCACAAGTAAATTTATGATACGTTGTGTGTTCTAAAAATTGTTATATAAAAAGAATGAAAGAGCACCAGGAAGTTTTATAACTTTTCTTTGCAATAACTCTGCCTAATAGACATGGGGGGCGTGGATAAAGAGAATTTTGAAGACTAAGATCATCCTATTTCACAAAGAGAATAGAGTTTTATTTTTCTTTTAGTCGTGCTGGAGATAGAACCCAGAGTGTCACACAAGGGCTCTGCCATTGAGGGCCAAGCAAATTTTTTGTTTTGTACATAGTTTTTTTTTTGTTTGTTTTTTATTTTTTGTTTTGGTACTGAGAATTGAACCCAGGGTGCTTAAACACTGAGCCACATCCCCATCCTTTTTTATTTTTTACTTTTCATTTATAGACATTCTCACTAAGTTGCTGATGCTGGCTCTGAACTCTTGGTCCTCCTTCCTCTCTTCCTGAGCTGCAGGGTTTATAGGTGTGCATCACCACACCCTGCTGTATATAACCTTTGTATTGCATCTAATCTAGTTCTGATATTAGGAATGTGCTAGGTTTTTTATATATGTGCTATCATTTTTCTTCCTAATAACACTGAGGTAAATGTCTGTTTTATAGTTGAGATATTCAGCATGCATTATGAAAATGAATATCCATACTCTTTTTTTTTTTTGGGTGCTGGGGATCGAACCCAGGGCCTTGTGCTTACAAGGCAAGCACTCTACCGACTGAGCTATCTCCCCAGCCCCCATACTCTTAAGGGTCTATGTGCTTTAGCTGATTTCTTTCAGAGAATAGGCAGTTATTATTTTATATACTCCTAAGTTCATACTGTGTAGGTGATAACTAGAACCCCAATACTGTGTTCTTTCTCTTATTTAAACTAGTTTTATACCTGACAAATATAAGCTTAAAGGAATTGACGATGTATGTACAAATATGTAACAACAAATCCTACCAATAAGGATAAGTATAATGTACCAATAAAAAATATGGGGAAAAAAGTAATTGGCCGATTACAATAAATAATACATGACAGAGCTAGTATTAGGAACTCGTTCTGTGAGTGTGTGTGTATATGTGAACGAACCCAGGGGCACTCAACCACTGAACCAAATCTCTAACCCTTCTTATTTTTTGAGACAAGGTCTCAATAAGTTGCCCAGACTGGCCTCAGACTTGGGATCCTTCTGCCTCAGCCTCCCCAGTTGCTAGGATTGCAGGAGTACACTACCATGCCTCCCTAGTTAGGAACTTATTCTTAATGACTTCAGTTCACTTTTGCTTCTAAATGCTGCCCTATCATCTTTGCCATCTTTATTTCCTCTTCCCTCCTTTTAAAAAAATGAGGTAGTAATCAGAATATAAATAAAAACAGACTTATGTCCATTATTGTTATATATGAAAACTAAGTTTGGAAAGATACCATAGATTTTTTTTCCTGGATTTTATTAAGTAATAAAAACAGAAATAGAAATCGGTGTAGATACTTGGCTTTCACCCATCAGACTAAATAGACTCATCTCGATTTAGCTTACTTTTCCCCATTCAGTCTTTTTAGGAATACTGATGAGAAAATAAACCTCTTAGCCATAAATCTCGGTACTCATTGTTGATACCTCCTTCCCCCGTTGTTTCTAATGTTGACATCAGAAAGTCAGTTGATTAGTTTGATGTTATCTATACAGTTTTCCAGTGACTTTAGAAATATTCTTCAGAACAGCCAGGTGAGGTGGCATATTCCCATAATCCCAGCCTCCTGGGAGACTGAGACTGGAGGATCATAAGTTCAAGCCAGCCTCAGCATTTTACTGAGATCCTGTCTCAAAATATAAAAAGGGCTGGGATGTAGCTCAGTGGTAAAGTGCCCCTGGCTTAAAAGAGAGTTGTTAGGGTGATAAAATGAACTGTTACAACTTAATGACTCCAGTAAGGCTGGGATGTAACTCGGCAGCAAAGCATTTGCTTCATATTCGCAAAGCCCTGTGTTGGATCCCCAGTTCTGAAAAAGACAATCCCACCAAAAAAAATTTAAAAATAAGATAAATGACTCCAGTCTCAGTACACGGCATTTCAGTGTTTCTTTTTCTTTTTCTTACCCCAGTCCCTTTTATCTTAAGTTTTACACCTGTCTTTTTTTTTCTAGGTGGATTGTAGACATGGAAGGTGCACCAGGTACCTTATATGAAGGGGAAAAATTTCAACTTCTATTTAAATTTAGTAGTCGGTATCCTTTTGACTCTCCTCAGGTAATTGCCTTGCTTTTAAAAATTCGAATGTATTTTTAGATTATAGCAAAATGCTGAATAGAGATTTTTTTTGACCAGGTAAAGACATTATAAATATGTGAATGGATTTGTTCTTTCATTATCTTACTTGTAATACAATAAATATCATTAACATTTTACTGTATCAGGATCAGGATTTTCCTGCCTTGTGCTTTTTCATAGATTTTAGCATAAAAGGAATTGAAAAATCTAGCCAGACTCTGAATTGTGGAAGTTAGCATTTTTTTAATAATTGTGGGCACTTTTTTCTAGATCAGGTCATTGAACAGCATGTTAAACAGGCAAGTGTTGGGGTTGGGACTGTAGCTCAGAGGCAGACTGCTTGCCTACTACGTGGAGACACTGGTTCGGTCCTCAGCACCACATAAAAATAAACAAATAAAATAAAGGCATTCTGTCCTTCTATAACTAAAAAAAAAAAAAAAAAAAAAAAAAAAAAATAGTTAGAAACAACAGCAGCAGCAGCAACAGGCAAGTGCTCTATTGGAAAGAAGTGTGTCCTTGATTCTACATTGACATGCTATCTTTGCAGTCTTATACTACAAGAGAGAATACATTACCAGTTGTTAAATATGTACATATCAGCTCAAAATCTGATCATTATGATTTGAGACAGTGTTAATGACCTAATACTTAAACAGGGTATGATGGTGGTGGAGGAACATTTTTATTTATTTTTATATAGCATTGTATTAACTATTGTAAGTATTATAGAGATAATTTAAAGTGTATAGGAGGATATGTGCAAGTTATTTGCAAACACTATGCCATTTTATATATGGACTTGAGAGACTGGATTTAGGTGTCCATGGCAAGTCCTAGAATCAGTCTCCCATAGATACTAAGGTATGTCTGTATTTCCAGATATCTCTTTCTCTTTTTCCTCTAGTTGAGATTCCATATCCACTGATTCACAAGCAAAAATCATGTGGTTTCCTGGGGTTTTTTAATGTCTCCCTGATTGACCAGTAGGTCTCCTAAGTGTATACAACACAATAGTCCTTGAAGTCTTGATTAAACTTTCTTCAGTCTGGATGTCTGTGTTTGTTAGCCTGTGTTGCTGAGACCAAAATACCTGACAGGAACAATTTAGAGGAGAGAAAGTTTATTTTGGCTGTATGATTTCAGAGGTCAATAGTCAGCCGACTCTGCTCTGGTCCCAAGGTGAGACAAGACATCATGGTGGAAGAGGTATTTAACTGTGGTCAATGATTAATTGGAGATTAGAGAGAGGGAGACTTTAGGATGACTTTCAGGTTTGTCACTTGGTAAAATGGATAAATGAGTTACTAGAAGTACTTTTTCTTCAGAGTATTACTATAATAAAATACTTCAGTTTTAAATTTGAAGTTTGTGAGATCTGTTGATTAAAATGATAAGATTTAATACCAACTTTTTCTAATATGCTATCTAATGGGATGTTCTGGGAACTGAACTAAATACAGGAAATAATTTCCCAGATAACCTGAAATTCAACTTGTTAGGTACTAAAATATGCTATTTAGAGGAAAACCATGTTTCATAGCTACTTTCAACAGAATATATCAAACAAAGGTTAGTTTTTTTTATTGGTCACGTTAAGAGAGTAAATCGAAGTCAGTTATTGTATTGTGCTATTAAGAAAATTGTCTTAAGGCATAGAATTAAATGATTACTGATGCCTTGAACTCTAAAGTTTTCTTGAGGGCAGAAAGGTATTAAGACTTGATGTTCATTTTTAACCATTTTTATAAAAATTGAAAGTAAAGGGATATATGTTGTCATGACTTCTAAGCATCTGTAGACTAATAAAAAAAAATAAAGCAAATGTCTTCCTTCTCTCTAGAAAATTACTTTCTCTTGTCTTCTGGTACCCATCCTCTTAACACCTTCAACCTATTCTTGTTTCAGCACCAGTATAACTTAGCAAGTTAGACATTTTCAACCTGAGGGAGATTGGAGAAGGGAAGTCAAAATTTTTCATCAGAGGAAAATATATATTTCTAAATAAAACTTAAGTTAAAAAAAATTCTAAAATAAAACTTAAGTTAAAAAAGAGTTCTCTAAACTGTCTCTTTATTCTAAATCAAATATCCATTTTAAACTTTTTAAATTTTTTAATATTTCTGAAAGTTGCAGCATTTATAATTCTGTCATTTTCATATTCCTTTTATTCTCCTCTGATTTTACTTCTACCTGTTCTGATTTTGATGTTGTCCAGATTCTTTATTAATACTCCTTTCATATTCCTTTTATTCTCCTCCTCTGATTTTACTTCTACCTGTTCTGATTTTGATGTTGTCCAGATTCTTTATTAACACTCCCTTATTCTTCTCACTCTTCTTTAATTTTCAGTCATCTTAAATAGTTGACTCCCAGATCTGCCCCTCTGGGTACAACTTCCTCCTGCCCTCCCTTCCTTCTTTCTTTCCTTCCTCCCTCCCTCTATAGATTGAACCCAGAGGTGATTTGCCACTGAGCTATATCTCCAACCCTCTTAAACAACCCCTCCCCCACTTTTTGGAGACAGGACCTCAGGATCTCACTCAGTTGCTTCGAGCCTCACTGAATTGCTGAAGCTAGTCTCAAACTTGAAATCCTCCCCCCTCGGCCTCCTAAGTCACTGTGATTCAGGCATGCACCACTGTGACCTGCCACTTTTCTAATGTTTCATTTCATACCCTTTGCTTTTTTTTTTTTTTTTGCAGTGCTGGGAATCGAACCCAGGGCCTTGTGCATGCAAGGCAAGCACTCTACCAACTGAGCTATATCCCCAGCCCATTCATTTCATACCCTTTGGACATAACATACTTGAATATGTCCACACAGTTCAAATCTGACACATCTTACCTGATCCCTTTTCAATAATATTTTCTTGGGTTACTATTTGCCTACCTGCTTTGTGTAAAATTCTTTCCTTTTTATATGTGGTGTTTCAAATCCTTTTGCAGTGATTAAGCCATCTCATTTCTTACTATCATTGCTAAAAGTTCTAGTTTTTATCTTCCAGTTGGGTCTGTTAGAGCAGCCCCTGGTTCTTTGTACTAAACATCCTTTATTGGTGCCATTAGATTTCTTTGAAGGTATTAGTAATTATCTCATTGGTTTTCATATACAAACACACACCTTACCGGCACCCTGCATTCCACCTTATCCCCACCTCCTTTGCCCACCACAGTAAATGCTTTCCATGTTTCTTTTTTCTTTTTTTTTAATAAATTGTTTTTAAGTTTTTGATGGACCTTTATTTTATTTATTTATATGTGGTTTTGAGGAATGAACCTAGTGCCTCACACATGCTAGGCAAGTGCTCTTCGACTGAGCCACAACCTCAGCCCTCTCTATGCTTATTTCCTGTGGAATAAAGTCTTTAGCTTGGCATTCAGGTTCGTTTATGTCATGTCAGAACTTAATCATTCTGCATACTATCTCTGTGTATTTTACTAAATAGAATGATGATTCTAATAATTTAATTTCCATTCTGATATTATCTTCTAACAGCACTTAATGAAGTCTTTAGGGGAGGTAAAGCTTCATTTAAAAAAATTTGTATTCTTTTTAGTTATACATGGCAATATAAGTATATTTTGATATATTTATACAAAATGAAATATAATTCTTACTAGGATTACAGTCTTGTGGATGCACACAGTGTTGAGATCCACTATGGTGTTTTCATATATGTACATAGGAAAGTTATGTCAGGTTCATTCCACTATCTTTTTTATTCCTATTTCCCCTCCTTTCCCTTCATTCCCCTTTGAGCCTCATTTTTAAGTGAAGAATTTGAAACTTGTAGAAGTAAAGTGTCATTTATGTTTTGATACCTAGTTGTAAAACAGTCAAGACTCCAACTCTTTTTTTTCTCCTCCATGCCATACTACCAACTAGGTATAAGTACCAACATGGGAAAAGTACCTGTTTAACTTTACGGTGATTTTGTCTTAGAAAGTGAAAGATTATATGTGGAATGTGAAGAGTTTTAGGACAGATGTTCCTATTCTTTTGGAATACATGGATTCCTTTTTAACATTAGTTAATGTCATAGGCCCTCTCATAGAAATTGTAATTTGATAGTTGTATTAATCTCAGCATCTGTATGATTTTAATACAATATAGTGGGTTCAGCAATCAAGCATGATGTGCATATAGATTTCAAGGCTTTTCCTTTAACTTGCAACTTGCAGAGGTTCATTGCTCTGGGGAAGTGGTTGGAACCACTCTTTTAGGGCTGTAAGATTTCCCATTCACCAAAGGTCTTGATATAATGCTTCAACATTGACACTTGTTAGGTCAACTAGTCTTTCATATTTTTATAGAATAATAGTACTGAATTTATCATGAGTTACAGGAGTAGAATTTGGAAAACATTCCTGGAATAGACCAATCTCATTGTGAAATTACTACTTTCATACCTGTAAATGAGATCTGTATTTATAGTTTTGCTATAGTTTGCTTTGTTTTCTTCGCCATTGATTATGGTTATTATGATTATGATTATTATGATTGATTATGATTATTTTCTCACATTCCATCTCATCTTCCTGTGAAAAAGCTCTCTAAAATTTGTTTGGCTTGGTCATTTGCTTTAAAAGAAATAACAGTAAGAATTGGGCATGGTGGCACATGCCATCTCAGCTACTTGGGAGACTGAGGCAGGAAGATCTCAGGTTTGAGGCCAGCCTGGGTAGCTTAGAGAGGCCCTGTCTCTTAATAAAATGGACTGGGGGTGTAACTCAGTGGTAGAATACTTGCCTAGTATGTGCATGACCCTGTGTTCAACCCCCAGTATTGCAAAAAAAAAAAAAAAAAAAAAAAAAAGGAAAGAGAAAGACACACCAGATTTTCATCATTCTCTTCCATTAATTTGCAGTATTTCTTTTCAGACACAGAGAAAATTCCTTTTAGTGTATATATTCTATTTTCCTATACCTAGGATGCAGGTAAATGGTTAATTCAACATGTGTTGAGCTTGCATTATGTGCCAAATACCATTCTCTTTACTTGAGAGACAGAAGAGGATATGGAAATTAAAAAGACATCGAACCTGCCTCTAAGTGGCTGATTATCTGTTAAGTATTTGGATAGGTGGTAGGCATTTATTCATTTATTCTCTAAATATTTTTTGAGCATGTGTCATGGGACAGACACTCCTAGGTGCTGGTAATTCAGTGGTGACCAAAACTGCCACATAGTTGGGTATGGTTGCACATGCCTGTAGTCCCAGCACTTGAGTGAAATGGGAGGATTACTTGAGCTCGGGATTTCTAGGCCAACCTCTACAACATAACAAGACGTTGTCTCCAAAAACAACTACTACAACAATAAATTCTTGGGCTGGGGAGATAACTCAGTTGGTAAAGTGCTTGCCTTGCAAGCACAAGGTCGTGGGTTCGATTCCCAGCACCACACACACAAAAAATTCTTCATTGTGTAGATTTTATGTTCTTATAGGGAGTGGAAAAAAGTAGAGGAATGAGAGCATTTGGGTAAGATTTCACTGAGAAGGTAACATTGGAGGAAAAATCTGAAAGAGGTAAGATTTGTGAAAGAGTAAACTAGAGAAAAGGAACAGGTGAGTATAGAATGCAAAAGCACTGAATCTAAAACTTGTAGAGTTGCTCCCAGAGTACTATGTAAGCAAGAGGGTATAGTGTAGGACATAGGTCAGAGATAATTTGGGCTGGAGGGCTCATCAGTTGTAAGAATTTAGATCTCCTCTGAGTAAAATAGGGAAGCCTTTGAAAATTGTCGAGCAGAGGAATGACATCCTCTTTAAAACTAAAAGGATCAGTGTACCTTTGGCAAAGAAACTGTTGAGGGAACAAGGTTACAGAGAATATTGCAGTAATCCAAATGAGAACTGATGGTAACTTGCACCAGAAGGGTAGCACGTTGGGAAGGTGGGCATAATTGGACTTTTTGTTTTTGTGGTGCTGGGCATTGAACCCAGGGGTGTTCTGCCACTGAATTACACCCCCAGCCGTTTTATTTATTTATTTTTTTGGAGAGGATCCTGCTAAATTGCTCAGATTGGCCTTGAACTTGCAGAACTCCTGTCTCAGCCTCCCAAGTCACAGGGATTATAGGCATGCACCACCATGCCCAGTTTGGACATATTTCAAAGAATGAATAAACAGGATTTTCTGATAGATTGATGGGAAATATGAGTAAAGGAGAGGTGTCAAGGAAAACTATGAGGTACAATACATTTAAGTGTGAATTGTATGCTTTGGGAGCAAAAGGGAAAGTAGTGACCAATTGAGAAGACTACAGAAACAAAGAAAAACCTATCTGAACTGCTTGGGGCTGTGGTTGGGGCTCAGTGGTAGAGCACTTGCCTAGCATTCATGAAGCACTGGGTTCAATTCTCAGCACCTCATATAAATAAAAGAAAGATACATCAACAACTAAGAAAATTATTTTTAAAAACAGTGAACTGATTGAACTGGTGGGATTCAAAGGACATGAAGAGTGTATATGAAAAGTATAGGGCAAGACATGAAAAGATTTTGTCTTTTTGGAGATTTATGAACATATGCTCTTGTACTTTTAAGTATAGCTATGTGGAGGGCTGTAGAAGTGATTGGAAGAATATATTAGGGCTGATCAAAGAATCTTATAATGCAAAAGAAGTGGATATTTGATAGGCATTGGGAGGCATAGTCATTCTCCCATCAAAACTGTAAAAGAGGCCTCAAGCTTAGAGTCTTAACTCTTGCTTTTCTTTTCTCTCCTCCATATTAGGAACTCTTCCCTTCCATAAAATACCCACTGTTTATATCCCCTTCTGTCAAAATGTTCTGTTTGAAAGCATTATATCTGAAGTGCATCTTTATTACTTTGTAAATGTCTCAGTTATAATTGTTGTTAAACTTTCCAAATCTTAAGTTCTGTTGAAAAAAGTGGTTATTTCAGAAATAGTATGAGGAATATTTATTTAAACAATAAAGAGAACTGTTTACTCCTGAACTCATATTGATGCTAAGAGCAGTGCCAAAGGTACACCTCTCTTGTCTAAAACTTTAGAAATACTAGAAGAAAAGAATAATCACTTTTCTCCTCATCATTATTCCCTCCTCCTATTTACACCCTCTTTATACAGACCCCTCTTTTTCTTTTACTCATTATTTCTTTGTTGTGGAGATCCAGAACCTCTTTTTATGGTGCCTTCATCTTTCCTTTTATTCCTAGTGCAATTCTTCTTCATGTAATGGTGATCAAGCTTGCTTGTGTTTTTTTGTTTGTTTGTTTTTTTGTTTTTGTTTTTCCCTTTAGTATTAAGGATTGAACTGGTGTGGGGGGATCACTTTACCTCTGAGATGTACTCCTTCTCTTTTTTTTTTTTAATTGTAAACAAATGGGATACATGTTCTTTCTCTGTTTGTACATGGAGTAAAGTTGTACCATTTGTGTGATCATAAATTTACATAGGGTAATGTTGTTTGATTCATTGTTATTTTTTCCCTTCCCCCCCACCCCTCTTTTCCCTCTATACAGTCCTTCCTTCCTCCATTCTTGTCCCCCTCCCTAACCCTAACTCTAACCCTAACACTAACCCCTCCCACCCCCCATTATGTGTCATCATTCACTTATTAGCAATATCATTCGTCCTTTGTTTTTTTGAGATTGGCTTATCTCACTTAACATGATATTCTCCAATTTCATCCATTTGCCTACAAATGCCATAAATTTATCATTCTTTATGGCTGAGTAATATTCCTTTGTTTATATATACCACAGTTTCTTTATCCATTCTTCAATTGAAGGACATCTAGGTTGGTTCCACAATCTGGTTATTGTGAATTGAGCAGCTATGAACATTGATGTGGCTGTATCTCTGTAGTATGCTGATTTTAAGTCCTTTGGGTATAGGCCAAGGAGTAGGATAGCTGGGTCAAATGGTGGTTCCATTCCAAGTTTTCTAAGGAGTCTCCACACTGCTTTCCAGAGTGGCTGCACTAATTTGCAGCCCCACCAGCAATGTATGAGTGTACCTTTCTCCCGACATCTTCGCCAACACCTGTTGTTGTTTGTATTCTTGATAATCGCCATTCTAATTGGGGTGAGATGGAATCTTAGGGTGGTTTTGATTTGCATTTCTCTTATTACTAGAGATGTTGAACATTTTTCCATATGTTTGTTGATTGCTTGTATATCTTCTTCTGTGAAGTGTCTATTCATTTCCTTAGCCCATTTGTCGATTGGATTATTTGCATTCTTGGTGTAGAGTTTTTTGAGTTCTTTATAGATTCTGGAGATTAGTGCTCTGTCTGAAGTATGAGTGGCAAAGATTTTCTCCCACTCTGTAGGCTCTTTCTTCGCATTGCTGATAGTTTCCTTTGCTGAGAGAAAGCTTTTTAGTTTGAGTCTATCCCAGTTATTGATTCTTGCTTTTATTTCTTGTGCTATGGGAGTCCTGTTGAGGAAGTCTGGTCCTAAGCCGACATGTTGAAGCTCTGGACCTACTTTTTCTTCTATAAAATGCAAGGTCTCTGGTCTGATTCCGAGGTCCTTAATGCATTTTGAGTTTAGTTTTGTGCATGGTGAGAGATATGGGTTTAGTTTCATTCTGTTGCATATGGATTTCCAATTCTCCCAGCACCATTTGTTAAGAGGCTGTCTTTTCTCCATTGCGTATTTTTGGCCCCTTTCTCTAGTATGAGAAAATTGTATTTATTTGGATTTGTGTCCATGTCCTCTATTCTGTACCATTGATCCACCTTTCTATTTTGGTACCAATACCATGCCGTTTTTGTTACTATTGCTTTGTAGTAAAGTTGAAGGTCTGGTATTGCGATACCCCCTGCTTCACTCTTTCTGCCAAGGATTGGTATAGCTATTCTGGGTTTTTTATTCTTCCAGATGAATTTCATAATTGCTTGCTCTATTTCTGTAAGGTACATCATTGGGATTTTAATAGGAATTGCATTGAATCTGTACAGCACTTTTGCTAGTATGACCATTTTGACAATATTAATTCTTTCTATCCAAGAATATGGGAGATCTTTCCATCTTCTAAGGTTTTCTTTAATTTCTTTCTTTAGTGTTCTGTAGTTCTCATTGTAGAGGCATTTCACCTCTTTTGTGAGATTGATTCCCAAGTATTTTATTTTTTTCGATGCTATTGTGAATGGTGGGGTAGTTTTCCTAATTTCTCTTTCTGAAGATTCATCACTTATGTATAAAAATGCATTGGATTTATGAGCATTGATCTTGTAACCTGCTACTTTACAGAATTCACTTATGAGTTCTAAAAGTTTTCTGGTGGAATTTCCTGGTTCCTCTAAGTATATAATCATATCATCAGCAAATAGGGATAGTTTGAGTTCTTCTTTTCCTATTCGTATCCCTTTAATTTCTTTGGTTTGTCTAATTGCTCTGCCTAGAGTTTCAAGGATGATATTGAATAGAAGTAGTGAAAGAGGGCATCCCTGCCTTGTTCCAGTTTTTAGGGGGTATGCTTTCAGTTTTTCACCATTTAGAATGATACTAGCCATGGGCTTAGCATAGATGGCCTTTACAATGTTAAGGAATGTTCCCACTATCCCTATTTTTTCTAGTGTTTTGAGCATGAAGGGGTGCTGTATTTTATCAAATGCTTTTTCTGCATCTATTGAAATAATCATGTGATTCTTGACTTTAAGTCTATTGATATCGTGAATTACATTTATTGATTTCCTGATGTTGAACCAACCTTGCATCCCTGGGATAAAACCCACTTGATCATGGTGCACTATTTTTTTAATATGTTTTTGTATGCAATTTGCTAAAATTTTGTTTAGAATTTTTGCATCGATGTTCATTAAGGATATTGGTCTGAAATTTTCTTTCCTCGATGTGTCTCTGTCTGGTTTAGGTATCAGGGTGATATTGGCTTCATAGAATGAGTTTGGGAGGGTTCCCTCCTCTTCTATTTTATGGAATACTTTGAGAAGTATTGGAATGAGCTCTTCTTTAAAGGTTTTGTAGAACTCGGCTGAGAACCCATCTGGTCCTGGACTTTTCTTTATTGGTAGGCTTTTGATGACTTCTTCTATTTCATTACTTGAAATTGGTTTATTTAAATTGTGTATGTCCTCCTCGTTCAGTTTAGGCAATTCATATGTGTCTAGAAACCTGTTGATGTCTTCGAAATTTTCTATTTTATTGGAGTATAGATTTTCAAAATAACTGCTAATTATGTTTTGTATTTCACTTGTGTCTGTTGTGATATTTCCTTGTTCATTTCGAATTTTAGTAATTTGGGTTTTCTCTCGTCTTTGTTAGTGTGGCTAAAGGTTTATCAATTTTGTTTATTTTTTCGAAGAACCAACTCTTTATTTTGTCAATTTTTTGTATTGTTTCTTTTGTTTCAATTTTGTTGATTTCAGCTCTGAGTTTAACTATTTCCTGTCTTCTACTACTTTTGGTGTTGTTCTGTTCTTCTTTTTCTAGGGCTTTTGAGCTGTAGTGTTAGGTCGTTTATTTGTTGAGTTTTACTTCTTTTATTGAATGTGCTCCATGAAATAAATTTTCCTCTAAGTACTGCTTTCATAGTGTCCCAGAGATTTTGATATGATGTTTCTTTGTTCTCATTTACCTCTAAGAATTTTTTAATTTCCTTCTGTTTTAATATCTTCTGTTATCCATTCATCATATAATAGCATATTGTTTAATCTCCAGGTGTTGGAGTAGTTTGTCTCTTTCATTTATTTCTAACTTCAATCCATTATGATCTGATAGAATACAAGGTAGTGTCTCTATCTTCTTGTATTTGCTGACATTAGCTTTGTGGCATAATATATGGTCTGTTTTAGAGAAGGGTCCATGTGCTGCTGAGAAGAAAGTGTATTCGCTCTTGGTTGGATGGTATATTCTATAAATGTCTGTTAAGTCTAAATTATTGATTATGTTATTGAGATCTATGGTTTCTTTGTTCAATTTTTGTTTGGAAGATCTGTCCAGTGGTGAAAGAGGCGTGTTAAAATCACCTAGTATTATTGTGTTATGGTCTATTTGGTTTCTAAAATTGAGAAGGATTCGTTTGACATACATGGATGAGCCACTGTTTGGGGCATAGATGTTTATGATTGTTATATCTTGCTGATTTATGCTTCCCTTAAGCAGTATGAAATGTCCTTCTTTATCCCTTCTGACTAACTTTGGCTTGAAGTCCGCATTATCTGAAATGAGGATGGATACTCCATCTTTTTTGCTGAGTCCATGTGCATGGTATGTTTTTCCCCATCCTTTCACCTTTAGTCTATGGGTATCTCTTTCTATGAGGTGAGTCTCTTGCAGGCAACATATTGTTGGATCTTTCTTTTTAATCCAATCTGCCAGTCTATGTCTTTTGATTGATGAATTCAGGCTATTAACATTCAGGGTTATTATTGAGATATGATTTGTATTCCCGGTCATTTGGTTCATTTTTTAAATTTTATTTATTTATTTATATTTTAACACAACTTGGTTCCTCCTTTATTTGACAGTTCCTTTAGGATAATTCCTCCCTTTGCTGATTTGCTTCTTTGTGTTTTATCTCTTCCTCATGGAATATTTTGCTGAGAATGTTCTGTAATGCTGGCTTTCTTTTTGTAAATTCTTTTAGCTTTTGTTTATCATGGAATGATTTTATTTCATTGTCAAATTTGAAGGTAAGTTTTGCTGGGTATAAGATTCTTGGTTGGCATCCATTTTCTTTCAGGGCTTGAAAAATGTTGTTCCGGGCTCTTCTATCTTTTAGGGTCTGGATTGAAAAATCTGCTGATATCCGTATTGGTTTCCCCCTGAATGTAATTTGGTTCTTTTCTCTCACAGCCTTTAAAATTCTGTCTTTATTTTGTGTGTTCGGTATTTTCATTATAATGTGCTTTGGTGTGGGTCTGTTGTAATTTTCTGTATTCGGAGTCCTATAAGCCTCTTGAACTTGATTTTCCATTTCATTCTTCAGATTTGGGATATTTTCTGATATTATTTCATTGAATAGATTGTTCATTCCTTTGGTTTGTTTCTCTAAGCCTTCTTCAATCCCAATAATTCTCAAATTTGGCCTTTTCATGATATCCCATAGTTCTTGGAGATTCTGTTCATGATTTCTTACCATCTTCTCTGTTTGTTCAACTTTGTTTTCAAGGTTAAACATTTTGTCTTCAATATCTGAGGTTGTCTTCCAGGTGTTCTATCCTATTGGTTATGCTTTGTATGGAGTTCTTAATTTGGTTTATTGTTTCCTTCATTTCAAGGATTTCTGTTTGGTTTTTTTTCAATATCTCTAACTCTTTATTAAAATGGTCTTTTGCTTCCTGTATTTGCTCTTTTAACTGTCGATTGGTGCTATCATTCAATGCCTGCATTTGCTCTTTCATCTCATCATTCAATGCCTGCATTTGCTCTTTCATCTCATTGTTTGCTTCTCTGATCATTTTAATTATGTACATTCTGAACTCCCTTTCTGTCATTTCTTCTGCCATGCTGTCGTTGGATTTTATGATGTAACATCTAGATTTGTTTGGGGCATTTTCTTCCCTTGTTTTCTCATATTGTTCAGGAATCAGTGGATCATTAAGATATTGCAGATTTCCCCTATTGACTTATAATGTCCCTGAAGATTGGTAGTATATCCCCTCTTATCCTTCAGTAGCCTGAAGTCTTGGAGGAAGTTGATAATGCGGTGCTCCACAAGGAAGCTGCCTCTCTAGGGGTGGTGACCCTCAGGTGGGGTATATTCCCTGCTAGTGGGCAGAGGTGCCTCCACTTGTTGAGCAATGGTCATCCAAAGGGGAACTAGGCTGAAGGCTGAGGCAAGGCCTGTTTGTGCCTATGTCTCTGGTTTTACCGTCCTTGTGGGAAAACCTCACCCAGCGGGGAAGACTTACCCGGTGGGGAGGTCTCGCTGGTCAGTTCCCCTCCTAGAGGTTCCCCTCATCTACAACTACCGCCTGGGCTGGCCTGCCTTCCTCTGCAACGTTCCCAGGGGCCCGGACCTACCTCCTGGGCCTGGGAGCCTCACCCTTCGCAGACGAGTCTTCTTAGGCTGCCTCTCCTCAGAGAATCTGCCCACAGTCCTGGAACCTTCGCTCCGCCCCTAGGCGTGTCTCGGTGCGGCTGTTCCAGCAAGAAGCCGCCTAGGTCCTGGGACCCTGCTCTGCACCTAATCACCTGGCTATGCGGCCCCTCCTCTGAGCTGCCACCTGGAGCCCCGTACAATATCTCCGAGTTCCAGAGACCTGCCACACTCCTCTTCCTCCGGACAGCCGCCTGGTGTTCCGACGCAGTCACTAGGAGTCCAAGCAACTCACTTCGCGTCTCCTCCTCCTGCCAACCGCCTGTAGCCCTAGGCAGTCACTCTGAGTCCAAGTGACCCGCCCTGTCCCTTCTCCTCCTCGGGGTAGCCCCCCCAGGTGTTTAGGAGCAGTCGCTCCAAGACCAAGCGACCCACCACGCTCCTCCTCCAGGCAGGCCACCGGTGTTCAGGAGTGGTTGCTTTGAGTCCAAACAACTCACCACTCGCCTCCTCCTCTGGCAACTGCCTATAGCTCTGGTGTATTCCCTCCGAGTCCAAGCGACCCGCCGCGTTCCTCCTCTTCCTCCAGGCAGCCCCCCGGTGTTCAGAAGCGATCGCTCTGAGTCCAAACAGTTCGCCACGCAGCTCCTCCTCAGGCAGCCGCCTGTAGCCCCAGTGGTTGCTCCGAGTCCAAGCGCTGTGCTTAGCAGCCACCTCTAGTATGTTCCCAGTTGTCCGTGTTTACTGCTCCAGCGGGGGGAGGGGCGTCTCGCCGGGCAGCTCTACTTCACAAAGTTTCCTGCGTTCTGGGACTACTGCCCCATCCAGGACACCTCCCCAATGGGAGAGACTCACCCGGCGGCTTTGAGTTGGTCCCAGGTCTCTCACTATGTCCTTGTACTCCTTCTCTTTTTCATTTTTTGAGACAGGGTCTCATGAAGTTGCCATGACTGTCCTTGAACTTGAAATCCTGCCTCAGCCTTTCAAGTCTCTGGTTACAGGCGTGTGTCACCATGCCCAGCTCAAGCTTTCTTAAATAACAATTTCTATTGCCTGAAATTGTCTAGTATCTAGGACACTTGAAGAGAAAGAAGTTGAACAGTGAACGCTGGTCATTCAAGTCTTGAGGATAAAGTAGAGAGAAGATAAAGAAGACAGGCTAGGTGGACAAGTTATAAAGGGAAAAGAATGATTACCATCCAGGGGAAACACGTTGAGTTTCATCATGTCCAAAATTTTGTCTTTACAATACATGTATTGCTGCATGTTGGTGGCAATTGTGGAGACCCAGAGAAAATTATTAATATTGATTCTGCTGGTATATAATAGAGGACTCAAAGCAGAGAACTGTATTGAAAACTGATAAAATTTCAGTGCCTTGTCATTTATGTAATTATCATTTATTTTAAACTACCAGAATCATGTGTAATTAAATATGATTTAGTTTTTATTACACTAAACTCTCTGCTTATATGCTGAATTTTTTTTAGTTTATTAAGTACTATTCTCTGCGTATTTGATGAAATCAAAGAAAACCTTCCTTCATGTTATCGATAGAAAACTTGATATCCAGATTATAGGTGTCAGCTTTTATAATCATAGCTTGTTTTGTGTTGAGATCATATTAAGTTTCTGCCTTTAGAAAAAAAATGGTGCATTATAATTAGGCAACTGCCTTAATCTACCTGCAGATGACTATTCTGAATACTGTAGAATGTTGTCTTTGTTATAAAATCTCAATATTGTGAGGTTTTTCATTATTGCCCTTGATATTTAGGAAATCTTGAATTTCGTATTAGAGTTTCCTAATATTAATCCTTTATTTTGTTCTTAGCAATAATGCTGTGTTTTTTGGTAAACTGTATAAACATGTATTATTTACAATTACAGGTCTAATTTCAATTACTGATCAATCTTTAGTAAGGCAATATAAATATTGGCAATTATCGGATTGAAGTGTTCTTAGACTGTTAAATTTGAGTGGTATTCATTCTTGCTCTAGATTTTTATCACTGTGATGGCTTTCAGTTTAGATTTTTGTAATTATTACATTCACAATATGCAAAAGTTACCCAGAGGTTCACCTGTTTAAAATTTTAGGTTGGGTATAGATTAAATGCATACTTACCTCCCTAATTATCCTGAGCATAGTTCTCGCTTATCTTGCTCACCTGCTCTTAAAAATGAGCCACACTGATTTGGAAACTTATAGACATCTGAGAAACACTGGTCAGTATTATTCATATACATTAGATCTAAAATTCTTTTCTAAAATATCTTCAAAAATCTGTAATTCTGTTTTAGTCAGTTTGGTTTATGCAGTGGGGAATGTGTACAGTTTCCAGTTATTAACTGTTGTAATCTGTAGTTTGAATAAATTAACACAAAGTTCAAATCCACTGAACTGCTTTCAAATCCATTGTGTTCAGTTGTTACAGCAGTCCTAGATAGTTTTCTCAGCTACTTGGAACCCTAAGAATATTTTGAACTCTAGAAACAACTTAAATTTCTTGGCTGCATTAAAAATACTGAAATGTCCTCCTTGGGCTTGTACTTAGTAGTAAAT
Organism: Sciurus carolinensis; assembly: GCF_902686445.1. NCBI lineage: Eukaryota > Metazoa > Chordata > Mammalia > Rodentia > Sciuridae > Sciurus > Sciurus carolinensis. Next base: position 61,735,662 of record NC_062213.1, read on the forward strand.
AAACAAGGATGGATAATAATTTGCACTTGAAGAAATTCAGCCGTGGTTACTGTTCCCATAACATGCAGAAAACTGGAGTAGCAAAGTTTACATTAAATTTATGGAAGCTGTGCTTACCAGCCTTTCACATGAATATAAACTGTTGAAAAGTTGGGGTTTTTTTTGTTTTTGTTTTTGTTTTTTCTTTTATTGCAGGAATTCACCTCTGGCATGTAAACTGAACCTTCCCATGTTTAGACAAACTTCTTAAATTCTGTATCTAGCAGGTTAGGCCCTAGTATTTACTGTAATATGTAGGAATAATGAATTCCCTTGTTTTGGTTGCTACAGGTTTCAGACTGAATGCATTTGCCTTGCATGCAGCATGTTAAAAAGCCTCTGCTTTTTAAATATAAGGATTATTAAGATTGGATTTACTTTTTATTTCACTCTTGGACTTCAGTGCTATTTCTTCCTGATTCCTTTCTCTTTTTTCTGCTTATAGAGTATCTCTTTTGCTGTAGGTGTCTTCTGCCACCACTCATCTCTTTTCTTTCTCTTCTGTCTGGATTTCCTTTTGTTCATGGCATACATCTTGAGTCTCAGGTCACATGAGTTACTTTAAGAATTTCTCTCCAAACTAGGCATGGTGGAGCACCCCTGTAATTTCCGCAGCTCAGGAGGCTGAGGAAGGAGGATTGAGAGTTCAAAGCCAGCCTCAGAAACTTAGTGAGGCACATAGCAACTCAGTGAGACCCTGTTTCTAAATAAAATATAAAAAAAAGGGCTGGGGATGTGGCTCTGTGGTTAATACCCCTGGGTTCAATCCTGAGGAAAAAAAAAAAGAATTTCTCTCCAAGAAGAATACTGCTTTCCTTTGCTCTGTGAATTGGCTGGTCAAAGCATGTCATGATAACCTTCATGTCTGTATTTCCTTAGTAGTTGCTGATATACTGATTCGTCTTTGCCTAAGAAGATAACTTGGCAGTTCTTCAGTTTTTGGCACTTGCAGAGCACCGTTCTTCTTCTTAATAAAGAGACCTTACAATATAGGGGGCTTTAAAAAGTAATTGTGACCAGGGAGTAAACTCTCTAGGCATTGCTTGTATTCCTAATGAAAATACCCTGTTGATCAAAATAGTTTTTTATGGCATAATGAATACTCCAGATTATCCCCTTTCTGTGAGATTTATGAATTCCCATTCTAGACATCTACAACACATTGTGCAAATGCATATGATATAATAAAATATTGCTTATATTCATGAAATAAAGTTTCATTAAAACAATTGTGGACAGACTCAAAACATGGAACTGCAAGATTATTGAAGCAGGTATTTCCTTTTATAGAGCAGTAGTGTCAGCAAAAAAGTGAAGAGGGCACAGTAGGTCTGATAAATGTAATCATGATAAATGACATCATTAGAATATAGCTTTTCAAAGGCAAAATCCTTTTAGTGTTTTCTGCAATGGGGTAGGACAAGTAACTTTGATTTCTCTTACTTGGAGGCTTTAGTTTTCAGCTTTATTTTAACCTTTTATTTTTTTTTTTTAAGTGGGAATGGAGGTATATAGCCAGAACTTCAAAGGAAAAAAGAAAATTTAAAAAAAATTTATGGAAGTATGGAAAAATCATTCTTTTGAAAAATATTCCTTTTGCTCTTAGCTTCAGCGAAGAAAATTAGTCCTGTGTGTTAGTATATCTAAAATTTTAGAAGACTACAAATTGCATCAAATACTGCTTTGTTAAAATGTAAACATTTGTAAAATTGTAATAAAGTTTAGATTTGTAACTTGATGCTTAAAATATTTACAGTTACACATTCCAAATATGGGTATGCTTTTCTCTCTTCATGCTTAATGCTTAATGTCATTGGTTATCTTCTGCTCCAAAGGCCCCCCCCCCCAAAAAAAAAATGTACATCAAGAACAATATGTGAGGGAACTGGGGATATAGTATAGCTCAGTTGGTAGAGTGCTTGCCTCACAAGCACAAGGCCCTGGGTTCAATCCCCAGCACCTCAAAAAAAAAAAAAAAAAATCTATGTTTCCAATATGTTTAATCAGTTTCTGTCATAACTTAATGTAGGACATATACTTAGTGATATTCTGCTGCTACATTTGATAGTAAGAGCTAAGAGATGTAAGCCTGATTTGGAAATTACTAATTCATACCTGATGAGATTTATAAAAAATCTCATTGCACCTACTGAATCAGTCTATTAAAGTAGAACTCCTGAATGTGTGTTTTTAGCCAGAGCTTCCAGTAATGTTTTTATGTTGAGATCAGTAATTAAGAATTACTGCTGAATTGCAGATTAAGTATAGTACGACCATATAAACATTACTTAAAGATTGGTGGGTTACATATATCTAAATTTTATATTAAAATAATTTTTTGCTGGGGATGTAGGTTCTGTGACAGAGTACTTGGCTGGCATGAATGAGGCCCAGGTTCAATCCCCAGGACTGCAAAAATAAATAACCTCACTCTTGAGTTTTTTATGTACTCCTTAAAGGAAAGGTAGAGAAAAATAGCAAGTAATTAGGGGACTCATTCAACCTTTGTTTGTTTTCCTTTATCTAGATTCATAGTTATTTGATGATGAATGGCTAGTAATTGTGCCCAGATGTGTGAGGGAAGGTGGAATATACTGAAGTTATTTCCTTTTGCTTATATACCTCAGGTGTGAGCTTTGTTGCAGGTGGTAGGGGCATTCCTACTACCTGTAACTAATATTGCCTTAAAATTGAATTTTTCTGTTGGAAATTTCAGTGTATGATTTTTATATGCCGAGAATAATGAGTAGAATTTGAAAAACTATTCTTAAAAATCTGATTTGCCTTTACCAGTGAAAAAACTACATTGAGATTTAGAAATTTTAAAGGGAATGTTTGAAAAATAACTGAAATATAAAATAATTCAGGTTTCCCTCCCCCATTACATGTTCATTCATTCAATGAAACTAGTAGTTACTGAGTTAATGAGAATAAGCAAATAAGCAGTTGTTTATCCTGTTCCTGGGACTGATTTTGGTGTTTGTTTTATTTTTTAATCAATACTTGTTATATGTGGAGAATATTTAGTTTTTAGTAATAGAGGATGTTTGAGTGTTAATGGAATTTTATTCTTTCTTAGGTCATGTTTACTGGTGAAAATATTCCTGTTCATCCTCATGTTTATAGCAATGGTCATATCTGTTTATCCATTCTAACAGAAGACTGGTCCCCAGCGCTCTCAGTCCAGTCAGTTTGTCTTAGCATTATTAGCATGCTTTCCAGCTGCAAAGAAAAGGTAGGACTTTTCAGAATTATTCCAGGTAATATCTCTTCTTTCAGTTTAGGTAGATTAACAATTTTAATACATAATTATTTTATTTGAAGGAAGGACTCATGGTTTTTTTTTTTTAATTATAGGGAATGTCATGTTTAGTAATGAATTGGAAAGTTATTTTGATTATCTTTCATTCCACACATGAAGTTCCAAATAGACGTTTTAAATGTTAAATGAACTAGGAGTCACACTTACTGGTTTTTTTTTTTTTTTTTTTTTTTTTTAAGTAGAAAATTTGCACGCACGTTCTTAAATAATCTGAATTATGTTTCCATAAGTATGCACAAGGCAAAAGAGTAGAAGAAATTCTTGTTTCTGGATTTCCCAATGGAAGACCCAGAAATAAGCATCATAGTTCCCTTCATCTCTTTGCCAGCTCACATCCTGTCAGCCTTTCAGGTGATTTCCCAGAGGCCAGAACTCATCTATCCAAATGATTAGGCTGAAGGAGGAAGACCATTACCAGCAGAATTTTCAGGACTTTCCTTCTCTTCTTACTCCCTTTCTCTATAAACTTATATTTCTGGTGGAGGTGGGGAAAAGCCCAGAATGAAAAATCTCAAGAATTAAATTTTGGGCTGGGGAGATAGCTCAGCTGGTAGAGTGCTTGCCTCGCAATCACAAGGCCCTGAGTTCGATCCCCAGTACCGCAAAAAAAAAAAAAAAAAAAAAAGAATTAAATTTAGCATACCCTTTAAAGTTATCTGAATCCTATTTCTGTCCCTCTTGTCATTTCTGCTTAAGGGTTAGGGTAGCACAATATTGATATATTTCTACATTTTAAAGTCTCTTTCCTCCAAGGCTTACCTTTTGTACTATTTAAAGGAGAGGAGAAGCAAATTTGTCTTAGACATCAGGCAGCTGTTTGTATACAGACATGTGTTTAGCATTTTTTCCCTCTGTTCTCCAAATTATTAAACTGATGTACTGCCATTTTTTATTAGTATTTAGAAAGCCTTTGGATAAATAATTCATTTTAAAATGATAGTTTATGTAGAATCTAAAACAGTCTTAAACCTCTGTTTCACACAGTGACTTTTTGGAATGTTAGGTCCATAAGAAGTTTCTTGGTGTTCAATTTAAAAAAAAAAAAAATTTTTTTTTGCTCAAATAAGAATGGGAAATATGGATTGAATTGTATTTTTTAATTATAGGATTAAGAGCACTTAATATGCAATTTTTTGTATCATATAATGTATCATCAATAATTAAAAGACATATATCCTTTTTTTTTTTTGGCGGTGCTAGGGATCGAACCCAGGGCCTTGTGCTTGCAAGGCAAGCACTCTACCAACTGAGCTATCTCCCCAGCCCAAAAGACATATATCCTATTTAGGAATATTAAAATGTGCAGAAAAAAAGTACATCTTAGATGAAATAAGGCACATATATCTAATGTTAACACACATGCAAACTGCACCCCTGCTCCCAGTACCAGGAATTGAACCCAGCGGTGCTGTACCATCAAGCTACATTCCCAGTCCTTTTTTATTTGTATTCATTTTTCATTTTTAGACAGGTTCCCTCAAATTCACCCAGTCTAAGAGGTTTGGAAACAATTCTTTTTCATTTCTTGCTTTCATATTTTCTCCTCTGACTGCCCTCCCTCCCAACACACATGTACAAACGTTTTTAAATTCATGTGCAGAAAAGAGCAGTTGGCAGTTTAAACAGTGCTTTTTGTATTTCTTTTATGCTTAATGACCATAGGGAGGTGAGGTGGTAACTATAGGATTTAATTTAAAAAGTTACTAAGAGATGATGACCAGTAGTATCTGCACATAACCTTGTGATTGTTAACTTCTGTTTATATTTAACTGTATTAATTTACTGTTAAAAACCAGAGAATGACTATATTCTGTACACCTCTTTTACACCATTCCCCTCACGTTCTAATTGTCTGCTACTAGTGTTTCTTGCATGCTTAGTACAAGACTAATCATTTAGCTGGCATGGTGGCACATGCCTATAATCCCAGCAGCTTGGGAGGCTGAGGCAGGAGGATCACTAGTTCAACTCAGCTTCAACAATTTAGCAAGACCCTGTCTCAAAGTAAAATATTAAAAAGGGCTGGGGATATGGTTTAGTGGTTAAGTGCCCCTGGATTCAATCCCCACTACCAAAACAAAAATAAAAACACTACTCATTTAAATTGATAAACTTTTAGTAGAATCTTTCTGTAATACATTTAATCAAGATGATAATCTAGACGTCAGAATTTTTGTGAAATATACAATTGAACAAATATTTGTTAAGTAAGCATTTATTCTTTTTACTTTGCAATGTTCTCAGTTACAAAAATGAAAAGGAAATAGGGATATAATTTTGTAATACTGATTATTTTTCTGGAAATTTTCTCAGATTTATCAATAGGGAAGTATTGGGATAGTTTAGCATCTGTGCTCTAATATTCTTTTTTTGTTAAATGAAATTATTATTAATATAAACTCATAAGGGCATTATGAGGCTCAACTAAGATGATAGTTGTATATGTGAATTTTAAAAGTGTCAAGTTAACTGCTTTCTTGCTGTCTAGGTAGTCCTTCTTAACATTGCTTTCTCATTGGACCTTCCATAAATGATGTCTCTTTTGATTAACCTCATAAAGAATTCCCTTAGTCTTTCATCTTTATTAGCTTAGCTAAGCAGAAATTAAGTCTAAACCTGCAAAATATTTAAGAATAGAGTAAGAAATCAAATTGTCAGAATAATTCTGAAAGTAGACAAAAAGGATATTTGTCATATGATCTATAAGCATTCCCTTGATAACTTTAATATAAATTTAACATGTTTCCAAATCATTTTAGAAAAATCACATATTTCTTGTTTCTAATTAACATCTAACCGTTTTCAGGAAAAATCTCTCCCATAATCTACTTTGAGTGTTGTTGACATCAGTATTTCTGATACTCTCTTGGAGAGCTGCCATACGTTGCTCTTGTTATTTCAGTCTGTACATATAATTAACAGGCCAGTGTCTTATCTTTGGACCTGTCCTTAATGATACTATGTTACAGGAAAGTGATAAACCTTTGTGGAGGTTTATAGATTGCTGTAGTTTTTCAGACAACCTTAACTAGTTTTTTCTGTTTTCATTAGTTCGCAAAAGTAATTATTACTCATAGGGAGGTAAACTGTAAAGAATTTGGCTTCGAATATCTTCTTTTGGTTGATGGGCATTCTCCAGTGGAACTTAACCTAGACCACATACATAACAACACTTTTCTTTTTGCTCATTTGTTTTTTAGCAATTTAACTGTCAAAAGTCTACATTTCCAGAATACATTTATAGTTTTTATTGTTTCAGTTATGCTGTCAGTGTTCCTATTGCTTTTACAGATCCCATAATAATTTTGCTTAAATTTTTATTAAAACTACCTCCCCTTTCATTATTATATTTTAGAACTTACCTACTTAAACTTTTGGTTTCTTTGTTTCAGAGAAGACCACCAGATAATTCTTTTTATGTGCGAACATGTAACAAGAATCCAAAGAAAACAAAATGGTGGTATCATGGTAAGCAGTTTTAATTTGGAGTGATAACTTTTTAGTATTTTGGTTTGAAAGATTATATATCTGTTTGCTAAGAGATGGGAAAATGAAAAGATATAATTGATGTATTTTTGTAATATGGAGAACAGTTTTTTAAAATAGTACAGGATGTTTTACAGATAAGTTAGACTAGATTTTTAGTAGGGCAAACAAAATCGTAGCCATCATATGAGTAAAACAAGGCATTATACTAACATTTTGACACTATTTTACTGCAAAAAGGAAGTCCTTAATTTTTATTTATTTTTATTTATTTTTTTATTTTTTTTGGTGCTGGGGATTGAACCCATGGCCTTGTGCTTACAAGGCAAGCACTCTACCACCTGAGCTATATCCTCAGCTAGTCCTTAATTTTTAGATCAAAATAGAACCTAGATCTTAAGAAACCTGTCATTAAAAGTAGAATTTTTTTTTTCGTTTCCCCCCCACCCTTTGTTTTTTTTTGCAGTCAGGATTAAACCCAGGACTTTGTGTGTGCTAGGGAAGTAGTTTTGATGCCTTGTATACTTAGTTCTGCTACTCTTCAGTTTTTTTGGGGAGGGAAGGGGGTTTTTAATTATATAAAACTTTTTGGATTGTATTACCCTTCAAAAAAGTTGAGGTCTGAATCTCAACATCATATACATCTACAAGCCTGGGATCCTAATTAGAATAAGATATACTCCACGTTGTACAAATATGTCCAAATAGAATCTACTATGATACATAACTAAAAAGAAAAGTTTTAAAAAGCACATTAAAAAAAGTTGAGGGCTGGGGAGATAGCTCAGCTGGTAGAGTGCTTGCCTTACAAGCACAAGGCCCTGAGTTCGATCCCCAGTACCGCAAAAAAAAAAAAAAGTTGAGATCTAAGGCTGGGTTGTGGCTCAGTGGTAGAGTGCTTGCCTAGCACATGTGAGGCACTGGGTTCAATTCTCAGCACCATATTAAAAAAATAAAGATATCATGTCCATCTACAATTAAATTATTTTAAAAATAAGTTGAGATCTGCTAATGTGAGCTTTATTAAGTACTCAATAATTTTAAGCATCCGTTGTTCCTATTGGGCAAATAATGGTAGCTTTCTGATTCAGAACTGCTAGAATAATTTCTAAACTAATCTCAGTGCTTCCCAAAAGAAGCATTTTAAATTAAAGGCAAGAAGTTGATATTCTTCTATGAACTGTTCCTTCCCCCCAACCCCCCGCGGGGGGTATTGTTCGATTCTAGGGCCTTGTGCCTGCTGAACAAGTCCTTTACAATCCTGGGCACTTGCCCTCTCAGTGTACTCTTTGTACACTGAATAAGTACAAGTGAATAAGAATCAGCCTGTGTGATTTTGTATACATAAAATCATTTGTTTTCCTGGTTGTTGGTGATGGTGGGTTTTGGTTTCTGGAAAGTAGAACTGGCAAAACTAACAGGAATCTGGCCTCCCCCATCCCCTTATTTATCCACACAGTGTGAAACCTTCTGTGTCCTCACATAAAATGAGTGAATTTTAAACTTGAGTTCTCAAAATGTTGAAATAAAAGATGACCAGAGTCAATGTAGTGGCACTATGCCAGCAGTTAAAAATTAGAAAATACAGTGAAAGAATGCCATTCATGAGAACTGCACAAATATGAAAACTTGGGATAATTAATGTTAATGAGAAATACTTGAGACCTAAAAGAAAGAAAGAAAGAAAAAAAAAAAGACAAAACTTTAAGAACTATGAAAAAAGCAGAGATACTTTAATGAGAAAACATATTGTTCTTTTTTTTTTTTTTTTGGGTGCTGGGGATTGAACCCAGGGCCTTGTGCTTACAAGGCAAGCACTCTACCGACTGAGCTATCTCCCCAGCCCCTATTGTTCTCAAAAAATGTAATTTCAGGAAGAATCTAGTGGATTAATAGGGGTCAGTGTTTGAAAATTTTGGAAGAAATAGGTGATAAGAGCAAAGTTTGAAGTTTGAATTATAAAGATAATGAAGGAGAATTTATCAGGCACTGAAACATTAACATTAAGAATAGGTCATTTGGGGGCTGGGGTGGTAGAGCACTTGCCTAGTGTGTGTGAGGCAGTGGGTTTGATCCTCAGCACTGAATATAAATAAATTTTAAAAATAAATGTCCATCAACAACTAAAAAAAATTAAAAAAAAAAGAATAGGTCATTGGTCTGGGGTTGTGGCTCAGTGATAGCTCGCCTAGCATGCGTGAGACCCTGTTTTAATGCTCAGCACCACATAAAAATAATAAAATAAAGGTATTGTGTCCACCTGCAACTTAAAATACATATCAAAAAGATAAATCATTGTATAGAATTACTCTATTAGGGCCTGTTGTATATGAGATTTGGTAAATGCATTATACATCATTGAGAAGGGGAAAGAGTCCTCAGATAATTGGTAATCGTCTGGAAAAGAATACATTTTTATCTCATATGTAAAATATTTCTATGGATCTTTTTTTAGAATACAGTAAAGGAAAAAAGTTGTTTGATTTTTAATGTGTATATATGTGTTTCATTGTTTTTTGTTTTTGTTTCTTGTGGTCAGTAGTGGCAGTTGAACCCAGGTCCTTGCTCATGTTAAGCAGTCACTCTTAACATGGGCTGCATCCCTAGCCCTTTTTGTTTTTTGAGACAGGGTTTCAATAAGTTGTCCAGGGTAGACTTGAACTTGGCAATCCTCCTCTGACTCATCTTCCCAAGAAGTTGGAATTCATAGGCATGTACGGCTATGCTCAGCAGAGCAATGCATTTTTAAAATTTGTTCTAATTAATTATACCTGATAGCAGAATGCATTTCTACTCATTGTACAGGAATGGAGCACAATTTTTCTTACTCTGGTTGCACACAATGCAGATTCATATCATTCATGCAATCATACACGTATATAGGGTAAAAAATGTCTGTCTCATTCCACCATCCTTCCCCCATACCTCCTCCTTCCCTACCCTCTCCTCTGCCCTATCCAAAGTTCCTCCATCCCATTATGGATCAGCATCCACATCTCAGAAAACATTTGGCCTTCGGTTTTGGCTTACTTCACTTAGCATAGTATTCTCCAACTCCATTTACCTAGAGTAGTGCACTTCTAAAAGCATTTTAAAAGTACAGCCCTCTCCACACTCACCCTATTGTTAGAGTACTATTTCTGTTTTTCCCTTCCTCGCTGTTCAGTAGAGAAATTTCCAAAGGATAAAATGTTTTCAAAGATCCTTGAATGTTCAAAGTATTTGAAACATTACATTATATATATATATATATATATATATATATATAAAACCACTAAGCCACACCCCCAGCCCTTTCTAATATTTTATTTAGAGACAGGGTCTTTCTGAGTTGCTCTGGGACCTTGCTAAGTTGCTGAGGCTGGCTTTGAACTCATGATCCTCCTACCTTGACCTCCCAAGCCACTGAGATTACAGGTGTATACCACCACATCTGGCTGAGAAGTTCTTTTTCAAAGAATACTTTCAGAATTGATTCTTACTTGCTTTTGAATAAGAAATGGAAAAAGGTTATATAGTGAAAACAGAAATAAAAGAATTAATTCCTTAAAATATATACAATTCATAGAAGTTTTTTAGTTTTATCTGTTACTAAGAAAATTTTTTACAATTATCTGTTACTGAGAAATCTATGCTTTCCCAATTAAAAAAATTTTTTTTAAATATACTTCAGAGATATATAATCTGTGTAAGCCAAGTACCCCACACCCAAAAAAGAGACATTTCAAATTAAATGAACTTCCTACATAATGTAATTTTAACCTGGGGTTTCTATTAGGAATTAATATTCCCAATAAACAGATTGAACTGTCCCTTTTCTCTCTTTTTTTATTCCCAATATAAATTAGCCATTTTTACAAGACATTGGAGTTTTATTCACCTAAATATAACTATTCTAGTCCATTCTCCAATTCCAGGTATAGACACTTTTTTTTCATTTACAGATAATTGTTTTTAAAATGTCCTTGGTTTGTTGCCTTACAGTGACCTTATTATCTCCAAACATATTTTCTGTTCCTGCTGGGACCCTGAATACCTAAGTTACTTCCACCATTCTCCCTTTAAGGGACAAATTCGTTGCTTAAAGGAGCTTCATATGCAATCAAAGAAGGATGATATTTGTAATTCACTGAGATGGTAGAGCAGCTGTTGATGTCATCCAACTAGGATGACTGCAGAGAATTTTCTCTGAACTTTTCCTTCACCTCTAAAAGCTAAAGCATTTAAACTGTAGCACTTTTATATATCAGAATGGCAGTTGTAGGCTCATCTTGGCATTATAGTTGAATCTGTATAATTAATCAAAAAGGTAGACTTAGCTTTAGAAAGCATAACCTGTCAGCTTTTTTTTTTTTTTTAAATACACACACACACACACACATTTTAGTTGTTGATGAACCTTTATTGTATTTATTTATATATGGTGCTGAGAAAGGCAGGCACTTTACCACTGTGCTACAACCCCAGCCCAACCTGTCAGCTTTGTTAGACCTTTGCAGATGTCAGCTGGGTGCAGTGGTGCACACCTGTCTATAATCCTAGTGACTCTGGAGACTTGAGGCATGACAAGTTTGAAGCGAGCCTCAGCAACTTAGCTTGACCCTGTCTCAAAAAAAAATACAAAGAGCTAGGTATGTAACTCAGTGGTAGAGTATATCTGGATTCAGTTCCCAATCCTGCAAAACAAAAAACAAAACCAAAGATTGAATAAAAGCTTACTTGGAATTGGATAAACTCATTGAAACACTTGCATTTCAGTTTCTAGAAACTAAATGGAGCTGTATGTCTGAGGTATCAGCCTTCACAGTTGTCCTGTGTGGTGTTAATTACAAGATGGAAATACTATTAAAATTAAAAATCTGGAATTCATTTTACCACCTGGTTGTGTAAGAGGAAGACTGAGGGGCTGGGGTTGTTGTGTAGTGGTAGAGCACTTGCCTAGCATGTGTGGGGCACTGGGTTCAGTTCTCAGTACCACATATAAATAAATAAAAATAAAGTCCATTGACAACTAAAAAAAATTAAAAAAAAAAAAAGGGAAGATTCAGCTTTTGTGCCAATGTTGAGTTATTAATTACCAGGACTGGGTTTTTAGAAAAAGCCTCTCTCAGTATAAATTTGTGATCTTCCATTTTATTAATTAGTACCCCTTGAAAATTAGGCCAAGCCTGCTGCCATAATGTTACTATGCATATTTCTTTCAAGGTATTTTGGCACACAGTGTATTAAAGTATAACCAATATATTAGTGTTGAAAGAATTTGGATATAAAAAAAAGTTGCATTTAGGGCTGGGGAGTAGCTCAGTTGGTAGAGTGCTTGTCTCGCAAGCACAAGGCCCTGGGTTCAATCCCCAGCACCGCAAAAAAAAAAAAAAAAAAAAAAGTTGCATTTGTATGTGAGTATACTTTCCTTAATTGTTATTTACTTGAAGTTTTATTATCAGTGTGTTTTCCCGAACTCTTACAGTATTCTATTTCTGTTTCTGTTCACTGAGGAATTAATATATCTGCATTGGAATGCAGATATTCTGTGTTACTAGTAAAGGCAGGAGTCCATATGCTTTGAAAAAGCAATTGCTCAGAGAGAATGGGGTTAAAGTATATACACACACACACACACACACACACACACACACACACACACACATCCTAACCAAAATAGGTTTGTGAAATAGATAAACTCACTTCAGCATACAGATGAACTGAGGAATTTACCTGTGATTCATACCTAGAATCTTCCTTAGAAAACAGGACCTCATCTGAGTGAACAAAATAATGAATGTTATATTATTAAATAAATAAAATAATTGTTCTTAATAAAAATACAAAGTATCTTTTTGTTAAACCCTAAAAATATATCAATTAGGTAAGCCAATTAGAACCCTTAATAACCTTAGCCATTTGTTTTCTGGAGCCAATATTAAGCATATTTAGCTTAGTTTTCTGAGCAATTGCTTTCCACAAAAGGGAAGACAGACCTGTGATTCTTGGAACACTCTTTAAAGTGATAAAAAGTTGATCATTGGTCAGTTACAAATTATAGTTTAAGGTTGTTATTGAGTATTGACCTCAGAAGCCTAGTTTTTTAGGAAGTAAATTGGCATAGTGTTTAAATTCATCTAACTAATTGATGAATCTTTAACTTGGCAAGGAGTAGAGAAATATCTTGCTTTTTAGAAACCATGGACTTTATTCTATGTAGCATATATATTTATATGCAGAGCATAAGATTGTCTCAAATTGATAAAAATCAAGCTCCTTTTCTTCCTGTCTTATACTTTTGTAGTTTTACCTATAGTAGTTATAACCCTTTTTGTTTGTTTGACCCTTTGTTATAAAACCACTTATTAAAATTCTTCAGTCCAAACTTAAAACAGTTTGTGTCCTCTGTTCCTGCTGCATAGCAATTCTATTATTTGCCTACTATGAATCATTTCATGAAAGAAAAGCTTTAATTCTCTGAACTCAAGAGAAAAAAGTAACTACAAATATTGTTTCTCGGTGGCAGCATCCCACTTAGTATCTACTGGCCTATGTTACTGTGTTTCTTTTTTTCTAATCTTATGTCCCTGGGAATGTCCATGGAGATGTTTTTTATATAATGATGGTTTTTATACTTTGGGGAAAACTTAATGACCTTTCTTATCTAATACAATTCTCTCTCATCCGTATTTCCCAGAAGCAAAATAAAGTTAGATGTAGTAAATATCACTTCTTTGAAACTTGTAATTTGTATATATGAGAATGCAATTTTAGTAGGGGCTTCTGAAATTCCAGAGAAAATCAAAATGATTAATATGAGATTTAATTTTTCTAGCAATTAGCTTGCCACAGATATTTTAGCTTAGCTAAGAGGTTAAAAATATTATGGTCTTTTACAACTTTTCATAGATCTGTTTGTCTTGACCTAAGATGGATTTACTCCAACTTTTTGTGTGATAGTCCTGGTGTCTAATAATCACTTCATCTAGGTACAAACTGTTCTTCGTACTCACAAATGAGCCCCCCCCTTTAGTTATGGCCCTTTTATTTAGGGAAAGAATGCCCATGGCTTTGACTCATACCAGTCTCTATACTTAGTTTATTTGTGAACTCAAGATTACATGTAATCATCATGGATTTATAATCCTACAATCCCTGTGGGTCCTGGTGTCATATCACTGGACTGTATCTTCAGAACATGCTAGTAAATTTGTTTCCTCAAAGCTAGGATATTTAAGGCAGGTAATATCATATCAGTTCTAAATTTCCTGCAACATCTGACCCAAGATAGAGATTGTAGTGTTACAAAATACTTCATTAAAGACATGATGTTTTAAAAAACTTCATATTCTTACATTTGTTCTACATCTATAATGTGTATCTTCTTCATTCCAAGTTCCACAGTAATGTAAGAAACAGATAACTTTCATATACAGCTTAAAAGATATAAACTGTGTATTGTTTTCTTGTTATTTTAAGTTTAAAGGATTCTAATGAATTAGATATTTTTGCTTATTATTTATTTTGATGCTGCAAATTGAACCCAAGGCCTCCTTTCTTAGCTGGGCATGTGCTTTGTCACTGAGCTACATCCCTAGCCTTACGATTTTTTTTTTTTTTTTTTTTTTTTTTTTTTTTTTTTTTAATTTCTGCAGTGCTGGGGATCACACCCAGAGTCTTTCACATGCTAGGCAAGCGCTCTGCCACTGAGCTACGCAGCCTAACTTATTTTTAAAATCTGGTCTGTTTCATCCTTCAGATTTTTCACCCTTTAGATTACCCAAAAATTACGGGATTATGGAATGCTCCAAGAGTTTTTGCAGCATAGCAGTCAGACTTCAGTGGGTTTTGGTTCTTGTTTAGTTTCTGAGAGTGAGAATTTTATTAGCAATATGTCAATACTGACATGGAATTGTTAAATATTTTGGTCAGTATTTTCTGAATTTTCTTCCTAAAAGCTTACATAACTCTCCAGGAGTTGCCATCAGTCTTCCTGCTTTCTGAAGAATATCTTTTGGATATATTTTATGAAATAATTTTATAAAATATATCATTTCAAAAAATTATCCATGTTACATTTAATATAATGTGCTGAGGCAACCAGAAGTTATTACAAAATAGTTCTGTGGGATTTTTAAGTGACCATTGCATTTATATGTGTACTTGCTGAAAACTTATTTTCTAAAGGGAAAATAAATAGCATTAATTTTCTATGGGTTGATTTGGAGATTGTATCTCATTGGTGAAGAAGGGTTGAATGACTTCATAGTCTAAAGACACAACCTACATTGTGTTAAATAGCATGGCAGGAGTTTACTTTCTGTCTCATTACAATTTTATCGCCCATAAAAGAATTCTCGTTAAGATCGTTACATCCTGAATATATACTAACATGATGGTTTCAATTTGTTATTTTATATAGAACTAATATGTTAAGAATATATAATTTTAAGATTCGTGCAAACATTTATATTAAAGGAATAAAACTAATCACTATATAATTGAACACAAAGTGAACGTTCTGTTTGCAAGGATTGGGGTAGACAAGTAAACTTTTTTCTTCTATTTTTACATTAGACTAACTTGTAGGTTTTACTTATGCATGCTTGACTTTTTAATTATCTTTTTTTTCCTTTTCTTCAAGATGATACTTGTTGATGCCACTGTTATCATCCTCCTAGCAGAAGATAGTCCTACTGAGAAAATGAGCACTTTGATCATTCAGTCTTTGAACTTTAACCTTTGACTGGAAGTGACCTATAGGCAATGAAGACTACTTCCTTTTACTGCATTTTTACTCGTGTGCATTCTGGGCGCATGTTGATCGCTGGTTCAGTCCACGCAACTGACATGCTTATATTAGTCATACAGTATTAATGCAGGTGTCAGGAAATGTCAAATATAATTCCATTTTTTATTTTTATTTTTTTAAGCTTTTGGAAAAGTTCCAGGTCCTCATGTATTGTGCAATAACAATGACTTCCTTGGTGGTTTTGGGACGTTCATTGCCGGCAATGAACGTTGTAACAGGAAAAGTTTTCATTAACTCCTGCCACTCAATGATTAATGCATGATAGGGCCTATGAAATGAACTTTTATCAGCTATGGTGGGATTATAAATAAAGTGAGGGATCCAACATTACTTTGAAAGTCACCCCAACTGTTTATATTTGGATTCTATGCACTGTGATCCTAAGGTTAACAGCATGAATTAACATGCGTCTTTAAAGGACTGTAATGAAAGATCATTGCATATTTATTTAATTGTTTATATCTGCTGTCAAATTGTTTTGACATGGAAGGTTTTCAAGTAACATTGGCAGAGAGGTACAATATGTTATCCCTATGGTGAAAATAAATTCATTTGTTGTATATAGTTCCTCAATCTCTGAAGTAAAGGTATGAGTAATATAGGGTATGAGTGGTTTAATCAAGGCTTTATTTTGGAAGTAAGAAAAATGGCAGTGATGAATAAATTGCTGCAGTCCATCATTTGGGCTTGTCATTTGTACATTAAAGATTTTTTCCAAGTAGATTACACTCTGTTACTTCCTGCTAGCCATCAGCATGAGCCCTACTGCCTAAACACTATTTCATTTATTTATGTTTGGAAAATCTATAAACATTTTTGTTTGCAATCTTGTTGCTTTTGTTACATTTTAAGTCAAGTTTGAATGTTATAGTACTTTAATTGGAAAACTTTTGTCGAGTTTTTTCTTGTAAAATTTCTTTACCTGTAAGTATCATCTTGTTCTTCGATCCTGTACCCTAAAATAAGAAATACATTTTTGACAGAGGCTTAATGTTTTAACAAAAGAGTGTGGACATTTTTATTTTAAAATTTAGGCAGAAGTACACTATAAAAATGGTATGTTTGCTTATTTGTCTCACACAACCATATAGATTTTCCTGGAGGATTTTGTTTTGTTTTCTTGTTGAAAAGATTTTGCTTACAGCTAGATAAAGTTTTTCTATTAAAAAAAATTGTTGAAAGGTCCCATTCTCAGTACCATGTAAGTTAATGATATAACAACTAGGTTCTCTTTTTAAAAAGTGATTAATGTATTTTATAAATTACCTTTTCACATATGCAAAATCTGTTTCTACTACAATGTTATTTTTACTAATGCCTTATTGTTGCACTCTTTTTGAAATATCCTGCAGTGAATTTATTAATCAATTTGGGCTTTAAAATAAAAGCCAGTTGGCTGAAAGGTCTGAAATATGTACCCCAGTAAAACCATCCAATCAATAATTGGTAAATGATATTTTAAAAAATTGTTTTTAATC
The DNA here is from genome assembly GCF_902686445.1 of Sciurus carolinensis. NCBI lineage: Eukaryota > Metazoa > Chordata > Mammalia > Rodentia > Sciuridae > Sciurus > Sciurus carolinensis. The sequence goes on from NC_062213.1 coordinate 61,752,781, forward strand.
TCTGTAGATGACATTTTGTAGCTTTATACATGTTGTTAATTAAGGGCATATAATTTTACACTCTAAAAGTATAATTGCTGAACTCAGGGGTGGGTAGACTTCAAAAATATGTCTGCTGTAGAAACAACTTGAAAAAAGTTTTAAACCATGGCCAGCCACCAAATTGTGGACACTGTTTATACTGCTTGTTAGCAGCTACCACTTTAAAAAAATCATAAACATTTTTGTTCTGTTTAACTAGATATATGTAAGTTCTCAGTGATCACTATCAGTTTTATCAGTTGCCCTGTTTAACCTAGATGAAAAAAACTTTGAATTATTCTTAGTTTTTAATAGCTTTTAACATAAAAGTTGTAGCTGTAAATTATGTATTTTCATATTTTACGTAATTGCTCTAAACTACTGATTAACTTGATCTTTTTCGATGGGGGCGGGCAGGAAATCTTTCTCCATATTGCTGGCCCTGTTACTAAAATCATTTTATAAAGAAATGACCTGTGACATTTTTTCACCAAAGGAATCAATATACCAGGTCAAAGGTTAACAATGCTATACTATATATTAATAGGTCTTATATAGCCTCAGTTAAGTTTTTTACAATAGTGTTTTAACATACCTCTCTCTACATATAGATATCATAAAGTAAAATGAAGCAGAGGAAAGAAAAACCAAATTATTTCAGTACATTTTATGACTTAAAGAAAATAAGAAATATCCTAAAATATAGGCGCACCAACCATTCAGAATTCATAATCAGGTTAATAGTACTTCCTGGAAATTAGGAGTCAGTGAAAATTCCTTTGCACTTAGATTTAATTATTTTATATGTAAGTTACATTATTAAAAGTCATAAGACATTAATCTGAGTCATTGCTTTTCCAAGGGCAAGTAATGGCTTTGTAATAAGAAAAGAAAAAATTCTCTGTAATGTGTTGTTTAAAGGCAACCAGAATACCTAGAAATGTACATAGGAATATGCTAATACCCTCTTCCCTCCATGGGGCTTTAGGCCTACAGAATTATACTTTCATACCTAGAAGATATGTATTTACTTCCTTATTTATTTATTTATTTATTTTAGGCCATTCTTGTATGCCAAATTCTGTTAAAACAGTAATACATTCAGTTCCTTTTTATGCATGCTTAGATCATGACCTTGGCACCCTTTCAAAAAAATTTTTCAAGTAGGGATTAATGCCATAGGTTTTACAAAGAAAGATTGTTTTCAGTTTTTTAAGGGAAATTTTTAAAAATTGAATTTTGTGACTGTAAAGGAATTAATATTCACCTCTAAAGAACTTATAATGTGTAATTCTTCCTTTTAACCCACAGGGAAAATAAGCATTTTTATTCCCAGAAAAAAAGTGCTGAAAGTAGCTTTTATATAGTCAAAAGTTCAACTGGAAAAAGATCTTAATCCTTGTTTTGGTTAGGTACATAAATATTTGTTATAAAGTAACTAGAGTAGTTCATTACCTTTTCCCTTCTAAATTTTAAATATATGCAAATACATATACATATATATATGTCATTGGATACCTGCAGTGGATAATTTGTTCACATTCTAAAACAGGTATCTAGTGACTGCTTAATTCCCAGATTGCATCAAAGACAAAATGACAAATAATGGAAATTAATAGTGATATGAAAACAGTATGTAACTACATGTTGTTTCTGGTAATCAAGTCTTATTTTTTAAAAAGCCTATTGTTTTTGAGAAATGAGATATTTAAAACTTGTTAAAACTTCTTAAAAATAGAAGAGGAGAGGAGGTACTGTGTGTTCAAAATTTTTTTTAAATAAAGAATTCAGTGTCACTAGTTTAAGCCTTTATGGTTACTGCTGCTTATGTTTCTCTATCTCACTTTTATTAATTTTTTTTGTACATAGCTGAATGTTTTAAATTTACAATTGTTAGTGTATATAAATTGGTTTTCAAAAAAACTGAGAATTAACCATATTTTACTTTTTTGAAGATTCTTTCTCAAAATCAGCTATAGTACTATTCTGTTACGCATGGTTGAGATCTGTCTGAAGTAGGTGAGGTGTCTTTTAATCTCTGCCAACTGACCTCAGTCATCTTTGCAGTCCTTTTAAAAATTTTAACACCCCTTTTATTTTTATTTATTTTTTACTGTCTCAAATTTGCAGTGTATCAGTGTTCAACAAACACTTCGCTTTTCTGGCTTCTAAATTTTCTTTTAAATGTTAGGGAATCTAAAGAAAGAAGATTTATAATTACATCAGAAATTTTTTAAGGCTTTAAAAGAATTCTTCCTATAAATAAAATAGATGTTCTTGGCACCTAATTTCATTCATAAAAAAAAATGGTTAAATTTGTTGAATAATTGACCTAAATGAGCTGTTAGTCCTAATTTATTTCTTTGGTACTATATGGGAATTTCACTTCTTTTCTTTTTGGGTGGTGTCTCTTCCAAAGCCTACTTATTGCTCAAATGAATGAATTATTGGTTTTTCCATTTAATTCTTCAAATCATTTTGAGATGAGTTATTTTTCTAAAATAATTTATGGAAGACTTTTGCTTACATTGTGCATTAATTTAAAGACAAGATTATATATAGCTTATCATAGACATGTGGAATCTAAATATGTACTTCAACTTAGCTCTCTGTCCTAATTGAAGTTAATGGTTCTATGATCCTGGTAAGTGATGTGTAAATTGTAAATTTAATTCTCAAATTTAGTATTCAGGCTTGTATTTGGTGACAAGTTTCCAGAATGACTATATGACAGTCTTTTTTAAGACATTTTTTTGTTGTTGATAAAATAGTTATCTGAGGCTATTTTGAATATTTGGAAGGAATGACTGAATAGAAGCTGATCTAAACATACTTCAGCTCCAGTTGTACATGTTGAGTGAAGAATTGGCGGGAAGGTAATCCAGTTCTTGTTCTGTTTCTTGGCACATGATACTATCTGGATTTTTGAGGAAAGGTTTAAACTGTTTTATCCCCCTCGCCCCCTGCCCCAAAGGCAAAAGCCTAATTTAAAAATTTCCTGAACTTTGACTTAGTAGCACAATTTGTCAGATTTCCTAATATATGGAAAGAGCGAATAATCCTGCCTGTTATTTGAAGCCTGAAAGAGACTGTTAAGTAACTTAGTAGGTTTTATCAGATACCATGAAAATGCAAGTCTCTTCCTAGTTAACTATAGTTTACATAAATGCAAATTAATTATCAGGCTCCGGGTAAAAGAATTATTTGAGTGGATTATTGGGTTAATTATCTAGTAGCAAAGAAATAAGTGCATGTTCAGATCAAAATGAATTTGTTTTAGTTGGTACAATTTTTCTTTTGATATTCAGAAATACAGGTTGTGCGTTTTATTAATAGAAATGGAAGCTCACGCTTGATTTGAAAAGGGCGGATGTATATATTTTATAAATTCAAATTGCAAAAATATGTAAAGTTACTACTTTTTAAATAGAAAAATGTTAAGACAGACATCTGTTATATATTTTTAAATACATGTATCAAACTTTTGTTAGTTGAATATAGGTTACTTTGTGTGCTTAATGGAATTCAGTAACTTTTAATAATAAAGCAGTTGTCATTTGATTTTTTCTGTATATTTGAATACTAAATTAGATAGATACTAGACTTCTTTGTAGTTTATAATAATGTAAAACTATATATTGGTTCCTGTCTGCAAAAGACTGAGCTTTTAAGGGTTATGGAAACAAACATGTCCATTTCCAAACTGAGCACAACAGAACAAAGATAGCCACTAAAACTGTGTAGTTAGTTATTCATCAGATCATCTTTACTTAATAGTATAGCTGGTTTATTTTACTGGTTCTTTATGCTTTGATTAAATAAGTCCTGATTAAAGACTGGGTGTTTTCAGAGAAGTTAGAAATTGAGAGCCAGGCACTTTCTTAGAGTTACCATGAGTCTGATGTTGTTGGCCTACAAACTGTACAACTAAGAAGGACATACTACTATAAAAACTTCTGGATGCTTTCGAGTGTACACACATCAGTTTACTTAAATGAGTTGACTCTTGAAGCAAAAAGAAGAGAGAAAAATAAGTAGAAGAAGGGAATATCGCTGCATCTGTTATTCCTGGCAGGAAGAAATTAAATATGCTCTGCTGATACTCTAAATTTTCTTTTCCACAGGGGATCTACTTGCCCCAGGAGATCCTGGTTCTCTTTGGGGCCATACTACCATGGTAGCCATACTACCATAAGAAAACATATATATATATTTATATGTATCTCAACAAACTGTTTTTGCAGCCCTAAACAACTAGATTAGTGGATGGTTAGAGATGTGCAAGAACTTCCTTTGTACTTTGATGGCAGTCTTTCCCTTTGTTTTAATCCTTAAAATAATTTCTACTTCACATAGTAGAACTTTTGTCCACTTGTTTAAGCTGCTGTGCATAAGCGATTCTGCTGAAGTACTCTCCCTATACTATTTTACACACAGATAACATGTAACAAAATTAAACACAAACTGAATTTAAGGTTCAGTGATGGTTAAAGGTTTGGTCTACTGGAATAGTAAGGCCTAAAGCTACAGTTGTTCTACATCTGTCCTATTGGAAACCCCTCTCAATATATTTCTAATTGCTTATGTGATTTTTAAAAATATTTGCCTGATTAATACAAAATATGTAAGTGGGAGAACCTTTGTGTCCTTTATAGTTCAGTGGGGTATGGAAATCTAAGGAAAGTTGAAAACAGAAAACTAAGGTAGAAAATATCTTCTCATGTCTATACCTTGCCTTCAAAGACCCAATGTGACTGACTAATAACTATCAGGCAATAATCTAATATGGATGACTGTATAATCATTCTTGTCCTTTCTTCCCTACCTCCTAACAGTCATCTATCCTAAACTTTCTGGTAATAGGCCCAGCATTACAATTGTGATTGTGTTCCTAGCACACAGTACCTAACATATAGACTTTTAATAAATGGATCTTGAAATAACTTGATTATACTTGTATTTTTCATGCAATTTTTGTTGGTTTGTTTTTTCTTTTTGTTTTGCTATTACTGGGAATTGAATCCAGAGTCCCACTGAGCTGCACTCCCAGCCCTTTTTATTTTGAAACAGTCTCGGTAAGTTGCCAAATCTAACCTCAAACCTGTGATTCATCTACCTCATCCTCCCCAATTGCTTGGGGTGGAGGGGATGCACCACAGTGCTTAGCTCAATTGATAATAATTCTGGACACCATCTGAGTGAAATGTAGCAGAACACACAAACCCTTCTGCTCCCAGAGAGTTTGAGAAGTTTGCTTTTAAATAAATTATAAATCATTGTTCATGGTTCTTTTTCTTTTTTTATACCTCTGTCCTTATCTCCAACTTATTTTTCTTGAATATATTCAATAAAGAATATAAATACTTTAAATATACCTGAGGAGCCATGAGATCATAAAGGAAACCTGACACAAAGATTAAAAACAGACTAAGCATATTTATTGAGTATCTCATATGCCAGGAGGGATGGTAGATAAGAAAAACTGTATACCCAAGGCCTATGTAATTACAAGAAATAGATAGAAAAGTATAAAAAGTGGTGACCCCCTATGAAGTACAGTTATGTGGCAGTTTCAGATTATTACAGAAATAGCATGTAACAAGTACTGTTATAACCTGAAAAGTAAACTTTGTATATGAGTTCCAGGAAAGAATAAAGGTAACAAGGTACAAAATTCCCCACAACTAGTCCAATATGAAGATAGCACATGTCAGTATAGCTGGTTTAGTGAGCCAGGGGGAGATGAGAGTAGGAATGAAATCCTGGTATCAGATCATATGGGTCCTTAAAGAGGTTATTTGGTCCTTTGGTTTCCACTAGCTGATTTGCTTTTGTCTTCTGCATTTATTCAATTTAGAAGGAAATAGCTATGAATTGAGCAACCTGTGAATAATATCTCAGAAAGTTGCCTGGAAAACAAAGCCAAGGATATGCTTGAAGACACTGAACCACTAACCCAACATTTCACCCATTAAAAAAAAAAAAAAAAAAAAAAAAGCTGTCACCCAGTGGGGCTATATCCTCATAGTGAAGGCCTGCTGAGTAAACCAGTCTTGGTTCAGACTTGCTTCATACAGTGGTACAGGGAATGCCAAGTTTTCTGCTTGAAAGTGTGATCCCTGACTAGTGATGTACTCAGGATGCAATAATCTATTAGAAAAGTATTTCTTCCACACAGAAATTTTACTATAGTACCTATTACAATTGAAATTGTGTCAAAGATGAGGAAATTCTAACCCTCAGTCCCTCAGAATGTGGCCATATTTGAAAATCGAGTCTTTGCTGAGGTAATTAAAGTGAAGTCATGCTGAAGTAAAGTGGACCCTAAATGGAAGATGTGTCCACAGATACAGGGAGAACACCATGTGACAATGCAGTTATGCAACTGCAGGCCAAAGAATGGCAAGGTTTACCACCAAAAACTGGAAAAGGCAAGTATCTCGTAAGCTTTTTTGTTGCTGTGACCCAAATATCCAACAAAAACAATGTAGAGGAGGAAACATTTATTTTGACTCAGTTTTGTAGATTCAGGCCATAGTCGGCCAACTCCATAGCTGTGGGCCCATGATAAGGCAGCACATCATGGTGGAAGGTCATAGTAGAAGAAGACAACTCAGGATATGGCAACCAGGAAGCACAGAGAGAGCTCTGCTCAAAGTCATCCCCTAGTGACTGACTTCCTCCAACACCCTACCTAATAGCAGTTAGCTGCCCAGTTAATCCATATCAGTAGATCTATCCACTGATTGTTATAGCTCAGAATATTTCACTGAATATTCTTTGTCTCATATGAGCTTTTGGGGGACACCTGACGTCTAAACCATAATATTCCACACCAACCCAAAAAAGCTGATGTCAATCTCACAATGTAAAACATATTTAGTTCATTTCCAAGAATCTCCACAGTCTTTTAACAATTCCACCATTGCCTAAATGTCCAAAATCTCGTGTGAAATTCAAAGCAAACTCTTGAATGTCTTCCCCTGTAAAGATCAAAGGCAAGTTACATATATCCAATATGATAGCACAGGGTGAACATTAACATTCCACAAGGAAGAAATAGGGAATAGAATGGATGAATTCAAAGCAAGACCAAAATCCAGCTGGGCAAATAAGTTTCGTAGCTGCATGTCTAATATCTAGTGCCCATCACATTGTGATGTTTTCTCCAAAGGGTTAAGGATCAGTGTAGCTCCATCCCATGGCCTTACTGGTTGTGATCCATATGTTCTCTCTCAGCTTGTCTCTGCTCCGTTCCTGGGTCTTTCTTTGGCAGAGGTTCCACATTACCGGCATCTTAATTCCAGGGGTCTCCATATCAGCTTCCTTCTCACACCTTTATGCATCCTCATCATCTTGGAGGCTACCTGTAAGGAATTCAACCTTGCTATATTTTGCCTGGCCTTCCAGTCCTTCCTTAGAAATTTTGGTGGAAGCTTTCAGGACCCCCTATCTTGGGCATCCTACAAGGTCTGCTACCATCTCTTGTAGGCCTTCTGGCACTATGACTGCTGCAGCCTCTTAAGTGCCTGGGTGAACACTATGAAACAAATTCCTAGACCCCTGTGTGCAAGCAGGGTGCCCCCATGGTCTCTTCTCAAATGAATTATTTTTACATCCCTGAGGCTGAGTAAAGTACTCAGCCAATTGTTTGTGGGTGAAGAACTTAGCATCTCTTTAGAGCTGCAATCCCTAACAGTCACACCTTCCCTAGTCCCAGTTTTACTTGCCCTTTTTTGGCCAAATTGCAAGTTTTTTAATCTTCCTGCTTTGTTTTCTTCTCCCAAAGTAAACTTGGCTGAAAGCCACCAGCAATATCTCTGACACCTGATGATGGACTTATTTGCCAGAATGTAACATAAATGGCCTCTAATCCAATTTCCAATAGAGTCCTCTGAAACCTCATGAGCTCAGTCTTTACTGTCTGCTATCCTGGTCTGGCATTTAGGTCTGAGCTCCAGCCCATTAAGCTTCACCTATAACATTATAAAGCTTTTCCAACTTACATCTCTAAACTTCAAAATTTCTCCCACAAACTCCAAAATCCTCCAAAAGTTTCTGAACCACATGGTCAGGTTAGTCACAGCAATAACCCCACTTCTTGATACCACTTTCTGTCAACTTTGTGTCACTCTGACCAAAAGACCTAACAAAAATTCAAAGGAGAATAAGTTATTTTGGCTCATTGTTTCAGAGGTCTTGTTCCATAGACGGCTAACTCCATTCCTCTGAGCCTAAGGTGAGGCAGCACTTCATGGTGGCAGGGCATAGCAGAGGAGAGTAACTCAGAATATGGCAACCAGGAAGCAAAGGGAGAGCTCTGCTCACCAGGGACAAAATATAAGCCCAAAGACATGCCCCCAGTGACTTCTTCAAGTCACACCCTACCTGCCAGTAGTCCCACCCAGTCAATCCATATTAGTGGACTTATCCACTGATTTGGTTAAGTTTCTCAAAACCCGATCATTTCACCTCTGAACATTCTTGCATTGTCTCACACATGAACTTTTGGGGAATACCTCATATCTAAGCCATAACTGCAGGAAAGACTTTTTTCCTTAGGGCATTTGGAGAGAGCATGAATCTGATGATACCTTGACCTTGGACTTCTGTTCCCCAGAATTGTGAGATAATAAGTTTCTTGTTTTTTAGCAGGATTCAGTGGCTTTCATCTGTAGTCCAAAGTACTTGCAAAGTTGAAGCAGGAGGAATTCGAGCCCAGTAGTTCAGGGCCAGCCTGGGCAACATACCAATCCCACATCTCTTAAAAAATAAAAAGTTTTAAGTTTGTGGTACTTTGTTATGGCAAAGAAATGAACACATACTGTCAATCTCTTGTTTTCTAGTTCTGTCTTCTTGATACACAGAATTAAGTACTAGTCCCTTTTCCTGATATTTCCAAATGTTTTAAGAACATGTTTCATGGCAGAGTGAGTGAAAAAACTCTCATTTGTTGATTGGTTTAAAATTTTTTTTTGTTATTATTTTTCTTTTAGTATTTTGGTTTTTTTTTTTCCTTGAGATGGGATCTCACTGGATTCCAACCCCTGAGCTCAAGTGATCCTCCTGCCTCAGCCTCCCCAGTAGCTGGGCTCCCTCACCAGTTTTTTACATAATAACATTTTCAAATACTTTATTATTTGTTGACTGAAGATTTTTTAAAAAGTGCTTTAAAGCATGACAACCAGAATTGATCTTACTACTGCAAATAGTCTAATACACAAAAGAGAATGGAACTTACTTTCTGGTTTAGGTCAGAGGTTTCCAAGCTGCTTCTCAAAGCTTCAGGAATTATTTGCGGTTACCTTAGGAGCACACATTGCTATTCTGCATAAGTTTGCCTTAGAATAATGGACTTGCTGTTTTTAACAAACTTTAAAAACTATTATTTTTTATTTTTATTTTTTGGTACTGGGGATTAAACCCAGGGGCTCTTTACCACTGATTTAAGTCCCCAGCTCTTCTTAATTTTTTGTTTTGTGTTTTGAGACAGAGTCTCAGTAAGTTGTTTAGGGCCTTGCTAAATTGCTGAGGTTGGCCTTGAACTTGTGATCCTCCTACCTCAGCCTCCTGAGGCATGAACTACCATGCCTAAAAAAAGCATTATTTTTATTAACACCTAATTCACTTATTCCAGTAGCCATTTTACACATGATTTTGATTCCTTAAAGCCATATCTTTTATTTTGGTTATACCTCTTTAAGGATTTTGGGGATTGTTTTGGTCTCAAGTGAAGTATATTACTTATTTTTATAAGATTTAATCTTTTTTTGGTTCTGCCATTCTATTGAGTATTTTTTTTGCTTTGTTTTCGTATTCAAACATGCAACACATTAGCTTTTCCTCTTAATTCAATATCCTGTCTGAGGTATTTTTGTTTTGCTTTGTTTTGTTTTGTTTTGGCAGTGCTGGGTATTGAACTCAGGGTCTTACATTTGCTAGGAAAGTGCTTTACCACTGAGCCATGTCCCCAACCCCCTTGTTTTACAATTTTTAAAGCTAGGAACATAAGCTTACAGTGTACATTTAGTATCTGCTCAGTTGTTATTTAAACATTATAACTACTTTCAAACTGATATCTTCCTATCAAAAATCAAATTGCTATCATTCAGGTCATCTTCCTAAATAACATTATCCAAGAAGGGAGATGCTGATTGTTCTCTTGCAACTGGTTCATGAGTCCCAAATGGGCATTTCTTTGGTTTCCTTTTGAATTGCTGAATTCTGCTTATTGTTTTACATTTTCTTACCCATTGAAATGTACACATTCTGGTTTAAGAAGAGTGTCTAGAGTGAATGCAAGGTGAGTGGCTGCTGTGGAGGTACACTGCCCAGCTCTCATTACATGAAATCTTCCAAGTCTGCCACAAGCAGTGCAGTAGCTGAAAACATCCAACTGAAGCCCTTCAGGATCTCTCTCAATTTTAGAACCAGGGACAGACACCCTTTTCTCAAGCAGTTCCCAGCCCATGACTGCATGGTGGGAGCCAGGTCATTTCTGCCCACAGTGGAACTTTTCTAACAATCCTCACTCTCAACCTCCCCTTGGGCTGGTAAGAACTTGCCAGATCTGCCTCTCAGTTCAGAACCACCTGCCCAAATCTGTTTTCCCTCTTTCCTTTCACAGGTTTTGGATCTATGTCATGATTTGTTTTTTGCAGCCTATTATTGTTGTTATTAGGTACTAGGGATTGGAACCCAGGGGTGCTTTTCCACTGAGCTATATCCCCAGCCCTTTTTATTTTTTATTTTGAGACAGGGTCTCACTAAGTTGCGGAGGCTAGCCTTGAACTTGTGATCCTCTTGCCTCAGCCTCTCAAGTTGCTGGTTTGCAGGTATATGCCACTGTGCCCAGCCCAATCCTCTTATCTTTCACAAACTTAACTGCTAATGGGCCTCATACCCTCCTAACTCCGTAGTCTGCTTCCTGGAGGGCCCAAGTCAGCACATTTGGCACTGGGTGTGGTGCAAAAAGACAGTAAGATGGGGCTTTGGGACCCAATTACTACTCTGCCAATGAGGATTCTATCCCAGGTGGCATGTGGAGTATGGATAGTCCCTGCCACAAATATTATGTGGCCTTATTAAAACTTTCCCAATGGTGACTTGGAAAAGGGTTCTACTGGAGGGGGCTACCATTGATAGTACAATGGTTCAAGCCTTTTTACTTTTAGTGCTAGAAATTGAATCCAGGGCCTGGTGCAAGCTAGACAGAAGCTTTCCAGTGAGTTATATCCCCAGCCCTAGTGAAAGCCTTTGAAAAACAGGGGAAAGTAGTGAATTCAAGGACAATGGAATTGACTTTTTAATGAATTGTATTGACCTCCTGTCTTTTTTAAAAATATATTTTTATTAGTTTATTTTTTTAATATTTTAAAATATTAGTTAAAATATTTTATCTTAAATGTTTTTATATTAACAATAAAAGCCTTTATTTTTATTTATTTCTATGTGGTGCTGAGAATCAAACCTGAATCATCACACATGGTAGGCAAGTGCTCTACCACTGAGCCACAGTTACAGCCCAACCTCCTGTCTTAGTTTGCACAGGCTATCATAACAAAATATCACAGACTAGGTGACTTAAGCAACGGAAATATATTTCTCACAGTTCTGGAGGTTCAATGTCCAAAATCGAGGTATTTATAATATAGATTTCATTCTGAGCCCTATGCCCATGGTTTATAAGTGGCTGCCATTGTGCTGTGGTTACATGTCCTTTGTGCTTGCAGAGAAAAAGAAGAAAGGTGTGTACCATGTTGAGGGTTAGGGCTTCTACATTTAGGAGAAGAGTTCAGTCCATAGTGCCCCCTATAAAGGGATAATGAAAACTTGAGGGTAGTTATACGATTGAAAACAGGTTGAACAACAGAAGTCCACTCTGGTAGCTGCCAAAGAAAGTTCTATTCCCTGCACTGGGAGTGGGAGAGCAGAAAAGGCCGAAGACCAGGGCCTGGGGATGCAGCTGAGTGGTAGAATGTCCTTAGCATGTAGGAGGAAGGCCCTGGGTTTAATCCCCAGTAGAAACAAAGAAACAAACAAAAACAATTTGAAGACCAAATGCAAGATTTAAGATTCTGGGTTTTTTTTGTTTTTGTTTTTGTACTTTTTTTGTGGTACTAGGGGTTGAACCCAGGGGTGCTCTACCACTGAGCTACAACCCCAACCCCCCTTTATTTATTTATTTTTTTTGTTTTGTTTTTGAGACAGGGTCTTGCTAAATTGTCCAGAGTGACCTTGAACTTGTCATTCTCCTATCTCAGACTTCTGAGTAGCTGGGATCACAGGCATGTGCCACCAGTAGATTTTAAAAGATTCGTGGACTTCAAAGATGTTTAAATGGCCCACTGAGATGAATCTGATATGTCAAGATCAGGGCCCAGGTTGGTGTTTTAGTCAGCTATTTTGCTGTTGTGACTACATGATCTGACCAGCACAATTATAGAGGAGGAAAGTTTATTTGAGGACTCTCAGTTTCAGAGGTCTTAGTCCATAGAAGGCTGGCTCCATTCCTCAGGTCTCAAGGTAAGGCTGAACGTCATGGTGGGAGAGGGTGGTGGAAGGAAGCAGCATACCTCATGGTGATCAGGAAGCAGAGAGAGAGAGAGAGGAGAGAGAAAGGAGAGAGGGCGAGGGAGTGAGAGAGCAGAGAGAGAGAGAGAGAAAGACTCCACTCTCCATATACAAAATATATACCCCAAAGCCACGCCTCAATTCCAATCTCCTCCAGCCACACCGTACTGCTTCAATCAATCCCATCAGGGATTAAAAGGATTAATTTACTGATTGGGTTAAGACTCTTACAACCCAATCGTTTCTCCTCTGAAATTTCCTTCATTGTCTCACACGTGAGCTTTTGTGGGACACCTCACATCATGGGAGGGATGGAGTCATCTGGGTAGATAACTCGAAAGACTTTGGCTCCCTTGATTCCTCCGAAATCTTAGAGCTTGTGGAGGTGACTCACTCCTCCCCATTAAGGGTATTATAATATCCTTCCCTTTGGAAAAAAATTTATCAGGGACTTGACTAACAAATTTCCCCGTCTCTTCTAGCTGCCAGGTCTATACATAGGTGTAAGTCATTGCATAATTCACCTGGGATATACTGGCCCAATTATGGAGGAAAAGAACTATACTCCCAATATACCTGTAGTAGTTATTTAGCAGGTATGTGCAGGATCTGGGGGCATATCTATTTGGCTGGATTTTGTAGACCCTTAAACAAGGAGACTAGAGCATGAGATTGGTAATGGAGGGTTTATTACTAGGGGTCCTTCTCTTAGTCTATGGAATTTAATACCCTGGCAATAGTCCAAGGCACAGTACAAACTCTTTATAAGGTGGGCCCTTTATATCAGAAGAAAAAACTTAACCATACTAAGCCAAATTGAATTGCCATAGTAGATAGTGGGAAAAGGATAAAAGACTTGGGACTGGGGTTGTGGCTCAGTGGTAGAATGCACTGGGTTTGATCCTGAGGACCATATAAAAAATAAGCAAATAAAATAAGGGTATTTCATCCATCTACAACTAAAAAGATATATTTAAAAAAAGAATAAAAGACTCAAAGAAGTGTACTTGCTGCAATGGACATTATGTAAGGTCAGAGGGAACACAGAGGACAGCTCATTAAGATGTTAGTGAGATGGGCACTAGAAACATTAAGTTCAATGAGCGTTGTCCTCTGCAACCAAGACTAGTGGCTGTTATGGGGTGCAACTTAAGAACAGACTGATCACCACTGAGAAGTCCAAATTTGAGAGTCTTTATTAAGCTGGTCAGCTGACTGTCTCACACAATGCCCCAAAAAATGGCTATTGGGAGAACAGTCCCGACCACAGTCTGGCCCATAACATTCTCATGGAATCAGATCTGTCAGCCCATCACATTCCCCACTGGTTTTTTGTACATAATCAAATCATTGATTTATTAGTAGTGTATAGGTGATTATAGTGAGTGTGCAACACCATTAGCTTAACAGACTGAATTCTATCTCTAACATATTTAAGTCCAAATCTATTTGTCTACTTAAAGTTTTGAAATTCTGGTTTCCAGTAATCAGGGCAGTGGTTCCTACAGCTGTGGAGCCCACTATACCTATTCCCACTAGGAGTGGAACTAAAACAGGGGCCGCTTGTTTAGATATTAGTCCCATATGTTTTCTTTTTTCCTCTTTATCATAATAGTACACCTGGGGAATGATGTGAACAGTAACACAGAATTTATCCCATTTGGTAATCTCAAAAATTTGAAGGGCTATGCATGGAGTTATTCCTGACAGTTCAAGCAAGAGAAAAAGCATGTTTAATAATTTTCCAGTCTTATCTTTAGATGGTGTTGGGGTCTCTGAGGATTGTCCATTTTTCTGTTGTCTTGACTCAGATGTGATGAGTCCATGTTGTGAGTAAAGTTCCTTCCATTTAAGCCGGGTATTAGTCCTTTCTGGAACAATTTGATGTAGACATAGTCTTCTGACTGAAATGGGTATTGGAAATCAGTGGTTTCTTGGGGCTGGTTCTCTCATAAGTTGAACCTGTTGGAGAGACTTAACAACAGGTTAGAACAGGAGCATGTTCTTGGTAAGGGAGGAGGAAGGGCTCTGGAATCATTAACATTTTAATCTCTCAGTGGTCATTTGCCTCCAACTTTCTGGACCCAAACTGACCCCTATTTTTGTGATTTAACCCAATTTACCTATCTATATTGACTGTCTTTTTAAAGTTTTTAGTATTACCCCTCTAATTTTAGGGACTTTTTACTGCTGTAAAGAAAAAGGGTGATGACCGCTCTTGCTGCTTTGAGCTGAGAGGGGGTGATGTGGGGTGGGGCAAGCAGTAAAAAAAGTTCCTTTTTAGAAAATGGATCTTTCTAGGGGTAAAAGTCTTGTTTTATGAAAAAAACAAAAAACATGAGTACAAAATGAATAGCATCTGGAACATGTCAATGAATATCATGAAGCTGATAGAAATTAATGATCTCTTACCAGGAGATGGAAGAGCTGAGACGTTGTTTACATAAAAAAGGCCTAACAAAGTCTAACAAGGCTGGAGAGGATAAGACCTTAATTGTAAATCTTAACACTGTCGGAGTTATCAGGAATGTAAACACAACATTTAGTTAAGATTCTTACTGTCATTTGATTTTTGTAAAATATCTTTTTATTGGCATGATCTCTTTGTTTAGTAGAGATCCCTTTATTTTTTATTTTTATTTTTATTATTATTGTATACAAATGGGATACATGTTGTTTCTCTATTTGTACATGGAGTCAAGGCATACCATTTGTGTAATCATACGTTTACATAGGGCAATGATGTTTGATTCATTATTTTTCCCTTCCCCCCCCACCCCTCCCACCCCTCTTTTCCCTCTATACAGTCCTTCTTTCCTTCATTCTTACCACACTCCTTATCCCTAACCCTAAACCTAACCCTAAACCTAATGCTAACCCTTCCCACCCCCCAAAATATGTCCTCATCCGCTTATCAGCGAGATCTTTCGTCCTTTAGTTTTTTGAGATTGGCTTATCTCACTTAGCATGATATTCTCCAATTTCATGCATTTGCCTGCAAATGCCATAATTTTATCATTCTTCATTGCGGAGTAATATTCCATTGTATATATATGCCACAGTTTCTTTATCCATTCATCAACTGAAGGGCATCTAGGTTGGTTCCACAATCTGGCTATGGTGAATTGAGCAGCAATGAACATTGATGTGGCTGTATCTCTGTAGTATGCTGGTTTCAAGTCCTTTAGGTATAGGCCAAGGAGTGGGATAGCTGGGTCAAATGGTGTTTCCATTCCAAGTTTTCTGAGGAATCTCCATACTGCTTTCCAGAGTGGCTGCACTAATTTGCAACCCCACCAGCAATGTATGAGTGTGCCTTTTTCCCCACATCCTCGCCAACACCTATTGTTGCTTGTGTTCTTGATAATCGCCATTCTAATTGGGGTGAGATGGAATCTTAGGGTAGTTTTGATTTGCATTTCTCTTATTACTAGAGATGTTGAACATTTTTTCATATATCTGTTGATTGCTTGTACATCTTCTTCTGTGATCCCTTTATTTTTGTTACGTAGGGTTAGAGAAGCATACTAGCAAACATTGAGTCTACCTGTATTGGAGGTTAGAAAGATCTGTAGGCCTTAAACTGACTAAAAACTTATAACTCTGGCAGTTTCTCTTGATAGTTGTCAGGAATTTTTGTCTAAGAATCTTTTTTGTTACCTCCGGTTTTATTTCTTTTGGGGGCTAATATAAGTGTACATCTTAAGTTACATGAAAATAACTATTGTTTTGTTTTAAAATGTCCAGGAATGACTGTGTTTTGGTTTTAACTGTTTTGCTAGGTGTTTAAGACCAAGCTTGTCAATTGACCTTGTTCCTATCTGCTGTTAAGTCAGCTGAGTTCCCACAGGGGTCACTCTTGGGGAACTTGAGAGCAGCTTCTTAGCTCCTTTAGTGCCATTCATCTGGTAGGGTCTCCTTGATGAGGTGGCTTCCTTTGGAAGCATTAGGGATGTCTCCCTTTCCCAAGGACCCTCCTCTGCAGCAGGTGCACTGATTGGCTTTTCATCCTCTAGTGGCCTCCCTGATTGGAAGGTTGTGTGGCCCAGAGTTGCAAAGCTCCTTAGAGAAGTTCTCTTGTTCCCTGTGTTTAAGCTGACTCTGAGGGCAAGAACCAAATATTGTTCTCTTGATCCCTTTATTTTAATCTTAATCTTTAAGTTTTGATCTTAAACATCCAGCAAGTCAGTTTCACCAGTTGTACAGTAAGAGTACTGGGTTTTAACTTTAATGTCTATGACTTTATAGTTATTTACTAACTTTTATTAAACTGGGGTCTATATTATCTGTCCTATAGGTGATGGCTTATTATCACAAATTAATTTAGATTGTTCTTGAAGCAGTACCTCTGTAAAACATTAATCAGTCAACAGTTACAGAGTTTACAAGGAAAATATAAAATGAACTTCAAAGAAAGCTGAGAGAGCTTTTAGCTTTCTTTTTGTGTAGTAAAGTGGCAAAATGTTTTCCTGTTTCATGATATTAACTTTTAAACAGATCAGGCTTTCATTATCTTTTAGAAATACATTGACATTTTTATCCCAGTGCAGAAGGAAACATAAGGTTCAGGTCCAGTTACAGAACACTAAATGATATAAATAAATCCCCAATAAAATTTCTTATTCTGATAAGTTTAAATTTACCATTACAACTTTAGATTGGAGAACACCAGCTTGATAAAATGTTCTTTAAACCTTTTCGATGTTTTTATATTAACCATGTTTAGCTTTTAAAGAAAATTTAGACTTTGTAATGTAGTACAATACTCTAAAATAACAGTTGTTGTCTAACCAGAGTTGTACAAACCCCCAATTTTTAAGACTAGTTGTTCTAGAGAATAAAACCTAACAGATACAATGTTAAGAGTAAATTAATGCTTTCAGAATTATTGGTCATTTTAGCATATAGACTGAAATTTGGTTTATATCAGTACATTAATATTTGACCTTAGGAAAAACCTTAAATAGTTTTAACTGTTGTGTTACTTACATATACACGTAAAACTTTTAAAATTTACTCTTAATTAACATTTTTTAATCACTTAGACACTCTTGTTGTTTACTTAGATATATTACAGTCTTATTTTATCACATAAAGACTTTTTTATCTAGAAACATTTTATTAAATATATTTTTATATCTAAAACCTTATACTGTTTTAATCTGTTGATCCCTTTTTTAAAATTTATATTCTGAAACAACCCTTATAAATTTCTGAATTCAGACAAATTACTCCATTTTATTCTGATGAAATACTTTGTTACTTATAGAACTCTATTTAAATACAGTTGAAACTTTTGGACCCTTTATATAGAATAATACCTGTTAAGACTTTTAGTAATCATGTTTTTGGTGATAACATAAAATAAATTTAAATCCTTTTTTTATTTACCAAGTTATGAAAACACCAAAAATATTTAAGTATGTTACCCTGTGGAATTTAAGGAGTTAAGAGTATTTGTTATATTTAACAGTTAGCATTTTAACTTTATAAACCAATCAGATGTCTCTAACAAACACATCCATGATCAATCCCATATGTTAAATCTAATTTAGTTATTTTTTTAAAAACCAAGATATCAGAAAATTGTATTGAGCCATATCAGTCATTTCTTTCCTGTTGAAGAAAAACCTAGAAACAATGGATATTAGACATTTTATAAAATTAACATTTTATTTATTTTTGACCACCTAGAAACGAAACTGTATTAGTAACTTGAAAGCCATATTTTTGTTTACCCAGTTTAAAAACCTTTTAAATCATGTAAATCAAAAGCATTTGGATCCATTTTTTAAAATTTTGATTTATGAGCTCATATGTCAATTTTGGTACCAAATATATGTAGACATGACAATACACCAGTGTACATATACATAAAATAAACAGGTGGACAAAGGCCTTATAGCTTATTTTTTAATACCTATTAGATTGAGAGTTAACCCTTGTAAACTGGCCTCTGAATGAACAGAGCATTAAGAAAACTTTATATTTGGATAAAATAGGTCTCATCAAAAATTAACCTATGCTCACCAGATCAAAATTATAAACTCAAAAAGATAGAATTTTAGAAGTCTTTTTGGCCTCCATCCTGATGTGGTCCCTCTCATCAGAGATGAAAAGGATTAAGAGAATATAGACAAGGTTATGCCCTATCCCTCCCTGAAGGAGTTTCCCAAAGAGACAGCAAGGGAGTTACTTCCATTGGTCTCCTGGGAGAGCCCCCTCAGGTTGGGGTCTTGTTCTAAACTGGTTTTTCTGGTCTCTTGGATAGCAGCCATCAAAATTTTAGCCTGGCATTTTGGTGGACCAACTCCAATAGTTGGAAGCTCCTATTGGCAGCAGTTTACATTTTAATGTAAGCTTTAGTGAACATGTTTAAAAAAGTTTTTAACCATTTTTTTTCAGATTTGACTATAAAACATTTGATCAAGATGTTCAGGCTGCCCAAAGACAATTTGGTGGTCCCCTGAGGAGACCATCTGACCTCGAAAGTTGGTCATTCTCTCTCACAGAATTTAGAGAAAAAACATCGCAGGGGGTTCCGTAGTCACTGACTCTCTTCTGGAATTCCTGGAAATTACTTAACATGCACTGGAGGAGAGCACATGACTGACGTGAGGGAGACTGACCCATGCTTACACTTAAGGGCAACAAAAAAACAGAAAAGGACAAACAAACACAGAACAGATAAAACACCAAAGACACAGACAAGTGGCCACTCCAGATTCCAGACCAGAGGAACTGAGCCAACATCTTGCTAGTACTGGACTCAGGAAGTAATGCTGCGTCCAGCCTTGCTCAGAGTCCCCAGATGTGGATCCACCAGAAACAGACTTACCGGTCCCCCAGGGGTACAGAAACAGGTGACTCTCTCGGAGAATTTCGTTCAGTCCTGGGGTGGGGCTCCACAGACCGTGCAGCCTGGGGCTGAGGAACGTCTCTCAGAGGCCTTCCCCTAGGAGCAACGTTGTGGCCTCTCTCCTCCGCAGGAGTTTCCAGGTCAGTGGTGAGCGGTGACTGCTCACCAGGCAGCGAGGATCTCGCTGGGGCCTCTAAATGTTATGGGGCGCAACTTAAGAACAGACCGATCACCTCTGAGAAGTCCAAATTTGAGAGTCTTTATTAAGCTGGCCAGCTGACTGTCTCACACAATGCCCCAAAAAATGGCTATTGGGAGAACAGCCCAACCACAGGGTTGTAGGGGTTCTTATACCAAAAATTACATTAATCAAAGTGTCTGTTGCTATGATTTGAAATTACATATTAACATCATGAGATCATCGACAGAGGGGGAAGTGGGTCAAAATGACCCTTACCTAGGTACAAACTAAAGAATGGTTACTAACATCCACACAATCACTGTTCACATGGTACATTGTTTAGGAGCAATAGGAATCAAAAGAGAGCAATTCTTTACTACATAGGAGTTGCCATTGTATATTATTAAACGTGTCACACCAAGTAACTGATGATGGGCACAGAGGCGGGGTGTTTCCATGGGAGAAGCTTATTTCCTACATAATATAGAGTCTCAGAGCAAAATGGAGTCTGTTTAGTCATTTCCCTTAGAGTCTGGTCTATAACATTCTCATGGAGTCAGATCTGTCAGCCCATCACAGGGGCAAGACAGGCTGTCCCAAAAGTTCAGGCAATACTTTGCAAAGATGGGGAGCCATCTTCCAGAATGTTGTATATACACAAGAAACACCTCTATAAGGGGCATTGTCACTAGTAGGAAGAATGCATGAGTCCTGGAATAATGGCTCCAATCCAAAGGTGTGTCTTCTTGTCAGAGGTCAGAGCAAGAGTCCCATTGAACTTTCAGCTATTGTCTGGATTCCTTTTGTCCAGGGACAAGCTAGTAAGAAGACCATTTTGGCAGGAATATTGACCCTGATATCTAGCTCAAGAATCTAGAATAACCAATGGACGAATGATATCGCTAATAAGTGGATGATGACACATAATGGGGGGTGGGAGGGGTTAGTGTTAGGGTTAGAGTTAGGGTTAGGGAGGGGGGCAAGAATGGAGGAAGGAAGGACTGTGTAGAGGGAAAAGAGGGGTGGGAGGGGTGGGGGGGAAGGGGAAAAAAATAACAGAATGAATCAAACATTACCCTATGTAAATTTATGATTACACAAATGGTATGCCTTTACGCCATGTACAAACAGAGAAACAACATGTATCCCATTTGTTTACAATAAAAAAAAAAAAGAATCTAGAATAGGCCACTCGAGGCAATAAATAAATTTATTAATTAACTGAAAAAAAATTTTTGTGATGTTAGGAATCAAATCCAATGTAGAACACTAGGCAAACACTGAGCCCCATCCCCAGTCCAAAACAGTCTTTTATGGATTTATTTATTTATTTATTTTTTAACAATTCCCTGCTTTTATTTTAGTTAATAGGTAGTTAATATTTGTCAAATTGTACATTTTATTATCCAGTATTATGCTAAAAATTCTGATGTGTATCTTTTATTTCTTGACATACATACACACAAAAAGATAAAAAGTGTATTCACTTAGAAAAGTTGACTCCAACCAAAAATGCAAAACAGGTTTCAGTGAGCTTAAATTCCTGGTACATACTCCTAACCCTAAGGTAGAAGTAATGCATTTTCCACTTAACATGCCCACATTTCTGACACAAGCTAAGTGGATGGAAGAAAACTGAATAGTCCCAAGTAAATATGGGAAGCCACAGCAGAGAAACCTCAGATTTCTCGGAAACAGTATTAAATGGGAAGCCTATAAACCTACCTGGATAGTCCTTTTCTGTAGGTTTCTCAGACTGAGTCCAAATCTTACAAAGCACCTTCAAGGACTGGACTACCCAGTAACAGGTATGACAGTAAGTCCAGTAGGGTGGATATAAGAACCATGTGAATAATGGTAAAAGAATATCAAGGACCAGATGCTGAGACATCCCCTTGCGTCCCACAGGTGGAATAAATAGTTGAACTCTAGGTAGTTTTCCGCTTCTTGGCAGAGGGTCGCTCAAACACATCTCGTACTCCAGCTGCCTTCTGTTTAAAGAATTTTGTGTTCTGGGCACTCTCTTGGCCCCATGCTGAGTTGAAGGAGGTAGTATCTTGATCTACAAGGTGGGTGTATTTGGTTCGACCAGAACGTCCGAAGTTCTTGACCTGCATGACTTTAGGAAGAATGGTTTTGTTGAAATGATCCTCCAAGGTAGGTGCACTAAAATCTCTCTTGTATACTTCCTCATCCTCATCCATGAAGAAGGCACCTCGGTGATAGTACTTCTGTAAAAACTTGTATTTGCCCTTGACAGCTTTGTTGGTGATGACTTTGCCATTTGCCTGAAGCTCAGCTCGCCTCTCTTCCTCAGTCAGGTTTCTCATGCGTTCAATTTCTGCTTTCTCCTTTTCGAGCGCTTCTCGGTCCTCTCTATCCCTCTTGATTCTTTTTAGCTCTCGAACTTTCCATGCCTCATATTCCTCTTCATCATTTTCATCATCAGTATTGAGTGCATCCAGTGCAGCCAGAGAACGTTGTTCTCCTCCAGTTCTTTCTTTGTCTCCTCTTCTACAATCTTCAGTGTGTACTTTCGCCTCTCTTCAGCCATGCGCTTTGCTTCCTGCTCTAGCTCTTTCTGTTTCAATGCTTCAGCCTCACGTTCTTGAACTGTCACTCGATCCTTCTTTCGAATGAAGACTGGCTTAAGGCAAGGCTCCATTTCATCTTCACTGTCTGTGTACTCTTCATACTCAGACTCTGATTCGGACTCCTCCCCAGAACGTCCTTCATCTTCCACCTCCATGACTTCCATCTCTTCATTTTTTCTCTCCTGCGCTCGTTGACGCATCATGCCACGGCGCCTATTTCCTCATCATCAATTTCTTCCTCCTCTTCTTTACTGCTGTCTTCTCGTTCCATGCGCCAAGCATCTCCTTCTACTTCTGAGTCACTCTCTTCTACCACTTCAGGTTCTACTATTTTCCTATGTCGGGCCAATCTCTCTTCCACATCTTCACTAATACGGTTCTGTAAACGACGCAACCGGGGATCACTAGATGAATCCTCCTCCTGTTCCTCCGGTTCTGCTTCTTGTTCTTTGGCTTTCTTAATGAATTGAAATTCTTCATCCTCCTCATCTGAAGACTCCATAGGAGCATAGTCTGGTCTCTTTCCAGATACATATCGCTTTACCTTTACCTTCTCCATTGAAATCTCACCTTTCTCATTGCGAACTGGGACGGCCCCAGCCGTAGACTGAATGGGCGGTTGCTTCGTGAGTGCGCTTCGGACCCACATGTTGACTGCAGCGGTAGTGATTCTCGAAACCTGACTGATTCCAAACAGGGAATACTAACAACAACGAACACCTAAACTACTTTCCACCTAGGTACGCCCGGCACGGCAGTACGGCTGATAGAAACCTTTTATGGATTTAGACTAGAAGAATATATTGTAATTTTGCTTAAGCATATATTTTTCACTAAGTGACCATTATGTTCTTAAGTGATAATTCCTAATTATAAATGTAGTTTCTATATCAGGAAAGAATTTTTGAAGAACAGTACATTCTTGCAGTATGGAGAATAATCGTGAACATATAAAACTGAACAGGAACAAAACTAAATACCTCTGGAAATTTAACTTAAGACAATTTGCTTTGAGCTCCATGTAAGTAATAAATCTTTTAACTTCTTCATTCCATTTTTTGCATATTGCCTGGAACAAATCAAGAATTCAATAAATGTTTGTTAAATAAATAAATAAGCTAACAAGAAATTCAAATACTTAAGTTTGAGCATAGAATTTTCTTATTTATTTTCATTTTGATGTTTCCAAATTACATCTGTAGTTACACAACCAAAATGTTTTCTCTATTCACAAAGCTGAAAAGAGACTTCCATGAGCTCACTTATGCCTGCCAGAGACAGAAAGTGAAAAGGGATTGTTTCATTTCTGACTCCTTAGGAAAAAATTTTGACTTTGTTCAATAGTTTTGTTGAGTGACCAGTTTGACTCAATATCTTTCCAGTAAGGGTTGGAATAAGATCAGAATTTATGCTTGAGGGAAATAAAACTCTCCCAGCTGATGCTGATACTGAGCCAGATTTGAGAAACTTCCACGTTTCTTAGATTATAAACAATGTTACGTATCTTTCAAACATCAGTCCAAGAAGATAGAAGACAAATTAACTTCCCTTTGAAACTTGATATCAAGAATGTAAATACAGAGAAAAATATAGCAAGAGAACAATAGCAAAATTTAAAATTTTTAATTTATCCTCTTGTAGAAAGACTAGAAATAATTTCAACAGCTAAGAATTAAGAGGAAATATAGCCAGGTGCCTGGCACACGCATGTAATCCCAGTGGCTCAGGAGACTGAGGCAGGAATATCAATGAGTTCAAAGTCATCTTCAGTAACTTAGTAAAGCCCTAAGCAACTTAGCGAGACCCTGTCTCAAAATGAAAAAGGAAAAGGGCTGGGGTTGTGGTTCAGTGGTTGAGCACCCCTGGGTTCAATCCCCAGTGCCAAAAAAAAAAAAAAAAAAAAAAAATTATTAAGAATAAATATGAAATTTTAAATTGAAGAAATGTTTTGAGATCAGGGGCAAAACTCAATATTAAAAAAAACTTATAGGTTATATTATAAAGTTTATATTAGTGGTTTTGCCTGCTTGTTTTGTGTTTTGATGCTGGGAATTCAACACCAGGACTTTGTGTATGCTAGACAAATGCTCTACCACTGGGCTAACCAATAGCCCAGATAGAGGTTAGTTTTGTTTTGTGGTTTGGGAATTGAATGCAGGGGTTATTTACTTATGAGTTATACCCTAGAATTATTATTTTTTAATTGCAAGTAGAATTATTGTACAGTAAAAGGAATTTGTGTGTTTTTGAAAATGGAGAGTCTAGGTGTGGTGCAGTTTCAAAATAGTTGAAGCAAGAGCTCAAAGAGGCCATGTCTCCCATAAACATCTCTAGTTGACTTTGTTTTTTTTGTTTATTTATTTTTTCTGGTACTGGGGCTTGAACCCTGGGGTGTTTTACCACTGAATGCACCCCCAGTTCTTTTTTGTTTTGAGAAAGAGTATCGCTAATTGGTGAGGCTGGCCTCAAACTCGTTATCCTCCTGCCGAGCCTCCTAAGCTGCTGGGTTTTACCAGCATGTGCCTGACTCTGGCTTTATTTTAGAGGCAGATTCTCCCCAAATGGTGGGCAAGAGCATCCCTGACAGCTCTACCCTACCAGTTTAGCATGTACAAGACAACAAATATCTCTTTCTCAGTGTTTGTGTATTCATTTTAGAGAAGGTTCTGGATGGTCTTTTTCTGTATGTTATGTCCACACCACCCCTTAGCCACAGAAGCTAGGGAGATAGGGACCTTTGGCCAAGCCTGGGTCCCATGAATGTCCCTGTGGAAGTGAGAGGAGTTTCCCAATACAATGACAATGGGGTAGAGGATCTTCATTGGGTAGAGAACATCTGGCTGCCTTCGTTCATTACAGAATTATTTGCATTGACCAAATGGGAGATAATAAATCTGAACTTGTATGTGTATTTATCTAAACTATTCCAGTCTATGGGGTTGTATGTGAATGGAAAATATCTAGGGCGTAGGCAGCTGGGAAGCAACTAGGGACAGCTGGGAAGTTGCACAATGATTTAAGTTCCATTCAAGCTGTGATTTGAAGTTAAAAATAATGTGACATATATAGTTCCTGTAATATGTTCAAATATAAAACTAATAATGAGTTTGCAGCACAGGATAAGAATGAAATGTTAGTTATACTGGATTAATTTTCAAGGCCTAATAATTCGAAGAGACAGGGCTGGAGGTGAAGTGATAATTCAACACTTTAATAAAACCTACAAAGATACTACTAAAAGATAACTAAGCACATTTTCAAATTATTCCTATTATATGATAAATCTTGAACAAGATAGATGAAACATGGGAAGATAATGAAATCTTATCAATTATCAAATATATGCTAAGTACTAGAGCTTATATAAAATGCAGTTATACTGTACATAGTAGACTATATATAACTTGAAGTATATTTTAATCTTTGTATAAATCATGTTTTATAAGCAATTGAGTAAATGATAGGATTTGTGCTAAAATCAGTGAACTAGAAATAATTTTCAAAATACTTTTTATAGCTAAGTGTGGTGGTGCACACCTGTAATTCCAGCTGTTCAGGAATCAGGACTGGGGAAATTGAAAATTCAAGGCCAGCCTCAGCAAATTAGTAAGACCCTGTTTCAAAATAAAATAAAAAGTCTCAGGATCTAGCTCAGTGGGAGTTTACCTCCTATTTAAATTCCTAGTACTGAAAAAAAATCAAAATACTTCTATGACAACTGAAATTATTTGAATTATGCATCATTATTTTGCTTAGCACATTTTATTTAAAATATTAAAAGGAAGTGTTTTTGTACATATTGGGAAAATCACAAAAATAGTTCACTAAAGTGAACTCCTGGTGGTGATCAGAAGACACTCCTAAGCATTTGCTTTCAATAAATGATCAACTTTAAAGAAGGAAAACTCCAGAAATTATAAACCTTTTATCTGTGCATTGGTATTTTTAAAACTTTCTTAATAAATTATTTGCAGGCTGGGGATATAGCTCAGTTGGTAGAGTGCTTGCCTTGCAAGCACAAGGCCCTGACTTCAATCCCCAGCACTGAAAAAAAAAAAAAAATTGCAATTAAAAGCATGAAATAAATGTTTTAACACATCAACTAGATTAATATTAATTTTACGAAAG
This sequence comes from Sciurus carolinensis, assembly GCF_902686445.1. NCBI lineage: Eukaryota > Metazoa > Chordata > Mammalia > Rodentia > Sciuridae > Sciurus > Sciurus carolinensis. Next base: position 61,779,137 of record NC_062213.1, read on the forward strand.
AAAAAATAGACCAGTTTCCCAGTAGCAAAAAATCATGTCACGGTATTAAAATTTTTTTCCTCTAATAACTACCAAAACTTATAAAATGCTACATGTAGAACAGAGTAAGTGCAGATAAGTATAAAAACAACACAAGCCATCCATATTCCACTTCTCAGAGATAATCTTGTAAGTTTAATATGGAGACACATTTATGTTTAATTATATACATAAATTAATATGGAATTGAAATCAGACACGATGAAAGCAGTGTAATTAAACATCAGATGTCACTGGGGAATTGCAACAATGACATATCCCTACACATTTATTAGAATTAGCTAAAATCTGGAGCACTGACAACACCAGATACTAGCAGGGATGTGGAGCAACAGGAAATCTCATTCATTGCTGATGGGAATGTAAAATGTCGAATTCACTTTGGAAGAAAGTTTAACAGTTTCTTACAAAACTAAAGCCTACTCTTGCTATATGATTCGGTGATTTCATTCTTTAGTATTTACCCAAATGAGCTGAAAACTTCGTAGCCATGCAACACCCCACACCCAAATGTTTATAGCAAGTTTATTCGTGTCAAAACTTAGAAACAACTCAGATGGATATCCTTTAGTATGTAAATGGATAAATAAGCTGTGGTATATCAATAAAGTGAAATATTATTTAACATTAAACAGAAATGAAGGACAGATGTGCTGGGGCATGCCTGTAATTCCATGACTTGGAAGGCAGGGGGCATCATGCCTGGCTATTTTTGTTTCTTTTTTTAAAAGTTTGGGTCTCACTTTATTGTTCAATCTGGCCTCAAACTTACTCAATCCTCCTGCCTCAGCTTCCTGAGACTACAGGCCATCCTGCCCAGCTAATATGTACAGTTTTTATGTTTTCACAAATCAGTTAAAAAATTAATTTAAACTTAAAAGAAAAAGAGTGAACCCTAGTGTAAACTATGGACTTCAAATAAAAATGATGGTATATCAATAGCGGCTAGTCAGTTGTAACAAATGTACCACACTAATACTGGATGATAAGCTGAGAACAGAGAGCAGGAAATACACGGGAACTCAAGTTTCTGCTCAATTTTTGTAAACATGAAACCAGTTTAAAAATAAATACTTCTGATTAAAAAAAATAATAAGGCATGTTATTAACTGTAAAACCTTTGAGAGTGTCCAGAAGGTTTTTGTTTGTTTGTTTGTTTGTTTTCCTTTTCACATCACATTTTATATCATGGATATTTACTGTTGAAGAGTTTTATGGTTACAATTAATACACAATGAAACAAATTTCTAATTGTTACAGGTATGACAAAGAACCTAGCACCCCCTCCTAGGCAGGGAACAGATAAAGAGCTTATAGACTGGCTACAACTGCAAGGAACAGATGCAAATACAATTGAAAAGGTAAACTTATAACCAAAAACTATTCCTATGATATTGTTAAAAGCTGCTTATCTTGTATGTATTTGATCTTTGTTTCAGATTGTTGAAGAGAATTATACACTTTCTGATATTCTTAATGATATCACTAAGGAAGACTTAAGATGCCTTAGACTACAGTAAGAGCTTCAAAACAGTTTGGGTAATAGAACTTTTTCTGGGTGAATACATTAAAGCAGGAAACAGTGCTGGTAACTTTTCCCTCCTTGAAATTCATTCCCTTTCCTATGTCTTTGAAAACATACTACCCTGTCTCAAATCTGGAGTTTTGCCAGATTCAGGCTGGGGAAAATGCCAAGGTGTGGCAGAAGGCAAGGCATGAGGTACCAATGTGCTAGACCCAACCTCTCCCTCCTTTAAACTATAACCTATGCTCTTGTTCCTGTGTCATTTTAAATAGCCAGTCCTATACCAATCCATTAGTGCTCCTGTGCAAGCTTCTAACACCATGTCCTACCACTGCTGGAGCACAAGGGTATTACGGTCACACAGGAAGAAAATACATTTTTGGTTTCGTTCAGTATCTAAGTTAAAATGGGACTGCATTTTTTAGATGGCCAATTAAAAAAAAAATCTAGAATTATATCTTTTGCCACAAGTATGCCTAACTTAGAGAAGTTTGGGGGTTGTTAGTTGAAACTTTGCTTTTCTTATGGTAACTCCTTTGTTCCACAGTGGTGGTGTCCTCTGTTGGCTGTGGCACGTGGTCTCCCAGAACAGAAGGCAGGCTCAGGAGTCCTCTGTTTTTGTTTTTTTTAGTAATCAGTTCTTCAGGCAGCAGCAGAGATTGTTTGGGCTCTGGGGTCAATAATCGATTTCCAAATACTGACAAGAAATCAAATACTGACAAGAGACAGTAACAACTTATTTCATAAGGTTGTTATAAGAAATAAATGAGGGAACACAATAAAATACTTATGGCTAGTTATCTATAAAACTTAGTCATTATTTATTGAACCTCTTCCACCAGCTGATACTTATAATTAGGATTAATAAAAGTATCTCCTATCTTTGCTTTGTTTTCTGTTTGTAGTTCTTCAACTTTATTGTAATTATAATTATTAATTCTCTCTGATTGCTGTAACTAATTTCTACATACTTAGTGGATAAAAACAATAGAATTTTTTTCTCCAACAGTTTTGGAGGCCAGAAGTCCAAAAAGGCATTGACAGGACAGTGTACCCTCTGGAAGCTCTGAAGGAGAATGCTTTCTTGTCTCTCGCCTCTCCCACCTTTAGTTGGTCCCAGAGATTCCTTGGCTTGTTGCTGTGTCACTCCAATTTCTTAATTTCTTTCTCTCTCTTTCTTTCTTTCTTTTTTAAATGGTACTGAGGACTGAACCCAAGGGCACTATACCATTGAGCTACATCTCCAGCCATTTTTGTTTATTTTTTAGACAAGGTCTTGCTAAATTGCTGAGGCTGGCTTGGAACTTGTAATCTTTCTACCTTGGCCACCCAAGTCACTTACCGGAGTTACAGGCATGTGCCACTGTGTGTGGCCATCACTCCAATTTCTGCCTCTATAGGCACATTACCTCTTTCTATTGTATCTGTCTTCTCTACATTCTATCCCAGAACCCCCTCTTATAAATATGATTGCATATAATTGCATGTAGAGTCTACCTCTATAATACAGGATAAGTTTCTCCTTTCAAGACTTTAGTCACATCTTTTGTCATACAAGGTAATATTCACTCTTTACCATGTAAGATAATATGCACAGAATCCAGGGATTAGGTCATGGACAGGTCCTTTTAGCCCTGCCACTCATCCCCTACACATTGCCTTTGAGGATGAAATAGCCTTCCACAGTCTTGGGTAAGAAGGCTTAGGATATTTGAATTCATGAGAAAATGAGATAAAAGTTCAAAATGCTCTAGATTTTTGTACTAGTCAGAGTTCTCCAGAGGAACAGAACCATCAGGATATGTTTATAGGTATGATTATGAAAAGGAGATTTATGAGATTGGTTTACACAACCTGAAGCTGGAGAGTCCCACAATGACTATCTGCAGACTGAAGAACTGGAGGAACCAGTAGTTGCTCAGTCCAAGAAGCTGAAGCCTCAAAAACAAGAGGGATGGATGATGCAGCCCCAGTCGGGAACTCAAGACCTGGAAATTCCCTGGAGAGTCACAGGGCAGAAACCACTTCCTGCGAGTGAAGCACCTGGAGGTTGATGAATCCGTTCAAGAAGAATCAAGTTTGCCTCTGCTGCTGCTTTCTTGTTCTTCCAACTCTTTGTTCCATTCAAACCTCCAGCCTATTGGACTATGCTGCCCACACTTAGGGTGGGTCCCCACCTCAGTTCACTGTCCCACATGCCAATCATCATTCCTAGAAACACTCTCACTGAGACACCCGGAAGACTCTTAATCTTTGGCATCTCTTAATCCAATCAGCTGACAACTCAGGTTAACTATGACAAACTTCTACACCAACCGTTTTTCTTAGTTTTCTTTGAAAGAATTTGAAAAATATATATTTTTTAAATTCAGTAACAGTAGTAGTTTAGTGAAAAATCTCAAACAAATGTACGTCTATACTTTGGAACACAAAAACACTTCTTGGGGCTCTTTTCCTGTCTTTTCTCATTGTTTACTTTCTCTAGCTCCAGCGTCTTTTCTCTGGCAGTGTTGTCTAAACGAGCACCACTGCCTGGTGCCTGTCACATTCTCAGTCACCCCTCACTCTTTTCTTGGTCCTTGTTTCTAACCATCTGAAATTTACCTTCCCATCCCTTTATGTGAATAGAGGCCTATCTTCTCATACATGGGGCAAAAATCTCCCTACTGTGCAGATTTATTTCCCTCCCCTTACCCCTCCTTTCCCCCTGCTGTATTTCTATACTCTTTTCTTTCTTTTCACATTCTTTGCTTCTTTGTTTGTGTGTAAGTGTGTGTGTGTGTCCCCTCATTATTTTCCTTCCACCCAAAACAGCTGTACTTTGTACATGTTTTTCCAAAGAATGAAGGAACAACCTAAGATGAAAGTAAAGAGTGAAAGTTTCTCCCTTTCTGTCCCTTTTCTCTCAGCCCCTAAGGGTAATGGAGGTAAAAAAGTCTGATTCACATCTTTTCAGATATTTTTCTACACTTTTATTATGCAAATATATATATATATATATATATATATATATATATATATATATACAGGCTCGGTCCATCCTCTAATGTAGGGGACCACAAGATGGGGAACTTGCGTGTGTCTCTATTCAATAATTCAATAATATGGATGCAATACATGCAAATAGATCTCAATCTTTTTGAATTGAACCTTTGACCTCAGAAATTCAGATATGTTAGGGAAGCACTCTACCTTTAAATTATGACCCACAGCCCTTTTTTTTAAAAATTTATTTTTATTGTAAACAAATGGGATATATCTTGTTTCTCTGTTTGTACATGAAGTAGAGGCATACCATTTGTGTAGCATATATTTACATAGGGTAATGGTGTTTGATTCATTCTGTTATTTTTTCATTCTTCCCCACTCCTCCCACCCCTCTTTTCCCTCTATACAGTCCCTCCTTCCTCCATTCTTGCCCCCCTCCTACCTCCCATTATGTGTCATCATCCGCTTATCAGCGAGATCATTTGTCCTTTGGTTTTTTTGAGATTGGCTTGTCTCACTTAGCATGATATTCTCCAATTTCATCCATTTGCCTGCAAATGCCATAATTTTATTATTCTTTATGGATGAGTAATATTCCATTGTATATATACATACCACAGTTTCTTTATCCATTCATCAATTGAAGGACATCTAGGTTGGTTCCACAATCTGGCTATTGTGAATTGAGCAGCTATGAACATTGATGTGGCTGTATCTCTGTAGTATGCTGATTTTAAGTCCTTTGGGTATAGACCAAGGAGTGGGATAGCTTTGACCCCCAGCCCTTTTTAAATTTCATTTTGAGACAGGTTCTCAGTAAGTTGCTCAGTCCAACTTCAAACTTGAGATCCTCCTGTATCAGCTTCCCAAGTAGCTGAGGTTACAGGCATGCACCCCTGTGCCCCACAGAAATATCTCATTTTTTTCCACAATTTTTATTGGTGCATTATTATAGTTGTACATAATGATGGGATTTGTTGTTAAACATTTATACATGCACACAATATAACAATATAATTTGGCCAATATCACTCCCCAACACTTCTCCCAATCCCTGATCCCTTTCATCTACTGATCTCCCTTTGATTTTCATCAGATCTCTCACCTCTCTTCTCCTTTTTCCTCTCTAGCTTCTACATATGAAAGTTATCTCATTCTTTTAAACAGCTACATAGCATTTCTTTTTCTCTTTTTAATATTTTTAGTTGTAGAAGGACACAATACCTTTATTTTATTTATTTTTATGTGGTGCTGAGGTTCGAACCCAGTGCCTCACATGTGTGAGGCAAGTGCCCTACCACTGAACTACAACCCCAACCCTATATTGCCTTTCATAGTATGAAAATACTATGATTTTTTTCAGATTTTTAACCATTTCTTATTTATGATCATTTATTATGCCCCATGTTTTTCATTACTGTAAAATAATTGCAGACCTTCCTATAGACAAATGGTGTTAATTCTTTAATATAGGACTACCAGACAATCTTATTTTCTTGGGATGATTGCTATTTTGGGGGGTAGGGACTACCGGGGATTGAACTCAGGGGTACATGGCCACTGAGCCATATCTCTGGTCTTTTTTTGTATTTTATTTAGAGACAGGGTCTCTCTGAGTTGCTTAGGGTCTCGCTTTTGCTGAAGGTGACTTTGAAATCCTGATACTCCTGCCTCAGCCTCCCAAGCTGCTGGGATTGATAGGGGTGTGCACTGTACCTGACTGAAATGATTGCTATTTTGACATTTCAGTATCTAGGAGTTTTCTGCTCCTGAAACTATTTTAAGATTTAATAAAAAATGTCAAAGATCAGGTTCTACATAGTTTCTTAGCTGTGATTCTCAAAGCTGGTCCATGGCTCTCCACCAGCATATGAGCTATTTTTAAACAGTCTATGAAGAGATAAGTATAGAAACGGAGCACACATATTTAGAAATTTAGCAATTTGACAGAGCAATATTATATCTGTTTAATAAGAAAAATTTGACCCTGTAGGCTATATGTACTTCTTTTTCAATTTTATTTTTCTGGTAATTCGTTTTCATTGTATTTTATAGGAATATCAGACTATGGTTGAAAAACAGAGTCCTTCAGCATAGTTTGAGGCTCAGTGCTCTAGAGTGCTTAGTGAATAGTTTATACTTTCTGATTGCATATTCAGTCAGAATATTCCTGTCTTCATTTCAGAAGTGAGAATATTTTATAATTCAATAGCTTCTTTTTCTCAACTTTAGTTTCCAGTATCATTTTTCAAACTGATTTTACAATCTCTTGACTCACTTAGGTTTCCCCTGATTTTAAATTTTCATTGGTTTCAACTTAACTAGTGCCACCTCTATTTTTGTGCTTTCTTTTCCCAAAGATGTGCTAGATCTACCTATCTGTTAGGTCTTGCCTACTTTGCATGTGTGCATACCTATGGTGTTAAGAATCCAACCTAGCTTGGTTCTTGTGCATGCTAAGCACATACCTTATCACTGAGCTATACCCCCACCCTAAAAAGTCCATTTCTTTTAAAGAAGTTGCAAATTCACTTTCCTTTTTTTTTTTAATTATCAGAAATAGTTTTTAAATTAAATGGAGTTTAAATTAAGTTAAATCATCCAATAAGCAGCATTTGTGAAATGTGAACATCCTTCCAGACATCTGTAGCTCTGCACATAGTGTAAGAAATCCCACAAAAACCACGCTGGACACAGGAAATCACATAAGGGATTTTATTAAGCAAACAGAGTATCTCCCTGCAGGGTAAGAGAGAAAATGAGAGGAAAAGAAAGGGAAAGAGAAAGGGTGTGTGCTAGAGAGAGTGGAAAGCGAGGAGGAGAAAGAAAGCAAGTGAGTAGGAGAGAAAAACAAGAGAAAAGATGGTGGGGTAGCTACCCTGAAGCAGTTAAATTCCGCGGGCTAACAGGGGATCAATAACAGAGAAGGATACTTGCAAGTTGACTGATGAACCATAGCTAGCTAGGATGTTCACAGACTGACAGTAGTTGAGAGGAGGAGAAATGGCTGCAACGGAAAGGGTGGGGAGAGCAGCTTTCTACATTACATTCCCGTTTCTGCTTTTATAAGAAAATCTTTTGTTCTCCAGTTTTTCCCGAAGCCTCCTCTCTCCTTCCTGCCTAAGTGACTGGGGCTGGTTTTGCAGGTGAGATGTAAAAAGTCCATTCTCCTTCCAGACTTCCAAAGGCAGATGGTTTTCATGGACTTCATTTCCTCGATTTGACTTATCCCCTATTCTATACTAACTGCCTGTCCCCAATTCTGGCTTCATTCACCCCTCTAATTTTAGGAACTCCTTTACTGCTGTAGGGAAAGGGGGTGATGACCGATCTGGCTTCTTCAAGCTGGAAGGGGGCAGTGTGGGGCAAGCAGTTTGGAGTTCCCTTTTTAGAAATTGGGTTAATCAAGGGGTCTATGGTAGAAGTCTGGTTGGGAGGAGCAGGTTGTAAAGGTATCTGGGGATGGGTGCTTCTATGAGAGAAGAACAAAAAGACATGAGTACTGACATGAGTTTAATACAATATAAATGTTGCAGAATCTGGAACATGCCAATGAACATCATAAAGATGATAGAAGTCAAAAATTCCTCACCAGAGGGGCTGCAAATTAGTGCAGCCACTCTGGAAAGCAGTGTTGAGATTTCTTAGAAAACTTGGAATGGACCCACCATTTGACCCAGCTATCCCACTCCTCGGCCTATACCCAAACGACTTAAAATCAGCATACTACAGAGATACAGCCACATCAATGTTCATAGCTGCTCAATTCACAATAGCCAGTTTGTGGAACCAACCTAGACGTCCTTCAATTGATGAATGGATGTATATATATATACCATGGAATATTACTCAGCTATGAAGAATAATAAAATTATGGCATTTGCAGGTAAATGGATGAAATTGGAGAATATCATGCTAAGTGAGATAAGCCAATCTCGAAAAACCAAAGGACAAATGATCTCACTGATAAGCAGATGATGACACATAATGGGGGGTAGGAGGGGGGCAAGAAGGGAGGAAGGAGGGACTGTATAGAGGGAAAAGAGGGGTGGGAGGGGGGAAGGAAAAAATAACAGAATGAATCAAACACCATTACCCTATGTAAATGTATGATTACACAAATGTTATGCTGTTACTCCATGTACAGACAAAAACAACATGTATCCCATTTGTTTACAATAAAAATAAATTAAAAAAAATAATTCCTCACCAGGGGGTTGAAGAACTGAGAAGTTGTTCCCATAACAAGGCCCAGCAAAGGCTGGAGAGGACAAGGCCTTTATTTGGGAACTTTAACATTGTCTAGGTTATTAGGAATGTAAACACAACATTTAGTAGAGATACTAACAAACATAGATTAAGCCTACCTGTGTCTGTAGGCCTTAAACTGACTAAAAACTTCTGACTCTACAGTTTCTCTTGATAGTTATCAGGCACATTTGCCTAAGAATCTCTCTTTTGTAGCTTTTATTCTTTATTCTAGTGGGCTAACACAAGTGTACATCTTAAGTTACATTTAACTATTATTTCTTTTAAATGCCCAAGAATGGCTATATTTTGGTTTTAACTGTTTTGCTAGGTGTTTAAGATCAAGCTGGTCAAAGTGACCTCTTCCTGTCTGTTAAAGAGTCAGCTGAGTTCCCGCAGGGGTTACTCATAGAGAACTTGAGAGCCTTAGCTTTAGTGCTGTCTGTTAGGCAGGGTGTCCTTGATGAAGTGGCTTCCCTTGGAAGCATTAGGAGTGTCTCCCTTTTTCCATGACCCTCCTCTGCAGCAGGTGCACTGATTGACTTTTTATCCTCTAGTGGCCTCATCAATCTCCTTGATCAGGAAGTTGTGTGACCCACCCAGAGTTGCAAAGCTCCTTAGAGAAGTCCTCTTGTTCCCTGGGTTCAGGTTGACTTTGAGGGCAAGACCCAAATATGGACTTTTCTTGACCTCTGTATTTAATCTCAATCTCTAAATTTAATCTTTTTTTTTTTTTTTTTGGCGGTGCTAGGGATTGAACCCAGGGCCTTATTCTTGTGAGGCAAGCACTCTACCAACTGAGCTATATCCCTAGCCCCTCTAAATTTAATCTTAATTATCAAGCAAGCCAGTCATAAAGTAAGAGTACTGGGCTTTAACTTCAATGTCTATAACTTTACAGTTATTTATCCCCTTTTATCTAATTGGGGTCTACATTATCTGTCATATAGGTGATGGCTTTTCAAGTTAATCTACAGTGTACTTCTGCAAAATATCAGGCAACAGAGTTTACAAGGAAAGTACAAAATGGAATCACCAATAGTAAAACATTGTTTGTGCAATAGCTATCTTGAATTTTGGCTGAGTTATTCATTATATCCGCTGTTTGAGATCACAGTAATCTTTACAACAAACATCAAACTTTTGAACACAACTTTAAATTAATTTAAAGTCTGGTTTACTTTGGAGCCATTCTAACGTGCAGCAGGGTTGTGAGGCAGAGCCTTATCTCAGGTAAGGTGGGGCTTTTCACAAATCTTGGATAAAATGTTCTAATCCTGAAGCTAATTTTTCCTCTTTTGCCATGACCAGCATGACCAAATTCTCAAGTTCAGTGAAGGGCAAAGGAGTATTAGAAAATAAAGGTTTATAAACACAGATTTTGAAGACTAAGCTGAGATCAGATGGAGCTCTGTTCTCTGATAGAAATGCAGATCTAAAGAGTTATGTCAGCAATCTTTATATATGTATGTAAGCATTATTCTTTGTTTTCAGGAAAGTTACAGAGACTAGGACATTAATGTAACTTTTTTCAGAGCTGCAAAGTGCAATGTTAGGAGCTCTGTGTAGCTCTCAAGGAAGTCCACTGTCCAAAGTCATGAGGTCAGAGATCCCAATTTAAATTGAACCTTTTTAAATCATGTGAATTAAAAGTATTTGGATCCATTTTTTAAATTTTAATTTTTATGCACTCTTATATTTAACACAAAAGCAAAGGCCTTGTAATGCTTATCTCCATTGCAATGTAACGGATGTTCAAAAATAACTCTAGAGATGGATAAAAAGAACTGATCAAAAATCATTAACCTATGTATGTAGGATCAAAATTGTGAGCTCAAAAATATAGCATTTAAGAAAAACAAAAGTCCTAGAAGATAAATGATAATGACCATTAATTATAGCATGAGAAAATGAGAAAGAGAAGGGCAGAGAGAAGAGGTAAAAGGGAGAGATAAAGTGTTGTGTTGCAGCCCAGGAGAAATTTTAAATGGACACTTTTTTTTCCCCTTGGATTTGAGACTGGTCTCCCACTGAGCATTCTGGCTTCCTCCATTTACACTTCAATGTAATTCTTGACTGAGATCTGAAAGGGGCTAACAGGTTCTAGCAGAAACTTAATGCCTAGGGCATATTTACCCTTTTTCCTGGTTAGTAATCAATTCAGGTTTGGATGCAGAAAATTGTGAAGCAATCTCCCACTACTTGTGGGGAGTGGGACTGCTATATCATACTCCTTACTGGGACACGCCACTGATGGTTGGGCTGGTTGGTCCCTCCACACCAGCGGATGTGGGACCTCGTGGCAGGAGGACTAGGTGGGCTGGGTCGGGGAATGGAAGCAGAAACAGAACTGAGTCAAAGTTGGAGGAGGAGGAGAGATTAAGGGGGAGAAAAAGCCAAAAGGATGTGTTCAAATTTGCAGAAAGAACCAAGAAGCAAGAAAGAAGAGACTTGAAGATAAGGAATCCCTTTCCATTTGCCCACTCACTACACAAATGAATTCTGATGACTTTAAGCTGGGGGTCAGGTGAAGGGTTCCCAGGGTTGAATCTGCCGGATTGGAGGACCCAGATCCCATGGTGGAGACTGATACAGACGAGTCTGTGGCCAGGGCGTATGCAGCCATTTTGGATTGATTATCTAAAGGGCACTGTGGCCAAATATAAGCCAGGAGTCAGGCACAGGGTTGAATCTGCCAGAATGGAGGACCCAGATCCCATGGTGGAGGCTGATACAGCCGAGTCTGTGCCCCAGCGTCCTGAGGCCACAGAGTAGTCGGCTGGAGTCGAGGAGGCAGCACAGTGATGGTGTCGTCACACAAGCATCAGTCTGTGTGCTGGGCAAAGGTCGAGGAGGGTTTGAGGACCTGATATCAGGGTTTTCGAGTATGAGTGCGAGTGCGAGTGTGAGATGAGCCTCAACCCTGAGAGAGAATCTCCACTATAAAATCAGGAATCCACCCGGCAGATAAGACCGACTAAGGGGGTCAGCCATTGTGGCTGGGGGCTACCCCCACCCCTCAGCCGCCTCGAGGGTCCCAGCTAAATCGACCTAGGGGAACCTGCCTAGAGGACTCACCAATCTGAAGTCCAGTGATGGATGCAGAAAGCTGAGCGTCCCGGCGAATGGAAGGTGGGACCATGTCCGGGGGAACTGGGGCGTCGGATGGGGTTCCACTCGCTTAAGAGACAGTGGAAGAACCCATCCCGAGTCACGGCACCAATGTAAGAAATCCCACGGAAACCACACCGGACACGGGAAATCACATAAGGGAGTTTATTAAACAAACAGAGTGTCTGCCTGCAGGGTAAGAGAGGAAAAGAAAGGGATAAAGAAAGTGTGTGTGCTAGAGAGAGTGGAAAGTGAGGAGGAGAAAGAACACAAGTGAGTAGGAGAGAAAAGCAAGAGAAAAGATCTCACTTTCCTTTTTCTTTTCCCTCCCTCCCTGCTTGCCTCCTTTTCTTTCTTCCTTCCTCTCTTTCTTTTTCTTTCTTTCTTTCTTTCTTTCTTTCTTTCTTTCTTTCTTTCTTTCTTTCTTTCTTTCTCTTTTTCTTTTCTTTTCTTTTCTTTTCTTTTCTTTTCTTTTCTTATCTTTTCTTTTCTTTTCTTTTCCTGTACTGGGGGTTGAATCCAGAGGTGCTCTTCCACTGAGCTACAACCCTAGCCCTTTTTATTTCATTTTGAGACAGGGCCTCACTAAGTTGTCCAGGTTGGCCTTGAACTCTCAATCCTTTTGCCTCAGGCTCCAAGATTGCTGGGATTACAGGTGTGTATCACTATGCCTGGATCTAACCTGTGCTTTACAGCATTGAAATCTATAATTTTAAACACTGTCGTGTTTTCTACTTTTCATGACTACTTAATTTCTCCTCCTCCTCTTCCTCCTCCTCCTCTTCCTCTTTTTCCTCCTCCTTCTTTTTCTAATACTGGGGATTGAACCCAGGGAGGCTTTGCCACTGAGCTATATCCCCAGTTCTTTTTATTTTTTTATTTTGAGACAGGGTCTACTAAATTGCTTAAGGCCTCACTAAGTTGCTGAGGCTGGCCTCAAACTTGTGAATTTGTGTGCACCACCTCACCTGGTTCCCAGCTCCTTTTTTATTTTATTTCATATTTTGGTGGTGCTGGGGATTGAACACAGAGTAGTGCATACTAGGCAAGTGCCCTCTACTGAGTTACATCCCCCGCCCTTGTATTCTGATTTTATAGGATCCAAGGAGAATCTCGTAGTGTTCACTGAGTCTGCCTCTAAACGAAGTGCTAGGAGAATTGTTACCTGATAGGCTCTTGTGACAGTGTTTTAATTCCTTTTGTTCTATAAGAAGGAGGAGACTGCAGACACTCACTGGAAGAAGTCGAAAAGTGGCACAAATATGGGGAGCAAAGCAGGAAGAATTGAACCTTTTCTGAGCTAAGAGTATTGACTTAGCCACCAGCTCTCCTAAGGAAATTGACAGCCCAGCAGCTCAAAAACAATGTGCTCACTGTTTTGGGCTGTCTGTTCACAAAAACCCTAGCTAAGGGGCTCTATCTTAATCAGTTTGTGCTACTTTATAATATAATACCTTAGAGGGAGTAATTTATAAAGGACAGAAATTTATTTCTCACAGTTTTGGAACTTGGGAAGTCCAAGATCAAGGTGTCAGTAGATTTGGTCTCTACTGCAGATCTTCTTGCTTTGTCCTCACATGGCAAAAGGGTGGAAGGACAAAAGGGAAAGGCAGCTTTCTAAAGCTTCTATTATAGCAGCATTCATCCCTTCACCAAGGGGAGCCTTTATGACCTAACCATGTCTCTTAACAATTCATATTGGGTATTCGGTTCCAACATAAAGAATTTGATTGTAGTTTGTATGTAGTTTGCATACATTCAAACAACAGCAGGCCAGCAGGGAGAGAGATCCAGAGCATCTTCTGCTCCCTCCTTTTCTTTTGGCAGTAATACTTGTGCTTACAGAGTAGTGACCATCCAGGGTTATACTTCCTAAAGGTTCTCACAATGGTACTGTGTAGCCTAGTGGTGATCCTGCCTGTGTGACTCTTAGGGAAGGTCAAGGGTACACTCCTCTGTGAGGTTCCAAGCAAATCATGGAGCTGGAGGTGGAGGGTCACACACTGAGGAAATGCAGTAAATTTCATTCACAATAAGTAAAGGTTGATGGTCAAAGTTGGGTGGGAAAGGGAAAGAGAGCACAGAGTCAGCATCCAAGTCTTGAGTAGCTGTGGTTTTATTATCCATGGATGTCTGGGAGAACCCTCAAGGGAGAATATCCATACAGAAGAGGAAAGTAAGTTAGGTTTAGCCCTGGGCATAGAGGCCAGCAGGTAATTATATGGGAGAAAGATGTATGTTGAGTCCTAAGGATGGTGTGTGTGTGTGTGTGTGTGTGTGTGTGTGTGTGTGTGTGTGTGTTGGAGGGAAGGTGACGACTGGATGGAGAGAACAATAATCAGGAACTCGGGCTGAAAGGTAGGCAAGTAGATTGGCCACATACTACCGCAATGATACATGAGAATTTTTTTTTTTCTTAACAAACAAACAAGCAAACAAATACCCCAGTAGATCTTACTGTCACTAGTAGGCATGAATGTTGAGTGAATAAACAAATGAATTGTCTGAGCCTGTGAGAGGTGCTCTGGAGTGGACAGGGACAGAAGGAGCCACTCGTGCTTGGGTGCTGAGCCCTCTCATGCTACCTGCCCAGCCTGACCTTGTCTGACTGCCTTCTGTTGGTCTCTCCCTAGGCTATTTCTCGCCTCTCCATTGCCTTCATGGTCCATATCCAACTGTAGCAAGTCCCAGAAACAGCATGATTCAATATTCTACGTTACACCACTTGCTGCCCGGGAGTTTCCTCCAACTTCCAACTTACCTCATCATCTTTTCAGCTGCTGCAACTATCAGCAGCCTTAACTTTCCCAGTGCTTTTCTCTTGACCTGGGGAGGAGAGTAGAACTAGAAAAGAATACAAACCCTATTCCTCTTCAATCTAGTTTTTGCAATCTCCACAGCCCAGGCACGTCCCTATCTTTAATGGGCAAAAAAGGTCTTGGATGAATCAAATTAGCTGTCATGATGTATGCTGACCCAAGTAAGTACACATGGAAGGAACATTTCAATGTCATCTTATATTAATGTAGGAGCGGTACAGTGAAAAGGCAAAATGATATGTTTCAGAGAACGCATGGATTTTAAGTGTGATCTTGAACTCCTCAGAGAGAGAGGACTCACTGCCTCCTCTTGAACTGGGTCCTTTGACCAATAGAATTTGGCAGAATTACAGCATATTTGTGCCACTTCTGGGCCCAGGCCTTAAGAAAGTGTTGGCCGTTACTGTTAGTGTCATGGAACCCTACCACCATGTTGTAAGCGAGCCAAACAGCTGTTTAGAAAGGTCAAATGTAGGCGTTTGTCTGAAAGCTCCAGCTGAGGTCCCAGCTGATAACCAGTATCAATGACAGATATGAGGGAGTAAGCCTTTATGTGATTTGCGCTCCTAGCCTTTGAGGTGCCCGGCTGATCCTCCTTGGAGCAGAGACATGCAGCTTTGCTTGAACTGCTTGAACTAAATAAATTGTTTCAAGTCACTAAATTTTGAGGAGGTATATTACATGGCAAAATGTATCATGAATTCAGAATGCTGTTGATAACTTTCCTCAAAGAGAGGAAAGAGTAAGGAAATATACATAACTAGAATTTTCTGTTTTTTTTTCTTCTTCTTTATGTATGAGAAGTGTTATGATTTGGATAATATGGCTCATATGTGGGACCATGCAAGAATGTTCAGAGGGGCTGGGGAGATAGCTCAGTTGGTAGAGCGCTTGCCTTGCAAGCACAAGGCCCTGGGTTCAAATCCCCAGTACCACAAAAAAAAAAAAAAAAAAAAAAAAAAAAAGAATGTTCAGAGATGAAATGATTAGATTATGAGAGTTATATCTTACTCAGTGGATTAATTGACTGATATGGATTAACTGGGTGGTAAATGAAGGCTGGTAGGTTGTGACTGTAGGAGATGGGGGGTTTGTCTCTGGGTTTATATTTTGACCAAGGTGAGAATAATATCTCTCTCTCTCTCTCTCTCTCTCTCTCTCTCTTTCTCTCTCTCTTCCTCTTTCTCCTTCCTGGTGCCATGTGCTGAGCAGCTTTCATTCTCCACATTCTTCTGCCATGATGTTCTGCCTCACCTGGGACCCAGAGCAATGGAATTGACTGTCTTTGGATTGAGACCTCTGAAACCGTGAGCCCCAAATAAACTTTTCCTCCTCTGCATTGTTCTTGTCAGGTTTTTTGGTCACAGCAGTGAAAATACTGACTAAAACAAGAAGGGATAAAGAATACTTTGTGAAGTTAATAATGAAGTTTTTTGAAAAGGGGGTGAGGGGTCTTGAATGAGGGAAGGAAAGAGGGAGAGGTAATTGCTAAGATGATATTGACCAATAGAATTTGGCAGAATTACAGCCATAATTAAAAAACCTTTTGAGGACTAGGGTTTTAGCTTAGTGGTAGGGTGTTTGCCTAGCATGTACAGTCTTGGACTTAGTCTCAAAACCATATATAAATTATAAAATAAAAATAAGATTAAATAAAAAAATGTCTGAAGAAGTCATTGAACTTGTTGAAGAATACCAATACCTGCCATCTTTTTCCTCCACCCCTAGCTTCCCTTCTCTTCCCTCAGTGTTCAGAGATGTGACACATTTATTTCCACTGCAAGGAAATTTAAATTATTATAATCAAGATACATTTATAGACTTTATTAGCTTACTAGTTCAAAGAAATGTATCTGAAATTTAAGGTAAAGATGGTGGAATAAAATCAGATTTTTAGACTCATACCTCTGAAAACTAACGAAGCAAAAATTTTAAAAATTTGTTCTTTTTAGATATACATGATAGTAGAGTGTATTTCAACATAATACACATACATATAGTATAACTTCCCATTCTGTGGTTGTACATGATGTGAAGATTCATAGGTCATGTATTTATGTATGAACAAAGGAAAGTAATGTCTGATACCTTCTACTGTTGCCTATTCTCTTCCCCCTCCCTCCCCTTCATTCCCCTTTGTCTAATCCAATTAACTTCTGTTCTCCCCTCCCCCTATTGTGAATTAGCATCCACACGTCAAAAAGAACATTCGGCTTTTGATTTTTTTTTGGATTGGCTTATTTCACTTAGCATGATATTCTCCAGTTCCATTCATATACTGGCAAATGCCATAATTTCATCCTTCTTTATGGCTAATATTTCATTGTATATATATATATATACCACATTTTCTTTATCCGCTCATATGTTGAAGGGCGCCAAGTTTGGATCCATAGTTTAGCTATTGTGAATCGAGCTGCTACAAACCTTGATATGGCTGCATCACTAGAGTATGCTGATTTTAGGTCCTTTGGGTATAACCGAGGAGTGGGACAACTGGGTCAAATGGTAGTTCCATTCCAAGTTTTCTGAGGAATCTCTGTACTGCATTCTAGAGTGGTTGCACCAATTTGCAGTCCCAACAGCAATGTATGAGTTTACCTTTATTCCCATATCCTTGCCAACATTTATTGTTACTTGTATTCTTGATAATTGCTATTCTGACTGGAGTGAGATGAAATCTCAGTGTAGTTTTAATTTGCATTTCTCTAGTTGCTAGATATGTTGAACATTTTTTCATATATTTGTTGACCATTTGTATTTCTTCTTTGGTGAAGTGTCTGTTCAGTTCCATTGCCCACTTATTGATTGGGTTGTTTTTTTGTTGTTAAGTTTTCTGAGTTCTTTGTATATCCTGGAGATTAATAGAGATTGTCTGAAGTGCAGGTGGCAAAGATTTTCTCCCAGTTAGTAGGCTCTCTCTTCATGTTCTTGATTGTTTCCTTTGCTGTGAAGAGGTTTTCTAGTTTGATACATCCCATTTATTGATTTTTGATTTTACTTCTTGCACTTTAGGAGTCTTGGTGAGGAATTTGTTCCTAAACTGACCTGATAGAGTTGTGCCTACACTTTCTTCTAGTAGGCACAGAGTTTCTGGTGTAATGTCTAGGTCTTTGATCCGTTCTGAGTTGCATTTTGTACAGGGTGAGAGATAGGGTTTAATTTCATTTTGCTATGTATGGATGAAATGAAATTTTATTTTCCCTAGAAGCTCTATTAGGAAAAGCTAAGCTAATGCAAAATCTGGGCAGAGTTTCCCAGATTAAATATGAGCAAAATTAAAACACATATTATTAAAATTATGCCAATCATTGTAGCAAAAATTATAAATGCATTCAAAATAATAGAAACATCAATATTGAATTTAAAAGACAGTATCTAGGATAGAAGAAAAATAAGAATTCAGGGTTGATGTAGGGGTCTTAAGCCCCCCTTGCTCTTCTTGACCAGCGACAAGGTAAGGGAGCATTCCCCAACAAGACCAGACCGGGAAAGGTAGGGCTGACTGACCGCCCGCATCCAGCCCTCCAGGCGGAGGACAATAAGATGCATCAGGGAGACCAGTCACAGCAGGAACTCGTTTATTGAGGAAGTCATACAGCTTTTATGTATGGTGGAGGCGAGGCGGGAACCAATCAGATTAAAGGCACAGGGGTTCACGCAGGCGGGAGTCCCATAGGACTATATGGCAAACACGAGCTGATCACCTTTGTGGAACTATTGTTAACCAATCCCTGACGGTGGTTCAATTTATTGTCATTAACTTTTTTTTTTTTTTTTTTGGGTGCTGGGGATCGAACCCAGGGCCTTGTGCATTAACTTTTGAAACCGCCTTTGAGGTCTTGATCTTGCTCACTTGCCAGGGAGTAAGGAGTCAGCCTGAGTTAGTTAATGTGTCATTAGTCCCAACAGGTTGAAGGAAAAGAATTCAGGATAGAAGAAGAATAATCCACGGAATTTAAGAATACTTTCTATGAGTACTTTGCTGTATAGACAGATGTAATACAAGTATACATTCAATAAATAACCTCAATTTACAGACAATAAACCACAGATTGTGATGAAAGAGCAGATTGCTATTTTTTTTCATCTTCTATTTTAGTTAAATAAAAACGAAGTTGGGCATGGTGGTGCGCACCTGTAATTCCAAGGATTTGGGAGACTGAGGCAGGAGGATCAGGAGTTCAAAGCCAGCCTCAGCAAAAGGGAGGTGCTCAGCAACTCAGTGAGACCTGCCTCTAAATAAAATACAAAATAGAGCTGGGGATGTGGTTCAGTGGTTGAGTACCCCTGAGTTCAATCCCTTGTATCCCCCCCCAAAAAAGAATGAAACTGAGACTTAAACAATGTCATTTAAAAATTAACAAATAAGTGAGAATGAAATTACTAGATAAAATATGGCTGAAAATCAAATTTATGGCATGGTGGAAAGTATGGGCACTCCCCATCCCCAGAAAAAAATGAAGAGACAAGATGATGACTGCAGAAGAAAAATAAAAGTCACTATAAGAATAGTTGGGTCACTATTATTTTTAAAAATCTCTCATACTTCATTAAATACAGATTTGTTTTCTTATTCTTAATGATTACATTTGCAACATAATTTATTTCTACTCTTTTTAAGTTCAATAACTTAGGTGACTGATACTTTAATAAATATCATTGCATTATTATTGTGTAAAACATGTATGTGGTTCCCAGCAACCAATTTATTAGTAAATACACAGATATGTTGGGAATTTATGCAATGGTATTTTGATGGGGTAAAATATTTGGAAATGTTAGTTTTATGAGGTTGACATCTTCATTATCTGATGACTAGAAAATGTTGGGAAAGTATCTTCCATTATGGGTTTCATGATTCCCTTTACTCAATCTGTCCTAAAAATATGTATATCAGTAGGATAATTAGTAGTGCATGGGGTAGTTTTCATATGTGGGTAAATTTCCAATGATTATAAGATTGTGAATGAAGATTTGTAGATTTCCCAGAAATTGGGAGTGATAGATCTGGGAGACAACTGTCCTGGGGAGGGAAGCACAAGAATTTCAGGTTATTGTTTCCTTGTCCTTCCTTTTGTCTCCTTTCTACCTTTTATTTCTCCTATCCTACCTCTGTTCCATGATGACAGAGACTTTGAAGATCTTTTTCATTGCTATATATATCTATGCTAAGATTAGTAGTAGATATTAGTAAATGTTAATGTTTGTGAAATTCACTATTCCACTACTCAACAAGTAATTATGGACCATTGTGTTAGGTCTTGGAGAAACAAAAATGAGGAAGTCATTCTCTCCTTCAAGAGCTTAAGGTAGGTTTTCAAGATGGCAGACTAGAGGGTGGCTGCATTTCATGTTGCTCCAGGACGCAGGATTCAAAAGAGGAGATAGTGAGAGACTTGGGACCAACTCAAAGCCGCTGGGTGAGTCTCTCCCGTTGGGGAGGTGTCCCGGATGGGGCGGTAGCCCCGGAACGCAGGGAACTTTGGGAAGTAGACTTACTGGGCTAGATGCCCCTCCACCCGCTGGAGTGGTGAACACGGACAACTGGGATCATCGTAGAGGAGGCGGCTCAGCACAGCGCTTGGACTCGGAGCAACCACTGGGGCTCCGGGCGGCTGCCTGAGGAGGAGCAGCGTGGTGAGCTGTTTAGACTCAGAGCAATCGCTTCTGAACACCGGGGGGCTGCCCGGAGGAAGAGGAGGAATGTGGCGGGTTGCTTGGTCTAGGAGTAACTGATACAGAGCCACAAGCAGTTGCCAGAGGAGGAGGCAAGTGGTGAGTTGTTTGGACTCAAAGCGACTGCTCCTGAACACAGGTGGCCTGCCTGGAGGAGGAGCGTGGTGGGTCCCTTGGTCTCCGAGCGACCGCTCCTGAACACCCGGGGGGCTACCCCGAGGAGGAGGAGGAACAGGGTAGGACACTTGGACTCAGAGTGACTGCCTAGGGCTACGGGCGGTTGGCGGGAGGAGGAGACGTGAAGTGAGTTGCTTGGACTCCTATGACTGCGTCAGAAACTGGGCGGCTGTCCGGAGGAAGAGGTGTGTGGCGGGTCTCTGGGTATCGGAGCTATTGTATGGGGCTCCAGGTGGCGGCTCTGAGGAGGGGCCGCATAGCCAGGCGATTAGGTGCAGAGCAGGGTCCCAGGACCTAGGCGGCTTCTTGCTGGAAGAGCCCCACAGAGACACGCCTAGGGGTGGAGCGAAGGTTCCAGGACTGCGGACAGATTCTCTGAGGAGAGGCAGCCTAAGGAGATTCGTCTGCGAAGGGTGAGGCTCCCAGGCCCAGGAGGTAGGTCCGGGCCCCTGGGAACGTT
The DNA here is from genome assembly GCF_902686445.1 of Sciurus carolinensis. NCBI lineage: Eukaryota > Metazoa > Chordata > Mammalia > Rodentia > Sciuridae > Sciurus > Sciurus carolinensis. The sequence goes on from NC_062213.1 coordinate 61,800,183, forward strand.
GCAGAGGAAGGCAGCCCAGCCCAGGCGGTAGTTGTGGATTGAGGGGAACCTCTAGGAGGGGAACTGACCAGCGAGACCTCCCCACTGGGTGAGTCTTCCCCGCCGGGTGAGGTTTTCCCACAAGGTCGGTAAAACCAGAGACACAGGCACAAACAGGCCATGCCTCAGCCCGCAGCCTAGTTCCTCTTTGGATGACCATTGCTCAACAAGTGGAGGCACCTCTGCCCACTATCAGGGAATATACCCCACCTGAGGGTCACCAACCCTAGAGAGGCAGCTTCCTTGTGGAGCACCGCATTATCAATTTCCTCCAAGACTTCAGGCTACTGAAGGATAAGAGGGGATATACTAGCAATCTTCAGGGACATTATAAGTCAATAGAGGAAATCTGCAATATCTTAATGACCCACTGATTCCTGAACAATATGAGAAAACAAGGGAAGAAAATGCCCCAAACAAATCTAGATGTTACATCAATAAAATCCAACGACAGCATGGCAGAAGAAATGACAGAAAGGGAGTTCAGAATGTACATAATTAAAATGATCAGGGAAGCAAACGATGAGGTGAAAGAGCAAATGCAGGCATTGAATGATGAGATGAAAGAGCAAATGCAGGCATTGAATGATAGCACCAATCGACAGTTAAAAGAGCAAATACAGGAAGCAAAAGATCATTTCAATAAAGAGTTAGAGATATTGAAAAAAAACCAAACAGAAACCTTGAAATGAAGGAAACAATAAACCAAATTAAGAACTCCATAGAAAGCACAACCAATAGGATAGAACACCTGGAAGACAGAACCTCACATATTGAAGACAAAATATTTAACCTTGAAAACAAAGTTGAACAAACAGAGAAGATGGTAAGAAATCATGAACAGAATCTCCAAGAACTATGGGATATCATGAAAAGGCCAAATTTGAGAATTATTGGGATTGAGGAAGGCTTAGAGAAACAAACCAAAGGAATGAACAATCTATTCAATGAAATAATATCAGAAAATTTCCCAAATCTGGAGAATGAAATGGAAAATCAAGTTCAAGAGGCTTATAGGACTCCAAATACACAAAATTACAACAGACCCACACCAAGGCACATTATAATGAAAATACCGAACATACAAAATAAAGACAGAATTTTAAAGGCTGTGAGAGAAAAGAACCAAATTACATTCAGGGGGAAACCAATACGGATATCAGCAGATTTTTCAATCCAGACCCTAAAAGATAGAAGGGCCTGGAACAACATTTTTCAAGCTCTGAAAGAAAATGGATGCCAACCAAGAATCTTATACCCAGCAAAACTTACCTTCAAATTTGATGATGAAATAAAATCATTCCATGATAAACAAAAGCTAAAAGAATTTACAAAAAGAAAGTCAGCATTACAGAACATTCTCAGCAAAATATTCCATGAGGAAGAGATAAAAAACAAAGAAGCAAATCAGCAAAGGGAGGAATTATCCTAAAGGAACTGTCAAATAAAGGAGGAACCAAGTTGTGTTAAAATATAAATAAATAAATAAAATTTAAAAAATTAACCAAATGACTGGGAATACAAATCATATCTCAATAATAACCCTGAATGTTAATGGCCTGAATTCATCAATCAAAAGACATAGACTGGCAGATTGGATTAAAAAGAAAGATCCAACAATATGTTGCCTGCAAGAGACCCACCTCATAGAAAGAGATACCCATAGACTAAAGGTGAAAGGATGGGGAAAAACATACCATGCACGTGGACTCAGCAAAAAAGTTGGAGTATCCATCCTCATTTCAGATAATGTGGACTTCAAGCCAAAGTTAGTCAGAAGGGATAAAGAAGGACATTTCATACTGCTTAAGGGAAGCATAAATCAGCAAGATATAACAATCATAAACATCTATGTCCCAAACAGTGGCTCATCCACGTACGTCAAACAAATCCTTCTCAATTTTAGAAACCAAATAGACCATAACACAATAATACTAGGTGATTTTAACACGTCTCTTTCACCACTGGACAGATCTTCCAAACAAAAATTGAACAAGGAAACCATAGATCTCAATAACACAATCAATAATTTAGACTTAACAGACATTTATAGAATATACCATCCAACCAAGAGCGAATACACTTTCTTCTCAGCAGCACATGGATCCTTCTCTAAAATAGACCATCTATTATGCCACAAAGCTAATGTCAGCAAATACAAGAAGATAGAGACACTACCTTGTATTCTATCAGATTATAATGGATTGAAGTTAGAAATAAATGAAAGAGTAAAAAACAAACTACTCCAACACCTGGAGATTAAACAATATGCTATTATATGATGAATGGATAACAGAAGATATTAGGAAGGAAATTAAGAAATTCTTAGAGGTATATGAGAACAAAGAAACATCATATCAAAATCTCTGGGACACTATGAAAGCAATACTTAGAGGAAAATTTATTTCATGGAGCGCATTCAATAAAAGAAGTAAAACTCAACAAATAAACGACCTAACACTACAGCTCAAAGCCCTAGAAAAAGAAGAACAGACCAACACCAAAAGTAGTAGAAGACAGGAAATAGTTAAACTCAGAGCTGAAATCAACGAAATTGAAACAAAAGAAACAATACAAAAAATTGACAAAATAAATAGTTGGTTCTTCAAAAAAATAAACAAAATTGATAAACCTTTAGTCACACTAACAAAGAGAAGACGAGAGAAAACCCAAATCACCAAAATTCGGAATGAACAAGGAAATATCACAACATACACAAGTGAAATACAAAACATAATTAGAAGCTATTTTGAAAATCTATACTCCAACAAAATAGAAAATTTCGAAGATATCAACATGTTTCTAGAGACATATGAATTGCCTAAACTAAACGAGGAGGACATACACAATTTAAATAGACCAATTTCAAGTAATGAAATAGAAGAAGTCATCAAAAGCCTACCAACAAAGAAAAGTCCAGGACCAGATGGGTTTTCAGCCGAGTTCTACAAAACCTTTAAAGAAGAGCTCACTCCAATACTTCTCAAAGTATTCCATAAAATAGAAGAGGAGGGAACCCTCCCAAACTCATTCTATGAAGCCAATATCACCCTGATACCTAAACCAGACAGAGACACATCGAGGAAAGAAAATTTCAGACCAATATCCTTAATGAACGTCGACGCAAAAATTCTAAACAAAATTTTAGCAAATCGCATACAAATATATATTAAAAAGATAGTGCACCATGATCAAGTCGGTTTCATCCCAGGAATGCAAGGTTGGTTCAACATCAGGAAATGAATAAATGTAATTCACCATATCAATAGACTTAAAGTCAAGAATCACATGATTATTTCGATAGATGCAGAAAAAGCATTCAATAAAATACAGCACCCCTTCATGCTCAAAACACTAGAAAAAATAGGGATAGTGGGAACATTCCTTAACATTGTAAAGGCCATCTATGCTAAGCCCATGGCTAATATCATTCTAAATGGTGAAAAACTAAAGCATTCCCCCTTAAAACTGGAACAAGGCAGGGATGCCCTCTTTCACCACTTCTTTTCAATATCGTCCTTGAAACTCTAGCCAGAGCAATTAGACAGACCAAAGAAATTAAACGAAAATGAATAGGAAAAGAAGAACTCAAATTATCCCTATTTGCTGATGATATGATTATATACTTAGAGGAACCAGGAAATTCCACCAGAAAACTTTTAGATCTCATAAGTGAATTCAGTAAAGTAGTGGGATATAAGATCAATGCACATAAATCTAAGGCATTTTTATACATAAGGGATGAATATTCAGAAAGAGAAATTAGGAAAACTACCCCATTCACAATAGCCTTGAAAAAATAAAATACTTGGGAATCAATCTCACAAAAGAGGTGAAAGACTTCTATAGTGAGAACTACAGAACACTAAAGAAAGAAATTAAAGAAAACCTCAGGAGATGGCAAGATCTCCCATGTTCTTGGATAGGAAGAATTAATATTGTCAAAATGGCCATACTACCAAAAGTGCTATACAGATTCAATGCAATTCCAATTAAAATCCCAATGATGTACCTTACAGAAATAGAGCAAGTAATTATGAAATTCATCTGGAAGAATAAAAAACCCAGAATAGTTAAAGCAATCCTCAGTAGACAGAGTGAAGCAGGGGGTATCGCAATACCAGATCTTCAACTCTACTACAAAGCAATAGTAACAAAACTGGCATGGTACTGGTACCAAAATAGAAAGGTGGATCAATGGTACGGAATAGAGGACATGGACACAAACCCAAATAAATACAATTTTCTCATACTAGACAAAGGGGCCAAAAATATGCAATGGAGAAAAGATAGCCTCTTCAACAAATGGTGCTGGGAGAATTGGAAATCCATATGCAACAGAATGAAACTAAACCCATATCTCTCACCATGCACAAAACTAAACTCAAAATGCATTAAGGACCTCAGAATCAGACCAGAGACCGTGCATCTTATAGAAGAAAAAGTAGGTCCAGAGCTTCAACATGTCGGCTTAGGACCAGACTTTCTCAACAGGACTCCCATAGCACAAGAAATAAAAGCAAGAATCAATAACTGGGATAGACTCAAACTAAAAAGCTTTCTCTCAGCAAAGGAAACTATCAGCAATGCAAAGAAAGAGCCTACAGAGTGGGAGAAAAATCTTTGCCAATCATACTTCAGATAGAGCACTAATCTCCAGAATCTATAAAGAACTCAAAAAATTCTACACAAAGAATGCAAATAATCCAATCGACAAATGGGCTAAGGAAATGAATAGACACTTCACAGAAGAAGATCTACAAGAAATCAACAAACATATGGAAAAATGTTCAACATCTCTAGTAATAAGAGAAATGCAAATCAAAACCACCCTAAGATTCCATCTCACCCCAATTAGAATGGTGAGTATCAAGAATACAAGCAACAACAGGTGTTGGCGAGGATGTCGGGAGAAAGGTACACTCATACATTGCTGGTGGGGCTGCAAATTAGTGCAGCCACTCTGGAAAGCAGTGTGGAGACTCCTTAGAAAACTTGGAATGGAACCACCATTTGACCCAGCTATCCCACTCTTTGGCTTATACCCAAAGGACTTAAAATCACATATTACAGAGATACAGCCACATCAATGTTCATAGCTGCTCAGTTCACAATAGCCAGATTGTGGAACCAACCTAGATGTCCTTCAGTTGATGAATGGATAAAGAAACTGTGGTATATATATACAAAGGAATATTACTCAGCCATAAAGAATGATAAAATTATGGCATTTGCAGGCAAATGGATGAAATTGGAGAATATCATGCTAAGCGAGATAAGCCAATCTCAAAAAAACAAATGACGAATGATATCGCTAATAAGTGGATAATGACACATAATGGGGGGTGGGAGGGGTTAGTGTTAGGGTTAGAGTTAGGGTTAGGGAGGCGGGCAAGAATGGAGGAAGGAAGGAGTGTATAGAGGGAAAAGAGGGGTGGGAGGGGTGGGGGGAAGGGAAAAAATAACAGAATGAATGAAACAACATTACCCTATGTAAATTTATGGTTACAGAAAAGGTATGCCTTTACGCCATGTACAAACAGAGAAACAACATGTATCCCATTTGTTTACAATAAAAAAAAAAAGCTTAAGGTATAGTGGAAGAAATGGTGTGTAGTGATTTAAAAAAAAAAAACACGTTCAGATCTAATCATATAAGGGAGAGTAATATATGATGAATGTAATGGTTTAGATATAAGATGTTCCCCCAAAACTTAATGTATAAAAGATAATGCAAACAAGTTTAAAAGTAGAATGATTGTTATAAGAGCCTTAACATAATCAGTACATTAATCCACTGATATGGATTAATTGGGTGGTAACTGTAGGCGGTAAGGTGTGACTGGAAGAGATAGGTCACTGGGGATTGCCTTTGGGGTTTATATTTCGTTCATGAGAGGGGAGTCTCCATCTCTACTTCCTTGGTGCCATGTCTTGAACTGTGTTCCTCCTTCTGCTATGATGTTCTGCCTCACCTCATACCCAGAGCAATGGAGTTGGTCAACTATCCGATGAGACCTCTGAAACTTTTCCTCCTCTAAAACTGTTCTTGTCAAGTCTTTTGGTCACAGTGGCAAAAAAGCTAAATAAAAAAAATGAGTAATATGGACTAGCAGAAAAGAAACTAGTTTGTGATTCTAACCTTGGTCCCATCAAACTGCTAAAAGTCAATCACAGTGACTTGAAAGCATTATCCTTTTACTGGTGCTCAAATATTTTACAATGGTACCCAAAACATGCATTTGTCTTGCTAACAGGACCACTGCTCTTTAAATATTAAATATTTTCAATTCCCATAAAAGTATTTATCTTAAAGTAAATCCTAAGATGATCATAGAATTATGAGAATTTCCATGTCATTCAGATGATTTCATGTATTGATGCCTACATACCTTGAGCAGTTGAAAATGCTGATTGAAGCTAAAAAATAATTTCTGATAATTATGACTTTTAAAACTTCAAATCAATTGTAAGAAAAAAATTACAGCATGAAATTTAAATCAACTTTAATGATCTGAATCAAAGAGACTGAAATTTCTGATCACTTTTCAAAGTCATTTCCAAAAGTATAAACTCATCCATTTATTCCAAAAGCATTTACTGTCCACCCACTTGCTGTTGAGTGCTGAGACAACAAAAATGAATGAGACAGAGCTGCCTTTGACAATGCACTGGTTAGCAGGGGAAGGCAAGATAGAAAACAAACAATTGTAATATATCTACAGTATCAGAGAAGAGGAATCAAGAAAAGAGCATGTAATTAGAGAATGCCTCTCAACCAGGTAATTTTTGACTGGCTTGAAGGATGATTTGTTCAAAGGTGAGGGAAGGATAGACTGTGGGGAGGGGAGAAACCTATGGAAAAGTACAGAGTGGGGAGGCTTATCCCTAGGTACAGCTGGTGTCAAGGATATGTATTCATTAAAGTCATTCAACATTTCAATGTCACCTAAGCAGCTAGAAGTCATTAATCCAGCATTGGTACTGATTTAAGGAGGACCAGGTAAGTTAAATTTGAGGGACGTGGTCAAAGGTGAAAGAAGTCCAAGAAACATTTTGGGTAGAAAAATGTAGCAGGAGTCAATATTGTACCAAATGAGAACTAACACACGCCAGGCTCTATTTACACATTTATACACAGCACATTCAGCCTCTTAAAAAAAAAGAATGAACTGATGCATAGGGTAACATGCACATGCTACTGTTTCTCCATTTGTAGACAGAACTATTGGTTTTAAATGATGACTGAAATCACAGGCCTGGTAGACAAAACTCAGGAAGGTGATACCAGGAAAGAATCCAGGGAATAATAATGCCAATGAATAAGTTTGTGAAGAACACACTAACAGTTCTATTTCTTTTCTTTTCTTTTTTTTTTTTTTTTTTGTCAGATTATTTCTGGTGTCATTTACTAAATAAAGTGTTATGTTTCATTGGACTTAACTGGGTTGGTGTTTCCTGGCCATAAGTAACCCACTTCAAAACCAGGACGAACCAAGAAGTAATTCGAATTTTCTGGCACCCTTGCCTCAAAAATCTAGGATCTAGGGCACTGTTTTAAGATGGTCCTCATTTTTGTTCCCCAAAATTTATTCTTCAGTTGATCACATAAGATTTTCTGTTGGTCGAGGAGGATGCTTGGCCGCACCGCTGATGCCGGAGGGCAGGTGATTAGCGATCACCACTGTTTTCCGGGTAAGATAGTGAACCAGCCTCCTCCCTGCCGCCTCCCCCCCCCAGTCTGGAAAGGTGCAGGATCCGCTAAACCCGTGCGTCGCACAGCGGCGGCCGGAGCAGACGCGGGATGGTCGCGCATCCCCGGCGCAGCAGAGTAGGGTAGCCAGAGAGGCCGGGGGAAGGTAGGAGCAGGGAATCCGGGCCCAGGCCGCGGTCTAGAAAGAGCCAAAAGGTCTGTGGGGTGGGGGAGGAAGTTGCCGGGTGCAGGTGTGTAAAGGGCTGCCCTGGACCCACCCTTTGCGGCCGAGGGGGCTGGGAGCCCTCGTGCGGACCAGGAGACTGCGGAAAGGGCGCGCTGCCCACGCACTCGCTCGCCTTGGTTCCCAGGGCCCCCAGGAACGACCCTCGCCCCGAGGTCCAGCCGCCGGCGCCAGCACCGCAGCGCCCGCTACTGCGGGGGGCCAGGCGGCCGCCAGGGGGCGGGAACGGCGCCGGGAACAATGGCCTCGCTCGGCCGCGGGCGGTGGGGCGGGAGGCTGAGTGAAGGTAGGGTTGGCGCGGGCGCGCGCGCGGGCCTGGCGTGCTGGGGCGCGGGAGCGGCTGCGCAGGCGGGGGCGCGCGGCGCGAGCCCGGGAGGGCGCGGCGGGAGCGCAGGGGAGGCAGGCGGAGGCGGGGGGCGGGGAGCCCGAAGGGTGGAAGCCGGCGGCGGCGGCGGCGGCGGCGGCGGCCGAGCGGGGTCAGTTCTCCGTAGTGTTTGCCAATGTTGGAGCTGTCTGCTAAGTGTCCCTGGCAAGAAGGTAAATACCCTCGTTGGGGGCGCCCTGGAGGCCCCGACTTCCGCCCCGCTGGCAGAGGAGGCAGAGGGCGCTGGGGAGCCCTGCAGGTCCGCGGCGCGGCGAACCCGGAGCAGAACGGCCCCCTTCGCGGCCTCCCCTCCCCTTCCCGGCGCCATCCCTCCCTCCTCGGGCTCCCGGGGCAGGAGGGGGAGGGGAGGTGGGTGGGGGGGCAGGGCCGCCGCGGAGGGGGCGAATGAATTGGGGGGGCGTGTGTGGAGGGGGTGGGACGACACAGGTGTCCTGAGGGGAGGAGCCGGGAGGACGGCTGAGAGGCCGGCCCCAGTGGGGGTGCCGAGGTGGGGGGACTCGGTGGTGGGCGCTGGAAGCCGGGGGTCGTGGGGGCCGGGTGGGAACGGCAGAAGAGCGGGCGGCGAGAATCGGCGGTGCGGGAGAGAGGGAGGGCAGGGCAGGGCGGTGCGGGCGGTGCGAGCGGTGCGAGGAGGGTCTGCGAGGAATGGGCCCGGGGCGCCGGAGGCGGAGCGGTGGGGCCGGGGCGCGTCGGGTTGCGGGGTGGTGGCGGCGGTGGCTATTTCTGTATAATGGGCAAGTGGCAAAGACGTAACTCGCCGAAATGGGGAAGGTAGGTGGGGCCGAGGGGACAAAATATATCCTATGACAGGCAAGTTCTGCTGTGGCTCTTACGGACTATTACCGTGATGGCTCGGCTTAAGCGGGTAGTTGGCAGTAGTGACCTTGCCGGGGCAAAGGGAGTTGGGCGAGAGACAAAGCTCGCTTACAGAATTCACTATGTGAGGGCAGGGACTCCAGTCCCTCTTGAGGCGAGCTGGGCACTGTAGTGTGTGTGTGTGTTTCTGCAGAGGCAATTGAGGAGATGGAAAAGCTGGGATTCTTAGTGAGGGGGCGGAGATAATGGCTGTGGGGTTCTGGAAGTTCCTGGAATTATGTGCAGAATTTTGCAGTGTGAATAATTTTTTTTTTTTTTTTTTTGCAAGGGGTCCGTATTTGCTCTACTTTTTTCCTGTCTCACCTCCCAAAAGGTTAAGTAAGAACTGCTTGGGTGTTGAGGGACCATCCAATTAGCGTAGACCCGGGAATTTACTGAATAATTTAAAAGTGGTTGGATTCTGCAAAAGGAAATAATCCTTTAAATGTTTTACACTAACTGAAAATCTTTAATTGTTTAAGGTTTGATTTCACAATTTGTTTGATTTCACAATGTTCAGCTGAACTTTTGCTGAGCATTACTTGGGTTTTGATATATTCTATGTTTTAGGAAAAGCATGGTGAACATTTGAAATCAAAATTGTTATGGGCGGTCAGGATGATAGTAACCTTGTAGGAGTAAACATTGCAACATTTCTTTGGTAGTATTACTTCTTCCCTACTCTTGCTTTTCTTAAAGCGATTGGAATATACTGTTGCGATGTGAGCTGCAGTGGAAAAATCTTAATAAAACCATCAAAACCAAGACTTACTCCACTTCTGGATTGTTTAGTATTTTGGCAAGTTTTTCTTTGTTCAGTTTGTAGATATTTTACTGCAAACTAGAGATATCACATATCATTTGAATTGTAGATTTGCTGCATTTTGCAGCAGGCCTCTATTAAATTTCTGAAGCAGTAATGTTCAACTATGTGATGTGTGCGCCTTTTTTAAAAATTAAAAAAAAAATGGTTTCAACTCTAGTCACCATTGCCATATTTCATTACATGGCAGTGTAATATGAAATTTACTTTTAAGCAAAGATTACTTTGTAGGATATGATGCTTACTTCCTCATATATCATTGCATTTTCCTTAAAAACTGGTGTGTGGTATTTGTAAAAATGTTGCTGTATAATCTGTGTATATATTGTTAGTTTCAAATAGCATGTCATAATTTTAAATTTTAACTTATTGGAAATAATTTGAAGTGTAGAGAAAAGTTGCAAGAATAGAGTAATACAGAGAGCATCTTTGTAACCTTTACTCAGATTCACCTGTTACCATTTCACCTATTAATCATTTTCTGTCCTCCCCCCCCCCCCACCCACACTATTATCTTTGTGGGATGTTTAAGGTAAAGTACATATGTTATGGCCTTTTACTTCCAAATATTTCAACATGGAAAAACCATAAGAATTTTGCATTTTGTCTTATTTGTCTGGAATGAAGTTCTCAGAAAGAATGGCTTTGTTTGCTTTTCAACAAAAAATATAAATCTAAGATAGTAATTCAAGTTTTAAATATACAACAATGAAAGTGAGGTTGAGTGCTTTTCCATTTTAGGTTCTAGACTCTGTAGTTGGCCAACATTTTTTTTTCCTTTATACTTAACCTCCTTTCTCCAGTTTTTCTCTTATCCTTTCTTTTGTACTTTGCAGTGGTGAGGATTGCACTGAGGAGCACTGTACTGAGCTACATTCCCAGCCCTTTTATACTTTCTGAGACAGTCTTGATAAGTTGCTTGTGATCCTCCTTCCTCAGCCTCCATTGTGGTTGGAATTATAGGCCTGTATCACCTGGCCAGCTTTTTCTGTACTCCTTTTGAGGATCATCCCAGCTCTCTCTGTTTTCTAAATTTTGAGACAGAGTCCTGCAAACTTGCCCAGGTTGGCCTCCAACTTATGATCTTCCTGCCTTAGCCTCCTGAATGGCTTGTGCCACCACCCCTGGCCATTGTTTGATTTTGAGTTCTGTAGGCTGCCTTGTTCAGGATAAGCCCTTGACTGTGGTATAGGAAAAATCTTAAAAAGGCAGGTCTTTTATAATTTAGTGTATAGTGAAGAGAAGAGAACTTTGAAACTGTCTGAATTAGGTTTTAATTATAGCAATGTGCCTGGGCAACTGGCCCAACCTTTAGAAAAATTCAGATTAAGACCTACATCCCAAGGTGAACAAGTGGCAGACTGTGGCACCTGGCATATAAAACTGCTATCTGGCAAATGTTAGTTTTCTTTCTTTTTTTTTTCTTGGTTGATGATATTTGGTAGATGTCTTGTAAGGGAAGATTTCTGTATAGTTGGAATTTTTCATAGTGTAATAGATGTTAAAATTTTACTGTTTTGTTTTCCTTAAATTTGTTTCAGTACCTGCTTTAAAAAGTTAAAAACTTTTTTTTTTCCAGGGCAGTGCTGGGGATTGAACTCAGGGCTTTGTACATGTTAGTCAAGTGCTCCTCTATTGGGCTACATCCCCAACACTTTTAAAATTTTATTTTATTTTTGAGGCAGAGTCTCACTTGTTGCCCAGGTTGGCCTTGAATTTGTGATCTTCCTGTCTCAGTCTCCCCAGTAGGTGTTACGACACTTGTGCACCACTGTACCCAACTAAAAACATTTTTTAAAAACTTTTTAATGAACTCATGAATATTTTTAAAGAAGCTTTGAATTTATACTTAGTTGGGCCATAATTTGTGGTCTTAAGAATGAGGATAGTAAATGCTTTTTCTTTTCATATTGTCAAATAGAAAATGTTTAAGTGAGAATTGTTGACCAAATGTAGGATGGGTACTGATGTAAAATGCTTATGGATACTAATAATTATGTCATTTTATTAAGTGGTATTTATTGAGGAAGCTGTAGATTTAATTTTGAACAGATCTTAATTCATTAGATGGGCAAAATGCAGTTCATTTTAAAGGGGTGTGTTACATCAGCAGTTATAGGTTGAACCTTTAGTTCTTCTTGAGTAGCAGATCTCCCCCAGTTGTAGTACTCTCTTCAGCAATTGCCCCATTTGTGTTCTTTTAGTAGCTTGGAATCTGGAACTGAATGTCCTAATGTGCCTGATTGTATCACTCTAAGGTATTTTTTTAAATGAAATGAAACTTTAAATTTTTAGTTGTGTATGGACACAATACCTTTATTTAATTTATTTATTTATGTGGTGCTGAGGATCGAATCTAGTGCTGCATGCATGTGGGGCAAATACTTTACCATTGAGCCATAACTTCGGCCCTCTGAAGTATTTTTGAGATATGTGAATAGGTTTCTCTTAAAGTACTTTTAGTTGTAATTGGATGGAACTGTATCTGAATTTTTTTTTTTTTTAATAAAGAAAGGAGAATTGGATTGTGAAATCACAGGCAGTATAAAATGCTCCACATCTTATTGAGATTTATTGATATTTTTTGACATGTCTTGATATTTTATCAAAAATTTAAAATATAGGACCATAGACCAGGCATCTCTTTAAAGAAGAAATGAAGTTTTAAAGACATGCTACTATGGGTGTTCTGAATTGTCTGTAGTTTAGTTGTGAATACAAATTTTTTTCTTTCTTCTTTTTTTTTAATAATGGGGATTGAACCCAGAGGCGCTTTACCACTGAGCCAAATCCCCAGCCCTTTTCTTTATTTTTATTTTGAGACAGAGTTTGGGTAAGTTGCTGAGGCTGACCTTGAATTTAGGGTTTTCTAGCCTCAGCCTCCTGAATTGGTGGGATCACAGATGTGGTGAATTATAGTTTTTATATTAGTGTAATTCTAGCATAACTTGCTTGATGAAAAAGAATAATTTTAGGACAATGCCTAATTAACCTTAGAGTAGTAATATAATAGTTTCATCTATTTTAATTTATTATTATTACTATTTTTTCTATCGGAGATTGAACCCAAGGGCACTTCATTGGCTATATCCCCAGTCCTTTCTACTTATTTTCTAAATTTTGACACAGGGTCTTGCTAATTTGCTTAGGGCCTTTCAAAGTTGCTGAAACTGGGCTCGAATTTGCTATCCTTCTGCTTACACCTCCCTAGCTGCTAGAATTACAGGCGTTTACCACCGTGCTCCTTCCTCTCTTCATCTGTTTTAATTTATACAGCTCCTTATTTTAAATCATGAAAGAAGGCTTACAGAGTATTTGAAACTGTATAGTCAATTTTAAGTGAATAGATGATTTCATTTTTGTTACTTCGTAAAATATCATTTGTATATCAGAAGATTAGAACTTTTAGAAATGCACCCCAATATGTGACTGTTCCTACTTCTTGGAATCACTTACCAAACTCAAATGTTAAAGAAATATATACAGATTTATAGATAAATATTTTTAGAGACTTATACTAGATGAAAACAAAATGGTATTTCTCATAGTTGGTAAGTGCTTAATAATGTTAAGTTTTAGAAAGTGATTTTAGTGGTCTACATTTTACCTTCCAAATAAGTATTTTTTTGGGGGTGGTGGTGCGGGTACTGGGGATTGAACTCAGGGGCGCTTGACCACATAGCCACATTCCCAGCCCTCTTTGTATTTTACTTAGAGACAGGGTTTCACTGAGTTGCTTAGCACCTCGCTTTTGCTGAGGCTGGCTTTGAACTTGGGATCCTTCTGCCTCAACTTCCTGAGCTGTTGGGATTATGGGCGTGCACCACCAGACTGGTTAAGTGAATTATTTTAAATTAAACACTTTGTTTTGTTTTATATTGTTAGTTATAGCAAGTATATTTTAGCACCATTTGACTAATGTCACTTTAAAAAAAAAATTATTTGGTGGTACTAGGGATTGAACTCAGGGCCTTGAGTATGCTAGTTGCCTCTAAGCTACATCCCCAACCCTTACGCTACACTTAAAAAAAAAAAAATATATATATATATATATATATATATAATTTTAGTTGTAGATGGACACAATATCTTTATTCATTTTTTTATGTGATGCTGAGTATCAAACCCAGTGTCTCATGGATGCGAGGCAAGTGCTCTACCACTGAACTATAGCCCCAGCCCATGCTACTTTTTTTAATGACCTCAGCTTTTGATTTAAAAATATAAATGCTTAAATTTTATAAGTTAACACTCAAATTTTAATATTACTTATTTGCTCATGTTGAACAGAAATTATTTTAGGTTAAATAATACCTACATCACCATAGTAGTGTTGAATTTTAGAGTTGGGCTGGATTGTCTTATTTATTGTTGCATAACAAATTACTTTAGAACTTAAATATGACTTGAAACATTGAATAAACATTTATTATCTCACACCTTCTGTGGGTTAGGAATCTGGGTGCAACTTAGGTGCCTGTGGCCTAATGTCACTTAGGGGGTTGCAGTCATGGTTGCATTTGGGGCTGCGGTTGCATCTGGAAGCTTGACTGGTGGAAGACCTACTTCCAGACTCTTGACAGGATTCAGTTGCTGGCTCTTGGGACTGTTTGACTGAAGACCTCAATTCTTGCTGGCTCTTGGCCAGTCTTCTCAGTTATTTGCCATGTGGACCTCTCCTAAGGGCAACTCACAGTATTGCATCTGGTTTCCCTCAGAGCAAATTAGTGACAGATGAAGAGAAGGTGACATCAAGTCTTTTTATAACCTAGTCTTGGAAATGGTATCTCATTGTTCTATTTGTTAAAAGCTGCCTATCACAAAGACTTCAATTTATTTTTTAAGGACCAAAAAAAAAAAAAAAAAAAAAAAAAGAACTAAAAGATACACAAAATAAATTGACCAAGAAAGAATCTCCTGAGATGCTGAGGACACTATTGTAAGAAACTTTAAATGTTTTCAAAGTTGATTCGAACTGACTTTGGTTTGTCATCATTTTTTTTTTTTTAATAGTTTGATGGCCCTTTTTTTTTTTTTTTTCCGGTGCTGGGGATTGAACCCACGGCCTTGTGATTGCGAGCAAGCACTCTACCAACTGAGCTATCTCCCCAGCCCACACATTTTTAATACACACATTAAATGGGGTCTTCTAAGAAACTGAGGCAATGTGAAGATCACCCCCCCTTTAAACCCTGATCTTGCAATCAATTTAGAAAGATTTCATACATATCACTCAGAATAACAGAAATGAGTTTATTGAAGAGAATGGGAAAGAGAGAGGGAACACTCTCAAGGGAGAGTGTGATTGGTTTTCTAGGAAATTTTATGTAAAATTTTTATTTCTTGTGATGCTGAGGATTGAACCCATAAATGCTAGGCTAGTGCTCTACTACACCATCAGTCCTTTTTTATTTTGACACAGGGTCTTGCTGAGGTCCCAGGCTGGCCTGGAACTTGTAGTCTTCCTGCTTCAGCCTCCTGAGTAGCTGGGATTACAGGTGTGCACCCCATATCTAGTTTATATGAAATTTTAATGTAAATACCATTTTCATACTGATAATAAGGGCAAAACACATAAAATATATAGCCTGGTAATCATACTGTGTATCCTTTTCTGTAACATACAAGAATACTTGTGTATGTTTTATCTTCTTTAGTATTAATTTATTATCAATTAGTGTAGAGGATGGGAACAAAGCTATTTAAAACCTGACTGGAGTGAAGAGAATATACATTAAATATCAATATGAGACTTTGGATTTATTAACAGTTTCCTTTTTGTGGGGATTGTCTAGAACCATAAGAGACTTTGTTTATCAATTTAGATCTGTATGAAGTGGTAGCCAATAGCCACATGTGTTTATTTAAATTTAAATTGACATTCAGAAATGTTAAAGGTTTACTTTCTCAAGTACACCAGTCATATCAGTCATTTTTCAAGTGCCCATTAGCTGTGTGGCTAGTGGCTACCTAATTGGACGCACAAGTATAGGACATTTTCATCATCATAGAAAGCTCTATGCTGATCTGAATCAAATGCCTTTTTTATTTGATTCTGATTATATGTTTAAAATGCTAGTCGTTGAGGTTATCAACTAAGTTGAACTTTATTTCTTCATTTTCATTTTCCAGTTTTTGGAGCCGTGAGGGATACAGCAGTTTGATCATTATTGTCTTAACATGCTTCAAATAAATCAGGTGAGTTTGTGTTAAGGCATGTCATACTTTTATGGTGCTTTGGGCATAAATTGTGGAACATTTTAACTCCATTCTTCTATAATCATAACTTGACCACTACTTTGTCAAATTTATACATAGTATATAATCATCATTGGAGATAGTACAGGGCAGGTTGTTTAAGGAAAATAGTGATAGTCCTGAAAGTTGATAACTTCTGTGTTTGTAGAGTGAAAGGTTTGTTCTTGATGTCACCCCTTCAAGGACTTGGTGTGTTAAGAATACTTACAGTATACCTTTGGTAGCTGGCAGTTCTGCAGACTCAAGGCATATCTAGAAACAAATCTTGTAAAGTAGTCATGTCAGTGTGTTAAAAAAAAAAAAAGATTCATTTTTCTAGGGCATTGAAAAAGCTAAGAGGAAGTGCTCTGCTAAATAAACTGCAGCATATAATACCCTAAACTAACTGAAAGAAGTAGTTTTCTTAGGTCTTGGCATTTTCCCAAGAACTTCATATATTTAATTTTTTCCTTTTCTGAATAAATAGAACATTGTTTCATAACTATGTTACAAAATACTTTGTTTTAATTCTTTTGTTTCCAAATCAAGAGAGAAGTAAATTTGTTTTCTGTGATTCGAGAAAGTAATCCTGGCTGCCACCCTGCCAAGTCTCACTCACCTGGCCTAAGAAATTTATGGTTCCTGTACATCAAATACCATCTCTAAGCCAGTGCTTCCTAAGTTTATACCTGCTCTGGGCCTCATTTCTGAGCTCCAGATGCTTATAACAGTATCAACTTGTTCACTTAAATTGGATGTCTTCACATATCTCAGATTTGATGTATTTAAATGTTTCAATTTAAATGCTTCAGTTACATTAGATTGTTTTAGTTCTGATGTTGGGTAAGATCATTCTGGCTTCAGGGACTTTGCACAGATTACCTGCTCCTGGACCTCTCTTTTCTTCCCCTATATTAGGGTTACTTAACTCTAGGCTTAGTGTATGCTTTCTCAGAACTTTGCCCTTTTATTTAATGGTATTATGACATTTGCAGTTATAGTCAAATATGAAATTTCAGTTGTCCCTTCACATTCATGGGTATCATATTTGTGGATTTAACTAACAGGTGGAAAATATTCAGAAAAAAATTGCATGTTAGACTTTTTTCTTGTCATTATTCCCTAAACAATAGAGTATAACAACTATGTACATAGCATTTACATTGTGTTAGGTATTTTAAGTAATTTAGAGTGATTTAAAATATACAGGAGGATATGCATTGGCTATATGCAAATATTATGACCTTTTTATACAAAAGGCTTCAGTGTTCACAGATTTTGGTATCTGAAGGGTGTTTTGGAACCAATCTCCATGGATATGGAGGGATTACTGTATTTGTTTAATAACTGTCTCCCTTGCTAGACAGTATACTCCATGAAGACAGTGATTTTGTTTACTCTTGTATTCTCTGGTCCTAAAATGGTGTAAATGTTTTCATATACTTGTTGAATGAGTGACAAATGGTACTAGAGTTATCAGAAAGGGAAAGAGATCTCTGTTCTTTTCAACAGTAACTACATAATTGCGTTGTCCATTTTGGTGTTTTGTGATGTTTTTCATTATGCAAATGTCGTTAATATCTCCTTTGTGCAAAGTTGTCCTTTTTTTTTTCCCCCTTTGGTACGGAGGTTTAAACCCAAGGTGTTTCACCACTGAGCTACATCCCCAACCCTTTGTATTTTTTATTTGAGACAGGTTCTCCCTAAGTTGCTTAGGGCCTTGCTAAATTGCTGAGGCTGTCTTTGGACTTGTGATCCTGCTGCCTCAGCCTCCCAAGCTGCTGGGATTATAGGCATGTGGTACTGTACTCTGTGCAAAGTTGTTTTTTTGATTATCTCCTATAATAGAAAAAATTTTGTACAATAAAAATTGCTTTCATCAAAGACATTTCTAATAGAGGCTTAAAGAAATGTTTTTATGTACTATACTTGGTACTTCCTACACCCTGGCAGCTGCTATCAATTCCATTGGAAGCATCAGTGATGCTTTATATTTGTCATGTACACTGTTGTAGGTGTGAAAGTTGTTATTAAATGACTTTCTGTGGGTGCCTGCAATTAATTATATGGGTACAATTAGAATAATTTGTTTCATGTTCTTGTGTAGATAGGTAGAAATGATCATTTACTTTGTGCCAGACAACTTTAGTAGAAATTATAGTTTATGGATTAGTACTGAGGATCTACTCATTTTCTGCATTGCAGTTCATGTTGAATTGGGCATTGTGCACAATTCCTAGGCAACGTTCAGCATGGCCACAAGCAATTTCCTGTTCTTTCGTTAGAAACTGTACGCAGTACTTAGCTTGCAAAAGGCATGCATTCCTAAAGTCAATTAAGGTCCCATTCTTGTTACTAAATTTCATCCCTCCAACTGTTTCAAGTCTGAGGGAAAGGGTTAACATAATTGGGAATAGTAAAAGCTATTGTGAAGATTTTCTGTTTAAGCACACCTAAATTCGAATTCCTAAATTTATGAATTTTTAGACCTTTTATTATTTTCATGGGATTACTTTCTTATGAAAATTAAGATTCATAAGATAAAAGTAAAAAGAGGTGACAAAGAGATTTAAGCTGATCTTCAACTTGAAATAATTTTGATTTTTACTATGAGATTTTAAACACTGTCTCTAGGATTAATTTGAAATTTTTATTTAGGAGATCTTTTGTTTTCTTAAAATGCTTGAATAATCACAACTTTTCTTGTCCTTATAGATTCTTCCATATATGTTCCTAAAGCTAATTAAAAAGTAGGCTATACTAGATTCCATATTGTACTAAGATACTGGATTATTTGATATTGTTTGTTATTAACTCTGCTTGACATTATGGAATATGGGGGTGTTTTACATGTTATAATGGTTTTTCTACCTTTAAATTGTTATCTTCATTTTTGCTTTTGCTTTTTTTTTTTTTTAAACAATGTGTGTTATTATTCATGTGCAACCCATGGTTTCCATAGAAAAATTAGGTGATCTAGATGAGCAAAAAGCAAAAAACAAACATATAAAACATACACACACACAAATTCCACTCTTCTTTTACAGAGATAATCACTGCTAACTTTTTGGGGTGTATACCTCTAGATTTTTTTTTTAATTTAGGTATGTTTTTGTATGACTTATATTTAAAAAGTGGGATTATATAATATGTAATATTCTGAAGTGATTTACAAATAATCTTTCATTTGGAAACACTAAAATTTATTTAACCAAGCCTTCTTTGTTGGACAGATTTTTATATGCTAGGTAGTACCACAGTGAATTTTTAAAATATACATTTGTTTTTCCAATTATTACAATGAATTTTAAAAATGAAATACTGTACTAAGATGTCTAAGAATTTTTTTAAAAAATATTTTTAAGATGTTGATGGATCTTTTATTTGATTCATTTATTTATATGTGGTGCTAAGAATTGAACCCAGTGCCTTATACATACCAAGCAAGCACTCTATCACTGAACCACAACCCCAGCCCTAAGAATTTTTTTTAATTGAAAAATTATTATTTATTTGACAGATAACTTCTGAATTAATATAAAGAAACGACAATAACTTGTATATACACTAATTCAAAACATTTTCACTAAGCACCAAGTAGAATAGTTTCCTATCTTTTCACCTTTATCATTGAAAGACTGCTTCAAACTTAGTTTATTTAGGTTTTTAATCAAGAAACCTAAAGCTGCCAATCAGAGCTTCTAATTAGCATAAGATGACCAGGTTAAACCCTTATGAGTGAAAAATAACTTTTAAGTTTTGACCTATACATTCCAATCAAGGGGACATGCTGGCTTCAGGCTAATCAACACAGGTCATAGGTCCACAAGACAAATATCATCCTCATAGCACACAAACAAAATATATATATATATATATATATATATATATATTGCTCTTTATTCACACACATGTACATATATATGTACAAAGTGAGTACAAAGTATCATGTAAAATACATGTGTATATTCAAGGGGAGTAATGCCTATTTCCCATGAGCATACAGTGGAGCAAGGGGCACAGAAACAAATACTATACACTAACCCACAAGACAGTGGAAGAAATAAAAGTCCTGTGCCTTGGAATGGAGTGGAGGCTTCATCGACCAGGTGGCATCCAGGCCAGACCAGGAACATGAATGGATATCAAAGTATGTGGGGAAGGATCTTCCTTGTTGGAGAGGACAAAACAGCCACAGACTTACTGACTAGTCAGAAGACAGTGGAGTATCTGTACTGGCTAAAGGGATGTAATCTAAGAAAAGCATACAACAGAGAACAGAAAACCTCCTCCAACAAGAGTGCAAAATACCTTCCCCAGAGGAGCCACGTGCTCTCTATAGAGGTGAAGTAGCCAAGAATCACACTGTAGGTCACCCTCTACCCCAAGGCCCTAGTCCCTGGGAATCGAATTCATGAGCAAGAATCTTTCATTATGTAAACTGCCTTTTCTCCAAAAAGAGAAAAACAAAAACACAAGCAAACAACACAAAATTCAAAATAAAAAGAATCAGACCAAGCTTTGACCCCTCGTACTTCACCTGTGTCCCAGTGGTCAAGCTAGAGACTGGGCCTGCTTTGTTACTCACATGGGTTAATTACTGCAAGGCATCTAGCATATCATGCTGCTAATACAGCTCCCCTCCAAACAGGGAACACCATACAACACACAAACTCACCTAAACAAAAGGCAGTATCAACTTAAGGATCGATTGTGATATCACTACACTAACAGCATATTTTAACCTTTATTCTGACCAATATACAAAATATCCGTGCTACTGTGGAAGCATTACAAACATTGCATAAGATTCCTCTTCTTTAGGTAGTTCAAAGTCTTGAGATAGCAAATTTACATATTTTTCTCTACTACCATGAATCGGTAGTAATTGTAAAAGACCTAAAACCTAACTCCTTTTCCCCTGATTCTGGAGTATTGTAATTTTCCCCCTCAGATAATAACAAACTAACAACTGGAAAAAAAACTATATAAAAGTCATATAAAAATTTTAGAAACAAGTGAAAAAAACAGGAAAGAATCTGTGTCATCAAAGTCTAAACTTTGCTGCAAACAAAACCAAACCTCACTTGGTTCACCAAGCCATAAGCATTTTATAAACTAATCAAGTAATTAACAGATCACAAAAATTGGGGAAATTTTTAGTTGGAAACAAAATTAACACCAACTCATTCCCTGGCAAATAATTCTTCTAAAATATCAGGTCCACACAGAGGTTTGGTGAAACTGACTTCAAGAGGCTACCTTGTAGGCCAGACCCCTCTCAGGTCTCCTTCAGAGTTGCAGGGATATTGACAGAAGCCTGCTCCAGGTAGGCCAAGGAGCCCTGAGGGACTTTGACTGGCTTTTTGTGCTGCTCAGTGATGTCCTCCAGCACCTGCTGCCAATGCCTTAGTTTTGTCAAATGCTTCTGCACCAGTGCATCTTTCCGCTGCAATTCATTCCTTAGTTCTGAGATATCTTCTTTGATAACTTGCTCCAGTTTCTGGACAGACAGCTGCAATCTTTTCTGTAGAAAGAAACATTCTGTCTGTCTAGCAGTACCTAGAAACTTCTGGATACACTGATCAACACCAGTTCGAATTTCTTCCTGATCAGTGCCGTTGACATAATCCTGACTCACTAGAGAAGCAAAGCAAGCCTCGAATGACGACTCCAACTCCTCCTCCAAGGTGCTGCTAGAAGTTCTCTATGCGCCAGGGGCTGTGTGGAGAAGGAAAGCCTGGCATGGGAGTCCCGGCGGGGGTGGCAGCGGCCCTGAAGGCTGCCTGGAGAACATCGCCCAGCGATGTTTGGGAGCCTCCAAGTTTGGGATCAAGAATTTTTAAAAAAATATTTTTATAGTTGTTGACGGACCTTTATTTTATTTATTTAATTTTAATCGAACCCAGTACCTCATACATGCTCGGCAAGTACTACTAAGTTACAACGCCAGCCCCGGGTCTATGAATTTTAAAGTTACTTAATGCATAAATACCAAAAGCACAAAATTATATTAATTAGTAAATGAGAATGCCAATTTTTTTTTTAGTTATTATGATGTTTCAATCTTTGCCAATCTGACAAAAAGTGGTATTTTAGTTTGCATTTCTGAGATTTGCTTATGTTTGTTTTTTGTGCTTTGCTTTTTGTGAATTGCTTGTATGTGTTCACTCTCAACTTTTCTTTTTTATTTGAAAATGATATTTTTTGGTTTATGCTCTGATAATTTTCGGAGCTAATATTTGTAATTATTACTTTCCTTTTTTAGTTCATTATTCAATAGATAACTAATGAAATCTATTAGTTTCTAGGGTACCATAGTAGATAGGGATTTGGTATATTTTGGGCCTTTCTTTGAGTCCCTAGGAAAAGGGAACTCATTTTAATATTAAGTTGTAGCAAATGTAAATTAAGAAAACACATGTGCTATAAAGTAATATTTTTAAATGAGTGACTGAAATAGGGCCACTTTTTTTTTTTTTTTTTTTTTTTTTGAAATAGCTGGTGAGGCAGACTAGACAGGTCAGTGTGTCCTAAGGGATTGGAGAAGTCTATATTAGGCAGTTGTAGCATTGGGAGGGCCCAGCAGCAGGGAATTTACAGAGGTCTAACTGGTCTGATAGTTCCATTTAACAAGGTTTGGTAGTAGATGTTGGGAATATGGAAGCCAAGAGGAAACTTTAAGACCTGCCAAAGTAAAATGGGAAGACAGGCAGGACAAAACAGAATTTCATTTCCAGAGGAGTAGGGGGACCCTAGAGGGCAACAGGGAGCCAGATGTAGGAAGAATAAAATTGTTATTATACTATGAAGAGCATAAAGCTAGGTTATGATTATCAGAAAAGCAAAGACCTAGAATTTAAGGATAATGTCTGTCTCACATGTTTGTTGTGATGAGTAATTGAATTAGCAAAGGCAAAATGTTTAGCACTAGTCCTGTTATTACTGCTACTGCTATTAATTTTTCTATTAATGTTGATATTGCTGCCTGGCTTTGGAGACTGATGGGCAAGGAAGGCAGAGAGCAGACATTCAAGGGAGATCATTGAATATTTGGAGGAATAAACCACTTGGGCCCAGATTGACTTCAGGTACCCTCCTCTTTCTTGCTGGAGGTACCAGAACTCTATTCTTTTCTTATAAAAGTTACTGCTATTTACTCTTTCTTTTAAATATTTTTTTTAAGTTGTTGGATGAACCTTTATTTAATTAATTAACTAATTTGTTTATTTATTTATATGCAGTGCTGGGAATACAACCTGTTGCCTCACACATGCAAGGCAGGTGCTCTGCCACTGAGCTACGACCCCAGCCCCTGCTACTTACTCTTAGTTTTATTTTCTTCCAGCTCTCCGTGAGGAGTAAAATCTGTAGTCTGTTCATCTCTCTTCGTAATCACAGAATAAGGTCTACAGTTAGGGGATAAGAAAAACAGAAACTTAAGAAGATTAAAATATGTAAGAAGTGTGTTTTCTTTCCTCTATGCTAACAATAACAGGAACTGGATTTACCCTCTGTGTAGGCAGCTTCCAAGAATGCTCCCCAGTGATCCCTACATCAGAATATTTACACCCTTGTGTTATCACCTGGCACATTATACTAGGGTTGGTTTGTGTGACTAAGAGAACATGGCAGAAGTAATGGATCATTTTTAAGGATAGGTTATTTATAAAATACATTGTGCCTTCTGCTTCTTTTCTCTTGCACTCATATTCCCTTTTTTCTCTCTTGCGTTTTCTCCTTTGCTTGCTCTCTTGTCTCTGTCTCTCTCTCTCTCTTGGATTGCTTATTCTGAGAGTAGTTAGCTGTCACGTTGTGAACATCCCAATGGTAAGAGCCATGTCATGAGAAATTGAGACCTGCCAACAACCAACAAGGAACTGAGACCTGTAGCCAACAGCATGTAAACGAGCCTTCTTGGAAGCCAGATCTTCCCAGCTAATCAGGCTTCTAGTCCTAGACTGCTGCCCTACTGACATCTTGACTGCAGTGTCATGAGATATGTTGAGCCAGGACTATGCAGCTTAGCTTCCCTATGATTGCTGGCCCTCAGAACTGTGGAAAAAACCCCAACAACTTTTTTTAAAGAGGCTAAGTTGGGGTGGTTTTCTGTGCAGCAAAAAATACTCTTTTGCCTTAAACAACTTAAGAACATATAAAATATGTACACAATGGTTTTTAGACATTGAATGAATAAGACTATGATCCCTGAAACTAATGAGATGAAGCCCTTTTATTGGACCAACTTACCGAAGAACCCAAAGATAATTTACTGGCTTCGTTGTAAGGAGGAGGAACCAAAACAGAGCCCAGCAGTCTTGTTGAGATAAGTAGAAAAAGATAAGAATTTGGGAAGACCAAGGTGTGGTTAGAATTGCAGGGCAGGGAAAAAAAAAAAAAAAAAAAAAAAAAAAAAGAATTGCAAGGCAGAGTACCAGTGAAAATGATGTGCTATGTGTGTGTAGGGGGTGCATGCAGGGGACACACAATGAGAACACACATTAAAAAGCAAGTGTATGAGCATCCTGGAGATCTGCAGGAGGTTCTCCTTGAGTCTGACTGAGTCTGATTTATAGATGCTTGACACCAGAGAAAATACTACTGGAAAACAGTAAGAAAAACAATTTCTAGAACTTATATAAGGTTAGAAATAGTGTTCTCACAGCCTACACTGAAAGATTTGTAGCACAGGGGGCCCAGAAGATTCCAAGTGATTTCAAGTAACTGTGCACCAAACACTAGAAGAATACAATTCAGAATTCAACAATGCTAAATTCACAGTTATTGTCATTTAATACAAAATTAAAATGTTTGCCTCACCTTCAGTAATGGATAGAACTTTCATACAGAAGATCAGTAAGGAAAGAGAAGATTCAAACAATAGCATAAACCAACTAGGCCTGACGGACATACTAAGAATATCAAGCAACAACCAGATACCCATTTTTCTCAAGTACAGTTGAAACATTTGCCACAAAGCATGGTTCAGTAAATTTAAAAAGATCGAAATGATAAAAAAGTATCTTCTCTAACGACAGTGAAATGAGGTTAGAAATCAAGTCAGTTAATTGAATACTAGAAAATTTAGAAAATTAACAAATTCAGTCAGCCCTCCATATTTGTGTGTTCTGCATTTGTGGAATCAATCAAGTACAGATTGAAAACTTTTAGGAAAAAAATTGCATCTGTACAGAATGTGTATAGACTTTTTCCCCTTGTTCCTTAAATGATAAAGTATAACAACTGTTTACATAGAATTTATATTTCATTAGATATTATAAGTAATCTATAGATGATTCAAATTATATGGAAGGATTTACATATGCTATGTGCAAATATTCTGCCATTTTATTTATTTGGTACTGTGGATTGAACCCAGGGACTCTTAACCACTGAGCCACATCCCCAGCCCTTTTTTATATTTTATTGAGAGACAGGGTCTTGCTGAGTTGCTTAGGGCCTCTTCAAGTTGCTGAAGATGGCTTTGAACTCAAGATCCTCCTGCCTCATCCTCCTGAGCCATTGGGATTAAAGGCATATGCCTCCACACCCAGCTACTCTGCCATTTTATGTAAGGGAATTGAACATTCTCAGATTTTGGTATCCTTTAGGGAGGGACCCTGAAACCAGTCTCTCAAGGATACCAAAGGATTACTATGTGCAGATATTAAACAGATTCTTAGTAGGTCAAAGTAAAAATACCATAGAGGAAATTAGAAAATACTTAGAGACAAGTGAAAATTTAAAAAAAAAAAAAAAAAAAAAAAAAACGTATTTGATGCATTGAAAACATGCTCAGAGGGAAATTAATAGCAGTAAATACTTACATTAAAAAAGAAAGATCTTGAAGGGGAGTGAGGGGAGGGTTGGGGGTGAGGGGATGGAAAGGACAATGGAATGAGATGGACATTATTACCCTGTATACATGTATGAATACACTACTGGTGTGACTCTGCACGGTGTTCAGCCAGAGGAAGAAGTTGTGCTTCATTTGTGTACAATGTGTCTAAATGCATTCTACTGTCATGTATGACTAATTAGACCAAATTTTAAAAATAAAAAATTTAATTAAAAAAAAGGACGATCTTAGCCAGTTGTGGTGGTGCATGTCTGTAATCCTAGTGACTCAGGAGACTGAGGCAGGAGGATCAGATTAAAACCAGCCTCAGCAATTTAGTGAGGTCCTAAGCAACTTAATGAGACCATAGTGAATCCATAAAACAGCAACCCTCAAAAACTCCATTTAAAGCTAATTAAAGGGGCTGGGGAGATAGCTCAGTCGGTAGAGTGCTTGCCTTGCAAGCACAAGGCCCTGGGTTCGATCCCCAGCACCCCAAAAAAAAAAAAAAAAAAAAAAAGCTAATTAAAAAATTGTGCAAATATTTAGGTACAAGATAGACACAAAAGAAATAGTTGTGTTTCTGTATGCCAGAAATGAACAATCCAAAAAGGAAATTAAAGTTCCATTACAAGTAACATCCAAAAGTAAAAGGAGTAGACTCCTTTATGAAATATGTGTGCACTGAAAAGTAGAAAACGTTGTTGAAATCAATTAGAAGGGGATCTAGGTAAATGAAAGGACATACTGTGTTCATGGATTAGAAAATTTAATGTTAAGATGGCATTACTAGCCAAAGCAAGTTACAGATTCATTGTAATTTTTATCAATATTCTAATGACCTTTTTTGTAAAAATGGGGAAGCTGATCTTCAAATTCATGAAACCCAAAAGGCCCAAATATTAAAAACAGTCTTGAAAAAGAAGAAGAAAGTTGGGGAACATATATTTCCCAGTTTCAAAATGTACGACTAGGCGTGGTAGCACATACCTGTAATCCCAGCTACTCAGGATGCTACGGCAGGAAGGTTTCAATTTTAAGACCAGCCTGGAAAACTTAGCAAGACCTTGTCTCAAGGTTTAAAAAAACAAAAAGAAACAAACAAAAAACCCTCTAAAAATGCAACTCAGTGGTAGAACCCTTGTGTAGCATGCATGAGGTCCTGGGTTCAATTCCCAATACACCACCTCCTTCCACTCCTCCAAAAAAGGGGAAAAAATACTTACTACAAAGCTACAATAATCAAAACAGTGTAATACTAGTGACACACATGCAACACACATACAACACACACACACACACACACACACACCAATAAATAGCATTGAGGGTACAGAAATAAACCTGTACATCTGTATGCAATTGAGTTTTGACAGTGACAGGACCATTCAATGGGGAAAGAATAATTTCTTCAACAAATTATCCTGGAAATATACATGCAAAACAATGAAGTTGGATCCCTGCCTCATACAGTATACAAACATTAACTCAAAATGGATCTGCGGCCTAAATATAAGAACTAAAACTCAACAGCAAAAAGACTACCCAACTAAAAAATAGGCAAGACTTGAATAGACTATTCTCAAAAGAGGATATCCTGGTAGCCAAGGTGAACATGATAAGAGATATTCAGCATCATTCATGATCAGAGAAATGCAAATGAAAACCACAATGAGGTACTACTTCATGCCTACTAGGATGGCTAGAATCAAGACTCCAACAATATCAAGTTTTGGTATAGATGTGGAGAAACTGAAACTCTCTTATATTGCTGGTGGGAATATTAAATAGCTAAGCTATTGTGGAAAAGTGTTTGTTCCTCAAACTAAATTGTCATCTGACCCAGAAATTCCATTCTTAGATATGCATATGAAACAATTTACTCAAATAAATGTATACCTGCATGTTCATAGTAGTACTATTTTCAGTAGATAAATTGTGGAAACATCCCAAATACCCATCAATGAATGAATGGGTGCATTTATTTTACTTACATTCCATATAATATTGCTTAGCCATAGAAAGAAAATGATGTACTAATACATGCCACAATGCAGAAGAACCTTGAAAACAATTTTAAATGAAAGAAATCAAGCAGTATGATTTCATTTATATGAAAACTCCGGAATACATAATCCATGGAGATAGAATGCAGATTGATGGTTGCCAGGGCCTAAGGGGTGAGGAGGAATGGGTAACACTGCCTAATGGGCATGCAGTTTCCTCATGGAGTAATAATGTTTTGGGCTAGATATAGGTGATTGTTGAACAATATTGTGAATGTACTAAATGTTACTGTATTGTTCACTTGAAATGGATTAATTTGATATTGATGTTATGTTGATTTCATTTCCATAAAAATTAAAATGTTTACAAAGAAGAAAGCACACATCATTCATAGCCAAGATAAATAAATCACTGATTAGAAAGATTGGTGATTGATTAGCAGACAAAGGTGTGACAAAGGTGCTCTAAATGTTCAAGAGAAAGGAAATCAGGAACATGATGTAAAAATAGGTAGAATATACAAAAATATTCCCAAATGCAATTTCTAGAGGTTGAGTGCAATATCTGAAATTAAAAAATACTGAATGGAATTAGCCTATTATGTCTCCTTGTTGTATATATAGGGCTCCTCAAAAAACCCTAAACAGTTTCTCAATTTGAGTTTTTATATGTGTCCTTTGTATAGGATGATGGGACGGACATAGGGTTAATAGCACATAAGTCTCTAGAAGAAAAGATTAGGGAGCTCGAATACATAGAAATTGTGGCTATTCAAAGTGATACATAGGGTGGAAAGACTGAAACAATAGTGGTACATCAGTGAGCTGTGGGATGATGTCAGGTGGTCTGAGATAACATGTAAGTAGAGCCCCAGTAGTAGGGAGGGGAATAGACAAAATATTAGAAGAAATAATGATTGAAAAACCTTCTATGTTTAGTGAAAACTATAAACCCACAGATCTAAGAAGTCAATGAGCATGAAATGGAAGAAACATTAAAGATGCACACCAAGTCTCATCATAATCAAATTGCTGGAAACCAGTGATACTGAAAGAAAATCTTTCAAGGAATGTGAGGTAAAAAGAAACATTATAAATAGAGAGGTGTTTTGTTTTTGTTTTTGCCTCACACATGCCAGGTAAGCACTCTACCACTGATCTACTGCCCAACCCTGAACAGAAATACAGAGAAGGATTACCACAGACCTTTTCTTAGAAACTGTGGACCACAAGAAAGTGGTGTAACATCTTTAAAGTAATGAAAGAAAAATATTTATTAAAGTAGCATTCTATTGCTATTGAAAATACTTTTCAGAAAGAAGTGATTTTTTCTTGTGTTTCTTAATTATGTTAAAATATACATAAGTTTATCATTATAACCATTCTTAAGTGTACAGTTCTGTGACATTAAGTGCATGTATATTGTCCTGCAACCATCACTATCATTTCTAGATCCTTTTTTCATTTTCCCAAACTGGAGCATTATACCCATTAAACCATTAACCTTTAAAATTAACTATTATACCCATTAAAACCAACTCCCCATTGCCCTCCCACCAGCCCATTGCAACTGTCATTCTACTTTCTGTCTCTATGAATTTGACTACTCTTAAGTACCTTCATATAAACAGTCATGCAGTATTATTGTGACTGGCTTAAGCTTTTTTTAGCTTAATGTCTTCAAGATGCATTCATGTTGTAGCATACACTATATTTCCTTCCTTTTTATGTTTGAAATTTTTTTTTAGTTGTAGATGAACACGTTACCTTTATTTTATTTATTTATTTTTATGTGGTGTTGAGAATTGAACCCAGTGCCTCACACATGCTAGGAAAGTGCTGTACCATTGAACCAGAACCCCAGCCCAATTTCCTTCCTTTTTAAGGTTGAATAATATTCTAATATATTTATTAGAGCATCACATTTTGTTTATCCATTCATTGTTGGTGAACATTTGGGTTGCTTCTACCTTTATGTTATTGTGAACAGTGCTACTGTGAATGTGGATGTATAGATATTTATTTAGGTCCGTTCTCTCAGTTCTATGTGTGCAGAGAAACTTGAAAACAATGCCCTGTAATAAAGTGAATAATGTATCAAAACTAGCACAGAGGTGACACAGATGATAGAATTAACAGGACAATATTCATATGTTCAAGAAGTCAGAGATATAGATAATACAAAAAGACCAGTATGAAACTTACAGAGATGAAAACTACATCTGAGAAGAAAAATATGCCAGATGAGATTAAAGTGAAATTTGACATTGCTAGAAAAATAACTAATGAACTTGAAGACACAGCAATAGAAACCATCAAGAATGAAACACAGAAAAAAATAATTTTTAAAATTAAGAAGCATCAGCAATGTGTAGGGTACCTTCAAGCAGCCACATGTATGAGGAATTGAAGTTCCTGAGGGAAGCAGGGCACAGATAAAAGTATTTCAGAAAATAATGACTAAAACCTTTCTAGACTTAGTGAAACCAGAAACCTATAAATCCAAGAAATTAAATGAATTCCAAGTGTAAGAAATATAAAATAATATCAAGGTATGTCATTGTCATATTGCTGAATGCAAATGTTAAAAAGAAAATCTTAAAAGTGGCCAGAGACTTGGTCATATTATGTGCAGAGGAGCAAAGATTAAGATGTGATCAAGGAGCCAGATGTGGTGGCACATGCCTGTAATCCCAGCAGCTTGGAAGGCTGAGGCAGAAAGATTGCAAGTTCAAGGTCAGCCTCTGCAACTAAGTGAGTCCCTAAATGACTTAGAGAGACTCTCTTTCAAAACATAAAATAAAAAGGTCTGTGGCTTAGTGGTTAAACACCCCAGGGTTCAATCCCTGGTACTAAACAAACAAATGAACAAACAAAAAAACTGACAAAAGCAGGAAATGGAGAAACATCTTTGAAGTACAGAAAGATGAAAAGTATCAACCTAGAGTTCTGTATTGTGAAAATAGGTTTCAAAAACAAAGATGAGATAAACATTTTCAAATACACAGATGCTGAATGAATGCATCACTAATATTCCCCATCTAGAAGAAAATTAAGTTCTCCTTCATTCAGTAGGAAAATCATACTCAGTGCAGATAACGGATTTACATAAAAGAAGTATGCCATAAATAACAAATACTTAAATCTTTTTTCCTTCATAATTGCCTTAAATGATAATTGACTGAAGTAAAAATATTAAAAAGTTATTGTGGTTTTATGACATACATAAAAGTAAACTGTATGACAGCAATAGCCCAATGGCAGAGAGGGAGAAATGTAAGTGTACTATTACAGTTTTTATGCTCTACATGAGGGAATTTAATATCACTTGAGGGTAGATTTATAAGTTAAAGATAGTATACTATGACAGAGCAGCCATGAAAACAGCTAAATACATAATTGTAACTAATAATCCAAAAATAGGGACATAAATTGGAATCAACAACATAATCCAGCAAAAACCAAGAAAAGATGAAAAAGCAAAGACCAGATAGCACAAATAAAACAAATAGTAAAATGATAGACTCAAAGTAACTGTATGAATAATCACATTAAATGTAAATAGTCTACCTAAAATGCAAGAAGTAAAATCAAGAGTCAGTAAATGGAATGCTATCAAACTAAAAAGCTTCTTCACAGCAAAGGAAAAAATCAGGAACATAAAGAGAGAACCTACAGAATGGGAGAAAATCTTTGCTACCTGCACCTCAGATAGAGCATTAATCTCTAGGATATACAAATAGCTCAAAAAAAACTTAACGAAAAACAAACAACCCAGTCAATAATGGGCAAAGAAACTGAACAGGCACTTCACAGAAGAAATACAAATGATCAACAAATATATGAAAAGATGTTCAACATATCTAGCAATTAGAGAAATGCAATAAGACTGCACTGAGATTTCATCTCACTCCAGTCAGAATGGCAATTATCAAGAATACAAGTAACAATAAGTTGGCGAGGATGTGGGAAAAAGGGTACATTGATACATTGCTGTTGGGAGTGCAAATTGGTGCAACCACTCTAGAAAGCAGTACGGAGATTCCTCAGAAAACTTGGAATGGAACTACCATTTGACCCAGTTGTCCCACTCCTTGGTATATACCCAAAGAACTTCAAAATCAGCATACTCAAGTGATGCAGCCACATCAGTGTTTGTAGCAGCTCGATTCACAATAGCTAAACTATGGAACCAACCTTGGTGCCCTTCAACGGATGAATCGATAAAGAAAATATGGTATATATACACAATGGAATATTACTCAGCCATAAAGAAGAATGAAATTATGGCATTTGCTGGTATTTGGGTGGAATGGGAGAATATCATGCTAAGTGAAATAAGCCAATCCAAAAAAAAAAAAAAAAAAAAAGCTGAATGTCCTCTCTGATATTTGGATGCTAACACACAGTAAATGGGGAAAAACAGAAGTTCATTGGATTAGACAAAGGGGGATGAAGGGAAGGGAATAGGGATAGGAATAGAAAAGACGAGAATGAATCAGACATAACTTCTCTATGTTCATATATAAATACATGACCTGTGAAACTTCACATCATGTACAACCACAAGAATGGAATCCTAATAAGAATAAGCTACACTCTGTGTAGGCATATTATATCAGAATGTACTCTATTGTCATATATCTAAAAGGAACAAATTAAAAAAATGTAAATGCTGTAAACCCCCAGATTTAAAGGTTGATATTTTCAGATTGTATAAAACAGCAAGATATCTGTATGCTTGCCTAAAGAAATATAAACACAGGTAGATTTAAAGAATAGAAAAAATACAACATGGTAACCTAAAAAGAAATTTGAAGTGGTTCAAAGTAGATTTTAGAGCAAGGACCATTACCAGGGATAAAGAAGTTCATTTCAGTAATTTCTCTCAATAATTGATATATATATTAAAAAAAAAATAGGACAAAAAGGCACCAAAGATACAGTAGACTTGACATTGCTTTTATAGCATACCCTACCTAAGAAGAGCAGAATACACACTTGTTTACAAGTTCATACATAACATTTACCAAGATGACACTTTTGTAGGCCATGAAACAATTCTTAGTGAGTTCAAAAGGATCCAGGTCATAGAATTTTTTAAAATACTTTTTAGTTGTCAATGGATATTTATTTATTTATTTATATGTATGTATGTGGTGCTGAGGATCGAACCCAGGGCCTCATGCATGCCAGGCAAGTGCTCTACCACTGAGCCACATCTCCAGCCCCAGAAAGAATGTTTTCTGATTACAGTGAAATTAAATCATTAGCAGAATGATCTTTGAAAATCCCCAAATATTTAGAAATTAAGTAACACACAAACAACCCATGATTATAAAAGGAGAAATGAAAGGGAAAAGCAGGAAGTATTTTAAGCTGAATGATAATGTCAATATGACATATTAGAAGATGTTGCTATACTAGGTCTTGGTTTTGGAAATTTATAGCACTAAATATCAGAAAAGAAGAAAGCTCTCAAATGATTTCAACTTTCACCTTAAGAAGAGCAAATTAATCCCAAAGGAAGCCAAAGAAAATAGGTAACCTAAATAGCTTTATATGTTTAAAAAAATAGACATTTTAGTTGGTTAAAATCCTCTCACAAAGAAAGATCTAGATAGTTTAACTGATTAATTTTAACAGACACTTAAGGAAGAAATATCAATTTTATAAAACATTATAAAATATTGAAGCAATGGAAATATTTTTTAAGGTTTGTGATGTCAGGATTACTGGGATACAAGAGCCAAAGACAATAAGAAAACTGAAGAGTAATACTTTTCACAAACATAATTGCAGAAATCTAAAACAAGTTTTAGCAATTCTAATTCATCAGTATATGGAAAGGATAGTGTATCATTGACTACGTGTGGTTTATCCTAGCAATACAGGGTTGGTTTAACATTCAAACAAATCAATTAATGTAATAACCATATTAAACTATAAAGTAAAAATTGCGTTATCATTCTTGATAGAAATCACTTGACAAAATTTAGTATCTGTTCTTGAAAACACTTAGCAAACTAGAAATGGAAGTGAACTTCCATAATTTATAATGCATATCTATGATAAACTTCAGTAGTCCAAATTGAACACTTTTTAAGAAAACCCAAGAAGACAGAAATACCCATTTTCACTAGCACTATTCAGCATTTGCCTGGTGGTTTTAGCCAGTACAATTGGGCAAATCTGGCAGAATTCTGCTGTAACTAATGAATGATTATAGCAAGATTGCAGAATATAAGCCACTTGTAATCCTAGTGACTTGGGGGGCTAAGGCAGGAGGTTCATAAATTTGAGACCCTACGTCACTTAGTGAGACCCTGTCTTAAAATAAAGATTAAAAAGGGCAAAAGGGCTGGGGATGTAGCTCAGTGGTAGAGCACCCCTGGGTTCAAGCCCCAATACTAAAAAAAAAAAAAAAAAAAAAAATTGCAGGATATACAAAAACCAATTGTGTTTCTGTAAATATTTTCAGTAGCATCAAAATGTGAAATACATATAGATAAATTTAATAATGTTGGGATTAAAAACAGCATTGCTAAGAGAAATTAAACTGCCTAAATAGAGAAATATGATTGATTTTCATTGTTCATGGATTTCTTATTTGTGAATTGGCCTCTTTATTAAAATGCATTTGTAATCCCCAAATCAATATTTTTTAATTTTTGTGGTGATTTGCAGATACTTGCAGAGTGGTGAAAATGAACAAGTCCACATTCTGCTGTCTTGTTTCAGCTTTCATATGTAAGCAAGTGACCTTATCTTGGATTATTTAGTGTCACATTTTTTGCATTTCTGTGCTTCTTGTTTATTTCATTGTTTAAAATGGCTCTCAGTTGTAGTTTTTAAGTTCTAATATAGTATTCCTAAGCCCAAGAAGGCTCTGATATGCCTTATGGAGAAAATACATATGTTAGGTAATCTTCATTCAGGCACAATTACTGGGTTGTTGGCTGTGAGTTCAGTATTAATCAGCCAAATATGTGTTTATTTACAAATATATGAAAGTGTGTGTATATATTTATTGGGGGTCTTTAAACAGAAACACATATAAAACAAGATTATATACGGATCAATTGACAAAAATGTGACCAGTGGCTTGTAGGAATCTAACTTTGTATTTGCCCTGGTATGTGAGTTCAGTATCCATGAACTCACTGTTGGTTGCAACTTTATAGAACATATCTATCACTGGCACATCATTACCTCAATAATGAGAATTAACTATCTTTTTCATGGGTTGGAAGACTTAACTTTGTTAAAATGTCGATTTTCACCAAAGTAATCCATAGATTTATACTCTAATCTTTATATGCTGTATTGTCAAAATGGACAAAATAAATCGCAAATTAAAACCATTTACCATTGTACATCTATTAGAATAACTGACATTAAGAAGACTGATCATGGCATGGGCTGGGGAGATAGCTCAGTTGGTAGAGTGCTTGCCTTGCAAGGCACAAGGCCCTGGGTTCAATCCCCAGCACCGCAAAAAAAAAAAAAAAAAAAAAAAAAAAAAAAAAAAAAAAAAAAGACCATAACAGTGTTGGTAAGGATGCTGTATGCTTTTGTAGTGTTTAAATCTCAAGATAGCTTATTGGAAGTTGGAGATTGCAGACATGACACTTAGGGCATGCTTTGAATTAGATCCTTGAGCATCTTCTTTCTGTTTTTCAGAATCGTGGTGGCACTGTCAAGACTTTATAAAGGACAAGAGCAATTAGGATTTAAGACATATTATAAATCATTTCCTACTTTTGGTATGGCTTCATAAAGTAATAATATTAAAGTTAAACATGCTCATTGTAAAAATAGTAAAAGAATACAGTATATTGAAATAGAAAGTGAGAATATCCCCATTCCCACTCTTTAAATACATGCACTTTTAAAGAAGATAAAGATATGATCAGTAAATAAGCTGCAACTTTTTAAATTCAGCATTTTGCAGTGTTTTCTCATGTCACTCTATAAGCCCGATACCACTTTTAGCTAGCTTCCTAGCTAGCTAGCTATGTAGCTTTCTTGCTTTCTCTGTTTTCCTTCTCTCTCCCTCCGTCTCTTAGTTTGTTCCTTCCTTTCTTTCTTTCTTACTCTTTCCTCCCCTCCTCTCCCCTTCTCTTTCTATCTCCCTTCCCCCCCACCTTCTCTCCTCTCTCTCTCTCTCTCTCTCTCTCTCTCTCTCTCTCTCTCTCTCTCTTTCTTTCTCTCTCTCTCTCCTTTCTGGGGATTTAACCCAGGGATACTTTAATACAGAGTTTTATCCCCAGCCATTTTTATTTTTATTTTGAGATATGGTCTGGATATGTTTCTTAGGGCCTTGCTAACCTTGCTAAGTTGATGAGGAGCCTGGCCTCAGATTTGTGATCTTCCTGCTTAACTTCCCAAGTCACTGGTCACTGGGATTACTAGCATTATTACCACCTGCACCCCACTGTTTTAGTCTTTTCAAAGCTGCATAGTTCTAGGGCTGGAACATAGCTTAGGGGTAAAGTGCTTGCCTGGCATGCAGAAGATCCTGAATTCAATCCCTAGTGAAAAAAAAAGTTGTGACCTCAAAGCTGCATTTTCCTTGTAGCTTATTTCATCAATCCATTATTGATGGATAAAATTTTATCTTATTTGTAATTCTTGTTACTAGAGTCTTGCTGTTTACATTGTTTATCTATCTATCTTTCTTTCTTTCTATATCTTGTTTTAATCTTCCTGTTGTATTTAAATCTAGATGTAGAGTTGCTGTTTTAAACTTAGGTACAATGGAAACTTTAATCCATATTGTACACCAAAAATTAGTGCTCATTTATGTTTGCATCAGTAGTGTTTGCAACCATTTTCTGACATCCTTGCCAATACTTAATGTGAATTAAAAAAACTTATGATAATGTACTGTACATTTAAAAAAGCTAGAAGAAAGGATTTTGAAAGTTTTTACCATAAAGAAATGATAAATATTTGAGCAGGTAGAGATGCTTAACCTGATTTAAATATTACACAACATATACGTGTATTGAAATATCATATTACTCCATGAGACATTACAATTTTTATATATCAGTTAAAAATAAATTTAATTAAAAAAAATAAGAAAAAGAATCACCAGTCTGTTAAATCTCACTGGAATTTGTATTATTTCTTTCTTTAATCTTTTTTTGAACAGATATGTTTACTCAACAAATTATGTGAGTTGGAGCTGGGAATGTAGCCTAGTGGTAAAGCACTTGCCTAGCACATGTTAGACCCTGGGTTCAATCCTTAACAGTCCCCCCCCCCCCCAAAAAAAAAAGGAAACTAAAAAATTACATGGATTGTATACATTTGCTCTTTTTTCTGTTGACTTTAAAAACACTGATTTATCTTATCTTTGTATTTTATAGATGTTAACAGTTTGTCTTCTTATGTTACAAGTGTTTCCATACCTCTAGTTTATAGATTGTCCCTTAGTGTCTTTTATCATATGCTCTGCTTTACTGAAGTGTTGCATTTTTATGTTGTTAATTATCAATTTTTTTTCTTTTGTAGCTTCTATGTTTCTTGTCTTTAAGGCCTTCCGTATTACAGGACTATGAGTTAGTCCAATGTTTTGTGCTTTTGTGTTTTTTTTGTTTTTTGTTTTGCGGTGCTGGGGGTTGAACCCAGGGCCTTGTGCTTCCAAGGCAAACACTCTACAAACTGAGCTATATCCCTAATCCCTTTTGTGGTATTTTATATTCTAATGCTTCTGGAATTTATTTTTGTGTTTATGTGAGATAGGAACTTAAATTTTTTCCTGGTAAATAAATGTTTTATAGAGTTGTTCAACACTTGAGTAGTTCAGCAATGATTTTGCTTGGGCAGCCTTAGGTTAAGGTCTAATTTGAAGTTACAATGTTTGTTTAGTTATAGCTGTGTACAGAGAGTAGCATTTCTTCTAGAAGGCAAACGAGTCTATGGAAGGTAAATTCCTTTGCTCTTTGTCTTTAATTTTATTTTTTTCCCCTTGGAAGTTAGGGTGAGTTTCTTCCAATAGAAGAGCATAGGGAGAGGGGAGCCAGGAAAGAGACATAGAAACTGTCCAAATCACTTCTAGGACTAGAGATAGAAATGGACTCTTCTTTGCATAAATTTGCTTTGACGGAGGAGAAGGACTGTGATTTTACTAGCAACAGCTGTGGCTGCCATATAGCTACTTTTAGAAAGTTTGCTACTCTTGAGTTCTGGTTTAGGAAACTTTTGGTGTTGTAGTGAATTCTAGTTACATTTCCCCCTCACTATTGCCTTCCATTCATTCTACATTGTGTTAATGTTCTGCTTGCATTTGTCAGATATGATGTATTCTGGCTTTTTCCCTTGTCTTTGAAAAGCTTAGATTTTCCCTCATCTTACCTTGGTGTATTCCTGCTTTCCTTAACTAACCTGATTACCACCTCTTAAAACTTCCTTTCTACACAGCTTTATTACAGCGCTCAAAGTATTGTAATTTATTGTATGTATCTGTTGTCTTCTTTCAAGAATATGAGCTCTTTTGAGGACAGAGAATTTACTTATTCATTGAAAACTATGAGCTAGGTTATTTTGGTATAGTCTGAAGATATGAGTTCCAGAGAGTCCAAGACATTTTGCAAAGATATAAAAGTAGAGTATATCTAAAAAAATATAATGTATCTATGCTTTTGTTGGATATGTATTTACTATTGTTACCATTGTTCCTTATCAAATTTATGGTGCATTACATGTAAATAAATTTCAGATCAGTTAAGGTAGAATATTCCCTTACACATATATGAGAAATCTTAAGTATAATTCATATAATACTTGGGAATTTTTATGGAAAAATTCTTAGGCATATATGATAAATCAATGGGAAAAGTAATAACATTCTTTTTACAGATATTCAAGAATTCCTTTTGTATGAACGAAATCAATTTATCCTAACAGAATTTTAGTTCAAAATATTTTTATAATAGCCATGAAAAACATTTGTATAACTTTATTAATAGTTTTAGTACTTGATGATAGTATGTTTTAATATTTATAATCACAATAATAGTGGATTCTTAATCATAGTTAACAGTGCCTTATATCATTTTATTCAATCCGTGTAATCATCCAATGAGATAAAAACAACTACTATCCCTATTTTACTGTACAGAAGGTGAGATTTAAGTTTTTTCTTAAGGTCACGTAGATATCAGGAAGTGACAGAGATATTCCAAAACATGTTCTTTACCAGAAGGAGAAACCAGCAACCCAGTTGCTCTCTCCAAATGGCAGTCTTAGATTATGAAATCCATTATTATCAGTTTTATTTACTTTTAAGTAGGCTCTTACTCATCCAACTACCCAGTGAACTTGAAGTTTACTTCAGAATAACTTCAGGGGTGATATTCTTAGGTTTCTTGAAAATGTCTACCTATGTCACATTGTGTTTCTCATTTTTTGCATTTCTTAAATGTTATATATAAATGTTATATATAAGTTATATATGTTTATATATATGTGTATTTATTTTTTATGTCTGTGTGTGTGGTACTGGGGATTGAACTCCAGGCCACAGACATGCTTGCAAGTGCTCTACCACTGAGCTATACGTACCCTCAGCTGTGTATCTCAATTTTTATAGAGCAGTTTGTTTTATAGTTTTGTAGATGCTTTATCCAAATTTTGGTATAATTCTAAAATTATTGCTATATCATTAGGGCTCTGTCAAATAGTTAATACTAATAAGATTTCTGATTAAATAGGGGAATAGCTTTTTAAAATAAAGTTTTAATCATTTTGTAAAGGAAAACATTGCAACCACAGTTATTTTCCAATCTATTTAAATATTTTGGATTTTAATTTAGAAGTTTTATCAAAGTAAGATCTTGGGCTCGGGATATAGTTCAGTGGTGGAGTGCTTGCCTAGCATTTGCAAGATACTGGGTTTGATTCCTAGCACTGCACAAACAAAACAAAGCAAAGTAGGATCTTGCACATCTCTTAAACCAAAACATCAATCATACTTTAAAATGTTTAATTGAATTCATGTTAATTTTTTGAAGCACAGAATTAAAGTTTGTGGAATATAAATTTTATAGCATGTTATTAGCACTTCCTTAAAAGGATTTAGATCAGTTTTTTTTTTTTTTAAATCAAGAAAGGCTTATGTGACTATAAATGTACCATCTTATTCACTTTTCGGTGGGGGAGGTGCTGGGGATTGAACCCAGGGAAATTCTACCACTGAGCTACATCCCTAGACTGTTTTATTTTTTATTTTGAGACAGGGTCTCCCTAAGTTGTCCAGCTGGCCTTGAACTTATGATGCTTCTGCCTCAGCCTCCCTAATCACTGAGATTGTAGGTGTGCACCACCACACTGGCTTAATAACTTTTTAATGTATTTAAAACTTGTACAATTAAGCATTCACACTATAAAATTTTACATTATAGCAGCTATGCTCCTCATATTTTTGCATCGAACAGATGAATATACAGCATTGTTGAGTTATGAAAATTGCACATTAATGCTAGGGTTGTGGCTCAGTGGTAGAGTGCTTGCCTAACATGTGTGAGGCACTGGGTTTGATCCTCAGCACCACATATAAGTCAATAAATAAATAAAAGGTTCATCAACAACTAAAAAAAATTTTAAAAAATTACACATTAGTATAACTGCTTTTCCAGTATTACATGAAATAGGCTGATTTTTACCAGATTTTCAATATTTTTTCATTTTTAGGAAAATGTCATTCTACTTTTGCTATTTGTTGCACTTGAATGTTTCATATCATGGTAAGCAAGAACTAAAATTGATTATAGCTGCAGGTCACCAAATTTTCCATGATGACTGATTTTCTGAATTGAACAGGACATTTTATGAAATGCTTCTTTGCCTGATACACAGTGGATTAAGTAAAATGTGGGTTTTCTCAAGCTTCTCTTGTCTTTTATCTTTGTGCTGTTCCCAAAAGAAATAATTGCTAGTTTTTATGTTTTTTTTTTTTTTTTTTTGAAAACACTTAGAATAGTTTAATTGTAGATTCATCTGTCAACTATATTGGTCCTAAACTTGGTTATGTAGATTTTTGCTCTTTTTACTTATGTTTTATCAGGTATGTATGTAGTTTTCTTATAAAATAGTTTCTTTTTTTTTAAACTGTATTTTATTTATCTAGTTTTATGTGGTTCTAAGTGCCTTACATGTGCTAGGCAAGTGCTGTATGACTGAGCCATAAGCCTAGCTCATAAAATAGTTTCATAATCATAATGTTCATGATCAAGTCATTGTAGCAAATTATTGATTTAAGAGTAATTAGAAATTTTAAAGAGTACTATTTTCCACACTAAACCTTGCCATAGAAAGTTTGAAGACGAAGTTCCTACAAAATCATCAATTTCTATTCATTTTATGTATTCTCCATACATTGTGCCTATAGTTTATTTAAATAAAACCTGCAAGTTGTATAGCTAGATTTTAGAATTTTTATTGGCATTGATCAATGGGTGATGAAAGAAAAACTGAAGATTAGTTAAATCTGTCTACAAATGAGATGAAAAATATAGGATAAAATAGTTTAATATAGTGTTAGGGGAATATTCTGAAGCTATAATAATAACTTGTATTTACAGTACAGTTT
Source organism: Sciurus carolinensis (assembly GCF_902686445.1). Lineage (NCBI taxonomy): Eukaryota > Metazoa > Chordata > Mammalia > Rodentia > Sciuridae > Sciurus > Sciurus carolinensis. Next base: position 61,841,903 of record NC_062213.1, read on the forward strand.
AGAAAAACATACATTTAAAATCTTGAACTCTCAATAAAATTTTGAATTAAATAAGGTAGATTTCTTACCCTCATTTTATAGAAAGAATAGGTTTAGTAACTTTAAGTAAAGTCATTAGAATCTTGAAGATTAGGGAAGGATTTTTTTAAACAATATATAAAAAGCATAAACCATAATAGAAAAGATTGGTAACTCTTGGTATTCACACCTGTAATCCCAACTGTGCGGTAGGCTGAGGAAGAATACCAGATTTGAGTCTAGCCTGAGTAACTTGATGAGAACTTGTCTCAAATAAAAAAGGGCTGAGGATGTAGTTCAGTGGTGGAACACTTGCCTAGCATGTATGAGGCCATGGGGTCAATTCCTAGTATCATACATATGGGAAAAAAAAAAAAAAAGAACTCTAACATATAAGATAATCAATAAAGAAAGGACAGAAGCAGTTCACAGTGATCCATAAAGTAAGAGAAAATGTTTAACCTTATAGTAATCTGGGCATGCAAATAAAAATAATGGTGGGGAAAAATGCCCAACAAATATTAGTGGGATACCATTTGTCAAACATCGTTATAAAAATTAAAATGCATGACCATACTTCATATTTTCAAACTTGAGAATAAATTGTAATTTTCATGCTGCCAGGAGTATAGTGCTATTTAGCAGCATTTTCTTATAAGAGTGAAGAATTGAAAGCACCTAAATGTCTCTTATTAGAGGTGTGGATAAAAATACTACTACATTATTGTCATGGAAATTCTATAGTAGTTAGATGTAATTCACTAGATTATATAGGTTAAAATCTTAAATACATAATGAAGAGAGAGGAATGTAAATTGTGAAAATTCTAAGTTTATTTAATTTATGTATTTATTTATGTAAATACAAAGCCAAATGTATCACAACTGTATTTTCTCATGAATATACATGTATGCCCATAAATGTATTTTGAAATATCCTAGAGAAGTATATTCTAAATTTATATAGTAGTAGTCCCCAGAAAAAATAAAAGAAACTTAATTGAAATGTTATACTTTTTTTTTTTTAAGAGAAAAGATTCTTAACTATAATACATGATATAATCAAGATTTAAAGTAAATATGGAAAATGTTAACAATTTAAGTTCTGATTGTTCAGTAGTGGACATTTGTTTAATTATTTTTTTCTTCTTTTTACTTCCAGAATTTCCTTTAAAAAAAAGAAAGAAAAGGAAGTTTAATTTGCTTAGGGTTCCCAAATATAATTGGAAGAGCAACTACTTACTTTTAGAACTTGAGTCCCAAGTCTGTAAAGTTTTCTACTAACATGCTGCCTCCAAATGAGAAGGAAAAAAATGAAAATGAAAGGCTACAAAAGGTGGACAGAATTAGCTTTTTAGTAATAAGCAGTCAAGAATTTATTTGTTTATGATAATATTTCTTGAGAGGAAAGGAAATTTATAAGAAAGTAAAAATTGTAATTTTATTAGATCTATGCTCTTGTCACTTATGTGTAGAGAGCAACTTAGGTTTTTAAGAAAAAAGGTTCTTTTTTTGTTTAAAATGTGATATATACTTCTGTTGCATGTAATGGAAGACATTAGATGATTTGATTTTTTTAAATACAAAATTTATGAAAATAATTTAATTCATATATACAATCTAATTTTAGTCCAAAAAGTCAAAATTAGTTTTCTTCAATTTTGTAAAGTCATTCTTGACAAAAACTTTACAGCCTTTTTATTTACAGCTTCTCTCCAAGATAAAATGGCAAACCCCAAAGAGAAAACTCCAATGTGTCTGGTAAATGAGTTGGCCCGTTTCAATAGCATCCAACCCCAGTATAAACTTCTGAGTGAAAGCGGGCCTGCTCATTCAAAGGTAAGGTTATGAAGAGAGGTGGTCAGACATGCTTATCAAACTAGCACACTTACCGTCTCAGGTGTTAATTGTATATTATTTTGGTGTGTGGGGTGGTGGATGCCCTGGAGGCTCTTTGTTTTGTATCAATAATATTTTGAAGTGTAAAAAATTTTGTCACATTATGATTTGAACTCTTTGAAACATGGTACCTCACAAAAACCTTATCAAAAATACAAGAAATACAGGTTTCTAAAATTTCCATTTTGTAAATTGAGAAACTCAGGCACAGAAAAATGACTTGCTTTATAGTTCATAATTGACAGTACTAGCATTTAAGTACGTTCTTTGACTCCAAGTCGGTGCTCTTTCCATTAAATCACAGCTGCTGCAGTATAATGGAGATAGAGCAGATAATTCAGTGGTTAACTATTGATACCTCTTCTCCAGTGTGATGTTTAATTCTAAGATACATCATTTATGAAAGTTGTATATTCCAGCATTATTATCTGTGCATTGTTATAATATTGTTCTTTTCGATGGAAAAGCAATTTGTACGTAGCTACATACACATGTTTACTTATATACTTGTTAAAAAGAAGTCTACAACTAGTATATTTGATTTCTGTTCATCTGAGAAAAAACTCAGTTGTGCATAATTTTCCTTGGTACCTTTTATGTATGGGATATGATAATTTTATATTTTTATATGCAATGTGGAAACAGTTGATCTGTAAGAGTTGATTAATCTTCATAAAGCCATTGACTATTGGGTTGTTTTCTCTCATCTCCCTTAAAGTAATGAAAATGAAACTAAAATCTGTCAATGTTGCTCCCTGCTAGAGACTTTTCTGAAGGACTTATGTGCAACTATTTAATTTTTTCATATTATCTCTTGTATTAACAGAGAAAATAGTGTGGCTTGGCTTTACTTGTTCATCTGTGTATCCTGACTCTCTTTTATCCTGACTTTCTGCTCTTAATCATATTGAACTGTTTGCATTTCTCAGAATATTTCATATTATTTTCTCATTTCTGTGCTCTGACTAAGTTAGATTATCTTTCTGCCTTGAAGATCTTTTTGCTTTTATTCATTTTGAACACCAAACTTACTTGTCCTGTCTTCCAAACTTCTGTGAAACCTCTGATCTTTCCGCTGGGCCTCCAATAGGACCTGAAGTTGTAGTGGTTACTGTATTGTGTACAGTAATATACGTTGTTCATTACTTTTGTGCTACCCTCTGCTTATTTAGGGTTGTTTATTTACTATTCCTTATGTTCCTGGCACATGTCCTTCTCGGCTCCTTATTACCAATACTAGATACTCTTCCTTGAGATAATTCTCAGCTTTGATTTCATCTAATCAAAATAACTCCACACTTCCCCTCATGATAGTCATTTATTGACCTCTTGGTGATTCCATCACATTTTTTTTGGCTCACTTTCACTTTCTTCAGCTTTCCTTCCATTTAAATTTTTGGTGATTTTTTTTTTTTTTTTTGGGGAGGTGTTTGGGGGAGCGAGTACTGGGGATTGAACCCAGGGGATCTTTACCACTAAGCTACATCCCCAGTCCTTTTTATTTTTTATTTTGAGAGAGTGTGTTGCTAAGTCACCGAGGGTCTCACCAAGTTACTGAGGCTGGCCTTGAACTTGCAGCCTTTCTGCTTCAGCCTCTGGAGTCACTGGGCTCCCACATCTGGCTAAGTTTGGTGATTTTAACATCTAACTAGATGATTGTTCCAACATGCTGACCTTTCAGTTCCTGGAACTTTTCCATTTATCTTGCCCTTTACTTGCCTTCAGCCACTCTTTTCTGTAATTGCATTCTTGACCTTATCACTACCAGTAACTGAAAGACCCTCCATAATTTTGGTTTCTAGGACTTATCTCTTGCTGACACAAACCTCATAACTTTCTAGATCACTGTTTCTTGTAATTTGATTTCAACAGTCCTTCCATACAACCAGTCTATTGATTCTACCACCTTTTTGCTGTTCCTCACCTCCCTTATTTAAAAAAGTTATTTTTTGGTAGTTTTATTTATTTATTTATTTTGATTCATTATACACAAATGGGATAGAACTGTTGTTTCTCTGGTTGTACATGAAGTGGAGTCATACCATTTGTGTACCACTTGTACATAGGGTAATGATGTTTGTCTCATTGTTATTTTTCCTTCCCCCTCCTACTCCCCTCTTTTTCCTCTATACAATCCATCCTTCTTCCATTCTTCCCACCCTCCCACTTCTTCCTCCCTCCCACCCCCCATTATGTATCATCATCCATTTATCAGATCATTTGGCCTTTGGTTTTTTGGGATTGGCTTATGATATTCTCCAGCTACATCCATTTGCCTGCAAATGCTATAATTTTATTCTTCTTTATGGCTGAGTAATATTCCATTGTGTATATATACCACAGTTTCTTTATCCATTCATCAGTTGAAGGGCATCTAGACTGGTTCCACAATCTAGCTATTGTGAATTGAGCAGCTGTGAACATTGATGTGACTACATCACTGTAGTATGCAGATTTTAAGTCCTTTGGGTACAGGCCAAGGAGTAGGATAGCTGGGTCAAATGGTGGTTCCATTCCAAGTTTTCTAAGGAATCTCCACACTGCTTTCCAGAGTGGCTGCACTAATTTGCAACCCGACCAGCAACGTATGAGTGTACCCTTTTCCCCACATTCTTGCCAATACCTGTTGTTGCTTGTATTATTGATAATAGCCATTCTAATTGGGGTAAGGTGGAATCTTAGGGTAGTTTTGATTTGCATTTCTTTTATTACTAGAGATGTTGAACATTTTTGCATCTGTTGATTGCTTGTAGATCTTCTTCTGTGAAGTGTTTGCTCATTTCCTTAGCTCATTTATTGATTGGGCTATTTGTATTCTTGGTGTAAAATTTTTTGAGTTCTTTATAGATTCTGGAGATTAGTGCTCTATCTGAAGTATGTGTGGCAAAGATTTTCTCCCACTCTGTAGGCTCTCTCTTCACATTGTTGATAGTTTCCTTTGCTGAGAGAAAACTTTTTAGTTTGAATCTATCCCAATTTTTGATTCCTGCTTTTATTTCTTGTGCTTTGGAAGTCATGTTAAGGAAGTCTGGTCCTAAGCTGACATGATGAAGATTTGGACTTACTTTTTCTTCTGTAAGGTGCAGGGTCTCTGGTCTGATTCTGAGGTCCTTGATCCATTTTGAGTTGAGTTTTGAGCAGGGTGAGAGATAGGGGTTTAATTTATTTTGCTGCATGTGGATTTCCAGTTTTCCCAGCACCATTTGTTGAAGAGGCTATCTTTTCTCCATTGTATGTTTTTGGCCCCTTTGTCTAATAGGAGAAAACTGTTTTTATGTGGGTTTGTCTCTATGTCCTCTATTCTGTACCATTGATCTACCTGTCTATTTTGGTGCCAATACCATGCTGTTTTTGTTACTGTTGCTCTGCAGTGTAGTTGAAGGTCTGGTATTATGATACCCCTGCTTCACTCTTCCTGCTAAGGATTGCTTTAGCTATTCTGGGTCTCTCATTCTTCCAAATGAATTTTGTGATTGCTTGCTGTATTATGAATCCCAAATGGGAGTTCTGATGCGTGTTGGAGGTGCCTTGTGGAGCCAGAGGCAGAAATCCCAGTTGAGTCTCCCAATTGAACTTAGAACCCTCCACTTCTAACAGTGCTCTAGTTCTACAGAGTTCTGTCAACAGGAGCCTTAAGAGTAGACCTGATCATTACTTGTGGAAAATATTGTCTTATCCTAGTGGTGTTAGAGAGTTTTCATTTTTCACAAATACTACATGTTGACATTCATGTGTTGAAGCTGAAAACGTTGATCACAGAGAAGCCAAAACCAGAAAATGTTCTGAGATCTTGTTACAGGTACCTGCAGTGCTTCAAGCCTTCATGGTGAAATGTCCTAAAACAGAGCTACTGTGAGCCAGCCCAAGAAGTACTGGGTGGGGTGCTCCTCCACATGCTTCCTGGATGCCCTGCCCAGAGAGTTGCTGCTAAGGATTGGGCTTCATGGGCTCCTCTCAGCTCTGCTCTGCAAGTTCCAACCATTTGTTGGACTCCACTTGATCCACTTTGCTCTGCCCCACCAGCTTGGTCAATTTGTTGGGCTCCACTGGGTCCCAGTCCACTCTGAGGGACTCTCACTGCCCATCTCTTCAGCTCCATTCAATTTTGTCTCTTAGGCTCCACCCAGCATTTGGGCTCCACTTGGCTCTGCTCTGCAGCTCCACACCCACTCCACCCACTTGCTTCTCTGCATTCTGGCCCTTTTTTTTTTTTTTTTTTTTTTGTAGTTTTAGATGGACAGAATGCCTTTATTTTATTTATTTATATGTGGTGCTAAGGCTTGAACCCAGGGCCTTACACATGGTAGGCAAGTTCTCTGCTACTGAACTACAGCCCCAGCCCCACTTCCCTTATTTCTTAGGTAGATCCTTGCTCAACTTAAAATTCTGAATGATTTGTATGTAAATGTCCTTATCTGTCTTGCCTCTCTTGATTACTGGTACTTGCTGGGCAGAATCCTAACCTCAAATCTGAACTTTGCCTTCCCTTCTGAATAATGGAGGAACTGCCTGTAGAAGCCAGGCCCTCCATTTGCGTGTTATATCGCAAGTCCTTTGGCCATTCCTCCAGCTTCACTTCCCCTGCCCTTTTCTCCTGACCCCTGCTTGCTTTTGTGCTGTCACTATCCCCTTCCAGTGAATCATTCCCATCAGCATACAGATAGCCTATTCATTTTTTATTTTAATCTTAAAAAGATCTCCTGGCTCCATTTCCTCCTCCATTTGTAACCTAATTCCCCTCTTCTTTATAGCAAAACTCCTAAAAAGAGTTGTCCACATTAGCTGTTTCCAATTCCTCTGTAGCCAGGATTTTGTTCCCACCATTCTCACTGTTTAAAACTGGTCTAATGAAAGTTACCAACAATATCCTCTTTAAATTTCTTAACAATTGTCAGTCCTGTGTTACTTGATCTGTTGTGTGTATTTGATATAGGTGAAATATGTTCAACTCCTTGTTGAGATGCTTCCTTTTGTTAGCTTTTAAGACATTGTGCTATTTTTCCTATTCTCTAATTGGCCACACTTTAAAAATTTCCTTTGATTTTTTTTCTCCCACTAATCTTCCAGACCTTTTAATATTGTGGGGTCCCAGAGTTCAGATCTTAGACCTCTTCTCACTCCTTTGACTGGACTGACTCCCTTAGTGATTTCATACAATCTTATAACTTTTAATAACATCTGTATGCTGTCAGTGTTCAAATTTATCTCTCAGCCAGAGCTCTTCCCTGTACTCTAGAATTGCATATCTAATTGCCTATTAATCATTACTACTTGAGTGTCTAATAAATCTCTCAAACTGAGTACATCTGAAACTGAATTCCTGGTCTCTGTCATACATGTTCTCTTTTTCTCAGTAGCACTTAACCACTTCAGATCTTTTATTGTTTTGTCTTCCTCAATTATATAAACTGTATGAGGGCAAGGCTTTAATGTTGTTTGCTTACAGCTGTGTTCTCACTGCCTGGAATGGTGCACACAGTAGATACTCAGTAAGTAGTTGTTGAATGAGTGAATGAATACATAAATAAATGAAAAACTGAATTCAAAGTGTAGATAACAATACTCGGCTTTTCTGAAAAGAAAAAGAAAAGGAACTAAAGATCTTCTTTTCTGTAACTTCGAAAGAGTGGGATTTTCCAGTAGTGTTGATATTTCAAAATAGTTTTTCCTGGGCTGGGGCTATAGCTCAGTTAGTAGAGTGCTTGCCTTGCAAGCACAAGGCCCTGGGTTCAATCCCCAGCACTGCCAAAAAAGAAAAAAAACCAGCACTGCCAAAAAAAAAAAAAAAAAAAAAAAAGTTTTTCCTTATTAAAGTTTCTTGACATTCATTACTCTGAAGATTTAAAGTGAAAACACTGTGAAGTGGAAAAGTAATTTTTATGTATTCATGGACAAATAGAAATCCGTGAAATAGGAATGTGTTAGAAGAATTCAGCAGGTACATTAAAGAATGAAATTGATGCATTTCTTTTCAAAGAAATAGTCACTATTTTGTCTTCGTTTGGATGATCTTGGCCTCAATCTTAAGTTATAGTTCAGAGAAAGGACTTGTTTGTAAGCAGTCTTTGAAAGAGTTCTGATTTTCAAAAGAGTCCTGTGAACTTACATTTGGTCTGAGGAGCACTACTTATCCCTGTAGTAAGTTAATTTCAGTAGAAATAGAAACACTGTGGTCAGGACTGTCCTGACTGTGGTATTTTTAGCTAAAATAATTAGAATTAGCTCTGTTCTTCCTGAAGGCTCATGCAGTTAGGTTTTAGTCCAGGGCTTTTTTGGTAGTACCCTAAGAGGGACGGGCTGGATTGTTCTGTTAGTGACCTCATCTCAACCTTCTATGTGAGGTAAAGGAAAGCTAGGTTACCTAGCAAGATTCTGGAGGAATCTGGAAGGATTCTGATTTCCTTAAAATTTTTCTACACATTGAAAATTTTGGAGGGGCTTATGAACTTTATAGTTCACTGTCAATACTTCTAAGGCTGAACAGGTTTCCCCTGCCACCCAGTCCTGGGGATTAAACCCTGGGTTGTTCTACCACTGAGCTACATCCCAGTCCTTTTTATTTTTTTTAGACAGGGTCTTCCTTGCTAAATTGTACAGGCTGGCCTTAAACTTGTGATCTACCTACCTTAGCCTCCTGGGTCTCTGGGATTTCAGATGCATACCACCAGACCTGGTGGCTGAACAAAATTGTGGTGAAAGTGGATCATAGTGGGGTTGAGGGGACTCCTGTAGACACTTTATTTCTAGACAGTTTCAGGATTCCTTTTGGGTTTTTCTGAGATTGGCAGTCTCCTTTTAGCTAACCTTTGTCTATTGCTTTATGTGCTTTTGTCATAGACCACTCCTTTTATCTGTAACTTCTTTTTGGCTGGGAAGGTGGTGGAGATTGAACCTAGGAGGAACTCGCACATGCTAGGCAAGTGCTATACCTCTGAGTCACATCCCCAGTCCCCCATAGCTCATTTTTTAAAATAGTGTGTAGTACAATAATTGGCATATTCTCGAAGGAAAGATAGTTATAAGTTTAAGCTATATTAGTGGGATCCGTTTTGTGGAAAACAAAGTCATTTTCATTCATACATGTTTGTAGTTTTAAGTGAGACATAAAATGTATTTTAGTGAAATAAATGATTATCTGTGGCAAGAAATTCAAATCTAGTCATGACTTTAATTTTCTTGAGACACACTTATATAGTAATTCTCTTACATACCCCCCCTGCCACATGCTTATAGTACTACTTCTGAACTTTAGTTGTTTGAAGTTTTCAGGGGAGCTTTAAAAAATACGTATGCCTGAGTCTTATTCTCAGAAATTCTAATTTAGTTGATCTTGAGTGAGGTCTACACATTAGGATTTAAAGCTCTGAAGTGATTCAAACGTGTCCCAAGCCAGAGCTGGGACACACTGGTCAGATATTCATATCTTCACATAATCTGAACAATTTATGGCTACATTGTTTTTTTTTTTTTTTCCTTGGTGCTGGGAATTGAACGTAGGGCCTTATGCATGCTAGGCAAGTACTCTGCCACTGAGCTATATCCCCAGCCCTATGGCAACCTTTAATATGTGACTATTAAATAAAAAACAATGTTTACCTCATATCCTTTTGTTTTTTGCTCTTTTAAATTGAACTCTCAAGTAATTTAGTGTTATTTTATATTATTGTGGGTTGTTATAACATTGCTGTGTTGTCTACATGTGTGTAGTTCTTGAATTTTTATATGGATTCTTATTTTTGTCCATAATTTCCTTCACACTTTGAGCTTATTTAAGACAGTTGATTTAGTCTTTGTTATATGTTCAGAATATGGGCTTCTTCGGGGATATTTTTTGTCCAACTTTTTTTTTTTCCTATGAATGGGCAGTACTTTCCTGTTTCTTTGTGTGCTTTGTAGTTTTTCTTGAGAACTGGGAACTTTGAATGTTATAATGTGGCAATTCTGGAAATAAGATTCTTCCTCTAACTCCAAGGATTACTAATCTGTTTGTTGAAAGGTGATGTTGTTCATTTGTCTAATGCATTTTCCAAGCCATTTTCACAAGGACTATGTCTTAGCTCAGACTGCTGTAACAAAATACTATTAATCTGTTAGTAGTTTAAAGAAAAGAAATGTATTTCTCAATGGTTCTTGAGGCTGGGAAGTACCATGATTTGCGTTCTACCTAATTTACCACCTGGTTAAGGGCTCTTTTCCTGACTTATAGATGCTTTTTTTCTTGCTGTATCCACACATAACGGAGAAAGAGAGATTTGAATCTCTTTCTCTTTTTGCAAACTAATCCTGTCATGGAGACCCCATCCTCATGACCTTACCTAAATGAAAGTATCTTGAAAGGTCTTACCTCCCAAATAGTATCATATTGAGTATTAGGATTTTAGCATACCAATTTTGGGGGTATATAGTCCATAATACACTAAATTCCATGTTTTATGTGGTTACTGAAATCTCTTCTGTTACCTCCATAGATAATGGCTTGACAGAGTTCTCGAATCTCTGGATCCAGTAGGAAAATATAAACAATGAAGCTATTGAGTTTTTTTTTTTTTGTTGTTGTTTGTTTGTTTTGGTACCAGGGTTTGAACTCAGAGGTACTTGGCCACTGAGCCACATCCCTAGCCCTGTTTTGTATTTTATTTAGAGAAAGGGTTTCACTGAGTTGCTTAGCACCTTGCTTTTGCTGAGGCTGGCTTTGAACTCATGGTCCTCCTTAGCTGCTGGGATTACAGGCATGCACGACTGTACCTAGCACTAATGAGGTTTTTAACTGGAACTGTTGGTGTAATAATGGACAGATCATCCTCGAGTATAAACTGATAGGGGGATGTGGCATGGAGGAGATATTTTATTTGACTTATTCCTCTTAAGTTAGTGGAAATACGTTGTGGGCAGATTTTTATTTATAGAGAGGTCATGTTTGGAGAGATGTAGAATAATTTTTTTTTTTTTTTCAGTACTGGGGATTGAACCCCAGAGTGCTTTATCACTGAGCTACATTCCTAAAAATTATAAAATAATTTTTATTTTGAGACAGGTCTCACCAAGTTGCTTAAATTTGCACTGCCCCTGCATCAGCTCCTGAGTTGCTGGGATTATAGGCATGTACCACTACGCCTGGCCAGAATAAATTTAACATGCTTACCTGATACCATCAGGAATCTCAAGATCTAATATTCACATGGTTATTTCTGTACTTAATCATGAGATATATATTATATATATCTAATGTAAAATCTTTAAACTTTCTCATCTTCATTAAATTTTAAAATTTGAAATAAAAAAGAACTCATTAAAATAATTAAAAAATCAGGTACATTTATTAAAGATATATTTTAGGGATAAGTTTTAAACTATCAGAATATAAGAATTTTAATTTTTAAAAAATGTGTATGTTTTGAATTACAAATGGTGATTATTTTCAATTCTGTTTTGAAAAATTGAATACTGAAAAAATAGTACAAGCTGGGCGCAGTGGCACATGTCTGTAATCCCAGCAGCTCAGGAGGCTGAGGCAGGAGGAACACGAGTTCAAAGCCAGCCTTAGCAAAAGCAAGGTGCTAAGCAACTCAGCAAGACCCTTGTCTCTAAATAAAATACAAAATAGGACTGGGGATGTGATGTGGCTCAGTGGTTGAGTGCCTCTGAGTTTAATCCCCGGTACTCCCCACCAAAAACAAACAAACAAGAAACAAAAGAATAGTACAATAGGACTCATGTATCTTTCACATTCACTGATCCATGTATTTGTCATGTTAGTTTATTTCTTGCTTCCTCTGTGTATATCTTTACATTTTCCCAATACAATTTGACAGTGAATTTCTGCCATAATGACTCTTCACTTAAAAAAAATACACTTATACACTTCTATATTAATTTGAGACTAAAGACATTTTTCTGCCTAACCATCTTGCCATCACTCATCACTAACATTTACTAGATATGTCGTTTAATAGTCTATTAGTCTCTTTACTACTACTATAACAGAAAACCAGAGACTGGGTAATTTATAAAGAATAGAAGTTCCTCTGGCTTACAGTTCTAGAGGCAGGGAAGTCTGAAATCAAGAGGCTGCATTTATTGAGGGCCTCCATGCTTTATCATCCCTAGGTAGGAGGCTGAATGGCAAGAGAGTGCTAGAGGGGCCTGTTTTTTCTAACTACCTACTCTTCCTATAATAATCCGCTTCTGTGGTAATAAATAATTTTTTCATGACGGCAAACCCCTCGTGATTTAATCTTCTCTTAAAGGCCCTGCCTTTCAACATGGTTGCTTTGTACATTAAATTTTCAACATATGAACTTGGGAGAACACATTTAAACCATAGCTTTCATAGTCAGATTTCTCCAGCTGTCCTCTACATCCTGTCCCCCTCCCCGCCTCCCCCCCCTTTTTTCTTTTTTTGGTTTTTAAAATTCCCACACTATAAATCTATTCAGGGATCTTTTTTTTTTTTTTTTTTTGGCGGTACTGGGGAATCGAACTCAGGGCCTTGTGCTTGCGAGGCAAGCACTCTACCAGCTGAGCGATCTCCCCCTATTCAGGGATCTTGCATTGTATTTTATGTCTTTCATGTCTCTTAAGTATCCTTTAATTGGTAACAGCTCTCCCCCATCCATTCTTTTCTTTTTCTTTTATGACATTGACATTTTTGGAGTCTAGGCAACTTGTCTGATTGACTGTCCCATAATTTAGATCTAATTGTTTCCCTATGATTAGATTTGTTGGCCAAGAAAAGTATGTAGTTGTTGATGTGTACTTCTCATTGGATCTTGTCAGGAGGCACACGATGTCAATTTGTATGATCATTGATGTTAACTTTAATAACTTGGTTAAAATATTTTCTACATGATCTCCTTGCTGCAAAGATACACTTCACTTTGATAATTAGTGAATAATTAGTGAATACTTTTGTATTAATACTACAAAGTAGTAAGCAGTCTGTGAGTTCAAACTGATTGTTTATTGTATAACTTGATCCTAAATTTTAAAGGTGAACAGTAGGTTTCTGAGCTCATATGGACATGATGGTGTAAATGTAGGATGTAGAAGAGAAAGAGTGTATATGAAATGAGAATAGACAGGTAGAACTTTTGTGTCAAGCTAAAATGATAACAGTTGAAGTGATTTTTTTTTTTTTTTTTTTTTTTTGAGACAGGATCTTGCTATGTTGCCCAGGCTGGTCTCAAACTCAAGCCATCTTCCTGTTTTAGCCACCATTCCTAGCTTTAGTTGAAGGTTTTTAACCTGGTGTTGGTTAAGATAATACAATTGGGATTGAATTTCAGAAAGGTAGTTTTAGCAGCAGTTTGAAAATTATTGTCTAAGTTACAGATGATGAAAAACTAGATCCAGTGAGTTGTTATTGGCAGAAAGAAGAGGAAGACTTGAGAAATATTCATGAGGTTAAAAAAAAACAATTTACTGACTGGTTAAATGTTCTTTGTGGGGATTGAATTTCTTGGTGATAAAATATTTAATAGGATTGCCTAATTTATTGACTACATTGTGCTAAGCATAACATTTAAGTCATTACTTTTTAATAAAGCCCATATAGTGACAGGACCTTTTGACTTCTTTTACAGTTTCTCTTATTGGTACTTATTGTACTTTCCTGGGGACTATTTGAATGGCATTAATAATATGATTCTATTTAGAGAAGAATTTTCTATCTGATTTATTCTACTCAAAATGTACACTTTTAGAGCTGCTGTTAATCTTTGAGCTACATTAGATCAATTTGGTACAACCTCTTAAGATTCTTTTACTAGGTAAAATAAGGTTTTTGTTGCAAATGATCCCTAAGGTCACTTCTACCACTAAAATTCTGATTCTGTGGTATTTTTGGGTTTCACTCAGACAACCCATTTTATTTCCTGAAAAAATTTTCATGTTTTCTTTGTCTGTTTATGTTTTCTAAGATGTTCTCAGTGCAGCTGAGTCTTGGAGAGCAGACATGGGAATCCGAAGGGAGCAGTATAAAGAAGGCCCAACAAGCTGTTGCTAATAAAGCTTTGACTGAATCTACACTTCCCAAACCAGTACAGAAACCTCCCAAAAGTAATGTTAATAACAATCCAGGTATGGTACTCACTTGTTTCCTTTTGTTGCGTCATATGGCATATGTATTGTTCTCTGTTTTATTTATTTGGTAGGCTAGTTGCACATATTAACAGTAGTGCGTACAAGATAACTGAATAATAACAAGGTGAGATGATGAATAATGTGATTGTAATTATTTAAAAAAATTGCTTTAGTGGATATTCAAAAGGTACCTTATTTACTTTTTAAATGTTGGCAGAATCATTTGTATGCAAAGCCCAGAAGATGAGTGTTTTTCTAAAATAAAAATAGAAGTGATCAGTCTTTCTTTTTAAATGTATGATATGCAATTTTAATAATTAAGTTATTCTTTAGTTTAGTACACAATTATAAAATCAACCCTAAGCATCTTTTAAAATGCTTTGCATGTTATAAAATTTTAGAAATGGTTGTTATTCAGTTTAGAGTATTACATGATGTTTATTCAGAAACCCATAAATCTAAAAATCACTTGTGTATAAAATGCTGAGTAAATGACCATTCTAATTTTAAGATCCCAAGGATAATTTTAAAAAATTGTTTTGAGGGGCTGGGGAGACAGCTCAGTTGGTAGAGTGCTTGCCTCGCAAGCACAAGGCCCTGGGTTCAAATCCCAAGCACCGCAAAGAAAAAAAAAAGTTGTTTTGAATGTATAAATACCAAAAGCATTTTGTATGTCCAGTTATCTTTTGGGAAGACGCAAACCTATATTGGACATAGTGGTTCAAGTTAATAAAGTTCCTATAAGTTTAGTATCAACTGTCTATCCACTTACTCATTCATTTGTTAACTTATTAATACAAGTTCTTATCTTCTGATCAATATTAATATTGCCTTAAGCATTTATGTGATGTGTAAAAAAAAATGACATTGAGACTGCCAACAATGACTTCCTATTCTGTTTAATTATAGTTTCCATGCTTGTACTCATAATCAGATCACTTAGACAGTTATTTCTTTCTTATGCAGCCTGTACTAGGTAGGAATAGTCTGTTGTTTCAAGGACTACTAGAGTTCCAGTGTTTGTCTTATTAATAGACCTTTTGCTTCTATTTAATTGTTTGTAGTTGTTATTAATTTAAAGAAGCCAAAATATTACTATAATAAAAAAATGAAACCTATTGTGTTCAATTTGAAGTTGATAAATGACTGTTTACTTTTTTAAATTTTTAAAAATGTCTTCAAATTACTGATTGATCATTAGTACCACACTACTATCACTCTTTCTTTTCTTTCTTTTTTTTTTTGCGATGCTGGGAATCGAACCCATGGCCTTATGCTTGTAAGGCAAGCACTTTACTGACTGAGCTATCTCCCCAGCCCTATCACTCTTAATTAAGCACTTGCTTTTACATATCCAAGAGGTATAAAAAATTATCCTTTTCTGTGAATATCTCATAGTCTTATACAAAATGCATAACTTTTTAAAAAATATTTTTAACTGTAAATGGACATAATATCTTTATCTATCTTTTCATGTGGTGCTGAGAATTGAACCCAGTGCCTTACACACACTAGGCAAGTGCTCTACCACTGAGCAACAACTCCAGCCTCATAAATGCATAACTTTAAAAAAAATTTTTTTAGTTGTAGGTGGTCACAATACCTTTTTTTTTTTTTTTTTTGCGGTGCTGGGGATTGAACCCAGGGCCTTGTGCTTGCGAGGCAGGCACTCTACCAACTGAGCCATATCCCCAGCTCGCTACAATACCTTTATTTATTTATTTTTACGTGGTGCTGAGGATCAAACCCAGTGCCTCACATGTGCTAGGCAAGTGCTCTGCCTTTGAACCACAACTCCAGCCCCATAAATGCATAACTTGATGGTAGTTGTTTTAATCAGCTTTTTTACTGTTATGACCAAAAGACCTGACAAGAACATTTAGAGGAGGAAAAGTTTATTTTGGCATTGAAGGCTTCAGAGGTCTTAGTCTATAGATGACTGACTCCATTCTTTGGGGCCAAAGGTGAGGCAGAACATCATGGTGGAAGAGTGTGACTCAGGACATGGCACCAAGCAGGGGTACGAGGAGGGAGGCACAGACGAAATACATACCCCAAAGGCTTGCCCGTAATGACCTACCTCCTCCAGTCCTTCAGACACACACTGCTTGCCTACAGTTACCATACCATGCATCGATTAAGTTAAGGCTCTCTCAACCCAGTCTTTTCACATCTAAACTTTCTTGCATTGTCTCAGATAAGAGCTTTTGGGCGGGGACAACTCATATCTAAACCATAACATTAGTGATTAAGTGCCATGTGAATAATAATAGCAGGCAATATTGTAGGGGAATGATACACATGGCCTGAAATAAGATATGGGCCTTGAATGAAGAGTAGCCAGTTTCAAAAGGAGAGGAAAGAATATTCTAGACTGAGAGAATGAATAAAGTCAGGAATCTGGACCATGGGTTTGGTTAAAAAAATTTTTTTTTGTAGATAGTTTTTAATTGGAATGAGTTGACAAGTGACTAGTAGGAAAAAAAGAGTGGAGGTATAGATAAGAAGTGAATTGTGATGGACTGGAATACCAGCTTTACAAGGTTGAATTTTTTCTGTAGTTTGGGGGAAATTAATATTTATGAGAAAGTGTATGATGGGTTTTAAAACAGCTTTTTAGGACATTCAGTTTGACATGTGAATGGAAGGTGATCAGCTGGGAAATCATTGCTATAGTTTATCGGTGGAGAGAGAGGAATTCACATACATTGAGTCCTGTATGCCCCCACTCTGTAGGGATGCTGGGAGTGGCATTTGGAAGAGAATAGAATGAACTCTCCAAGGCATATAATGTAAAGCAGGAGCAGTTGTGTATTTAGCTCTGAGTGAAGTCCACATTTAGAGGAACGTAGCAGGAAGTAACCTACCAAGAGTCAGAGAAGCAAACAGGAGAGTCTTAAAGGCCATTGGAGATGTTTCCATTGTTGAATGTCATAGTAAGCTGAGAGAAGGAATAGATTGTTTTGGGTAAACTTCTAAAAGTATACATTCATAAACAGGTAAGTGCACAGATTACAATTGAAGAGCTTGATGAAGTTTTACACTGCGAACATTACTAGCTCCTCAGAAGCCACCTCTGGTCCATAAAACAACTCTAAAGCCACTCTTCTGATTTCTGTCAGATTAGTTGTTCCTACTTGTTGGAAGCATACACTGGATTCTTCTGTGTTTGTGAGATTCATCTGTATTGTATTTACTAGTATAGTATTTCATTACTATAAAGTATTCCTTTGCATGAATATGCCATAATTTTCATATTCATTGTACTTTTGATAGTTATTTGAATTGTGTCCAGTTGGGGCTATTAGAAATAATACCGTCATGCTGCCATGAACATTCTTTTTTCTTTTCTTTTCTTCTTCTTCTTTTTTTTTTTTTTTTTTTTAAGAATTCAACCTTTATTATTTATTTATTTATTTATTTTATGTTTTTTTTTTTTTTTTTTTTTTTTTTTTTTTTTGCGTTACTGGGGATCGAACTCAGGGTCTTGTACTTGCAAGGCAAGCACTCTACCAGCTGAGCTATCTTCTCAGCCCTATTTATTTGTTTTTTTATGTGGTGCTGAGGATCAAATCCAGTACCTCAATCATGCTAGGCAAGCACTCTAACACTGAGCTATAACTCCAGCCCTATAAACATTCTTACACATTTCTGTTCAAAATGTATGTAGATTTGGAACTGTTATATTCCATTAGGTTATATATGTGTTCAGTATTAATACATAATGTTAAATACTATCAATTTATTTTTTTACTAAGAGTATAGGAGAGTTCTTTGCATTCTTATTAACTATTAGATAGCTTTCAAAAAAAATTTTTACCTATTATGCTAAGGTGTTTAATAGTAATTCACTGTGGTTTCATTTGAATTTCCCTAATAACTAGTGAAGGTGCCTAATGAAACACCATGTACTTGTTGATAGTGTCATATGTATAGTGGTGTTCGGATAGCCTCTGTTTAAGTGCCAGTTGGAATATTTTTTCCCATTAAAAAAATAACTGTATTATCTTAAAAAATTTTTTTTCCTGTTTTTTATTGATTTGTGGGACTCAAATATTTTAGATTCTTATCCTTTGTCATATATATATATATATATATATATATATATATATATATTACATATATCTTCCATACTCTTAATGCTACATTTTGATGAATAGAAATTCTTTATTTTAATGAAGACCAGTTTTTTAGTCTTTTCTTTTATGGTTAGTGCCTTTTTTGGTATACTACTTCTTGTCTTCCACAAGGTTATGTATTAAGATAACCTCACTTTATTTTTAGAAACTATCATTTTGTCTTTCTAATTTAATCTACAACCTGTCAGGAATCAAATTTTATGTGTGATGTTAGGTAGAGCTTGGGATTTTTCTTACTCTTTTCAATGTATAGGCATTCAGTTTATCCAACAGTACTTACTGAAAATATAGTCCATTCCCCTGTTTGATGATTATCTTTATCACACTGAAAGCAAGAGTTCTTTGCAATCTTATAACTTAAGAGTTACTGTGAGTGTTTTCTGTGGAAGCATTCCTGGAGAGGTAAAGAAATAATGCATTGCATGGGTGGGGGGTGCTTAGTCTAGTTCTGCACGAAGGAGGTGGGGACACTGCTCTGAGAGATGAAGACTTTTCGATATGGCTTGTGCTTTCTGCTTCTCATTTTCTTTTGTTTCATAAAGACCGGTTTCTAACATTGCTTTAAAAAAATACTGTAGTCATATTTTCAAATGAAAAATTGGAGATTATCTATTTAATCTTATGTAAATCTCACATGAATACAGTACTTTTACAGTTATTTTAAAATCCAATTCATGGTATGAGTGGCAGATACAGTATATCCCACCAGTGTATTCTTATCATTTCACTGATTATTTCCCCCTCTCCCCCACCAACTAATGATTTTCAAACACATTAGATTTCTTATTTATTGCCTTACTTAACGATGAGGTCTTTTAAGCTTTTTTCCCACTCCATTTGAATTTTATCTATTTGTGACTAAATTGCAAAATAGAATTCAAGGTGACATAAATGTTGAATGATTAGCATGTTAATTATTAACACAATCTTCATGAAATTTAAAATGTAATTTATAAAGGAAGTCTTTGGGAAACTGTTAGACTGTTTCTAATAAAGTTAAATATAAATCCACTCTGAGAACAGTAGTTCAACTGTTGGGTTGTTATCCATAAGAACTGAGTATGTATCTGTTAAAAGACTTCGCCAAAAATGTTCAAGATAGCTTTATACATAATAGCCTCAAACGGGAAACAACTTAGATATTTCATCAATGGCAGATTAAACAAATTATGGTATTTTCATTCAGTAGAATATGATTCAGTGGTTAAAAAAAGTACAAACAATTATTGAGGGAAAGGAGCAAGACAAAAAAAAAAAAAATGGTGCATATCCAGATGCAAAGAACAAGCTAACAAATCTGTGATAACCGAAGTCAGAACAAATCATTTGGGGAGGCAGGTGTTGACTGGAAAGAAGCTGAAGAACTCTCTGGGTGGTGGAAATGTTTTTACCTTGATCTGAATGATGGTCATGTGACTCTACATATGTAGTAATTCATTAAACTGTATGCTTAAGGTTTGTGCATTTTACTTTTGTCCCTCAGCAAAATACTGTAAGAAAGAAATAGAAAGGGAGGGAGGGAAAGATGGAGAAATTGGTGTGGGAAGAGAGAGGGAGGAAGAAAGAGAATATGCTTTACTTTTTCTGCCTTTGCTATAAATGAATGTAGTAAGTTAGGGATTTGGACTAACTGATTTCCTCCTTTATTTTTCTTGTTCCCTTTTTTTAAAAAATTTATTTTGTTTTAATTAGTTATATATAAATCTTGCTCCCTTCTTTTTAACCTTGATTTAGTTCATGTTCTTGTATTCTTCAGTGATTTCACATTTCATTTTAAAAAATGAGACCAGGGCTGGGGAGATAGCTTAGTTGGTAGAGTGCTTGCCTTGCAAGCACAAGGCCCTGTGCTCAATCCCCAGCACCACAAAAAAAAAAAAAAAGAGACCAGCAGTTTATTGAACTGCTTATGACCTGAATGCCAGTTGTGCATCTGTGTAAGTCTCTACCTTCCCTTTGCTGGCACCTCATACAAGCCCCAGTTTCTCTGCTACAATAAATGAACCCATTTTTGGATGTAAAAATGGAATCTAAAGCATATGGTCTGAAAGTCATGATTCAAAAAAAGTAGTAAAGAATTTATATTGAATTTTACTTAATATAAAAGTTTTATATTGTTTTTTAGTTTATTAGAACATATGTACACATATATTTTGCTAAATGACCTATTTTGGTACTTAAGATAGGTTGACTTAATTTTATATTGAGTTTTTTTTTTTATTCAAAAAAACTTTGAATTTTGAAACTTTTACAAAAGTAGAGAAAATAAGATGTGAATGTCCCCTGTACCAGTCACTAACTTCAGCAATTATCAACTATGGCAGCCAATCTTGTTTCTCATCTCTTTCCTTCCTGGGATATTTTGAAGCAAATCTCAGCTATATTACTTCATCCTCAATACTTTTTAAGATAGGAACTCTTAAAAAAATTAATAACTCCATTATCAAGGAAATAAAACTACATTTTCTTAACATTAAAGTCCATAGTTAAGATTTCCATATAGTCTCATTTTTAAAATAATGGTTTATTTTAATGAAGATTGAAACAATGTTCATTTATTGCACTTAATCTGTGATGTCTCTTTAGTCCTTTTTTTTTTTTTTTTTTGGTGGTACTGAAGATTGAACTCAGGGTGCTCTACCACTGAATACCAGTATTTCCTGTAAATGGATGACTTAAGAGACTATATAGATTCAGATTTGATTTCTTTGGCCAGACTGGGTAATTTTGTCTACTTCTGTTGCATTACCTCAGAGGACAATTTCTTGTGGTCTTCTGTTTTGTGATTTTAAGGTTGATCAGAGGGTTCTTTTATTGTTAGCCTGGTTCATCCATATCCAGTGTAACATTAACATTTGACCTAATCGTTGTAGCAGCCTGTTGATGCTCATTGCTTAGAAGATCCATTACTTTATCTGGAGATGTAAATGGGTGATTTTGATGGGGCTTACTCCTTCTACATTTGTAAGCTGGAATTCTTTTAGCTAATAGATAAAGAGATTTTCTTTCATCATCTGCTTGTTTTGAGTATAGTTTATTCAGTAAAGGCAAGATTAATGCTTGAGTCTTTCCCTTTATGTGTAAGTATCATGTACAGATCTGAAACCAATGATTTCTCTAAAGTTTTTTTTTTTTTTTTTTTTTTTTTTTTTATAATTGGGAAATGTTATAAACCAAACAAATGATGTTGTCTGTCTTCATTGCTAGTGGATTGTTTTTAGTCCTCTTAAATGGATAGAGCTAGAAATCTTGGTCTTTAACATAAACACAGTTGCCTAGTTTTATTAATGTTTTATATCTATTTATAGATACATACTAATATACTGACTACTTTGCAGGTTTCTTTTTGTCTAGGAAATATAGTAAAGTCATTTGAAATAATTATCTTTGTACAACTAAGGCCACCAATTGGATTTTTCTGTTAGCTTATTTGCATTGTTTTCTTTTTTTAAAGAGATTTTTGCTCTCCATTTTGATTTAATTTTGTTTGAATTAAATAAAAGTATATTACTAGTTAAAAATCATGTTCTTGGCAATGTGGTTACTGAAGATAGTTTGAGATTTCTTTGTTTTGATTTTCTTTTTTCTTTAGGGATACACCTCATTATGTTAATTTATTGGGTTTAAAGGCATTCGAAAAATTTCTCTGTTTAAGTCAGCAACTCAATTCACAGCTAGATTCAGTGTCATTTTTCTTTTGATTTTAGGGATTGCTTCCTCCCCATTTTGATGGAGTTCTTAAATAATTTTGTAAATAAATCACATTTTCAAAATAAGGTCTGTAAAATGATATACAAAGAAATTCAGTTTTTATTCCTTCCCTCTTCTGTGCCTTCTCTTAATAAGTATGTATTTTTTTGGCTTTATCCCTTTAAAAAAATAAGCAAATATACATTTGTGTTTTCATCTTTCTTAGATAAAAGATAACACACATTAATTGGTACCTTGCTTATTTTTATTTAATAGTGTATCTTGTCCTGCTAAGTATAACCTCCAAGGCATATTCTTAAGTTTAAAAAAATGGCAAAAGCAAAATTTCATATACTTCTTATAGCTGTTTAGTATTTTAATGCTATGGAGTATTTTATGCTATGGATGTTTATGTAAATGGTGCCATTAGATGGTTTTTAAGGCTGTTTCTAGTCTTTTGAGTTGGTAGCACTACTTGTACATATCTTTTTGTATTTCCTAGGAATAGATGCAGTAGTTCTAGGAAATGTCATTCACAGAGCATCACTTATATTTTCTTTGTCTTGTTGGTTATAGAAAAACACTCCAAAAATGTTTTTTTGTCTGATAAGTTCAAGAATTACTGATAACCTTGTATTCATTGCTAATTCATTGTAGTAATACTCTGCTCTATTTGTTATTTGATTACCAAAGTGTAAATAAAAATATTCAGTTGATAGTTTTAATGATTAAATATATGCAAAGTTTTCTAGGGTAAGTAATGTTAAAGTTTAATACTTAATATCCAAACAAAGCAATCTAAGAATCTCATGTTTACCTTGTTTTAAATAGTATAATTACGTGGTTGAATTTTTTGTTTACTAATGTACAGAAGATGTTGTAAAAACCCCAGAGATTTCACTATAAACTATTGTTTTTTTTACTTCATTTATAATTCATTTGAAAATCATACAGTGGGGTTATCTATTCTCATATTCTTCCATGGTAATTAAATGTATTAAAGGTTTAGAGTGTACATTTTATTGTGGAATATTTCACTTGTGTGCCTTTAATATATTTTTTTTAAAC
Organism: Sciurus carolinensis; assembly: GCF_902686445.1. Lineage (NCBI taxonomy): Eukaryota > Metazoa > Chordata > Mammalia > Rodentia > Sciuridae > Sciurus > Sciurus carolinensis. The sequence continues at coordinate 61,864,794 of NC_062213.1, forward strand.
AGGCAGTATAACTCCAACTGTGGAACTGAATGGGCTTGCTATGAAAAGGGGAGAGCCTGCCATCTACAGGCCGTTAGATCCAAAGCCATTCCCAAATTATAGAGCTAATTACAACTTTCGGGGCATGTACAATCAGAGGTTTGTATGTCTTCTTTGGTTTTCTTCATTATTATTTATGCATATTGTAAAAGTTTCTGAAATTCATAGTATTTTCAGTGTAATTACAGTTCACCTTGGGCACTTTGCATGGAATTTAGATAAGTTAAGCTCAGGAGGGGAATGTAAAGCAAGACATTAAAAACCCCCACAGTTTTCAGGAATTAGTTTTTATTGAGTCATGAGAGCCCTGTATTTGTTGAAGGCAGGACCAAGTTTTAAAGTTTACCCAAAGTTTATAGTGTCAACTTCTCAGTTGACTTTTTCATTCCTTCGCCAAGCAGAATTAAGTGTTTGTCTTGATTTGTCTGAATACATGAATGAACATGAGTGTTTCTAATTTATAGGTAATTTATTGGAGGAAGCAAGGATTTACTGTCTTTTTGTACATTGCATGACTTTATGATAGTTACAAGTGTGACTGAATTTTCTTTTACAAGCATGGCAGAAGTTTCAAAATAAAGTTTTGTGGAGTTTTCCCCCCGATCATAAAAGTCATATAAAACTCATGTGGAGAATGTGGAAAATACAGAAAGGTAAAGAAATATAAATAAGTTGTAATCCCAGAATTAGCCACCCTTAATATTCTATATAGTTTACCTTGTTTTTTTCTGAGCATATTAATGTATTTAACTGAATTGAAGTTGTCTTTATGTGTAATTTTTATAGTAATTTATTGAGGTATAATATAGTAAAATGTGCAAATCTTAAGTGTACATCTTGATGACTTTATGTATGTATGCATTTATACTTTTATGACTATTTGTATGTGTATATCCTCATGTGATCACCACTTATATCAAAGTTGAGAAAGTTCCTATCTCCTCTGAGGGTTTCTAGAGACCTCCTACTGGTAGCATACTCTCACTGCAGAAATAACCACATTTTGTCAGCACAGATTAATTTTTCCTGATGTCAAACTTCATATAAATAGACCAATACACTAGTCACTGTATGTCTGGCTTCTTTCACTTTGTATAATAGTTTTCTTGTTTGTTCATTTGTTTTGAAAGTCATCCATTTTGTTTACGGCTGGGTTTTGTCCTTTTTTATTGCTGAATATTGTTACTTTGTATGAATGTCTTAATTTGTTTATCCTGCATATGCAATATGGTGCCTTGTTTTCACCTAATATAGAGTTGATTTTTCATATTTTTAAATAATCTTTGAGAGGTATTTTTGCTGGCTACAAAATGCTTTATGTGACCAAGGTGTATTTTATAATCATGCCTATTTTTTGGTCTTCTAGGTTGCACTCCCCTTTTATGGTTATAAATAATGCTGCAGTAAACAGTCTTTAAGTACAAATCTTTGTTTGCATCATTGTTTGTTTCCTTAAGGTAGATTATTGTAAAAGGAATATTAGAGTTAAAAAGACATAATGTATTGCCAAATTACATTGAAGTTTATCCTAATTTCTTATTGTATACGAGAATATCTTTTATACTTCGACAACACTGAGTTAAAAAATTGTTCAGTAGTTAAAAATGGAATTTAAAAAAAATTAAAGCTATTGATTGCTAATGAAACTGGATATTTTTTCAGATGTTTGCTAGTTGTCATTTTTTCTTTGTTCCTTTTAGATATATGACAGTAGAATGTATTTTGACATATTATACATACATGGGTTATAATTTCCCATTCTTGTGGTTGTGCATATGTGGAGTTACACTGGTCATGTATTCATATATGAACATAGGCAAATTATGTCCAATTCATTCTACTGTCTTTCATATTCCCAACTCCTCACCCTTCCCTTCATTCCCCTTTGTCTAATCCACTGAACTTCTATTCTTCCCTCCTCCCACCTTGCTAGTTATTTTATCCTTTTTGATTTGTCTAATTTAGTTGGCTAATTTTTATAGCATTGCTTTGACCAGTTTCAAATGTTTATGTGTAAAGTGTATTAATATTCAGTCTATTTTTTTGTTGTAATTTCCCTGCTTTTAAAATTTTGGATTTTAATTTTGTGTTTATTATAAAGATTTTATGGTTTAATCTTTTGACTTTTAAAAACATTTTTCTCCCATTGCTTTTATGCCTAAGAAATTCTTTTTTTTCCCCACATATGATCAGTATTTGCTGATGCTTTTGTTATGGTTTTGATTACTGACAGTACAACTCAGATGTGCAGAGAATATTTTTATTTAGCCTGTATAATCTGATACTTTTTGATATCTTGCTTGGTAATGGAAAATCACCTTTAATCATTATCTATTTAAAACTTAGTCCTGTTCAAATTGTAAATAGTTCTTTTAAGTGTTATTGCTTAGGATCTCTAAGAAAAATTTGTACAATCTCTTAGATTTCCTTCCCTCTTCCTTTCCACCTAGTATGCCTGGAAGTTCTGTGTTAGGAATGAGAGTGCAAGCTCCTCTGTGCGAGGAGCTTTGGTTGTCCTTTGGTGCCTCTGCTTTGTGCAGTGATGTCCCTTGTTTACCAGGTGCTAAAAACTGCAGTCAGTGACATTGAATTCATTTTCTCCCCTCATGTCTTGCTTTCAGGGAGTGTTGTAACATTCCCCTCGCTAACTCGGTCTAAACCCTCAACTTTTCTTGGCTCCTCTGATGTCATTCTATTCTTCTCTTCTCTAGAGTCCCTGCTTTTAACTGTGGAGCATCCAGCAGCAGGCTTTCTAGTTCTAAACTCTGTGTCACACCACATAAGAGGCGTAGGGGATATAATATTTTCTTTATAGTTGCTTTAGTCCCCTCTATTCTTTTTTTTTTTTTTTTTTGGTTATAGTATATCAGTTGTCTTTCTTTTAGTTTAACATTACCTAATATAAATAAAGCTAGTAGCCCATTTCAGCACCATAGGCATATTTAGTTATCATAGTAAGAAACACCTTATGTCTTCTATACATCTTTTTAACATCTTCTACTTAAAGATGTTTTATTTTATTTATTTTTATGGTACTGGGGATCATACCCGTTTCCTTGCCTATGCTATGCATGTGCTTTACCACTAATCTATATCCCCAGCCAGATACTTTATTTTATTTATTTATTTTTGTGGTGCTAGGGATTGAACCCAGGGCCTTGTGTATGCCAGGCAGATGCTCTATCACTGAGCCACTTCCCCAGCCCCCTGGATACTTTAAATTTTAATGTAATGTAATATAACATAGATTCATGAGGGTTGGTTTTAATGTTTATTGTATTTTAACATCTTCAGTTCTTTAATGAAATTTTACTGTGATTTTGATTAGGGAATTTATCATTTTTAAATGAAAGAAATGTGGTTCTAAAGCCATGAAAAATCAGGCAATAATCTCTCTCCTTGTGGAGCTCATGTTCCAGGAAGAGCAGTCAGTCAATAAGAGGTTGTCACTGAGAAGGTGGCATTTGATTAAAACCTAAAGGAAGAGAGGGGAAAAAAAACAAAACAACAACAACAACAACAAAAAAGCATGTGAATGGAGGGAGGGAGAAGAGGCTCATGGATTGGTTGGCTTTAGGCATAAGAAACAGGAAGCACAAAACCTCTGTATCCGGAATGAGCCTGGCATGTGGACACTTCCACCAGGAGACCAGCATGTTTGCAGTAGAGTGAACCAAGTGAAGGATGAGTTGGTACATGAAATCAGAGGAGGCAATGGGGGTCATGTGGTTTGGTTTGATTTTTTTTTTTTTTTTTCTTTTTGAGAATAAGCATGATGGTATTTTTCCTTTGTTGGCAATTTCTAGTTTCAAGCTTTGATTCTGTGGTTGTTATGAGGGTGAAACAGTTTTAATGAATAAGGTAAACTTTTCCTTCATATTTTTGGAGAATATGAGTTTTTGCAAGTAACAAAAAAGATAAAAAGAAAATAGGAAGGGGAGTGAAGAGAGGGGAAGGGGGAAGGGGGAAGGAAGGATAGTAGAGTGAAACAGACACTATTACCTGATGTATGTATATGACTAATGTGATCCTACAATATGTACCATCAGAAAAATTAGAAATTACGCTCCCTTTATGTATGGTTTATCAATGTCTAAATGCATTCTACTGTCATGTACAACTAATTAGAACAAATAAAAAAAAAAAGAAAATGCTGTAACAACATTGTAATAAATAGCAAAGAATTGCCAGAAAAAAATATTAGCCTCCACATTTTAGATTTAACATTAAAAGCACTTATTTAAAATAAAAAAAAAAAAAGGAAAGAAGTAGGGAAATACTGTTAAACCTATTAGCTATGTTTTAACTTTAAAACTTTCTGCTCACAGAAGAGCAGACCTTCCCATTACTCAGTAGGCTGTTAAAATTATGATTTTACACATAACCTTAATTTATAGATGATAACACTCTAATGTATTACAGGGAATTTGGAGCTAAAGATCAGAGATCTGATAAAGATCCTTTGTCAGACTCTAATGAGTCAGTAACTTCTTCAGGCAGGGAATAAAAGGTTGAGAAGTGTAAGAGATAGATATCATTTAGAGAGATTTTTGAAAAAGTCCTCTCATTATTTACTTAAAATAATATTAAGTAACAATTAGTTATTACCCACGGCATTGTTTTTTCTCTGTTCTTTGCTGATGCAGTTTCTCCATTTGAACTCATTCAAAGTCCTAAGGAAAACTGGTTTTTTCCCTCTGCTGTTTTATAGTGGGTGGGGAAAAAAAATTTGTTCATGGGCAAACACTGCAGATGTTACCTGAATTCTGAAGAATCTGTCTCCTTTTGTTATGCCCAAGATGTTTGACAAGGAATACATCCCATTACATCTTTTTGTTTTCTTTTGGGTTACTGTTCACTAGCAGATATGTTGAAAAGTAGAAAACATTTAAAAATTCATATGACAAAGGATAAGATAAAGATTGGAGAACATTTTATGCTTATGTTATTCACCCTTATTTTGAGGTTATTCAAACTTTCAATATAAGGGTTTTTTTGCTGCTTGTAAAACCCCTTCAAAAGGCATATTAGAAAGTAGAAGAGTTGAGAAACATTGAATATATTTGTGCCAGTAGTGATATAAATAGGCATAAGCCTACAGTTTTGGTTTCTGCCACCAGATGGTGCCTGTGTATTGATAAAACAGTATACAACTTTGAAATCTCTTGGATAAATGAAATACACATGAAGTGGGGAAAAGCAGGAATTTGTTCTGAGAGTTACTTATAACTTTGTCTTTATGTCCTATATCCTTTGATTTGGGGAATATATTCTTTTCTTTTATAGTGTGTTTTACACATGGAATGCATGTCAAAGCTTTAAAAAGTGCTGCTTCTTGCTGGGTGTGGGGGATTATTCCACTGACTTGGGAGACTGAGACAGGAAGATCACAAGTTGGAGGCCAGCCTTAGCAACTTAGTGAGAACCCTGGCAACTTAGAGAGACACTGTCTCAAATAAAAAATGAGAAGGCTCGGGATTTAGCACAGTCCCCTGGATTAAATTACCAGTATGAAAAAGGTGGGAAAAAAGTATAGGAAAGAAATATTGCCTCCTTATGAGGATGTTTTTCATTTGGGGGGATAAATCTAAACTCTGTAACAGTAAGACACATTAAAAAATACATTATTATTTAAAAACACTTATGAGCCAGAGAAGAGAATTTGAACAGATTACCAAAGCAAGAATGAGAAAGAGTGGATTTAAGATAGAAGCTTTCATGATCACAGATATAAAAATCCTTAACAAAATATTAGCAAACTGAATTCAGAAAATTTAAATAATATAATACACCACAATTAAATGGGGTTTATTCCAGGAAAGCGGGGTTTGTTTAGTATACAATAATCAAAACAATTACCAATATTAACAGTGGAGGAAAACTGTATGAACACCGCATTAGATAAAGAAAAAGCATTTGAGACGGCACAATGGGAACATACCTATAATCCCAGCTACTTGGGAAATAATGGAGAAGTTAGGCTATCTTTATTTGTAGATGCTGTGATCCTTTATGTCGAACATTAAGAAATCAAAACTGAAAACTAGTAGAATAAGTAAGTTTAGCAAAGTAACAGGATACAAGGTTAGTATGTAGAAAAATCAGTGGTATTTTTATTTAATAGTAATGAACAACTAGCAAATTACTGTAGCCTAAAAACACATCATATTTAGGAATAAATTAACAGCCTGTATATTGAATACTATAAAATAATTGCTCACATTAAAGAAGACTCTTCTCCCAAAGTTAACATGATGATATAATATAATCTCAGTTAAAATCCTAACTAGTTCATAAAGTTAATGTTAACATTGGCATTTGTGTAGATGCAGTGGACGTGTAGCCAAAACACGTCCAAACAAACAAAAAAAAGGAGGACTCACTGTACCTGACTTCAAGATATGCAACAAACTACCTTAATTTGACCTAGGAACAGATATATGGGTTAGTGGAATGAAACAGAACAGAGGCTGGCATACCATGACTCATGGGCCAAATCTGACTTGTCTATTTTTGTGTGCCTTGCAAGCTTGGAATGGTTTTACATTTTAAAATGGCTGAAAAATATCAAAAGAAAAATTATATTTCATAGCACATGGAATTTAGGTGAAATTGAAATTTTAGTGTATGTCAGTTTTATTGGCACATAGCTGCAGTTTTGTTTACATATTGTCTATAACTGCTTTTGTGCTACTATTGGAGAGTTGAGTGGATGTGACAGAGATTGTATGCCCTATAATGCTCAAAATATTTACTCTCCAGCCCTTTATAGAAGTTTTCTAATATCTGGAATATGGAGGCAAGAAATAGATCATCCAAAGATGGTGAATTTAATTCTTTCATAATTAATTACAGGGAAGGTACAAATGGGGAAAGGATACTCTTTCCAAAAATTAGTGGTGAAATAATTGGATATCAAGACAGAAACAAAGAACCTTAACCTGTATCACATTATAGACAAAAATTAATTAGGATGGATGGTAGACCTAACTGTAAAAGTTAAAGCTATAAAATAAAAAAAAAATACTTGGTTACTCTGGGAATAGGCAAAGAGTTTTTAGAACAACAAGTGCACAAGTCATGTTTCCCAGAAGAAAATATTTTGGGATTTTTGGAGAAAGATAAAGATTTCTTAGAGCACAAAAAGCACAAATCATGAAAAAAATTGAGAAATCAAATGTCATCACAATTTTAAATGTCTAGTACCTGAAATTCACTGTCTTAAAAAAGTGTAAAAGCAAGACATATATTGAAAGAAAACATTTGCAATGCATATATTTGAAAGAACTTGCCTCTAGAGTACATAAAACAATACCTACAACTCTGTAACAAGTCAACAAAAATGGGCAAAATATTTGAAGAGACTCTCACTAAGAAAGAGATGAGAATGGCTAATAAACACATGAAGAAGTTGCTCAAAATCATTAGTCATCAGGGAAATGCAAATTGAAACCATAATTAAAAGACTTGACAGCACCAGGTGTTATGGTGGGGCAACTAGAATTATTATGTATCACTGCTGGGAGTATAAAATGGTGCAGTCACTTTGTCAGAATTTGTCATTTTCTTATGAAGTTAAGCATATACTTACCATATCATCCAGCAATTCCATACCTAGTATATACCTAAGAGAAATGAAAACATGGCCATTCAAAGACTTATACATCAGTGTTTGTAGTATCTTTCTTTATAATTGCCTTTAATATGAAACTACCCAAATATCTACTATCAGATAAATGGTTAAAAAATTATAATATAACCATGCCTTGGAGTACTATTCAACTGTAAAGCTGATTTATACAACAATATGTTGGAATCACAAAACATGCTGAGAGAAAAAGCTAGATGTATAGTTTATATACTGTATTCTGTTTTTGTGGAATTCTAGAATAGCAAAACTATTCCTTAGTGACAGAAAGAAGTTCATTGGTTCCCTGGATTTGGGGATAGAAATTATCTATACAAGAAAGCTCTTTTTTGTGTGTGGTGCTGGGGATTGAACCCAGGGCCTTGTGCATGCAAGGCAAGCACTCTACAAACTTTTGATTTTAATGATTATTATATGATGAATGTCAAAATTAATCAGACTATGTGCACATTTCATTATGTGTAAATTTCATAAAAAAAAGTTGATTTGAAAAATACATTTTGCAGTACTCATTTGATTTGAAGCTAACGATATTTCTAAAATGTGTCATATTTTCGCCACTCAAGCATTTTACCACAAACATCATAAATATTTTTATAGGGGCTAAAATAACATTTGCCTTATAGAATGTTTGAGGACAAAATGATTTGTCTGTAGGTTAGTCTTTTTATAATGCAGGTGGTAAATTCAGTTAGAAGTACAGACTCTGAGGTTGGAATCATAGCTATGTGGATTTGAACAGATTCCTCAGCCTAATTCTCAGTTACCTTACCTGTAGTTTGAGGAGAAATAAATAATAATAATAATGTTTCTTTGTGGTGGTGTTTTTAGAATTTAATAAAGTAATTCAGGAACTACACATGACCTCTAATGTTTTAGATTCCTTAAATGAATCTAAATACTATTGTATTTGCACTAGATTTTTTTTTTTTTTTTGTCCCAAGGATTGAACCCAAGGATGCTTAACCACTGAGCCACATCCATAACCATTTTAAATTTAGTTTTTATTTTGAGACAAGGTCTCATTAGGTTGCTTATAGCCTCACTAAGTTGCTAAGGCTGACTTGGAACCTGTGATCCTCCTGCCTCAGCCTCCTGAGCAAGTTGGATTATAGGCATATACCACCATGCCCAGCTAGATATGTTATTTTGAGATATTTTAAAAAATTTGTCTGGCGCAGTGGCTCACTGGAGGATCATGAGTTCATAAACCAACCTCAGCAACAGTGAGGTGCTAAGCAACTCAGTAAGACCCTGTCTCTTAAATAAAATACAAAATAGGGCTGGGGATGTGGTTCAGTGGCCTAGTGTCCCTGACCCCCCTGCCACCAAAAAAAAAAAAAAAAAAAAAAAAAAAAATAATAATAATACAAACATTAAGCTGGGTATGGTGGCACAAGCCTGTAATACCAGTGACTTGGGAGGCTGAGGTAGGAGGATCACAAGTTCAAAGCCAGCCTCAGCAACTTTTTTTTTTTATTGTAAACAAATGGGATACATGTTGTTTCTCTATTTGTACATGGAGTCAAGGCATACCATTTGATTCATTCTGTTATTTTTTTCCCTTCCCCCCCACCCCTCCCACCTCTCTTTTCCCTCTATACAGTCCTTCCTTCCTCCATTCTTACCACCCTACTTATCCCTAACCCTAAACCTAACCCTAACCCTAACGCTAACCCCTCCCACCCCCCATTATATGTCCTCATCCGCTTATCAGTGAGATCATTCGTCCTTTGGTTTTTTGAGATTGGCTTATCTCACTTAGCATGATATTCTCCAATTTCATCCATTTGCCTGCAAATGCCATAATTTTATCATTCTTCATGGCGGAGTAATATTCCATTGTATATATTTGCCACAGTTTCTTTATCCATTCATCAACTGAAGGGCATCTAAGTTGGTTCCACAATCTGGCTATGGTGAATTGAGCAGCAATGAACATTGATGTGACTGTATCTCTGTAGTATACTGATTGTAAGTCTTTTGGGTATAGGCCAAGGAGTGGGATAGCTGGGTCAAATGGTGGTTCCATTCCAAGCTTTCTGAGAAATCTCCATACTGCTTTCCAGAGTGGCTGCACTAATTTGCAACCCGACCAGCAATGTATGAGTGTACCTTTTTCCCCACATCCTCACCAACGCCTGTTGTTGCTTGTGTTCTTCATAATCGTCATTCTAATTGGGGTGAGATGGAATCTTAGGGTAGTTTTGATTTGCATTTCTCTTATTACTAGAGATGTTGAACATTTTTTCATATATCTGTTGATTGCTTGTACATCTTCTTCTGTGAAGTGTCTATTCATTTCCTTAGCCCATTTGTTGATTGGATTATTTGTATTCTTGGTGTAGAGTTTTTTGAGTTCTTTATAGATTCTGGAGATTAGTGCTCTATCTGAAGTATGATTGGCAAAGATTTTCTCCCACTCTGTAGGCTCTCTCTTCACATTACTGATAGTTTCCTTTGCTGAGAGAAAGCTTTTTAGTTTGAATCTATCCCAGTTGTTGACTCTTGTTTTTATTTCTTGTGCTATGGGAGTCCTGTTGAGGAAGTCTGATCCTAAGCCAACAAGTTGAAGGTTTGGACCTACTTTTTCTTCTATAAGTTACAGGGTCTCTGATCTGATTCCAAGGTCCTTGATCCATTTTGAGTTGAGTTTTGTGCAGGGTGAGAGATAGGGGTTTAATTTCATTCTGTTGCATATGGTTTTCCAGTTTTCCCAGCACCATTTGTTGAAGAGGCTATCTTTTCTCCATTGCATATTTTTGGCCCCTTTGTCTAGTATGAGAAAATTGTATTTATTTGGGTTTGTGTCCGTGTCCTCTATTCTGTACCATTGATCTACCTGTCTATTTTGGTACCAATACCATGCCGTTTTTGTTACTATTGTTTTGTAATAGAGTTGAAGATCTGATATTGCAATACCCCCTCCTTTCCTCTTTCTACTGAGGATTGCTTTAGCTATTCTGGGTTTTTTATTCTTCCAGATGAATTCATAATTGCTTGCTCTATTTCTTTAAGGTACGTCATTGGGATTTTAATTGGAATTGCACTGAATCTGTATAGCACTTTAGGTAGTAGGCCATTTTGACATTATTAATTCTGCCTATCCAAGAACATAGGAGATCTTGCCATCTTCTAAGGTTTTCTTTAATTTCTTTCTTTAGTGTTCTGTAGTTCTCATTGTAGAGGTCTTTCACCTCTTTTGTGAGATTGATTCCCAAGTTTTAATTTTTTTCGATGCTATTGTGAATGGGGTAGTTTTCCTAATTTCTCTTTCTGAAGATTCATCACTTATGTACGAAAATGCATTGGATTTATGAGCATTGATCTTGTAACCTGCTACTTTACAGAATTCACTTATGAGTTCTAAAAGTTTTCTGGTGGAATTTCCTGGTTCCTCTAAATATATAATCATGTCATCAGCGAACAGGGATAGTTTGAGTTCTTCTTTTCTAATTCGTATCTCTTTAATTTCTTTGGTTTGTCTAATTGCTCTGGCTAGAGTCTCAAGGACGATGTTGAATAGAAGTGGTGAAAGAGGGCATCCCTGCCTTGTTCCATTTTTTAGGGGGAATGCTTTCAGTTTTTCACCATTTAGAATGATATTGGCCATGGGCTTAGCGTAGATGGCCTTTACAATGTTAAGGAATGTTCCCACTATCCCTATTTTTTCTAGTGTTTTGAGCATGAAGGGATGCTGTATTTTATTGAATGCTTTTTCTGCATCTATTGAAATAATCATGTGATTCTTAACTTTAAGTCTGTTGATACGGTGAATGACGTTTATTGATTTCTGGATGTTGAACCAACCTTGCATCCCTGGAATAAAACCCACTTGATCGTGGTGCACTCTCTTTTTAATATATTTTTGTATGCGATTTGCTAAAATTTTGTTTAGAATTTTTGCATCAATGTTCATTAAGGATATTGGTCTGAAATTTTCTTTCCTCGATGTGTCTCTGTCTGGTTTAGGTATCAGGGTGATATTGGCTTCATAGAATGAGTTTGGGAGGGTTCCCTCCTCTTCTATTTCATGGAATACTTTGAGGAGTATTGCAATGAGCTCTTCTTTAAAGGTTTTGTAGAACTCGGCTGAGAACCCATCTGGTCCCGGACTTTTCTTTGTTGGTAGGCTTTTGATGACCTCTTCTATTTCATTGCTTGAAATTGATTTATTTAAGTTGTGTATGTCCTCCTCATTCAGTTTAGGTAATTCATATGTCTCTAGAAACTTGTTGATGTCTTCGAGGTTTTCTGTTTTGTTGGAGTATAGATTTTCAAAATAGCTTCTAATTATGTTTTGTATTTCAGTTGTGTCCGTTGTGATATTTCCTTGTTCATTCTGAATTTGAGTAATTTGAGTTTTCTCCCTCTTTCTCTTTGTTAGTGTGGCTAAGGGTTTATCAATTTTGTTTATTTTTTCAAAGAACCAACTATTTTGTTAATTTTTCTGATTGTTTCTTTTGTTTCAATTTTTTGATTTCGGCTCTGATTTTAGCTACTTCCTTTTTTCTACTGCTTTTGGTGTTGGTCTGCTCTTCTTTTTCTAGGGCTTTGAGCTGTACTGTTAAGTCGTTTATTTGTTGATTTCTACTTCTTTTGTTGAATGCGTCCCATGAAATAAATCTTCCTCTAAGTACTGCTTTCCTAGTGTCCCAGAGATTTTGATATGATGTGTCTTTGTTCTCGTTTACTTCTAAGAATTTTTTAATTTCCCTCCTGACATCTTCTGTTATCCATTCATCATATAATAGTGTATTATTTAATCTCCAGGTATTGGAGAAGTTTCCGTTTTTTATTCTGTCATTTATTGCTAATTTCAATCCATTATGATCTGATAGAGTACAAGGTAGTATCTCTATGTTCTTGTATTTGCTAACAGTAGCTTTGTGGCATAATATATAGTCTATTTTGGAGAAGGATCCATGTGCTGCTGAGAAGAAAGTGTATTCGTTCTTTGTTGGATGGTATATTCTATATATGTCAGTTAAGTCTAAATTGTTGATTGTGTTATTGAGATCTATGGTTTCTTTATTTAATTTTTGTTTGGAAGATCTATCCAGTGGTGAGAGAGGTGTGTTAAAATCGCCTAGTATTATTGTGTTGTGGTCTATTTGATTTCTGGAATTGAGAAGGATTTGTTTGGCGTACATGGATGAGTCAATGTTCGGGCATAGATATTTATGATTGTTATGTCTTGCTGATTTATACTTCCCTTAAGCAGTATGTAATGTCCTTGTTATCCCTTCTGACTAGTTTTGGCTTGAAGTCCACATTATCTGAAATGAGGATGGATACTCCAGCTTTTTTGCTGTGTCCGTGTGCATGGTATGTTTTTTCCCATCCTTTCACCTTTAGTCTATGGGTATCTCTTTCATTGAGATGAGTCTCTTGCAGGCAGCATATTGTTGGATTTTTCTTTTTAATCCAATCTGCCAGTCTATGTCTTTTGATTGATGAGTTCAGGCCATTAACATTCAGGGTTATTATTGTGATATGATTTGTATTCCCAGTCATTTGACTCATTTTTGTTTTTTGACATGATTTGGTTTCTCCTTTATTTGGCTATTCCTTTAGGCTAGTTCCTCCCGTTGCTGATTTGCATTGTTGTTTTTCATCTCTTCCTCATGGAATATTTTGCTGAGAATGTTCTGTAATGCTGGCTTTCTTTTTGTAAATTCCTTTAGCTTTTGTTTATCATGGAAGGATCTTATTTCGTCGTCAAATCTGAAAGTAAGTTTTGCTGGGTATAAGATTCTTGGTTTGCATCCATTTTCTTTCAGGGCTTGGTAAATGTTGTTCCAGGTCCTTCTAGCTTTTAGGGTCTGGATTGAAAAATCTGCTGATATTCTTATTGATTTCCCCTGAATGTAATTTGATTCTTTTCTCTTGCGGCCTTTAAAATTCTGTCTTTATTTTGTATGTTAGATATTTTCATAGTAATGTGCCTTGGTGTGTGTCTGTTGTAATTTTGTATATTTGGAGTCCTATAAGCCTCTTGTACTTGGTTTTCCATTTCATTTTTCAGATTTGGGAAATTTTCTGGTCTTATTTCATTGAATAGGTTGTTCATTCCTTTGGTTTGTTTCTCTAAGCCTTCCTCATTCCCAATAGTTCTTGAATTTGGCCTTTTCATGATATCCCATAAATCTTTTTTTTTTTTTTTTTTTAATTTTATTGTAAACAAATGGTATACATGTTGTTTCTCTGTTTGTACATGGCGTAAAGGCATACCATTTGTGTAATCATAAATTTACATAGGGTCATGCTGTTTGATTCATTTTGTTATTTTTTTCCCTTCCCCCCACCCCTTCCACCCCTCTTTTCCCTCTATACAGTCCTTCCTTCCTCCATTCTTGCCCCCCCTCCCTAACCCTAACTCTAACTCTAACACTAACCCCTCCCACCCCCCATTATGTGTCATCATCCACTTATTAGCGATATCATTCATCATTTGTTTTTTTGAGATTGGCTTATCTTACTTAGCATGATATTCTCCAATTTCATCCATTTGCCTGCAAATGCCATAATTTTATCATTCTTTGTGGCTGAGTAATATTCCATTGTATATACATATATACCACAGTTTCTTTATCCATTCATCAATTGAAGGACATCTAGGTTGGTTTCACAATCTGGCTATTGTGAACTGAGCAGCTATGAACATTGATGTGGCTGTATCTCTGTAATATGCTGATTTTAAGTCCTTTGGGTATAGGCCAAGGAGTGGGATAGCTGGGTCAAATGGTGGTTCCATTCCAAGTTTTCTAAGGAGTCTCCACACTGCTTTCCAGAGTGGCTGCACTAATTTGCAGCCCCACCAGCAATGTATGAGTGTACCTTTCTCCCCACATCCTCGCCAACACCTGTTGTTGCTTGTATTCTTGATACTCGCCATTCTAATTGGAGTGAGATGGAATCTTAGGGTGGTTTTGATTTGCATTTCTCTTATTACTAGAGATGTTGAACATTTTTCCATATGTTTGTTGATTTCTTGTAGTTCTTCTTCTGTGAAGCGTCTATTCATTTCCTTAACCCATTTGTCGATTGGATTATTTGCAATCTTGGTGTAGAGTTTTTTGAGTTTTTTATAGATTCTGGAAATTAGTGCTCTATCTGAAGTATGATTGGCAAAGATTTTCTCCCACTCTGTAGGCTCTTTCTTCACATTGCTGATAGTTTCCTTTGCTGAGAGAAAGCATTTTAGTTTGAATCTATCCCAGTTATTGATTCTTGCTTTTATTTCTTTTGCTATGGGAGTCCTGTTGAGGAAGTCTGATCCTAAGCCGACATGTTGAAGCTCTGGACCTACTTTTTCTTCTATAAGATGCACGGTCTCTGGTCTGATTCCGAGTTCCTTAATCCATTTTGAGTTTAGTTTTGTGCATGGTGAGAGATATGGGTTTAGTTTCATTCTGTTGCATATGGATTTCCAATTCTCCCAGCACCATTTGTTGAAGAGGCTATCTTTTCTCCATTGCATATTTTTGGCCCCTTTGTCTAGTATGAGAAAATTGTATTTATTTGGGTTTGTGTCCGTGTCCTCTATTCTGTACCATTGATCCACCTTTCTATTTTGGTACCAGTACCATGCCATTTTTGTTACTATTGCTTTGTAGTAGAGTTGAAGATCTGGTATTGCGATACCCCCTGCTTCACTCTGTCTACTGAGGATTGCTTTAGATATTCTGGGTTTTTCTTCTTCCAGATGAATTTCATAATTGCTTGCTCTATTTCTGTAAGGTACGTCATTGGGATTTTAATTGGAATTGCATTGAATCTGTATAGCACTTTAGGTAGTATGGCCATTTTGACAATATTAATTCTGCCTATCCAAGAACATGGGAGATCTTTCCATCTTCTAGTTTTCTTTAATTTCTTTCTTTAGTGTTCTGTAGTTCTCACTGTAGAGGTCTTTCACCTCTTTTGTGAGATTGATTCCCAAGTTTTATTTTTTTTAATTTATTTTATTTTTTTCGAGGCTATTGTGAATGGGGTAGTTTTCCTAATTTCTCTTTCTGAAGATTCACCCCTTATGTATAAAAATGCCTTAGATTTATGTGCATTGATCTTATATCCCGCTACTTTACTTAATTCACTTATGAGATCTAAAAGTTTTCTGGTGGAATTTCTTGGTTCCTCTAAGTATATAATCATATCATCAGCAAACAGGGATATTTTGAGTTCTTCTTTTCCTATTTGTATCCGTTTAATTTCTTTGGTCTGTCTAATTGCTCTGGCTAGAGTTTCAAGGACGATATTGAAAAGAAGTGGTGAAAGAGGGTATCCCTGCCTTGTTCCAATTTTAAGGGGGAATGCTTTCAGTTTTTCACCATTTAGAATGATATTAGCCATGGGCTTAGCATAGATGGCCTTTACAATGTTAAGGAATGTTCCCACTATCCCCATTTTTTCTAGTGTTTTGAGCATGAAGGGATGCTGTATTTTATCAAATGCTTTCTCTGCATCTATCAAAATAATCATGTGATTCTTGACTTTAAGTCTATTGATATGGTGAATTACATTTATTGATTTCCTGATGTTGAACCAACCTTGCATCCCTGGGATGAAACCCACTTGATCATGGTGCACTATCTTTTTAATATGTTTTTGTATGCGATTTGCTAAAATTTTGTTTAGAATTTTTACGTCAATGTTCATTAAGGATATTGGTCTGAAATTTTCTTTCCTCGATGTGTCTCTGTCTGGTTTAGGTATCAGGGTGATATTGGCTTCATAGAATGAGTTTGGGAGGGTTCCCTCCTCTTCTATTTCATGGAATACTTTGAGGAGTATTGGAATGAGCTCTTCTTTAAAGGTTTTGTAGAACTCTGCTGAGAACCCATCTGGTCCTGGACTTTTCTTTGTTGGTAGGCTTTTGATGACTTCCTCTATTTCAGTACTTGAAATTGGTCTATTTAAATTGTGTATGTCCTCCTCGTTCAGTTTAGGCAATTCATATGTCTCTAGAAACCTGTTGATGTCTTCGAAATTTTCTATTTTTTTGGAGTATAGATTTTCAAAATAGCTTCTAATTATGTTTTGTATTTTAGTCGTGTCTGTTGTGATATTTCCTTGTTCATTCCGAATTTTAGTAATTTGGGTTTTCTCTCATCTTCTCTTTGTTAGTGTGACTAAAGGTTTATCAATTTTGTTTATTTTTTTGAAGAACCAACTATTTATTTTGTCAATTTTTGTATTGTTTCTTTTGTTTCAATTTCGTTGATTTCAGCTCTGAGTTTAACTATTTCCTGTCTTCTACTACTTTTGGTGTTGGTCTGTTCTTTTTTTTCTAGGGCTTTGAGCTGTAGTGTTAGGTCGTTTATTTGTTGAGTTTACTTCTTTTATTAAATGCGCTCCATGAAATAAATTTTCCTCTAAGTACTGCTTTCATAGTGTCCCAGAGATTTTGATATGATGTTTCTTTGTTCTCATTTACCTCTAAGAATTTTTTAATTTCCTTCCTAATATCTTCTGTTATCCATTCATCATATAATAGCATATTGTTTAATCTCCAGGAGTTGGAGTAGTTTCTGTTTTTTACTCTTTCATTTATTTCTAACTTCAATCCATTATGATCTGATAGAATACAAGGTAGTGTCTCTATCTTCTTGTATTTGCTAACATTAGCTTTGTGGCATAAAATATGGTCTATTTTAGAGAAGGATCCATGTGCTGCTGAGAAGAAAGTGTATTCGCTCTTGGTTGGATGGTATATTCTATAAATGTCTGTTAAGTCTAAATTATTGATTGTGTTATTGAGATCTATGGTTTCTTTGTTCAATTTTTGTTTGGAAGATCTGTCCAGTGCTGAGAGAGGCGTGTTAAAATCACCTAGTATTATTGTGTTATGGTCTATTTGGTTTCTAAAATTGAGAAGGATTTGTTTGACATACATGGATGAGCCACTGTTTGGGGCATAGATGTTTATGATTGTTATATCTTGCTGATTTATGCTTCCCTTAAGCAGTATGAAATGTCCTTCTTTATCCCTTCTGACTAACTTTGGCTTGAAGTCCACATTATCTGAAATGAGGATGGGTACTCCAGCTTTTTTGCTGAGTCCATGTGCATGGTATGTTTTTCCCCATCCTTTCACCTTTAGTCTATGGGTATCTCTTTCTATGAGGTGAGTCTCTTGCAGGCAACATATTGTTGGATCTTTCTTTTTAATCCAATCTGCCAGTCTATGTCTTTTGATTGATGAGTTCAGGCCATTAACATTCACGGTTATTATTGAGATATGATTTGTATTCCCGGTCATTTGGTTCATTTTTTAAATTTTATTTATTTATTTATTTTTTTGACACACCTTGGTTCCTCCTTTATTTGACAGTTCCTTTAGTATAATTCCTCCCTTTGCTGATTTGCTTCTTTGTTTTTTATCTCTTTCTCATGGATGATTTTGCTGAGAATGTTCTGTAATGCTGGCTTTCTTTTTGTAAATTCTTTTAGCTTTTGTTTATCATGGAATGATTTTATTTCATCATCAAATTTGAAGGTAAGTTTTGCAGGGTATACGATTCTTGGTTGGCATCCATTTTCTTTCAGAGCTTGAAAAATGTTGTTCCAGGCCCTTCTATCTTTTAGGGTCTGGATTGAAAAATCTGCTGATATTCTTATTGGTTTCCCCCTGAATGTAATTTGGTTCTTTTCTCTCACAGCCTTTAAAATTCTGTCTTTATTTTGTATGTTCAGTATTTTCATTATAATGTGCCTTTTGTGGGTCTGTTGTAATTTTGTATATTTGGAGTCCTATAAGCCTCTTGTACCTGGTTTTCCATTTCATTTTTCATATTTGGGAAATTTTCTGATATTATTTCATTGAATAGATTGTTCATTCCTTTGGTTTGTTTCTCTAAGCCTTTCTCAATCCCAATAATTCTCAAATTTGGCCTTTTCATGATATCCCATCGTTCTTGGAGATTCTGTTCATGGTTTCTTACCATCTTCTCTGTTTGCCCATTATTCTTATAAGTTCTGTTCATGATTTCTTACCATCTTCTCTGTTTGGTCAACTTTGTCTTCAAGATTAAATATTTTTTCTTCAATGTCTGAGGTTCTGTCTTCCAGGTGTTCTGCCCTATTGGTTATGCTTTCTATGGAGTTTTTAACTTGGTTTATTGTTTACTTCATTTCAAGGATTTCTTTTTGTTTGTTTGTTTTTTTTTTTTTAGTATCTCTAAGTCTTTATTGAAATGATCTCTTGCTTCCTGTATTTGGTCTTTTAACTGTTGAGTGGTGCGATCATTTAATGCCTGCATTTGCTCTTTCATCTCCTCCGTCAATGCCTGCATTTGCTGTTTCATCTCCTCGTTTGCTTCCCTGATTGTTTTAATTATGTACATTCTGAACTCCCTTTCTGACATTTCTTCTGCTGTGCTGTCATTGGGTTTTACTGATATAGTATCTAGGTTTGTTTGGGACATTTTCTTCCCTTGTTTTCTCATATTGGTCAGATGTCAGTGGGACTCTGAGATATTGCAGATTTCCTCTTTGGCTTATAGTGTCCCTGTAGATTTCCAGTGTATCACCTCCCAGGCTTCAGTAGCCTGAAGTCTTGGAGGAACTTGATAATGCAGTGCTTCCGAAGAAAGCTGCCCCTAGCCCGCTACTGGTTCCAGGGCTTGGAGCTGGCTCTGTGTGGAAAGGCTCTCACTGGGGGGCCTGCTCTGAGAAGCTGGCCGTGTGGGAGGAGCCCACCACTGGAGTGAGCAGGGCTACCTGGGGAAGACTCTAGCTGCCCTGCCCTGCTCTGATAAGCCGCCCTTATCTGGGCCTGCCACCTAGGCCAAGCTTCACTCGGTGGGGGAGATTCACCCTGTGGCTCTATTTTAGTCCGAGTCTCTCAATGCCTACCCTTCTTGAATCCTGGGTTCTGGAGCGACTGGAGATGCAGTCACCCTCTAGTCCGCCATCATGGATCACCCCGTGGCCAGCCTCAGCAACTTAATGAGACCCTAAGCAACTGAGCGAGACCCTGTCTCAAAATAAAAAATATAAAAGAATGTGAATGTGGCTCACTGGTTAAGGGCCCCTGAGTTCAAACCCCAGAACTCCACTCCCCAGAATAAAAAGAACCCCAAAAGAATACAAACATTAATTAATGCTGGAGAGGATGTGGAGAAAAAAGAACACTTTTGTACTGTTGGTGGGCTTGTAAATTAGTATAGGTGCTATGTAAATCACTGTGGAATTTTCTCAAAGACTAGGAATGGAACCTCCATATGACTCAGTTATACCACTCCTCGATGTTTATCCTACAGAACTAAAATCATCTTACTCTAATAATACCTGCATACCCATGTTTATAGTAGCACAGTTCACAACAGCCGAACTATGGAACCAGTTTAGGTGTCCATCAGTGGATGAATGGATAAAGAAAATATGGTATATATGTACACAATGGAGTTTTAATCAACCATAAAGAAGAATGAAATGATGTAAATTGTAGGAAAATGGATAGAACTTGAGAACATTATGTTAAGTGAAATAAGCCAAATTCAGAAAATCAAGGGTCATATGTTTTCTATGTGGAAACTAGAGAGGAAAAAGGAAAAGAGAAGTGGGGATGGAGATCTCATGAAAATTGAAGGGAGATCAGTAGAGGAAATGGACCAGGGTGGTAAGGAGGGAAGGGAAAGGGAAAATACTGGGGAATGATGTTGGCCAAATTATATTGTTATATTGTGTGCATGTATGAACATGTAATAACAAATCCTACCATTATGTCCAACTATAATGAACCAATAAAAATATGGAAAAAATAAAGCTAACACCTAGAATCAATAACCTTCAAACACACAGGGAATAGAAGAGCTAATGGTAGAGAAACTCCATTTATAATAACAAAGAATATAAAATACTGAGGAATAAACCTACTGAGAATGTGCAAGAATACATCAAGTTTTAAGGTTCGGGGATGTAGTTCAGTGTTAAGAGTTGCCTAGCAGTCACGAGGGCTGGGTTTAGTTCCTAGCACTGCAAAAAGGAACCAACCTAGGTACCCTTCAACAGATGAATGGATAAAGAAATTCTGGTATATATACACAATGCAATACTATTCAGCCATAAAGAAGAATAATATTATGGCATTTGCAAATAAATGGATGGAATTGGAGATTATCATGTTAAGTGAAATAAGCCAAGCCCAAAAAACCAAAGGCCAAATGTTTTCCCTGATAAGTGGAAAACGATATATAATGGGGGGTGGGGGAGTGGGGAATGAGAGAAGAATGGGGTAACTTTAGAATATGTAGAAGGAAATGAGGGGGAGGGGGGTATGAAAAATAGTGGAATGAGACAGACATCATTACCCTATGTACATATATGATTACATGAATGTTGTGAATCTACATCGTGTACAACCATAGAAATAAAATGATGTACCCCATTTGGGTACAATGAATCAAAATGCAGTCTATAAAAAATTAAAAGCTAAATTAAAAAAATAATAAAAATTATAATTCTATAAAAAAGGAAATAAAAAAGCTTTAGAGTGCTCCTGAGAGATATAAAAATATACCTCAACAAGTGACATTTTTGCTATTGCATATAGGATGATTGAACATTTTAAAAACTAGTTAAAAATAGAATGAAATAATGAAGATTAAAGTAGAAATGAAGGAAGTAGAGAATAGAAAATATCTACTTGATTCAAAATCCTGATTTAAAAAAAATTTATAAAATAGAACAAGCAAACAAAGGCACAAATGAGAAATATTAGGGCAAAAATGACCATCGAAACAGAGGAAATTTTTCATGACATTACTTCACAGACCTCTATACAAATAAATTTGTTAACCTAGATGATATAGTGAATTTCCTAGAAAACGTTGCTTTCCAAAATTGGCTCAGTAGTGATAGAAAGTTTAAATGTACTTTGTCCATTTGAAAAGAACCTAGAGAAAGTTAATAAGGAATAAACCTACAAAATAGCATCAGGCTTACCTGGGGTCATGGGGGAATCCTATCTCCCACAGTTTTGGAGACCAACAGTCTTAGTAGTATATAAGAAAAAGGTAAGAGATGGAAGGGGGAATTTCTGAATCATTTTACAAAATGGGTTTAACATCAATATCTAAACCTGGTAAACATGGTATAGAAAAGGAAATTGCAATCTAATCCCCAAAATAAATATATATAAGAACAAATAAAACAAATAGACTCTAAAACCAAGTTAGTAATAATATATAACTTAAAAATCTTTTCTGTTTGAATTTAATTCATTTGAATACTTTCATTTTTATTGATCGGACTGGTAAAGGCTTCGAATTTTTCTGTGATTATTGCTCTACATGTGTAATATGGATTTGAATATGTATTTTCATTATAATTTTTTCAGTTTTTTTTAGTTTGTATTTTCCCTTTCATGTAAATACTGTTTGATAAAAGGTTTAATTTCAAGACAAAAGGGCCTTTTAAAATTTTATTCTAATTGTATTTTGATCCAAGGCTATTTATTATTTTTAATATTTCTATTTTGTGGTACTTTTTTATTATTATTGTATTTTGTGGTACTTTCTTGTTCTTTGAGATTTAATGTGGAATCAATATAGTATTACATATATGCACTTGAAGTATAAAGGGTATAAATTTTGATCATAAAGATCGTCCATAAACCTTTTCAGTTGGGCGCTGAGTAGTTCTTTGGATCATGTCTGGTGGCTCTGTGATCATAACAGAGAACATGGAGGCCCAGAGGGAATGGACCCTGATGGTGTGGTGGAGAGCATATGGAATGAAATGGTTGATAACGTTGACAATATGAATTTAAAGGAGTCTCTTCTTCGGGTCATCTATGCTTATGGTTTTGAGAAGAATTCAGCTGCTCAGCAGAGAGCTTTTATTCCCTGTTTTAAAGGGTATGATGTGATTGCCCAAACTGAGTCAGGTACTGGCATGACAGCTACATTTGCTGTTTCCATCCAGCAACAGTTGGAGATTGAGTTCAAGGAGACCCAAGCACTAGTATTGCCTCCCACCAGAGAACTGTCTCAGCAGATCCAAAGGTGATTTTGGTACTTGGAGACAGTACAGGAGCAACTTATCATGGCTGCATTGGTGGAACAAATGTTCGAAATGAAATGCAAA
Source organism: Sciurus carolinensis (assembly GCF_902686445.1). NCBI lineage: Eukaryota > Metazoa > Chordata > Mammalia > Rodentia > Sciuridae > Sciurus > Sciurus carolinensis. The sequence continues at coordinate 61,887,574 of NC_062213.1, forward strand.
AACTGCGGGCTGAAGCACCACATATTGTTGTTGGTATGCCAGGGAGAGCATTTGATATGTTAAACAGAAGATATCTTTCTCCATAATGGATCAAAATGTTCGTTTTGGATGAAGCAGTTGAAATGTTGAGCCAAGGGTTTAAGGATCAAATCTATGAGATTTTCCAAAGATTAAATGCAAGTAGTCAGGTTATGTTGCTTTCTGCTACAATGCCAAAAAAAATGAGCGATCTAATTTGAATTCTGGTGAAGAAAGAAGAATTGACTCTTGAAGGAATCAAACCATTTTACATTAATGCTGAAAGAAAGGAATGGAATTTGGACACACTTCGTGGCTTGTATGAGACACTGGCCATTACATGGGCTGTTATTTTTCTCAATACACAGCACAAAGTGGACTGACTCAGAGAAGATGCATGCCAGGGATTTCACAGTTTTTGCTCTGCATGGTGACATGGATCAAAAGAGAGAGATGTTATCATGAGGGAATTCCAATCAGGGTCAAACCAAGTTCTGTTCACTATTGATTTGTTGGCTTGTGGAATTGATGTGCAACAAGTATCTTTGGTTATAAACTATGGTCTACCTACCAGTTGTGAAAACTGTATTCACAGAATTGGCAAAGGGAGTTGATTTGGAAGGAGAGGTGTGGCTATATACTTTGTTACTGAAGAAGACAAGAGGATTCTTCATTACATCGAGTCTTTCTACAATACTATAGTGGAGGAAATGCCCATGAATGTAGCTGACCTAATCTAATTCCTGGGATGAGATAAATTTGAATACAGTGCTCACTGTTGCTGAGTAGGAGATAACAGTGTGCATTGTGCTGCATTTTGTCTCAGTGCTTATAATGGATCAATAATATAGATTTTGATTGCAAAGCGACATAAGTAGTGAGCTCTTGTGAGGAAAGTCATTGGCTTTATCCTCTTTAGAGTTTGACTGTTGGGGTGGGTATAAAAGATGGGGGTCTGGAAAATCTTTTTTTCTTAGAAATTTATTTCCTAGTTCTGTAGAGAAGGTTGTATGAGATGTTCTCTTTCATTTAATAATATACTTGTGGACTAAAGATATAAGTGCTGTATAAAGATAAAAGTACTGTATAAAATAAGCCAATTATGTTAAACTAGCATATCTGCCTTTATTGTGTTTGTCATTAGCCTGAATAGAAAGACCTTTAAAATTGATTTTTTAGAAAGCATTTGAATGCATTTTGTTTGGTATTGTGTTTATTCAGTGAAGTATTTAATTAGTGCTAAGTGTGAACTGGACCCTGTTGCTAAGCCCCAATAAGCAATCATATCCTAGGTAGGGTGAAACCCCCAGTAAAATTGCCATATTGTACATGTCTTAATGAAGTTTGAATGTTAAATAGATTGTATATTCACTTAAAAAAAAAGATAATCCATAAGATTTTGTTGCTTTGATATTCTCTATCCTTACTTTCCTTTTGTCTACTTGGTCTGTTCTGTACTGAGAATGATGTGTAAAATGTCTTAGTATTTGTGTACTTCCCACCTTATCTCCTTGTAATGTCTGTAGTTTTTGTTTCATGAAAGTGGTTGCTGTATTATATGGAACAAAGATATTCATAACTGCTGTGTGTTATTTGAGAATTGTAGATTTTAGCATTAAAAATGTCTTTCCATTAATACCTTTTATCTTGAATTCTACTTTGTCTGGTATCAGGATACCATTTAACTGCTTTTTGTTTCTATCTGCTCAGTATACCTTTATTTCTTTTTCTTTTAGCCTTTTGCTCTGTCTCTTGTATAACATATATTTGAGTCTTGCTTTATGAAACATAAACGTATTTGTCTTGAGAATAATGGCAGACATTTTTTGGTAACCTAATTTGGCAATTAGTTGACAGTGGTTGTTTACCTTAAACTGAATCAAGTCTGATGCTCTAAAGTTTTGATAAAAATATATTTAAAATGTATAATAATACAAAAACTTTTCAAAAACAAACTTTGTCTCAGGGGGTACTGAAATCAATAGTTTTATTTTTCTACCCTTTCCGAGTATATTAAATTAAATTGCTAAGTGAAAGAATAACAGGTATAATTAATAGTCACTTGATAAATCTTGGTAGTGCTGTTTTGAAATACTTCCCAGAAATTGAGAAGTTGAATAATTGTGGTAAACTCATAACGCATTGGATTGCAGGTCAGGTAGTTTCTAGTTCTTTGTTTCTAACAAATTAAAAGAAGACCTAATTGAGTCATCAGTTGATGCATCATTAAAATAAAAATTTTTTTTTAAAAAAATTTCTTCTAATTGGCTGTACATGACAGTAGAATGCATTTTCACACATTGTACACAGATGGAACATGGCTTCTCATTCCTCTGGCTGTACGTTATGCTGAGTTACACCAGTAGTGTAATCATACATGTATATAGGGTAATAATGTCTGTCTCATTCTACTGTCCTTCCCGTCCCCAGTGCCCCACCCTTCCCCAAACGTAAAGTGATTTTCGATGGTAGATCACCATGTAGGTTTTTACATAGAAGAAATTGTGTGACCTTACTATAACAAAAGTTTAGGTGTGGTTTACTTCTGAATATGAATAATGTTTCTCAGTGATTGTATCTAATAAAACTGAAATAAGAACAGAATTGAGAACTATCTATTTTAACAGTAAGAAAAATTTTTGTATATATTAATATAAATTTTAAAAAAGATCTATCCATTTTCACTGAGTTTCATGTCTATAAGATTTTACTTTTTGTTTAAAAATAATTGATCAAAATTTATAATATTTATATTCCATTATCTGCTAATAATAATTGCAGTATTGGCTCATGGTACACTTCTATTTTAACTTACATACTTACTATCACAGAAAATGCAAACTTCGGTGGGTCTGTGTACCTAGTAGCATCTGTGAGGTTGTGTTCATTTTCCAGCACTGAAAAAAAAAAAAAAAAAAAAACTAACAAAACAACCCCCCAACAAACTATATAAATTTTAATTAATATGCACATTCCACTGCATAGAATGTGATGGAATGAGTAATAAAAGACTTGCAGGCACAGGGACTAGGGTTGTATCTCAGTGGTGGAGTGCTTGCCTTGCACTTGAGAGGTACTGGGTTCAACCCTCAACTCCACATAAAAAGAAAGAAAGAAAGAAAGGTGTTGTGTTCATCTACAAACTAGAAAAATATTTAAAAAAAGACACACAGTCACAAAATAATCACAGGTTAAAATTCTGTATAAACAGTGGAATAAAATACAAGTTGAAGAAGATAAAGGTGATGTAAATTTCTGATACATTAACAAGGTTTATGTATTTTTAAGTAGATGAGGGTGAATATCAACTTAGATTTCAACCTAGATTAGATTTCTTTGAATACAATTTAAAGGAGTAACATACAACTTAATTTAAAAATGTCAATATTTCCAGTAAACCAGAAACTGTATCCTTTTTGTTTGTGGAAGCAAGTACTTAAGCTTCTAATGCAAAATTTTAGATATAATTAAATTATATCCAAATAATGTAAAATTACAAATCCTTTTATGACTATGAAAATTTAAGTTTGAATACTATTGCCATAGACTGACTTGAAAAGAAACTGTATTAGAGAAGGCTGTTGTGTAATGCATAGAGGAAATTTTTTATCTTAATTTACACATGCATAGGCAAATAAAGTAGTTTGAAAATGGCTTGATAATTGAGTCTTTTTTTTTTGGGGGGGGGGGTGCCAGGGATTGAACCCAGAGGCACTTAACCACTGAGCGACATCCCCAACCTTTTAAAAAATTTTTTTAGATGTTGATGGACCTTTATTTTTTTCATTCTATTTATGTGTGGTGCTGAGAATTGAACCCAGTGACTCACATATGAGTGGTAGAGCAAGAACTCTACCACTATTAGTAGCCACAATCTCAGACCCAATAATTGAGTCTTGAATATGAAGATAGCAGTCATAATTATTCTTATGAGCTCAGTTGCTTCCAACATTGAAATCTTATTTTTCTCTTTTGGTCCTTAATCTAATTTTTTCATTTATAAAATAATATAATTTTATTTATCATAATCTTTCTGGTACAGTGTAGGTAAAACTTGAACCATTAGAGGGCAGTATGTCTTTGTTTTTGGTATTAGCTTTCACAACATTTGGACTCTTGTGTAACAAGCTTATTATATACATAGTTTAAATTAATTGAAAGTTTTTAGTTAAAATTAAAATCTTTCATTTGAAAGTTTTAATGCAATAAAAATTATGATGGCAGTATAAAAGTTTAGCCCTTCTTTGCTTTCTTCTTTCACCTCCCCTCCCCTAAACACATTTGAACTTTTATAAAGTTTGGAAAGTTATACAACTTGATTCTAAACTTAATATTTACCTTGATTTGCAGCTGAAGAGTTACCTAAGACATGTTATAGGTTGTTCATGGGATAAAGGATTTGAAGATAAATTTGGGAAATGCTGCTTACCCTACCCCTCCTAAAGATTCCTTAACAGTTTTTAAAGATGTCATGAAGAAAGCTATTTTAAGTGGTTTCAATCTCAAGCTGAGCATCAGGCTCTCCTGGGGAGCTTTATAAGTTCTGATGCCCAACTCTATCTACACTAATTATATCAGAATTTCTGGTTAAACTAATTTTTTTTGCAATGTATATTTTAATTCAAAGTGAATCAACAGTAATACACCATAAATTCTTAATTTGACTCTTACCAAAATAGTCACCTGGAAAACCTGCTTTCTGTGACAAAGTACAGTAGGCTTGGTTGCATTTAAATCACTGAGAATTAGAGAGAAATATCACAAACTGTAATAGACATTACATCCATAAAAATTGGTTGAGGATCTTGAACCAGTGTTTTAAAAAGTTTCTTGGGTGATTCTAATGTCTAGTCACTGAAATATTACTTCCCATCCCAAACACACATTGCTTTCAGTTAACACCACGGATTATGAGATATTGATTTAAGTAGTCATAGAAATTTTGAAAAAGATACAGAAGGTAAAAATTAGTTAACCATAGTTTTCAGAGAATCAGTTGTTTGTACTCATTTTCCTGTTGCAGAGGATTTACTGCTTTTTAGAAATGAGCACTTTATTTAAAACAATTTTGGATAGATTTTTTTTCCTTAAAGTTATGACATACATTTTTCATATACTTAAATAGAAAACACCACCATTATGAGCATAAAGAATGCTTCATTGTGACTCAATGTCAATCTTATAAACTGCAAGCATTATTATAAGCCATATGAGATATATACGTGGTTTGTTCTTATGCCAGATACTCCTAAACATCTGTTTCTGAGTACTCAAACCTGCTGTTACTTTCTAAATCATCCCTGGCAGACAGATTGTCAACTTTTTTTTTTTTTTTAATTTTCTTAGTTGTAGATGAACTCAATACCTTTATCTTATTTATTTATTTTTATGTGGTGCTGAGACTCGAACTCAGGGCCTCAATGTACTAGGCAAGTGCTCTACCATTGAGCTACAACCCCAGCCCATCAACTTATTTCTTATTCATGTCAGTGTACCTTTGCATAGCACCTCTTGCCCCTCTTTAATTTAAGGCTATACAATTGCTATTGTCTTAAAAACTTAATTGTAGTTAGAATTGGGGATAAAGTTACAGTTAACAAGGCTTTGATTAGGTTCTAAGGTATTGTAAGTATGGAGTAAATAAGTGCTAATTTGTAGATATTTTTGCTTCAGAACTTATTAAATAATATATTATTAATAAATATACATGATATATAATAAATATATGTATTATATATATTATTACATACATATGTAAAATGAAGTGTTTTGCTTGGGACTAGGCAGAAATAATAGTTGCTATAATTTCATAAAATTTTTTTATATGTTAAAGGAGACAGAAAACATTGATGTGGTTTTTTTTTCCTCTTCTGAGTGGAAATTGTTCTGCCTTTTCTTGGTGTGTATATTAAAAAATAAGTGAAATTTACTTTCCAAAGTGAGACTGTTTGCTAGAAAGTAATGCATATTTTTATGAAATTGTCTGAGTTTGATCATTTTATTCATGTCACTTCTGTGAAGATGTTTCTTTTTTATTATTATTATTATTTTTATTTTTACAGACTACATTTTTTTTTTTTTTTGGGTGCTGGGGATTGAACCCAGGGCCTTGTGCTTACAAGGCAAGCACTCTACCGACTGAGCTATCTCCCCAGCCCCCAGACTACATTTTGATTATTGTACACAAATGGGGTACAACTTTTTGTTTCTCCGGTTGTGCACAATGTGGACTCATACCTTTTGTGTAATCATACATGTACATAGGGTAATGATGTCTGTTTCATTCCATCATCTTTCATACCCCTGCCCCTCCTCCCTCTCATTTCCCTCTACGTAATCTAAAGTTTCTCCATTCTTCTCTCACTGCCCCCCACCCCCAACCCTCATTATGTATCATCATCCACTTATCAGGGAGAACATTTGGCCTTTGATTTTTTGGGATTGGCTTATTTCACTTAGCATGATATCTCCAATTCCATCCATTTATCTATAAATGCCATATTATTATTCTTTATGGTTGAATAATATTCCATTCTGTATATATACAACAGTTTCTTTATCCATTCATCTGTTGAAGGGCATCTAGGTTGGTTCCACAATTTAGCTATCGTAAATTGAACTGCTATAAACATTGATGTGGCTGTGTTACTGTAGTATGCTAATTTTAAGTCCTTTGGGTATAAACCGAGGAGTGGGATAACTGGGTCAAAAGGTGGGTCCAGTCCAAGTTTTCTGAGGAATCTCCATACTGCTTTCCAGAGTGACTATACCAATTTGGAACTCCACCATATGTAAAAGTGTACCTTTGTCCCCACATCCATGCCAACATTTATTATTGTGTTCTTGATAATAGCCATTCTAATTAGAATAAGGTGAAATCTTAGAGTTGTTTTAATTTGCATTTCTCTGATTACTAGAGATGTCGAACACTTTTTCATATATTTATTAATCCCTGAATATCTTCTTCTGTGAAGCGTCTGCTCAGTTCCGTGGCCCATTTATTGATTGGGTTCTTTGTATTTTAGTGTAAAGTTTTGTATGTTCTTTTATAAATTTTGGAGTGTTCTCTCTGAAGTGTGTGTGGAAAAAATTTTCTCCCACTCTGTAGGCTCTCTTTTCACATTGATTGTATTCTTTGCTAAGAAAAAGCTTTTTAGGGGCTGGGAAGATAGCTCAGTTGGTAGAGTGCTTGCCTTGCAAACACAAAGCCCTGGGTTCGATCCCCAGCACCGCAAAAAAAAAAAAAAAAAGAAAAAAAAAAAAAAAAGAAAAAGCTTTTTAGTTTGAGTCCATTCCATTTATTGATTTTTGCTTTGATTTCTTGTGCTTTGGGAGTCTTGTTAAGGAAGTCTGATCCTAAGCCGACATGATGAAGATTTGAGTCTACTTTGTCTTCTATTTGGTACAGCGTCTCTGGTCTAATTCTTAAGTCCTTGATCCATTTTGAGTTGGGTTTTGTGTAGGGTGAAAGATAGAGGTTTAATTTCATTTTCTTGCATATGGATTTCCAGTTTTCCTAGCACCATTTGTTGAGCAGGCTATCTTTTCTCCATCGTGTGTTTTTGGCTCCTTTGTCTAATATACGATAACTGTAGTTTTTGGCTCCTTTGTCTAATATGCGATAACTGTATTTTTGTCTCTGTGTCTTCTGTTCTGTGCCATTGGTCTGCCTATTTATTTTGGTGCCATTTTTGTTACTATTGCTCTGTAGTATAGTTTAAGGTCTGGTATTGTGATACCTCCTGCTTCACTCTTTCTGCTCAGGGTTGTTTTGACTATTTGAGGTCTCTTATTCTTCCAGATGAAGTTCATGATTGCTTTCTCTATTTCTATGAGGAAGTCATTGGGATTTTAATTGCATTGAATTGCAATTGAATTGTACAGTGCCTTTGGTAGAATGACCATTTTGACAATGTTAATTCTGCCTATCTAAGAACATGGGGGATCTTTCCATCTTCTAAGGTTTTTGTTATTTTCTTTCTTTAGTTATCTGTAGTTTTAATTGTAGAGGTCTTTCAACTCTTTTGTTAGATTGATTCCTAAGTATATTATATTATTTTAATTTTTTGAGGCTGTTGTGAATGGAGTGGTTTTCCTAATTTCTCTTTCAGAGGATTCATCACTTATGAATAGAAATGCATTAGTTTTACACATATTGATTTTATATCCTGCCACTTTGCTGAATACATTTATTAGTTCTAGAAGTGTCCTGGTAGAGTTTTTAGGATCCTCTAAATATAGAATCATGTTATCAGTAAATAGTGATAGCTTGAGTTCTTCTTTTCCTATTCAAATCCCTTTAATTTCTTTGGTCCGTTTAATTGCTCTGGCTAGTGTTTCAAGGATGATGTTAAGTAGAAGTGGTGAAAGAGGGCATCCCTGCTTTGTTCCAGTTTTTAGAGGGGATACTTTGTTTTTCTCCATTTAGAATGATGTTGGCGGTGGACTTAGCATATATAAGCTTTGCAATGTTGAGGTATGTTCCTATTATCCCTATTTTTTTTAGTGTTTTAAGCATGAAGGGGTACTGTATTTTATCAAATGCTTTCTTAGCATCTATTGAAATAATCTTATGATTCTTAACTTTAAGTCTATTGATGTGACGAGTTACATTTATTGATTTCCGGATGTTGAACCAACCTTGCATCCCTGGGATAAACCCCGCTTGATCATGGTGCACTATCTTTTTAATATGTTTTTGTATGATTTGCCAGAATTTTGTTAAGGATTTTTGCATCTATGTTCATCAGGGATATTGGTTTAAAGTTTTCTTTCCTTGATATGTCTTTGTCTGGTTTTGGTATCAGAATGATACTAGCTTCATAGAACGAGTTTGGAAGGATTCCCTCCTTTTCTATTTCCTGGAATACTTTGAGGAGTATTGGTATTTGTTCTTCTTTGAAGGTCTTGTAGACTTCGGCTGAGAATCCTTCTGGTCCTGGACTTTTCTTGGTTGGTAGGCTTTTGATGGCTTCTTCTATTTCGGTGTTTGAAATTGATCTGTTTAAATTGTGTACATCTTCCTGATTCAGTTTGGGAGGATCATATGTCTCTAAAAATTTATCAATGTCTTTGATACTTTCTATTTTGTTGGAGTATAGATTTTCAAAGTAGATTCTAATTAGGTTATGTATTTTAGTGGTGTCTGTTGTGATTTTTCCTTTTCATCATGAATTTTAGTAATTTGAGTTTTCGCTCTCTTTGTTAGTGTGGCTAAGGGTTTATCAATTTTGTTTACTTTTTCAAAGAACCAACTTTTTGTTTTGTCAATTTTTTGAATTGTTTCTCTTGTTTCAGTTTCATTGATTTTAGCTCTGAGTTTAATTATATCCTGTCTTCTACTTTTGGTGTTGACCTGTTCTTCTTTTTCTAGGGCTTTGAGATGTAATGTTATGTCATTTGGTTGTTGATTTTTTTATTCTTTTAATGTATGAGCTCAATGCAATGAACTTTCCTCTTGGCATTGCTTTTACAGTGTCCCAGAGATTTTGATGTTATGTCGTTGTTCTCGTTTACCTCTAAGAATTTTTTTATTTCCTCCCTGATGTCTTCTGTTATCATTGTATCATTCAATAGCATATTATTTAGTCTCTAGGTGTAGGGGTAGTTTTTGTATTTTATTTTATTATTGATTTCTAATTGCATTCCATTATGGTCTGATAGAATACAAGGTAGTATCTCTATTTTTTTGTATTTATTAATGGCTTCTTTGTGGCATAGCATATGGTTTATTTTGGAGAAGGATCCATGAGCTGCTGAGAAGGAAGTATATTCAGTGATGGATGAAATACTCTGTACATGTCCATTAAGTCTATATCATTGATTGTGTTATTTAATTCTGTAGTTTCTTTGTTTAGTTTTTGTTTGGAGGATCTATCCAGTGATGAGAGCAGTGTGTTAAAGTCACCCAGTATTATTGTGTTGTGGTCTATTTGATTCTTGAAATTGAGAAGGGCTTGTTTGATGTACATAGATGCTCCATTGTTGCATAAATATTTAAAATTGTTATGTCTGGCTGGTTTTATTCTTTCTTGAAGCAGTATGAAATGTTCTTCTTATCCCTTCTGACCAACTTAGGTTTGAAGTCCACTTTATCTGATAATGAGGATGGAGACCCCTGCTTTTTTACTGAGTCCATGTGTGTGGTATGTTTTTCCCCATCCTTTCACTTTTAATCTGTGGATGTCTTTTTCTGTGAGGTGAATCTCTTGAAGGCAGCATATTGTTGGGTCTTTCTTTTTAATCCAATCTGCCAGTCTGTGTTTTTTGATTAATGAGTTTAGGCCATTAACATTCAGGGTTATTATTGTGATATGATTTGTATTCCTGGTCAGTTTGGCTTATTTTTGGTTTTTGACTTGACTTGGTTTCTCCTTTGATTGGCTTTTCCTTTAGGATAGTTCTTCCCTTTGTTGACTTGTATTATTGTTTTTCACTTCCTCCTCATGAAATATTTTGCTGAGAATGTTCTGTAGCACAGGCTTTCTGTTTGTAAATTCTTTTAACTTTTGTTTTTTGTGGAAAGATTTTATTTCATCATCAAATATGAAGGTTAGTTTTGCTGGATATAAGATTCTTAGTTGGCATCATGTTCTTTCAGAGCTTGAAATTTATTATTCCAGGCCTTCGTAGCTTTTACTATCTGGGATGAGAAATCTACTGATATCTGTATTGGCTTCCCCTTATGTGTAATTTGATGCTTTTCTCTTGTAGCCTTTAAAATCCTGTCTTTATTTTGTATGTGAGGTAGTTTCATTATAATGTACCTTGGTGTGAATGTGTTGTAATTTTGTGCATTTGGTGTTCTGTATGCCTCTCATTTGATTTTCCATTTCATCCTTCAGGTTTGGGGAATTTTCTGATATTATTTTGTTGAACAGATTGTTCATTCCTTTGGTTTGTATCTCTGTGCCTTCCTCAATCCCAATAATTCTTATATTTGGTCTTTTCATGATATCCCATAATTCTTGGAGGTTCCCATTCATGATTCCTTACCATCTTCTCAGTTTGGTCAACTTTATTTTCAAGATTAAATATTTTGTCTTCATTGTCTGAGATTTCTGTCTTTCACAAGATCTATTCTGTTGGTGATGCTTTCCATTGAGTTTTAAATTTGGTTTATTGTTTCTTTCAAGTATTTGTTTTATTTTTCAGAATCTCTGTCTCTTTATTGAAGTGCTCTTTTGATTCTTGCATTTGCTCTTTTAGGTGTTTATCAGAGTGATCATGCATTGCCTGCATTTGCTGTCTTATCTTTTGCTTCATGGATCATTTTTATTATGTAGATTCTAAACTCCTTTTCTGTTGTTTCTACTGCCATGCTGTCATTGGATCCTATCAAAATAACATCTTGGTTTGTTAGGGACACTTTCTTCCCCTGTTTTTTCATGTTGTTCCTGTATCTTCTTCTCTAGCATTGAAGAACTGAGGTACTGCAACTTCCCCTCTGTAGTTATAGTGACCCTGCAGGTCTCCTTTGAGGGGGAGAGCATTATTAGCAACACCTAGTACAAACAGTATACAGCCCTAAACCAGATAGCCCCTATAAAGACATTAACAGTATTGTAATAAACAGGATGAGTTTGATTACTATCTGCAGTATAGCCAATAGACTTGCAGTGGACTCTACAACTTCCAGTGGTGGATGAAGAGGAAGGGGAGGGTTATAGGATGTAACTATTAATGGGATATGAAGTGAGTATAAAGAGGTACCAGCACAAGAGAAGAGTAAGAGTGGGATCAAAAGAAGTTGGTCTTTAGCATGAGAAAAGGAGAAAGAGACTTGGAGGAAATAGGTAAATAAAGGAAAATTGAGTGAGAAAAAAAAGAAGAAATAAAAAATAAAAAATTTTAAAAAATCTATGGTTCACAGTCACCCACCCCTCAAGCCTCCCAGTCCTCAGTATCTCCATGTGAGTGTGGTACCTGTCAAAGGACCTCCAGTCTCCTGCAGGTGTCTCAAGATGGGAGCTGCCCCACCCAAAGATGGTGGCCATGCCCTCAGTGATAATTCAAAATGTCTGCACCAGCCTCCAAACACACTGGGGAGAGGACTGGAAGCAGTGGGGGGCAGGCGGTCATCAAAGATGCTTCTTTATTGATTTGATCTTTTTATTTAGAATTGCTTTTCTTCTTCCATTTAGTGGCTTTATATACTTTTTTGGTCTTCTATTATTGCCCTTTGTCTCTGGTGTCTCATTTTGGAAACCAAGAGGGAAACTTCTAACTTTTTGATTTCTATGTGTAACAACATCTGTTCACTGGTTAAGAAAGGAGAGAGAAGAAAAGAAATAGAACTACATATAGAATATTTTTCTTTAGCAATCCCACCCGCCATCTTTTTTGGCAAGTTATGTGGAATGTTGGTTCCACATAAAAAATTTCCCAATATTGCTGTCTCATGGGTAGTAAATGCCCTGCCTTTAATTCTGTTTATGTAGAACTGTAGTTATCATCTTTCAAAGATTTTTATTTTTCAAGTGGTGGGGATCAAACCCATGGCCTCTCATATACTAGGTAAGCACTCTATCACTGAGCTACACCCCATCTGTGCTCCAGCTTTTGAAGAAAGATTTCTTGTTTTGGTATAAATGAATGACTTCTAAAACTTTTTTGACTATGACTTGTGGTAAGGAATATATCTTTAACAGTATAATTTAGTAGTACATGCACATATGTATATATATATATATATACCAAAAAAGATCTATGAAGCAGTAATATCCTTAACCTATGTATTATATTCTAATATTTCTATTTCACTCCATTAAAAGTTGTGTTTTATTGAATTTATTTCATGGCCTGGTAATGGGCCATAATTTATATTTTGAAAAATATTAATTTACATGACTCCTAAGGTTTCTTCCAATACCACGACCCTGTTACTGTGAATCTATAATCCCATAGTGAATCCACATTCGTTATAGAACAAGTAGACACCAAGTTAAATTATGTATGGTAATAGGAATTTGTATAAGACAACAGAATATCCAGTGTCATCAGTTACCCAAAAATCATAGAAAAGGAAAAAATAAACAATTTCTGAATAAAGTCTGTTGCCAATACATTAATTAATTATATGGTTCACTGTCCTGAACAGTAAATTTTTAACATGACTTTTATGAATAAGAGATAGAAACTTACTAAGCAATATTAAAGGTGTTTTTGTTAATTCTACTTGATAGTTCCTTTTAGGAGTTTAGAATTAAGAGAAGAATAGAATAGAATTTGAAAGACTTCTAAATTGTGGGGAAGGGTGTTGATATTTGTAATCTTTTTTTTTCACAATTTCCATTGTCATAGGGGAAATAAAATATAATGAGGAAAAAATATAATGAATATATGAGTGTAGAAACAATCTTTACTAAACAGGAAAAGATCAGCGTCAGTAATCTGGAAACCTGTGTTGAGGAGTCATTGTGATCAGCATTGTTAGCCAGTATAAATAAGATAGCATTCTTTAACTAGAAAGCAAGAATAATAATCTACATGAAGTGATGAGACATTGGAAAATACCACTCCTTATTATTAATGAATAAAATATTAAGGAAAGATTTTAATTGGCCAAGTTAGAAATAAGAATAACCCCCTAAATTCCCAAACCTAACCCTTTTCAGAAAATCAGGATATAACCATTTATAATGAGAAAATATGATAAATTTAAAGCCAGAGGTTAAAGTTCAAGGATAATTGCATATCAGGTATTTATTGTGTATCTGTTACCATGCTGAGAGTAGTAAGGTGATTCAAGGTAAATACATGAAATTGTTCCTGCTCTGGAGCAATTTCTGTCCCATTATATCTTTTTTTTTTTCCCCCTTACTCAGAGGCACGGGGGATTCGAACCTCGGCCCTTGCACATGCTAGGCGAGAGCTCTCCAAAACGAGCTATTTCTTCAGCTCCCCCATTATGTCTTTTCAGATAAGATGCCCAAAGTAGAAGTTAAATATGATCTACCATGTGTAGAACATGGCTAGATTCTCTGCACACAGATGTGATGATTCTCTCGGGTATGTATTTATATCCCCATTTTTATCCATGAAGAAACTGAGACTCTTAAGTTGCTCAAGATAATATATGCAGCAAATTATAGAACTGGGATTTAAATCTTTGTCTGACTTTAACCCATTCAGTAAACAATTTTACTATTGGGTATTTGGATACTATGAAATAAGGTGTCATTTCAAAATGTATTTTTTCTCTCAAAATCACCATGAATAAAATTACTAAAAATTAATGTTAGGAATAAGATTATAAGTAAAATTTTAGGAAACATGTAGATACTGCTGCTGGGGATGTAGCTTTGTGGTAGAGCACTTGCTTAGCATGTGGGGGAGACCCTGCCTTCACTCTCCAGCACTGCCAAAAAATAAAAATAAAAGCAAGAGAGAGAGAGAAATTCTCTCTTGCTAGTTCCTATTGAACTAGTTGTTTTATACATATCTTGTTTTCTTTAAAAAACTTAAAAAAAATTTATAAATAGGTATTCAAAGGCAGTTACAAAGTAGTACAGAAAGGTCCGTTGTACCTTGCATCCAGTCTTCCCCAATAGTTACATTTTTACATACCTAGTACAATATCCAAATCAGGAAATCCACATTGGTGGGAGGTGTGTTATACTTCTGTGTCATTTTTTGATCCGTGTAACTGCCACCACAGTCAAGATACAGAACACTTCCAGTCACTACATGTGTCTCCCTTCTGCTGCCACTTTATGGTCTCACCTTCAACCCTGCTGCCCCATACTCCAGCCTTTGGCAGTCACTGAACTCTTTATCTTGTTGCTTTTGTTATTTAGATAATGTTATATAAATGGAATGTGGTATGTGACTCTTTGAGTAATATTTTGTGTTATGGTATGGATGTTCCGTATTTCGTTTTCACCTATTGAGGGGTATTTTGTTTTTGCATTTTTAGTTATTCTGAATAAAGCCGCTATGAACATTTATATTTGGGTTGCATTTGGAAATAAATGTTAATTTCTCTGGGATAAATGCCCATGAGTGCAATAGACAGTTATGGGTAAGTAAGTTTTCTAGGAAACTACTGTGCTGTTTTCTGGGGTGATTGAAACATTTTGCATCACAACCAAGAATATATGAGAGATCCACTTTCTCTTCATTTTCACCAGCATTTGTTATCACTACTTTTTATTTTGGTCACAGTGAAAGGTATGTATTGATTGTCATTGTAATCTTAATTTACATTTTCCTAATGACTTGAGCTGTTGAAAATCTTTTTATTTAATTACTTATTATTATTATTATTATTGCCATCTCTGTCTTCTTTGGTGAAATGTCTGTTGTTTGCACATTTTCTTTTGTATTGTTTTATTTACTATGGAGTTTGGAAAGTTTCTTACATACTGTAGAAATGAGTCCATTATTAGAAGTGTGGTTTGTAAACCTTTTTTCTGTTAGTAGTTTGATTTTTCATCCTTTTTTTTTTTTTTTTTTTTTTTTCCTTTTGTGATGTTGGGGATCAAACATGGAGCATACTAAGCAAGTGCTCTACCACTGAGTTAACACCCCTGGCCTCATCATCTTAACACGGTCTTCCACAGAACAAAAGTTTTAAATTTGATTAGGTCTAGTTTATAAAGTTCATTTATTTATTTATTTTGTTCTGGGAATTGAATCCAGGGGCACTTAATGACTGAGCTATAACTATATCACCAGCCCTTTTTATTTATTTTCTTTAATTTTGAGACAGGGTCTTGCTAAATTGTCAAAGGTTTTGCTAAATTTGCTGAGGCTGGTCTTGAATTTGCAGCCTTCTTGTCTCAGCCTGCCCAGTTGCTGGGATTATAGATGTGCACCACCGTTCCTGGCCCAATTTCTTTTTTCTTTTGATTTTAAGTATAAATCTCTTTACCAAATCTTAGCTTTCCAAAGGTATCCCCTAAATTTTCTTCTAAAAGTCTTATTGTCTTCATTGAATTTTTTTAAAATTTTAATTTATTTTTATTGTAAACAAATGGGATACATGTTGTTTCTGTTTGTATGTGGAGTAACAGTATACCATTTGCGTAATCATACATTTACATAGGGTAATGATGTTTGATTCATTCTGTTATTTTTTCCTCCCCCCCCACCCCTCCCCACCCCTCTTTTCCATCTATACAGTCCCTCCTTCCTCCTTTCCTGCCCCCCTCCCACCCCCCATTATGTGTCATCATCCGCTTATCAGCGAGATCATTTGTCCTTTGGTTTTTTGAGATTGGCTTGTCTCACTTAGCATGATATTCTCCAATTTCATCCATTTGCCTGCAAATGCCATAATTTTATTATTCTTTATAGCTGAGTAATATTCCATTGTATATATATACCACAGTTTCTTTATCCATTCATCAATTGAAGGACAACTAGGTTGGTTCCACAATCTGGCTATTGTGAATTGAGCAGCTGTGAACATTGATGTGGCTATATCTCTGAAGTATGCTGATTTTAAGTCCTTTGGGTATAGGCCAAGGAGTGGGATAGCTGGGTCAAATGGTGGTTCCATTCCAAGTTTTCTAAGGAATCTCCACACTGCTTTCCAGAGTGACTGCACTAATTCGCAGCCCCACCAGCAATGTATGAATGTGCCTTTTTCCCTACATCCTCTTCAACACCTATTGTTGCTTGTATTCTTGATAATCGCCATTCTAATCCGGGTGAGATGGAATCTTAGTGTAGTTTTGGTTTGCATTTCTCTTATTACTAAAGATGGTGAACATTTTTTCATATGTTTATTGGTTGCTTGTAGATCTTCTGTGAAGCGTCTGTTCATATCCTTAGCCCATTTGTCGATTGGGTTATTTGTATTCTTCGTGTAGAGTTTTTTGAGTTCTTTATATATTCTGGAAATTGGTGCTCTATCTGAAGTATGAGTGGCAAAGATTTTCTCCCACTCTGTAGGCTCTCTCTTCGCATTGCTGATAGTTTCCTTTGCTGAGAGAAAGCTTTTTAGTTTGAATCTATTCCAGTTATTGATTCTTGCTTTATTTCTTGTGCTATGGGAGTCCTGTTAAAGAAGTCTGATCCTAAGCCAACAAGTTGAAGATTTGGACCTACATTTTCTTCTATAAGATGCAGTGTCTCTGGTTTGATTTCAAAGTCCTTGATCCATTTTGAGTTGATTTTTGTGCGGGGTGAGAGATAGGGGTTTAGTTTCATTCTGTCGCATATGGATTTCTAGTTTTCCCAGCACCATTTGTTGAAGAGGCTATCTTTTCTCCATTTTGGCCCCTTTGTCTAGTATGAGAAAATTGTATTTATTTGAGTTTGTGTCCGTGTCCTCTATTCTGTACCATTGATGTTTCTGTCTATTTTGGTGCCAATACCATGCCGTTTTTGTTACTATAGCTTTGTAGTATAGTTGAAGTTCTGGTATTGTGATACCCCCTGTTTTATTCTTCCTGCTAAAGATTGCTTTAGCTATTCTGGGTTTCTTCTTCTTCCAGATAAATTTCATGATTGCTTGCTCTATTTCTGTAAGGTACGTCATTGGGATTTTAATTGGAATTGCATTGAATCTGTATAGCACTTTTGGTAGTATGGCCATTTTGACAGTATTAATTCTGCCTATCCAAGAACATGGGAGATCTTTCCATCTTCTAAGGTCTTTCTAAATTTCTTTCTTCAGTGTTTTGTAGTTTTCATCGTAGAGATCTTTTACCTCTTTGGTTAGATTGATTCCCAAGTATTTTATTTTTTTTGAGGCTATTGCAAATACAGTTGTTTTTCTCATTTCCCTTTCAGATGTTTCATCGCTTGCATGTAAAAATGCTTTAGATTTATGCGTGTTGATTTTATAGCCTGCTATTTTGCTGAATTCATTGATGAGGTCTAGGAGTTTTCTGGAGGAGTTTTTTGGATCCTCTAAATATAGAATCATGTCATCTGCAAATAGTGACAGCTTAAGTTCCTCTTTTCCTGTTCATATCCCTTTAATTTCTTTAGTCTGCCTAATTGCTCTGGCTAGAGTTTCGAGGACAGCGTTGAATAGAAGTGGTGAAAGAGGACATCCCTGTCTTGTTCCCATTTTTAAACAGAATGGTTTCAGTTTTTCTCCATTAAGAATGATGTTGGCCATGGGCTTAGCATAAATAGCCTTTACAGTGTTCAGGTACGTTCCTACTATCCCTATTTTTCTAGTGTTTTGAGCATGAAGGGGTGTTGTATTTTGTTGAACGCTTTTTCTGCATCAATTAAAATAACCATATGATTCTTATCCTTAAGTCTATTGACATGATGGATTATGTTTATTGATTTACGGATGTTAAATCATCTTTGCATTCCAGGAATGAACCCCACTTGATTGTGGTGCATGATTTTCTTAATATGCTTTTGGATACGGTTTGCCAATATTTTGTTAAGGATCTTTGCATCTATATTCATCAAGGGTATTGGTCTAAAATTTTCTTTCCTTGATGTATCTTTTCCTGGTTTGGTATGAGGATGATATTAGCTTCATAGAATGAGTTTGGTAAGGTTCCCCCCTTTTTTATTTCCTGGAATACTTTGAGAAATATTGGAATGAGTTCTTCTTTGAAGGTCAGTAGAACTTGGCTGAGAATCCGTTGGTCCTGGGCTTTTCTTGGATGGTAGGTTTTTAATGGCTTCTTCTATTTCATTGCTTGATATTGATCTATTTAAATTGTGTATGTCCTCCTGGTTCAGTTTGGGAGGAGCATATGTCTCTAGAAATTTGTCAGTGTCTTCAGTAGTTTCTATTTTGTTGGAATACAGATTTTCAAAGTAGCTTATCATTATGTTATGTATCTCAGTGGTGTCTGTCGTGATATTTTCTTTTTCATCACGAATTTTAGTAATTTGAGTTTTCTCTCTCCTTCTCTTTGTTAGTGGGGCTATGGGTTTGTCTATTTTGTTTACTTTCTCAAAGAACCAACTTTTTGTTTTGTCAATTTTTTGAATTGTTTCTTTTGTTTCAATTTCATTGATTTCAGCTCTGGTTTTAATTATTTCCTGTCTTCTACTACTTTTGCTGTTATTCTGTTCTTTTTCTAGGGCTTTGAGCTGTAATGTTAGGTTATTTAGTTGTTAACTTTTTATTCTTTTCTGGAATGTACTCCATGCAATGAAGTTTCCTCTTAGTACCACTTTCGTAGTGTCTCAGAGATTTTGATATGTTGTATCATTGTTCTCATTGACCTCTAAGAATTTTTTTATCTCCTCCCTGATGTTTTCTGTTATCCATGTTTCATTCAGTAGCATATTATTTAGTCTCCAGGTGTTGGAGTAATTTCTGTTTTTTATTTTGTCATTGATTTCTACTCTCAGTCCATTATGATCTGATAGAACACAAGGCAGTATCTTTGTTTTTTTGCATTTCCTAAGGTCTGCTTTGTGGCATAATATATGGTCTATTTTTGAGAAGGTTCCATGTGCTGCTGAGAACAAAGTGAATCCGCTCATTGATGGATGGAATATTCTATATATGTCTGTTAAGCCTGGTTATTGATTGGGTTATTGAGTTCTGTGGTTTCTTTGGTTGGTTTTTGTTTGGAAGATCTATCTAGTGGTGACAGCAGTGCATTAAAGTCACCCAGAATTATTGTGTTGTGATCTATGTGATTCCTGAAATTGAGAAGGATTTGTTTGATGTACAGGGATGCACCATTGTTTGGGGCATAAATATTTACTATTGTTATGTCTCCCTGATTTATGGATTCCTTAAGCAGTATGAAATGTCATTCTTTATCCCTTTTGACTAACTGTGGCTTGAAGTCCACTTTATCTAAGGATAGAAACCCCCGCATTTTTACTAAGTCCATGTGCATGGTAGGTTTTTTCCCATCCTTTCACCTTTAGTCTGTGGATTTCTTTTTCTATGAGATGAGTCTCTTGCAGGCAGCATATTGTTGGGTCTTTGTTTTTAATCCATTCTGCCAGTCTATGTCTTTTGATTGATGAGTTTAGGCCATTAATGTTCAGGGTTATTATTGAGATATGATTTGTATTCCCAGTCATTTGGCTTATTTTTGGTTTTTAAGTTGGCTTGGTTTCTCCTTTGAGTGGTTTTTCTCTAGTTCCTCCCTTTGCTGACCTACATAGTTGTTTTTCATTTCCTCCTCATGGAATATTTTGTTGAGAACATTCTGTAGCGCAGGCTTTCTATTTGTAAATTCTTTTAACTTTTGTTTATCATGGAAGGATTTTATTTCATCATCAAATCTGAAGGTTAGTTTTGCTGGGTATAGGATTCTTGGTTGGCAACCATGTTCTTTCAGAGCTTGAAATATGTTGTTCCAGGCCCTTCTAGCTTTTAGAGTTTGGGTTGAGAAGTCGACTGCTATCCGTATTGGTCTCCCCCTATATGTAATCTGATGGTTTTCTCTTGCGGCCTTCAAAATCCTATCTTTATTTTGAATGTTAGGCATTTTAATTATAATGTGCTTTGGTATGGACCTGTTGTGATTTTGTGCATTTGGTGTTCTGTAAGCTTCTTGTATTTGATTTTTCCATTTCATTCTTCAGGTTTGGGAAATTTTCTGATATAATTTCATTGAATAGATTGTTCATTCCTTTGGTTTGTATCTCTGTGCTTCCTCAATCCCAATAATTATTAAATTTGGTCCTTTCATGATATCCCATAGTCCTTGGAGATTCTGTTCATGATTTCTTACCATCTTCTCTGTTTGGGCAATTTTATTTTCAAAATTAAATATTTTATCTTCATTGTCTGAGGTTCTGTCTTCCAAGTGATGTAGTCTTTTGGTGATGCTTTCCATTGAGTTTTTTATTTGGTTTATTGTTTCCTTCATTTCAAGGATTTCCGTTTGTTTTTTTTTTTTTTTTTTTTTGTTTTTTTGGGTGCTGGGGCTCGAACCCAGGGCCTTGTGCTTGCAAGGCAAGCACTCTACCGACTGAGCTATCTCCCCAGCCCCTGTTTGGTTTTTTTTTTTTTTTTTTTGAGAATCTCTGTCTCTTTGTTGAAATGATCTTTTGCTTCCTGCACTTGTTCTTTCAGCTTATTGGTATTATCATTCATTGCCTGTATTTATTCTCTTATCTCATCCTTTGCTTCACGAATCATCTTAATCATGTATAATCTGAAGTCCTTTTCTGACATTTCTTCTAACATACTGTCATTGGATTCTATTAATATAGAATCTAGATTTGTTTGGATCATTTTCTTCCCTTGTTTTCTCATGTTGTTCATGTATCTTCCCCTCTAGCAGTGCAGATCTGGTGTATTGCAGTTTTCCCCCTATAGGTTTATAGTGGCCCTGTAGGTTTCCAAAACTCTTTCTTTAAGGGGAGATCAATATTAGCAGTGCCCAATTCAGACATTATGCAATCCTAGACCAAATAGCCCCTATGAGGACAATAACAAAATTGTCATAAGATACAGAATGAGTTCAAATATTATCTTCAGTAAAACAAACAGATTT
The DNA here is from genome assembly GCF_902686445.1 of Sciurus carolinensis. Classification (NCBI taxonomy): domain Eukaryota; kingdom Metazoa; phylum Chordata; class Mammalia; order Rodentia; family Sciuridae; genus Sciurus; species Sciurus carolinensis. Next base: position 61,908,990 of record NC_062213.1, read on the forward strand.
GTAATAAGGTCTGCAGTTTCAAATGGAGGACAAAGAAGATGCACAGGGATGTAGAATGTGGCTGTTAATGGGATAAGAAAAGAATATACAGAAGTTCTAGATAATAGAAAGGGTAAGAGTGTAATCAAAAGAAATTGGATGTTAGCATGCAAAAAAGGAAGAAAGAGACTCTGAGGAAACAAGTAAACAAAAGGAAAAGAGAGCAAGAAAAGTAAAGATATAAAAACTGAAATTTTTTCAATAAGGAGAAAAAAAGAAAATCTACAGTATAATAGTCTATAGTAATGAAACCTCCCAGTCTTCAGTAGCCTGATGCATGAGAGGTATCTGACAATGAGCTTCAAGCCTCCAGCAGGCGTCTGAGGTTGGGATTTGCCCCACCTAAAGATCGGAGCTACGTCTTCCAGGATTATCCAAGATGGCCACTCTGGCTTGGAAATGTGTTGGCTGCAGCTGCAGCTCAGGGTGTGGCTGTGGTCAGCAGAGGTCCTGGAGGCGTGATGTGGTTGGTCAAGCAGGGGTGCTGGAGGAAGGATGTGTTTGGTGTGGTTGTGGGATCCTGGAGGCTGGGTGCAATCAGTCGGTCTGGGGTCCTGGTGATAGGGCACAGTCAGTTGGTCTGGGATTCCTGGCGGCAGGGAGCAGTCAGTCGATGTGAGGGCCCCAGAGGCAGGGAGTGATGGGTCGGGCTGAGGTATCCTGGAGATGGGGTTCAGTCAGTCCGGCCAGGGGTCCTACAGGGCCTGGCTGTTGTCTCAAAATGGCGGCAGCCACGTGTAATCAAACCTGCAGGTACTTGAACAGTGAACTTCTAGGCAACAGCAGGCAGCTGGTGCTCCACTGGCATTTGGCGATCAGTTTGCTGACTGTTGTCGGATGATTGGGAGGTGAACCTCGGTGCGTTTGGTGATGGATAGGTGTAAGGCAGGCGATGGACAGGCGAGAGGCAGGCAAATGGCGGATGATAGACGCCTGACAGTGAGCCTCTTCGTTGAATTTTACATTTTGACTTAACTTTTTCTGACTAGATGGTGCATTTAGGTAAAAATTGTTTTTTCTACTTTTCATTGTTATTTTGGTTTTTGACTGCCTGTGGATATCCCGTTGTTCTAGTACTAGCACCACTTGTTGGATAGATCATTCTTTCTCCGTTGAATTGCTTTAGTGCCTTTGTAAAAAAATCAATTATCCATACTATTGTTATATTTCGGAATTCTCTATTATGTTCTCTTCCTCTCTGTGTCTATATCTTTTCCAATTCCATTCTGTCTTGATTACTGAAGTTACATAATCAGTATATTAACATAATATCAAGTGATTTCTTGTACTTTATTCTTTTTTAAAAGTGTTTGAGGTATTCTATTTCCATTGCCTTTCCCTGTAAAATAGAATAAGTCTTTTCTTACATTTTTACTTCCAGTTTCCATGTTTTCATTGCTAGAATACAGAAATAGTATTGATTTTTGCATTTTGATATTTTATCCTATGACACTACCATCTTACTTATTGTAGATGATTTTCAAAATGTGTTTCTTGGCATTTTCTACATGGGCACTCTTACCGTCTTCATATAGGGATAGTGTATTTCTTTCTGATATTTTTGCCTTTTATTTCCCTTTCTTACCTTACTCTTCTGGCTAGGTCTTTCAGCAATGTGTTGAATAAGAGTGGAATGGATATCCTTGCCTTCCTTCTTGATGTTGGGGCAAAACCAATTCTGTCATTCACCATGAAGTCTGATTTTAGCCTTAGACTTTTAATAACTTTTAAAATTGAGTTGAGGTTATTCTTTTTTATTGGTAGTTTTTGAGGATTTTTATTTTGAATGAGTGTTGAATTTTATAAAGTGTTTTTGCTACTTAAAGTGGTCTTCATCATGTGATCTTTTTTTTACCTCTTAATATGATAGAATACATTGATTGACTTTTTTGAATATTGAACCAGCCTTGCATGCCTGCAATAATGCCACTTGATCATGGTCTAAGATTTTTTTATGTATGTTCCTGAGTTCTATTTTATGATATCCTGCTAATAATTTTATTTATGATATCCTACCAATAATTTTTGCTTTTTTAGCCATAAAGGACATTTATCTCTAGTTTCTTTTATTTGTTTACTTTTAGACACACTAATTTTCGTTTAAGATTTTATTGAACTTACATAAAGAAGTAGGAGGTGTTCTCTTTTTCTGGAAGAGATTTTTTGGAGTTGATGTTAGTTCTTTGAAAGTTTGATAGAATTCTCCTCTGAAGCCATTTGGATGTAGGAATTTCTTTTTTAGGGATTTTATTTTTATTTTTTGGTGCTGAAAATTGAACCCTGTGCTTCACGTACACTTGGTAAGCACTCTGCCACTGAACCATCTCCTCAGCACCAGAAGTTTTAAATTTATGAATTTAATTTTTTGATTACTTATATAACTATTCAAGTCACCTGCTTTGTATTGGGTAAATGTGATTGTTCATGCTTTTTTGAGGATTCAGTCCATTTATCTAAATTGTCAAATTTGCATGTTATGAAGTTGTTCTTAATAGTTCCTTATCCTTGTTATGTCTATAGGGTCAATAGTGATTGTCCTTTCTCTTTCCTAATGTTGGTAATTTTGCATCAACTTTCTTTTTTTTCTTTGGCAGTTTTGCTAGATATTTGTCAGTTTTATTGACCTTTACAAAGAACCAGGATTTCGTTTCATTGCTTTTCTTTGTAGTTTTTCTGTTTCCAGTTTTATTGATTTCTGTTCTTAGATTTACTTTCTTCTGCTTGCTTTATGTTTATTTTCCTTCTCTTGTTCTTTTTTTTTTTTTTTTTTTTTGATGCTGGAGGTTGAACTCAGGGGCACTTAGCCACTGAGCCTCATCCCCAGCCCTCTTTTGTATATTATTTAGAGACAGAGTCTCATTGAGTTATTTAGTGCCTCGCTGTTGCTGAGGCTGGCCTTGAACTGTAGATCCTCTTGCTTCAGCCTCGTGAACTGCTGGGATTAAATGTGTGTGCTACCGAGCCCTGTGTTCCTCTTGTTCTTTATTATCGAGGTAGGAGCTTAAATTATTGAGACTTTTCCTTCTTAAATATAATTTAGTGCTTTAAATTTTAGTGCAGTAAATTTGTCAGATGCATGGCCTTACATGTGTCTCACAAATTGTGATATGGTGTATTTCATTTTCAAATCCATTTTATTGTACCTTTAAAATTACATAATTGATACTTTGTTTTTGGCCCATGGATTATTTTAGAAGTGTATTGTGTACTTTCCAACAGTTGGAGATTTTTCCTATTATCTTTGTTATTGACATTTACGCTGATTCCATTGTGGACAGAGAATATACTCTGTGTGATATCACTTCTTTTAAATTTTTTGAGAAAGTTTAATAAAATGTACTTTTCAAAATCTGCATCTGATTTTCATTTTGCATTTAAAAAACTGCTTGCTTTCTAGAAAAACCATGATAAATCCATATAAACTTATTTTTTGGGTGCTGGGAATTGAACCAGAGATGCTTAGCCACTGAGCCACATCCCCAGCCCTTTTTATTTTTTATTTTAAGACAGTGTCTCACTAAGTGTGAGGCTGGCTTTGAACTTGCAATCCTCCTGTCTCAGCAGGGGAGCTTATGATTACTGGGATTATAGGCATGAGCCACCATGCCCAGTGCATATATACTTTTTATTTAAAGAATTATCTATAATCTTATGTCCTAGAGGTAATAAGCTAACATTTTCTATGGGTATGCAGATGTGTGGTAATCATATAGTCCCATTTCACTTCAAAATGTTTTATAAGAATTTCCATGCAGTTAAATACACCCCTAATTAATAAATTTGCTTGATATTTCACTGTAGTAATATACCATAATTTGTTGTTAATTTTTTTGTGGAGTTTGTTATTGTGAGGTAAGAAACAGCAGCACAAATAATAAACTTGGGGAAGTTTTCAGTAGTTCCTAATCTGTAGTTATCATCTCTTTAGAAAGGATAAAAGTACAACTGGAGTAGAAATGATAGTAGAGTGAAACAGACATTATTACCTCATGTACATATATGACTGCATGACTGATGTGATCAGTATGTATAATCAGAAAAATGAGAGAGTATACTCCATTTATGTATGATCTATCAAAATGTATAAATTCATTCTACTGTCATATACAACAAATTAGAACAAATAAAAAAATTTAAAAAAAAAAAGAAAACTAAGTACAACTTAGTTTGTACATTGATTGATTCTCCCTGGATCTCCTACTTTTAAATTTGTATTGTCATTGAGACATTGATTCTCCCTGGATCTCCTACTTTTAAATTTGTATTGTCGAAGATCATATGGAGCTCTTCCACTATGATTGCTGTCTCTTGGCTTGAAACTGCTATTAGGCCTAAACTGTAGGGATATGTACCTTTTGTCTTAGATGGTCTTTTGGCATTTCAGAGGACACTAGAGTCATTGTTTAACTTCATGTATCCTGTGTTCCTTCAGGAGTATTAAGTCCCTTTGTGGAAGTCATATCCAAGTGAGTTCCTTCCTGTCTGTGTTTAATATATACACAGTAATATTTAGGGGAGTGGTACATATATGGGATTAGGTCTTCACTGTGCTTGCTCCACTGATCAAGGGATGTAGCTACTTACTTTGGAGAACGTTTAATTGGAATTTCATGTCTACTCCAGTTTGAGAAACTTTTCTAATTTCTTGGTTTTGTCAATGGGTACAGGTTGCTGCTATTTACTGAAGTGGGAGAAAATGGAGAATAAACTGATAGGGAGTGCATTTAAAACTTCTGGCATAGACATTTGTAAGACATCCAAGAGGAATTGTCAAGTATGTGATTAATATAGAAGACTGGACCTGGCGGGGAAGATCTAAATTAGAGAGGGAAATATGGTGGTTGTCCCAGATAAGGCCCTACTCTTCCCGACCTCATTATTTCTCTGACCTCATTTACTCCTTCTACCATTCTATTGTAATTGGTACACTTTCCAAAATGTCAGGCATACTCCCTTTTTTGGGGTATTTATTTTCTTTTTCTTCTCACTTGCAGGGATCTCATATAACCTTTCCAGTTTGGCCTTTCACAGCTATCCTAGTTAAAATAGTACCCCATCTCACTACACCCTGACATTCCCAGCTTCCTGCCCTGCTTTTCTTCACTGTACTACTTAGTATCATTTCTGCTAGCCTGGTATGGCTGGAGCAGGTTAAGCAAGAATATGAAACTGGAGAAGGGAGTCAGAGTTTCAGGGCTATCCTATGAAATTTGGTCTTCATGTTCAGAGCAATGGGGGATGAATGTTTTTAAGTAGGTGAAGAACTGAGCACATTTGCATACAGAAACAATAGGAAAGGGGCATGGGTGGTTTTGAGTAGATGAAGGAGGAGATTTCTCTGACAGAAGAGGAACAGAAACAAAAACATTTTATGACCCACACACTCTGCTAGGCATTGAAGGAGCCAGGAGTAATAGGGCATGATTCTGTTTTTTACTTAAGGAGTGAGTGTCAAAGGCTAGAGAGATGATTTCAATCCAGAGATAATTGCTCTGAAATAGAAAAGTTGTAGTGTTGTGGGAGCATAAAAGAACACATTTAGTCACAAGGATTTGGTTTATAAATCTGAACTAAATATTTGAACAGCTTTTATAGGTTGTTCATAAAGTTCTATAAACTTTTTATAAATTTTAAAATATTTTTAAAAATTTCTTTTAGTAAAAATTTTCAACTTAAAGGGATTTTATCTAATCTCTATTAGAGATTAGAAAATTTTTCATTGTTTGATGTTTAATCAGAGATTCGATAATTTTTTAAAATGTGTTTTGAGGAATTTCAGTTTTTTGGGATATTAATAAGTATTACACCAACAAAAATAATTAATTGAGTACATTTGGACAGTCTGGGTTACACCAATGGATTTTTTTCACTGCAGGACTTCTCATACTTATGATGTACTAATGTACATTTAAATCTTCTAGAAGTGTATACGATGTATAGCAGTTCCCAGATTCAGTAGGCCATGGATCCTGTTATGTTAATGAATCATCTTTGGATACTGAGCAAACTTTAGGAAATGCTGGTTTACATAATTTGTTCAAGATCTTAACAACTATAACAATTTTCATGATCTGTCCTTTGATTTTTTAAGATGTTTCAATATTACCACGTAGAACAGCATTAACTATGAAAATGCTAGGACTCTTGTGGTTGCATTTTACTAGTATAATATAACTGGGATTAATGAATTTCTAAATTTAGCATAAATGTAACTGACAACTTCATATAACTCAATGGGCAAATACTATATAGAGTAATTTTAATTCTGTGTGAAATTTATGATCTAGGAGTGTGTAATTAAATAACACTTTTCTGACTTTTATTGCCTCTTTTTTGTGACTTTGAAATATTAAGAACTCATTAAGAATACTTTTGGTTTTTCTACCTTTGGTACAGTCATTATTTTGGCAGATAATGGTATTTTAGAACTTAATATATGAGAAAAATAATAGCATAGTAAAAATGGAATATTATGTATGTTCTGTTAAAAAGAGATTTTGGAAAGTGTTTCTAGTAGCCACTTTTCCTGTGGTTTTAGATTGGGGGTTGGCTTTCAGGTCAAGCCAGGATTACTTCTTTTTGTGTAGCACTTATAATTTAAGGTTGTACATTTTTAAATTGTTTAAAAAGTCACCAGAAATATGATATTTTGTGATGTTTGAAGATTGTATCAAATTCAGATTGCAGCAGCCTTTGGTAAAGATTTACTGACACAGAGTTACACCCATTCATTTGTGTCGTGACTGCCTTCACACTACAGTAGCGGTGTGAAGGAGGTGTGCTAGGAAATAGTAGACCTGCAGAGCCTAAAATGCTTTACCATCTGACTCTTTTTAGAAAATTTGCTGATCCCTGGTTTATAATAGCATATGATGGAGTTTATTGGATTATTTGATGGTCTATTGATATGGTGAATGACATTTATTGATTTCCAGATATTGAACCAACCTAGCATCCCTGGGATAAAACCCACTTGATCGTGGTGCACTATCTTTTAAATATATTTTTGTATGCGATTTGCTAAAATTTTGTTGAGAATTTTTGCATCAATGTTCATTAAGGATATTGGTCTGAAATTTTCTTTCCTCGATGTGTCTCTGTCTGGTTTAGGTATCAGGGTGATATTGGCTTCATAGAATGAGTTTGGGAGGGTTCCCTCCTCTTCTATTTCATGGAATACTTTGAGGAGTATTGCAATGAGCTCTTCTTTAAAGGTTTTGTAGAACTCGGCTGAGAACCCATCTGGTCCTGGACTTTTCTTTGTTGGTAGACTTTTGATGACTTCTTCTATTTCATTACTTGAAATTGATTTATTTAAGTTATGTATGTCCTCCTCATTCAGTTTAGGTAATTCATCTAGAAACTTGTTGATGTCTTCAAGGTTTTCTGTTTTGTTGGAGTATAGATTTTCAAAATAGCTTCTAATTATGTTTTGTATTTTAGTCGTGTCTGTTGTGATATTTCCTTGTTCATTCCGAATTTGAGTAATTTGAGTTTTCTCCCTCTTTCTCTTTGTTAGTGTGGCTAAGGGTTTATCAATTTTGTTTATTTTTTCAAAGAACCAACTATTTATTTTGTTAATTTTTCTGATTGTTTCTTTTGTTGCAATTTCATTGATTTCGGCTCTGATTTTAAGTATTTCCTGTCTTCTACTACTTTTAGTGTTGGTTGGTCTTCTTTTTCTAGGGCTTTGAGCTGTAGTGTTAAGTCGTTTATTTGTTGATTTCTACTTCTTTTGTTGAATGTGCCCCATGAAATAAATCTTCCTCTTAGTACTGCTTTCATAGTGTCCCAGAGATTTTGATATGATGTGTCTTTGTTCTCATTTACTTCTAAGAATTTTTTTATTTCCCTCCTGATGTCTTCTTTTATCCATTCATCATATAATAGTATATTATTTAATCTCCAGGTATTGGAGAAGTTTCTGTTTTTTATTCTGTCATTTATTGCTAATTAATCTATTATGATCTGATAGAATACAAGGTAGTATCTCTATGTTCTTATATTTGCTAACAGTAGCTTTGTGGCATAAAATATGGTCTATTTTAGAGAAGGATCCATGTGCTGCTGAGAAGAAAGTATTCGTTCTTTGTTGGATGGTATATTCTATATATGTCAGTTAAGTCTAAATTGTTGATTGTGTTATTGAGATCTATGATTTCTTTAATAATTTTTGTTTGGAGGATCTGTCCAGTGGTGAGAGAGGTGTGTTAAAATCGCCAAGTATTATTGTGTTCTGGTCTTTTTGATTTCTGGAATTGAGAAGGATTTGTTTGACATACATGGATGAGCCAATGTTTGGGGCATAGATATTTATGATTGTTATGTCTTGCTGATTTATGCTTCCCTTAAGCAGTATGTAATGTCCTTCTTTATCCCTTCTGACTAGTTTTGGCTTGAAGTTCACATTATCTGAAATGAGGATGGATACTCCAGCTTTTTTGCTGTGTCCGTGTGCATGGTATGTTTTTTCCCATCCTTTCACCTTTAGTCTATGGGTATCTCTTTCATTGAGATGAGTCTCTTGCAGGCAGCATATTGTTGGATTTTTCTTTTTAATCCAATCTGCCAGTCTGTGTCTTTTGATTGATGAGTTCAGGCCATTAACATTCAGGGTTATTATTGTGATATGATTTGTATTCCCAGTCATTTGACTCATTTTTGTTTTTTGACATGATTTGGTTTCTCCTTTATTTGGCTATTCCTTTAGGCTAGTTCCTCCCGTTGCTGATTTGCATTGTTGTTTTTCATCTCTTCCTCATGGAATATTTTGCTGAGAATGTTCTGTAATGCCGGCTTTCTTTTTGTAAATTCCTTTAGCTTTTTGTTTATCATGGAAAGATCTTATTTCGTCGTCAAATCTGAAAGTAAGTTTTGCTGGGTATAAGATTCTTGGTTGGCATCCGTTTTCTTTCAGGGCTTGGTAAATGTTGTTCCAGGCCCTTCTAGCTTTTAGGGTCTGGATTGAAAAATCTGCTGATATTCTTATTGGTTTCCCCTTGAATGTAATTTGGTTCTTTTCTCTCGTGGCCTTTAAAATTCTGTATTTTGTATGTTAGGTATTTTCATAATAATATGCCTTGGTGTGGGTCTGTTGTAATTTTGTATATTTGGAGTCCTATAAGCCTCTTGTACTTGGTTTTCCATTTCATTTTTCAGATTTGGGAAATTTTCTGGTCTTATTTCATTGAATAGATTGTTCATTCCTTTGGTTTGTTTCTCTAAGCCTTCCTCATTCCCAATAGTTCTTGAATTTGGCCTTTTCATGATATCCCATAATTCTTGTAGATTCTGTTCATGATTTCTTATCATCATCTCTGTTTGGTCAACTTTGTTTTCAAGATTAAATATTTTTCTTCAATGTCTGAGGTTCTGTCTTCCAGGTGTTTATCGTATTGGTTATGCTTTCTATGGAGTTTTTAACTTGGTTTATTGTTTCCTTCATTTCAAGGATTTGTGTTTGTTTTTTTTTTTTCAGTATCTCTAACTCTTTATTGAAATGATCTCTTGCTTCCCGTATTTGCTCTTTTAACTGTTGATTGGTGTGATCATTTAATGCCTGCATTTGCTCTCTCATCTCCTCCTTCAATGCCTGCATTTGCTGTTTCATCTCTTCGTTTGCTTCCCTGATTGTTTTAATTATGTACATTCTGAACTCTCTTTTTGACATTTCCTCTGCTGTGCTGTCATTGGGTTTTATTGATATAGTATCTAGGTTTGTTTGGGACATTTTCTTCCCTTGTTTTCTGATATTGGTCAGATGTCAGTGGGACTCTGAGATATTACAGATTTCCTCTATTGGCTTATTGTGCCCCGATAGATTTCCAGTGTATCACCTTCCAGGCTTCAGTAGCCTGAAGTCTTGGAGGAACTTGATAATGCAGTACTTCCGAAGAAAGCTGCCCCTAGCCAGCTACTGGTTCCAGGGCTTGGAGCTGGCTGTGTGCGGAAAGGCTCTCACTGGGCGGTCTGCTCCGAGAAGCTGGCGGTGAAAGGAACCTGCTGCTGGAGGGAGCAGGGCTGCTTGGGGAAGTCCCTGGCTGCCCTGTCCTTTTCCCTGAAGCTGCCTGTGGGCCGGAGCTCACCGCTGGTTCAGGACTTGGAACTGGTTCTGTGCAGAAAGGCTCTCACTGTGGGGCCTGCTCAGAGAGCTGGCCGTGTGGGAGGAGCCCACCGCCACAGGGAGCAGGGCTACCTGGGGAAGACTCTAACTGCCTTGCACTGCTCTGAGAAGCCACCCCTCTCTGGGCCTGCCACCCTGGCCGAGCTTTACCCGGTGGGGGAGACTCACCCTGTGGCTCTATTTTAGTCTGAGTCTCTCAATACCTCCCCTTCTTGAATCCTGGGTTCTGGAGCGACAAGAGATGCAGTCACTCTCTAGTCTGCCATCTTGGATCATCCCATGGAAAGAGCCTGTGGCTGGAGGGAGCAGGGCCACCTGGAGAAGTCTCTGGCTGCCCTGCCCTGGTCCCAGAAGCTGCCTGCGGGCCGGAGCTCGCCGCTGGCTCTGGGACTTGGGGCTGGCTCTGTGTAGAAAGGCTCTCACTGGGCGGTCTGCTCCGAGAAGCTAGCTTTGAAAGGTGCCTGCCGCCGGAGGGATCAGGGCTGCTTGGGGAAGTCCCTGGCTGCTCTGTCCTGAAACTGCATGTGGGCTGGAGCTTGCCGCTGGCTCAGGGACTTGGAGCTGGTTCTGTGCAGAAAGTAAACATGACTTTTTGAAAGCAATTTTTAGTTTCATTTGTGATACAGAAATTTATTTTCATTCTGAGTGATCTGAAAGGGTTGAAGATGACAAGAATAGTTACCAAGTTAGCTCAGTACCATCATACTATTAGTACTTTTTTATTGATTCTTTTTAGTTATACATGACAGTAAGAGTCCATTTTTATAAAATTATCATGCATGGAATATATCTTATTCTAATTAGGGTCCCAGTCTTGTGGATGTACTTGTTGGTGGAATTCACTGTGGTGTATTTATATATGTATATAGGAAAGTTAATTCAGATTTTTTGCACTTTCATATTCCTATCCCCTATCCCTTCCTGTCATTCGCCAAACTTCTGGTCTTTCCCTAATTAGTACTGTCTTTTTATAAGAAAGAAAACTAGCTGAATAGTGCTAGACTTCCATGTCTTTCATTTTTGTCCCATTTCTCTTCTAGATCATTTAGCAGTGAAACTTTCAAGGAATCATGCCCTCCCTTCAGAAACTTTCTTATAGAACTTCTCAGGTCCTTTATTTCTTAATGTTTGTGTATATTTTATTTTTAATTTTTTGGTATTTTATACAGTTTAGAACTTAAAACATTTGCATATTAATGTAGACATTATATCATCACTGTGTTCTGGCTATCCACTCCTGCCCTTGCCTCTGTTGGTTTCACATCTTTCCCTTCAGAATTCTCTCTGACTGTATGCATATATTTACTCTAAAGTGTCATTCTGTAATAGTATTCTGAATCGGTTTTTTTCTTTGAAATATCCCTTAAAGACTATTTTATCTTAATATATAAGAAGCTGCATCATTTTTTCTAACTTCATTATAAAGATTTCAGAAACCTTGCAACCATATAGTTCTGTTTAATTACCTGGCCCTTCTTTTCACTGCAGATGTCCTTTGTCCTTCTAAGTAGATTATAAACTGTACAGTGTTACAATTTTTCTTTAAGTAGTCTGTCTTAAAGAAATGAAGAGAAAACAGACTTTGTATCCACAGATTTACCATTTCTCATTTTGTTCATTTCTTTCCGAACATCCAGGTTTCCATCTGGCTTTACTTCTTTCAGCTTGAATTTGGAACATTTCCTGTAGTGAAAGTCTACTGGCAATGAACTTTAGAATTTTCATTGACTGAAAATGTCTTCATTTCACTTTCATTTTTGAAGGATACTTTCCCTGAATATATATTTCTGAGGTGATAACTTTTTTACTTTCCATGCTTTAAAGATATTCCACTGTCTTCCGGCCTCACCTTTTTCTCATGAGAAGTCAGCCATCATTTGACGACTTGTTCACTGTGTTATGATATGTCATTTTAGTTTGCAGCAATTCAGTTATAACGTATTGAGTGCTCTTTTTTATATTACTTCTCTGAACTTCTTGAACATGTAAATGTCTTTTTCAAAAATATGTTTTGAACTCTTTATGTCTTAGTATTTTTCTGACCCATTGTTTGTTTACTACTTACCTTCTGTCAGACCTTTGTTTTAAAGAAATGTTTTTATTAGCACATTGTAGTTATACATAATAGTGGTTCATGTCAACATATGTGCATGGAATGTAATTTGCTCCATTTCAGTTTCCTGTACTTCCTCTTTCACTTCCCTTCTTCCTCACCCTGTTCCCTCTCATTCTGCTCTTCTCTCTTCCCTCTATTGTTGTTGTTGTTTTTTTTTTTAAATTGGTGCTTTATAGGTATAAAGATGGAATTCACTGAGGTATATTCATATATGTACATAACATAATTTGGTCAATTTCATTCTGCAGTTCCTCCTCTTTTTTATTCCTCCTCCTCTCCTCTCGGTCCCCTTCCTGTACTCCATTGATCTCACTCCTGGTTTTATGACATCCCCCTTATTTGTTGTAGCTTTTGCATGTGAGAGAAAACATTTGATCCTTGACTTTCTGAGTGGCTTATTTCACTAGCATGATATTATCCAGTTCCATCCATTTATTGGCAAATGCCTTAAATTCATTCTTTATGGCACAGTAAAATTCTGTTGTTTGTGTGTGTATACACACACACACACACACACACACACACACACACACATATATATATATATCACATTTTATTTATCCATTTATCTGTTGATAGGTACCTGAACTGGTTCCATAACTTGATTATTTTGAATTGCACTGCTGTAAACATTGATGTGCTGTATCACTATGGTATGCTGATTTTAGTTCTTTTGTATAATTATTAAGGATGGAATAGTCTTTTGAGGCTCTTTATACTGCTCTCCAAAGTGGTTGTACTTATTTTTAGTTCCACCAACAATGTATGAGTGTACTTTTTCCCCTGCATCCTCATGAGCATTTATTATTTGTATTCTTTTTTAAAAAATAGCTATTTAGATGTTGATAGACCTTTATTTTATTCATTTATTTATATGTGGTGCTGAGAATCAAACCCAGTGCCTCATACATGCTAGGCAAGCGCTCTACCACTGAGCCACAACCCTAGCCCCTTACTGTTTGTATTCTTGATGATTGCCCTTCTAACTGGAGTGAGATGCAATTTTAATGTAGTTTTGATTTGTATTTCTCTGATTACTAGGGATGTTGAACATTTTTAAATTTAATAATATTTTACGTTTCAAAATATTTATTGGTCATTTGTATTTCTTCTTTTGGAAATGTTCTTATTTTTCCCAATTATTGATTTTTTTTGCTTTTGAGTTCTTTTTTTAAAAAATTATTTATTTATTTTTAAATTTTTTACAGACTGTATTTTGATTCATTGTACACAAATGGGGTCCATCATTTTGTTTCTATGGTTGTACATAATGTAGATTCATACCTACCATTCATGTAATCATACATATACGTAGGGTAATGATGTCTGTCTCATTCCAACGTTTTTCATTACCTCCCATTTCCTTCTACATAATCTAAAGTTTCTCCATTCTTTTCTCACTCCCCACTTCCCCACCCCCATTATATGTCATCATCCACCTATCAGGGAAAACATTTGGCCTTTGGTTTTTTGAGCTTGGCTTATTTCACTTAGCATGATATTTTCCAATTCCATCCATTTATTTGCAAATGCCATAATATTATTATTATTTATGGCTGAATAGTATTCCATTATGTATATATATCACAGTTTTTTTATCCATCATATATCTGTATATTAACCCCTTTTGGAGGAGTGGTGGGCAAAGATTTTCTTCGTTTCTGTAGTCTTTCTCTTTGCCCTCTTGTTTCCTTTGCTGTACAGACACTTTTTAATTTGATGTCATCCCACTTATTGATTCATGGTTTTATTTCTTGAATTTTATGGGTCTTGTTAAATTGGAACTTAATGCCAGTATGTTGGAGTGTTGAGCCTGTTTTTTTCTAGCAGTTGCAGTTTCTAGTCTGATTGCTAGGTCTTTGATCCACTTGGGGTTGACTTTTGTGGATGGTAAAAGATTGGGTTCTAGTTTCATCCTTTTACATATGAAAGTCTCATTTTCCCAGTACCATTTGTTAAAAAGGCTGCCTTTTCTCTAGCATATGGTTTTGGTACCTTCTTCAAGTAACTGATGATTATATGTATTCGGGTTTGTCTCTGTGTCTTCTGTTCTATTCCATTGGTCTTCATGTCTGTTTTGATGCTTAATACCATGCTGTTTTTGTTATTATACCTCTGTAGTATAATTTGAGATCGGGTATTGTGATGCCTCCAGTGTTGCTCTTCTTGTTTAGTATTGCTTTGACTATTCTGAGTCTTTTATTCTATATAAATTTTATACTGTTTTTTTCCTAGTGAAAATGTCATTGGTGTTTTGATGGGGATTACATTAAATTTATATAATGCTTTTGGCAATATGGCCATTTTGTCTGTCAGACCTTAACAGGTCCCTAAGTCTTAAATCATTTTGTTTTTTAGTCTCTTCCTTCTCTCTAGTCTTTTCAATATACCTTTTGCCCTGTATCCTCACTTAATTTTCCCACATAATTTCTGTTAATTAATCTTGATCTCTCTGACATCTCCTTCCTGCTATTATGCCTACCTAATGAATTTTAAATTTGAGTATAATATTCTGTAATTTCCATTTGATTTTTATAGTTACTATTCTATAATTGACCCATACATTTATTCAATAAAAGCATACTTTCTTTAGTCTTTTTCAGTATAGTGTAATCTTTTCTGCTAGTTCTGACATCTGAGTCACTTCAATGTTGGTTTCTGTTGCCTTTTTTCTTCTTCTTATATTGTGTAATTTGGAGTAGTATTCTGAATATTGCTAATTAGATGTTATAGAAACGTGATTCTGTTATGTCCCTCTGAAGTGTAATAATTTTTTAAGTAGGCAATTAATTTTGCTGCAGTCTTCCAGCAAAGCAGTTTTTGTTTTATTCTACTCTGTACAGTAGCTCAAATTTCAATATCTTAGCTGAGTTGCTGTGAATCTGTCCCATGGTTTTATGGTTCAGGGGTTAGATAGAGATTTGGCGGAGTTTTATCTAAGAATATGGGGCTCCCCCTCTCTAATCTCTTATTTCTAGAATGCCCTTTTCATATTCAAGTAGTTATGGTTTCTCTGAGCCCCCATCTGTAGATCTTCAAGCCAGTAAGACTATATATTCCCTAGTGGCATTTCCACATGAGCATGGAACAGACTGGAGCCTGCTTTCAAGTTCAAGCTGTTGAGAGAGAGAGAGAAACAAACAAACAGACTCTCATTTTATTTTGTTCTATTTTCCAGATGTTAACTCTCCTCCAGTGTCTGCCTGTTCTGTTCACTCTTCAGTGCCTTTTAGTGATTATTATATTTTGTTGAGCATTTTTAGTGTCCTTCAGGAGAATTGATCCAATCAGAGCTTACTTATCCACACTGGAAACAGGATTTCTGCTCCATTTTTTAAAGAACTGCTTAAAAATTTTTAAGAACTGTTTAACATCCACTGTGTGATTGCCCCATAATTTAACCAATCCTATATTCATGGACATTTAGTTGTTTCAAATCTTTTACAATACATATCATACATTCATTTTAGCCACATGTGAAACATTCTTATAAGCACACCAATAAATAGACATTCTCACCATCATTGAAGGCTATATTCTATTCAAACAATAAAAAATAAATATAACAAATATGTAGATGAGTATGTAAATATAACAAGATGTGGTATGTAATGTAAGCATGTGATAGATTAGAAAGTTAAAAGTGCTGTGGATAAATGGAAACATAGAGCAGAGTGAAGGGTATTATAATTTTAAATAGGGAGGTCTTATTGAGAAGGTGAGATGTGAACAAAGACTTTTAAGAAGTCAGTCAAAGGCCCCAGGGTGTCTGGTGAGTTTGAGGAGCAAGAATGTGGTTGGAGTGGAGTAAGTGATGAATACTGTGAGAAGGTCAGAGATGTGGCTGGAACCAGGTTTCTGTAAGGCTTTGTGGGCCACTTTAAGGATGCTAGCTTTTCCTGAGTGCAGCGCAGAACCTTGGCAGGTTTTCAGCAAAGCAGTGACCTGATCTGATTTAAAATTTTAAAGGACCACTTTGGCGACTCAGAACAGTGAGTTGTTAGAGTACTCCAGACTAAACACAAGACCTTTTTCAATGTTTGTTTGTTTGTCTTTGCCAACATTATTAGATTAAAAATGATACTTCTTTTGCATTTTGATTTGCATTTCTTTAATTATGAATGAGGTTGAAAATTTTATCCTACATGTATAGTCATTTATATTTTCTTTTCTGTGAACTGTGAATTGATAACCTTTTATTTTTCTGTTGATTTGATAATGTTTCCTGCTGATTAAACGCTCCTCACGTGCCTTCCATTGTATAAACAAGATGAAAGCAGCTGCCTCAAGGACAGATCTTGCTATGTTGGGAAGTACTTGGAGCCATTGTCACAACTAAGTGGATCCACTCCCAGCACTTCCCTACCCAGATCCCACATGCTTCTTTCCCTTTGAACTTGCCCTTCTGTGGAGCCTGATATGTTTTATCACATATAGCTGAAAGCCTGGCCCTTGCTAGTTCGTGTTTCTTTGTCACCATCATTCATTCTCACCTTGAGAGGAGAATCATGCAGTGTTGAGGATAAGGAGGTCCGTGGAATCAGTCTACCTTCGTTTGAAAGCTGGCTCACTTAATCCAAGTTACTTAACTCTCTAGTCTTCATTTTTCTGAACTGTAAAGTAGAAGTAATAATAGTACTTACCTCAGAGGGCTATTGTGGCGATTTGGTGAGTTACTAAAAACATAGTGCTGGCCCCTAGATAACCACTTAGTGTTAGCTATGATTACTTTCTCATCTTATGGGTATTAATTGAACTCCTTTTCAGTGCTAGATGTCATGGTAGACACCAGATACTGGGACTGTGTACCAGCAGAAATCTGTCTCCATTGCAGCCTTCCTAGAACACTACCCCTGGAGTAGCATGAGAATCATTTACAGTAAACTTTTCCCATCATTGAGCAGTACATGGTTTAATATAGGGTTTTCAAGAACTTTTGGGGAGTCCTGACTTGCTTAAATTTGAGAAATAGAAGGATATGCTTATTTTGATTTTATTAAAATTACATTTTGATAAAACAAGATTCAAGTGACAAATAAGATTATAAGTTTAGCTCTTCATCTATTTAACTTCATCATGAGCTCACCAGCTCTCAAGTGTTCAGTTTCTGGCCAGAATTTCTTAGGCATAATTGGGGTGATTTAGCTTCCTTAGAGATCACAACATGGTCATACTCCTGTCAGTCTTGATCATGCTTGTTCTTCTGCATTCTGAGTCTTAAATCGTATTGTAGGTTTCTTTCTAAGTTTCCTAAGAAGCATCGACTTCTGCAAATAAGATTGTATGGTCTATTTGCAAACCTTTAAAAATTGTTTTGGTTATCTTGATTTTTTTTTTCAGAAAAATAACAAAAAAAAATAAGTAAAATTTGCTTAAGTTGCATTCGTACTTTAATCCCATGTGAGTCTCAGATTTTCTGAATTCTCCATGTTGCTTCCTCAAATACTTAAGAAATCTTATACACACTGGATTTAAATGACTCATTGGTTTTGCTCAACATCCTGTCTTTTTAAGAACATATGGAAGCCTTTCTCCAAATCAATAATGGCAGCAAGAATTTTTTTATTGTGTTGAACTTACAAGTTTTGTCTCCATTTTAAAATAAAAATAACATAATTTTGTGTTCTGATCTTTCCTAATTCCAAATCAATCCTAAATGTTGGCTTTTATTAGTTATATTTCTAATACAGTATAATGCATTAATTAATTTTAATTTTATGTTCTGTTCTCTTGCGCAAGCCTTTTCTTTTTCTTTCTTCTTCCTCCATCTCTCATTGAGATGAAAATAAGCAGCTTCAGTGGTTTGTCTGTTCTCTTTTACTTCTGGGTTAGATTTAGGTTCTTAGGCAGTAATGTTTGGACTATATATTTAATCATCTCAGGTATTATTTTCCTCATGGCTTACTGCTTTTCTCAGTTTGAGTTTCCTGGGAGCTTATTATTCACTAATTTCCCAGGCTTTTTCTTGGCTTCAGTTACTAGGACCTTGACCCACTCGCCTTCTTTATTTCCTTATGACTTGCTGACATTCTCATGTTCTCTGGTCAAGATGCACTTCTTCAAAGATAAATGAGTTACTAGACTCCTACACTGTGATTGACAGGTCAAGGAACAGTCTATATAGAACATCATCCCAAGCATGTAAATAAGTGCCTTTTAAGATATAAGACCAAGAGAATTTTAAAAATTGTAGCAACATTCTTCATTATTCTACATTAAAATCTTCTAGAGATGTGTTTAGATGGTTTCTACTGGTTTTTATAATATCTGAACTTATCAATGTATCTTTTGCCCAATGCCTGGTATTTTGAACTACATTGGCATTTCTTGAACCTCCAGTGATCCAAACGTCAGAGTTCCTGGGGATGCATGAAGCTCCCTGGCATGGTACTAGCACTGTCAGGGGGCACTGCTGAGCATGTGAAGTGGAAAACTAGAACTCTACTGGCATGACTATAATCTTTTCTTGGATCTCTCTAAAGCAGACTTAACAATGTGAAACTAGTGACATGAGCCCTGTGTGCTGTGAGGAGCTAGTGGCAAAGGTTATTCCTTATAGGCAATAACAAAAAGCACAAGAGGTGCTGAAGCATCACAAAAACACTGTGGAATGTCTAAGAAGACTGAAAGGTTTGTTACCAAGAAGGAAGGAGGGCAAACAATTGTGATTTCCTGAGCCGAAAACTTCTGTCTTCTAGCACAGTGTATAGAACTTGCCCAGGGTTACACAGCTGGTAAAGGGCCGAATTGGCCTTCCAACCCAGACCTTGCTTTTTCTACTCCCTGTGCTAGCTCATGTAAACATCTGCTCTTTGAGAGTATTGAGATAACATAATAGACTTATTTCAGACTAGTATTCTCAAAAACTATTATGCTCATAGAAAAGAATTTGCATTGTGACAAAAATGCTGTATCTTATCCTTATTGAGAATAAGAATAAACCATCATAATCAGAAACCAGAACCAATAGCCTTTTAAAACTCTAAGTATTATATCACACTCTTCCTGTGTATGGTAGTCAGACTGGTTTCAGTGTCATATCTTTACCATTTACTTGTTGCCATGTATTTCTCTCAGGGTACATGGTACAAATAAAGGGGATTTGGTGATTTTCAGCTTAATGTGCATCTTGGACTAAAACAGCAAAATTCACACATTGATGTAAAAGTATACCTTGTTTATCTGCAGCAGCACAAGAAAAGGATAGTGTAAATAATTGCAGTTCACATAGGATTTGTGTAGATAATTAAAAAACTTAATTTAAAATGAAATTGCTTAACCTCAATTTAATGAACCATTAGTTAAAAGGAGATTTTTCAGCCAGGTGTGATGGTACACACCTCTAATCCCAGTGTCTTGGAAGGTTGAAACAGGAGGATTGCAAGTTCACAGTCAGCCTCAGCAACTTAGCAAGACCCTAAGCAACTTAGTGAGACCCTATCTCACAATAAAAAGTAAAAGGGCTGGGGATGTGGCTCAGTGGTTAAGTGCGTCTGGGTTCCATCCCTGGTATCCCTCCCACCAAAAAAAGAGTAAGAGTTTCCTGAAGGTCCCAGATATTCTATTGTAACTCAAAAGTTGCCTTTTACTTTTTTTTTTTTTTTTTTTTTTTTTTTTTTTGTAGCAAGAAAGGATCCAGGTAATTGAGCAAGTCTTTTTCCCTGTTTCTTGAAAAGTGAACTTTGAGTCAGACGATAGAATTGACTCCACAGGATCTGTATTATTCCAATAAATTGGTATGAATTGCATTGAAATCCCAAAAGTATATTACCAATGGCATAAGAACCAAGATTCTTGAATGATTTTGTCAATAATCAGAGACTACTTGATTTGACTCAAATCTGACAGTGTATCTCATGTGGCACTTTCAGCTAATAAATTATATTTCTACTTTTCTGTGAAGCCACTTTTAAAACCCTGCAGTTGTTATTTTAAACATACATTTCCTTCTAGTGATTGTGAAAATATGAAACAAAATGATTATCTATTAGACTAATTTTTATTGCAGGTGAGAGGATAAAATGTATTTTATAAAATAATTGATTAAATGTACCTATTCCTTGGCATACATGTTAAAATTTTTAATTATAGTTTTTTATTACGTGTTGGAGCCAGCATTTTCCTATAGAAGTATAACTTAAGATTTAATATTGTGCAACAGTGGGAAAATGGGATTTAGTATGAAAATATTTGCTTTATGTAAACCTTTTTATGAATGCAGCTAATGCATAAGGTGAAGTCAAGCTGTAAAAACAATTAACTGGGAAAATGCCAAGTAAATTTTTTATATTCCAGTGAATATCTATTAACTTATACATTATTGTTATTATCAAACTATATGCAGATGTACAACCAAATTCACTTAGATTTGGGTGAAAAAGACAAAATACTACAAGTATGCAGTAAGTATAATTATTGTTTGTATTTCCAAACAAAGCACATTAATCTTTCTGCAGTACCGCTGATGTAATGTCTCTGTGTTACTTTGGGGAGTATTTGCAGTGGGCAAACATCCAAAGTTGATAGTTAATTCTGATCAGCGAAAGCACTGGAGGAGATGTCTGAGTTGACATTGTAACAAAGAAAATAATTTCTGGAGCTCTTGGAAGATTCTAGTACAAACTTTCCACTTGAATCTTGTATTCTAGATATCACAAAAGTAACTTATCCAAGAAAAGGCATAAAACCCTTTTAAAAATATAATCTGGTATATTTTTTAAAATACTTTTATTCTTATTTATACTTAACAAACTTCTCAAAAACCTTTATGGGCTTAAAATAAGGGGAAAATGTAAGTATTTCAAATATTTTCTAGAACCAATTTTGTGAATCATTTTGTTACTGGAAAAGACTTTTGATATTTTCTTATACTAGTGATTTTCAAGGACCATTTTCAGAGAACCCTTAACCAAAGATGGAATTCAATTATGGGATTTTTCTTATAACTCAAAGAAAATATAAACCATATTTTCAATAGTTTTCTTGACACTTAGGATTCTGTTACTAGATTTGGAGCATAGCATTATTTAGCACATACATATTAAAAATTTAAAATTGTATTTTTAAAAACATTTTATAAATGTTTTTGAAGTGCTAAGTATGTGTGTGTGCACATGTATGTATTTATTTGAAAATTGTCCTTAAGTAAATATACAGCTATTCTAGTTTATGGAAAATACAATTTCTTCCTGTTTTGCTACTTCAATAATGTTGAGAAAGTTGATGCAGACAAAATCATTTGTTACTGAGGAGAACATAAAGCTTCTCGTCCAGTTATTCATCTAGTAGTTGGAGCTTAAATCCAGTTGATCTTTCTCTAAATGTAAAGATCTTTTCTTTTTTCATACTTATTTACTCCAATTTATAGAAATTACTCTATATACAGTTTTAAATTACATTTCTTAAAATGTGCATTTTTATTACATTCAAGATTTTAAAACTTTAACAGTACCTAGAGAGCACATAGACTCTTACCTATAACAAAATACCTACAGCACCATATCCCAAAGGTGTTTCATGGACACATATGATGGTTTACCATAAAAAGATTTTCATTACCAAGTTTAATTAAAAAGCACTGTGTACAGAAACACTCTATTTCTCTTTTGAAAACTTTTAAGGCAACAGAAAGCCCATGAGAAAGCAAATTTATTAATCTTATATGATCTTAATGATACCAAGAAAAGAAATTGAATATCCAACACAAATTAGAAAAGGAATAACAAAATAAATCTGAGGAAGGCAATTGAATGCTGCATGTAAACAGAAGAATGATAGAAAAGATCTTTAAAATCTAATATTTTGTTCTTAGGAAGAATCAGTAGAATGTGTAAATACATAATCTAATAAGGTAAGTAAATATGACTTTTAAGTATAATACATAAATACATAATTAATAAGTAAATATGGGTTTAAAGCACAAATATGCAAAAATACAGACTGCTAATTGGGGTGGGTAGGGAAGTACAGATACATAGGAAATAAAAATTCTTGTAAAAGGCTGCATTATTCAACTTATGATAAAAACAATTTCAGAACTCAAATGAACTGGATGATTTTGCAGGAAAATATAAATTACCAAACTGACCTGGGAAGAATAAAAGAGAGATCTGATTGCCTTAGAAATAACAGAATAAATAGTCACACAAGTAGCCACCTCTGTCTTCCCCACCACTCTGAAGAAAAGCAACTGGCCTAAATAGTTTCACGAAGAGATTTTATTAGAGCTTTCTACAACAGGAAATGAATCGTTTGGGGCCATTAACATTGATATCTAATTCAACAATGTTAGTTTAAAAAACAGAGGGGAGAACTTCAGATTAGTATTATTTATAGACTATCAGTGGAAAAATCCTAATTAAAACATTGGCAAACAGAATTTGGCAGTACATTGAAAGAAGAGTAACTATAATAAGTAGGATTTATTCTAGGAATATAAAGTTGCTCCATTATTAGAAAATAGGTTAAAATTTACCTAATTAAGGAATAAGAAGTAAAAAACATTTCTGTCATGCAAATGCTGAAGACATTAAAAATCCATTCTTGATTTTGAAAACTCAGTGCTTTATAAATAGATATTTTCTTAACATTGTAAAATAGAAAATATATACACTATACATGCATATACACAAATACACACACACACACACACTCCCTCCCTCTCCCTTTTCTCCCCAAATCCTCTTTTGGAGGTATAGACCAACATAATGTAAGTAATTAAGTTGTGAAAAGACATAGGAAAAATATAATTTTAAGTTCAGGCTTCAGAAAGATGGAACCTTTATGAGAGGAGACAAAGAGTGAACAGAAGGATAATGGATCTTTGCAGTTAAGTTGGTCTCCCAGACTTGTAGTATTTTCAACATTCCCTTTAGTAACTGATGTCCTACAGGTTATATTTGACTTTCCTAGATCTTCAGAATCTGTGAGGTGTCTAGTCAGATTTAAGTTGTCTATATTCTGAGTCCAGCATGACTTCTCCAAAGTTTATAGTTAGTACTTCTGCATTTTTTAGTGCTCATGTATTCACTTAATTCAGCGGCATCACAGTGTAAAGGTTAAGAGAATGCCTCTGGACTGAGACCCCTGGAACTCAAATGCTGGCTCTAGTTGGATGGCCTTGGGAAAGTTAATGTCTCTATTCTTCAATGTCCTCATCTGTAAAATGAAGTTGGAGTTGCCTGGAGATTGAATGAGATTAGTATCTAAATGCTCAGCAGAGTGTAGTGTCTGGCACATAGCAAGTGCTTTTTTTTCCTTGTTGTTTTTGCCTCAATTATGATAATAGTGATGATGATGATGATTTATCTAGATATGTATTTAGGGAAGGGGCGAGAGTAGGCTTATGTTGGATCTGAGTGTGGTACTGAGGGTGGTAGTATTGTGTTGAGGCTCTTCGATGACATGTTCTGTTTTCCATATTGTCTTTATTTTGGTAATATTGTGAGAGATATAGTACAAATACTTTTTTCTCTTGGCTTATATTCTAAATTCTGTAAGTCATTACACTAGTTTATCAAATTTAAATTTGAACAGATTTATTTACTTTGTTTTGATAGAGACTACACTTGGTCAGTTAAATACTTCTGTTTTTGCCCCACTGCATCCAATTATTTTCAAAAACTTGAAAATATGAAAGAAGAGAATGTCATTCATAACCTTTTACTTCAAAACACTCTATCCTGGTTTTTAGTGCATGTCTTTTTGTATTTTCTCCCCCAGGCATTTAAAATAGTTATAGTGATTCAACAGACAGAAAAGAATATTGTTAAATGGTTTTTAAACTTAATTTTAGCAAACCTGTGAATCTCTTTTCATCAGTTTTAATATTTGGAATTCCATGAGAATTAATGCTGAGATCCCATAAAAGATATATTTTCAAAATTTATAGATGTAGAGAGAAAGAACTGAATATCTAGACATACTATATACATACAAGTTTGAAAATGTGCCCAGGACTACTTTATAGCTTTATGATAAAACTTGTTATTTTTCTGTAGCAAGATAAAAAATTTGACTTAGCAGTGCCAAGGAATATACAGAGAATCAAAATAATCAACATGTCATTTGAATTCTAAGTTTTGGCTTTTAGAATTCTTTAATCATAGATTCTGCAAACATTTTACAGATAAATAAACTGAGATAGAAAGGTTAAGTAACATTTCTGTGTTTAGTCAGTGTTAGAAATAAACATAGAATCCAAAACTTCTCTCTATAAGATCAGAAGATAAGCTTTTCATATATTTTAGGACATAAACCTGTAGAGCATATATGAACATTTAAGCTGTATTGAGATTTATGAGTAATGCTATCAAATAAAATGAGGTAATTATTTTTCAATTTTTAAAGGTTCTAGTGTTATTTGGAATATGTCTTTCTCACCTTGTAAAAGTGATACTTAAGAAAGTGGAGATGTTGAAGAATAAAGCAGTCACAAAGATGATAGGGAGGACAAAGGGATTTTAGTTTTGTTTAGAAAGATAATACAAAGTGAGTTTAGAAACAGGGCATTAAATGGAGTAAAATTAGGGAAGATGGCAAGGATATATTGTATAGAATGTTGTTATAACAAACAAATGTAAGTACATGTAGAATGTCCCCTTCACTTAAAAAAATAAAACTGTATAAGGAATGAGGAGTGTCAAGTATTAACTCAAAGCAATCCAAATATGCATCTGTTCTTCATTGTTATATTGTCTCATGTATCTTGAATATAGACCAAATCTGAAGACTTTGGGGGATCTAAAGAAAAGAAAGAAAGCATTTTATTTTGTTTCGTTAATTTTTTGCAAGACTTCCAGCAGATAGAGAACAAGTAGCATGGTAAGAAGGCCTCATAAGTAATCTTTGTAAATTTAGACTGTTATGCAGTGTGGCACATAGTGCCCTTCATTCTGACTTTTCCGTCTGTAGCTCTCAGCTCTATTTTGGGCTTGACATGCTTAGAAACATAGGCATTTATTGTGGAGTTCAGCCACTTAGTAACATACCTCTGAAGTCCTTTGGTGGACCTTTGTTCAGAACTCTTGCATTAGATTCTCTGGCCAGCTAAATAGATAGCCAGTTTAATACATAAAAAAGAGAACAAGGCAGATGTGGGGGAAATTCTTAAGAGTTTCTTGAACCTCTGAAATTAGTTGCATTTGATTCCCAGCACCTCTGTAGAGGAGATTTGTTACCTCTCAGGGTGACCTTGGGGCCACTCCGGTCTCATCAAATGACTGTAAGGATTAAATCAGAAAGAAATATGAAAGACCTAAACATTATGCTATAAGTAATACATGTGACCCCTGTTTGAATGGTGTCTGAAGCAATTGCCCATTTACCCAGTCTTGTGTGATATGGTGCTACCCTGGAGCAGTGGCTCTTAGACTGGTGGTGTTCACAGTCACCAGAGCAACCTAGGATTCACATTCCATTCCCAGGGACTCTAATTAAGCATATCAAGATTGGAGCACAGGAATCTGCATTTTAAACCAGCACTAAAGATGATTCTGATGAAAGTGGGATCACACTTTGGAGGCTGTGGGTAGGAAAAACCATTTGACCCTTAAATAACCTGGAAGGGGTTTCCAGCAGTCGTCTTTGGAGAGTAGGCGTTATGGGGATCTAAACATTGACCACAAAATTGAGAATAATCATTCAAGAATAGCTATGTCCATTTAGTTAAATATCTGCTGGTTTGTAGGAATAAGAAATCATTTACTATAAACACCTTACCAGAAGTGAACTTCAAGTTAGAAACAAATAAAAATAGAAGAACTCCATTACATAGAGTATATCAACCTTTAAGCTAATAAATTTTTTGTGTTTCTATAACAAAGGAAATAAATATTTAGACACAAGGTCCTAATACATCTGTGTGATGAAGCATTCAAAATCATCGCTCTTGTAATCCAATCTGGATGCCATTAATGGGGTGCTCTGGTTAATCTTAATTGTCATGATGCTGAGAGGAGATGTGATGTAAAAGGTATTCAAGCCATGTGGGGTACATTATTAAGATTCATTGTTAAGAGGATGAAATGAAACTGGAATGAAACAAGTCAGGCGTCTGGTCTTGGTATTTCCTGTTGTTAGTGCTAGAATATTTTACTTTTTAATGTTAAAAATACAACACAATTTTCCCTCTGATATTTATATGACATAATTTATATGTACACTTATATCAACATGCACATACATATGCATAGAGCCATATTTGATGACCAAAAAGGAAGAGGCCCCAAGGGCTCTTTAGTGTGCAATTAATATTTTGGTCAGAAAATCAGCAGATTGTTTCAGTATGGTTATGTGTTATGACATCATATTCCAGTAAAGTTATAATGAACAGAAATTTTGTTTGTCTCTGTGGCAAACCAAAATGAGTTTTGTAATTGTCAGCAGGCCTTAGTGATTATAGTGGCGCCCACTCCCTCTACCATAGTTAAACGTCTGTTAGCATTCCAATTGTGGACCTCTATTTTCAGAAGTTTATAATTAATTGTAAATATTTGCTCTATGGTGAAAGATCAGTTCAGGAGTAAATTTATGATTTCAAGTTGTCTGTTTTAAAATTTTACAGAACCAGTTAAAATATGCATAAAATTTTGTGGAGATGGGAAAATTGAATTTTGTGGGATATAAAGTAAAGATAATTTGTAATCTTCATATTAGCCTGTCCAGAGTTCTACATTAAAGGGATCTAAAGTAAAATAGGTAATAGGAAATTGTGTATGTTGATACCCTATTTAGTTAATGTAATCAAAGAACAAAAAAAGATTGTACTTTTAGATGCTTTTTAGTCTTTGGACATTGAAAATACTTTTACTTTCATTGAATTTTTTTCTTCCTTTAATTCTTTATCTTTGCTAATTAAAAAATGAGAACATAGGACTTGATAATAAAGCACATTTAAAATATCTTAAATTAGTAGAGAACTGTACGCCAAGAAAATTGATTTTAAGAGTTTAAAATAGGAACTTTTTCTTTTTTCTTACTCTGGATTTCTCCATTCCATTTGACACTGTTGATTATCCCTTTCTCTGACATAACGTTGTGATTTCTTTTCTAACCCTTTCTTTCATCTCCTTCACTGCCATCTATTATTTCTCCTTCACTTTGATCATAGACATCTATCAGATCCCAGCCTTAAGGCTCTTTTTTGATTCCTTTTACACTTACCCTTTCCAGGTGTTTATTCACTGGCATGGTTTCAATTATTGCCTTAGTAATCTGCATCTTCAGTACCAATCTACATTTCTAGTCCTTCACCTTCATTAAATGTTCTTTGATTAATTCCATCCGCCAAGTGAATTTTCATACTATGGGCTCTATCTGTTTATCCCAACTTGCCTATAGAGCACCACTATATGGATGTTTAGTAATCATTTAAGACATCATAGAACCTTGGGTCTGGAGTGTGGGTTATTGAAAGAGTGCTTACCTAGAAGGTGTAAGGCTCGGGGTTTGATCCTTAGTTTTGTAAAACAGCAACAAAATAGTATGATCTCAATTGAACTTCTCTTTGCTTGGAAGCAAACATTTTACAGCATTAGAGTAATTTTTGACTTTTCACCATTGTCATTACATCCAAGTTAATCCTATTAATTTTGCTGAACTGCTCAATTCAAAGGTCATATTTCCCAGTCATTACTGCCCTTGGCTTATGACTGTCACTAGATACAATCAGTCTCTCCTTCCAACTTTCCCCTTATTTAGCTTTCAGTAAAGGCACCATGCTTCCTTGGTCGTCTTATTCTCTCCCACAGAATTCTCATTGTCTTAGAGCTTTAAATACCATCTACATATGGATGATTTCCGTGTTTTATTTCTACCTCAGATCTCTTTCCTATAGTCTCATAAATCTGATTGTTCACTTGATATCTCCACTTGATATCTCCACTATATCTAATAGTTCTAATAGTTTAACATCTCCAAAATAGAGCTGCTGGTACTCTCAGCAAATCTATTCCTTTTTTAGTCTTCAGTGTCTCAATGAACAGGTACTCCAGTTACTTAGTTCCAGAACCCTGGGATCATCTTTGATTCTTATTTCATATTCTATAACTAGTTTTTAGGTAAACCCATTTTGACTTTCAAAATTCATCCAGAATCCAGTGACTTCTCATCACATCTCTGCTATACCCTACTTCTGATCACTTTTACTTTTCTCTGGATTATCTCAGCAGCCTCCTGTTAGATCTCCCTGCTTGTACCATTGTTCCCCTACAGTCTATCCTCAACATACTAGATGGTTCTTCCAAAATATAAGTCAGATTACTTTTCTGTTCAGAATAGCTGACCATTTCACTCATGGTAAAAGTCAGCCTTAAAATAATTTCTAGGGAAGGCTCTCTGAAACTTGCATTTCTCATTTCCTAGTTTTCCTTTCTTCACTCCCTCAACTCTAGCCAGATGGACCTCCTTTGAGTTATTTAAACATGCATAGCACATTCTTGCTTCATGAGCTTTGTGCTTGGTGTTCTCTCTGCCTTAATGCAGTATCCCAGATACCTTCATGATTTGCTTCCTCATTTATTATGTCTTGACAATGTCTGTTTCTTGGTGAAACCTTCCTTAGCAACTGTATCTAATATTCACCTCTCTAATACTTCTGAGCCCTTTTTGTTTTTTCTTTCATTATCTCTATTGTTCTATATATTCTACATATTTATCTTATTTATTGCCTGTCTTCTCCATTTTAATATTTTTTGTTCATTGTCATAGTCACTTGTCACGTAGAAGATACTCCATAAATAATTGTTGAATTGTGTTGTTTTGTAAATCTTCCTAATTTTTTCTTACTGTCTGCTAGATTTATTCTTCTTTTAGTCTCTTTTATCCCCTCCTGCCTGTGTTATCGCAGCTTTCCAGTTATACTTTGTTAACCCTGTCTCATTAAAAACAAACCTGCTAAAACTTTTAACTTTAAGTATACTTTATTTCCTGCTTATGAATTGGCATAAACAGTGATCACCATCACTAATCATCAGAGAAATGCAAATCAAAATCACATTGAGATACTTTTTACCCCAGTTAGAAGGGTTATTATCAAAAAGAAAAAATAATGAATACACAGAAAGGGAAACTACCATACACTATTGTATGGGAGTGTAAATTAGTATAGCCATATGGAAAACATTATGAAGTTTCCTCAAAAAACTAGAAGTAGAACCACCATATGATCCAGCAGTCCCACTACTGGTATATAACCACAATAATTGAGAACAGTATTTTAGATAGCTGCAACTCTCATGTTAATTGCAGTACTATTCTCAGTAGCTAAGATCTGGATCAACCAAGGTGTCCATTGATGGATGCATGGATAAAGAAAACATGGTATATGCACACAATGGAATATTATTCAGTTATGAAAAGAATAAAATTCTTTCAAATGCAGCAGCATGGATTTAACTGGAAAACATATTAAGTGAAATAAGTCAGGCACAGAATGAAAAGTACTATATTTTCTTACTTATGTGGAACCTAAAAACTTTGATCTTGAAGAAGTACAGAAAATAGAATAGTAGTTACCTAATCCTGGAAAGGATGTTAGGAAGGGAGGAATAGAGAGCACATGGTTAATGGGGTTCAGTTGGATAGGAGGAATAACTGCTAATGTTCTATAGAGGGTCACTATGGTTGACAATACTTAATTGAATATTTCAAAATAGGATTTTGAATGTTCCCAGCCCAAAGAAATGATACCTGTCTGAGGTGATACATATGCCAGTTATACTGATCTGATCTTTATACATTGTGTATATGTATTGAAATGTCAGTGTATTCCATAAATATGTAGTTGCTATGTGTCATTTAGAAACTAAAAAATGGAAAAGTATTGGCATAATTCCCTTTTCATTCTTACATTGACTTCGATCTCATTAGTTTGTATCATACTAAATCCATCTCCTCTCCCACATTTCTGATTATAACTGCCTTCTGCTAAAAGCACCATAATCTGCATGTTGTCACCTAAATGGCTCATCTGTCTCCAGAGTTTGCTATAGCTCCCCATACTCAGTACCAAACCATTCTGCTCACTTCTGCAAAATCTGATTGAAGACATGCTAGGAAGTCTTCTGTGATATAACTAAATAATTTTGCTGTATTCATTTATGTTTAATGTTGTACTCTACATATGTTTTCAATGGAGAACAGTATACACTTACCTTTAGGTATATTGACACACCTTTTATCTTTTTATGTACATTCATGAGGTCAAAATTTTATTAGAACTAGTAAGAGGATATAGTACAATTATACCATTGGTAACATTTTTGATAAAGAAAATCTTATTAATGATTATAAAATAGTTTTATTGAACTAACATTAGTTGTTTTCATTTTCTTATTTTAGGTATCATTGCCCAATGCCTAAGATCTTTTATGTTCAGCTAACTGTAGGAAATAATGAGTTTTTTGGTGAAGGAAAGACTCGACAAGCCGCAAGGCACAATGCTGCAATGAAAGCCCTTCAAGCCCTGCAGAATGAACCTATTCCAGAAAAGTCTCAGGTGTGGTGCTGTTGCACATGGCTGTCTCTGTCTTATACTTCCCCAGTGAGATTATTGATCAGACAAATAAATACACTTTATAAATATCACTGGTAAAGAATACTAGAATGATAATCTGCTGAGATTTACTTCTCAGACTACTTGTCTTGCT
Source organism: Sciurus carolinensis (assembly GCF_902686445.1). NCBI lineage: Eukaryota > Metazoa > Chordata > Mammalia > Rodentia > Sciuridae > Sciurus > Sciurus carolinensis. Next base: position 61,939,915 of record NC_062213.1, read on the forward strand.
ACATGAGTCTTACTAGTTCCTGCCAGTGTGACCCTGCCTTTCAGAACTTTAGTCCACCTCTAGAATTCACCTCTTAGGTGGCTCAGACTTTTGAAGGGTCTGTATAAGGTTGAGAGGTACCATTTATTTGCCTTGCATTTAATGCTACGTTTATTGAGCATAGATTACAGTTAACAGAATCAAGAAATTTAAAGTGGAGGAGATCTTTATGGATTTTTGTGTCTTATTTTATAAATGAAGATGTTGAGGGTATTCTTGAGTAATCTCACATATTATTGTAGTTTCAGCTCAGGCATATCCTACAATATATTTACCTTCTTATTGGACTTCTGCACTTAGTTATTTCAAACCTTACAGTTTGGTTTCTACAATTAACCCTTTCCCCAAATCTATTGGTTCTCCTTGTTTGAGATTTGTTTTAATGGCAGACTTTGGTCTTTTTTTGCTTGTGTACTTTTTTCATAACTCATCTATTTTCCCCTTAGATTATAAGCTTTTTGACAGCAGGAACACTATCTCTTTATCTCTAATACTTATACTATGCTCAGCATATATGAGGTTCTTTAGAATTATGTGTTAAGTAAGTGAATACATGAATTGGTGCCAGTGCCAAATGTAGAACTCCAGTATCTTGGTCTGAATCCTGTATTCTTTCTGTAACTTAGTGTTTTCATAGGTCATATTTGAACACCATGAAGGAATTGTATAGGAGCAAGGTGTGAGGGGTGGTGGGTAGAGAGCTCTCAAATAGAAGAATTGATTCTAGGAATATAGGATGAATTCTTTTTTTTTGGTGCTGGGATTGAACCCAGGGCCTTGTGCATGTGAGGCAAACACTCTACCAACTGAGCTATATCCCCAGTCCAGGTAGGATAAATTCTGAAAGTACTATATGGTTGAGTAAAAGATTTCCAAACTCATCATTAAACGTTTCGACGTAAAGTTAAAAAAACAAAATCAAAAACAAACAAACAAACGCACACACGCAAAACCCTCTGAAAACCAAGTATATAAAACCTGGCAGCAAAACCCTTGACTATACAGGAATTCATTGGGTACAGTCCAGAATTTGTTATTTTTTATTGTATTTTAGCAAGGCTCTCTTGATTGTAGAATATGTGCAAAGGTTGTTGAAAAATTAATGTTATCCTATTTTTTTGCAATTTAGAATGGTGAATCAGGAAAAGACATGGATGATGACAAAGATGCAAATAAATCTGAGATCAGCTTAGTATTTGAAATTGCTCTGAAGAGAAATATGCCTGTTAGTTTTGAGGTATGTACTCATAGAGGCCTTTCAATTTTTTCCCTTTTCTGGTTATTTTAAATAAGCAAATAAAATTAACTGGTGTAGTAGAATACTGTAACAGTTAATATGCTTCCTTATGTTCAAATTCACTATCTTGAAATGATCTGGGCCCTGGGGAAAATAGAAATTTTGATAATATCATAGATTCCTGCTGATCTCTTTTGTCCTTTTTATATTAAGCTATTTGTATACCTGATATTTCAATTTTCATCATGAAATCTATTTTCTGAATACAAGATAATTTGGTGTTTTAAATAAGAGAAAATAATACTAATTTGATTCTATTTAATTCAAGTTAATATTCAAGTTAATTTTTAGTGACACATTTATGTTACTATTCAGTTTTTTTTTTTTTTTTTTTTTTAATTGTGTGGAGGCCAAAATATGTTTAACTTTTTTTGGGGGGGTGGTGCTGGGGATTGAATCCAGGGTCTCAGCATGCTGAGCGTGTACTCTACCACTGAGCTATATCCCTAGTCCCCAAAGTGTTAGCCTTAAGCTAATAAATCATCAAGAAATAATGAAATTGCTCTCTAAAACTGAATGAATGTATCATAAATACATTTATTAAATTGCATAAAATTTTAAAGAGAAAACTTAAAAAACTATTATTTTAATACCTCCCTATTAAGACATCACTGATTTTACAGCTCGTGTCTAGAAAGTGGGCAAGAACCAGGAAATATGCTGAAATAGTTGTGGAGAACTTTTCTTCAAATTGTACATCATCCTCTTTACTAGACAGCTCCCATATTGTACCTGTTGGCAGGATCACCTGAACTGGACTGAGAAACTGTACTTTCTTTTTGGACACAGTTCTGACAAGTTGGGTTATCTGATTTCTTAGCCTGTAGCAGACCAAAACAGCAAAATGAGGAAGGCAAGGAAAGAACATACTTGAGGTCTTATTAGTCCCAGCAAGAAATGATAGGGAAAGTGGGATACCTATAAAAAGTAATCAGCATATACTCAAAAATTATTGGTATGTAGGATCTTTTAAAGACTATAGTAAATAGGAACAGACAGTTTTGTAAGTCTTTAGAAATCCTTGGGTACATCAGTATATTATAGTATAGAATATTTGATATTCATAATGATGCTCTTATATGGTTAAATGTTTAGTATTCTCTTGTTAAGTTCATAAAACATACTTTTTTAAATTGAGAAGGATGTTCATCAAAGTAAACTTGGCATTTAAACTAGTAAAATTACTTGGACAGTATCTTATGATAAATTTCTTATTCCTAATTATTTGGATTATTGAGATGTTATATTATTTCCTTCCTTTCTCCTAATTGGTATCCCATTTTAGAAGACAAAATTTCAATGTAATGTTAAATGATAAACCAAATAGTCTATCTTCTATATGTTAGAATTTCAAAGGAGGCTAAAGTTTTGAATACTCAGAGTTTTAAAGACCTCTTTTCCCCCAAAGCTAGGGTAATATAAAAGTAAGAAGAGGATTAAATAGGATTAGGGAACATGCATAGCTGACAGATTCATAATTCATTACTCTAGAAAGCTAGGTATTATTATTGCATATAAATATAAGATCATGCATGTAACAAAAGTAAATATCCCTTTCTGTAAAATAGCCATTGAGGGCACTGTCAACAAGAGGTTAAGGCAAGATGCTTCACAGGTTATGGATTACAATAAGACATCATCCTTGTTCTTGGGCAACTTACCCTGACAGAAGAGAAAATTGGATATGTATACAATTATATACAAGTAGTCACTTTAGATGACTTATTTAGTATGGTGTCTAATTTAATGTGGCATGTTTTATATTCTTAATTTTGTGTTCTGTAAGACAAAATTATGGGGAAACCATAATTAGAATTAGGTTTTAAAATTGTAAAACGCAGTTTTGACTATGAGTATATTTGTTTAGATTTCTTTTACTTCAATTCAGTAAGAATCAGATATGTCATAAATGAACACTACTGGTATAGTTTCATCATAGCTTTCTTAAATACTATAATTTTGTTGTAATTATGAATATCAGTTTTGATTATGATAAGAATATCAAGAGATTTGTGCTATAAAAACATTTGAAGTGCTATTACTTAATATTTTACTTATATTCAATAGGTTATTAAAGAAAGTGGACCTCCACATATGAAGAGCTTTGTTACTCGGGTATCAGTAGGAGAGTTCTCTGCAGAAGGAGAGGGAAATAGCAAAAAACTCTCTAAGAAACGTGCTGCAACCACTGTCTTACAGGAGCTTAAAAAACTTCCACCTCTTCCCGTGGTGGAAAAGCCAAAACTATTTTTTAAAAAACGCCCTAAAACAATAGTGAAGGTGAGTATGTACTTGTGAACATTAGTCAGTTTTACTAAATAAATAGTTACATGCTGCATGTCATTTAAGTCAATATTGGACTGTATGCATGATGGTGGTCCCATAAGATCATAACAGAACAGAAAAATTCCCTATTGTATAATGTTTGTACCATACTTTTCTGTTTAGATATGTTTAAATGTATAAATATCACTATGTTACAGTTATTCACAGTATTTACTAAGTAACATGCTGTATTGGTTGTAGCCTGGGAGCAGTGGGCTATACCATATAGCCTTATTGTATAGTAGGCTACACCATCTAAGTTTGTGTAAATATACTCTGCGATGTTAGCAAGCAATGAAATCACCTAAGGATGCATTTCTCAGATGTACAAGTGATACATGATCATAAGATATAGACGAAAGTATTCTGTATATCAAAATGATGATGATAATAACAACAATAATACCTTAGATATTCATAGCTTTTTTTATGGTTTAAAAAGTACTTCTCAATTTTTGTCTCCTTTAGTATAATTTTCATCATGACCCTGTAAGGTAGATATGATAATGTCCCTCATTTTACAAAAAGGTTTACAAAACATGTTCAAAGAATTTGCTCATTTTTATTAAGCTATCATGTGGAACAGCCTGAACTGCTCTGTCTAATCCAGTGTTATTTAGTTCACAACACCACCATATAGTAACTTGTTAGAATATCATGAAATGGTAACAGGACACAGAGTAATAACCATGTCAATAAAACTAACAAGGATGACAGCAGCAGCAAGTAGAAATGATAAAGCACTCTATGTACCAGACTTTGTCCCAGAGCTTTGTGTGCTTATCTTATTTAATCCTCAAAGCAGCCCTGTGAAGTTGATGGTATTATTTTGTTTCCATTCATTTAGGTATATATACCCGCCAAAGAAGAATACAGAACATACAGCTTTTTAAGACATTGAAACTATTTCTTTTATTGGGTCATATATTATTTATATTAAAAAGGAAAGAAAGGCAAAGTTTAGAGGAATAGATGAATCAGCATTGAGTACAGAACAGTGCCCTTAATGCTCAATGTGTGTGACATGAATGGAGCTAGAGTTGTGTGTTTCTAGAGAAAGTCTTTAGTTGCTACCTTTTCAGTTGCCATTTCAGCCCCACTGGTTTAGCACATTTCTGATTAGATTCTACAAATTATGGATTGCAGATAAGAGATATAGTTAATTCTTGGTGAATTTCCTTTGTTTAAATTATACAGTGGCCCAATTTTGATATTTTTATGGGTTTAATACTATAGTTAATTGCTGTATTTAAGAATATGTACCTACATATGTGCATAAATAGATAATGACATAAATACTTATTTTTAATGAATACCAGCATTATTTGACTTAGAAGAAGTTATAGGTTATATATTCACTGAAATAGCATTCTACATTAGAGCTGAGGTAGACTAAAAATAAAAGGTAAATAGATCCACTCATCATGAGTTATACTGATTCTGAAGAATACTGGCATTCTTTCATATGCTGTAAGGGAGGAGGGTGTAGCTATTAAGAGGATGATCTTTGGAGTCAATTTTGAGCATGAATCCTTGTGACCTGAGCAAGTTATTTAACTTTTCTAGTGGTATATCTCTTCCTTATAAATTGGGAATAGTAATTGTACTTGCTTGTCACATTGTTGTCTCAATTGAAGCAATGCACAAAATGCATTGTCTATATTGCTAATAATAGCAATGAAAGTAATAATTACTCAATAAACATCAACTATTAGTACTTTGTTTCTAATAACTGTCAGTTCACATTTTGTAGGTATGTGAATATATCCATGATGTATTTATTTTTAAATCCTTCAATGTAAAATGATATAGTTTTTCTGTAATGGAAAGATAGTGGTTTACATTAAAATGGCAATATAAAACTGCTTACCATGATTTCCATTTATTCTATTAAACTAAATCTAATCTTAATAAATTCAGAATTTGAAGCCATTGGCTAGGAAAAGCTGTCTATATTTCTTAAGTAGTAGGATGTAAATCTAATTTTTGCTTCAACTATAGCTGTTAAAAGCAAGATTATTGTTAAATTTTATCTCCTAGAGGCAAAGGATGGGAGAAACATTTTAAATTCTTAAAATTATTTGCTGCTGCGTCTATAAACATATTATTCTGGAACGTCCTCCTATCCATCATTCATATTTCGGCTTAAACTTGACTTTTTCAGGGAACCCTTCTATGATCCTCCTCTGCTCCCAGACTTGGTTACCCCCCTGCATTTTTCCTTACATACATCACACTTGGAATTACTTCTGCTGTGTCTGTCTTATGTAAAATAAATCCTGCAGCTATCCTCTGAAATGAAATCTTTTTTTTTTTTTTTTTTTTTTTTTTTGAGAAAGCAGCATGCATATAATGATTTGGACTCTGTAGAATTTTAAGTAATTGTACCTTATGTGCCAGTAAATGGGTCAGTTTGGAACAGAAACTGGCATTTTTCTCATTTCTTTCTATGTCTTATACATCTACTATTCCTTATTTTTAATAGAAGTAGAGAAAATATCTGTGATGATTTGCTTTGATTTTATTTAAAATAATAAAACTATCACACTGTCTCATCATTCTCTTGATCATTCTGGTGTAGCTACATCTTAAAGAGATGAGACCATTTTTGTTAACTGAAATCCTATAGCAGAGTCAGATTTCAAATCCTGTCTTGTTTGGCTTTAGTGTCCATTTGAAACTGGCTAATTTTGAACTCCTTTTGGATTTTAAATTTGCTCTATGGAGTTATGCTGTTAACATGTAAAACTTCCCTGATGGTATCTTTGTGTTTTATCCTGTCGTTTAATACATTTCTTTTCTACAAGATGAAACTTCATAGAAGGCTTTCCAGTGCTGGACATAAAATTTTCTGGATATAGTTTTCATAAGACTGTTCTTACTGGTTTGTAGGATGATAATCTAACACTTGCTATTTCAGGACTTAATTGTCAAGGACACTGTTAGTTAATTTCAATCAAAGTGAGAAATCAAGCCATTCTTATTATTCTGAGGATTCCTTCTTTATCTAAATTGGATTTATGTATATGGTTTTTTGTCTTTGGAATCCATATCAACAACAGTTTCTTTGGAACTTTAAGACATGCTTGTAAGAGTCAAATTAAAGAGGAAGATACAACATACCGTTGGTTATACATGTTTGTTTATTTGAGCATCTTCATGTGTTAGGCATACTTCTTTTAGTGCCAGACTCGAAGCTTTTCTTTACCTTTTCTCCCCAGAAGAAATCTTATACTTGTCAATTATTGTTTGTGTTTGTCTTTTCCTATCACTTCATTCCCTTTATAATTTGTTCAAATTTTATTTTTGGTACGCGAGTAGAAGCAGGAAAGTATTTTATCAAAAACTGAAAGTCTCCTTTGTTCTCTTCTCTCCCTCTCCACCTTATCCTTGTGATGGTGAAGTTTTTCTTTTTCCTCTTCCTCTTTCCCTAGACTGCTCTTTTACTGATAGGGATTCAAGTCAGTCTTTAGGTGGATGATTTCCAAGCACTCGTCTTCACTCGACACTGTGTATTAGGCATCATTGCTTAATATTTCACAGGCACCTCAGACTCTGTGTCCCAAACTCTTCATGTTCCCTTCTAACACCTTTCTCCCCCAGCATTCCTTATCTTGGTGACTGGCACCACTATCCAAACATGCTGAAACTGAAAACTGGAAGTCATTTTAAACTTCTCTTTTACCCTTTGTATCCAATAAATCATCAAGTCCGATTGATTCTATCACCTAAATATTTATTTAGTTGGTTCTTTCTGTCTCTTCTGGTCAAATTCACAACGAGCTCTTGCCTAAACTACTATGGTCAGGTTTTTTTTTTTTTGGTACTGGGGATTGAACCCAGGATTTCTTTCCCACCGAGTCACATCCCCCAGCCTTTTTTATATTTAATTTAGAGACAGGGTCTTGCTAAGTTGCTTAAGGGCCTCACTAAGTTGCTGAGACTGACTGAACTCAATCCATCTGCCTCAGCCTCCCAAGCCATGGGAATTACAGGTGTGTGCCACCTAATTGACTTTCCTACAAGTATTCTGGATACCAAACGATCTTTTAAAAAGTATGTTCTTTTAGAAAAGTCTTTCCAGTCATGCCATGCCTCTGCTTACTGCTTAGTCTTTTGTTTGTTTTCCATCGCTCTTTGGATAAAGTCTAGACTTCTAAACATTGTTTAAAAGGGGTTGAAGGAACTGACCTGAAGGCTCTACCTGCAGCACCACATGGACATTGTCAGGATCCTGAGTGCCAGTATTTATCAGCAAGAGCTAAGACTACACAGTGTCTCTTACATAAGATTAGTGTAACATGCAATCTGTAATATAGTGATTGTCTTTGTCTCTACTACCTACTTAAGAATAAATTTTCAGGGTTGGGGATGTAGCTCAGTTGCTTACCTTACATGCACAGGGCCCTGAGTTTGATCCACAGCACCACACACACACACACACCCACACAAAAGAATAAATTTTCACTGGTGGAAGTAAAGTTTCAGCCATATGATATATGCAGTCCTTCATTTCTAGTAAAAACATAAAAAAAGTTCATATGCAGAAAGAATATTTGCTTTATAAATAATATTTTATTTATTTATTTATTTTTTTTATTTTTACAGACTGCATTTTGATTCATTGTACACAAATGGGGTTTTTGTTTTTAAATCCTAATACATGCAAAAAGTTATTTATAAACTTGTATGTAAGTTGAAAAGCATGATAATTAAATGTAAGTAAAACTACTGTTCATTTTGAGTATAGAGCATAGAACTTGAGTATAGCATATAGAAAGAACTTCAGTAAGGTTAAACTTTCAGCGTGTTCCTCTTCCATCACATCCTTAATGCCACCTCTCTCAGGCAACCACTATCATTAGTTTGTGTGTATGTGTGTGTGTGTGTGTGTGTGTGTGTGTGTGTATATATACATAAATTTTTTTTTAGAGTTTTGAAATGTTTCTTTTTCTAATATGTATATGCAAATTTATATTTATATATAGTATAGTATACATGTTTAAAGTTTACTTTTTGATATGTTTTGATATGTACACACTTGTAAAACCATGACCACAATCAAGATACTAAATTCATTGGGAGGCTGAGACAGAAGGATCATGAGTTCAAAGCCAGCCTCAGCAAAAGTGAGGTGTTCAGCAACTCAGTGAGACCCTGTCTCTAAATAAAATACAAAATAGGGCTGGGGATGTGGCTTAGTAGCCAAGTGCCCCTGAGTTTAATCCCACAATAACTGCCCCCCCCCCAAAGATACTGAATTCATAAATTGTTTCCCAAAGTTTCCTCATACCTTTTGGAAATCCTCCACCCTCAGTTCCCAAGAAACCACCCTTTTTTTACCGCCTTCTTTCAGTCAGCATGATTATTTTGAGATTAATTGATGTCGTCTCATGTCTGAATCATTGGTTCTGTTTTATGGCTGAGTAGTACAGTATTTCATGGTATGGATACATTACCATTTGTTTATCCTTTCACCTGTTGTTGGATATTTGAGATGTTTCTAGTTTTTTGTTATTGCACATAAGAGTCAGTATGAACATCTGTATACAAATCATCTGTGATCATATGCTTTCATTTCTCTTGGTTAAATACTTTGAATAGAATGGTCTAGTCATTTTGTAAGTGTACATTCAACTTTTAAGAAACTGCCAGTTATTTGTCAAAGTACTACCACTTTGCTGTCTCATTTTGTTATCAGCCTTGTCTAAGAATTCCAGTTGTTCTACATCTTTGCTAAAACTTAATAAAATCAGCCTTTAAAATTTCAGGTGTTCAAATACATGTCTATTTGTATCTCACTGTAGTTTTAATTTAAAGTTCCCCAGTGATCCATGATAGTGAGAATTTTCTATGTGTTTAATGGCATATGAGACTTGATAAAGTATTCAGATCTTTTGTCTACTTAAAAAATTTTGTTGCTCACTTAAAAGAATAATTGTACATGACAGCCTTTCTACATTCTTGTAGAAGTCCTTTTTTTTTTTTTTTTTTTTTTTGGGGTCCTGGGGATTGAACTCAGAGGGCACTCAACCTCTGAGCCATATCCCTAGCCCTTTTTCTCTTGTATTTTATTTAGAAACAGGGTCTCACTGAATTGCTTAGTACCTTGTTCTTGCTGAGGCTGGCATTGAACTCGAGATCCTCTTGCCTCAGCCTCCTGAGCTGCTGGGATTATAGGTATGTGCTGCCTTGCTGAGCAGAAATTGTTAATTTTGAAGATGTCCAATTTATTATTATTTACAAATGTGATTTTGGCATTTTTTTCTGAGAAATTGTCATCTAACCAAACCACAAAAATTTCCCTTATATTTTCTTCTGGAAATCTTGGAGTCTTAGAAATTATGCTAATGTTATGCTTAACATTTTGAGTTATTTTTATAAATGGCATGAGGTATGCATTGAAGTTCCTTTCTTTTGTAAGTGTACATTCAACTTTTAAATTGTCCCAGCACCACTGGTTGAAAAGACCACCCGTTCTCACCAAATTGCTTTTGTACTTTTCTTGAAAATTAGTTGATTCTGTGTGTGTGTGTGTGTGTGTGTGTACACGTGTATGTGTATTTCCATATGCTAATTCTGTTCATTGATTTCTTTGTCAATTTATATGTTATTACTATGCACACTGTCTTAAATACTATAGTTTTATAATCTTGAAATCAGGTACTCTGAGTCTTCTTTTTTCTTTTTTCAATGTAGTTTTGGTAATTTGTCCTTTGTATTTCCACACATATTTTAGTATTGGCTTATATTGGTAACATAATGAGACCCCATCTCAAAAAAAAAAAAAAGTTTCTGTTACTTCCCATTCTGACCAGTTGGTGACTGTTTAATTTTTGATAAACTGGGTGTATGGGTTTTTTTTTTTCCACTTTGGTACCGGCATTTGAACTTAGGGGCGCTTAACCACTGAGCCACATCCCCAGTCCTTTTTGTATTTATTTAGAGACGGGGTCTCACTGAATTACTTAGAGCCTTGCTAAGTTGCTGAAACGGACTTTGAAGTTGGAATCCTCTTGCCTCAACCTCAGGAGCTGGTTGGGATCACAAGTGTGAGCCACTGTGCCCGGCCTCACTGTAGTTTTAATATGCATTTTTCAAGTTCTAATGAAGCTATCTTTTCATATTTTTTTCCCTTTGTGATATATCTGTCAACTTTTTGCCCATTTCTCTTTTATATTGTCTTTTTTCTTAATACTACTTAGGAGTTTTTAAAAACACAATTAGAATACTGGATTTTTAAAAATTGTTTTATTTATTTTTATTTTTATTTATCTTTTAATTTTTTACAGACTGCATTTTGATTCATTGAACACAAATGGGGTACATCATTTCATTTCTATGGTTGTACATGGTGTAGATTCATACCATTTATGTAATCATATATGTACATAGGGTAATGATGTCTGTCTCATTCCACTGCTTTTCATACCCCCCTCCCTCTCATTTCCTTCTACATAAAGTTCCCCCATTCTTCTCTCACTCCCCACCCTGCCACCCCCATTATATATCATTGTCCCCTTATCAGGGAAAACATTTGGCCTTTGGTTTTTTGGGTTTGGCTTATTTCACTTAGCATGATATTTTCCAATTCCATCCATTTATTTGCAAGTGCTGTAATATTATTATTCTTTATGGCTGAATAGTATTCCATTGTGTATTAAGTTATATATGTGTTGTAAACATCTCTTCCCATTCCATGGTTTATACTCTCACATTCTTTTTGGTGAACAAGAAGTTGTGAAGCAACTATACCAGACTGAAGAGTTGAATTAACTTTTTAAAACATGGGTGAGCCAATTTATCTATAATACCTGTAAATCCAAATCCCATAAAAGCCTTAGTTATGGGTCCATTTTTATGATTTTCTTCATAAATCTTCATAAACGACTCTCTCATTTCTCCAGTTACACTTGTGGGGTGTAGCAGTAGAGGAGAGAACCATTGTTCTTTAAGGATCCGGTTTTCTAAGCTTATTTTGAAACTTTTTCTTAAATTGTCTTTTAGGCTGGACCAGAATATGGTCAAGGAATGAACCCCATTAGCCGCCTGGCTCAAATTCAACAGGCCAAAAAGGAAAAGGAACCTGATTATGTTTTGCTTTCAGAAAGAGGAATGCCTCGGCGTCGAGAATTTGTGATGCAGGTATTTCTAACCTTTGTGTTAAAAACTTATAAAGCTGTTGAAAACATTTAGAAATACTCAGGTTGGAATAGAGATATGGGAGAAAGACAAACTAGAACTTGATAGCAGAAATTAAAGCTGTGTTTACATTTGAACTATTTATTCCCTCCAGGCTCACCTATCAACTTGATGGATACATACAAGTGTCAAGGACATGTTAGAATAGACAAGATGAGTTTTTGAAGGGCCTGTGAGTTCACACAGGTTATGTACCCAGAGTTTATCAATCATTTAATGTCTATCTTTTAACTTTGTGTTACATTTGTGGCCAGGGTCCATTAACTGCTGGGAATTGGAGACAAATAGAATTAGAAACAAAATTTGGAAGGATGGATGTAGTAGATGGAGCAAGGCCAAAATCATTAATTCTTGGGCTTATCAGGAAAATTAGTCAGGAGAGTGAGCTGCCTACCTAACTGTGGTGGGGACTGAGGGACTCAGAATTGCTTGAGCGATCTTATTGCTGCATTGTGCATCCAAGAACGTTGAAGGATGCTTACCTTGTGTGTTGGTAGACCATTGGGACTAGGAATGAGGTGGAATGCTTAAAATATCCTCCTTTTCAAATTGTAGCTACTCAGTCTTCATTTGTCAATTCAAGCCATGGTTTTGAAGAAATCTTGGTTTTAATATTTTATTATGAAAATTTCAAACATGTCTAAAGGTGAAGAGAAGATAATATAATGGACCCCCAATATATCTGTCACTCAAACACAACATTCAAGATTTTTGCTACACTTGGTTTAGCTGTTTTTCCTCCCTCCCTTTCTTGTTTTTTTTTCTTCTCTGCCTTCTTCCCTGAAGTATTTCAAAACTAAGTTCTAATCACATGTCATTTCAACCTTGTATTTTTGGTATGAATTTTTAAAAATATGGCAGTTTTTCTTACATTAGATATCACTAAAACCTTCTAATGATTTATCTGTATTTAAATTCTCTTTATTGACTTTAACCTGTTTTTTAAAAATAATTCGTTATAGAAACTTTTTTGTAGCCAAACCCAAGGATCTCATCTGTCATGTAATCCAGATAAAATGAACAGTTGTTCATTAAGTGCTGATCATGTGGCAGACATTTTGATATTCAAATACAGTATTTCCTATTGATTTAATTTTTCATGCATAGGTAAGTTTTACTTTGCTTCCTAATTTGTAATCTCTATACTACTTTATCTCCTAGTCCCTGATATAGTGGTTTGTATATAGTAGGACCTTGACCTACATTTACTTTATATTTGTTGGCTACTCCTAAGCCAGCAGGCTTTTGTGGGAAATGAAAATTTACAGTGTAGCTGTAGATAAACCACTGCTGAGAACCTAGATGTCCAAAGAGAGGGAATTCTTCTGTGGTTCTAAATACATTATTGTTTAGTTATCATCAGAACCCAGAATAATGTTGTTCTAGTATTTTCACTTGGTAAAATATATTAATCATTTTTTCCTCTTACATCCTTAGCTTTTAAGAATTCTAGGATACATTTTTTGAATTCCAAAGGTTGAAAAAAATAACCTAAATTTTAGTCATATATTAGGAATATAATCTAGTTTGGGCTTTATTAAACAATTCCTTTTCTATGGAGTGTATTGAGTATCCCTTTTGAAAGAGAAATGTAGAGTATCTTAGGCCAGCTTCCATTTTATGTGTGTTCATAAGAATTCTAGTCAAGTGGGAACATTTGACTTTGCGCTTAAATGTTTTCAGATTGAATTCACATTGTTTTTTACCCTTCTGGAAACTTTAGTGGATTCATTACGATATTGCAGCAACTTGATCAAAGTAGTTTTTGTGTAAATTCCTTAAGCATTGTTACTATATGTTATAATTGAATGTGGAAGGACAACATCTAGAGATAATATGCTCATTCTTATCTATCAACAACAAACAAATATATAAAAAAAGAGTGAGTTTGTATGTTATAAAATGAATTCATTTACTTATATTGATTACTAGGGAAATGAAAATCTTCTGATGACAGTATTTGAGGAAGTTCCAAAACAAATTTCATTTTTCTTTTCATTTGGAGAGAAGTATTTTCATATTTCAGATAGAGAATAATGATAACTAAATTGCATATCAGCACATTGTATTATTATGTATTGTGATGTTACTTTCCTACCTGTGATTAAATTCCCTAAGTTGTTAAAAATATATAAAATTTCAGCAATTTTAATGTGTCTGAGTAAAAGAAGTTGAATTAAGTTTTTGGTGAATGCTATTTCAGAAGTATTTTTGATTCTTTGTTTTTTGAGAAGTTGATTTCAATTGAATCATTTGTTTAAAGACAAAAATCTGATCATCTTAAATTTACTGCATAGTAAAATAATTGAGCTCCTTTATTGATTAAAATTAGCATTTTAATGTAAAGATCCTATTTGCAATACTTACAAAATTTGTGAGCATTCTAGAAAGATGATTTATGAGATTTACTTATATTCTTACTTGAATTTTGTAACAAAATGATAATGTGAGTGATCATTGTGTTTGTCAGCAGAGTGGTCTTTCCAATACTAACAAATCACTCTTGAGATAACTACCTGAAAACTGTTGAACTATGCATTTATAAAAACTGGTATGGATAAAGGGTGAATGAGTAGGAAAGTGATTCTGGGAAACACCTGTTCTAGAGAAAGTTAGTCTCGAAAGTATCAGACTAGGTCAGATGGAAATCTGGCAGATGCAGATACATGGTAAATGCAGATATGAAAACAGCATTGTAGCCAACAAGTCCAAGATTGGAGCCAGGAACCAGAAGGCATCAACCTGAGTAGATAGATGAGACTTAGTGATGAAGTAATAGAATAATCGAATGAGATTGAGTGAGGTGTGTGTAGTATGTAAAAACAGATGAAAGCTCTTTTGCCATTATTTACTGCTCAGTGATCTTTTGCTTCTCTTTATTTTGGCAATTATTTTGATCCTCAAAACGGCAGAGGAGGCTTCTGATGCAACTGATCTAATTTTTCACTTAAAAAAGTATTCCAGCAACAAAGTAGGGTTTAGTGAAGCTGGGGCACAAACCAAGCCCTGCAAAAAAAAAATAAGAGCTGATGTGACTCTAGCCAGGGATTCAAGCACATTGTCCACAAGGCCTGTCTTGATGAGGTCTGCTTCAGGCAAACAGTGATAGGACAGGTAACATGAGTTTGTCCAGCTCCAAGGATCTGCTGTGACTGTATTGCAGGTCACTGTTTCTCAGAATGAGGTCCATAGATGACCACTAATTTGCCATAATGTGGTAGTTTCTGACTTTAGAAGAAAAAAGAATAACATGTTTCAAAAACATTTTATAGATTTAAACTATATGATTTGTGATAGTTATTACAGAAATTCTGTAATGAATCCATTTTCAGTGTTTCATATGTTACAAGAATTGCCATTTAGTTTATCTTGACTAAAATTCTGTTGAAGGAATGTATTTGACATATCATTTGTGTTTATGTTTAGGTTTGTATTTAGTTAAACTTGTGTTATGAATTCCTAATTCCTTGAAAGTGGTTGGTTCCCTGAAGCTTTAAAGTAGTGATGGAAATAGTAACACAAATGAAATTCAAAATAATAGTGTAAAAATAAATGGCCAACAGTACTCAGCTGTGGATACCAGATGGGAATCTTGTTTTTTCTAGGATAGTTGAAACAACCAAAGTTATGATTTCACATAGGAGCCCCCCCGCCAAAAAAGAACAGTATGATTAGTATTGTCCATAAACCTGAAAGCTGGATCTTTGTGCTGCATTTGTATTTGCAGCTAATATTCAGTACATTATCATTGTGAAGTGTTTCTTAAAGTGGCATGAAACTAGTGAAGCTTTCTATTTTTGTGTTTTGTACAAAACACATTGACATTTGGTAACACAATTCAACTTTTTATTTGTGGGTCACCTGTTCAATTCTCTTGCTCATTTTTCTATCAACTTTTTAAAAAATGAATAAGGTAAATTTATAGGAATCCATTATATATTCTGGATGTGAGCTCTTTGGAGTTTTGTAGCATTTTAAGTATCATTCCCTGTGCTGTGACTGTCCTTTTTTAATAGTGCTTTGTTAAGAATGGAAATAATTTTAAATGCAGTCAGATTTATCTGTCTTTTCCTTTACTCTAGCTTTATAACAAGTCTAAAGAGCCAGATAAATAAGTGCCCTCACCTTTTTCTTCCTCCGTAGGATCTTGGCTATTTTTAGCACATTTGCATTACTGTATAACTTTTAGAATCAGCTTGTCAAAATCATAAATGTATGTGTGGGGTTTTGACTGGAATTCATTGAATTTATAGGTCAATTTAAAGAGAACTGTTAATTATTATTATTAATATTATTATTTTTAAATTTATTTTTATTGTAAACAAATGGGATACATGTTGTTTCTGTTTGTACATGAAGTAAAGGCATACCATTTGTGTAGTCATACATCTACATAGGGAAATGAACTGTTAATTATTATACTACTATTGTCTGCAATTCATGAACATGGCGTAATCATTCTAATAGGATTTAATTTTTCTCACTAATCCTTATTGTTTGCTGTGTAGATTCCCTACACATCTTAGGTCTCTGATTTTCATTTAGTATAAATAGTATCCTTTAATATTTTTCATTTTCTACTTAAATATTGATGGAATATAGGAATACAGTTGGTTTTGGGCATACCGACATTTTTGTACAGAGAGCATGTTGGATTCTCATTAATTCTTAAATTTCCTTGTTGATTTTCTTGGATTTCCTATAAATGACTGTAAATAATGACATTTCCCCTAATTCTTTTTCTTAATATTTTGTTGCTGTCTTCAGGATTTGTAGTAAGGTTAAATATTAGAAATGACAAGGCATTATTTTCTTGTTTCTAATCCAAAATATCTTCCTCTGTTTGTGTTTTTTTTTTTTTTTGTCCTAGGGATTGAATCTGAGGTTACTTTACCACTGAGCTACACCCTTTTATTTTTTATTTTGAGACAGGGTATGGCTAATTTGCTGTGGGCCTTGTTAAGTTGCCCAGGCTGAACTTGAACTTGTGATCCTCCTCCTGCCTCAGCCTCCTAAACTGGGATTATAGGCATGTGCCCCTGCGCCCAGCTCTAATCTTAAAGTTTTCAACATTAAGTACAATGTTTGCTAAGGTCTGCTGTAGGTTTTTTGTAAAATGCCTATTTTAGCCAACTTTTTTGCTGCTGTGGCTAAATGATCTGACCAGCACGGTTATAAAGGAGGAAAGGTTGATTTGAGGGCTCACGATTTCAGAGGTCTTAGTCCTTCAAGGTGAGGCAGGATACCATGGCAGAAGCGCATGGCAGAGGGAAGCAGCTCACATCATCAGGAAGCAGAGTCTCCACTCTCCAGAAACAAAATGTATACCCCAAAGCCACGCCCAATTCCAATCTCCTCCAGCCACATCCTTCCACTTCCCATCAGGGATTAATGCACTGATTGGGTTAAGACTCTTACAACCTAATCATTTCTCCTCTGAATCTTCCTGCATTGCCTCACATGAGCTTTTGGTGGACACCTCACATCCAAACCAGAACAATGCCATTTATGATATTAAGGGAATTTTCTTCTTTTCCTAGTTTGCTAATAGTTTTAATCATGAAGGAATGTTGAATTTTATCAAATACTTTTGCTTCATTTATTAGGATGATCAAACTGGTTTGTCTCTTCATTCTTTTATATAATACATTCCATTGATTGCTTTTGTTTGCCTTTCACATGTTTGCCCCTCCCCTTCCTTTTTCTTCCCAAGTCCTTACACATTCTAGGCAAATGCTGTGCCATTTCTTTAGTAGTTACAGTTCTGTTCAATTATGGGCTCATTCTGTGGAATTTTGGTAACTTGTATTGTTTAGGAGTTTTTCCATTTTATCTAAATATTTTTTAAAAATAGAAAGTTGTTTTGAATATTTTGTACTATTTTGTAATATGACAGAAGCTGTGGTAATTTCCCTTTTTCATTCTTACTTGTGTCTTCTCTCTTTTTTTTTTTCCTTCTTGATCAGTCTTACCTTGGCTTATCATTTTAACTTTTTAAGGGAACCAACTTTTTGGCTTTTTAAACTTCTCTATTATATTTTGTTTTCCATTTCTTTAATTTTTGCTTTGTATTTATTCTTCTGTTTTCTAAGTTTGATTTTGCTATTGTTTGTAACTTCTTGAGTTGGATGTTATGTCATTTTCTGCCCTTCTATATGCTACTATGGCTACACATTTTCTTCTAGATCCTGCTGCATCCTTCAAGTGTTGATATATTTTTATTATTATTTATTTAAAATACTTTCTAATTTCTATTGGGATTTTGTCTTTTACCCATGGATTATTTGGAATTGCATTGTTTAATTTCCTCAGTTGTGGTTAATTTTTTGTCTTTTCACTTACTGAGATAACTATAAAAACAAATCCTACTATAGTTGTATATTTTCTATGTCTCTTTGTAATTGTCTCCTTGTGATTCTGCTTTCTAACTTAATTTTTATATTTATATTATCTCTGTGTGCATGTATCTCTAAAACAGCATTACCCAACTCAGAATATGTTCATGTGAATGTAAGATGACTGTTGTTTATGTAAATACATGTATGTGTAACACATGTATGTTTAAATTACTCACAAAATACAACTAGTATGGAATAGTTTGCTGTTTATTGATTAATTATGATTAATTAAATAGTATGTTGATAGAGATTATTTTGCTTGTTTATTTATTTATTTTGATCCTAGAGATTGAATCCAGGAATGCTTTATCACCAATCTATGTTCCAATGTTTTTTATTTTTATTTTGAGATAGGGTCTCACTAAGTTGCTGAGGGCCCCACTAAGTTATTAAGGCTGACCTTGAACTTGCTGTCCTCCTACCTTAGCCTCCTGAGTTGCTGGGATTACAGGTGTGCACCACTACACCTGACTTCTTGTTTAGTTTGCAGAGGAACACTGTGAAGTAGTTGATACTATCCCTGCTTTACTGATAATGAACCTGAGCCTTTGAGATGTTAAATCATTTGCACTAGTTCATACAACCAGGAAATAGTTTCATATCCCAATCTGACTTTAAAAGTCTTTATTCTGTTTTTTTTTTAAAGACACATTTATTCAGTGTCACGATCAGACTATTACATTTAGCAATCAACAGCATGGGTGCAAAAAACAAAAAAGTCAACATTAAAACCCTTTGTTTGGAATGCTTTACATTTTCCACAGAACAGAAACTAAAATAACCTGTTATATAATTAGTCACAAATACAGTCCTCGAGTTTTTTTGCCCATACACTATTATCGTCCAAACCATTTCTTCTTCGTGTCAGATAGGCCCTGCCACCGCTGTGCTTGGCTGAGTTCACAAATCTTTTGTAACCTGTAGCTTCCTCGTCACTTCTCTGGCTCTCCTTTCCTGCTAAGCTTTGTTTCCTGGCAGTATTAAAACCTTCTGCCACTGCCATAGCCACCTTGGTTTCATGGTTTGGCAAAGCATTGACCTCCACCAAGATAAGGTGCAGAGGTTCTGCCTCCAAAGTTTCCACCCTTAATGGGTCCAAAATTTGATGGCTGATTGTTGTAATTGCCAAAATCATTGTAGCTTCCACCACCTCCAAAATTGCTTTCACTACCACCGCCAGAGCCGCCTCTACCTCCTCCATTGTTGTAGCTGTCATAGCTGCCACTCCTGCCATAGCCACTGCCCTGGTTTTGACTACTTCCATAGTCTCTGCTTCCTCCAGAGTAACCAGGGCCGCCTCCTCTATTACCACTGTCAATATCAAATCCATTGTAGTCATTTCTGCTGCCACGATATCCACCCCCAAAGCCACCATGACCACCAAAGTTTCCTCCATGACCAAAATTGTCATTTCTACCAAAATCACCTCCATGACCACCACCCAAGTTTCTAGAACCACTTCAACCTCTTTGACTAGATGAAGCACTAACTGTCTCTTGCTTTGACAGGGCTTTCCTTACTTCACAGTTGTGGCCATTCACAGTATGGTATTTCTGAATGATAATCTTATCCACAGAGTCATGGTCGTCAAAAGTTACAAAAGCAAAGCCCCTCTTCTTTCCACTGCCTCTGTCAGTCATGATTTCAATAACTTCAATTTTCCCGTACTGTTCAAAATAATCTTGTAGATGATGTTCTTCAGTGTCTTCTTTAATGCCATCAACAAAGATCTTTTTCACATTTAAGTAGGCCCCTGGTCTTTGAGAATCTTCTCTAGAGACATCTCTTTTTGGTTCCACAACTCTTCCATCTACCTTGTGTGGTCCTGCATTCATGGATGCATCCACTTCCTTCACAGTGACATAAGTGACAAACCCAAAACCCCTGGAGTATTTGGTGTTTGGGTCTCTCATTACCACACAGCCTGTGAGTGTTCCCCATTGCTTGAAATGACTTCTCAGACTCTCATCAGTTGTTTCAAAGCTCAGCCCTCCCATGAATAGCTTCCACAGCTGTTCAGGCTCTTTAGGGAACTCTGACTTAGACATGACAGCAGCAGGAACAGAAACTTTAATGATGCTTTCTCAGTGGCGTCCATGGGCAAAAGTCTTTATTATTAACCACCATATTATAGTAACCCTTGTATATTAATTCTTTTCAAAAACTATTTAATAAAATCTTTGTAAACTTGTGATGCAATGTGAATATTGGTTTAAATGGCGTCAGTATGGATTTTTAACCTTTTCAGTTCAGTAATTGAATTAAAAAACACTTAATGTAATAACCAATTTAAACTCTGTGCGAAGATATAAATTTGATTTTCCTGCTTATCTAAATAATACAAATTTATTGCTTAAAAAATAATATATAAATTTGCAAGGGAGTAAAAAGTCCTCTACAAGTTTGCCACCCAGGATAACCCATCATTGATGTTTCAAGGACCATTTTCCTGTATTTTTCTCTGTGTATATTTTCACATGTGTATATAACAGTCTATAAGTGGTATTTACTTTTATATTTTGTTTTGGACTGAACTTTTTATTTCTGAATACTAGAGTGGAATACAGTGCTTTATAATATAAGGACTTCTTGTTTCCCAAAGCAATTATTATTCATTTCTTTCTTTAATTTGTCAGGTCAAGATAGGCAATGAAGTTGCTACAGGAACAGGGCCTAATAAAAAGATAGCCAAAAAAAATGCTGCAGAAGCAATGCTGTTACAGCTTGGTTATAAAGCATCCACTAGTCTTCAAGATCAACTTGACAAGGTAAGAATAAAGCTTACATGCATGTGTGCTTTCTGTCAGAATATTAAAGTGATTAACAAATTCTGATTGTGACTAGTATTAAAGTAGGCGTCAGTTTTAATTTTTCTGAGACAGTACTCTATCTTTATATAAGACAGATATTCCAGATGCAAGATAACATCTAATTAAGGGATAAGATGAAATATTAGTTAGTAATTGTAATCTTATTAGTTAGCTAATAATAAAAGTTTTTTGTATGATTGTACATATTCTGTATAATACTAGCTGAATAATTTTTTAACTGAATGATCGTTTCTGTCAGTTAATTGTTTTTGTCTGTAGACATAGTCTTAATCTGTACCTTTTGAGAACAGAAGGTTTAGCCTTTATTTTTGGAATTAAGCTGAAAACACTAGAAATAAAAATTCTGACTTATCCCTTTAGGGCAGAAACTATATTAGACAGACACTCTATAAACTGATTTTTCTGTTTACTTTAAATTTAAAGATAAACTCAGAGGGTATTTATTTTCTGCCAAGACCTGTGTTCATGGTCCCCAATTTCTTCTGCAGCAGTTAATGACATCATTAACACCTACCTCTGTTGCAAGAGAAGCACAGAACCCTGAATTCAGGGCTTGGCAGATAACTTGGTGAGAAATGGTTTAATTTTATTTTGCATTAAATTATTTTTTCTATGCATAAGTAGAAATTATTTGACATTTTATTTATATGGAAATTCATACCAAAACAGGCCTCGTAACTTTTACTAAAACTGATATGCTCTTGACCAGGCCTTTATTACATAAGGATTCTGTTTCAGAGATAACTTTAGTTTCTTCATAAATAAATTTATGAAGTTTAGAATAAGAAATACAGTTATCTGTTAAAAAACATTCAGTTATATTATTCTTTTTAAGTTAGCCATGATTGTTTTGAATGATTAAAAAATCATTTGTGTGGTATTGCTAGAGATTTCAATTTTGTTTTTATAACCTGGCTGGTTAATGCTTTTTCTTCTTTTAAAAGTATTTGTAACATGAAACCTAACATATGTTCAAGTTTCTGTAGATCTTATATTGTATATATGTTGTTTTAACTTAACACATTTGTATTGACTTAAAACTGGTGAGTAACTTATAAAAATATGTTAAAATACATCTCTTCACAGACACTTATTTGTAAGTTAAGTGAAAGAAAACAAGACAAAAAGCAGTATTAATTTTATTAATTAATTTCATTTATTTGAAAAACATTTCTTGCATACAAGCTGCGTTAGTCAGGATTCTCCAGAGAAACAACCCATAGCATGTGTGAATAACATGCACATATACAAACATGCAGATTTATTTGAAGAAATTGGCCCATTTGATTGTGGAGGGTATTCTAGTCTATAGTCTGGTTGAATAGACTGGCAGACTGGAGACTCAGGAAAGAGAGTTCCAGTTCCAGTCCAAAGACAGTCTGCTGGGGAATGAGCCTGCAAAGTCAGGAAAAGCAGAGGCCACTGTTTTTATATGAAGTAAAGAGCTTAAGGGATCATTCAAGTCTTGAACGTGAAAATGAAATGATCTAGTTTGCATTCTTCAAAAGATAATTCTGTGAGTAATGTGGAAAATGGATTTGGGTAGGGTGAGGCTGAAGGCAAAGAGGCCAGCTAGCAGGCAAGTAGGATAGTTCTGTCAAGAGATCCCAAGAGTCTAAACTAAGACCATGGTGGTAGAAAGGAGAGGGAAAAGATCCCAGAGATAACTCAGGAGTGTAATTGGTAAGATGTAAGTAGCAGATGAGATTCATGAAGGATGGAAGAGGAAGGAGGGGGAAGAAATATCTGCAAAAATGAGGAATGGAGGAAGACTGAAAGCACTAGGTGGCAGTTACAAGCTGCAGAGAAATCAGATAAATACTGAATGTATTGATTTGTAAACAAGATCTTTGGTAAGTGCGGCAAAAGCAATTTTAAAAACCTGCAAGGCAGTTTTTAAAGTTTTTTTTTTTTTTTAAATAGATATTCTACTTCCATGGTTAAACAAATTCAGACAACAGAGTAAACAAGCAAATGAAACAAAAAAGTTTTATTTCATCTTCTCATAGTCCCAAGGGCATCTCTCACTGAGTTTATTTGTATAGCATTTAGAATAGTGTCTAAGGTCCACTAAATATTCCATAAGAGCTTGAGAAATAATAAAATACATATCCTTATAGGGCTATTCTATGCTTATACATTAATATACTCCCACTTTAAAAATTCAGATTTGTTGATATGTGCTCCTGTGAAATTTGACAAATAGTATTTACTCATTAATCACCACCACAACTAAGGCTTTTAGCATTTCTTTTACATCCCCAAATTCCTTAACACTCCTTTATAAAATAACCTGATCTCCTACCTTCATCCTCTGGCAAGCACTGATCTGATTTCTGTTCCTTTTTGCCGTTTGCAGAATATCAAACAAATTAAACTATACATTATGTAGTTCTTTTTTTGTCTGACTTCCTCTTTCTTGGCATAATGTTTTTTCCCCCATTTTTTTTTTGGTACATTATAGTTGTACATATTGATGGAATTTGTGGATACATATTCATACATACACAAAATATAAAACATAATTTGGCCAGGATCACTCCCCAGCACAGCATTTCCCACTCCCTACCCCCCGCCTCTTAGTCCCTTTCCTCTACTGATCTCCCTTTGATTTTTAGGAGATCTACCCCCACCTTTGTTTTCCTTTTTCCTCTCTAGCTTCTGCATATAAGAGAAAACATATGACCCTTAACTTCGTGAGTTTGATTTATTACACTTAACATGATGGACTCTACTTCCATCCATTTTCCTGCAAATACCACCATAATTTTATTTTTCTTTATGGCTGAATGAAACTCCATTTTGTGTGTGTGTGTGTGTGTGTGTGTGAGAGAGAGAGAGAGAGAGAGAGAGAGAACATCACATTTTCTTTATCCATTCATTCTTTGATGAACTCCTAGGATGGTTCCATAGTTTGGCTGTTGTGAATTGTGCTACAGTAAACATAGGTATGCATGTATCATTATAGTAAGATGGCTTTAATTCTTCAGGGTAAATACTGAGAAGTGGCATAGCTGGGTCATATAATGGTTCCATGCCTACTGTTTTGAGGAGACTCCGTATTGATTTCCATAGCAGTTGTACTAATTTACAGTCTTACCAAAAGTGTTAAAGTGTTCTTTTTTCTCTACATCCTCTCCAGCATTATATTTATTTTGTATTATTGATGACTGCCATCCTAACTGGTGTGAGAGGAAATCTCAGTGTAGTTTGATTTGCATTTCCCTCATTGCTAAGGGTGTTGAACATTTTTTTCATGTATTTGTCGGCCATTTATATTTCTTTTGAGAAATGTCTGTTTAGTTCATTGGACTTAGTATAATGCTTTTGAAAGTTATTCATGTTGTTGAATTTATCATTAGTTTGAGCTTATGATAAAGCAGTTATAAACATTCAAGAGTCTTTGTATGTATTTATTTCTGTTATATCCTGTATGTATGCATTCATATGTGTTTAATTTTATAAGAAATTATGAACTGTTTTTCCAGAGGGGCTGTATCATTTTGCATTCCTGCCAGCAGCGCTTGAAAATTCAACTTGCTCCACATTCTCTCTAGCTCTTCGTGATGTCACTTTTGATGGTTTGGTTATGCTATCTCTTTGGATACATATATATACACATATACATATATGTGTACACACACACATATATATCCATGTATTATTGTTATTATTTTATTTTATTTTATTTTATTTTTTGGTACTGGGGACTGAACTCAAGGGTGCTTCACCATTGAGCCACATCCCCAGTTGCTGAGGCTAGTCTCAAACTTGTAATCCTCATGCCTCAGCCTCCCAAGTCTCTGGAATTACAGGCATGTACCATCATGCTTGACTCTGAATATTTTTAATTGGTGCATTATAATTATACATAATAGTGGGATTCATTGTGACATATTCATACTTACACAAAGCATAATTTGGTAAGTTTCACTCTTTAGTACATTTCCTTCTGCTCTCTTCCTGCCTTACCTGGTCTCTTTGATTTTTAGTGTGTATTCTCTAGTAATAATGTTGAATATTTATTATCATGTGTTTATTTCTTCTTTGAAGTATATGTTTAAAATGTTTGCCTTTTTAAAGAATTAGATTTAGGTTCGCTTTCTTATTATTAAGTTACAAGAGTTCCTAATACTGAGTCTTCTGATATGAACAAGATTATTTCTCCATTAATTTAGATTTTTGGAAATCTGTCCCTTATTCTATCTTTTTCCCCAAAGAAATAGGTTGCACATTTCTTATGTTTATCCCTAAATGTTTCATGTTAATGGAATTGGTTTTCAATTTCAGTGTCCATTTATTCTTTGCCAGTATATAGAATACATTTTATTTTATATGTCGACTTTATATCCTGTAACCTTTATAAACTAACATCAGTTACAGTAACTTTTTTTTTTTGTAATTTTGGGGTTTTCTACATTGATGATCATGTCCTTTGTTTATAAAGATAGTTTTATTTCTTCCTTTCTAATCTGTATACTTTTATTTATAAAAACTAGGACATTTGGTTCTGGGTCACTAATCACCACTAATCACCTTATTTTCTCTAAGCTTTTTGTTGGTAACTCCCTCTGTAGATCAGATTTTAGTCATTTATGTCTGCTAAAAAAGTTACAACTTGTTCAGTCTCTGGAACCTGCTGTCCTGGTTCTAGATTTTGAGTGATGTTCTCTTCTGATGTTGTTTGCTTTCAGTACCTTGTGTGTGTGTGGGGGGGCATATTGGATTATCAATTTAGAGATACTTTGAGAAAGAAAAGAAATTACTCCTCAGATCAATCCGACATGTTTAAATAGGAACCTTACAAAAGCAGTTTCATTAGTGTTAGGGTAGAAATCAGAGAGCAGTGGACTTGGTTGGGATTCAGTTGAAGATGAAAAGTTAATAACAGTGAATATAATCTAGTATTTAAATGTCTTTGGTCATTAGTAGAAGGAGAGGAATTAAGAAAGAGGCTGGGTGTGGTGGCCCACATGTAATCACAAGTTCCAGGCCAACTGGGCAACTTAGGGAGACCCTGTCTCAAAATTTATAGAACTGGGGATTAGTTCAGTAACAAAGCACCAGGGGTTCAATCCCCAGGACAACCCCATCCCACTACCCCCAGCAACCTACAAACAAAAAAAACCAGGAGGAACAAAATGGTGTATATATTTTTACTAACTTCAGTGGAGCCCTCAAATACCTGGCAATGTGCATTTTTCTATTCACCTTGCATTTCCCCTCCCTGAAGTGATATGTTCCTTACTGCCTACAGTTTACCCATATTTACAGCCTTCCTCAGTTCACTTTCCTCTTATTCTGTGATCTTGTCTTGTACTTCACAGAGAATATATAAAGGGCAGCCTCTTTAGACCTCCCACACAACATATGCCTGCATTTATAAACATTTACTCCTCTAATATCCTTTTACAGTGGAGAAAATGTTTTCATCCTATTAAAAGCCAGCTTTATTTGCATGTATCAGGAAGGGCCAGTCACTGTGAGGAGCATATTACGGAGAAGGGACCATTTATCATGAGTGGTTGGAAGCTACAAATGTAAATTACATCAATTTGTAAGGTTATGCAACCCTTAAATCTTGGGCATGGAAGCAAACAAGGCAGGTGACCTGTAGTTAGGGATTTGAGGATGGATCAACAGAAGGTCAATAGTTAAGAACTAGAAGTGGTGTCAGATATGGGATCCACACAAGGCTGATAGTAAGTAGTGTGACAGACTGGAAAAATCAAAAGACTCAGAGGACTGAATGAAATTAATTAAAAATGTTTATAGAAATAAAGGAAGTAGTTAAGATATAAAAATAGAATAGAAGAAACAAAGGCAGTAAGATTTGGGAGATAAGCTGCTGCTGAGTTTTCCCTTTCCAGGACTTGAGTTCTTGTTTATAATCACTTTGACTTTGTCCTTGTTACCTTATTTCCCCATACTCTCCTAAAAGGGTGAGACATTTTGATATTAGACATAACTCTCAGATGAAAATTGTTAATTCATTGTTTCAAATATATAATTAAGATAAAAAGGCAAGGAAAAGAACAGAAGAAGTTAATACATTAAATAAAAAAAGATTTTTTAAAATTAATTCTGCACTTTAAAAATGCAAATCCTTTTGTTTGGAAAGTCTAGAAAGAATCCTGATGCTAATTGTGGAACTGCTCCAGGGTTCTTGAAACATAAATACTTTTCTAAGACCCTAGATACAGTGTCAGTAGTTCAGTAAGAACAAACTGTTTGAGGCATTAATAAAATTAAATGCATGGAAAGGATGAAAAATATATTGAATATATTTTCTTTCTGCTCACCAGCTTTTCATACTGATAACAATTTTAGTGATTTTTCAAAATCTTTTTAAATTTCTTTCACCCTCAAAGGGATCTGCTTTTCCATCAGAGTGCTGTTTGTCTGCAGTAGTCCCTTTCTATTTTGGCCACTTTTGCACATTTCTGTTAGTTCCAAACTCAATTCTTTATCCCATCGTCTTTCTTCCCTTTCTTAGATGCACAGTTCACACTTAATCCATAATTTTCTATTCTTTTTTTCTTTGACTGCTTCTTTCCAAATGAACTAGTATGATTACTATCTCCTCAGAAAGATCTGGTAATACTTATATGTGTTAGCTGTACAACCTCAGACTAATTAATTGTTGAGCCTCTCTAACTCTAGTTTGCTTCTCTGTGAAGTTGAATGTTAATATCATCTTACCAGATTTTTGTGATAATGAAAATGAGATGATCTCTCTCCATGTAAAACACCTCGTACATTACCAACCATACTTTAAAGTCCTAAGTGTTAGCTATCAGCTGTTACCCATGCCAGGCTCTTTTGTTATACAGCAGTTTTTGTCCTGTAAAGGATACTTGTGTTAGCATTTTGTAGTAAAAGATTATAGTAGTGATCATGCAGGTGTGAAGCATGGAGGAAGACAGGATTTGTGTTTTAAGGAGATAAAAGAGATAATAAAGAAAGATGCTCATATGAAGCTGTTGGTTGCTTCTAATATACTATTAACTTGTTTTTCAGAGTTCTTTATTTTCTTTTGCTCTGCTATTATATCTTTTCTTGTCCCCCTTAAGATGTATAATAAAAACGAAAGAGACAAGTAAGAAAAAAAAATGTGAAAGCCATTTGGTTAACTCTGCTAATTTTTTTTTTTTTTTTGGTAAAAGTCATAGGACTTTCCCAGAATGGACAAAGTAACATTTCTATTATTAATCTGGCTTTAGGATTGATAAAGAAGCTCTTTTAGTCACTTTACTACTTGTAATGATTATTATTGTTTCTATTTGCATTCAAATTACATATTTTTTATCACTTTGAACCCATTTTCTACATACTACACTTAATATTAGGTTGGCTTGCTTGCTTCTTTCCTCCCTCCCTCCCTCCCATCCTTCCTTTCTTTTATTCACCAGGGATTGAACCCAGGAGCACTTAACCATTAAGTTATGTCCCCAGCTCCTTTTTAATTTTATTTTGAGACAGGATTTTGCTAAGTTACTTGGAGAGCCTCACTAAATTGTTGGGGTTTACTTTGAACTTGCGATCTTCCTGCCTTAGCCTCCCAAACTGTTGGCATTATAGGTGTGCACCACCGCACCAATATTGGGCTTTCTTGATACCTTAAATTGTAAATTTAAACAAGCAGTTGAAAGTTGAAGGAGAATTAGAAATAGATTCAAATATAGAAAAGGGGTAGATGATACTATTTACATTAGTTACTCTTTTTAAAATATCTTTTTAAATACCTTTTAAATTAATTCATTCATTTATTTTTATTCACTAGATTGAACCCAGTACCTCATTTGTGTGAGGCAAGCTCTCCACCACTGAGCTACACCCCCAGCCCCCATTAGTTACTCTTGTAGCCATCTTCTCTTTGAAGAGGATACACAGAACTACCATATGAGAAATCATTGCCTTTACTTTGCTTAACTGATTAGTCAGTGTTTTGTTTCATGTTGTAAATAAGCCTTTTTCTTCGAATTTAAACAATTGATTTAATCTTTCAGACAGGGGAAAACAAAGGCTGGAGTGGTCCAAAGGCTGGGTTTCCTGAACCAACAAATAACAGTAAGTTCTCATTTTTGTGTTGTGTGCACTTGGTGTTCATCAGTGTACAGATTGGGTTTGTCTCGGCACTGGATACTGCTTTAAACATTGTGGAGGATATAGGGGAGTTGTGGTGTTTTGCTTTCCAGATACTGACAAAAAACTGGAAAACTTAAGACATAGACACTCATTTCCTTAAAATGGCTAAACCACAGCAGATGCATATAGTCATATTTTTCTAGTTGTCATTTTATCGATATAACATTTTTATAAAAATAAAACAATTATCTGCAAATCAGTTAACTCTCAAATCAACTGTTCTCACAGTTCCAATTTTTTAATGTCTACACAAATTTTTATATAATTATACTGATAAAATTTTTATTGTTATTTTCTTTTAATATTGCCATAAGCATTTTGCACATTTTGCTGAGTCATTATAATTTTTATTATTTTATTAAAATCGCTACATATTAAGTACAAAATTGCTCATGGTCTTATTTCACATATAGTATTCTCAACACTTAAAATGCAATTTCAGTTTATTTCATTTTTCAAATGTATTTAATCAAGACATTTTGCAATGGACATTTAGACACTTTAATAAAGTCCCCTCTTTTTAAAAGCATCTGTTTTCACCAAAGTGACCATTTTACTGTAGATCAATGAATGAAAACATTTAGTGAGTGAAAATACCCAATCTATCTCATTTCTAACCCTATTTTTCTTCCTTACAACTTCTGGGTGCTGAAAAAGGTTAAATCTGCAAATTGTCATATTGAAGGGGGAAGCTCATGTCTTGATATATATAATGCAATTAATAAGTATTACCAGTGCATGCTCTTAAGAATTGAATTCTTGAATCATCTAAACTAGTTTCTTGAAAAGAATATTTCAGTGAGCTAATGATATTCTTGGGTTAACTTTCTGAGAATAATTGAAATTAATGTGCCTGTGAGACCTTGGACTATATGATAGGGTTGATAAATGGGTTTTGCATATACCCCTTGGAAAAAATGGAATTGGTTCAGGATTCTGAGATTATATTTAATTCTTTGATGTTTGCATTTATTGGTTTATAATTAGTTGATGAGGGAATATAAGAAACATTAAATTGATTGAAGTTTTATGTAAAGTATTTAGCACAGTACCTGTTCCTATTCATTTTGTAATGAATGTTGATTTCTTTCCATACCTCCTTTCCCCATCTTTTATAAAAGTGATATGTCTATGTACTCTTGCCAAAAATTTC
Organism: Sciurus carolinensis; assembly: GCF_902686445.1. NCBI lineage: Eukaryota > Metazoa > Chordata > Mammalia > Rodentia > Sciuridae > Sciurus > Sciurus carolinensis. The sequence goes on from NC_062213.1 coordinate 61,970,308, forward strand.
ATTCTTATACTTTTTGTCAGATATATTTTACCCTGAACATTGTGAGTAAAGAATATATATTCTTGAATCATTGTATTTTGGCACTAGCCATTTTTTTTGAAGAATATGAACATTACATATTTGAATATGGAAGTCATATCATGATTAATTTGACATGAAACATTGTAGATAGCCTGCAAACTGTATCATTAAACAGAGCTATTTTGGCTCTTAGTATTATGTTGTTGATTTTTTTTTTTTAATTTGCTAAGTGATACTGGATCTCCTTTGCAAGTATGAAAAGGGTATCAGAAAAAGGCTAATCAGTTTATTAAGTGATCAGAAATATTAAAGAGAGCCCAAAAGGTCAGTTAAACTATTTGAAGCCATTTTAAAACAACTAAAATGAGCTTGGTGCAGTGGCATGTGCCTGTAGTCTCAGCTGCTTACGAGGCTGAAGATAGGAGGATCACAAATTTGAGGCCAGCCTGGGCAACTTAGTGAGACTTGTCTCAAAATAAAAAAAATAAAAATGAACTGGAGATGTAGCTGAGTGGTAAAGCACTTTTGGGTTCAATTCCAGGACCAAAAACAAAACAATAACAACAAAAAACTAAACTGTTAAAGCTTTAGGAATTTCTCTGTTCTATAATGGTTCAAATTGGGAATTTCAAAGAATGTTCTTACATCATTTCCCAGCTGTGAGGGGTGACAAAACGGATATAATTCTTCAAATTAACACAAGTGGTCCTGCCTCAGATTACCACAGAGGATGAGGAGAGTCTGAAGAGTAGAAACTAGTGTAGCCCAAGAACTGATGACTCACTAATGAATGAAGCCCCAGATCTGTCAGAACCAGCACAAAGCTACTTAAATACATTAGGAAAAAGTTGGTTTCTGCTTAGTAATTGATCACTCAGGTGAGGAGTCTTACCTGAAAATTGACTGTTAATATTTAGGCTAACGTCTATTTAATTAGTTCCTTAAGTTTGAAATTCTGCTCTACATGATTTCTGCCCTGTGAAGAACACGTGTTTGTATTTTATAGGGAGGGGTTAAAGCCTGGAACTCTTGAGGTGGCACATGTTGGGGAAGATAGGAATTTGAGGTTGCCAGCACTAGCTACCTCAGTGACATATTGTCTGGCCTTGAACAGTTCATTTTATATCTCATTTTCAGTATGCTCTGTTAAGATTATGCATACATATTTATAATGTTGAGGCTCTTAAATTATGTAATATTTGTAAAGTGATTAACCAACCTTAAATAACATCTGAAAAGGTAACATTAACCTTGGGAAAACAACTGTGTCATCATGAAGTGACTCTCTTCATTGTTTTCTTTGTCAAATTCTACATTACTTCAGAATTATAATTTTGAAGATCAAATTTCTAGTCAACCATTATATGGATAAATAACACACAAAATTAACTTGGAGTCATACAAAAATGAAAAGAAGGGAATGCAGAATTGGAACGTGAAAGAAGGAAATTTTAATCTGGCATAGCTAGCACCTAACTATAAGTAGACAAAAAATGTTAATGCACATGTGCATTTAATTTTTGAAGTGGAAGATTTTTTTTTTTTTAAAGATTATAGTCATAAGAAACTGCTAACAGTTACAACTGAAAAAATACTTGAAATGGTTTTGCAAGTGATTGTGATTACATAGACTGGTTCCTCAATTTATTTTCCTGACTTGATTGCATGCAGCTTTAAAATATGGACCTAATTTTGGTATGGGTCTCAGGCTTTCTTCATTATACTAAAGTGTATCAGAAGGTAGAGTATTCTGCATTTTTATCCTTCAAAGCATTATCATAATTATGTTGAAGTACAAGAAAACCTAACTCTATAATGCGAAGTTTTTGTTAATTTTGGCATAGGGCAATTTTATGCTTGGCATACACATATAAAGCTGGCTTTTACAGATGAATGACTAACAAGTTTTTAAAAAGACCATGCATTTTAAAGATTTACTGATTGCTTATGGAAAACTTTCTAAAATATTTAGATACAGTTCAGTTGATAATATCTTTTTTTTTTGTATTCACAGTCCATGTTTCTTATTAATACACGGTTTTACTTTACAACAGGTTGTTTCTTAAAGGTGAACACTAGCTTAATTCAAAATTGGACTAAACTCAAAGGTATTCACTGGTATGTGCCGAATCCACCCACTAAAAGATTATTTGGGGGCATTTTTTCTTGTAAATAGTTTTCCATTAACATTTTAAAAAGTCTTATTTAGCCCCTGTGAAATATGTTGGATCTTCTGGGTTCATTAGAGAAGACCCAAGACAAATACTTTGGGGACAGGATAGAGTGACCTTTTCAGGATCTTAGTTGACTTAGTAAAATTTTTGTCATTTTTGTGTCATATGCATGTCATATGCACTGTACATCCTGAAATCAGGAAGCTATATTAGCCTAGTGATCAGATATCGGATAGATTGCCTGCTTGTTTCCCTAATAACTGTATGCCTTATCTAGAACCTTTACTTATTCTTTTTTGTAGAGGGTGTGGGTTGTCCTTCAATGATGATAGGTTAACATATTCTTGCTTTAATAGTGTTTTGGGAGAGTTCCCTAAATGAATTCCTTCTGGGGCTACCATAACAGAAACTACTTTGTAATGAAACAAAAGTAGTTGGCGTCAATTGGATTTAAGTATAAAGCTTAAATCCAATTTATCTGTTTATTTAGACATAAACAACTGTGTTCAAAGTACAAGAGTGTGGCTGGTCTGTAGTGATGTTATTTAGAAAGATTTGTGAGTTACTTGTGCTGGGCAGACTGATGCTCTCCATCTGAGACTGCTTATGGAAACACTCTTTCTACCAAGAGCAAAAAAGACATATCCAAGTACTCCAGAAAAATACCCTCCCCAGTTTACATTGGTGGTTATGTTGGACCTGTCTGAGTGACAAGAAGCTGTAGCCTCTTCTTGTTTTACTTTCATAAGTAAAACAAGCTTTTCTTCCCGACTGAATCTAAGGTTAGAGGTAGTGTTAAGCTTGCTTCCTTTGTAGTCATGTCAGTTAAGTCTATGTTTAAAAGGTTTACTTAGAGGAAAAGTAATTTGAGATTAGAAAGTATTTGGTCAGATTAGCACAGATAGCATGTTTTCTGAAATATACTTAGGAAATATTTAATGAGTTTAAATTTTTTTTTAGAAGGACCAAAAATATTTATTAGGTTAAATATAATTCAATCCATATTCTAAGCACTTTTGCCCCCCACCCAGCAAAAAAAGAAAAGGTTCATATATTTTCCATTTTCCCAAATTATTACTATTTTTTTTTAAACTGGGGATTTTTTAAAATTGTAAACAAAGGGGATACATGTTTCTCTGTTTGTACATGGAGTAAAGGCATACCATTTGTGTAATCATAAATTTACATAGGGTAATGTTGTTTGATAATTCTGTTATTTTTTTCCCTTCCCCCCCACCCCTCTTTTCCCTCTATACAATCCTTCCTTCCTCCATTCTTGCCCCCCTCCCTAACCCTAACACTAACCCCTCCCACCTCCCATTATGTGTCATCTTCCACTTATCAGCGAGATCATTCGTCCTTTGGTTTTTTGAGATTGGCTTATCTCACTTAGCATGATATTCTCCAATTTCATCCATTTGCCTGCAAATGCCATAATTTTATCATTCTTTATGGTGGAGTAATATTCCATTGTATATATATACCATAGTTTCTTTATCCATTCATCAACTGAAGGACATCTGGGTTGGTTCCACAATCTGGCTATAGTGAATTGAGCAACTATGAACATTGATGTGTCTGTATCTCTATAGTATGCTGATTTTAAGTCCTTTGGGTATAGGCCAAGGAGTGGGATAGCTGGGTCAAATGGTGGTTCCATTCCAGGATTTCTGAGGAATCTCCACACTGCTTTCCAGAGTGGCTGCACTAATTTGCAACCCCACCAGCAATGTATGAGTGTACCTTTTTCCCCACATCCTCACCAACACCTATGGTTGCTTGTGTTCTTAATAATCGCCATTCTAATTGGGGTGAGATGGAATCTTAGGGTAGTTTTGATTTGCATTTCTCTTATTACTAAAGATGGTGAACATTTTTTCATATATCTGTTGATTACTTGTAGATCTTCTGTGAAGTGTCTGTTCATTTCCTTAGCCCATTTGTTGATTGGATTATTTGTATTCTTGGTGTAGAGTTTTTTGAGTTCTTTATAGATTCTGGAGATTAGTGCTCTATCTGAAGTTTGTGTGGCAAAGATTTTCTCCCACTCTGTAGGCTCTCTCTTCACATTACTGATAGTTTCCTTTGCTGAGAGAAAGGTTTTTAGTTTGAATCTATCCCAGTTGTTGATTCTTGCTTTTATTTCTTGTGCTATGGGAGTCCTGTTAAGGAAGTCTGATCCTAAGCCAACATGTTAAAGATTTGGACTTACTTTTTCTTCTATAAGATTAAGGGTCTCTGGACTGATTCCGAGGTCCTTGATCCATTTTGAGTTGAGTTTTGTGTAGGGTGAGAGATAGGGGTTTAATTTCATTCTATTGCATATGGTTTTCCAGTTTTCCCAGCACCATTTGTTGAAGAGGCTATCTTTTCTCCATTGCATATTTTTGGAACCTTTGTCTAGTATGAGAAAATTGTATTTATTTGGGTTTGTATCCATGTCCTCTATTCTGTACCATTGATCTACCTGTCTATTTTGGTACCAATACCATGCCGTTTTTGTTACTATTGCTTTGTAGTAGAGTTGAAGATCTGGTATTGTGATACCCCCTGCTTTGCTCTTTCTGCTAAGGATTGCTTTAGCTATTCTGGGTTTTTTATTCTTCCAGATGAATTTCATAATTGCTTGCTCTATTTCTGTAAGGTACGTCATTGGGATTTTAATTGGAATTGCATTGAATCTGTATAGCAATTTTGGTAGTATGGCCATTTTGACAATATTAATTCTTCCTATCCAAGAACATGGGGGATCTTTCCATTTTCTAAGATTTTCTTTAATTTCTTTCTTTAGTGTTCTGTAGTTCTCATTGTAGAGGTCTTTCACCTCTTTTGTGAGATTGATTCCCACATATTTTATTTTTTTTGAGGCTATTGTGAATGGGGTAGTTTTCCTAACTTCTTTTTCTGAAGATTCATCACTTATGTATAGAAATGCATTGGATTTATGAGCATTGATCTTGTAACCTGCTACTTTACTTAATTCACTTATGAGTTCTAAAAGTTTTCTAGTGGAATTTCCTGATTCCTCTAAATATATAATCATGTTATCAGCGAACAGGAATAGTTTGAGTTCTTCTTTTCCTATTCGTATCCCTTTAATTTCTTTGGTTTGTCTAATTGCTCTGGCTAGAGTCTCAAGGATGATGTTGAATAGAAGTGGTGAAAGAGGGCATTCCTGCCTTGTTCCAGTTTTTAGGGGGAATGCTTTCAGTTTTTCACCATTTAGAATGATATTGGCCATGGGCTTAGCGTAGATGGCCTTTATAATGTTAAGGAATGTTCCCACTACCCCAATTTTTTCTAGTGTTTTGAGCATGAAGGGGTGCTGTATTTTATCAAATGCTTTTTCTGCATCTATTGAAATAATCATGTGATTCTTTTTTTTTTTTGCGGTGCTGGGGATCGAACCCAGGGCCTTGTGCTTGCAAGGCAAGCACTCTACCGACTGAGCTCTCTCCCCAGCCCTTCATGTGATTCTTAACTTTAAGTCTGTTGATATGGTGAATGACATTTATTGATTTCCAGATGTTGAACCAACCTTGCATCCCTGGGATAGAACCCACTCGATCGTAGTGCACTATCTTTTTAATATATTTTTGTATGCAATTTGCTAAAATTTTGTTGAGAATTTTTGTGTCGATGTTGATTAAGAATATTGGTCTGAAATTTTCTTTCTTCGATGTGTCTCTGTCTGGTTTAGGTATCAGGGTGATATTGGCTTCATAGAATGAGTTTGGGAGGGTTCACTCCTCTTTTATTTCATGGAATACTTCGAGGAGTATTGGAATGAGCTTCTTCTTTAAAGGTTTTGTAGAACTCGGCTGAGAACCGATCTGGTCCCAGACTTTTCTTTGTTGGTAGGCTTTTGATGACCTCTTCTATTTCATTGCTTGAAATTGATCTATTTGTGTATGTCCTCCTGGTTCAGTTTAGGTAATTCGTATGTCTCTAGAAACTTGTTGATGTCTTCAAGGTTTTCTATTTTGTTGGAGTATAGATTTTCAAAATAGCTTCTAATTATGTTTTGTATTTCACTTGTGTCTGTAGTGATATTTCCTTATTCATTCCGAATTTATTAACATTCTCAGCAAAATATTCCATGAGGAAGAGATGAAAAACAATGATGCAAATCAGCAATGGGGGGAAATAGCCTAAAGGAATAGCCAAATAAAGGAGAAACCAAATCATGTCAAAAAACAAAAATGAGTCAAATGATTGGGAATACAAATCATATCACAATAATAACCCTGAATGTTAATGACCTGAACTCATCAATCAAAAGACATAGACTGGCAGATTGGATTAAAAAGAAAAATCCAACAATATGCTGCCTGCAAGAGACTCATCTTAATGAAAGAGATACCCATAGACTAAAGGTGAAAGGATGGGAAAAAACATACCATGCACATGGACTCAGCAAAAAAGCTGGAGTATCCATCCTCATATCAGATAATGTGGACTTTAAGCCAAAAGTAGTCAGAAGGGATAAAGAAGACATTACATACTGCTTAAGGGAAGTATAAATCAGCAAGACATAACAATCATAAATATCTATGCCCTGAACATTGGCTCATCCATGTACGTCAAACAAATCCTTCTCAATTCCAGAAATCAAATAGACCACAACACACAATAATACTAGGCGATTTTTTAACACACCTCTCTCACCACTGGATAGATCTTCCAAACAAAAATTGAATAAAGAAACCATAGATCTCAATAACACAATCAACAATTTAGACTTAACGGAGATATGTAGAATATACTATCCAACAAAGAACGAATATACTTTCTTCTCAGCAGCACATGGATCCTTCTCTAAAATAGACCGTATTTTATGCCACAAAGCTACTGTTAGCAAATACAAGAAGATAGAGATACTACCTTGTACTCTATCAGATCATAATGGATTGAAATTAGCAATAAATGACAGAATAAAAAACAGAAACTTCTCCAATACCTGGAGATTAAATAATACACTATTATATGATGAATGGATAACAGAAGACATCAGGAGGGAAATAAAAAAATTCTTAGATGATTACACAAATGGTATGCCTTTACGCCATGTACAGAGAAACAACATGTATCCCATTTGTTTACAATAAAAAAAAATTCTTAGAAGTAAACGAGAACAAAGACACATCATTTCAAAATCTCTGGGACACTATGAAAGCAGTACTTAGAGGAAGATTTATCTCATGGAGCGCATTCAACAAAAGAAGTAAAAATCAACAAATAAATGACTTAAACGACTACAGCTCAAAGCCCTAGAAAAAGAAGAGCAGACCAACACCAAAAGTAGTAGAAGACAGGAAATAGTTAAAATCAGAGCTGAAATCAACAAAATTGAAACAAAAGAAACAATTGAAAAAATAAACAAAATAAAGAGTTGGTTCTTTGAAAAAATAAACAAAATTGATAAACCCTTTGCCACAGTAACAAAGAGAAAGAGGGAGAAAACTCAAATTACTAAAGTTTGGAGTTTAAATTTTCATGATTTTAAAATCTTCCTTGATTCATATTTTTATATACATAAAGGATTTCAGATAACAGTTTTTTTAAAGCAACCATATAAACAGTTTAAGGATGTCTTTTTCATTGTAGTATGAGAGTGTTTTTAAGCATAAGAGCAAGGGGCGAAATGACAAAAGAAAAAAAAAAGATGAATTTAGATACATGAAAACTAAAACTGAATTCAGAGAACAGCATAAGAATAAGAAGTCAAATGACAAATAGAAAGTGTAACTTGTGAATATATAGCAACAGTTAAATATTTACAGATGATACATGTAAGTTGATTAAAAAAATGACAGTGCCCTGATTGAAAAAAGAACAGATAATAAATAATGAAAAATTCTCAGCAATAGTGAATTTTCAGTTCAGAGTAAAAATAAATATTATGCAATTTCTGATCCATAAAAATTTCAGGTATTTAAAAATGATAATTCTACGTGTTGGGGAAATAGATACTTAGACTGATGAAAGCATTGTGAATTAGCGTTTCTTTTTTGAAGGGCATTTACCTAAGTATTATAATATTCAGACCTGTTTCTTTTTAAAGCTTAACTGAAAGGTAAGGGAAAATAGGTTTCCATAAAGTATAACTACTGTTTTTTTTTTTTTTTTTTTTTTTTTTTTTTTTTTTGCGGTGCTGGGGATCGAACCCAGGGCCTTGTGCTTGCAAGGCAAGCAGTCTACCGACTGAGCTATCTCCCCAGCCCAACTACTGTTTTTATAATTAAAAAAATCAAATATATTTAAAACATAGGCACAAATTTTAACCTTAAATGCAGTAGCCTGACTAGATTTATTTGTTTTTAAATGGTATTTATTGCTTCAGATAAATGGTCATAACAAGGTAAGGGTAATGAGTCAAAATATAAAATTAAAATAAAATGTCATTCCAGTTCTCTAAAAATATGCCATTACAAATATATGCATTAAGAAAAAGAAAATATGCTAAAATATTACCTGGCTAATATTGATATTGACAGTGATTATCTATAATCACTACCTAGTGATACCTAGTTTAGGGTCACTTCTGTTACCTTCCCTCAAATCCATCTGCTTCTCTCCAGTCTCCTTGCCATGCCCTAGTTCAGTCACTATCATCTCTCACCTGGTCTTCCATAGTAAGCTCTAACTGATATCCCTGCTGCTGCTCTTGCCAATTCACTCATCACATAGAATCAAGGATGATCTTTAAAATCAAAATAGGAACCTTGGAGATAGGACAATAAACTGACTTTTTCTGTTGAAACCCTTTCTGGAGATGCCCAAAAAGCAAAAATGAGCTTAATGGATCCAGTACTTACTGCAAAAACTATTTGTATGTTGGTTGGTTGGTTAAAAGTAAAAAAATCATGTATAACTAAAAAGAATCAATAAAGAAAAAAAAAAGAAGTAGTAGTAAAAAGTTGGTTAGAAGCCAGTAAGAAAATAACAACCTAGAGCAGACAAGGACTAGAAACTTTGATAGTATATTGACTCACTCTTGCTGTGTAACAAATTGCCACATAGTTAACAGTTTAAAACATTTATTATCTCCCAATTCCTTAGTCAGCAGTTCAGACATGGCTTAACTGGGTCCTCTGCTCAAGGACTTACAAGTCTCCCAATCACAGTGTCATCCAGGCTGCATTTCTTTCTGGAGTTCTGGGTTCTTGTGTAAGCTCATGTGTTTTTTGGTAGAATTCAGTTCTTTATGTTTAAGAATCTGAGGTCCCTGCTTTCTTGCTGACTATCAGTAGGGACGGCTCTCAGCTCCTCGAGGCCCCCACAGTTCCCTGCAGTTGGGGCCTTCTCACAACCTGGGTATTTCCTTCTTCAAAACCAAGCTAAATGTAAATATTAAATATTAAACAGCTAGGGAGGCAGAGTTAATTCTACACTTAACTCAGGTGTTCAGTAATGAATGGATAAAGAAAATATGATACACACACACATACACACAGTGGAATATTATTCAGCCATAAAAAGAATTAGATTCTGTCATTTGCGAATACACGGATTGAATTGGAGGGTATTATGTTGAGTGATATAAGTCAGGCATGGAAAGACAAATACAACATATTCTTACTTATATGTGAAAGATAAAAAAAAAAGTTGACTTTTTTTGTTAAGAGAACCACAGTTCACTGATTCACTCATCTCTAACTCTGAATTTTAGTGATCAAACAATTGTACTGCTGAGAAAAATATCTTGATACTTCACATGTACAAAGCAGAGAATTGATAAATCTGTTTCAGATTTTGTATTTGAAATTTCTGGCAAACATATCCAGGGGTGCAGATTTTGAATTTTGTAAGAACAAATTTGTATTTTGCTTAACCTTGTTCTACTCTTGTGACTTTTGGAATACTATCAACAAAGCAGTTAAAAACAAAAGCAAATACAAACAAAACATACAAAAGAAACAAAAACATATTGATCTCAATGAAATGGAGAATAGGAAAGTGGTTACCAGAGCCTGGGAAAGGTGTGGGGGAGGGAGGAATGGAGAGGGAATGGTTAACCAGTACAGGACTATAGTTGGTTAAGAAGAGTAACTCCTAATGTTCTGCAGTATGGTAGGATTAACTGTTTGACAGTAGTTAAGGGAATATTTCAAAATAGCTAATAGAGAGGATTTTGAATGTTTCTAGCACAAATAAATGATATGTCTCAGGTGAATTATATTAGTTACCCTGATCTTATCATTATATATTATATAAATGTATTGAAATGTCACCATGTATCCATTAAATAAAAGTACATTTACTATTTCAATTAAAAATAAAAATGTATCTTTAAAGTATGTATAACTTAAATTTGATAAATGTTGCCAGACTACCCTAAATAACACTTACCAATTTACATTCTTACCAGCATATATCAGATTTTCTGTTTTTCTGCAGCCTCGGTGTGCTGTCAAACTTTTGGATTTTTGCCAATCTGATAGTTGAAATTGAGCATTCGTGTAGTTTTATTTTGAATTTCTCCTGTTAAGAATAAGACTGAGCATTTTTTGTACATTTATGAGCCTTTTCTATCAAAAATATGATCATATCTATTGCCATTTAAAAATTAGATCATTGGTATTTTATATTTTTACTTGATAGGACTTTATGTGTCTATATGCCTTTATGATATGACTTAGCAGACTTTTTGTTTATAATGGAATTTCCTTTTAAAGGTTAGTGTTCTAAGTATATGTATGTATGTTTAATGTATTTTAATGACCTTTTTAAAATAGTCTTTCTTTTCTAGTATTTGTAATCTTGGCATAATTAATAATATCTTCCCCAATCTGATACTATATAATAACATTTTAAATTATCTTCTGGAAATTTAAATCTTTGATACATTTAGGATTTATACTGAAAGTATGGATCCAACTTTATTTCCCACTGCTTTGATACTTCTCTGATGCCATATACTAAGATCCTGTATGAATTTGGTTTCATTCTGGGCTTTGTATTCTCTTTTGTGTGACTGTTTATTCATGCACAGTTTTTGTCATTGAGTCTTTATTGTGTTTTAATATGTGTCAATTTAAAACTGTTTAAGCAAATGTAAATGAAGACCTGCTTGGTCCATGATCTTCTTGCACACACTACTCAGAGTACAAGTAATTAAAGAGATAATGATCTCCTTGAGGGCTGATTATAGCGCTGCGCAGTAGTTCTCAATGGTACTGTGCTTGCCTAACATTCACAAGGCTCTGGGTTCCATCCCTAGCACCACCCCCATCCAAATCCCCTCAACATCAAAACTAAGAGGTATGAGAAGTCCAAGTGTTGACTATGATATACCAAGAGAATCCATAGGGAACTGTATATTTGAAGGCTTTTGAGGTTTGGAAGACAGTGGTGACAGTGTCCCTAAAGCTTACATGTGTTATGAATGCATCATTCATTCTTTCATTTATTAAGAAAGTACTTATTGACTACATTGTACTATTTTTAATTGTTAGTGATTTTAGTAGTTTTGATAATTGCTTCTTGGAAATGTAGACAATCCGTAAAATAAATAGCGATAATACTGCCATTCCCACTACCTTAAAAAAGGAAGAGGGAAAACTTTTTAAAAAGTGAAACAAGTGTTATTTGAAAAAAGTTATCATTTACTTTTAATTTAAAAAATCATATAACATAGTACCTGATGTTAGTTTTCAGTATTTGAACAAATAAAAGGACTAGAATGTGTTTTCACTTCTTTCTTGCTGTTTTGGTGATCTTGTAAGGAATTTATAATGTATAACAATTAGTTCCCCCCAAATTGTTGAAAATAGAATCCTTAGAATTTAGATAATACTTAGATCTGTGATTCTCAGCTTGGTGTTGCTAGACTCAATATAATTATGAGTGGCATTATTTGTAGTTCAACAACTAAATAAAATAATACATTTATTCTTAGCAAATTTGTTTTGGGTCAAAATTTTAACTTGAATTCATATTTCAAGATATTCTGAATCTCATGTTGGCAGTCTTTAGAAGATGATTTATTACTTAATAAAGCAAGGTTGTCTGAAAGATCCTTGAAACAAGGTATGCATAAAAGAATGTAACAACCAGGCACAGTGGCTCACACCTGTAATCCCAGCACCTTGGGAGGCTGAGGCAAGAGGATTGCAAGTTCAAGGCCTGCCTCAGCAACTTAGCAAGGTTTTAAGCAACTTAGTGAGATCCTATCTCAAAATAAAAGGGTTGAGGATGTAGCTCAGTGGTAAAGCACCCCTGGGTTAAATCCTTAGTATGAAACAAAACAAAAACAAACAAAAGCCACCACCAACAACATAAGAGGTCCTAAGTGTGAAAAATTTGATTTGAGTAATATCCAGCCTCTCATCTTACAAATAGAAAAATTGAAGTGCAGGTATTTTTATAGTTTCTCCAAAGACAGAAGGTAGTGAAGACTTGAAATCATGCCCTCTGATTCCAAGGTCTGTGCATTTGCTACTAGATAGCACATTTATTTCTAGACATAGTACTTGCTGAAAATTAAGAAAAAATAATGTTTTTGAGAAATTCCACTAAAACTAAGTGTGCATGTTTTGAAATAATGTTTTATACATCATGTACCAGAATCTTTAAAAAAAGAACACTTAGAATGTTTTATAACATGGAAAATGTCCAAATTATTGTTTCAGATACCACATTGATATTTGGGTGAATCATGTAAAAACACTAAATGGCTGAGAAACTATGTGAAATGTTTGTTTTAACTATTATTACATCAGTGGAACAGACATCTGTGTTACTTGATTTTCCTTAAGACTTAGAAAACTTTAGTAATAGTCCATTTCTAAAAACACTCAACAGGCTTTTGGGGTGATGTTATTCAAGTGTAGTCTTTTATTCCAACCTTTCTGGTTTGTGTTAGGATGATTCATAGACTATTAGAGCTGAAAGAGATTTTAAAGTTCCTCTAGTCTAATTCATTTTACAGATGAAGAAAGCAGGATAAAAAGAATCTCTGCTGTCCCAACTTGAACCCAGATAACTGGGCTCCAGTCTAGTGCATTTACCACTGTACTGTTGTCTTTACTTTGACTGTCATGTTTTGTGCTAATATTAAATGTCAGACCTTCTTTTTACCACTTAAAAATTAATTGTGTATTTTGCATTGTGGTAAATAAACATAGGTTATACCTGCTTGATACATTTTTAAGTGAACAGTACAGAATGGCTAACTATAAGCACAATGTTGTACAGCAGATTTATAGAACTTTTTCATCTTGAATGACTGATCCTCTACCCGCTGGATAGAAAGTTCTCATTTCTCACTTATCACCTGTCAAGCACCATTGTACCTCCTATTTCTATGAATTTGTCTAATTTAGATACATCCTATAAGTATAATCATGCAGTATTTGTCCTTCTGTGACTTATATTACTTAGCATAACGTTCTCAAGGTTCATCTATGATGTAACATATGACAGAATTTCCTTCTTTTTTTTTTTTTTTTTAGTATTCTGTTGTATAGGTATACCACATTTTTTATCCTCTCATCTCTTGGTGGATTTTAGGTGGTTTTTACCTCCTGGCTATTGTGAGCAATGCTGCAATGAATACCAAAGTACAAATATCTTTTCTAGATATTATTTTCAATTCTTTTGGGTAAATACTCAACTGTGGGATTGCAGAATTATATGGTGGTTTATTTTTAATTTTGGGAGAAACCTCCATTTTGTTTTTTGTAGTTATTACACACCATTTTGCATTTTCATCAGTAGTGCATAATTGTTAAAAATTACTCCACATCCTTGCTAGCACTTGTTCTTTTCTTTCTTTCTTTCTTTTTTAAACAATGGCCATCTTCAAAGGTGTGAGCTGATATCCCATTGTGGTTTTGATTTGCATTTCTCTAATAATTAGTGATGATGAGCATCTTTTCTTATATCTGTTTGCCATTTGTATGTCATCTTTAAAGAAATGTCTATTCAAGTCCAGGGTGTTGTGTGTGTGTGTTGTGTGTGTGTGTGTGTATTTTTTCCTATTGTAAGAGTTCCTTATATATTTTGGAGATTAAACCCTTGTCAGATATTTGGTTTACAAATATTTTCTCTCATTGTAGAGGTTGCATTTTTAAACCTGTTGATTGTTGCTTTTGCTATGCAGAAGCTTTTTAGTTTATATGTAGTCCTGTTGTCATGTTGTCTTACAGCCTGTTTTTGGTGTAATTCTTAAGAAATTATTGCCAAGACCAGTGTCATATAGCTTTTCCCATGTGTTTCTTCTAGGAGTTTTATAGTTTAAGGTCTTATGTTCAGATATTTAGTTAATTTTTATGTATGTTGTAAGAAAAGTGTACAATTGCATTCTTTTGCTTGTAGGTGTCCAATTTTCCCAGGCTTGTTTGTTGAGAGAACTTCCGTTCACCATTGGGTAGTCTAGACACCCTTGTCAAAGATTATGGGCTTCCATTTCTTTAGGATCAGTTTTTGGAGATTGGTTCTTTGAGCCATGTTGCCCTGTTTCTTTATGTGTCTCTAACTTTGTGTTGGGAACATCTCATTTGAAAAAACAGCTACCTCACCCAGTCTTTATGAAGCAACTTTATGCAGGGGACGACCATCAGCAATCAGCCTGGGTAAGATTCTGGAGAACTCTGAAACCTTTTGGGAAGGACTGATTTCTCATGGCCCATGCATATAATATTCTAATTAGAGAGTCTTGCCAGTTTCTTTTTCAGGAAGTTGTAATCTCTTGCTCCCTTTGATGTCTGTAGGTTGTCTGATTCCTATAGCAGCAACTGATCCCATTTCCACCATTCTCAGTTACCAACCAGCTATCCAACTATGCACATTTATCAACACCCCAGTTCAGGGTAGTCCCTCAGGAAGCCCTCCTTAGAGCCACAATGAAGAATGCATATTTCATTTCTCTCCCTCCCTCCAGAGAGAAACCTCAAGTTGTTTGTCTTCTCTTGATCATACTGAGCTGTGCCAACCACAGCAAACTGCTCCCTGCTTTTCTTTTCTCTCTGCAACCCTCTGGTAACCAAATTATACTGGTTTTGTGAGCATTCCAAGTGAGGTGAGACAAAAACCAGTCTCTTGGACTTAAAATCCAGAACATTGGATGCACACTCCACTCTTGTCTACCTAAGGGAGAAGTTGTGATCTGAAATATTCTCTCCAAGCACTGAACTGTGTTGACTCGGGGGTTGGGGGGCTAGTGTGGGTAAAGTGAAATTATTGTTTTTACCTCTTTCAAAGTGACTATTCTTGACTTCATGTCTACCTGCTGTACTGCAACTTCTTAACTAGATTCTGGAATTCTCATAAAGGTGTTTTAGTTTGTATATCATTTTTCAATCTGTTTTTATGGGGGAATAAGGCGGAGCTTCCTATTCTCTTTAAACTTTTTAATTTTGAGATAATTATAGATTCATATCAGTTGTAAGAATTAATAAAAAGATATTCTGTGTATTTTTTGCCTAGTTTACTTACAATAACATCTTAAAAACTATATAGTATACTATTTAAAAATGGAATTATGTAGTAGTATGTAAACTTTTGGGATTGATTTTCTTTCCAGTTAGCATAATTCACTGAAGATTTCATCCAGATTATTGAATGTGGCAATTATTATTCTTTTTTAAAATTTTAAGTAGTATTCTATCGTATGGGATAGTCTAACCATTCACTCATTGAAGGATATCAGTTTGTTTTCAGTTTTTAGATATTGCAAATAAAACTGCAGTACTGATATTCTTGTACAGATTTTTCTTGTGAATCTTTTTGTTTCTGTGTTGTAGATGCCCATGTGTGCAATTGCTTGGTTGTATGGTAGTTGCGTGTTTGCTTTCTATAGAAAATGTCAGTTTCCCGGAGTACCATGTTTCATTCTTACCAGCAGTGCCTAAGTGATCCAGGTTCTCTAAATCTAGGAGTTGGTATTTAGTTTAGCCAGCATTTTTTCATTTTGGGTTTTCTGATAGGTGTTCAGTGATATCTCATTCTGGTTTTAGTCTTGCATTTCTCTTTTGGCTAATGGTGTTGAAATTTAATGTTACTGAGAATCTTTTCATGTGCTTATTTGCCAACTATAGATCCTCTTTGGTGAAATGTCTCCATGTCTTCTGTCCATTTTCTATTTAGATGATGATGATGATGATGATGATGATTTACAAGTGTGGCTCCAGGTTTCTTTGTACATTATTGATACTAATCGTTAAATGGATATGTGGTATGCAAATATTATCTCCTAATCTACAGCTTGTATTTTCATTTGGTTTCTGTGTAGGGTCTTTTGCACAGGAAAAAATTTGATTTTGTTAGATCCTACTTATTTTTTTTTTTTTGTTAATGTGTTTTCAATGTCAAGTCTTAGATCTCTTTCTCTAACCCTAGATCCCAAAGAGTTCTGTTTTTTCCCTAAAAATTTTATAATTCTACATTTAAATTAGCAGTCCATTTTGAGATAATTTTTGTATAAAGTGCAAGTCTTAGATCAAGATTTCCCCCCCTCCTTGGTTGTCCATCTGTTCTATTTGTTGAAAAGGTTGTCTTTCCTCTGCTGAACTGGTTTTGTATTTTTGTGAAAAGTCACTTGGATGTACTTTTGTGAATTTAATTCTGAGTTCTCTGTTCTTTATCAGTGAATATGTGTTTATACCTTTGTCAATACCAGTTTTGATTACTGGTCCAATATAATCAATCTTTAAATTGGACAAACCAATTACTCCTACTTTATTCTTTTTTTTTTAGATTTCACTACATAAAATTTATTTTATTTTATAAAAAATGTATAACACTGGCACCTACTTTTCAGTCAATCAATTTATGAACCCATTCTCTTGTAGAATACACATTGGCATTGAAACAGTTTAAAGAAACATAATGGCTATCTACAAAAAATTAGTTTTGATTGTTGTATTCCCCCCATACTTTTATGTCCCCCATACTTTTATGTGTCTGCACACATAAAGAAAACTAAAATTTTTAAACATTTTGTATCCATCAATTTTTAAGAAAATTACACTGTTTTCCACTGCTATGGTCTTTATAAAGAAAGAACTTAAGTTTCAAATAAAGAAAAAAAATTAAGATAAAAGGCATAACTCTGCTGTCTTTTAACAGCATTTTTATGTAGAACAATTTGAGCTGGCATGCAAGCAACTTCTCTTGTTGTCACATACCTGTGTGTAGGGAAAATTACACCTATTTTACAGAAAAATTCTAAATCATATATGCAATAAGCTCAAAACAATGTTAGAAAGACAGTATGAATGGCACACAAAAATTGCTTCTTTATAAATTATTAACTAGAATTCCTGATCATGAAGTAGGCAAAGGTAAATCCAGTCCTTAGGGCTTTGCTATCTGAAAGAACACCTTTAAGTAATTTTTAAAAACTTTAGCATCTGGCTGCTGGAGTGCTTGATTCCTGAATTATTTCTGGAGCTACTTGCAAGGAGGGCAGGTATTCTTGTTGAAGATACTGAACACATTCTGGGCCCCATTTGAGGTGAATGGTTTTCAGTTTCACAGCACACTCAGAGAGAGCCAATACTGTTTGTGCATCATCCAGGTTAAAGGTTTGTTTTAAAGGTGCTAGGAAACATGCAGAGACAGTATGTTTATAGACAAAATCAGAAAATCCCACTGGTCCATCTTTACCTCCCCAGAGTTCTACCAACTTTGAGAGGATGATAAAACATGTGTTCTGAGCAGTTGGATCTGTATATTCAACTGCTCCTTGGATGATGGTAATAAGCACTCGTTCTACATTTTCTGCACCTTGATTTGCTCTAACTTTGCTCATTCTGCTGCCTGCTACTGTTTGAAGGAAGGCCAAGTAACTTCTCTGCAACATTTGCTTCTCTAAAGCAGCAGACTGGTCATTCTCTTCAGCAGGTCGCAGCAGCACTTTAAAAATTGCATGGAGCAAGGGCATGAACATCTGTTGTAAAAATGGGGATACCTGCATTTTAATTTTGGCTGTAATCTGTTTGATAAGAGGAATGAGCTCCTGGAGGTCTTTTGCTTCAGAGTCTTTGAGCATGTGTTCTGAGGCAGATGGGGTAAATGGAGGAACTTCTTCCTCTAGGCAAATAATCATTCGATGAAGGAAAGTGTGAACTCCACTTCTGAGAACGTCTTTTCTTATTGGCAAGAATGACTGTAAATAGTCTAGATAAACTTCAGAGCAGCCACACTGTTTCACAGTCTCCTTGTTGGTGAAAGCTTTGCTGGTTCAACTGGCAAATCCAACAGCATGGTTGAGACAGTCAGTTAGAGATGCCTGCCTTTCTTCATCTTGTGCCAGCATCAATTTTTCTAACAGAATTTTAAACTTCTCCATTAGTGGAGTCAATACATTCCTCATTAAGGCTTGCTTCCTTTCTGCTGGGTATTCACTATTAACAATCAGCACTCTAACTGTCTCATAAATAAATAGTTAATTAGCTCAACAATAAATAATAGTTAATAGCTCAACAAGGACTGATAACCATTCTCAGGTGGAGAAAGGGCTAATAAATATTGTATTCTATTCAAAATATCTTCAATGAAAGGATTCATTTGTTTATTGAGAGATTTGACAAATCTAGAAAACAGGGAAGCAGTTCTGCTTTGAATTTTAGCACTGGAATGCCACAGACCCCTGTGATCTAAGGAAGCCATAAATACACATGGAATGTATTGAGGTTCAACTGTGAAAAACTTTTCATATCTAACAACAGTTTCAAAGAACTCCAGTGTCACCAATGTATGCTGACTCCTGATGTTACCCAAGTTCACATTATATCCTTCAAAGCACTAGCTTTTGAAACATCACCTTAGAAGTGAGCACCATGAGACACTGGAAGAGTTCTGCCAACATATTACAGCAATCTTATTGCTACTTCAACTTCCCTAAACTGTGTGGTCTGCCAGTTCTGCAGGATAGAACTAAAAACTGCAAACAGAAGTCAGCAGTAACTCTGATGAAACTTGAGCAAGTCTGTCCAACAATAACTTCAGTTGTTTTCTATACTCTACAAACATGGCTTCATCTTCACCTTCATTTTCAAAGTTATATTCTTCATGATAAGTTAATTTTTTCATAACGGCCAACATGATTGCCTCTGCATTAGCTTTTTGCTGATCTGAGAGCACTGTAAGCTGTTTTAAAATATGAAGGTAATCATAACAAAACCCAATAAAGTTAGAGGAGATGTCATTATCCTCATGAATTAGTAGCTGCAACATAAGCAACACTTTTGTTTCTATAGCTTGTAGTGCCTCTTGTGCATTCTTGATATCCCCATTCTTAATTAATTTACTCCAGCTAACTATCAATGACTATCCCATTCCATTTACCAGTTTAGAAAATCTGGTCAGGAAGTCCACATCTTCTTCCTGGTCAATGCTAAAAAAACCAGCAGTCTGTAATACTTGACACAAGGATTCTACTAGCTTCATTTTTTCAACAGGGTGCATTCCTTTATTTACAATTTCAAATAAAAAGTCACATGCTTCTTTTCATAGAACTTCTATTGACATATGACCTAGCAGCATATTTATAAACCTATCACTGGCTATAAGGGATATGTCTATCCAAGAGACATAAGCCCCAGCTGCTTCAAGGCACTGACATGTCACTTCTGATTTAACATACTGATAATTTTGTAAGATTTGGTACCATAGACTTGGAATGCACTGCTCCTTCATGGTATCTTTTATTAGAGTATTCCTACGAGCCTTCTCTGATGTATGAACCACATCACTATCTACTCTGAATCAATAACCATGAGGATTTGGAGGTACAGATCTACTCCCCTTGGATTTAGGTCTATTACTGAGAGAATGTAAAAAACAAAAAACAAAATAAAAAAAAAAACTACAAACAAAAAAATGTTGGACCATTTAGTGAGATATTCTGTTACAAAAAGCAAGGCGAAGACTTGGGCTGCTTTATTTTGTATAAAGGTCTTCTCTGGTTGGGGATTCAACATCTGAACTTGAAGCCAAGATATGAGTGTCTCCTTAATTAGTTGTTGTTGAACAGTGGTTAGTTCTGAATGTTTGTATTTAACTTGATGTTCTAATACTTGAAAGCAGAAAAACTTGATGTGATCATCACTGTAAGTCCTTTGTACTGGAGCTTCTGCACACACCTGCCAGGCATCTGGGGATATCTTTAACTGCTCAAAATAGGCCAGGGCCCTTCGTCTAAAGTCTGAATCAGCATTTGGATTTAGCCCTAAAAGAGCCTGTTCATCCATCCCTGCTGTTATACTTGGAGTTTTCTGATTACAATAGGCATGCCCTCTGATCCCACAGAAGAATCCACATCTTCCCTATCACTCCATCTCACCTCCCCGCCTGCACTCCTGAGGGTGGGTCAGTGGCGTGGAGCGACAGCCATAGCCACAGTCACAGCGCTAACACCAGAGTCAGAGCTGGCTGGGGCCACGTGCCTCTTGCGGCTCCACGTCCCCTGGCACCCTCTCTTGTGTGGTGCCAAGCAGGCACCTACTTTACTCTTTTTATAAAATTGTTTTAGGTATTGTACATCCTTTGCATTTCCATATAAAATTTTAAAGTAATTTTGCCTCTACAAAAAAATCTTGCTGAGATTTTTCTTTGTTCTGAGTAGTTATATATGACAGTAGAATGCATTTTGACACATTATACATAAATGGAATATAACTTTTCAGTCTTCTGGTTGTACATGATGTAGAATTACACTGGCCATGTAATTGTATATGCATATAGGGTAATAATGACTGATTCATTCTACTGTCCTTCCTACCCCCATACTCCCTCCCTTCCCTTCATTTCCCCTCTGTCTAATCCAAAGTACCTCTATTCTTCCCTAGGCCCCCACCCCTTATTGTGAATTAGCATCCACATATCAGAGGAAACTTTTGACCTTTAGTTCTTTGGGATTGGCTTATTTCATTTAGCATGATGTTCTCCAGCTCCATCCATTTACTAGCAAATGCCATAATTTCATTGTTCTTTAAGGCAGAGTGATATTCCATTGTGTATATTCACCACATTTTCTTTATCCATTCATCTGTTGAAGGACACCAAGGTTGGTTCCATAGTTTAGCTATTGTGAGTTGAGCAGCCGTAAACATTGACATGGCTGCATCATTAGAGTATGCCGATTTTAAGTCCTTTGGATGTAAACCAAGGAGTGAGGTAGCTGGGTCAAATGGTGGTTTCAGTCCAGGTTTTCTTAGAACTCTCCGTACTGCTCTCCAGAGAAGTAACAAAAACAGCATTCCCACCAGCAATGTATGAGTGTACCTTTCCCCCCACATCTTTACAAACATTTATTGTTGCTTGTATTTTTGATAATTGCCATTCTAATTAGGGTGAGATGGAATCTTAGGGTAGTTTTGATTTGCATTTCTCTTATTGATAGAGATGTTGAACATTGTTTCATATGTTTGTTGACTTTGTATTACTTCTGTGAAGTGTCTCTTCAGTTCCTTAGCTCATTTATTGATTGGGTTATTTGTTTTTTTGGTGTTTTGTTTTTTGAATTCTTTATATATCCTGGAGATTAATGCTCAGAGGTGCAGGTGGCAAAGATTTTCTCCCATTCTGTAGACTCTCTCTTCACTTTCTTGATTTGTTTCCTTTGCTGTGAAGAAGTTTTTTAGTTTGATACCACCCCATTTATTGATTCTTGATTTTATTTCTTGTGCTTTAGAAGTCTTGTTAAGGAAGTCAGGTCCTAAGTTGACATGGTGGAGATTTGAGCCTACTTTTTCATCTGTTAGGCATAGTGCCTAAGTTCTTGATCCACTTTGAGTTGAGTTTTGTGCAGGGTGAGAGTGGTTTAATTTCATTTTACTGCCTATGGATTTCCAGTTTTCCCAGCACCATTTGTTGAAAAGACTATCTTTTCTCCGATCTATGTTTTTGTCGACTTTGTCTAGTATGAGATAACTGTATTTTGTGGGTTTGTCTCTGTATCTTCTATTCTGTACCATTGGGGTAAGCATCTGTTTTGGTGCCAGTACCATGCTATTTTCGTTACTATGACTGTAGTACAGTTTAATGTTTGGTATTGTGATGTCTCATGCTTCACTCTTCTTGATAAGGATTGCTTTAGTTATTCTGGGTCTCTTATTTTTCCAAATGAATTTCATGATCACTTTTTCTAGTTTTATGAAGAATGTCACTGGCATTTTAATAGGAATTGCATTAAATCTCTATAACGTTTTTGGTAGTATAGCCATTTTGACTTTATTAATTCTGTATGTCCAGGAGCTTGGGAGGTCTTTCCATTTTCTAAGATCTTCTTCAATTTCTTTCTTTAGTGTCTGTAGTTTTCATTATTGAGGTCTTTCACCTCCTTTTTTAGATTAATTCCTATGTATTTTATTTTTTTAAGGCTATTGTGAATGGGGTTTAATTAGTTTTCCTAATTTCTCTTTCAGTAGATTCATCACTGATATATAGGAATGCATTTGATTTATGGGTGTTAATTTTATATCCTGCCACTTTGCTGAATTCATTTATTAGTTCTAGAAGTTTTCTGGTGGAATTTTTTTGGATAGTCTAAATATAGAATCATGTCATCAGCAAATAGTGATGGTTTGAGTTCTTCTTTTCCTAGTTGTATCCCTTTAATTTCCTTTGTTTAATTGCTCTGGCTAGAGTTTCATGGATGATGTTGAATAAAATTGGTGAAAGAGGGCATCCTTGTCTTGTTCCAGTTCTTAGAGGGAATGATTTCAATTTTTCTCCATTTTGAATTACGTTGGCCTTGGGTTTAGCATATATAGCTTTAAAATGTTGAGGTATGTTCCTACTATCCCTAGTTTTTCTAGTGTTTTGAACATGAAAGTGTACTGTATTTTTTTCAAATGTTTGTTCTGCATGCATTGAGATGATCTTATGATTTTTGTCTTTAGTAAGTCTATTGGTGTGATGAATTATGTTTTATTGATTTCTGTATGTTGATCCAAACTTGTATCCCTGGAATGTACCCCACTTGATTGTGGTGTGCTATCTTTTTTATGTTTTTGTATGCATTTTGCCAGAATTTTTTCATATATGTTCATCAGGGATATTAGTCTGAAGTATTCTTTCCTTGATGTGTCTTTGTTTGATTTTGCTGTCAGGGTGATACTAGTTTTCATGGAATGAGTTTGGAAGGGTTCCTTCCTATTCCTGTTTCATGGAACACTTCGAGGGTTATTGATATTAATTCTTCTTGCAAAGTCTTGGAGAACTTGGCTGAGAATCTGGCCAAGAAATCTGTCTGGTTCTGGGCTGTTCTTAATTGGTAGGCTTTTGATGGCATCTTCTTTTAAATTGCTTAAAAGTGATCTGTTTAAATTGTGTATGTCCTGTTTCAGTTTGGGCAGATCGTATGTCTCTAGATATTTGTCAATGTCTTCAAGATTTTCTATTTTATTGGAGTATAAATTTTCAAAATAGTTTGTGATTATTTTCTGTATTTAGGTAATATCCATCGTGATATTTCCTTTTTCATCACCAATTTTAGTAATTTGAGTTTTCTCTCTCTTTCTCTTTGTTAATGTGGTTAAGGGTCTGTGAATTTTATTTATTTTTTCAAAGAACCAACTTTTTTGGTCAATTTTTTGAATTGTTTCTTTGGTTTCAATATCATTGATTTTTTTTTTTCAGCTCTGATTTTAATTATTTCCTGTCTTCTGCTTTTGGTGTTGATTTGTTATTTTTCTAGGACTTTGAAATATAATATTAGATCATTTATTTGTTGACTTTCTATTCTTTTAATGAATGAACTCAATGCAATGAACTTTCCTCTTAGCAATGCCTTCATAGTGTCCCAGAGATTTTGATATGTTGTATCACTATTCTCATTTACCTCTATGTATTTTTTTATTTCACCTCTGATTTCTTCTGTTATCCATTTGTCATTTAATAGCATATTATTTAGTCTCCAAGTGTTAGAGTAGCTTCTACTTTTTAATTTTATCTTTGATTTCTAATTTCATTCCATTGTGATCTGACAGAATGCAGGACATTATCTCTATTTTTTTGTATTTGCTAAGAGTTGCTTTGTAGCATAAGATGTGATCTGTTTTAGAGAAGGATTCATGTGCTGCTGAGGAGAAATTGTATTTGTTCGTTGATGGATATAATATTCTATATATGTCTGTTAAGTTTAACTTATTGATTGTATTATTTAGTTCTGTAGTTTCTTTGTTTAGTTTTGCTTAAAAGATGTGTCCAGTAGTGAGAGAGGTGTGTTAAATTCACACAGTATTTTCGTGTTGTGGTCTGTTTGATTCTTGAAATTGAGAAGGGTTTATTTGATATATGTAGATGCTCCATTGTTTGGGGCATAAATATTTATGATTTTTATGTCTTATTGATGTATAATTCCCTTAAACAGTATGAAATGTCCTTCTTTGTCCCTTCTGATTAACTTTGACTTGAAGTCCACTTTATCTGATATGAGGATAGAAACCCCTGCTTGTTTACTTGATCCGTGTGAGTGATATGGTTTTTTTTGTTGTTGTTTTTTTTTTTTTTTGCCTGTCCTTTTCATCTGTGAATGTTTTTGCTTATGAAGTGAATCTCTTGAAGATAGCATATTGTTGGGTCTTTTTTTTTTTTTTTTTTTGGTACCAGGGATTGAACTCGGGGTATTCGACCACTGAGCCACATCCCCAGTTTTATTTTATATTTTATTTAGAGACAGGATCTTACTGAGTTGTTTAACACCTCACTTTTGCTGAGTCTGGCTTTGAACTTGAGATCCTCCTGCCTCAGCCTCTCCAGCTGCTGGAATTGCAGGCAGGCACCACTATGCTTGGCTTGGATCTTGTTTTTTAATCTAGTCTGCCAGTTTGTGTCTTTTGATTGATGAGTTTAGGCCATTAACTTTCAAGGTTTTTATTGAGATATGATTTATATTCCTGGTCATTTTGGTTTATTTCTAGTTTTTAATTTGAATTAGTTTCTCCTTTGATCAACTATTCCTTTAGTGTAGTTGTTCCCTTTGTTGGTTTTCACTGTTTCTTTTCATTTCATCTTCATGGAATAATTTGTTGGGAATGTTCTGTAGTGAAGACTTTCAAGTTGTGAATTCTTTTAACTTTTGTTTACCATCTAAGGTTTTTATTTCATCTTCAAATGTGGAGCTTAATTTTGCTGGCTATAGAATTCTTGGTTGGCTTCCATTTTCTTTCAGAACTTGGTATATATTATTCTAGGACCTACTAGCTTTGAGGCTCTGAGTTGAGAAATCAGTTGAGATCTGAACTGTTTTCCCCTGGTATGTAATCTGATATTTTTCTCTCACAGCCTTTAAAATTCTATCCTTATTCTGTACGTTAGGCATTTTCATTATAATGTGTCTTAGTGTGTCTTGCTGAGATTTTGATAGGAATTGTGCTAAACTTGTTTATCAATTTGGGGATAATTGACATCTGCTTTTATTTCTGGCTCCCCCCACTCACTGTCACTTTGTGTGATCTGTCACATTTTTGCGTTTCTTTGGGTGCTACAGAATGTTGTGTTGAAAACTGAGCATTTGAGATAAAATGTGACAGTTGTGGATACTGATTTCCCTCCCTTTCCTGGGCTTATTTTTGTTGTTGTTTGTCTACTTGATTGATGACTTGGCTGAGCTATTTTTGAGAAGTCCATTTCTCTTACAGTGTGGAGCCTGTTTCCTTCCCAGAGGACAGATTTCTGAGCATGTACATGGTCACCTGGGATGCCATTTTATTTAGCAGGCTCTTTTGCCCCCTCTCTATTCTTTTTTGGGATTTCTACCTCTGTTAGTATTACATGCAACTGTTAGGCTCCACTAATTGCTGGAGATGCTGTGTTGTTTTTGTGAGACTTAAATTGTTTCTGGTCTGATCCTCTTAATTTTGGGCCCCTTTGAGGGATAGCTTTTGAGGTCAATTCTTGAAGTTGTTCTGACCTCAAGAGGATTTTTCTTAGCTCTTTTTAAGTTGTTTCTGACAAACTTGGTTTATAGTATAGCTTTTGCTCAAATTGAACTACCATACTCATGAATTGCTTACCCACAAAATCTCCACTGTTTTCCTGAGTGCCCTTAGACTTGAACTTTCCCACACTCTCTGTCAAATAATGCAATTTTCTTTTGGAAATCTTTGGAACTCTCTGTTCTTATGGATTACCTCTCCCCTTGGGTACAATTTCTGAGCCATTGCTCCAAAGTGGAATTTTAAGACAGTTTAAGACCCCCCACTTCTCTTGGGGTGATGGTGATGTCCTACTTTGTGATAAAGGTGTTAGGTGAGGGAAGTAGTCTCTGATATTCTTGGCTTCTCTTTTCTGATGTGGAACCTCCCTCTTGTGAAGAAACTGAAGGGAAGGATATCAGTGCTCAAGTATTCTCAGCCTCCTGTTCCTATGTAGAGTCAATATTGTATGGGTGATAGCTGTGTGGAAGAAGGGACCCTCTAATTTCTTTGCTGCATACACCAGGAATTTAGCTCTTGCATCTTGGAACTGGAAGAAATGAGAACTTCTGGTAGCCTACCCCTTGTGGTGAGATTTCATATTCCTTGATGGGAGGTTGAGGAGAAAAAGAACTCTGGTCTTCTTAACTACGTGGGGGAAGAAGGGAGCAGATTCCACACACTTTCACTGTTCTGATCAAGATTTATTAGATTTTCTTAAATAAATGTACAATGCCTTCACATATAAAATGTGGAATTAAGCTAAACTTCATAGGTTAAAGACAATGCTCCACAAGACTGCTCTTACTCTGATAGCAGATGGAAAACTTGGGGATTCCCAGGGCTGCCTTCATTTCTGATCAATAGGTTAGAAATTTGTGAGTTCCTCCTACTCTTATCAGGTTTGAAAACTTCCTAGACCAATCAAAAAACTTGGGCAAGTACTTTACTTTACTTACAGTGACATGTTTATTGTAGCAAAGAGGATACAAATCAGGAAGAGACACATTGGTTGAAATCTGGGAGTATGTGAAATGAATTTTCTGGTGTTATCTTCTTATGGAGTTAGGACACGTCACTGTTATAGCACATGGATGTGTAAAAATATATAGAGAATAATGCTAACCAGGGAAACTCACTTGAGCTTCTCAAGTTGTCTAGAGTATTTTTATTGGGGTTTTATTATGCATGCATGGTCGATTATGTCTTTGGCCATGAAATTGATATGAACCTGAAGCTCTTGGAGATCAGGCTGATATCATGTGCTCTAAATCCCTTTTATTCAAATGCTTTTACTCAAATGTGGTCTTTCTGAAATGACCATCCCCCATTTGAGTCTTCTCATTAGGATGAACTATCTAGGGGCCCACTGTGAGTCAACTTGTTAACGTAAACTCTGTGTGGTCTCTGTTGCCCACCAGGAATTACAAAGATACTCTTGTCACTTGATAATTTCAAGGATTTAGAAACTACCTCTCAGAAACTGAGGACAAAGGACAAATTCTTTATTACATAGAGAAATGTTTCCTTACTGGCCAAATTCCCTTAGGACATTTTCAGAAACTTTGATAGTTTTGAAAAATTAATTTGTACCAGTTATGTTTGTAGGAGAGTGGGTCTATGGATCTTCTCATGTTATCATTTGGAAGGAGAACTTCTGCTTTCTTTTGATTAATGTTTGCATGATATATCAGTTACTCCATCCTTTTATTTTCAACTGCCTCTATCGTTTGACATGAGTTTGTTGTAAATAGCATATAGTTGTATCACATTTTTAAAATCCACACTGCCAACTTCCTTTTAATTGGTATATTTAGATCATTTACATTTAATGAAATTATTGGCATTTAGGGCTTAAGTGTGTTATTTTATACTTTTCTAGTTGTCCTCTCCTTTTTTTGTCCTCTTGTGGATTACTTGACCTCTATTTAGAACTCCATTTACATTGTCTAGAGCATTTTTTGATTGTGTTTTCTTATATAATCTTCTTAGTGGTTACCTTAGTTATTATCTAATAGAGTCTAATAGTGTCATCTTACCTTCAGGAGATTCATTTCAAGAAAAACCATGGATAATACCCATTCATATATTCACACACACACACACACACACATACACACACATTTTTATATGTACCCTGAAACCTTACCACACGGTACCAGAATTAATCTATTCTTCAGGTTTTATGCCCTGGTCCTTCCTTTGCATTACTACTTTTGTACTTTGGGGCCATTATTAAGTAACATAGGGGTTACTTGAATATAGCTGATACCAAGTCAGCCTATCTAATAACCAAGATGACTACTAAATGATTAAGGATGGGTAGCATATATGCATGATACACTGGATGAAGGTATGATTCATGAGTGGGAATAGCAGGATGGTGTAAGATTTCATCACACTATTTAGAACAGCATGAATGTTAAACCTGTGAATTTTTATATCTAAAAATTTCCTTTTGTTATTTTCAGACCTCTGTGGATCATGGGTAATTGCAACTGTGGAAAGTAAAACCTTGGATAAGGAGAACTACTGTGTATACATAATCATCAGTCTATTGATGTTGCTTTTCAGTGTGATTGAAGTATAGAAACCTTATTTCCTTTTGTTTCTTTCTTCCTCCTTTTTAATATAGTCTTAAGTATTTTTCCTATATACTTTTAGAATCACATCAGATAATAGTACCATTATTGTTTTAACAGGAAAATCCAAATCAGAGAAAAGTAAAGAGAGGAAAGAAATTCCATTGTACTTGCCCTATGTTTTTTGCCTACCATGCTTTTTTAATTCCTTCCTGATGGTCCGTGGATCTTTCTTTTTTCATTTCTTTCCTCCTTAAAGGACTTGATCTAGCCATTCTTTTAGCATGTATTTGTTAGATAATCTTCTTACTTCATCTGAGACTGTCTTGATTTCACCTTCCTTCCTGAAATATATTTTTGCTGGATATAGGATTGTACATTGACTTTTTTTTTTTTTTTTTAAAGCTCTTGATAAACATTGTGTTCCTCCCTCTTTGTCTCTGTGGTTTATGATGAGAAATCTGTCATTTGAATTGTCTTTCCCCTAAGGTTAGATTTTTATTTTCTCTGACCACTTCAAGATTCTTTGTCTTTTTAGTTTTCAGAAGTTGAATTTCATTGTGTCCTGGCATAGGTTTCTTTGTGTTTATCCTGCTTGGGATTTACTTAGCATCTTGAAGATTTATATCTCTTGCCAGTTTGGGAGTTTTCAGCTATATCTTTTGAGTACTTTTTCATCCCTATTCTCTTTCTCCTTTCTATAGCATGAATACTAGGTCTTTTGTTGTATTCTCAACTGATTCTTGAGGCTTTCTTGGTTTTTTCTGTTGTTTACATTTTCTCTCTTTTTTTTCCAGCCAATTTTCTGCCCGTTCTTCTAATTGGGTAATTTCTGCCTTCTTTCACTGATTCTTTCCTTTGCTCTGCTTTTTATTTTTGGTTGTGTATTTTAGTTCTAAAATTTCCATTTGGTTATTTTAATCTTCTAATTTTTTTTATTCACCTGTTTGCGGAGACTTTATATTTTCAGTTGTTTCTTATGTATTTGTATTTGTTCATTGAAGCATTTTTATCATGGCTGTTTTAAAATACTTGTTTGATTATTCAAATATCTCCAACATCTCACTTTTGGCATCTTTTAATTTATTTTTTCATTTACTTTGAGACCTCTATGATTGTTGCTATGTCTGGTGATGTCTTTATTGAAACCTAAGAATATTCATATTTATGAGACCTTGTATCTTATTTAAACCTTCCATTGTTCTTGTTCTTGTTTTATTTTGCTTTTTGTGACCCACCTCCAGAAGGTAAAGTGAGGAGTGCCACCTTGCTACTGCTGGTTGAAGGTACAAGTCCAGGTTCCCCACTCTGCCCCCATTGACACTCAAAGTGGGATCTTCCTCATTACTGTTTAGTGGATTAGGGTCCCCCATCCATGAGAACTGATTTCCCTTAAATCCTGTCCTGACATCACTCTAGTGGAAAGGGGAAGGGATCATTCATTATTGCCAGGTAGGAGTAGAAGTCTAGGCTCCCTCTGTTGTCTCCACTAACACTGCAGACTGAGGATGAAAGTACTAGTGCCCTAAGTGGCTTTCTTTGACATTTACTCCCACATTAGGGAAGTTGAGGCTTCAGTACAGCTTTGTGAGGGTGGAAGTCCCACACTCTGCAGTAGATGACATGAGTAAGAGTAGGACAGTGGGGTTTTTGTTTTGTTTTTTTGTTTTTTTTTTGCTGAATTAACATGGTTTTGGTTGAAGTGTTCTGTCTTGCTAGTTTTCCCCTTTCCTTGTTCTTTAAAAACAAAAACAAAGAATTTGTTGGGGGGAGTGCTGGGGAGTGATACTGGCCAAGTTATATATAGTTATATTATGAGCATGTACAAATATGTAAAAGAAATCCCATATTACGTACAAGTACAGTTCACAAGTAAAAATATTGTTTAAAAAATGAATTTGTTATTTTTATGACATTTAAAAAATTGGATAAATACTTAATATTATATAATTCCAATTTTCATAATATTGTGGGATCTTTCATAAGTTTCTGAGTAACATATAGACTAATTTATAATAAATTGTTAAATCTCAAATATGTCATATAAGGGAAATTGAAAAACAATATTATGTGGGCTAACTTTTTTATCTTAAAGCTGTGCTTAAAATTTTATACTAATCTAGTTCTTGAAATTACTTTCTCACCATAACTAAAACTATGAAAATGGCTAAGCATATTATTTTAACATCTCTCCCAGGGCGGTATCACAATGAGACTTTTTTTTTTTTTTAAAGTAACTTTTCCCCTGGCCTTCATCTCCATCTTTTCTATTACTGCGCAAGGGCAAACTCTGATTTAGTGAACCTAGAAAACAGGTTTAAAATAAAGAGAGACACCTCATTTTCAGTTTAATGTTTTGACGGTTTCTTTTCTCTATCATGTATTAGAATATTTCAGGAATACAGAAGTGAAGAATTTATAAGTGTACAGATATGAACAACAAAAGTTCTTGTTTTGTTGTTTGTTTACTGATTGTAAAGGCAGTTGCATGCGCTGCTACTATAGCCAGATGCGTGGCCCCAACACCTGCCACTTTCAGCAAGTCATATAACCTCTTTGTGCCTTAGGATCTTCTACTGTGTAATTATAGTCCCTTCTTCATAGGGTCATTGTGAGGGTTACTGAGCTAAAATATGCAAAGCATTTAAAACAAGCCAGAGATCTAGTAAGGACTCTATGAATTTTATTTATAATTAGTATTGCTGTTATTCCTGTTTTGTGAATTGCTTGAAGATACTGACTAGGAAGAACTACTCAAGATCCTAGCAGAGGAATACTGTGGTGTGATTTTTTTCAGTGTTGGTGCAGTAACCTTGTTTCTTCCTACTAAGAGATCAGGTCATTTATGTCATGTGGAAAATATACATAACCCACATTTCAGTCTTCTTGCAGTTTAGGGTAATAGTCACTAACGGAGATTTTGTAAAGGAAAACGACTAATGAGAATGATCTCTATCTTACAAACCACCGTTTTACCCCATTTAATTATAAACTAATAATTGAAGATAACTCATTATCCTCACAAGCTGCTCTCAGACTTCATTTTCATTGCAACAGTTTTGTCTTTCTCAGTAAAAATTCTTGAGAATTCTGTCTTTATTGGGAAATATTAAGCCTTGAAAAAGGTGCACGTGTCGGGAATGACTGACTCCCCAGTTAACTCCCTAAACTATACTTAGGAGTTATTCATGAGATGCACTGTCCTTGTAAAGTCAAACTGTTTCACACAGTTTCCCCCTCTTCTTTAATCTATAATTATGTCTTCTATTTGAAAGTGGTTTCTAATCATAGAAATATGCTGAGTAGGTCTTTAGTGTATTTGGGATGATGGTGTGATTGACAGTTCCTCCATGTTTCTAATGTAAGTTTTAGATTGTCTCCCCGAGAAAGATACATATTGGTTTGTATATATAACTGAAAGTTTACAGTTTATTATTCGCCTTACACCTGTCCCTAGATCTCTTTTGGAAACACTTGTGCCAAATTTGCTCTTCGATTTATCTCACTCATTTTGCACTCCAGAATTTTCTTGTTAAAGAAAATTTCTGACAAAAGTATAAATCATTCCCAAGTGTAAGATTTAAAAAGGAGTTTATTTATCAACCCATGTTCTTATCCTTTGTTATTATACACTTCTTATTTTTCTCTTTTAAAGAAAAAATAACATTTTAACCATTTTTGAAAATTCTGATTATCTCCTTTCTCTGGCTAAGCTGTGTACATTTGTGTAGTAGAACAAGTTTTCCAAAAGTATTTTCCAGTTTATTACAAAAATTCATGCAAATTTTATTGCTGTTACTGTTGTTTGTTTTTAGGATTTTTGTTTGTTTATTTGTTTTGTGGTGGTGCTGGGGATTGAGCCCCGGACTCTTGTGTGGGCTAAGCAAACATTCTATGATTGAGCTACATCCTCAACCCTTGGTTTTAGTTTTTTAAGGCAAGTTTATCATTACTTCTTCTTACATCTTACACCTCCTGCCAATTGCATGAGAAGAAATCTCTTTGAGGCACACTGGATGCTCTGTCAGGGTCTCCTATGAGGCTGTGCCCTGGGGTTCTGCCTTTTGTGGACCAGGACCAGACTAAGCACTCCTACCTAGTACTGTGCTCAGCGAAAGACTTGTATCTCACTGAAAAGTTCTTTCTCAGTAATTTTATTCATAAGTATTCCCCAAAATAATAACTCTTCATATATATCATTATATTAAAAGTAGCAAAAAGAAAAAAATCACCAGTGAAATGTACAGATTGATAAAATCAGTACTTTTATCCAGCTCAGGATAAGAATAAGGTTAATTTCACCACTGATTTCAAGTTATGCTTTTAAACACATTAGAATACATTATTTTAAAATTAGAGCCTTATAGTTATACATAGTAATTGGGTTCATTTTGACAAAAATCATGCATGGAAGGAATTTGATTTCAGTTCTAATTTCCCCTTTCCCACCCCTGCCATTTTCATTCCTCTGATTTACTGATCTTCCTTTTGCTTGTTTATTTATTTTTGATCGGTACTTTCTACGTATACATAAAGGTGAAATTCCCTTTGGTACATTCGTTTATGCATATGATCTGATTTTGTTTAATTCATTCTAATTTTTCCTCCCCTTTTCCATCCTTCCTTCTTCCCTCTTGTTTTCTTTCTTCCATTCCACTTGTCTTCCCTGTATATTTATGATATGTGTTCCACCTACCATCTTCTTCCTCTCCTTTTTGCCGTAGTTTCCATATTTGAGAGAAAACATTCATACCTTGATTTTCCGAGTCTGGCTTGTTTTACTTAGCATGATATTCTCCATTTCCATCCATTTACTAGAAAATGCCATTATTTTATTCTTATTTATGGCTAAGTAAAACTCCATTGTGCATATATACCACATTTTCTTCATTCATTCATCTATTGATGTGTTTCTGGACTGATTCCATAATTTGGCTATTGTGTATTGTGCTGTTATAAACATTGAAGTGGCTGTATTGCTATAATATGCTGATTTTAGTTCTTTTGGCTAAATACCAAGGAATGGAATATGGTGGTTCCATTCCTAGTTTCTTGGGGAATCTCCATACAGTTTTCCAGAGTGGTTGCACTATTTAAAACTCACCAACAATGTATTAGTATACCTTTTCCCCCACATCTTCATGTTCTTGAGAATTGCCATTCTGACTGGAGTGAAATGAAATGAAATGTTAGTGTTGTTTTGATTTGCATTTCCCAGATCGCTAGAGATGTTGAACATTTTTTCATATATTTATTAGCCATTTGTGTTTCTTCTTTTGAGAGATACCTGTTTAGTTCATTTGCCCATTTATTGATTGAGATTTTTTTTTTTGAGTTTTTTGACTTCTGTGTATTCTTGGTATTAATCCCCCTTGGTATATTTTATATATTCTTGGAGGGCAGCTGGCAGAGATTTTCTTCCATTCTGAAGTCTCTCTCTCTCTTGATGTTCTTGATTCTTTTGCTGTGCAGAAGTTTTTTAATTTGACAGCATCCCACTTATTGATTCTCGGTCTTATTTCTTGAGCTGTAGGAGTCTTGTTGACAAAATTGGTACTTGTACCCATATGATGGAGTGTTGACCCATTTGTTTACTTCTAGCAGTTGCAGGTCTAATTCCTAAGTCTTTGATTCATTTTTATTTGACTTTTGTGCAGGGTGAGAGGGATCCAGATTCATTCTTTTGCATATGGATGTCTGGTTTTCCTAGCACCATTTGTTAAAAAGGCTATCTTTTCTCCAACATAAATTTGGCACCTTTGTCAAATACCAGATGACTGTAAGTAGGTGTGTTTGTCTCTGTGTCTTCTGTTCTATTCCATTGATCTTCATGTTTGTTTTGATGCCATTTCCATGCTGTTTTTTAAAATTTATTTTTATTCTAATTAGTTATACATGACAGCATTTTTTTTTTTTTTTACTATAGCTCTGCAGTATAATTTGAGATCATGTATTATGATGCCTCATGCATTGCTCTACTTGCTCAGAATTGCTTTGCCTATTCTGGGTCTCAGTCTTCCAAATGAATTGGACTGTTTTTCTAGTTCTGTGAAGAATGTCATTGAATTTTTGATGGGAATTGCATTGAGTCTGTATATTGCTTTTGTAAATATGTCTATTTTGACATATCAATTCCACCTATTCAAGAACATTTCTTCAGTGTTCTATAGCTTTCATTGTAGAGACTTTTCACATCCTGGTTAGATTAATTTCTAGGTTTTTTTTTTTTTTTTTTTTTTTAGGTTATTGTGAATGGAATGTTTTCCTGGTTTCTTTCTCAGCAGAATTGCTGTTGGAGTATAGGAAAGCTATTAATTTCTGAGTGTTGATCATGTATCTGCTACTTTGCTGAATTCATTTATCAGTTGTAGAAGTCTTCTGTTAGAATTTTTTGGGTCTTCTAGATATAGGATCATATCATAACAGACAGTTTGACTTTTTTTCTATTTGTATTCCTTTATTTTTTTATTTTTTTTAATTTATTTTTTGATTACTATATACAAATGGGATACATGTTGTTTCTCTATTTGTAAATACAGTCAAGGCATACCATTTGTGTAATCATACGTTTCCATAGGGCAATGATGTTTGATTATTTTTTTTCCTTCCCCCCCACCACTCCCACCCCTCTTTTCCCTCTATACAGTCCTTCTTTCCTTCATTCTTACCGCTCTCCTTATCCCTAACCCTAAACCTAACCCTAAACCTAATGCTAACCCCTCCTACCCCCCATTATACGTCCTCATCCGCTTATCAGCGAGATCATTCGTCCTTTAGTTTTTTGAGATTGGCTTATCTCACTTAGCATGATATTCTCCAATTTCATCCATTTGCCTGTAAATGCCATAATTTTATCATTCTTCATTGCGGAGTAATATTCCATTGTATAAATATGCCACAGTTTCTTTATCCATTCATCAACTGAAGGGCATCTAGGTTGGTTCCACAATCTGGCTATGGTGAATTGAGCAGCAATGAACATTGATGTGGCTGTATCTCTGTAGTATGCTGATTTTAAGTCCTTTGGGTATAGGCCAAGGAGTGGGATAGCTGGGTCAAATGGTGTTTCCATTCCAAGCTTTCTGAGGAATCTCCACACTGCTTTCCAGAGTGGCTGCACTAATTTGCAACCCCACCAGCAATGTATGAGCGTTCCTTTTTCACCACATCCTCGCCAACACCTATTGTTGCTTGTATTCTTGATAAGCGTCATTCTAATTGGGGTGAGATGAAATCTTAGGGTAGTTTTGATTTGCATTTCCCTTATTACTAGGGATGTTGAACATTTTTTCATATATCTGGTGATTACTTGTACATCTTCTTCTGTGAAGTGTCTGTTCATTTCCTTAGCCCATTTGTTGATTGGATTATTTGTATTCTTTGTGTAGAGTTTTTGAGTTCTTTATAGATTCTGGAAATTAGTGCTCTATCTGAAGTATGGTTGGCAAAGATATTCTCCCACTCTGTAGGCTCTCTCTTCACATTGCTGATAGTGTCCTTTGCTGAGAGAAAGCTTTTTAGTTTGAATCTATCCCAGTTGTTGATTCTTGCTTTTATTTCTTGTGCTATGGGAGTCCTGTTAAGGAAGTCTGATCCTAAGCCAACAAGTTGAAGATTTGGACCTACTTCTTCTTTTATAAGATTAAGGGTCTGTGGTCTGATTCCGAGGTCCTTGATCCATTTTGAGTTGAGTTTTGTGTAGGGTGAGAGATAGGGGTTTAATTTCATTCTATTGCATATGGTTTTCCAGTGTTCCCAGCACCATTTGTTGAAGAGGCTATCTTTTCTCCATTGCATATTTTTGGAACCTTTGTCTAGTATGAGAAAATTGTATTTATTTGGGTTTCTGTCCATGTCCTCTATTCTGTACCATTGATCTATCTGTCTATTTTGGTACCAATACCATGCCGTTTTTGTTACTGTTGCTTTGTAGTAGAGCTGAAGATCTGGTATTGCAATACCCCCTGCTTCGCTCTTGCTACTGAGGATTGCTTTAGGTATTCTAGGTTTTTTATTCTTCCAGATGAATTTCATAATTGCTTGCTCTATTTCTGCAAGGTACTTCATTGGGATTTTAATTGGAATTGCATTGAATCTGTATAGCACTTTAGGTAGTATAGCCATTTTGACAATATTAATTCTGCCTATCTAGGAACATGGGAGATCTTTCCATCTTCTAAGGTTTTCTTGAATTTCTTTCTTTAGTGTTCTGTAGTTCTCATTGTAGAGGTCTTTCACCTCTTTTGTGAGATTGATTCCCAAGTATTTTATTTTTTTCGATGCTATTGTGAATGGGGTAGTTTTCCTAATTTCTCTTTCTGAAGATTCATCACTTATGTATAAAAATGCATTGGATTTATGAGCATTGATCTTGTAACCTGCTACTTTACTGAATTCACTTATGAGTTCTAAAAGTTTTCTGGTGGAATTTCCAGGTTCCTCTAAATATATAATCATGTCATCAGCGAACAGGGATAGTTTGAGTTCTTCTTTTCCTATTCGTATCCCTTTAATTTCTTTGGTTTGTCTGATTGCTCTGACTAGAGTCTCAAGGACGTTGTTGAATAGAAGCGGTGAAAGAGGGCATCCCTGCCTTGTTCCAGTTTTTAGGGAGAACGCTTTCAGTTTTTCATCATTTAGAATGATATTAGCCATGGGCTTAGCGTAGATGGCCTTTATAATGTTAAGGAATGTTCCCACTACCCCAATTTTTTCTAGTGTTTTGAGCATGAAGGGATGCTGTATTTTATCAAATGCTTTTTCTGCATCTATTGAAATAATCATGTGATTCTTAACTTTAAGTCTGTTGATATGGTGAATGACATTTATTGATTTCCGAATGTTGAACCAACCTTGCATCCCTGGGAT
Source organism: Sciurus carolinensis (assembly GCF_902686445.1). Classification (NCBI taxonomy): domain Eukaryota; kingdom Metazoa; phylum Chordata; class Mammalia; order Rodentia; family Sciuridae; genus Sciurus; species Sciurus carolinensis. The sequence continues at coordinate 62,007,823 of NC_062213.1, forward strand.
AAAACCCACTTGATCGTGTTGCACTATCTTTTTAATATATATTTGTAAGTGATTTGCTAAAATTTTGTTGAGAATTTTTGCGTCGATGTTCATTAAGGATATTGGTCTGAAATTTTCTTTCCTCGATGTGTCTCTGTCTGGTTTAGGTATCAGGGTGATATTGGCTTCATAGAACGAGTTTGGGAGGGTTCCCTCCTCTTCTATTTCATGGAATAGTTTGAGGAGTATTGGAATGAGCTCTTCTTTAAAGGTTTTGTAGAACTCTGCTGAGAACCTATCTGGTCCTGGACTTTTCTTTGTTGGTAGGCTTTTGATGACCTCTTCTATTTCATTGCTTGAAATTGGTTTATTTAAGTTGTGTATGTCCTCCTGGTTCAGTTTAGGTAATTCATATGTCTCTAGAAATTTGTTGATGTCTTCGAGGTTTTCTGTTTTGTTGGATTATAGATTTTCGAAATAGCTTCTAATTATGTTTTGTATTTCACTCGTGTCTGTTGTGATGTTTCCTTGTTCATTCCGAATTTTAGTAATTTGAGTTTTCTCCCTCTTTCTCTTTGTTAGTGTGGCTAAGGGTTTATCAATTTTATTTATTTTTTCAAAGAACCAACTATTTATTTTGTTAATTTTTCCAGTTGTTTCTTTTGTTTCGATTTCATTGATTTCGGCTCTGATTTTAACTATTTCCTGTCTTCTACTACTTTTGGTATTGGTCTGCTCTTTTTTTTCTAGCGCTTTGAGCTGTAGTGTTAATTCGTTTATTTGTTGATTTCTACTTCTTTTTTTGAATGCGTCCCATGAAATAAATCTTCCTCTAAGTACTGCTTTCCTAGTGTCCCAGAGATTTTGATATGATGTGTCTTTGTTCTCGTTTACTTCTGAGAATTTTTTAATTTCCCTCCTGATGTCTTCTGTTATCCATTCATCATATAATAGTGTATTATTTAATCTCCAGGTATTGGAGAAGTTTCTGTTTTTTATTCTGTCATTTATTGCTAATTTCAATCCATTATGATCTGATAGAGTACAAGGTAGTATCTCTATCTTCTTGTATTTGCTAACAGTAGCTTTGTGGCATAAAATATGGTCTATTTTAGAGAAGGATCCATGTGCTGCTGAGAAGAAAGTATATTCGTTCTTTGTTGGATGGTATATTCTATATATGTCCGTTAAGTCTAAATTGTTGATTGTGTTGTTGAGATCTATAGTTTCTTTATTCAATTTTTGTTTGGACGATCTATCCAGTGGTGAGAGAGGTGTGTTAAAATCGCCTAGTATTATTGTGTTGTGGTCTATTTGATTTCTGGAATTGAGAAGGATTTGTTTGACGTACGTGGATGAGCCAATGTTCGGGCATAGATATTTATGATTGTTATGTCTTGCTGATTTATGCTTCCCTTAAGCAGCATGTAATGTCCTTCTTTATCCCTTCTGACTTGTTTTGGTTTGAAGTCCACATTATCTGAGATGAGGATGGATACTCCAGCTTTTTTGCTGTGTCCGTGTGCATGGTATGTTTTTCCCCATCCTTTCACCTTTAGTCTATGGGTGTCTCTTTCTATGAGATGAGTCTCTTGCAGGCAGCATATTGTTGAATTTTTCTTTTTAATCCAATCTGCCAGTCTATGTCTTTTGATTGATGAGTTCAGGCCATTAACATTCAGGGTTATTATTGTGATATGATTTGTATTCCCAATCAGTTGACTCATATTTGTTTTGACATGATTTGGTTTCTCCTTATTTGGCTATTCCTTTAGGCTAGCGCCTCCTGTTGCTGATTTGCATCGTTGTTTTTCATCTCTTCCTCATGGAATATTTTGCTGAGAATGTTCTGTAATGCTGGCTTTCTTTTTGTAAATTCCTTTAGCTTTTGTTTATCATGGAAGGATCTTATTTCATCGTCAAATTTGAAGGTAAGTTTTGCTGGGTATAAGATTCTTGGTTGGCATCCGTTTTCTTTCAGGGCTTGGTAAATGTTGTTCCAGGCCCTTCTAGCTTTTAGGGTCTGGATTGAAAAATCTGCTGATATTCTTATTGGTTTCCCTCTGAATGTAATTTGATTCTTTTCTCTCGCGGCCTTTAAAATTCTGCTTTTTTTTGTATGTTAGGTATTTTCATAATAATGCGCCTTGGTGTGTGTCTGTTGTAATTTTGTATGTTTGGAGTTCTATAAGCCTCTTGTACTTGGTTTTCCATTTCATTCTTCATATTTGGGAAATTTTCTGATATTATTTCATTGAATAGATTGTTCATTCCTTTGGTTTGTTTCTCTGTGCCTTCCTCAATCCCAATAGTTCTTGAATTTGGCCTTTTCATGATATCCCATAATTCTTGTAGATTCTGTTCATGATTTCTTACCATCTTCTCTGTTTGGCCAACTTTGTTTTCAAGATTAAATAATTTGTCTTCAACTTCTGAGGTTCTGTTTTCCAGGTGTTCTATCCTATTGGTTATGCTTTCTATGGAGTTTTTAACTTGGTTTATTGTTTCCTTCATTTCAAGGATTTCAGTTTGGTTTTTTTTCAGTATCTCTAACTCTTTATTGAAATGATCTCTTGCTTTTAACTGTTGATTGGTGCGATCATTTAATGCCTGAATTTGCTCTTTCATCTCCTCCTTCAATGCCTGCATTTGCTCTTTCATCTCCTCATTAGCTTCCCTGATCGTTTTAATTACGTACATTCTGAACTCCCTTTCTGACATTTCTTCTGCTGTGCTGTCATTGGGTTTTATTGATGTAGTATCTAGGTTTGTTTGGGACATTTTCTTCCCTTGTTTTCTCATATTGGTCAGCTATCAGTGGGATCCTGAGATATTGCAAATTTCCTCTATTGGCTTATAGTGTCCCGGTAGATTTCCAGTGTATCACCTCCCAGGCTTCAGTAGCCTGAAGTCTTGGAGGAACTTGATAATGCAGTGCTTCCGAAGAAAGCTGCCCCTAGCCCCCTACTGGTTCTAGGGTTTGGAGCTGGCTCTGTGCGGAAAGGCTCTCACTGGGGTCCTGCACCGTGCAGCTGGCCGTGTGGGAGGAGCCCACCGCCGGAGTGTGGAAGGCTACCTGGGGAAGACTCTAGCTGCCCTGCCCTGCTCTGATAAGCCACCCCTATCTGTGCCTGCCACCCGGGCCAAGCTTCACCCAGTGGGCAGACTCACCCGTGGCTCTATTTCAGTTCGAGTCTCTCAATGCCTCCCCTTCTTAACTCCTGGGTTCTGGAGCGACTGGGGATGCAGTCACCCTGTAGGCCGCCATCTTGGATCACCCCGTGGAAAGAGCCTGCGGCCGGAGTGGGCCGAGCCGCCTGAAGAGGTCTCTGGCTGCCCTGCCCTGATCCCAGAGGCTGCTTGCGGATCGAAGCTCTCTGTTGGTTTGGGGACTTGTTGCTGGTTCTATGTAGAAAGCCTCTCACTGGGCGGTCTGTTCTGAGAAGGTAGCCTTGAAAGGCACCTCCCACTGCAGGGGTCCAGGCTACTTGGGGAAGTCTCTGGCTGCCCTATCCTGGTCCCTGAAGCTGCTTGCGTGCCAGAGTACCTTGCGCTGCGCTGGCTCCAGGACTTGGAGCTTGTTCTGGTCAGAAAGGCTCTCACTAGGGGGCCTGCTCCGAGAACCTGGAGAAGCTGGCTGTGTGGGCGGGGCCCACCGCCGGAGTGCGCAGGGCTGCCTGTGGAAGACTCTAGCTGCCCTGCCCTGCTCCGATAAGCCACCTCTATCTGGGCCTGCCACCCGGGCCGAGCTTTACCCAGTGGGCAGACTCACCCGTGGCTCTATTTCAGTCCGAGTCTCTCAATGCCTCCCCTTCTTAACTCCTGGGTTCTGAAGCGACTGGGGGTGCAGTCACCCTCTAGGCCGCCATCTTGGATCGCCTGTATTCCTTTAATTTCTTTCTCTTGCCTCATTGCTCTTGCTAGAGTTTTGAGATTTTTTTTTTTTTTATTTTTGCAGTGCTGGGGATTGAACCTAGGGCCTTGTGCTTGCAAGGCAAGCACTCTACCAACTGAGTTATCTCCCCAGTCCTTGAGAGCTATCTTGAATAGAAGTGGTTAAGAGTACACATCCTTGTCTTGTTTTTTACTTTAGAGGAAATGCTTTCAGTTTTTTCTCTGTTCAGTATTGTTTTGATTTTGAGTTTGTTCTATGTAGCCTTTTATTCCTGCTTTTTCTAGCATTTTTAACATGAATGAGTGCTGGATTTTATCAGAGGCCTTTTCTGCATCTATTGAGATCATCATATGATTCTTGTTCTTAATTCTATTTAAGTGGTGAATTACATTTATTGACTTGTGTATGTTGAACCAATCGTGCCTCCCTGGAATGGAGCCCACTTTATCATGGTGTATTTTCTTGATGTGTTTTTGAATGCAGTTTGCTAATGTTTTATTAAGGATTTTTACATCTGTATTCATCAGGGATAGTGGTCTATAGTTTTCTTCCTCTATGTGTCTTTATCTGGTTTTGGTATCATAGTGATACTGGTTTCATACAATGTAAAATACATTATTTTATGCATTTGTTCAATAGTGATTTCTTATAGTTGCTGTTTCTTTCTAGCTTTCCCTTCTAAGGTAATTCTGAGACTGAACTTAAAATGAAACTTCTCAAAAATAATGTACCAGTTTGATTTTTTCATTGTATTGTTCTGAGTCAGCAGTTTCCTTTTTTAGTTTAGCTTTCATAAAAATTTTCTTCAAATTTTATGTTATTTATTTTTGACTCCATAAATAGTATATATGTGACTTTAAATTTAGGCAGAACTGGGGATCCAGCATCCTCGGCTAGAAGACCAGTTTGGCAGTGAACTGTGTGGGAAAGGGAAGCAGGTCTCATCAAATACCTGTTTCACTGGATTCCAGCAATTGGGTAGGAGGAAGAGAATATTTCAATACCTCACATCAGCCTTGCAGCTAAATATTGTGCTGAGGATGGATTCTGTCTTGTTTATGATCTCCCTAGAGATCAGGGCAGTCCAGTGGGTTCCTTCTTAAGTTTCTCACCCATTACTTGGTCTCAAAGTGACCTTCGGAAAGAACAAGGCCCCTGCCATGTGGTCCACACTGCCAGAGCTTGGGGAACTAATCTGGGCTAATCTCAGGCTTGGAGTTTGGTTTCTGAGTTGAGCCTTAGGTATCTGGATATTACATTGAGTTCCTTACCTGTTCTTTTAGTGGGGCATTTAATATAATGATTAAGTGTCCAGTCTCTAGAGATATATTGCCTAGAATAAGAGTCTGACTTGCTGCTTATTATCTTTATCACCATAGGTGAGTTGCCTAACATTTCTATGCTTCTGTTTTTATATCACTAATATAGGTGACTAAGAATATCCATCTCATAGCATGGTTGTTGGAATTAAATGAGATAACAAACAGTGTCTGCAGTGTAGCTGTGTAAAGTGGTCACAGACTGATAGAACCAAGGAGGGAGTATCAAAGGCAAAATCAGGAACAAAAGTAGATATTGGAAGATTGGTCTCAGGACCTCTTCAGATAAGGAGTGAATATAATGGGATGTATTAAGCCCGAGCAGCATGCAGTGTTTAAAGTCCATGAGCAAAACTGAGGTCAGAGAAAACACAGACTTTGGTTGTTGCATGAGAGAAAAATCTATCCTAAACAGTAATCAAGTAAAGGTAAGGTAATAATGAACTATTGTAGGGTGGCAATGACTACTTAGAATTACTGAAACCTCTTTTGGTAGATGTGTGAATAAAAGTAGATTTTGTCATGTCTCCTAATAGAAATATAATTTGGCAAAATAAGTTAAAGGTCCCTAAATATGCACATGCTAAATTACTCTTTGATTCTACTTTTTAGGCCTTTGTACTCTTGAACAGCAATTTAAATTTCAACAGGAAAACTCTAATTATGAGCAATCCATCACTATTACTGATACTCAAGTTGAAAATTATTTAGAAGTTGACTACAGACTTTCATAAATCCATGTGTCTTTTATACTGTTTTATGACCATTTTGTTAAGAGTTGAACTCTATAGAAGGCAATCTTCCTTATTCACAAAGAAAAGTCATCTTGTACTTCGCTGTATAGTAGGAGATCCTGATCCTCTCTACCAGTCTTTATACTGTGATGTGATGCCTTCCTTGAGTATTGAGAGTGTATTTTGTTACTTTATAATATTGCTATTAGAAAGTCTATTAAAATTGTCTAATAACAATACTGAAGTAATATGGTTAAGTTTCTTGAACTGAGTATATAAGTTAGAGTCATAACATTTAAATAAGAATTATGTACATGCATCCAGATAGTTAAAAAAATTAGTAATAATAGGTATAAAAATTTCTAATATGTATGACATTTCACTTATCAAATTTGCAAATATTTTTTACAATGTTAATTGAAGTATAATAAACTGCACACAATGTATACAGTTTGATCATTTTTTTTTACATGTTTATAAACCTGTGAAGTGAACATTTCCACCTCCTTGAAAGTTTCCTCATGTCCTTTTGCATGTCACTCCTGCCAACCCCATTCCCAGGCAACCATGGTTTTGCTTTCTGTCTCAGTAAATAAGCGCCAAGGATTTTTAAAATTATAATGGTTAATACCAAAATAGGAAAGCACTTTTAGATACTTTAGTGAGAGTGTGAAATTGTTACAAAGAATCCTTAGAGTGTGTTTTGAAATCTTATATTCCAATAAATTGGAAAATATAGAAAATATTGACAAATTTCTAGACACATGTGACCTATCCAAATTGAGCCAAGAAGACATAGAAAAACTAAATAGACCAGTATTAAATAACCAGAAGCATTAATTTAAAAACTTCTCAACCAAGAAGTCAGACTGAGTTCTACCAGATCTTTAAAGAAAAACAATGCCAGGGCTCCTCAAATTATTCTGTGAAATAGAAAGGGAGAGAACACTCCAAAATTCGTTCTATGAAGTCAGTATTACTCTGATACCAAAACCAGATAAAAACACATTAAGGAAAGAAAACTAGAGACCATTATCTCTGATGAACATTGACACAAAAATCCTTAATAAAATATTAGCAACCCACAGTGAAAAGTACATTAAGTAGTTTGAACATCATGATCATGTTGGTTTCATCTGAGAGATACAAGGTTGGTTTGATACACAAATCAATAAATATAATTCATCACATAAATAGAATCAAAGATAAAAATCACATGATCATTTCCATAGATGCAGAAAAAGACTTTGACAAAATCCAGCACCCATCCATGTTAAAAACACTGAAGAAGTCAGGGATAGAATTACCTCAAAGTCAAAAGGATGTATGTGATAAACAAAGCAAGCATTATATGGAATGGAAAAAAACTGAAATCATTTCCTCTAAAATCAGGAACAAGACAAGGATATCCACTCTCATCACTCCTCTTCATTATAGTTCTCTTGAAATCAGACGAGAGAAAAAAATTAAAGGGGTACAAATAGTAAAAGAAATCAAGAGTATTGGTTTGCAAATGATTTGATCCTATACGTAGAAGATCCTATAAACAAATTCATAAAAGTACCTGGATACAATATCAGCATAGAAAAATCAGTAACTTTCCTATATACCAATAATGGATCTGCCGAGAAAGTAATCAGGAAAACACTCCTATTCACAATAGCCTCAAGAAAAAGAATATACCTGGGAATAAATCTAACCAAGGAGGTGTAAAATTTTCTACAGTGAAAATTATGGAACACCAAGGAAAGAAGTTGAAGAAGACATTAGAAAATGAAAAAACCTTCCTTGTTCATGGCTAGTCAAAATTAATATTGCTAAAATAATTATGTTAAACAAAAGTTTTATGTAGATATAATATAATCCCCATCAAAAAACCAATGATAATCTTCACAGGACTAGAGAAAATATTCCTAAAACACATTTGGAATAATAAAAGATGCAGAGTAATCAAAAGAATCCTGAACAAGTTGTGTGATGCTGGAGGCATCACAGTACCTGATCTCAAATTATACTACAGAACTATAGTAACAAAAACAGCATGGTACTGGCATCAAAACAGACATAAGACCAATGGAACAGAATAGGATACACAGACAAATCCACATAGATATAGATATCTGACCCTTGACAAAGATACCAATAGCATATGTTAGCAAAAAGATAGCCTTTTAAAAAAAATGGTGCTGGAAAAACAGAATATCCATATGTAGAAGTAGTTTCTAGATTCTTATCTCTCGCCCTGCATGGAAGTCAAATCAAAATGGATCAAAGATCTTGTCATTACAGCAGTCACCCTGTGTCTACTAGAAAAAAGTGTAGGCCCAGTACTCCATCATGTCTGCTTAGGAACCGAATTTCTCAACAAGACTCCTGAAGAGCAAGAAGTAAAATCAAGAATCAGCAGATGAGGTAGAGTGCCTGCCTCACATGGGTGGGGCACTGGGTTCGATCCTCAGCACCACAAAAATAAATAAAGAATCAGCAGATGGGATGTATCAAATTGTAAAGCTTCTTAACAGCAAAGGAAACAAGGGCGTGAGGAGAGAGCCTACAGAACGGGAGAAAATCTTTGCCACCTTCACCTCAGATAGAGCATTAATCTCCAGGATATATAAAGAGCTCAAAAAACTTAACCCCCAAAAACCAAATAGCCCAGTCAGTAAATGGGCAAAGGAACTGAACAGACACTTCACAGAAGAAGAAATACTAATGGTCAACAAATATATGAAAAAATGTTCAACATCTCTATCAATTAGAGAAATGTAAATTGGAACTACACTGAGATTTCATCTTAACTCCAATCAGAATGACAATAATCAAGAATGCAAATAACAATAAATTTTGGTGAGTTTACACTTACATAATGCTGGTGGGATTACAAATTAGTGCAACCACTCTGGAAAGCAGTAGAAATGGACCCATCATTTGACCCAGGTATAATACTCCTTGGTATATGTCCAAAGGAGTTAAAATCAGCATACTACAGTGATGCATCCACATCAATGTTTATAGCAGCTCAATTCACAACAGCCAAGCTATGGAACCAACCTAGTGTCCTTCAACAAGTGAAAGAATAAAAAAAAAAACAATGGTATATATACACAGTAGACTGTTATTTAGCCATAAAAAGAATGACTTTATGACATTTGCCAGAAAATGGATGGAGACTATTACGCTAAGTGAAATAAGCCAACCCCCAAAAACCTGAAGTTCAATTGTTCTCTCTGATATGTGGATGCTAACATGCAAGAAGGTGGCGGGGTGGGGGAAGAATAGAATTTCATTGGATTAGACAAAGGGGGATGATGGGAATAGGAAAGACAGTGGAATGAATCTGACAGAACTTTTCTATGTACATATATGAATACAGCACAATGAATCTCATCATGTACAACCACAAGATGGGGATCCTAATTAGAACAGGATATACTCCATGTTTGTATTAAAATGTAAAAATACACTGTCGTGTGTATCTAAAAATAATTGTTTTAAAAAAGTAAATGTTGTTAAAGGGGGAAAAAACCCCAAGAATTCTAAATGGAAGCCATCAAATTAAAAAGCTTCTGCACAACAAAGGAAACAATGACGAGCATGAATAGAGAGCCTACATAATGGGAGAAAATCTGCTAGCTGCTCATCTGTCTGGGGATTAATATCCAGAATACATAAAGAACTCAAAAAACACCACGGCCAAAAGAATAATAGTAATAATAATAACAATCAATAAATAGGCAAATGAACAGGTACTTCTCAAAAGAAGAAATTCAAATGGCAACAAATTATGAAAAAAATGTTCAACAACTTTAGAAATTATGGAAATGCAAATCAAAACTACTCGAGATTTCATCTCACTTCAGTTAGAATGGCAACCATCAAGAGTACAGACAATAATAAATGCTGGTGAGGATGTGAGGAAAAGGGAACGCTTTTACAGAGTTGCTAGGATTGTAAATTAGTACACCTATGGAATCAGCATGGAGTTTCCTCAAAAGACTAGGAATGGAACTGTTATATGACCCAGCTATACCATTCTTTGGTGTCTATCCTAATGAATTAAAGCCATCATACTATAGTGATATATACATACTTATGTTTATAATAGTACAATTCACAATAACTAAGTTATGGAACCAGCCTAGGTGTTCATCAGTGGATGAATGAACAAAGAAAATGTGGTATATATACACAGTGGAGTTTTATTCAGCCATAAAGAATGATGAAATTATTTGCAGGAAAGTGAATGGAACTTGAGTGCATTGTGTTAAGTGAAATAAGCCAAACTCAAAGTCAGGAGTTGTTTATTTTCTCTCCTGTGGAAACTAGAGAGGAAAAAGGAAAAGAAAAGTAGAGATGGGGAATCTTAGGAAAATGGAAGGGAAACCAGTGGAGTAGAGGAAAGGGACCAGGGTGAGTAAAGAGGAGAGGTAAAGGGAGATAGTGGGGAATGATACCATATTATATTGTTATAGTGTATGCATGTATGAATATGCAACAACAAAAATAGCTATAATGTATAATTATGCACCAGTAAAAATATGGTTAAAAAAAGTTTATTTCTAATTTTAAGAAATGAAAACTTAAATGGACAGAATTTGAAAACTAAACAAAGATATAAACTCAATCTATAAAATAAGATTATGCATTATTTTATGCTGTTTAACTATTAAAATCCAAAGCTTTTTTATGCTTTAATGCCATCAGGATAAGGTCTCTTGGAACTTGACCCCTGCTACCTCTATCTTCATCTTTTACTATTCCCAGCTTCCTCTTCAACCTCTAGTGGTGAGGAACTGCCCAGGATTTCTTGGAATACAAATCCTCCTATTCCCTTCCTTTGCCCAAGCTGTCCCTTGTTTTCAGTTCTCTTCCTTTTTGGATAGTTTCTTTTTACCTTTTGAAATTTACTGTCAGCGTCATCTCTAGGAAGCCTTTCCTGAGCTCCTGTTGTTTCTCCTTTCTACTATGCACTCTCTAGGGCACCTACTACATTGTTACCTGTTTTTATTGTCCTGCCCAGTAGGCAGAACTTGACTTGAGGCCAGGTTGTTATTGGTTGGCACAGTATATGGGACATAGTAGCAGCTGAACTGGGGGTGGTGGCGCGAGGGAGAGAGGGAACAGAGAATGCATCTTGTGCATACATGCATGTTTGTGTATATATGTACTTGTAACTGAGCAATAGAAATGAAGGCATGTTGGGATCAGCCTAGAGTATCAGAAGAAGTATATATGACTGGAGCATGGGGTCTTCATGAAGAAGTAGATGAGGATGATGAATCAAAGAGGAGCCAGATTATTAAAGTCTTCCTATGTCATCTTAAGGAGTTTAGAGTCTGTAATGTAAGTGGTAGGGAACTAATGAAAAGGCTTTTAAATAAGAGAATGGTCTAGCCTTGGCAAAATGGTGGATATAAAGCCCTGGTCCCTCTTTACTCCATGAACACACCAGTTTGACAATAATTCATGGACATATTCCCTTTGTAAGAAGCTCCTGCACCCCAGGCAAGCATGATACCAGCTACATTGATAGGAAAGGAAAACTGGTATAAGGAAAATATCCTTATACCAAAAATCTCAGTCTCTGGCACAGTGCCATACAATCAAGACAGCCCCCCACACCCCCAGCATACACACAAGTTCTAAGGTGCTCCTGAGAAAGGAAGGAGATGCATCAGGCATCCAGTGCTTCAACTTTTCTGAGGGCTACCCAGAGGACTGGCTTCTGTTTAGCCTGTCTCAGGGTACTGATGGGACATGGCATACTCTAGCCGCCTGGGAATAGTGAGAACAGGTGGTCACTGTACCTACTCCTCCACCCCTAGCCCTGCACAGAGCTAACAGCTGAAAAACCCCAGTGCCCAGCTTCTTCTTCGAGAGATAAAGAGGTGCACCATATGTCCAATGACTCAGTTTATATGGGGCAACCTGGAGAAATTGGCCCAGTCTTGCTTGTCTTTGAGTGCTGATGGGAGTGGCAGACTGGATACCTGGGGGTGGAAGAACAATGAAAAACAGGTTAGATTAACACAGAAGTTTAAGAGACACTGAGAGTCTCTGACCAGACTGATATTAGTGAGTATTGCCAATACATGGCCAGTCTGTGAATGCTAAGAGAGGTGACTCTTTTGTCCAAATGTGCAGGCACCAACAAAGAGAAGCAAGGAAAATGAAACATATTTTCCAAACAAAAGATTGAGATAAATCTCCAGAAACTGATGCTAATGAAATGGAGATATGTGATTTACCTGATAGAGAATTCAAAATGACCCTCTCTAAGATGCTCTCTGAAGTCAAGAGAATAATTCATGAACAAAGTGCTAATTGCAGCTGAGAATTTCAAACTTTAAAAAGTACCAAATGGAAATCATGGAGGTGAAGACTAAATAACTGAACTGAAAACATCACCAGAGAGGTTTAACAGCACACAAGTTTAAGCAAAATAAAGGCCATTGGAAAGAATGAAATTAGGCATTTGCAGGCAAATGGATGGAGCTGAAGAATACCATGCTAAACAAAATAAACCAATCCCCCAAAACCAAAGCCTAAATGTTTTTCTGATATGTGGAAGTGAATTCACAATAAGGTGGGGTAGGCTAGGGAAGAATAGAAGTACTTTGGATTAGACAGAGGGGATGAAGGGAGGGGAGGGGGTCTGGGGGTAGGAAGGATAGTAGAATGAATCAGACATTACCCTATTAACATATATGATTATATAACCGGTGTGGTTCTACACATCATGTACAACCAGCAGAATGAGAAGTTAAACTCCATTTATGTATGATGTATCAAAGTGCATTCTACTGTCATGTACAACTAATTAGAATGAATATATATATTTGGGAATATATATATTTGGGAATTAGAGGAGAATGGTTTGGCCTTACAGGATTTTCCATAATGTTTACTGCTTTGAATTTTATGAGGAAAGCATGGATATAAAATTAGCTTGGAAGTTCTGGGATAAACCAAGTTGAAAGTTTCTGTTCTGAGCTTCTTTGATTCTTTACTATGCTAATATGCATTTTTAATCTCCCTGAAGAGTTTGCGCGCACCCACACACAAGAGAGAGGAAGAGAGAATGGATTTGCATTATTTTCCAAATTTCTTTATCATGGAACCCTTTTTTGCAGACTCGTTATAGAACACATTTTGCAAAATGAATGCTGTGGAGACTAGCAGCAGTGAAACCTTTCAGTGATTGTTACTAGCCACTATGTGAAACATAGGAGGTTCCAATTAGAAAGCTAATTGCAGGAGGGTGGGATGGGTGTGAAAGCAAGGGCATTAAGCTGTATCTCCCAAGGCACATTCTCCAAGGGATGACTTTTCATTAATTTTAAAAGATAATATGATTTGAGAGTTGTTAATACCTAATCAGAACAAGCAGTGTGAAATATGGCTTGAAACATCTCTGAGACAAATGATAGTCAAAGGAAAGGGCCTCTGATGTGTTTAAAGCTCTACCAATTGATGACATAGCACCAGTCTCACTCCTTTTGCTTGCAGTACCTGTCCATGGCCTGGCTTGAACAAATATACCAGATGATGAAGGGCAAATTCTAGAGATGTTAGAATGGACACTATAACCACTTGGTTATGGGTGAATCAGAGATGATCACCAGGGGTATAAGTTAGGCAGTATCCAGATAGATGGTGGTGACATAATTAGCTAAGCAAGATAGGGACCATGTCAGTTTGGGGAAGAGGATGCCCTTTCTGACATGTTCATGAGTTAAAATATTCTGTGGGATATCCTTGTGGAAAGGAGAGGACCAGTAGGCCATTGAATATATAGGTTTGTGTCTTTGAAAATGTTTGGACTGGTACTGCCTTCATTTTATTTTCTGTGTCTGAGTTGCTACATATGATGGGGTGGTTACTTTCTATTAATGAGAATAAAATATTGATCTTCAGGATAAAGATATTCCATATTTTCAATCTTCTCCCTCACTGTATTTCCACACATCAATTTCCCTTATTTTCTCCATGACTTTCCTACCACACATAATTCCTCTGAAACCACTTTTTTGGATTTTTTTAAACTTCTGATTTTAGGAATATTGAAACATACTTTATTCACTTCTAAATAGAAGCTACAGTTGTCTCTGCAGGCATGAGGAAGATACTTGATTGGCAGTGCTTCTTATTTCTTTGTTACTACATTAAGGGAAGCCGTTGAGCTAATAATGCTATAACATATTTGTTTTCAGTTATTTTAAGTGTATTAACAGTGTTCCTTCATTTTATTTATAGCTCCAAAAGGAATTCTTCATTTGTCTCCTGATGTTTATCAAGAGATGGAAGCCAGCCGCCACAAAGTAATCTCTGGCACTACTCTAGGCTATTTGTCACCCAAAGATATGAACCAACCTTCAAGCTCTTTCTTCAGTATATCTCCCACATCGAATAGTTCAGCCACAATTGCCAGGGAACTCCTTATGAATGGAACATCTCCTACAGCTGAAGCCATAGGTTTAAAAGGAAGTTCTCCTACTCCCCCTTGTTCTCCAGTACAACCTTCAAAACAACTGGAATATTTAGCAAGGATTCAAGGCTTTCAGGTATGAATTAAAAAGCAAAAACAAAAACAAAAAGCAAAACAATTCATTAGCCCCAAATCCTTCATCTCTATCATCAGAAGGCCCATTCTCGCCTGCTAATGTGGCCTATATGCCACTTACATTGTAAATTATTTAGGAACACAGAGGACAGAAAAAAGAGCCATATGCACATGTCTCATTTTCTCTTATTTTCTGTCTATCCAATAATTCTTTTGCTGCCTGTCCTTCTTCCATTTTCTCTCTTCTTCAATTTTTTTTTTTATAAACATTTTTCATACTCTGTTTTGTCTTCCAGTTGGTTTTGATTGGGTGCATCTATCTCCTCACTCAGTCTTCCACAAACAAAAATTCTGCCTCCAGACATTTGGTGTTAGTATTTCACACTCATTTCCCCCTCTTTTTTCATTAGCGTTGAGTCTTTCTAATGATGATTTTACTCATATAACAGTTTTGAATTTGACATTTGATTGCTAGTAATGATTCAGGTAAATCATTAAGGTACAACATCCTCACAGTCTATTACCTTAGGAGTTAATTAAACATGGTATTTGAATAATAATGCAACGCTTTCTAGTTGTTTGAGGCATAATATGTATTTGTTTTATTGAATTATGTTTTGAAACATCTAGGTAGAATAGCAACTGCCTCTGATGGTAACCAACAACGTTATTTCGCTGGGTAGTCTAAAACCAGCTTACAGTTTAACTTGTATGTGTGAATTTGAGGATAGAAATCCCTACTCCCACTTATTTATTCTTCGTTCCCTTTTGGAGAAACAAACAAGCCCAACACTCCTTTATGGATATTTCAGAGAGTTTTAAAGAATTGTTAACTCCAGGAAGGGGAAACACACATCCTGATTACTTAGTTGCCTTGAAAATCATGTACTGAACTGTAACCACCACCTCGACTGGATGAACTGCAGCTTGCTCCTGTAGAAAGGTCTGCTCCCCAGATTTCACTGTTCTCATCCCCCTTTTCATCTTAGTCTTATTCCGTAAGACCAAAAACTGTAATTTCCATTAGAAGTGCTCTAGAAGATCTGTATTGTGTAGAATGATCATGTATTTATAAACATTTTACAATTTTAGATTATAAAATGAGAGAGGATCGTGTGTTTTGGGGGGTATTTTGCATGTTCGGTTTTGTTTTTTCCTTCACAGAATCCTTCTAATTCTTTCAAATCTATTGCCAGGTAGTTGTTAGTGTTTTTAATTGGACTATTAATATGAAATTAAAGAAGCTGTTACCAACTATTGACTCTGTCATCTGAAATTTTAAATGCTTAATTTCAGGTTATAATTTTAGAATTTGCTTTTGTTGTTTAAGAATCACAATAAATCACTGTTAAAAAAAAAGATCTTGATTCATATAGTTAAACTACTAGAAAAAAGTTAAGTAGTGTTTAGTTCTACCTATAATCTACATAGGATGAATTAAAAATAAACTGTGATGAAAAGAAATTCACTCCTTATTTACAAATCTAGTCACTTAGAAATGTTTGAGCGTAATACTACATATTTATAGAAAGCACAAATTGCGTTGAAGCTCTGAATTGATTTTTTTCTTAGCAGCATTACAATAGATATAATTTTGTTGCCAGAAGAACTTAATTTTTTAAATTTGTTTTCATATGTTAGTTCTTCACAATGACAACAGCTATAATTTTAACATATCTTTACTTTAAACCAAAATGTAATCTGCTTCCCCCATTATTAGACTGACTGCTTAGACCTCTTTTAAAAACTTACACTGAGACAATATACTCTTATTTATGGACAAGTTAAACATTTTCAGATCTGTGTACTATGATTTTTACATACTAATGAATATAAACATGTGGTTTTAAAACATTACTGTGCTTCTTTGGTTGAATGAGCTCATATTGATGTGAAATATTATGTTGCTGATGGATCACAACCCACAGCTGGGACATGAAAAAAATCTCTGTGGGAAGTGGCTTAGTGTTTCTCACATGCATAGCTCATTTTCATGTCACCGTAGAAAGATCTTTGTGGTTAAGAGTTTTAAAGCCTATTTCTTTCTAGATAACTTTCTCAGGTGTATATATGAAGTACAAAAACATGTAGATTGTTTCTGTTTCTTAAATGTTTTAATTGGACTACAGTTTAGAAATTATAGGACCAGTTTTGTTAAGGATAATATGCCATTCTGTTACTTTTATTTCTGGAATTTAAACACAATAAATTCTTTTTCTTTGTTTCTAGGTTAGTACCTTTTCATTTTATTGCACACTGAACAGATATTATTGCTTATTGAATATTGTATAAACCCTTCTTTGACCTTCCTTTGCCCATTGCAAGTTGATTTAAACCTAACCAAGCTATTGTATGTGACAGCTATAATGTAATTCCAAGTAAAAATATGTGAGTACATGGAAAATGAAGTTGTTTTAACTTTTATTATTTTCATTGCCCAGTCTTTAGTCTTTTCATTTCATAGTTGAAATTTATAAATTTCATCATCAGAATGTAGGTATTAAGTTCACATCCTTTTGTTTACATGTATAATACATAAAATTACAATACAATTTAAGTTATTAACAGCTAATTTCACATAGCAGAAAATGACTGAATACTTGTACGTTCTCAGTGATTCTTTTACCCTTGCTTGGACTTAACCTGAAGATTTTTATTATTTTAGAAGCATGTCCTTTGAATCTCATCATAATTAATATTTTTTAAGTTTTAAATGTATTTTAACTATCTTATTTTAAAACCTGAACATCCTTAATTGATTTTAATTAATTAATTAGTTAATTATTAATAGTAGTACTAGGGATTGAACCCAAGGGCACTTTACCACTGAACTGAGTCTGCCATTCTCTTTCTCTCTCTCTTTTTTTTTTTCTTAAATTTGAAGCAGAGTCTCATTAAGTTGCTGAGAGTCTTGCTGAATCTTTGAAGTCTTTGACTTGTAACCCTCCTGCTTCAGTGTCCTTAGTTGCTAGCATTACAGATGCCACCACATCCAATGATTTATTATTTTTAGATGTCAATAGCTCTGTGAACCTCAGATGTTATCTAGCATAGTAGGTCTACTTCCATAACTTCAACACATCTCAAAAACTCATTCAAGGGCTGGGGATATAGCTCAGTTGGTAGAGTGCTTTCCTTAACTCACATGTACAATGCCCTGGGTTCAATCCCCAGCACACAAAAAAAAACCAAAAACCACAAAACAAAAACTTATTCAATACCGTAGTGTTTTAGAATTCCCATTTTGTATGCTTCATACTCTTTATAATACCACAATGTTTCAAAATCATTTAGCTCTTTAAATAAAATTGTGGCAAAAATATTCTCGAAATACTGTGCATTTGAACTGAAGTAGATTTTATGTTTACATTATTCTGTTTTTGTCTTTAATATGCTTTTCCATACTGATCATACTAAAAATTTTTTACAACTAATAAGTATAAATAGTTCCCAGATGAGCCATTAGAAAAATTATTAGATTGGGAATGAATGAATTATTTTGGTAAATTATCTTTTCTAGATGGATTTAATTTCAGTTTGGCATTCTGTATCTCGTACATTGATCATCATGCATTGAATATTGCCATTTGTGAAAACTTCAGAGTAAAATATGATATACTAGAATTTTTCATCACATAAATAATATGAAGAAGCACTTAGTGTTTTAGTTAAACCACACTGGCATATTTTCCAAAATCAAGATGTGTTTTCTAGAAGGCTTTTTTCACTATTGGGAATTTTAGATGATGGTGTTATTTTCAGCCAGATGAGAAGGGCTATTAAAAACCTTCTCATTAAAAACTTCCATTAAAAACTTTCTTTTCAAGTATAATTTGCACTTAATACATTTCAGTTTATTTGTCTACTTTTGTGAAGTTTAATATGATTATAGCAGTCTTCTTTTTAGTTACAGCTTTCTTTTAAGAATTTAACACTGTGATCTTATTATAGACTACATTGAGATAGGGTTGGGGGTAGGGTAGGAGGGATGACCAGGCTCCCTGCAAATCTGAAAATCAACCCTTTTCCTATCTCTTTTCTCATCTTCCCTATGCTTCATGTTTCGTAGTCCATATATTTATAATTGAAGTGGCTATTTGTAGCTTCTGTGTGTGTTTGTGTGTGTGTGTATGTGTGTGTGTGTTGAAGAATGGGGTATCCATTTTGTAAAAAGACCAATATAAGTGCAACTTCATAGTTTGCCAGTAGGAGAAGATGCAGGAAGAAATCTTCATATACACATATACACTCACATAGAAATATGTTCTCTCCCATTTTTAATTTATCCTTGAAGCATAACATATTTCACCTTAGCTTAGATTTTCATCCAGACCGTTAAGCAAATGGTACTATAAAATGATAAGAAATTACTTAGACTTCAATGAACAAAGCACATTTGTAGGTTTGGAATGGGGTCAGCAGATACTGCTGTGATTCAATTACTCCTTGAAAATCTCTCCTGAATTTGGCTTCTAGTACTTTCCAAAGACTGGAAATTTAGGTGTGTATTTGAACTCTCCTAAAGGCTTGGTCTTCCTATAGTGATCCTAAAACTCAGGTGCATTCTTTGAATGGGCAGCCCAAGTTAATGCAAACTGACCTATCATGTTAGGTACCTTCAGACCTTATATGCTGACCAAACCCCCAGGGGATGCAGATTACATATCACATAGCTGTTCCGTAAAAACCAGTGGAATTATACATCAACTCATTTTGTGGAAATTATAAACTGGAGAAAAATGTTATATTTGAAGAAAGAAATACTGATGCAGATAAAAACATACATTGATGAGTAATAATAATACACATAGGAAATAAGCAGATTTTGAGTAAAACAGTCCATAATTGCTGCAATAACTATTTGGGACTAATGCCACCCTAAGTCACTGCAGATGTAACGACAGAACTCAAAAGGACAAAGACACTCATCTTAACCCTTCATGTAGCAGTGAATACTAGTAAGGCACATGAAGTATTTTTTAAGTTAATATACAAGCACAGTAAGAGCCATTTCTACCACAGAAACTTTCATGTAGACCTGAAATGAGCCACCGTAGTGCAGAAAAAAATGGCTGTTATTATGTGTTCTCCCTAAGTAGAACAATCTGTAGCTTTCCGTGTTTCAGAAGAGAGTCCAACTCCACATGAAAATTGCTTAGAATTATTTGAAAATCAAACCTTGAAGAAAAAATTATTTTTCGTCTAAAGGTAGATTACATTTCCCTTCACTAGAAAAGATTGGCATTGATATGGTTTTTACCTAATGACATAAGATTAATTATAGTACCCATAACATGACTGACAGCTATGTACCTCACTCCATTCCAAATCGTGGTGCAATGTCTCAGTATTGCCCTCTCTCCAACATTCAGAGATTTTTGGGGGGTATTTTTCTCTTTTCACCCAAGGCAATTCTTAAGAAAGAGAACAGCATGGGGAATACCACATGTAAAGAATTTCTGCACACTCACAAAAATGCAGAAACAAAAAAATACCTGCTCTAACTTACTTCATTTAGGAGATAAATGGATAAACAAGGGAAGGAAACTGACACTTCTTGACTGACTTGTTATATCGGATAGTGAAGTAGGCATTGTATATGTTATTTTGCAAGTGCCGGATACATTTTTGCTTACAAATCTTTTTTTTAAGTCATAGTATTGTATAATGTTGAAGACTGGTTCATGGAGGAAGACTGGTTTGTGGTGGTCCACAGTCTTCTAGATATTGTTTTGTTTTGGTCATAGATTTTGTTCATACATTATTTCTGTCTTTATACACAACTGGGTGTGAGGCATTTAAGATTTTGACTCTTTTGAGGTGGAATGGATGTTGGATTTTATTCTAAAATAAAATTTTATATGTAAATACACTTTAAAGGCTGAACAAGTAAAACATCACATTTATAGTATAGTATATTTGTTTTCCTCTGTGGGATTACTAGTTTATTTTAAACCCTGACTTATTTTAGGTTCTAGAAAGTTTTGCCATCTTTACACAGTCCCATCAAAAAGCAGATTTAACTGTCAGAAAAAAATGGATATTTAAAAAACTTTGTTTTTATCTGTACCACTTTAAGAAAAGTCAAGAATCAAGTCCATTGATTGGAACATCTGAGAAAACAAGAATTGGACTATTTGGTACTAACTTTACAGTTTTAACAACTGTTATTAACTTCTTGGTAACATTATGACATACAGCTTTTAATCATTTCAAGCATGCATGTGAAGAATTTGGATATGAAGTTAATTTGGCTATAGAATTTCATGCCACTGAACATTGGAATTGATTCTACTGAAGAACAGGAAATGAACATTTGTTTATTCACTCTGGGCAAATACTAAGTAACAAGCTAAGTACTGGATGCAGAAGGAGTTATGGCCAAGGTGGGGACTGGACAAATAAATAGAACCAATATTCAGAAGATGAATTACTACCACAAATTAACTCTATTTCTAGGTAGGGATAAATGTTCAAACATACAATTCGATAAAAATAATTAAATTTTACATGCTGCATGAAATAATGTGGGACAATGTATAATGCTTGCCCCACATACTGTGTGTCATAGTAAGAGTAACCTTGTAAATGTTAATTTGAGATGTGGTGAGTGATGTCTAGAATCATGAATGGCTGTAAACAGTTAACTATTTTTCCCTGTTAGGGAAAAATTCATAGCAGAGGGGACGTTTGAATTTAGAGTTCAAGAGTACATAGAAATTTAAGGTGAGTTAAAAATAAGGCATTACAGGCAGAAAAAACAAAGTACTGGAGACATAAAAGGGCATGGTATCTTAGAACATACTTAAAGTGGAAGACTGAAATGATGTGTATGTTTTATTGGGGGCTTGAATTTTTTAAGCAATTAGTCAGAGACCTTAAAAGAGTAGTGACGTAATTCCTTTTTAGAAAGATAATTTTGTAAGCTACGTAAAAGATGAAGTAGAACCCCAAAGAAAATAAAGAGAGACCAGCAGCAGAAAGATATAGAATGGTTTTACACAAATCCAGGAAAACAAATAATAAAGATTGAATTAAGATAGAGCTAGTTAGCATAGAGGAGTGGGACTAGGGTACAGTTGTCTAAGGTGCATTTGGGAGAATTAAATGATCTCTTATGCAGACTTCTGAGAGGACACTTTTACTAGGCTGCTTAGGGTGGAAGCAGGAGTTACATCTGTTGAAGTGTAGAGACCAATTGAGTAAATGAGGTAGTATGAACTGGAGGTGTTCTAGGCAAGGTTTTATTTTTAGTATGATAGGATAGGATGAATAAACTTAAAAGAAGTCAGAGAGTTCCATCTTAAACATAGGGAATTTGTGTTGCTTATGGGGCATTCAAGTGAAATTGTCCAATAGGCAATTGAATTGCATCTGGTGATCATGGAGAGAGAATAAGACATACAGATTCAAGAGTTATTAGTATATAGATGTACTTGGAGGCATAGAAGTAGATAGGATTGACTAGGAAAAGTAAACAAAATCCAAATAGAGATTCTCATTGAATACTAAAACGTAAGAGTCATTTATTCACTAATTCAACCAATATGTATTGAGTACCTACCTCAAGCCAGGTATACTTCTTGGCACTGAGGATATATCATGAATATGACAGTCAAGGTCCTTGCCCTCATGGAACCAGCATTAAAATGGTTGTGTGTGTTGGGGGCAGGTGGAAAGACAGGAAATCACATCTTAACATATGCCAAATTCAAATAGTGTTAAACTCCTAATGTAACAAGTACTTGAAAGTTAATTACTTCTGAGATTAATTGTGAGAATTATAAACAATAACTTAAAGTCTCCAATTGTGTCAAAGATAACCATATTTCAAAAATGTTTTAATCAACTTTATTGAGGTATAATTTATATACAATGAAATACTCACTTTAGTTGTATGATTTGATACAGTGGGAAAACAGAAACAAAAATGTATACAGCCGTGTAACTACTGCTACAATGAACAGGGGACTCTTTCCATTACTATATAAATTGTCTTTGTGCCTCTTTGCACATGGTTTTCCTCACCTCCCCTGGCTCCAGACAACCGTAGTATTCTTTCTGGAACTAATGATTAGTTCTACTTTTTCATAGAAATTAATATAAAATTAACATACATGGAATCATATCGTGTATACAAGTTTGTGTCTGACTTATTTTATTCAGTATAATATTTTCCAGATTTATTTGTTTTGAGAATCAGTGATTGTTCCTTTTTATTACTAAGTAGTAATTCCTTTTATGGTGGACACATATAATAAATTGTACAGTTTACCTGTTGATGGGCATTTGGGTTGTTTTTAGTTTGGGCTATTACAAATAAAGTTGTTTATGTACAGTCTTTTTTTTTTATTTTTTATTTTTTTACGTTTACATAGGGTAATGATGTTTATTTTATTTTTCCCCTCCCCCCCACCCCTCCCACCCCTCCCACCCCTCTTTTCCCTCTACACAGTCCTTCTTTCCTTCATTCTTACGGCTCTACTTAGCCTAACTCTAAACCTAACCCTAAACCTAATGCTAGCCCGTCCCACCCCCCATTATATGTCCTCATCCGCTTATCAGCGAGATCATTCGTCCTTTAGTTTTTTGAGATTGGCTTATCTCACTTAGCATGATATTCTCCAATTTCGACCATTTGCCTACAAATGCCATAATTTTATCATTCTTCATTGCGGAGTAATATTCCATTGTATAAATATGCCACAGTTTCTTTATCCATTCATCAACTGAAGGGCATCTAGGTTGGTTCCACAATCTGGCTATGGTGAATTGAGCAGCAATGAACATTGATGTGGCTGTATCTCTGTAGTATGCTGATTTTAAGTCCTTTGGGTATAGGCCAAGGAGTGGGATAGCTGGGTCAAATGGTGTTTCCATTCCAAGCTTTCTGAGGAATCTCCACACTGCTTTCCAGAGTGGCTGCACTAATTTGCAACCCCACCAGCAATGTATGAGTGTTCCTTTTTCACCACATCCTCGCCAACACCTATTGTTGCTTGTATTCTTGATAATCGCCATTCTAATTGGGGTGAGATGAAATCTTAGGGTAGTTTTGATTTGCATTTCCCTTATTACTAGGGATGTTGAACATTTTTTCATATATCTGGTGATTACTTGTACATCTTCTTCTGTGAAGTGTCTGTTCATTTCCTTAGCCCATTTGTTGATTGGATTATTTGTATTCTTCGTGTAGAGTTTTTTGAGTTCTTTATAGATTCTGGAAATTAGCGCTCTATCTGAGGTATGGTTGGCAAAGATATTCTCCCACTCTGTAGGCTCTCTCTTCACATTTCTGATAGTTTCCTTTGCTGAGAGAAAGCTTTTTAGTTTGAATCTATCCCAGTTGTTGATTCTTGCTTTTATTTCTTGTGCTATGGGAGTCCTGTTAAGGAAATCTGATCCTAAGCCAACAAGTTGAAGATTTGGACCTACTTTTTCTTCTATAAGATGCAGGGTCTCTGGTCTGATTCCGAGGTCCTTGATCCATTTTGAGTTGAGTTTTGTGTAGGGTGAGAGATAGGGGTTTAATTTCATTCTATTGCATATAGTTTTCCAGTTTTCCCAGCACCATTTGTTGAAGAGGCTGTCTTTTCTCCATTGCATATTGTTGGAACCTTTGTCTAGTGTGAGAAAATTGTATTTATTTGGGTTTGTGTCCATGTCCTCTATTCTGTACCATTGATCTACCTGTCTATTTTGGTACCAATACCATGCTGTTTTTGTTACTATTGCTTTGTAGTAGAGTTGAAGATCTGGTATTGCAATACCCACTGCTTCGCTCTTGCTACTGAGGATTGCTTTAGCTATTCTAGGTTTTTTATTCTTCCAGATGAATTTCATAATTGCTTGCTCTATTTCTGCAAGGTACATCATTGGGATTTTAATTGGAATTGCATTGAATCTGTATAGCACTTTAGGTAGTATAGCCATTTTGACGATATTAATTCTGCCTATCTAGGAACATGGGAGATCTTTCCATCTTCTAAGGTTTTCTTGAATTTCTTTCTTTAGTGTTCTGTAGTTCTCATTGTAGAGGTCTTTCACCTCTTTTGTGAGATTGATTCCCAAGTATTTTATTTTTTTCGATGCTATTGTGAATGGGGTAGTTTTCCTAATTTCTCTTTCTGAAGATTCATCACTTATGTATAAAAATGCATTGGATTTATGAGCATTGATCTTGTAACCTGCTACTTTACTGAATTCACTTATGAGTTCTAAAAGTTTTCTGGTGGAATTTCCAGGTTCCTCTAAATATATAATCATGTCATCAGCGAACAGGGATAGTTTGAGTTCTTCTTTTCCTATTCGTATCCCTTTAATTTCTTTGGTTTGTCTAATTGCTCTGGCTAGAGTCTCAAGGACGATGTTGAATAGAAGCGGTGAAAGAGGGCATCCCTGCCTTGTTCCAGTTTTTAGGGGGAACGCTTTCAGTTTTTCACCATTTAGAATGATATTAGCCATGGGCTTAGCGTAGATGGCCTTTATAATGTTTAGGAATGTTCCCACTACCCCAATTTTTTCTAGTGTTTTGAGCATGAAGGGATGCTGTATTTTATCAAATGCTTTTTCTGCATCTATTGAAATAATCATGTGATTCTTAACTTTAAGTCTGTTGATATGGTGAATGACATTTATTGATTTCCGAATGTTGAACCAACCTTGCATCCCTGGGATAAAACCCACATGATCGTGGTGCACTATCTTTTTAATATATATTTGTATGCGATTTGCTAAAATTTTGTTGAGAATTTTTGCATCGATGTTCATTAACGATATTGGTCTGAAATTTTCTTTCCTCGATGTGTCTCTGTCTGGTTTAGGTATCAGGGTGATATTGGCTTCATAGAACGAGTTTGGTAGGGTTCCCTCCTCTTCTATTTCATGGAATAGTTTGAGGAGTATTGGAATGAGCTCTTCTTTAAAGGTTTTGTAGAACTCGGCTGAGAACCCATCTGGTCCTGGACTTTTCTTTGTTGGTAGGCTTTTGATGACCTTTTCTATTTCATTGCTTGAAATTGGTTTATTTAATTTGTGTATGTCCTCCTGGTTCAGTTTAGGTAATTCATATGTCTCTAGAAATTTGTTGATGTCTTCGAGGTTTTCTGTTTTGTTGGATTATAGATTTTCGAAATAGCTTCTAATTATGTTTTGTATTTCACTCGTGTCTGTTGTGATGTTTCCTTGTTCATTCTGAATTTTAGTAATTTGAGTTTTCTCCCTCTTTCTCTTTGTTAGTGTGGCTAAGGGTTTATCAATTTTATTTATTTTTTCAAAGAACCAACTATTTATTTTGTTAATTTTTCCAGTTGTTTCTTTTGTTTCGATTTCATTGATTTCGGCTCTGATTTTAACTATTTCCTGTCTTCTACTACTTTTGGTATTGGTCTGCTCTTCTTTTTCTAGTGCTTTGAGCTGTAGTGTTAAGTCGTTTATTTGTTGATTTCTACTTCTTTTTTTGAATGCACCCCATGAAATAAATCTTCCTCTAAGTACTGCTTTCATAGTGTCCCAGAGATTTTGATATGATGTGTCTTTGTTCTCGTTTACTTCTAAGAATTTTTTTATTTCCCTCCTGATGTCTTCTGTTATCCATTCATCATATAATAGTGTATTATTTAGTCTCCAGGTATTGGAGAAGTTTCTGTTTTTTATTCTGTCATTTATTTCTAATTTCAATCCATTATGATCTGATAGAGTACAAGGTAGTATCTCTATCTTCTTGTATTTACTAACAGTAGCTTTGTGGCATAAAATATGGTCTATTTTAGAGAAGGATCCATGTGCTGCTGAGAAGAAAGTGTATTCATTCTTTGTTGGATGGTATATTCTATATATGTCCGTTAAGTCTAAATTGCTGATTGTGTTGTTGAGATCTATAGTTTCTTTATTTAATTTTTGTTTGGACGATCTATCCAGTGGTGAGAGAGGTGTGTTAAAATCGCCTAGTATTATTGTGTTGTGGTCTATTTGATTTCTGGAATTGAGAAGGATTTGTTTGACGTACGTGGATGAGCCAATGTTCGGGGCATAGATATTTATGATTGTTATGTCTTGCTGATTTATGCTTCCCTTAAGCAGCATGTAATGTCCTTCTTTATCCCTTCTGACTAGTTTTGGTTTGAAGTCCACATTATCTGAGATGAGGATGGATACTCCAGCTTTTTTGCTGTGTCCGTGTGCATGGTATGTTTTTCCCCATCCTTTCACCTTTAGTCTATGGGTGTCTCTTTCTATGAGATGAGTCTCTTGCAGGCAGCATATTGTTCAATTTTTCTTTTTAATCCAATCTGCCAGTCTGTGTCTTTTGATTGATGAATTCAGGCCATTAACATTCAGGGTTATTATTGTGATATGATTTGTATTCCCAGTCAGTTGACTCATATTTGTTTTTGACATGATTTGGTTTCTCCTTTATTTGGCTATTCCTTTAGGCTAGCGCCTCCTGTTGCTGATTTGCATCGTTGTTTTTCATCTCTTCCTCATGGAATATTTTGCTGAGAATGTTCTGTAATGCTTGCTTTCTTTTTGTAAATTCCTTTAACTTTTGTTTATCATGGAAGGATCTTATTTCATCGTCAAATTTGAAGGTAAGTTTTGCTGGGTATAAGATTCTTGGTTGGCATCCATTTTCTTTCAGGGCTTGGTATATGTTGTTCCAGACCCTTCTAGCTTTTAGGGTCTGGATTGAAAAATCTGCTGATATTCTTATTGGTTTCCCTCTGAATGTAATTTGTTTCTTTTCTCTCGCGGCCTTTAAAATTCTGTCTTTATTTTGTATGTTAGGTATTTTCATAATAATATGCCTTGGTGTGGGTCTGTTGTAATTTTGTATGTTTGGAGTTCTATAAGCCTCTTGTACTTGGTTTTCCATTTCATTCTTCAGATTTGGGAAATTTTCTGTTATTATTTCATTGAATAGATTGTTCATTCCTTTGGTTTGTTTCTCTAAGCCTTCCTCAATCCCAATAATTCTCATATTTGGCCTTTTCATGATATCCCATAGTTCTTGGAGATTCTGTTCATGATTTCTTACCATCTTCTCTGTTTGTTCCACTTTGTTTTCAAGGTTAAATATTTTGTCTTCAATGTCTGAGGTTCTGTCTTCCAGGTGTTCTATCCTATTGGTTATGCTTTCTATGGAGTTTTTAACTTGGTTTATTGTTTCCTTCATTTCAAGGATTTCAGTTTGGTTTTTTTTCAGTATCTCTAACTCTTTATTGAAATGATCTCTTGCTTCCCGTATTTGGTCTTTTAACTGTTGATTGGTGCGATCATTTAATGCCTGCATTTGCTCTTTCATCTCCTCCTTCAATGCCTGCATTTGCTCTTTCATCTCCTCCTTCAATGTCTGCATTTGCTCTTTCATCTCCTCATTAGCTTCCCTGATCGTTTTAATTACGTACATTCTGAACTCCCTTTCTGACATTTCTTCTGCTGTGCTGTCATTGGGTTTTATTGATGTAGTATCTAGGTTTGTTTGGGACATTTTCTTCCCTTGTTTTCTCATAATGGTCAGTTGTCAGTGGGACCCTGAGATATTGCAGTTTTCCACTATTGGCTTATAGTGTCCCAGTAGATTTCCAGTGTATCACCTCCCAGCCTTCAGTAGCCTGATGTCTTGGAGGAATCTGATAAAGCAGCTCATTCGAAGAATACTGCCCCTAGCCCCCTACTGGTTCCACGTTTTGGAACTGGCTCTGTGCGGAAATGCTCTCACTGTGGGCCTGCACCGTGCAGCTGGCCGTGTGGGAAGAGCCCACTGCCGGAGTGTGGAAGACTACCTTGGGAAGACTCAAGCTGCCCTGCCCGGCTCCGCTAAGCCACCTCTATCTGGGCCTGCCACCCGGGCTGAGCTTTACCCAGTGGGCAGACTCACCCGTGGCTCTATTTTAGTCCGAGTCTCTCTATGCCTCCCCCTCTTAGCTCCTGGGTTCTGGAGCGACCGGGGGTGCAGTCTCCCTCTAGGCCGCCATCTTGGATCTCCCCGTGAAGAGAGCCCGCAGCCGGAGTGGGCAGAGCTGCCTGAAGAGGTCTCCGGCTGCCCTGCCCTTATCCCTGAGGCTGCTTGCAGATCGAGGCTCTCCGCTGGTTCTTTGCAGGAGTACACTGCGCTGCAGCGGCTCCGGGACTCGGAGCCTGCTCTGTTCAGAAAGGCACTCACTAGCGGGCCAGTTCCGTTCCGAGAACCTGGAGAAGCTGACTGTGTGGGCGGGGCCCACCGTCGGAGTGCGCAGGGCTGCCTGTGGATGACTCTAGCTGCCCTGCCCGGCTCCGATAAGCCACCTCTATCTGGGCCTGCCACCCGGGCCGAGCTTTACCCAGTGGGCAGACTCACCCATGGCTCCACTTCAGTCTGAGTCTCTCAATGCCTCCCCTTCTTAACTCCTGGGTTCTGGAGCGAATGGGGGTGCAGTCTCCCTCTAGGCCGCCATCTTGGATCGCCCCATGAAGAGAGCCCGCAGCCGGAGTGGGCAGAGCCACCTGAAGAGGTCTCCGGCTGCCCTGCCCTTATCCCTGAGGCTGATTGCAGATCGAGGCTCTCCGCTGGTTCTTTGCAGGAGTACACTGCACTGCAGTGGCTCCGGGACTCGGAGCCTGCTCTGTTCAGAAAGGCTCTCACTAGCGGACCAGTTCCGTCCGAGAACCTGGAGAAGCTGGCTGTGTGGGCGGGGCCCACCGTCGGAGTGCGCAGGACTGCCTGTGGATGACTCTAGCTGCCCTGCCCGGCTCCGATAAGCCACCTCTATCTGGGCCTGCCACCCGGGCCAAGCTTTACCCAGTGGGCAGACTCACCCGTGGCTCCACTTCAGTCCGAGTCTCTCAATGCCTCCCCTTCTTAACTCCTGGGTTCTGGAGCGAATGGGGGTGCAGTCTCCCTCTAGGCCGCCATCTTGGATCGCCCCATGAAGAGAGCCCGCAGCCGGAGTGGGCAGAGCCGCCTGAAGAGGTCTCCGGCTGCCCTGCCCTTATCCCTGAGGCTGCTTGCAGATCGAGGCTCTCTGCTGGTTCTTTGCAGGAGTACACTGCGCTGCGGCAGCTGCGGGACTCGGAGCCTGCTCTGTTCAGAAAGGCTCTCACTAGCGGGCCAGTTCCGTTCCGAGAACCTGCAGAAGCTGGCTGTCTATGTACAGTCTTGTATAAAATTTTATGCAGACATGTTTCCAATTTTCTTGCAAAAAATACCTTGAAGTGGAATTGCTGGATCGTATGGTAAGTGTATGTACAATTTTATTTAAAAAAAAAAAAAACAACTCAGATTCTTATTCATTATGTTGTATCATTACATTCCTACCAGCAATATATGAGGGTTCCATATATTACTGTGGTTAGACTCTATTGAGGTTGTAGTAGTGTGTCATTGAACTTTTAGTTTTCACCTATGATGAATCATATGAGTTTCTTTTCTTGTGTTTATTGGTTGTTTGTATGTCTTCGTGAAGTGTCCCTATCTTTTGCTCAGTTTCTAATTTTTTTTGTCTATTATTGATTTAAAAGAGTTCCTTATATCCTAAATACAGGCCGTTTGCATTATAGATATTAATCTCCCTGCCTATGGCTTGTCATTTCATTATATTAATATGATGTTTTGAAAAGTTTTCAATTTTGATAAAATTTCTCATGTTTTCTCTATGGCTTATGCTTTTTTGGTCTTATCTAAGGAATATCTGACTACCTCAAGGTCTTAAAGATTTTATCTTGTATGTTTTCTTGTATACATTTTATGATTTTAGCCTTCATATTTAATGCTAATATGTACTTAAAGTTAAATTTTTATGTATGGTTTGAGGTAAGAGTTGAAGCTAATTTTTTTCTTACAGAACAGCCACTTTTTAAAACAGCCCCATGAATATAAGGTATTGTGTTTTCTCTGGCTACTATCAAAATATTCTTTTTATCTTTGATTTTTCACCAGTTGGACTATGCTATGTCTAGAAATGTTTTAAATCAAACTTGGGATTCATTTAACTTCATAAAACTATAAGATAGCTTTTATAAGCCAGTTTTAGAAAATTTTGGCCACTACTTTTTTCAAGAAATGTTTTACCCTTTCTCCTCTCCTTTTATAATTCCAGTTACGCATATATTGAACCTGTTGATATTGTCCCATGTGTCTCTGAATTTTTTTTTTTTACTTAATCTTTTTGGATTGCATAGCTCCTATTGATCTTACCTTCAAGTTTACCAATTATTCCCTCTATTTCAATTTTTTTTTTTTACCTCATACAGTAATTTTTTTTCATTTCATTTACTGTGTTTTTTCATATCTAACATTTCCATTTGGATTTTTAAATAGTTCTGGTTCTGTTGAGACCTGTGTCTATGTAGTTATTGAAATCATGTTTTCCTTGAATTCTTAAAACTTTCATAGTAACTGCTTGAATTTTTTGTCAACTACATCCAATATCTGCACCCTGTAGTGATCAGTTTCTATTCACTGCCTTATTCATGTGATTCACTATTTACTGTTTTGCACATTTTAAATTTTTGTTTGAAAAATGTACATTGTGGATAACTTGTACCAACTCTAGTCCATTTTTTTCAATCTAGTTGTCAATTAAGTTGCTTGGACTAAAACTATACACTTTGTTTTCCCCATGGTGATTTCCCTTGACTGATAGTCTCCACTCAGTTCTTTTACTTTCCAGCTGTTTCATACCACGCTGTTTAGGATCTCCCTGTATATGTGAAATTTAGCAGTCATATGTAACTCTTCTGCCAGTCAGAAGCTCACTCTTTTGCCTCCTTTAGTTGGTAAGGCAACAGACTTTTGTTTTTTATGGGACTGGATGTGGAACCCAGCATCATGCTAGGTAGACACTCTGCCACTATCCCAGCCCATTTTATTTTATTTTATTTATTTATTTATTTTTAAAGATGTTGATAGACCTTTACTTTATTCATTTGTTTCTATGTGGTGCTAAGAATCGAACCCAGTGCCTCACAATGCTAAGCAAGTGCTCTACCACTGAGCCGCAGCCCCAGCCCCCCAGCCCATTTTATTTTGAGATAGAGTCTTGCTAAGTTGCCCAGGCTTTCCTGAACGTGGCTTCAGTCCATGGTTTCTTGGTCATATTGCTTTGGGCTTATGGCAGCACAGTACATCATTGTGGGAATTCATGGCATCCAGGAAGCTAAAAAGAGAAAGAGAAAGAGGCCAGTATCACAGTATCCCCTCAAGGCACACCTCCAATGACCTCATCCACTAAGCTACACTCCTAAAGCTTCCACTACCTTCTAATAGTTAGGGTCCAACTCTACAATCATGGGCCTTTAGGAGATATTCAAGATCCAAACTATAGCAGATAAACTTTAATCTCATTGAAGATTCTTACTATAAAATTATTACATGCATAGAAAATCTTAGGTTTACTCCTTACTCTAACAATTGCTTGGCTTCTTTCAATTCTCTTTACTTCTGACCATTCAGGGTAAGATATTGTTACTGGCTATAAAATTCTGGGTTGACAATTCTTTTAACACTTAAAAAGTCAAATATGCCAGTTTCATCTTGCTTTCATTTCATAGTTTCAGTTGAGAAAATACTGTCATTCTAATTGTTTTACCTTTGTAGGTTAAGGGTTGTTTGTTTCTTGTTACTTCTAAGATTTTCTTTGTCTTTAATTTTTATAAGCTTATTATGTGTCTGGGAGTAGGTTTCTTGGTGTTTATTGTGTTTATCCATCCTCTTAAAGGAGTGAGGTTTATATCTTTTACTACAATTTTCCAAATTTTTTAACCATTATTTCTTTGAACTCTTTTTCATTTTTACCCATTTCTTTTCTTCTTTTAGAACTCTGGTGGTGCAATTATTATCATATCATTGTTATGGTCTCATAAATCCTGGAGGCTCTGTTCATTTTTTCTCATTCTTTTTTCTCAGATTGGGGAATTTGTATTTTCTATCTTCAAATTCACTAATTAATTATTCTACTTTGTCCATTTTGCTGTTAGGACCATCTGTTAGCTTCTGTTTCTTTGATGAGACTGTCATTTCTTCATTTGTTTCAAGTGCAGTATAATTATTGAAATATTTTTATTATGGCTACTTTAAGATACTTGTAAGTCTAATGTCTGTATCATCTTGCTGATAAGGAGTGATATTCCAACAATTCTGGACATTTTGAGTACTGTATACCTAAAAAAGTTTGGTTTTAGCAAACTCTTCTGACATGGCACCAGTTAAGGGTTCACATTTTGTGCTTAGTCTCAGTTGACACCCTGGTGGACGAGAGGGGCTTTTTTACAGCTGGGCGAAGGTGAAATTCCTGACCCTCTCCTGAGAGCACCTTGGCAAGGAGAGGTAGGTGCCTCAGAATCACCAAGTGAAGGTGCACCAGGATCCATTTAAGATAAAAATCTTGGTTCCCCATTTGACCATCTCTTTTACCACACTAGCAGGGGACTTGGGGCTCCTTATTGAAGTCTGCTGAGGGTGAAAATATAGGTTCTCCATTTGACCTTTGTTATTGGCATTAGGAATGAATCTCTCATTTTTTGCTATGTGATTGTAATTACTATCTAAAAGTTTCCTGTTTTGCTAGTTTATTCCTTTTATGATCCTTTGGTTAGAGCAGGCTTTCTTAGGAGTTTGTTTTGTTTTGTTTTTTTTCTATACCCATTGGCATTTTCAGGTTCTTGGGTTCTCTAGCACTTAATCCAGGATATATAAAACAAAAAGAAAATTTAGGAATTCACCACTGTGTTTTTCCTTGAGCCCTGAAACCCCTAGGTGGTCTTCCTTCTCCTTTCCACTTTTCTGAGTTCTTATGTTTATTTATAACATCCAGAGCTTTTACTTTTACTTGTACTTAGCAGGCAGAATAAGAAAAAAGTACATCTATTCCATCTTGCCTGGAAGCAGAAGTCATACATCGTCTTTTTATAAAAATGTAACTGTGTTTTAAATACAAGTATGTATTGTATATTTCTAAGATCTGTAATTCTTGAGTAGAAAGGATAAAATTTTGCTGGTAAATGGATGGATCTGGAGACTATTATGCTAAGTGAAATAAGCCAGTCCCCCAAAAAACCAAAGATCAAATGATCTCTCTGAAATGTGGATGCTAACACACTGTAAGAAGGGGTGGGAGAATAGAAGTTCATTGGATTAGACAAAGGGGAAGGAAGGGCAACAGGAATAGGAAAGACAATGGAATGAATCTGACATAACTTTTCTATGTACATATATGAATACACCACAGTGAATCTCCACATCATGTACAACCACAAGACTGGGATCCTAATTAGAATAAGATGTACTCCATGTCTGTATTAATATGTCAAAATATATTCTGCTGTCATATATAACTAAAAAGAACAAATAAAAAATACAATTAAACACATTATTAATTAAGCCAGTATGTAAGGAAAAGATTTATAAGATCTTGTCTTCAATACCATTTTTTGAAGTGATATTCACTTCAAAAAATGATATTCACGCCTGTCGCTTTAGGCAAGCATGAGTGAAACAGATTACTCACCAACTAAAAGACTAGTATGAGGCTGAGCATGTTAGTTGTATGTGTGCATTTTTGTTACAGAGGATATGGTATTACTTTGTTAGATATGAAATTGAGGACAAAATCTTTAGAGGAAGTCAGTAACAGTCATTATCTGTGTTAATATTTTAAAAATTTTATAAATGTCATCTTTTATTATATTATGAAGGAATATGATATAATAATACTATTTAATATTTATTTTAATAAACACTGTGAACCTGTCACATATCTAAATATTTCTCATGGGATAAACTAATCTTATGCCTTTATTATAAATTACTTATACATAAACTGACATAATTTAGACTTGTCCTATTGACTGTAGTTGACCCAAATAAGTTAATTCACATGTGATCTACAAAGAAAACAGTTTAGAAATGTTTAAGATCAACTCACTCTACGTATTTAGGTCAATATTTATGAAGCAAATCTATTTCATGCCTTGCTAGGAACATGTTATTTGTGTTAATGAAACTTTAGTTCTTCTATGCAGCTGGTGTGAATCATGCAAGAATCAAGCATGTTTTGAGTATCCTGAAGTTTATTGTTAACATGCCCCTTCTTAGTTCATTGCTATCTTTACTCTTGTGGGTGAGGCTCATATGACTCTGCTACCTGCTACTAAGAAGTAGACCCCATGTTATGAACTTCAGGTGTGCTAATCAAACCTGTGCTGCCTTAATACAGTGACTGGATTGTATCACATGTGGATATGTAGGCCTTTATCTTTCCTTTATGATCTAAGGAGCAACTTTCTTTAAATGTGAGTCTTTTCCACACTCTCCTCATTTTTGTCCCTACAGGAGGTGGCCAGTACAAACATCTGACAGACAGGCAGTTAACCAGTTCCCTGCTGAGATTAGTAAAGTATTTAGTAGTCCTGCAACATCAAGGAACTTCAGCCCTGCAGGAAACAGTTTGGGGTGAGATAAAGAGTAATTTTCATTTGCGTAGTCCCTCATATTTTCAAATGACCATGAAAAAATTCATTTACCTAACTTTTTATATATGATAATATGAGACTAGTAGTATTTTATTTCTTACATTATATGGATAGCTGAAAAGATTTTTGTAAAGGTAATCTTTAGACTGGCAAGATAAATGTCAGAACGTGCAAGTATAGTACCTCATTTGGATTTATTGGAGTGCAAATCATACTAGGAAATTTATTTTAAATATACTATAGGTTTGCAAATTTCAAATGAAGCCATGTTATTTAATAGGCATTTTAATTTATGACTCACCTTTTAGTGGAATTATTTTTATAAATTCCTGAGAAACAAAATGTCAATATATAGTTGTTGACTAGTGTTATAAATTCAGAACAAAAAGTGCAGCATTCACTGCTTATGTTTTAAAGAATTAAAAACAGCAAAATTATATGATGTGTAAACAGTAAATCTTAAATATAGAGAGATGATTTTTGTAATCTTCTAAAATTGTCTTTATTCATTTTTATTTTATCAAAATCAACGTCCTAAGACATTTTATACTGGATTTTCTAGGGCCACAGATGTGGAAACACACTGCTTTGGTCCTAGCATTTCTATTTTTATTTCTAAGAAGAAAATATATACCTGAAGAGAGCCATATCAAACTTGTTTTTATGAGTCATTGGTATGCAAAGTATTCAAAGTATGATAGTTTCTTAAGGCCTTTTATCACACATTATGTTTTGCTTAATTTGAAATTGGGTCTGCAAGCAGTAGTTTCATGTATTTTTTCATATACTTCTTATCCAGTTTATTGTGAAATGTCAATGCAGTGAGGGAAAAATATGAGGTGATTTTTTTATTTCTTCAGTCACTGCTTTCCTCTATGCTTTATCAAATCTCTTATGTTCATTTGTACTATATTTAGTAAGTCTTTTAGTTTGCCAGTTATCTGTAGTTTTTAAAAATCTAGTTCAAGGGCTGGGAGTGTAATTCACAGGGTTCACCTCATACCCAGTGTCCTGGGTTTTATCCTCAGCATCAGATTAATTATTAATTGATTAAAAAAATAGTCCAGTTCAGTGTAAAACAATAAGTCATATCCTTTACAAGTTATTCATTTTGCAAGTCATTCCATTGCATGTTATTCATTTTGGCCCAGTAGACTTAGTAGACGCAGGGTGTGCATGGGTCTCTTCCTCTCCTCCTCTCACTCCAGCATCTTTGTGTATTGGTCATTGGTGAGTGTCTATTTTTTAGACACTCTCCTCCACAATCCACGTCTATTTCATGACCTGACCCTTAGGGTCTTTGAAAGTTCAGATGGGGGAGATGGCACTTTTAGTGTAGTTTCATCCACTGCTGGTTTCCATATAGATGATGTCCATGATTTTCTTTAGGTGGTGGTCAGTTTATCCCAGTTCCCTTGGTCCTAAGGGGCAACTGTTTCCCTTGGGCCTTACTAGTAAGTCATGCCTCTGGTCCCCTATGTTGATGGGTACCACATGGTTGGCCTGGGTAGCTCCTTGATTTCTGCAGATTCTCTATCATTTCCTGCAAAGCCATGAAAATCTGGGCTGAGCATGTCTTCTCCATCCATTTTGTTTTTCAGGTATGCTACATGCCAAGGAACTCCAACATGGGCCCAAATACATCCAAGTCTTGTTGCTGTATTTTCATGTGCTTCTAGACTGCCAGGAATGTAACTCAAACTGAGAGGGGTCTGTAGGTTCAATTCTTAGCAAGCCTCCCACCAGAGGATGAAATGTCAGTATTGCTTTTGTGTAGGTGTTCCCATTGTCTGTCAGATATTCTCTTAGAGCTTCCTCATTCACTGAAAATACTCTATTCCTTATAAGACTGACCAATCCAGATGATTCCCTCCCATTTACTTACCTGTCCCTGTTCCTATGTAGATTCTTTGTGTTTGGACCAGTTGTGCTGGCTTTTATAAAGGGAGTGAGGGAAGGAGATAAGGTTAAGCCCTAAATGTTGGCAGCTTCCTGGAGATTCTTTTGTGATTGGCTATGAGTCTTGGTGTCGATTTTGGACAGGAAACATCTTGTTAGGATTAGGTTTCATTTGAGTGATAAAAGTACCAGTGACATAAATAGAGTAGAAGTTGAATTTTGCATATTTAAAAGCTGATAGCTTGAAGACTAAGGCGGGTATGATGGTTCTGTTCCACGGAGTCCTCAAGGACCATAGTTCCTTCCAACTCGCCACTTTACCATATCTAGGTTTCCTCATGGTTCAGGATGGCAGTATTAACACTCTAAGCAGCAGGTTAGCAAAAATAGGTAAAGAAGATCAAAAAGCATACATCTGAAATATATTTTTTAAAGTTTCTAGGAAACTGCTAGAGAATTCTTTCAGTCACATCCTCTTAGACATCTGGTCAGTCATATCTAAAAGGGACCTTGGGAAATATAGTCTTTATTCTGAGCATCTAAGTGCCCAGCTAAGAATTACTATTGGACCATACTAGAGAACCCAGCAGTAGTGCTGTGACATGGTTGGAACTGTGTGCTAGCTTGCAGCATTACATTTATTTTTCACACATGAATTGCATGTGTCCATAGTATTTTATTACATACTTGCTTCTCATGGCGCCTTGTATAGAGTTCGGAGAAAAGCTGAATCTTTCAGCTATGACATCTAAACCACTGATGAAAACCAAGTTTGAAGCTTATCTTTTTGACTATAATTGTCTTTTTGTCCTTTCTAATTTTCATTTCTCTAGGAGAAAGAATAGATCTGCAATAAGTCAGCTGACATACAAGGGTGTCAACTGTTTTTAAAAGAATGCCATATCTTTCATATGTATTTTCAATTGGGATTGAATGGGTGATTATATTTTATTAAATTTATAAAGAGCATGTTTTATAATAGCACTATATCAGACATATTATTTTAACTATATCATAAATGCTTGCGAACTGTAGCTATTATAGTGTCACCACTTATTGACTTTTGCATAAACCTGTTATGTGATAAGTTACATTTTTTCCCATCATACCTAGCTGACACATAGTAAACAATACTTCCACATTCTTGAACTGCTATACATAGACTGAGCTTTTAATTTGCTCAGGGGTTATAGTAGAGTGAATTAGAACTGTTGTCAAATCTTTTTCTCTAAGGTTAACTTGGGAAAAAAAATTTTATAACAAAATCTTTACAGTACTTTGGAAACAAGACTTTTATATTGACTTGATTTGAGTCCTATACTACTTTTATAGATTCCCAGGAGGAAAATTTCCCTACCTCCAGGGAAAATGATGGCCATTCTTAACAACCCTACTGGTTTGAAACAGTTGAATTATTAAACTATTAGACTAGGATTCATATTGTTATAATTTTCAATCATATTCTTACTAAACATGACAAAATTAATATGGGCCATATTCTGTAATAAAGGTGTAAGGGTATATGAACCTTATGCAGCTATTAGAATAAAACCTCAAACAAGGAACTTACATGTTTTAATTTTCTTCCTTAAAAATTCAAAATTCTCACCTAAACCTTTACTCTAAATGTGTACAAGTTAACAAATTAAGCAAGTTATGACTAATGAAACCAGTTTTCCCTCTAATATAATTGGTAGGAATCCCATTCCATTCTATAGACATATTTTTATTAATTTATCACAAAAGCAATGCTTTTATTATCTTGTTAGCTTACAGTTAAAAAAAAAAAAGTCCATGGACAGAACTTTTTTGAAAGTAGATAAATAGAAAGATGGAAATTTTCTTAATAAGAAAATGGACCCATACTCTCCCCTATCCCATATGCCCTACCTCTGATATGGAGTATCTTACATGTGGTTTTAATAATGGTTAGTTATATTTAGCTAAAAGAAAAATAATATTCTGGTAACTTTATTTTAGTCTGCACTTTATAAATCACTTCAATTTAATTCAATTTGATTATAATGTCAAAATTTCAAACAGAACATGTATAGTGACACACACACATATATTCACTGATTTTGAAGGGGCTATAATGTAGAAAGAGAAGAATTGTCATTACCAGTTAGCAGCAATCACATACACATAGAGTCAAAGATGAGGGAAAACTCAGGTTGGCAAAGTTCCATTAGAATCAAATGGACTTTGACTGATGCTTACAAACTTGAGTCCTTTATTCATTTTATATCCTGAAAAGCTGGACCTTAAAGATATATGTAGCATTTAGTTAGCATGTAGCATTTTTATATTAGCCATAATAAAAAAGCATTTCTTAAACTCCCTTAAAACCTCAAAAAGATTGAACCCATGAAGTCCCAAGTTTTCCATTCTGTGAACATAGTAAATATTCAAATATTATTTCAAAGTTATTGTTAAGTGGCATATTTGTTCTATTTTGAGTTTTTAGAGGTGTTCCCCATCTGGGACAATGGGACAAAATGGGTTAAAATGGAATTAATAGATTTACCATAGAAAATTGAAAGGTTCATAGATTTTAAATATTTGAGATGTGCTTTGCATAAATTATTTGACTTTTTTTGAAATCTTGACACTTTGAAAAAGGACCTTTTACATCTGGCTCCCTCATAAAAATGGTGTTCAGCAGATTGCGTGTGTTCTATTATAGGTTCACTACTGTGATAAACAAAGTGGCAAAGAATATGTGACCTGTCTGACCTTAGCCCCTGTGCAGATGACTTTCCATGCTATTGGAAGCTCCGTTGAAGCCAGCCATGACCAGGTATAATATGCCACTGCCATCTTGCTGCATTATGGCCCCACTGAGAAATTGGAGGCCAGCAGAAGGGAAGCTTATGTGCACACATACAGCTTTGCTTTCCGTCATATATTATCTACTAGCACCATTTGCTAGATGTTTGAAAAATCAAAATCGTTTGGTTGGGAAATATATTTTAGGGGATTTAAATGATTTTAGGCTTTTTTGTTTGCAATTCATTATTAAATGTAGAATTCTCTTATAACAAATAATTTCCCTATATACTCTTTTAATCTTTAATAATTACATATGAGAGGCACAATCAATGAAGCAGCATAGATATTACTGGAGTCTCATGTTTTTTTGGTTCTGTTAGAGAACAGTTTTGTATAATATTCATAAAATAATCATGTGAACATTCAGAACCATCAACTTAGTCCCATAATTTGGGATATTACTGAAATGAAGTGCCAGTGTCATTGTTTTTACTTTTAAAGTTTTATTTCTGAAATCAAGCTGAAAATCTGAAAAGTATATTATTTCTTAATAAACATTATACTTTGGTTTAGATAGCTGCTTGAGAACATCCTATTTACAAGAGAGTATGTATTTTCAATGAAAATAATCATCGCATAGTCTAATGCACAGATTATTGTATGACTATCCTGCTATGCTTTCTAAATGAACAGTATACAGGACAAGCATTACCCACTTCCATATCCATTTCACTAAATTTGAGGACTTCTATTAGTCTTCTGACTAATCTTCCTTCTTCCAAGTAGTGCCTCTTGCATTGAGGGAGTAAAAGAACATAATAGTGCATTTTCTTAAGCTCATGATTTATCATTGTCCAACTCAGAGCAAAATCCCACTAAGGGTATGCCTCCCAGTGCCCAATATCTCTGACCTTGTAGGTTTCCAGTCATTATTTTCTTGATTAGTGGGGAAATAATGGGTATTCAGAAAAGAGCAGCTAATTTGTTGCCAGAAAACCTAAGTTTTAGGAATTAATCATGGTCAAAGTTAACTGCATTACCTGGATGGATTCTATCACTTTGTTGTGACTCAGCTTCCTAGAATACTAAATGAGGGAGTTAGATTAGATGACATAAGATCCATCCCATTGCTCCCATTTTATGATTCTGTGACTGATATTACTGCTCCCATTTAAATGAACCTAACCAAAAATAAATAGGTATAGCATGGTCTAGAAAATAGCTTGAGATCACTCCAGTGCTTCTCAACATTTTTATTATACCAGTGTTTGCCCTAGCACAGAAGACAATACTGAGGGGATCTGAGGGGTATAACTTAACTCACTGACATGAAGTAATACATTTCCCTGTATACAACTATAATTTAGCTATATGATATGTGCTAAGGATACACGGTGAGAATGTTAGACATGGTTTCTGCTCTCATGGAACTTCCAGTCTGGTAAATTCACCCCTTTGAATATTTGGCAAGTACAGCTACTTCTCTGTCTATCTCTGTCTCCACTCATGGCAGAAACAAATGGCTTGAGCAAGTTGAGACACCCATCCTGCAAAGATCTTTTCTGAAGCATAACAAAGAATTGAAAGAGTACATTAATAACCCACAAATCTGAAAGGAACAACTCACAATTAGCAGAGGTAGCATGTTACTATAAAAGAGCCCTGGACTGGAATGGAGACTAGGATCAGATTTAGCTCTGCCATGAACAAGCTGTGGATATTCCCTCTTCACCTCTTTCGAACTTGACTGGTTCAAGTTTGTGCCAAGTCCATGTGCTAGAGAACTAAATATCCAGGGCTACTGTCAGCTCTTAAGGCACCTTTACAAATCAGAAAAACAGTTCTTCCCGAGGGCTGCCATCCAAAGGAACTTTTTTTTTTTTTTGGTAATACACCACAATAACTAGTGTAAGCACTACTTCCTTGACAACCTATACAACTGTACCAAGTGGTGTTATGCTTCATCTATCTGAAATGTCAATTTTGCTCAATGGTAAGTAAATGAAGACATTTTTATGATAAAGTAAGTATAATTATGTTACAGATTACAAATTTTACATGGAGTTTTGAGATTTAAAAAAAAGAAACTTTCAGGAGATATGTTGATAATGGTTAAATTGAATAAATACATAACTGTATCCATGGCAGAAATGATTGCCCCTGCATCAAACACTAATTTGGTGGCTTCAGAGTTGCACAGTGGGGGATATTGGTGTGATCAGTGTGCCTCCCTTGTACTTAAATAGGTTCCTTGAGGAGAGGAGACACAAAGTAAATCTCTACTCACAACCTCTGGCTTTTCCACATCATGTTGCCACATTACCTGCTCCATCCTGAAGGCTGGCCTATCAAAAGTTACTCTCTTG
Organism: Sciurus carolinensis; assembly: GCF_902686445.1. Taxonomy (NCBI): domain Eukaryota; kingdom Metazoa; phylum Chordata; class Mammalia; order Rodentia; family Sciuridae; genus Sciurus; species Sciurus carolinensis. Next base: position 62,049,798 of record NC_062213.1, read on the forward strand.
TCATTCCAACAGATAAACTTGGTCTTAAGGAGGAACCACTAAATGCTTTTCAACAACTGATTTTTCAACGTGAGCGAACAGGAAAACATGTTAAAGCAAGAAAAGTTATAATAATTTAAAATGTTTCTAAATTCATTTTAATGCAATTGAACAAATTAAATTGATCTAAGAAAAAAAGTATATGTAAGATTTAGAGGCAGTCCTTATGAAACTTAACATGTTCTTATCTATTTAAAAAATGAAATGGAGAAATGAAAGACCTTTCTCATCTTGAGCCTCTATGGTTTATCTTCTTGTTTTTGTAAATTTAAATCAAGGAATTCAGTGCAGTGGGAACTGAATATATTATTCAGCGCATTCACCCACTGCATTAAAAGTAACAGGGAAGAGACAAACGAAATTTCTCTATCAAAGGTTAATAGTTATGCTAAATGCTCAGGGGAAAGATTCAATACCATCTGTATCCTAAAGATATTAAAATTTATGGTACTCTTAATTTTCCATCTCCCCCTACCCAACCTGCTGCTCCCTCCTCCCCTGTCTTTACCTTTCCCCCATCTTGGTAAATGGCCCCCACCTTCCACCTTGTTGCTCTGGTCATCCTTGAAAGCATCCTCTGCTCCTCTCTCCTGCAGCATGCTACACACAGTCCCAGCAGCTCTTTCTGTAATTCACTATCAGCTGCTTCATCAGGTCCTCAATTGTTGCCATATTAATTTGTCACTATTATTTTTAACATAGGCAACTACAGTACCTCTAAAGTAGCTGCTTGTTTTTCTACTTTTTTTCCCATTCTGGTCTTTTGTACAATAGCCAAAATTATTTTTAACTTAATCAGATCATAATATTCAGTTGTTTCAAAGCTTTGAATGGGACTGGGGATATAGCTCAGTTGTTTAAGTGCTTGCCTAGCATGTTCAAGGCCCTGGGTTCAATCCCCAGCACCACCAAAAAAAAAAAGAAAAAAAAAAAACTTAAGATCAAACCTTTGAATGGCTTCCCTTCCTACCTACTATTAAAAGGCAAAATTTTAGACGTGGCATACAAGCCATTCTGTGGTTTGACTTCCTCCCTTTCTTCAGTCTCAGTGCCTGCCCTTCTGCTCATTGACTGTGTCACAGTGTCATGGGCCTCGTGGCCTGTTACATGATGGTAAGTGAAAGAAACCACTCAAAAGCTACATACTGTAGATTCCATTTACACAACATTCTGGAGAAGGCAAAACTGTAGGAATAGGAGACAGCTGAGGGGTTGGCAGGGGCTGAGAGTATAGAGAGGGATTGAGTAGATTATGTCATGAGGGAATTTTTCAGAATGATGGAAATGTGCCATATTAAGACTATGCATTTTTCTGACTCACAGAACTGTACTTAAAAAGATCAAATTTTACGGTTTGTAGATAATACCTGAAAAAAACATAATTTTAAAGGAAAAAAAGCTGGGTTCATTGCTTTTATCAGTTACTCATACAGCACTGACCCCAAGGAAATGTAGAAGGCTGACATCTTCTTGCTTCTTCATTCTCTGATATGTTGGTTCCATTCTGGAATGCCTGACTGAGAGCCCCTCTAAATGCTAGCCCTAGTAAGATCTGCTTCAGACTAACTAGAATGATGATCATTTTGAGTCAGAGTTTCTTATTTGGAAACTAAACTCTCAATTAGACAGTCAATTCAGGCTGCAGGTCCCCATGGTGTCTGGGTGTGAATGTTCTACATTTGTCCTGTTCATCACAACGTGGATGACATTAGAAATTCACATTCCTTTAGAATGTTTAGTTGTTCAGAGCAAAAACAAAGTTTGAATTTCCACAATTATTTATACGATAACTAGGTATTAACTTTAGTGAGCAGGTGTGTCAGTACTTCACTAGACACTGGAATCTATAAAGATAAGGGGGATTCTAGCCTTAGTCCTTGGTGAGTCAGTTGTCTTGTGAAACTTAAAAAATTTGGTGTTTTCAAGGACATCCTTATTGGTAAGTTGAGTAAAAAACACAGTGAGCTGGTGAGGGATCTGATCAGTATTTTTCAGTGTAGCCTATATTGAAAATTAAAGTTATCTTGGTTAGTGTATGTTATTAAAACATAATTCTTAGTAATAGAAAAGTTTTGGGAGTCTCATAGCTTGGTATAATTCGCCAAGTATGTTATTCTTTACTTTCTCTTTCTGGGGGTTACTCTTTCTGCACCTTTCTTCATCATCAGGAAATGTTACTGAGTATCTTTTCCTGTCTCCTCTAATTACATCAGTCACCTTCTCATTATAGCCCCCAAATCAGAACCTTTCCTCCCTTTGCTTTCTTTTTATTCATCTTCATTCAGATTTCATCATCAATCTCCAGTCTCACAAAGATTGGGCAAAAATGCTTTACCCTAGTTTCTAGATAATAGTTTTACTGCTCTCTACCTTATTGTGTTCAGGTTAGTTTTGACTTACTTGCTTCACATAAATAAAAGAGTGAGTTAGAAAATCAGTCACTTAACCAAGCACTAACTAACTTTAAGTGTAACATGTATATTAATATTTATTGTAATCTGAATTCTAGTCAACAAAAGTAAGATTCTAACAAGTGACACATTAACCATATTACTTGGAATTTTAAAAAATCAACAATTCTACAAGAAAATAAACAAGAATCAACTTTACATATTGTGCATCTGTCATGTGCTGGGCTCTCTACATTATTTTGCTTGTTTATTTATTGGTGTGCTGGAGATCAAACCCAAGGTCTTCAGCATGCTAGGCAAGTGCTCTACCATTGAGCTACATTCCCAGCCCAGATATTTTGCTTATTTCTTGCAATTACTAAAATGAGGTATAAACTGTAGCAGTTGTGTATTTGCTTCATTTACTGTGCATCTTCAAGGGTTTGTGTCCAAATTAGTGAAATCAAACTGAGTGGTTCCTAGTGGGTATACTTTGACTAGGATTCCAGTCAGACCTCTAGATAAAGGGATGGCCATTAAGTGAAATAATTTGCAACTCTAGTGGGTATTTGATTCTACTTTTGATTAATTAAGTTCTCCTCATAAGTTGTTTTCTCTTTTCCCCAGGGTAATTATGCCATAAAGTCTTATACTGATATTTTAAAACTCAAAGATAGATAGAGAAAGCCTTCCCACATCACAACCACATATTCATTTATAGGATGAAAATAAATTGAGTTTCTAAGAAAATTAGAATGACTTATATTTGGTAGAACTTATTAGGTAAATTAGTGAGAAAAATAGAATGTTTGGCCAAGAAAGCTTTCTCTGATGGTGGCCCTCTAAGGATATTTTTTTGTGAAAGGATCCCAGGCCTTCCAAATGTTGCCCTTGAAGTATTCATGTACTCTGAGTACATACATGTAGCTATCCTTAGGAATCCATCATATATCTCCATTAATCCTTTTACTGTCTATTCATAACCTTTAATTTTTCTAACCTTTCATATCCTTTTGTGTCCTAATTAAACAATTCAAGTCCCAGGAACTGTCTTTCCTGATTCTAGTATCTGCCATATAGTAAACAAACCAGTATTCACTGAATAATGTTGGTGACTGCATTCCCCAGAATCTAAAGAGGCACAGACATCATAGATTCTAGCAACAATTATTCAAGACAATTACAACTTTTTGTTAAAGCAAAATATACTTGTGACCCCACATCATCATCCTAGAGATAGCTGCAGTGGTATTCATTGTATTGCACAGATGCAGTGTAGATTTTGAACTTTGGCTGCTTCTGCAGGTCCACATATTCAGCCACAGAGCTGAGTGCTATGGGGTGTGAAGAACTGGGTATTGTTACTGCAGCTTCTAGGAGGTCCTGGAGCTGCCAGGATTTGAAATATACCTTGAGTTTTGCTTACTTTTTATGAATTCAGGGTGCCAAAATAGATATATTAAAAAGGCAAATGAACTTTAATGTTTATTTTGGGAAGGTGCTTTCTTGTTGATTTTTATATTTCAAAAATACTTCTGTCAGGAGCTTATCCCTTTATTAGAGAAAAAAAATTTCTGCTGCTGACTTTTAAGTTTATAAATTTTCCACTTTAAGTTAAGGAATTTAATATCTTAAAATAAATTAGAGCAGGGCAACTCACCAGTAACAACTTCTTGCCACTGGATAGATATTATTTATTGATAGACTGGAACAGAGATCAGCATAGGTAGCCTAAAGGCCAAGTCTTTTCTGCTACCCAAACTAAGAATGGCCTTTACATTTTGAAATGATTGAAAAAAAAATAAAAAAGAATATTTCATACATGTAAAAATACAGAATTCAAAGTTTATTCCCCATAAATATATTTATTGGGACACAGTTACACCATTGATGTAGATTTTGCTTGTGGCCACTTCCACACTTTAGAGGCAAAACCACGTAGTTAGGGTAGAGACCTCATTGACTGCAATGCCTAAAATATTTACTACTTGCCCCTTTATAGAAAATGTTTGCCAATTCAGTCCTAGGCTTAAAAGGAGGAAACATGAAGCTTTTGTGTTTTATAGCAAATGTTAGGTTAAACATGGTCATTCAGAGTTCATTCTCTTTCAGAAAAGAGCCAGTTTCCTTGAAATATCGCCTGTATTATAGCAGAATAAGACTTGAATGTGGATTTTGGATTTATTTACAGAGAAAACCATTTTTATTCTCTAAGGGAATAATAAGTAAGTCTGTCTTCATTTTCATCAGAGCATTGAAAGAAAGTTTGCTTGTAGCAAAGGTTACTTTTGTCTCCTTGCTGAAATCCCATTTAGAAACACTGTAAAACTGGATTTTTTAAGTAATAGGGAATATTCATTTGTTTCTCTAATGATCTTTCATTTCTTTCATTTCAGATATATAAGCAGTTTCCAGAAATAACAGTGAATTATAGGAGAAGGTAGTGGGAAGATTGAATATTATGTATTTTATAACTGACTCATAATTTCATTTATGCTTAGTACAGCATGACCACATTTCTAAGAGGTTGCATATATCCAATGATATTGTGCTCACAAGTGACTTATTAATTTGAGCTATAAAATAATTTTGGACTATAGTCAAAACCCACGAATTTACTCATTACTTTCTTTTCCCACATATTTTTTCCTTGGAATGATGAATAACACCTATTTTAATCAGCAAAAAGTGTGAAATTCTAGGTATAAAACCTGACTTTTTCCAACTACACTTCAAAAAAAAGACTTTTAGTGTGGTTATGTAATCCATACCTCAGCATAACTATAGATCAGTGTTTTGCCACAGTTTACCTTTTTAAAAATAATTTCATGTTCATGATATTGTAAGTCACAAAGTATAAATAGAACTTAAAACTTCTCTAGACTCTCTAATAAGTTTGTCAGTTTTGGACCTGCACAAATGACTTCTACTGTCATTAATTCTTTAATTTTTAAATCAGTATTCTAATTCTTAATGTACCCTTTATATTAAAAATATTTAGGTAGGAATTTAGTGTTCTTACTATTCTACATGCCTCTATGTTTGATGTTGGTTTGAAGATCACTGGGGAAATATTCTGAAAACCTTTTTGTGAAGAGTTCACACTAATGAATCATAACCAGATACATTATTAAACCAATAAATACCATATGTATATAATTGGCTAATGGATGTGAAAGTTAGAGTGGAAAACTGTTGCCTATATAGACTTTTTTAAAGTGACGATCAATGGAATATAGATCCCTGGGCCACAGATTTGAGAGCATTATTGCCCACTGGAGGTCACTTTTACAACCTAAAGAGTATTACCTTCCTCATAAATTCAAATTATGGTGTTGTGCATGATTTATTACCCTATTTAAAACTGAAAAACAGTAACCTCCTCTCCCCTAGCAATACACCTTCAATTAAGTCATGCCTCTCCCCATATCCAAAATTCCTTTTTGAACAAACAAGTTAGTTACTGCTTATATTTTAAATTTTTCAGTATTATTCTTTCATTGCTAATAGTTATTTGGCATGCTCTCTTTGTCTCTGTGTTGGCAGTTTTTGCCATTTCAGATCACATATTTTAAAAATACCCTTCATTAATTGGCTTCTCTCTGCATCTTCTAGAGGGAAGGCATTTTTAAACCCCCAAATATTTACCATAAGTAGAATTAAATCACCAGGGGCAAAGTAGTGATTAAAAAAAAAATGTATTCTGTTGCTTTTCCTAGATGGAACAGAGAAATGCTACCAGTAAACCCAGATCAGTCACTACTGTTTGATAAGAAATATCACTGCTCTACCAAGACTCACACCTGGGGCTGGGGTATAACTTAGTGGCAGAGTGTGTGTTTAGCATGCATGAGTCCCTGGGTTTAATCTCTAGTATCAAAACAAAAAATGACTCACACTTAAATTTTTGACTTTACAGGACCAATGTGTTGCTTGGCTTCTTCTTGATTCTCCTACCCTCACTAGAGACAGAGGTCATTCCTTCACATAGGTGCCTGACATATAAGGTAGTCTATGTAAAGGCAGTTTCTTATAGGAAGCATATAATAAGTTTTTGCCTTGGGGAGAAGGTTGCATGGCACTCAGAGTCTCCTTGTTGCTGATACCTTTCTACTTCCTAGTTGATTGTTTCCTGGGTTCCTTACCTAAATTTTTCTTTACTATTTGGGTGATCTTTCTACTTGCCTTGAACACTGACGCCTGTTTACTTTCCTAGGTTCTGCCCTGTTGATTTGCCTTGACCTACAAGTTCTTTTTAATTCTGTGATCTTGTGCTGCCAACCTGATGCTTTATGTTGACTTCTGACAATTTACTGTTCTTGTCTAATCTAACCTTTCAAAAAACTATTCTCATATTACTCCTCAAAACCCTAACTGCCCAAGATTGACAGAATTCCATTTTATTGATATTGCATTCTATAGCATGATAAAACTGCTGGCAAAACTGGTAATTCTTGTGTACCCTGATTATTATACCAGATGTTAAAATATTTGAATACCTTCATACTATTTGGTAAACAGCTGCTGCCTCATTTTTACCCCCTGATATCATGGCCTCATGTCCCAGACCTCTGGGACCTTCCTACTATCTAGGAACTGTTGGGTCATTACTTGGCCCAGCAGCTCTCAGGACTTTTGTTGTTGTTGTTGTTGTTGTTGTTATCTAGTTCTATTGATTGGTTTTTGTGCCATATGCACATTAAGATCAACTCTGCTTTCAGGGGTATTATGTCAGTTAAGTTCTTGAAGAAAAGACTCCCAGAATAATCACTTTTAAGTATTTCTGAAAATTTCCTATGGAAATCAAGAAGCTTTTCAGTTTATTCATTTAGCAGTCATGTATTAAGCACCATTGTAAGTATGTATGTCCATCACCGCTCTGGATACTAAAAAGTATTTCCTATTTTATAAATAAGGTTATTTTATAAATAACCCAAATGGTTCTAAAAAATAAAGTCTTTAAAAAGAAAAAAAAAGGGGGGGGGGCTGGGGAGATAGCTCAGTTGGTAGAGTGCTTGCCTTGCAAGCACAAGGCCGTGGGTTCAATCCCCAGCATCCCCCCCACAAAAAAAAAAAAAAGTTGGACAAACAAAAAAATACATACCAAAAAAATTGAGGACCAATTGCAAACTTTGTGTCAGAAATAGTTTAAAATCTGTAAATACATAAATATTGAAAGGCTATGGAATATCAGAGTGATCAATAACAGAATAATTCATTTGATTAAGCTTCTTTTAGGAATCGATGGACCAGAAATTATAAGGTTATTCCACATAGGGCAACAACATGAGAAAAGATAGAAGCATGGAAGTTGGCAAAAGAATATGTGGGGAAAGAAAAACTCAGCTTAGTAGGAGCTCCTGGACTAAATGATGCCTCATGAAATTAAGAAAATTAAGCTTAAGCAGAGTAACTTAAAAGCTACTCTAGACAGTATGAAATTAATGTTCTTTGCAGCAGAGAGCCATTCTTTGGTCAGGAATTAGGATTATGACTAGGATGGTATCTGTACGATCAGTCTGGAAGCCAGATGCAGGAGTGACAGTGATGGGGAGGATGACTTCATCCCAGTAGTTCAGGAACGGGTGCTGATTACCTTGATGGATATAACCCTGAAAATGGCAACAAAAGCAGCAGATTTTCCAGAGAGACATTCAGAGAATTGACAGGCTTTGGTGACCAGCCGAGTATGAAAGAATGAGAGCAATTAAAAATAGCTCTAAAGGCAAACTATGAAAAGGGCACAGTGAGAGCTGGGCAAATTCTCTTTCCAAAAAGCAACAATAAAACTGAATAAAATTGTCAAAAACAGCAAATTTAGGACTCTGGAAATTAATAAAAGACATTTACCAAATTGAGAACCATTTATTTATTAAAAAAAAATAATAATAACCCTACTGCACTGAGGTAAGAAAAGTAGGGTTTTGTGGTGGCCCTAATGGGGTATGTTCTTCTCCACCTCTAGACTCAGCAAAGTAGTTCTCAAGGTCAACAAAAGCCATACAACCTAGGAGTTTCACTGAAGGAGTGGCCTTACTTGACATAAAGTAGAATGTGAAAAGGCCTGCACCAATCAGTGTGATTAACAGTAGCAAACAAACAGGAAAAGTTAACTAAAAGTTTGGTGAGACTAAGGTTACAGTCTTGGTTGGAACCAATAGTGAACCAGTAGACTAGTCATAAATTTATCAGGGAGATTTGGGAAATGACACAGTGTGACTGAGCCTTGATAAACTCAATGTGTGTTCCTGGCTGACCAAAAGGCTTCATAGATGCACAGAAGAGATTAGAGGGGCTCAAACTATCATATACTTTGGTTAACTGAAATTCTGCACACATGCTGAGGAGATGCAGAAGGACCTGGCAGAAACTAAATGCAAAGAAAGCCTGGAAAACTACCTGAATTTGAAGCGACCCCCAACCTAAACACAGATCCATTTGCAGAGGGTAGAAACTTTACTGGCTTACTGCTGTTTGAGCAGAATTGGTAACCAATCATTGGTTGACCTGTGAACTATGCATACATAGAATGACCCCTTAGGAAACCAGGCTTAAAATTTTAAAAACTGAGTAGAGATACAAGAAGTTGTACACCATGAGGAAGATGGATTCCACAGATTTAGTCCAGGAATATTAGTAAACAAGAAAACCATAGCAAGAACAACCCTGAGGGGAAAACATTAAAATCCACAGTTTTACAATATTGTATCTAAAATCCCAGTTTTCAATAAAAAGTTAGAAGATATGTAAAGAAAGAAAAGGATGATCAATACTCAGAGGGAAAAAGTAGTTGTGAACTCTTTTTGAATGGGTCCAGATGTTGTCCATTCAAAGGCTTTGTTAATAGACAAAGACTTTGAAGCAGTTGTAATAACCAAAGGAAGTACCAAAAACTACACTTAAAGAATTAGAGGAAGGTATAGCAACAACAGCTCAACAAATAGAGAATCTCAGTACAAAGACAAAAATTAATAAAAATATCAAAAGAAAACTGGAGTTGAAAAATACAATAACTGAAATGAAAAAGTCACTAGGGTGACTAACAGATTCAAGATGATTAAAGAATCCATGAACTTCAAGATAAATCAAAAGGCATTATCTAGTTGGAATAACAGGAAAAAAAAAGAATAAAAAAGGTGAACAAAGCCTCAGAAACCATACAACGGCATCTACCTATAAAAAGGATTATCAAGTAACATATAAAAAGGATTAAACATCCTTATCAAGTTAGTTTAACATGCAAAATTCAGTTACTATCTATGCTATTTCATAGAAGAGATAACCCTCATGAAAATCTCGATAGACACAGAAAAAGTTTTGACAAAATTCAACAATCATTTCTTATAGAAAACCCCAAACACTCTAGAAGTAAAAGATAACTTCCTTAACTTGATAGAGAGGACCTACAAAAATACCTACAGCTAATCTTGTCCTACTGGCGAAAGACTGAATGCCTTCTCCCTAAGACTGGGAACAAAGCAAGGATGTCTGCTCTCACTACTGCTGAACATTGTACTAGAGATTGTAGCCATGTGATATGGCAAAAAACAGGAGATAGAAATAAAGAAGGAGGGAGAGAGAAAAAGAATATGAGCAAAACATGAAGTATGTAGTTTGGAAAGGAAAAAGTGGATGTCTTAATTTCAGATGGCATGATCCAGTACATAGAAAATCCTAAGAAATACACAACTCCCCCCCATTAGAACTAATAAGTTTAGTACAGTTACAGACAGGATTGAATGTACAGATCAATTGCAGATTGATGCAAAAATCAACTGTATTTCTATATACTAGAAATAAATAATCAAAAAGTGAAATTAAGAAGACCTTTTGTTCATAATAGTGTCTGAAAGAATAAAACACTTAGGAATCAGTTTAAACAAAGAGGTACAAGACTTATACATGGAAAAATGTAGAACACTGATGAGAAAAATCAAATGTCTAAATACATGGCAGGCATTCAGTATTCGTGGATCAGAAGGTTGCTTGTTGTTAAGTTAATGGAAATATGGAGAGCTCAGAAATTTTGAAAAGGAAGAACAAAATTGAAAGACTTATACTACCCAATTTCAAATTTTATGAAAAAACTACACTAATTAGTGGCATAAGGATAGACAGTAGATTAGTGGAACATAATTGAGTTTGGAAATGAACCTTTCTGTTTTTTTCATTCATTTTTAAAAATTTTTATTTTTATTGTAAAAATGTGATAACTCTTGTTTCTCTGTACATGAAGTAGAGGCATACCATTTGTGTAATCATACATTTACCTAGGGTAATACTTTTTTGATTCATTCTGTTATATTTTCCTTCCCCCCACCCTTCCAACCCCCCTTTTCCCTCTATACAGTTCCTCCTTCCTCCATTCTTACCCCCCTTCCACCCCCCATTTTGTGTCATCATCCACTTATCAGTGAGATCATTCGTTCTTTGGTTTTTGACATTGACTTATCTCACTTAGTATGATATTCTCCAGTTTCATCCATTTGCCTGCAAATGCCATAATTTTATTATTCTTTATGACTGAGTAATATTCCATTGTATATATATATACCACAGTTTCTTTATCCATTCATCAGTTGAAGGGCATCTAGGTTGGTTCCACAATCTGGCTATTGTGAATTGAGCAGCTATGAACATTGATGTGGCTGTATCTCTGTAGTATGCTGATTTTAAAACCTTTGGGTATAGGCCAAGGAGTGGGATAGCTGGGTCAAATGGTGGTTCCATTCCAAGTTTTCTAAGGAGTCTCCACGCTGCTTTCCAGAGTGGCTGCACTAATTTGCAACCCCACCAGCAATGTATGAGTGTACCTTTTTCCCCACATCCTTGCCAACACCTATTGTTGCTTGTATTCTTGATAATCATCATTCTAATTGGGGTGAGATGGAATCTTAGGGTAGTTTTGGTTTGCATTTCTCTTATTACTAGAGATGTTGAACGTTTTTTCATATATCTGTTGATAGCTTGTAGATCTTCTTCTGTGAAGTGTTTGTTCATTTCCTTGGCCCATTTGTTGATTGGGTTATGTGTATTCTTTGTGTAGAATTTTTTGAGTTCTTTATATATTCTGGAAATTAGTGCTCTATCTGAAGTATGAGTGACAAAGATTTTCTCCATTCTGTAGGCTCTCTCTTCACATTGCTGATAGTTTCCTTTGCTGAGAGAAAGCTTTTTAGTTTGAATCTATCCCAGTTGTTGATTCTTGCTTTTATTTTTTGTGCTATGGGAGTCCTGTTAAGGAAGTCTGATCCTAAGCCGACATGTTGAAGATTTGGACCTACTTTTTCTTCTATAAGGTGCAGGTTCTCTAGTCTGATTCCAAGGCCCTTGATCCATTTTGAGTTGAATTTTGTGCAGGGTGAGAGAGAGGGGTTTAGTTCCATTCTGCTGCATATGGATTTCCAGTTTTCCCAGCACCATTTGTTGAAGTAGCTATCTTTTCTCCATTGCATACTTTTGGCACCTTTGTCTAGTATGAGAAAATTGTATTTATTTGGGTTTGTGTCTGTGTCCTCTATTCTGTACCATTGATCTACCTGTCTATTTTGGTACCAATACCATGCCATTTTTGTTACTATTGCTTTGTAGTGTAGTTGAAGTTCTGGTATTGCAATACCCCCTGCTTCACTCTTCCTGCTAAGGATTGCTTTAACTATTCTGCGTTTCTTCTTCCAGATGAATTTCATGATTGCTTGCTCTATTTCTGTAAGGTACATCTTTGGGATTTTAATTGGAATTGCATTGAATCTGTGTAGCACTTTTGGTAGTATGGCCATTTTGACAATATTAATTCTGCCTATCCAAGAACATGGGAGATCTTTCCATCTTCTAAGGTTTTCTTTAATGTCTTTCTTTAGTGTTCTGTAGGTCTCATTGTAGAGGTCTTTCACCTCTTTTGTGAGATTGATTCCCAAGTATTTTATTTTTTTCGAGGCTATTGTGAATGCGGTAGTTTTCCTAACTCCTCTTTCTGAAGTTTCATCACTTATGTATAAAAATGCATTAGATTTATGAACATTGATCTTATATCCTGCTACTTTACTGAATTCACTTATGAGTTCTAAAAGTTTTCTGGTGGAATTTCCTGGTTCCTCTAAATACATAATCAAGTCATCAGCAAATAGGGATAGTTTGAGTTCTTCTTTTCCTATTCGTATCCCTTTAATTTCCTTGGTCAGTCTAATTGCTCTGGCTAGAGTTTCAAGGACAATGTTGAATAGAAGTGGTGAAAGAGGGCATCCCTGCCTTGTTCCAGTTTTTAGGGGGAATGCTTTCAGTTTTTCGCCATTAAGAATGATATTGGCCATGGGCTTAGCATAGATGGCTTTTACTATGTTAAGGAGTGTTCCCACTATCCCTATTTTTTCTAGTGTTTTGAGCATGAAGGGGTGCTGTATTTTATCGAATGCTTTTTCTGCATCTATCGAAATAATCATGTGATTCTTGACTTTAAGTCTATTGATATGGTGAATTACATTTATTGATTTCTGGATGTTGAACCAACCTTGCATCCCTGGGATAAAACCCACTTGATCATGGTGCACTATCTTTTTAATATATTTTTGTATGTGATTTACTAAGAATTTTTGTTGAGAATTTTTGCATCAATGTTCATTAAGGATATTGGTCTGAAATTTTCTTTCCTCCATGTGTCTCTGTCTGGTTTAGGTATCAGGGTGATATTGGCTTCATAGAATGAGTTTGGGTGGGTTCCCTCCTCTTCTGTTTCATGGAATACTTTGAGGAGTATTGGAATGCGCTCTTCTTTAAAGGTTTTGTGGAACTCTGCTGAGAACCCATCTGGTCCTGGACTTTTCTTTGTTGGAAGGCTTTTGATGACTTCTTCTATTTCATTACTTGAAATTAAATTACTTGATGTATTTAATTTGTGTATGTCCTCCTGGTTCAGTTTAGGTAATTCATATGTCTCTAGAAACTTGCTGATGTCTTCAAGATTTTCTATTTTGTTGGAGTATAGATTTTCAGAATAGCTTCTAATTATGTTTTGTATTTCACTCGTGTCTGTAGTGATATTTCCTTGTTCATTCCAAATTTTAGTAATTTGAGTTTTCTATCTCCTTCTCTTTGTCAGTGTGGCTAAGGGTTTACCAATTTTGTTTATTTTTTCAAAGAATCAACTATTTTGTCAATTTTTTCAACTGTTTCTTTTGTTTCAATTTCATTGATTTCAGCTCTGATTTTAACTATTTCCTGTCTTCTACTACTTTTGGTGTTGCTCTGTTCTTTTTCTAGGGCTTTGAGCTGTAGTGTTACGTGGTTTTTTTGTTGATTTTTTTTTTTTTATTGAATGCACTCCATGAAATAAATTTTCCTCTAAGTACTGCTTTCCTAGTGTCCCAGAGATTTTGATATTATGTATCTCTGTTCTCATTTACCTCTAAGAATTTTTAAATTTCCCTTCTGATGTCTTCTGTTATCCATTCATCATACAATAACTCATTACTTATTCTCCAGGAGTTGGAGTAGTTTGTTTTTTATTCTGTCATTATTTCTAATTTCAATCCATTATGATCTGATAGAATACACGGTAGTATCTCTATCTTCTTGTATTTGCTAACATTGCTTGTGGCATAGAATATGGTCTATTTTAGAGAAGGATCTGTGTGCTGCTGAGAAGAAAGTATTCGTTCTTTGTTGGATGGTATATTCTATATATGTCCATTAAGCCTAAAGTAGTGATTATGTTATTGAGATCTATGGTTTCTTTGTTCAATTTTTGTTTGGAATATCTGTCCAGTGGTGAGAGAGGTGTGTTAAAATCATCTAGTATTATTGTGTTATGATCTATTTGATTTCTGGAATTGAGAAGGATCTGTTTGATGTACATGGATGAACCACTGTTTGGGGCATATTTATGATTGTTATGTCTTGCTAATTTATGCTTCCCTTAAGCAGTATGAAATGTCCTTCTTTATCCCTTCTGACTATCTTTGACTTAAAGTCCACATTATCTGATATGAGGATAGATACTCTGGCTTTTTTGCTGAGTTCATGTGCATGGTATGTTTTTTCCCATCCTTTCACCTTTAGTCTGTGGGTATCTCTTTCTATGAGATGAGTCTATTGCAGGCAGCATTTTGTTGGATCTTTCTTTTTAATCCAATCTGCCAGTCTCTGTCTTTTGATTGATGAGTTCAGGCCATTAACATTCAGGGTTATTATTGAGATATGATTTGCATTCCCGGTCATTTGGCTCATTTTGTTTTTTCGACATGACTTGGTTTCTTCTCAATTATTTGGCTATTCGTTTAGGGTAGTTCCTCCCTTTGCTGATTTACATCATTGTATTTCATCTCTTCCTCATGGAATATTTTGTTGAGAATGTTCTGTAGTGTTGGCTTTCTTTTTGTAAATTCGTTTAGCTTTTGTTTATCATGGAAGGATTTTATTTCATCATCAAATCTGTAGGTAAGTTTTGCTGGGTATAAGATTCTTGGTTGGCATCCGTTTTCTTTCAGGGCTTGAAAAATGTTGTTCCAGGTCCTTCTAGCTTTTAGGGTCTGGGTTGAAAAATCTGCTGATATCCATATTGGTTTGCCCCTGAATGTAATTTGATTCTTTTCTCTTGCAGCCTTTAAAATTCTGTCTTTATTTTATATGTTAGGTATTTTCATTATAATGTGCATTGGTGTGGGTCTATTGTAATTTTGTATATTTGGAGTCCTATAAGCCTCTTGTACTTAATTTTCCATTTCTGGGAAATTTTCTGATATTATTTCATTGAATAGATTGTTCATTCCTTTGGTTTGTTTCTCTGTACCTTCCTCAATCCCAATAATTCTTAAATTTGGCCTTTTCATGATATCCCATAATTCTTGTAGATTCTGGTCATGATTTCTTACCATCTTCTCTGTTGGTCAACTTTGTTTTCAAAATTAAATATTTTGTGTTTAATGTCTGAGGTTCTGTCTTCCAGGTGTTCTATTCTATTGGTTATGCTTTCTATGGAGTTTTTAATTTGGTTTATTGTTTCCTTCATTTCAAGGATTTCTTTCTGTTTTTTTTTTTTTTTTCAGTATCTCTAACTCTTTATTGAAATGACCTTTTGCTTCCCACATTTGCTCTTTTAACTGTTGAGTGGTGCAATCATTCAGAGTCTGCATTTGCTGTTTCATCTCCTCATTTGCTTCTCTGATCATTTTAATTATGTACATTCTGAACTCCCTTTCTGACATTTCTTCTGCCATGCTGTCATTGGATTTTATCGTTGTAGCATCTAGGTTTGTTTGGGACATTTTCTTCCCTTGTTTTCTCATATTGGTCAGGTATCTACCCCTGTAGTAGTGAAACTCTGAGATATTGCAGATTTCCTCTGTTAGCTTATAGTGTCCCTATAGATTTCCAATAAGTCACCTGCTAGCCTTCAGCAGCCTGAAGTCTTGGAGGAAGTTGATAATGCAGTGATACAGAAGGAAGTTGCCCCTCTAGGGGTGGTGGCCTTCAGGTGGGGTATATTTCCTGCTGGTGGGCAGAGGTGCCTCCACTTGTTGACTGATAGTCAGTCTAAAGGGGGACTAGACTGTGGGCTGGGGCGTGGCTGGTCTGGGCCTATGTCTCTGGTTCTACCACCCTGGTGGGAAAGCCTCACCTGGCGGGGAAGACTCACCCAGTGGGGATGTCTCTCTGGGCAGCTCTCCTCCGAGAAGTTCCCTTTGGCCCACAACTACCACCTGGGCTAGGCAGCCCTCCTCTGCGATGTTCCCAGGGGTCTGAACCTACCTCCTAGACCAGGGAGCCTCACCCTGTGATTGAGAATCTCACTGGGCAGCTCCTCTGCGATGTTCCCTAGGGCCCAGAACTACCACCTGGTCTGGGGGACCTGGCCCTGTGAGGGACTCTTTCTCTGAGTGACCCTCCTCTACGATGTTCCCTGGGGACTGGACCTACTGCTCAGGCCTGGGACCCTCGCTCTGCGCTGAAGCCTCTTGCTGGGTGGTCCTCCTCTACAATTCTCCCGGGTCTGGGTTCCCGGCTCCAGCGGAGGAGTTTCACTGGGCAACTCTACTCCACGAAGTTCCCTGCATTCCGGGACTGCTGACCTATCCAGGGAGCCTTGCCCAGTGGGAGAGACTCACCTGGTGGCTCTGAGTTAGTCCCGAGTCTCTCAATACCTCCTCTTCTTGAATCCTGAGTCCTGTCAAAGGACCTCAAGTCTCCTGTAGGTGCCTCAGGAAGGGAGCCGCCCTTCTGATGATGATGGCCACACCCTCAGGCATAATTCAAAATGCCTGCACCAGCCCCCAAAGAAGCTGGGGAACTCCAGCGAGGGTGTGCTGAGTCAGCACAGAGGCAAGTGCAGTGTCCCTCAGCAGTAGGTCTAGGACATACAAAGGGTGCCTACATGTAATAAGGAGGTAACTCAATTAAAATGCATGTGACATAAATAATTTCCTAAAGAAAATATACAGTTGGCTAGTAATCATCTGAGAAGATGCTCCGTGCATAGCCATCAGAGAAATGCAAAGTAAAACACCCACAGTAGCATATAATTTTACACCCAGTAAGATAACTATAACCAAAATGGCAGATAATAGCCAATGTTGGTGAAATTATAGAGAAAGTAGTGCTTTCATGGATTGCTTGTAGGAATGTATAGCTACTTTGGAAAATAGTTTGGGAATTTCTTAAAAATAAAATCCAATTTATCACATGATTTATTAATTCCACCCCTAGATTACCAATCCAAGAAAAAATGACATGTTTATATCAAGAATTGTATATGAATTATTCATTATTCATAGTAGCTAAAAACTGGAAAAAACCCAAATGACCATCACCTGGTGAACGGGTAAACAAAATGTGGTGTATTCATACAAAGAAATAGTATTTTGGCAATAAGAAGGAATGAAATACAGAACCATTATGCGCTACATCCATGTTACAACATGGATGAACTTCAAAAACACAATAAATAAAAAACACCAGACACAAAAGACCACATATTTTCTGATTCCATTTATATGAAATTTTCAGAAAAGGCAAATTAGAGACAGATCAGCAGTGCCCTTGAGCTGGGAATGAGAGTAGGGGAACTGTTCATGGTGATAAAAATGTTCTAAGACTAGATTGTGGAGCTGCTCACACAACTTTCTAAATTTATTTAAACTATTCAATGGATGAACTTTAGGGCATGCATATTATACCTCAGTAAAACTGTTTAAAAATAGCTATATAAGTTTTCATTTTAAACTGTTCATGATAATGGAAGTTTTGATAAGCTCTGATTTATATGGGTCAGAAACCTTAAGGAATTTTCCAGCAGACTTTCTATGGGAATTTTTTTAAAAAATTTTGGACAAAGGTAAATTAGAAAAAAACAGATATTAACATGTATTTCCAGGACCAAGACCTAACAAATTTCTGGCAGCCCACAGCCCTCTTACTTGCCTGTGTACCTCAAGCTTGAGGACTTAGTCATGGTATTCTCTCTACCTCTCTTACCTCTTATTTCCAGTTTTCTTAGCTTTAGCTTTGTGATCTGCCTCAAATTTCTCATGGTCCTGACCCCACTTCCTGTTAATTATTATTGTTCCACCTAACTCTTGGTCATCATGTTTCCTCTTGCCCGGCCCAATAAACTGATCCTGACTTCTGATTGTTCCTTTTGCTTAACTTGTTTCATTAATTTTTACATACTTAAAAAAAGTTTTTCTGCCATTTTGGCCCTGGGCTAAAAATCATTAAACCTGCTACACTGTCTCACTTTGTTTCTTTTGGAGGATAGTGACTTCAGTTTTTGCCATATTAAATATCAATTCCAGAACAGATATTGGGTATATAGCTGAAGATTTGAAAAAGTAGGGATGAAGATGTAGATTTGGTCCCCACCTAGGAATGAGAAACAGGAATGAGCTAAAACATCAACCTTGTGAAAAACAAGAAAAGGTGATAGAGAATGATTGGAATCAAGGAAAAGGTTAACTTTTCCCCCCAAAATTGCAAATAATAAATGTATATCCAAAGGTTTTATTTTACCTTGAATTCTCTAGGTTAATTCATTGTACTGAAAACTAGCCACTTAAAAGTAAAGGCAATAAATATGAAACAGATCATTTTGGAGAAATTACTTACAGTTACAAAAGAAAAGTATGTTTGATCATTTTCTTATAAGAAGCCAATTGATGTGTTAAAGAGGACAACCACGCAAAACACAAAACCTGACAGTGAAACTGCCTCTCCCACTAGGTGGCAAAAGCAAGCTTCTGGAGAGACCAGACAGCCCCTCTCTCACACCCTGTGTTGTCCCTTATTCCTAAGTGTTGTGTCCATAAAACCATCACTTTGAAAATTTCACTTTATACTTTTGAAGTATATAGCCTGTGTACTCAAAATCTGTAATGTGAAGGAGGGCAAAAACACTTCGTGTTGATTTTGGGTAGCAATATGAATGTTTTGGGACATTTAGTATTTACAGAAAATAATAAACAGAAAATTACTGTGACCATTTTGACAATTTTGTCCCAAGAGTCTTTGGAAAGTTCAGCTATTGAATGCTGAGCTAAATGATGAATTCCATTTAGAATAAATTACTTAATAGATGGTAGGGACTATCAGAAGTCAATTTTAAACAGTTATCTGTAATTTTAAGTAGCTTTCCTCTCTGGACTTTCATGAATATAAAAAGTTTCTGGGGGTTTTAATAATTATATGGGACTTGGAATAACTAAAAAAATAAAATAAAATTAGCCTGAGACAAATTATCACATTCAAAATGTGCTATTCAAAGGTTTTCTTTTCTTTTCTTTTTTTTAGTTACCAAATAATGGTCTGCTTTTATTTTTATATTAAAATTAAGTAGGTTTTTTTTTCTTTCTCTTTAGTGTTTTACATTGTCCTTCTGTGTCCAGATAACTTTGAAGAGTAGTAGCCTGTTGCTTTTATTCTAATAAATACTGACTCCCTCACTAAAGTTCGTAAACCCAGGTCAGTAGTGTAGAGCAATGGAATTTTCCTGGAGGTGTTGTGCAGAAGCAGAGGCAGTATAAAATTGGGGCAACATTTCCCAAATCTCAGCAGACAAATTTTCAGTTTGTTCCACTGAAGTGTATACTCTGTATATACTCAGATATTAGCATTGCATCACTACTCAAATTGTTTTTATTAAATTTTCTAAGTTAAAAAGCAGCTTGTGATTTATTTATCTGTTCAACAAATACTTTTTCAGTATCACCATGTGCAAAAAAAAAAAAAAAAAGAGTTCTTGTTGCTTTTTAACAAGAGGCAAGGTGTTTGGGTGGATTTTTTAAAACTGTTTTTGATGAAGAATTTTCAAATTTTGATTCCTCATTTAGGTCAATTCTATGAAAAGAAACCCCATTCTATTAATTCATTTATTCCAGTCTTCTCAATTTATGTAGATGATAGAACTCCTAACAGAATCATGTATCATCCCAGGAAATGAGTGTTGCTATTATTTTAAGCCTCATTGATTTGGAGGATTTAAAAGTTTACCACTTCAGTAAGGTAGTAAAGCATATATCAGCAAAACTTCATTATTAAGCACTTTGGTGTACCATGTATTCATTTATATTTTATTTCAAGTGTTGTCTGCCCTGTACACTTAGCTATGCAGTGTATCCTTTTCATGGTTACAAGGAAACGTATTAATCAGGCCTATTGCTTGGTCCCTAACTGCAGTATTGTTATGGTCTTTCCTATGGCCTCATTTTATGAATGAGGCTAACCTCTAGTCTCATCTCTAATTGAATTTATAATTGAAAGCTTAACCATTTCTACTGTTTGCTTTTAAGAGGAAATTACAAGTGGTAACAGTTTTTCCACTGGTTTCTGCAGTGACTATTCAAATAAGAGTAATCTAGAATAAAAGATTATAATAACATTAAAGTTCATTCATTCAATAAACCTGATTGAACGTCTGCTGCATTTAAGGCAGTGTGACTGTATTGTGAGTATGTGGACCTAAAGGTCCTGAATTAGAAATGGATGCTATCCCTCAGAATTGTCATGATTAGGAGGAAATGTATTGGGCAAACAAATGATAACTGAAATCAAAGTAATGTTTAAGGAGTTTTGGGAATTGGGCAGGAATAGTTTTGACAAGAAATTTTAATATAGTAGGGGACTTTGGTACAAAGAACTAGGCTCTAGGTAATAGGAACAAGGCATTCAGTCCAAGGCAGAACTAGCATGGGCCCAGGTGTGAGAGGAGAGGAGCAGGGCTCATTTATTTGGCAGTCTCTTTGGTTGAAATATAGGGTTGATCTTTGAATAATACTGGAGTTAGAATTTGAGATAGACATCTGACTGTAGGGTGTCTTTCACACCAGGATAGAGAATTTAAATTCCCTCTAGTGGATCAAGGGCAGACATGGAAATTTGCAAGTATGCAAGGCAATTCTGGCTAATATGCTGGTATAGAGCACAGACAACAGTTAAGCTACATTAATTGAGGTGTAATTTAGAAAAAATTCACTTGAGTGATATCTTTTTCCTGATTGGAATAAATATAGTAATGCCCTGTTGTTAGGTATCATTAAATGGCTCAAATAATTTATTTTTTCTTTATTTGGAAATATATATCCTAAAATATTACGCTATAAAGGAAAGCCCTGCTGTAACTTCATAGATGTTAGTTCTGCCTCTCAATTACTAATTGTAAAAAATTCTGATTTCAAGAAAAATTTTTTCCAATCGTGCTTACCTGTGATGCCAGTGACTCAGAGGCTAAGGCAGGGGGATTGCAAGTTTGAGGCTATCCTGAAGAACTTAGTAAGACCTTGTCTCAAAATAAAAAATAAGAAGGGCTAGGGATGTGCTTAGTGTAGAGTGCTCCTAGTTCCAATTAGAGGTAAGTAATTTAGATTCTGAATCTTTTGAGTACCACTGGAAGAAGCCCTAAGAAGCATATTTTATGTCCCACTCTGGACACACACTGCTGCAAGTGGCCAATAGAAATGAAAACTCTTTTTTTGTTGTTGTTCCTTTGTGAAATAATAGGTTCTTTCTCAAGATTCACTACTCTGTGGAAAGAAACAACAAAAAAATTAAAACTTCTTAATCGACATTTATATTTTGGTTGGTAGATGTGGGCCAAGAGGCAAATTGACAAATGATCTTGGTCAAAGAACAACAATTTTTATTAAACATGTTTTTGGATATACTTGTTTTATATCCCCAACACCATACGCAGAAAGGCCAAACTTGTGAATTCCAAAGTAGGTAAGGGAAAACATAGGCAAAGAGAAATCTATAGTTCTTTCCTGAAAAGATTATTAAATATAATAATAGAATATGCTTGGGAACTCTGATATAAGCTTTTACCTTTAGAAGTTCAAGATCCAGGAAATACATTGTACATGCTGGGTAAGATTCATTGAGAAGTGAAATGTACTATTCTGCTTTCATAGATGAGGCATCTGGAGTGCATGGGGTATGTAACACAAGAGTAACAAATATAACACCTATTTAAAACTTAAAAAACATTGAACAAATATTTAATTCTAAAATAGAGCATACTTTGCCATCAATGTCTGTTTTCTTTGAAGAAGAAAGAAAAAAACCTAATGTTACTTAAGATAAATTTTGAAGACCTAAAGTCCTTAATTATCTTTGTTTTATTAAATAACATTTTAATGAGGATTCAATACTTGTATTTAGTAAATATCCAACTGGGAGGGTTTCTGCAATTCTTTTTAGTAGGAAAGTTGGCACAAAAGAAGTGTTCCTATTACCAAATTAGTTACTTTGAAGTCTATGGCAGACTGCATCAGTCTCTTATTTGAATTGGTGCTACAGAAGACACCCATTGTACATCATTAGTGATGCATTAAATTGGTTATTTATGTTTTAAAATCTAAGCATAGTAGAATCTTTTGTGTTTGCCTTCAGAGATTGCTGTTACAATAAAACATTTTGAAATGAGTAAAGTTGTCTTTTTGGTTTAGCGAATGCATCATTGGAGACCTTAAAGCTTAATCTCTAGCCACTCATGTCCTTATTTAGTACATGAAAAAATTGTACACGTGAGAAAATTGTGTAGGTTACTTTATATATCTTAAGGGAAAAATCATATTATTTGTGTAATCATTTAATATTCACAGTGAAGAAAATAATAAAGGAGATTTATTGATCACATCAATAATCTTAAGTTCAGTCTTTTATTGAACATAATAAGATTATACTGTGCTATTTTATTATGGTCATATATTATAATATTGGTTTCTTGTTGCCAGGAAGATCATATTTTTATAACAAAAAATATATAATCTATGTATTAGAAATCTTATTTTCAAGCTTATCTCCAAGAAATGTGTACAAGTGATGAAAAACAGGTGGCCAACATAATTTTTTTTCTAATTGCTTGTGGAAATTAGCATATTTTACTAAAGGTTTCCACAATATACTGTGTAACCTAATATTAGGAATAATTTAACTAGGAATGGTAAAACTTTTTGCTTAGCAACTCAAAATATACTTGATCAGATTAGCTGGGCAGGTAGACTGGCAGAGAATGAATCCAGTTGTTTTTTTTTTTTTTTTTAATTCCATTTTGTACCCCCCCACACACACTTTACTTAATGGAGACTCAGAGATGACCTCACCTCTGAATTTCCTGAGAAATAAAGAATATATAAAATAAATGCATGAAGTCTCAGCTTCAGAGCAATCCATGAGAGCACTAATTTCTTGCCTATTTACACTGCTTGTCTAAAACAGAGGTATTTCATTTCTGATCATAGTTCTTTCCTACTTCTGTCTTCTAGAACTCATTTTCTAAGATTTACTATTTTGGGGACTTAGTTTCCCGCAGTTGTCATCTACCTTTATCTTCTTCTCCAGTGATTCCTTTCCCGCAAGTTACAAATGTCTCCCTCCTTCAAACATAATCTTCCTTCACCATTATACCTTGTTTTTTGAAATAATGCATTATATTCTTCTTTTCTTCAATTACCACTTTTTTTACTTTCTCACTTCTTATTCACTAGTAGACAATCAAGTGAGTGCAGTGTAATTTCCATCCCAACCATTATTGTAACTGCTCTGGCCATAGTTACTATTGTACAACAAATTGTGAAATATAAGGGTCCACACTCAGTCACCCTTATCCTCTTTGACCATTCTGCCAGATTACTTCCCTCTGCATGAAACTCTCTTTGCCTTGCCCAACTTATCTCTGCTGTCTCCTTAAATGCTGTTGTACCCAAGATTTTATCTTTGGTATCTTGGTCCCTTTTGGGTCTTATTCACCTTTGTAAATTGAACTATTGCCAACATTTTGATGCCTTCCCAATCTCTGTTTTTGTACCAATGGTGTATATGTGTATTTTGAAAGGGGAAAAAAGGGGAGAGATTGGTTGATTTTAAATTGATACCCATGATTCTGGGAGCTGGCAAGTCCAGAATCTGTTGTGTAAGTTAGTGGTCTGGAAGCAGGGCAGAGTTGATGTTGCAGTCTTGCATCTGAAGTCTGTAGGGCAAGCCAGCAGGAAAGAAATGCTGGCAGGATTTCTATGTTACAGTGTTGAGGTAGGAAACCTGTTTTGAGGATTGAGTTCGAGGTAGGAATCTTTTAAGGTCTTTGATTGATTGAATGAGGCCCACTTGTATTTAGAGTCTAACCTGATCCAATCAACTCCTTATCAGTGTTAATTGTATCTGTAAAATACCTTCACAGGAAGATCAAGAGTAGTGTTTGACCAAGCAACTGAGCACCACAGCCTAGTAGAGTAAACACAAAATATCATGCTTCTTTATCAGCTTCAATTTATGTTTCATGGGATAATTAGAAAACAGATTGGGATTTGACACTTAGTTCTTGTGCTCACAGGCTGGATTATGTTGGGCGATTTTCTTAATCTCCCTTGCTTACAAAATAAAAGTGATAAGTATTAATCTATAGGATCAGCATGACTATCATTTGCCAGTTATACAAATAATAGATAAATTGAGTGCATAATGAAAGAAGAAAAAAGATTTGAGATTAGATGGCACCTGAATGGAGAACTAAAATTTAGATATCAAAAATCACATTAAAAGTTCTTATTAACAAATCTCCCTACCAAAAAAAAAAAAGCTAATACATCTATAGTATATTATGGTATGCATGTGTATTTATTTACTTACTGAATCTATTCATGGAATGTATTCAGGCCACTTTGTATACAAACATATAGACTGTATCACAGATATATGCCCTATGTTCATTCATTCAGAAACACTGAATGTAATCTAAGGGTCAGGCAGTGTGCTAGGCACAGGTCCAAAACATCAAGAGTTTTTCTGACTTTGCCTTTATTACTTCCTTCCTTAGCCTCTGACATATAATAGATAATTGCCTGGAGGAATTATATGTAACTACACAATAGTGATAATGTTTACAGTTTTTTCTCTAAAAATGAGGTGGTATATCACAGTCGGGCTCTGCTAAATGCTTCTTAAATAATATAAATCACATAGAAGGTTAACTTCAACTGACATGACTTTATCTTATTGGCAAATTTATAAACACAGTGTTTTCCTCTAGTCCTTAAAGGCTAAATATGTTATATTGCCATCCAAAAATATGTATTGGCATCATCAGTTTTCGCTATGTATAATGTTGAACAAAATTTTAGAGATTTGCAGAAATACCATTTGAATTTGATAAAGCATGTGGGATGTTTTATTCACTTCTTTTTTAAAAAATAAAAAATCTGTCATAAAATAATTATGATGATAGAGAAACAATTGAGTGTGCCCTTTTGCTATTCTATTATAAATTTGAGGGAAGGTTCAAAAGATTAAATTAATATCAGGGAGAACATTTATATAATTTCTATAAAGTTTGGTATAACAAACTTAAGCTAATTGAGATGATGTATAATTGTTCTTAGATATAACTAACTTGCAGGGGATCTGTTACTATTATTATTAACATTTGAAAAGTCCTAAGATGCTCGTAGGTTCTATTTCAGTCTTTCAGTTACTAAGGGATACTTCATAGATGATGGCTTATATTTTTCTCAATTAGAACGTGAATGTCATCTTTATATCACCTACTTTAATGGGCACAGCCTTTTCCAATAATAAGCTGCCAAGAATTGATAATGATATCTATTATTGAATATTGATTAGCTTGTGCTGTGATTCCCTAATATAAAACCCTTTCATAGTCTTAGTAATTCAGACTGAATAAAAAAAAATAAGCTTTCTACTGTAAAAGTAATTTTGGATGTTTATTCATTTAAAAACAAGTCATGATTCTTATAGTAACATAGAGGTCTAAAGCTTCAGGTTAAAGAAAAATATAAATCCTACAATATGAAAGGGGGACTTGGCAGTTATTTAATAGACTTGAGCCAGTTTAATAGACAAAGTAATCCACTATCTATGGGGTTGAGTTCAGAAGATAATTACCAGTTCTTTACTTCTTAATGATTGTTCAATGTTAGAAAAAATAATCCAGAATTTTAAAATGCCAGACAAGAAATTAATTAACCTTTCCTGATGAAAGTGGATATTCCATGGAAGTATTTGACTTATGGTTTTCATATACTTGTGCTTAATTTTATACTAAATCTGTTAATATAGTAATTTTGACAATAAAGTAATAAAGTTTTTAAGACTAGAAGTACTGTTAGTAACTGTCTGTACTGTCCAACTCCTCAACCATCAGCTAGCCACATGTGGCTCCTAAGCATCTGAAAATGTGGATATTCTAAATTGGGATATGTGCCCTAAATATAAAATACACACTGGATTTAAAGACAGCACCAAAACAAAAAGAATGCAAATGATCTCATTAATTAATTTTTACTGGTTAAATGTTGAAGTGATAATATTTTTAGTACAGTGGGTCAAATAAAGTATTAAACTAAAATTAATTTCATCTGTTTCTTTTTACTTTTTAAAGTGGCTATAAAAATCACATATTTAGCCTGCATAATATTTCTGTTAAGCTGTGCTGGTCTAAATCAACACTTATTTGAGGATGAGAAAA
This sequence comes from Sciurus carolinensis, assembly GCF_902686445.1. NCBI lineage: Eukaryota > Metazoa > Chordata > Mammalia > Rodentia > Sciuridae > Sciurus > Sciurus carolinensis. Next base: position 62,076,189 of record NC_062213.1, read on the forward strand.
CTGAAATCCAAAGAAGTAAAGACTTAACTAAACAGCTTCGGATACAGATGCAGTTCTTACCATGCTAGCTCACTTCCTTCAAATGTAGCAGTTAAAATACACAGACACATAGACATCCCAGAGCATATACATCTGAGTAAGTATTAGTTCCTCCAATGTGGTCATCTTGGCATCATGAGAGGCCACGCATGCTTATCTTAGTCATACATGTAAGTCACCACTTCCAGAAACGTTTTCAGAATTTTTGAGACTTTTTTTTTTTTTTTACAGAAAATTTGTAACTTTTTAAAGTGACTTTGATTTTTAGAAATAACTACAAGGTATTTGAAGATGTCTGTTAATACTGTGTGTGAAACAAGTGTGTCATAAAAGAAGGGGGCTTCATGTACATATGTGTAAGAGAGAAAGAGAACATAAACATCAGGTAGACAGTCTTGTGAAATTGAGTTCCAAAGTGGAATTCTGCCACTATGCTAATCAGTTGTTGCTTCCCAGATAAATATTCATAAACTAATGTTCATTTGCATACATAATCTCTTAGATATTTTAATCATTATTTTATATTCATATTTTTCGTTAGATAAACTGAAGAAAATGTTAACTATACATATGTATACTTGGCTTTGTGAACTATCCCTCCAGTAGTTTATTGTGAGAGACCCTGAGTAAATTAAATAATGAAAAAAGTATCAATTTTTATTGACTTGAAAACTGGAAGACTGTATAATATTATATTAAATAGAGAAAGTACCAAATAAGAAACTAAATTGCTGGGTAAAGTAACTGATAACTATTTTTTAAAAATAACTTATAATAAGCTTTTTAAAGAAAGATGTAAATGCTTAAGATAAACTTCCTTTAACATGACCATTTCATGAGAAATGTACTCATTAGTACTCATTAGTACTACTTTAAAAAAATCCTCAATTCCAGTTAAATGGCAGAATATGTTTATTTTGTAAATTATATGGTGCTACACATTTGTGTCCCTGAGAGGAAAATGTATATTGTAACAGCCAGCAAAATGAAGAAATCATTCTGATATATGCTGTATGATTTTCATAATACTAAGTAGCATTTAATATCTGTAGATTATTGAATAGTACAATCATAGTCCCCTATATATCATCAAATTTTATATTTAGCAGTATATTTGGTGGTTAGAATACCTGAAGGAACTTACCTACTTCTAATTTGAACAGATCAGTTTTCTTGCATGGTATTTTCAGGTTATACCCAGCTATCCCAGAATGTGACACAAAATAGAATTTTTTTTTTCAATTGCAAGTAAAAATATATTCAAAAAATAAGAGTCTAGATGCTTTTTTAAAAAAAAAATCAGAATACTTTAACTTAGAAATGGGAACACAAGGCAGGCACGGAGGCATATGCCTATAATCCCAGTGGCTTGGAAGCTTGAGGCAGGAGGATCACAAGTTCAAAAGCCAGCCTCAGCACCTTATCGAGGCCCTAAACAATTTGGCAAGACCCTGTATCTAAATTTAAAAAACAAACAAAAAAAGGACTGGGATTGTGGCTCAGTGGTAAAAGCACCTCTGGGTTCAATCCCTGGTACCAAAAAAAAAAAAAAAAAAGAGAAAGAAATGGCAGCACAGTTTAGGTTCTTAATCTGAATATATGGTAAAAGTAGCTGAAAATATAAAATGTTAATTACAAATGACTTGTGAGTCTTGTAGTACTTATTGATTTGTTCTCCATGTGTTGGCTCAATGCAACTGAAAGATTTTGTTTTTCCTTCTGCATGGACATGTATCTACCAAATTTTAAATGTTATTTCATAACAAAATTTTCATTGAAATTTAAGATAATAGTCCATAACAATTTTGATATTTCGAATTACAGTTCAAATAACTTATTGTTGTAGATAATTTTTTAAAGATTCTTTGATCTGAGCCATGTCATAAATTTTTAATAAAAGGTGGTACAACTACTGCTGCCCTTTCATATTATCCATAAATGTGGAAGGCTTTGATACTGAGATAATTTGATCAAACTGAGCTAGTGTTTTATCTTTTTTGGACATTTGCTATATATGGGCTTGAAAGTCATTCAGTGGTTCTGTTTTAGGAGAAGGTAGACTTCATTGAATACAACATAAAGAAGTATCTATTAATAGAGGTAAAGTATCAGTTTGGAAAACATGTTATTTTTAAAACTTGCATGTGCTTATTTTAAGATTACCTACAATCATGCACGTGCACACATATGTGTTCAGAGAGAAAATATGACTGTGTTTGGTAAATATTCCTTCAGACTATCTATCTATCTAAATACACAGTTTTACTTAAAAACTATTTAATAACCTCCTAATCATGTATGGTCGATGTTTTCTATTACAATAAATATACACGTGAACGATCATTTTCCCAGTATTGTATTGTGAAATCTTTGTACTACACAGAAAAGTTGAAAGGTTTTTCTAATGCATAACCATATACTTCATCACCTAGATTGTATAATATTTTACTATACTGTTCATTACACATCTCTCTATTTCAGTGGTTCTCTATTAACCCATTTTTTGAGTTGTCTTGCAGGCAGACATCTGTATATTTCCTGCCTCTCCTAGTACTTTGGCAGGTGTGTTACTAACTTAAGTTCAGTATTTGCTTATGGACCTTTTTTCTTGAGATAAAAATGTAAAAGTCTGAAGTGTACCAGTTGACAGGTTCTGACCATATGCCTGTGAAACTCAAACCCCTATTGAGAGATAAAGCATTACTATCACAATAAGGTCCCTCACTTCCCTTTTCAATAAATCCCAGTCCTCACTAACCTCAATGGCAACCATTGTTCTGATATTTTCCACCACATATTATTTTTAAATGTTCCGGAACTTCACATAAACGAACCCATATTGAGTATGTCTTTTTCTGCAATGCTTCTTTTATTTAGCAGTGTTTTTGAGATTCTGCCCTATTGTGCACATCCCTAGTCTGGTTTTTTTTTTTTTGTTTTTTTTTTTTTTTTTCTGTTGCTGAATAGTATTTCATTGTATAAAATTATTTATTCGTTCTCCTTTTGATAAATACCTGAGCTGTTTCTACTTCTTAACTATTATGAATACAGCTGCTGTGAACATCTTGTACAGGTCCTCTGTGGACATGTTTTCATTTCTCTTGGATCAGTTCCCAGGAGTGGAATTGCTGGGTTATGGGGTAGTTATATATTTTACATGAGACACCCACTGACATTCCCACCAAGGATGAAAGTAAGTTCCACTTGGTGCCCATCCTTGCCAACATTTGGTACTGACTTTTTAATCTTAGTTATTCTGATGGGTATGTAATGATATTACATTATGATTTTTAGTTTGTTCTACCCAGTAACTAATACTGTCAAGTACTTTTTGTTTATTGGTCATTTATATATCTTTCTTTGTGAAGAATCTTTCTTTTTTTGGTCTGTTTTAAATTAGGTTATTGTCTGTGAGTGAATGTGTGTGTGTATGTGCATGTTTACTGGGGATTGAACCCAGTGGCACACACTCACTGAGCCACATCTCCACCACCCTTTTATCTTTTATTTTGAAACAAGTTTTCGCTAAGTTGCCCAGGCTGGCCTTTAATTTGTGATCTTCCTTCCTGCATTTTCTAAATTGCTGGAATTATACAGGTGATCTACCATCCCAACTTGTCTTTTTATTATTAAGTTTTAGGAGTTCTTTATATTATCCTGGATACCAATTCTTTGTCATCTGTGTAAGCAAATACAGTTTGTAACCTCCTTATTCATTTTTTATTGGTGTATTTTCATAAGAAGTTTCAAATTTTTTCCATAGTTTTATTAGTATATTATAATTAGACATAATGGAATTTGTTGATACATATTCATACACGTGCATAATATAACAATATAATTTGATCAATATTGTTTTCCAGCATCTCCCCTTTAGAAGTTTTAAATTTTGATGCAATCCAATTTTTTATTTTATGATTAATCTGTTTTAAGAAACCTTTACCTAGTCCCGATTTGTGCAGATTTTCTCTTGTCTCCACTTAAAAACTTTATGGTGTTAGGTTTTATACTTTAGGTCTAAAGTAGACCTTAGGTTAATGTTTGTATGTGGTATGAGAAAGAGGTTGAGATTCATTTTTTCCCTCATATGAACTTTCAGTTATTCAAACACAATTAAATTTCTTTGGCATGTTATTAAAAATCAAATGGCCATATAAGTGTGGGTCTATTTCTGAACTCTATTCTCTTCCATTGACTTATTTTTTGATCCTTAAGCTAATATTACTGTAGTTTTAATAGTAAGTGAATAGTAATAATTGAAAAGCTAAATGTTTGCCAGTATATGTACATACCTTTACTTTCTTACTAGTTTGATTTCCAACTTTGTACTACCATAACTAATACTGCCGTGAAAATCCTTACCACATATATCTTTCCCCATTTGTTGAATTATCTTGTCAGGGTTAATTTCTGTATGTAGGAATGCTGGGTCAAAGGATGAGTGCATTTTTCATTTTGATACATAAATCCAATCTGTCTTTTACACTCCTATCAACCTTTGCATTAGGCCTGTTTCCTCATACCATATGATGAGTTAAACTTCTAAAAGTTAAATTTTGAAAAACAAGGATTCATGGACTTGGGCTCCGAGAGGTTTATATATATGTTTGTATGCGTATGTGAAATTGGTGTTTGCTTTTCTTCTTAATTTTTATCTCTGAATTAGGTAGAAAGTATTTTCAACAGGGTACTTACCTAGGAAGCATCTTTCCAACAGGAGGTTATTTACAAATACTCATATTCTGTCTTCAAATGGCTGGTAATGACCATGCATTGATGGAAGCTGTAGGTGAGGTTGACTAAGGTAATAAGTGCTGCTATGATTGTGGAATCACCTCTGAGAACTTTCACTGAACTCTGTACTTAAGCTTTCCAAAACAAGTAAAACATCCTTGAACAATAGAAAATAGCCTGAACTCATTTAATGGATACCTGGTAATTTTCTGACATAATAGTAGCTTGTATGGCATAGTTTACAAAGCCAATCTGAGTCACTAACAATGAAATGCTCTATTATTTTTGTACTCTATATTTGTACTAAACTCTTAAATGTTGAAAGTTGAAAACAGAACTTGGTACTCTGCCTCTTCCAGCCTACCCCCGAACCCATAACTTCTTGGTGGTGTGTGGAAGGAATTTTCCATTAACTCTCTTTGTGACCAGTTTAAAGGGGGGAAAATCAAAACATGCCAAATTAGAAAAACGTTGAACCATGATATTTTGCCTAGTTTAACAGTTATCTTCCCTTGAATATTTTTACATTGCTAAAAGAAACCTAATTCTTATTTGCTTCTTAAAGACAAGTATAATGAACTAATATTGAGGAGTCAGAAAATGAATGTTCTAATCTGAAGGCATCAGAAAATAAATACGTGACCTTTGGCAAATCACTTAGTTTCCCCAACTATAAAATGAAAGGTTTGATCTTTGCTATTGCCAAGGCTCCTATAGTTTTTCAGTTGGCTTTGTGCCCAAGTTCTAACTTAGGATAAAATTTTGTTTGGAAATCAGTAGATTCTACACTGGGAGTGTAGGTCAGTGGTAGAGCATTTGCCTAACATGCAAGGCCCTGGGTTCAAGCTCCACCATCGTAAAAAAGAAAAAGAAGACAGAAAAGAAAAGAAGAAAGATTCAGTAGATTTTAAGTATAATGTAGCTAATTTGGGGAGTTAGAAAAAAGCAAAAGTACAAATTTTAAAAATGTATTTAAACTCCTCAGCGACTGTTTCCCAACCGTACATGCTGTGCCTTCCTACAAAATGCCAGAGCAGAAGCTTAGGATGATTTTTTGTGTGTAAGCACACAGAAATGTTAGGGGAAATAGACTGTGTGCCTGTTTGAGTCACCTGTTGAGAAAATAGGCAACTATTGACAAGTCTGATTCATGGCTGAGTGACTGCTCTGCTAGCCTTCACATGATCCCCACCGAGCAAAATCTTTGACCGCCTGCTAAACAAGGTCTGTTTGAAGTTTCTTTTTAACATTTCCAAAATGTTAATTCAGCAGGATGTCTCCTCTGGGGTTCTCCATGTCACCAAATCAGCAGCTGTTGAAATCCATTCACTTCAGCATGAAATGTTTTCATAAGTGCTTTTTTTATTTGTGACAACAGCAAAGTAAATATAAGACTAAAATTCTACCTCATTCAACATTTACATGTGTTAAAACTGCTTCTGACTATAATTTACATTCATGGTGTTTATCTGTATGCATTCATACCAATAGACAGTTTTATTACAGAGGATTTGAAGTCAGCCTTGCTGCAAAATATTCTATACCATGAACTTCTTCCTAAAATAATTTATTTAAACATTTATACTGTGAATAAGTAAGAATTTATACTATGACTTTAAAGCAGTTTTTGTATTTCTTATTAAGTCCTGGATTTTATGATTTTTGTGTCAGAAATTTAGGATATGTTTAAATCTCCAGATGAAATTGCATGGTAGTTATAAATTCTTCGAATTTCCCACTTTGAAGGAAAAATATTGAGCTTCTTGGGGTAATAATTTAGCAGAATAAAATAATGTAAAATTCTTGAGGTGAAGAACTGAGAACCAGCAAAAATCTGATGGTAAAGATAAGGCACACCAAGGCTTACAGATTACATTGACTTGTGTGAATAAAGCTGTACTCATTCGATCCGTGTCTTTTATTCATTCTAAGTAAAAGCCATATATCTTTGGTTGCAGAGTCAACATGAGAACTGCTACATTTTCTCAGCATGGATTGAACTGTCCCTTTTTTTCTGTTTATTCAGGTTTTAAAAGACTTAAGTGTAGTTTTATAAGTTCATCAGCTTGCTTTATTCTTTGAGATGCATTTCACCTCCCTATTATCAAATTTCATTACATGGCGAAGGATTATCAGATCAACCCATTATACAGCCTAGCAGCATGAAGTCTTTTTCCATCTATGGGAAGAATATTGTGTAAATCAGGCTCTCCGGTTTCAGTGGGAGGCAGAGGGTTGCACGGTGTCCATTTGTCAAGTTGATGGCACGGCAGTGAGGTTACATTAGCTTGTCTTTGAACAGAAGTGAAATCTTATGCGAAGCTCCCCTTGCTGTCATTTACACTAACATCCATCCTCTTAAACCCAGGCCTCTGAGAAAAACAAAGTGATGGCACAATATAATCAGTCACTCAAGTTGTCTGTCATCTGTTTTCTTAAGGAAATGACTTTTAAGTTACTGAAGCAGAGAACTGTAGAAAATTAACAAAGGTTGTAGTAGTAAAAGTAGGTGGATTTTTTTTTTTAACTGCAGATGTCTTTTTGAGAATATTTTATATGCAGAATGCCAAAAAGGATTTTCTGCCTCTCTTTCATAATGAATCTCATGAAATGTATTTCTTCTTGAACAATAGACCTACTGCTGTTAACAACTGGAGTCTTTCTTGCTTAATGTGAGTACATGTTAATCTTTCCAAAAAACTTTCTGTAAAACTGAGTCTATAAAGCTCTCCAGCTCAGTAGGTCCTCTGACAATTAGCTCACCATCTTTCAATTCAGAGCTATCTGAATTTCAGTTATATAATGGCAAATCTTGCATATAGTAGGCTACTTGAGGGTAAATGGTACTTTAAATGTAAATTATTAGAATTTCGTTACTTAATATTACTCTTAGACAATTCCTTTAAAACCTTAACTACATTGCCCCATGATGGCCAGTCTGGTGATCAAAATTGCAGGTTAGGTTTTATTTCCCTAAGCCTGTTTTATGGGCTGAAACACTCAGGTCATTTGCACCCTGTCTCATTCATCATGAAGTAGTTAAACTCAGATTGTTAAACCAGGAGAGATTAGCTGACAGTCAATGGTACATTAGATTAAGACCTCCTTAGATTGTACTTAACTATTTATCCACTCATTTGTGTGGCATTTATAGCAAATATGTTTTCTGGTGAAATTTAAAAGGAACAGGAAGAATGTTTTTAAATGAGGAGAAATATTCTCTTTTCAGCAATGCAGTTGGTATTTTTTACCATTTTCATTTGCTCTATCAGTAACTGATATCAAAGACCTTGAAAATAGGATATTACTGGTCAGTATGCTTAAATATAAAGGAAACTTTGCCTTTTGTTTGCTTTATGAACATATTTATTTAGTTATTGCTGATTTTTTAAAAATAATGAATTTTCAAAACATCTCTTTCAACTCTTAAGGCTAAGAGCAACACATTCAATCTTTGCTTTAAAATTGTTCTAGAAAAATCCTTTAAGAGCTGACAGACAAAATTGACCCAGACTTATTAGTATTGGGGAAAGAGAAACTTAGATTTTTAAGAAAAGAAGTAAATGAATGTGTATTTTAATTATAGTTAAATGTATTTTACAGAATGCTGCTGTTATTAACTCCATACCCCCACAACGAGTTATTAAGCACTATATTATAAGGAAACTTTATTGTTTTCTTCTCTTGTGAAACTTCTGTGAACATTTGGAATTGGTGAACTTCTGAGAGACCCAGGAGATCAATCTTGATTAGTTTATTTTTCTTAGTGAAGATTTTGATAGCCTGGTATAGCTTTTTTTTCTTTTAAAGGATTCCTTATTTCCTCTGTTGAGTGATGAAATATTGTTTAAAAGTAACTCATAAATGAAATAGTGAAAAAGAGTTTAAGTAACTGAATCTTTTATTGTTGATGAGGAGACCTCAGATTTAAAGCACTGATCTTTAATTGCCCCTTTCCTCATATTTCTTCCCAACTTAACCTCAAGGTGATTTTTAAAGTTATAGCTTAATTGGATGGTCATTTTACCTTTGCTTTGGAGCAATTTATTACAGCTTCATTTTCTTTATTACAACTTTATTTCCTTGAACCAGCAGAAACATAAATGCTGGAATCTGTCTGATCAAAGGCTTTTATGCATAATTTGATTTTGTAAACAGAAAACGTGAATCCATTTTGTCTTTGAACATTTGCAACTAGATACAATCGTTTTTGAGAAAAGGCAGTATAAAAATTTGTAAAAATATCTATATTGCTTTCTGATTTTAGTTCTGTCATTTTATTTGGAATTCAAAATTATGTTTACAAATTAAGATGATTTGAAAGTTTGTACTCTGTGGAAGAGTATACTTATAATACCCTGTTATGCTTTCAAGAGACATAAAATGGTTATGATAAATTTTTCATTCATTCACACATACATTCCTTAATATTTATTGAGTACAAATTATATATGATTGGTCTGGATTAAATATTTGAGCCAAACAAAATGTTTTTGTTTTATAGTAAACTGACTTTTTTCCTAAGAAATTACATAAGAGAATTTATGTTTCAGAATCCTTGATTTTCCCAGATATTTCACCACAGTTAAGATAGGTTATGATTTATTAGAAAACATAAATTGATTTCTGTGTGATAGGTTATATCTAATAAAATTTATATTTTGCTTTTTAAATTTATATTTATAAATTTAACGTCTCCTTTCTAGGATCCCAAATTTTGCTTTTCTTTTGTAGATTCAACATCAAGCTAATTTATCCTGGGGTTATTTGAACCATTGTTCAGCATTGGTAATGATTCCCCAATATTGACTTATGTAAATATGTATAAAGATGTGCCAAGGTGCCTTGGGTGGGCAATATACAAGAAAAATCTCCTTTTTCAAAATTGCAGAGTGCAATAGAATCAGGCAAGAGTTGGATTGTGGCTCAGTGGTAAAACACCTCTGGGTTTTACCTGAACTACTGAAATCCGAAACTCACTTGTCACTGTATCAAATAGGACACTTCCATGTGTTTATATAAAAAAGTAGAAAGGAGTCTTCGCCCATAATCACTGCTATGTTTGGGAGTCTCCTTTATCATTATAGAAAATTCACACTTAATCTCTTCATTTTCCTATTTATTTCCAACGACTACCAGAGGTTCCATCAGTGATCAAAGAAACACCAAATTCCTTTGCTTCTAGACCACCAAGACTTTCTAACCTCCACCATCATAGTCCACCTGATTTAATTACAGGAACTGAGTTTCAAGGTCCTTCCCAGAAGTAATTTCTGGAGAATTGTCTCAAAATAAAGTTCATTGCCTTATGTATCCGTAACTAACCCATAGATAGCACTGGCAACCTGATGGATGACAGTGTTCTTGGATCATGGCTTTTATTAAAATATTTCCTTGCTTGAATGCTGCCACTGGTAGGCAGCAAGACTTACTGACTTTAGTACCCCCACCAATATCAAGTTCAGTGGCCAAGGAGAATGGGAGATTCTGAAATATTAGATATAGTTTTTTGTGGCTGCTGTAAAAAGGTTTTCTTATATTTCAAACTTAAAACATCCCTTTTATTTTATCTTATTTTATTTTATTTGCAGTTCTGGGGATTCAATCTAGGAATTCATCCATGCTAACAATGAATTCTACCTCAAAGCTACATCTTCAGCCCAAAACAACCTTTTAAATGCAAATATGGATAGTAGTTTTTCCATGAAAAACTGATAGGAACAGATTTTTCTAAAATTAGATGCTATGTCTGATAAAATAACTTAATTTTATATAAAAAGCTAATCTCTAGTACTGTACAAGCTTATGAAAGCATCTCCTTGCATATAAGGCTTAATAATATTTATTTCTATGATATTTTGAGTAGCCTAGGAAGGAAGGAAAACTGGGGAATATTCAAGTGTGCATTTATTTAAAGCATACAAGAACTTATTTTCATTAAGAAATATACTAATAGCAAAATTTAAAATTTCATGTTTACCTTTTTTATTGGTTCTTTTTGATTACACATAACATTAGGATTCTTTTTTTTTTTTTTTTTTTTTTGGCGCTGGGGATCAAACCCAGGGCCTTGTGCTTACAAGGCAAGAATTCTACCAACTGAGCTATCTCCCCAGCCCCTAGGATTCATTTTGACAATCATAAAAGCATGGAATTTAATTTGCTCTAATTTAGTCCCCAGTACTCTTCTTTCCTTCTTCCTTCCCCCTATTTCCTTTTCTCTATTCTGCTGATCTTTCTGCTATTTGCTTATAATCATTTTTTTAAGTGTACTGTGAATATACAAGATGGTGAGATTCTCTGTGGTGTATTCATAAATGTACATAAGAAAGTTAGGTCAGATTCATTCCACTGTTCTTCCCTTATCCTCCTTTCTTCCTCCCTCCCTTTGATCCTTTTCATCTAGTCTACAGATCTTTCTTCCATTTTGAAGGAATTCTTCCCCACCTCTTTTCTTTTTTTCTCTCTCTACCCTTATAACTGCCAAATGTCAGAGGAAATATTCGACCTTGTGAGTTTCTGAGTCTGGTTTATTTCATTTAGCATGATGCTCCCTATTTCCCTCCACTTACCAGCAAATGCCCTAATTTCACTCTTTTTTATGGCTGAGTAATACTCCATTGTTTATATATACCACAATTTCTTTATCCATTCATCTGTTGAAGGGCACCTAGGTTGGTTCCATAACTTGGCTATTGTGCAAGAAATAAAATAAAAAATCAGTAAGTGGGATGGCATCAAATTAAAAAGCTGCATAGCAAAGAAAACAATAAAGAGTGTAAGAGAATGGGAGAAGATCTTCACCTGCTTTTCAGATAGGACATTAATATTCAGACTACATAAAGAACTAAAAAACACCAAAAAATACAAATAACCCAATTAATACATGGACAAAAGAACTAAACAGGCACTTCTTAAAAGAAGAAATACAAATGGCTAACAAATATGTGCAAAAATGTTCAACATCTTCAGCAACTAGGGAAATGCAAATCAAAACTACATTGAAATCTCATCTCTCTGCAGTTAGAATGGCAGTTATCAAGAATACAAATAATAATAAGTGTTGGTGAGAATGTGGGAAAAAAAGGTACACTCATTCATTGTTTGTGATATACAAATTAGTGCAACCACTCTGGAAAGCAGTATGGAGACTTGTCAAAAAACTAGGAGTGAAACCACCATATGACCCAGCTATCCCACTCCTCAGTATATATCCAAAAGATCTAAAGTCAGCATACAATAGGGTATATCAATGTTTATTGGAACATAATTCATATTTGCCTTTAATGAATCAAGCTAACTATTTGTTCACTGGCTTATTTATAAAATAAAAATTTGAGTGTTTACTATGACAGGACCTGGGGATAGATATAGTGAGAAAATGTGATTCTCACGTTTATTAGGTTCACACAGTCTGCCAGAGGTATTGTATTATGTATTTTATTGGCACAGGTTCAGGTTAGATATCTGTAGAAAGAGGCCTGGCCTCTGTCATTCCCCTCCCACTGGCTACACTCCTTAAGTGAAGAAGTTAAGATCCTAAATGGTAGGCCCTAAACTTGCAGTCAGTCTCTTCCATTCACACACACACACACACACACACACACACACACACACACACACACACAGTGTCTTTTGGCTTTGTCCAAGCTACTGCATTTTCTTTGGACTCTCCAGTTGATTTTTTTCTTGCTTCCTCCTCATCTTTTCCCTGTCTATGCCTGTCATACTTATTGATGCTTGAAATCCCATTGAGAAGCATGTTAACTCTCTAACTGGTTCAGAGTTCTGTCTTTCCTGACCTTCCATGCACTATGCACTATGCCCTTGTCATGCTATGCCACTTGGCAATTGGATTGTAAACTCCTGAAGGGACAGAGTGCCATCATTTAAGTACAGAGAATTGGACCTGTCTCAGGAGAGATTCAGTGCTTATGTGTTATATTAAACTGAATGATAATTTAGAGTATATGATTTACTTTAATTGGTTGGTTGGTTGGTTGGTTGTTTTTGTGGTACTGGGGATTTAACCCAGGAGTGCTCTACTTCTGAACTACAGCCCCAGCCCTTTCTTTTATATTTTTATTTTTATTTTTTTAATTTTGAGACAGGGTCTCTCTGAGTTACTGAGGCTAGTCTGGAACTTGCCATCCTGTTCAGCACACCCTCCCCACCACCAGATGCTGGGATTATAAGGAGGCAGTCACTGTGTCTGACCGAATGATTTACTTTAAAAGTTTAGGGATTAGTTCATAAAAAGGATAAGGGAAACAAAACAACATTTAAAAAATTACCTGTAGTAGTTACTGGGACTGAGGAATGCATCCTAGAATTCAAATATCAGGGCTGTTCCGGCACTACTGTGCTGTGCTGCTTTTTTTTTTTTTTTTTTTTTTTTTTTTATCTGAATTTGGTCTTGGAAGGATCAAGTGTAATTATGATGTAAAGTTACCAACTAATTAGTAAGGTATGGATAAAGTAAATATCTTAAGTTTATTTCTCTTATGTCATGGCCAGTTGTCAATCCTTATTTATTAGAGAAAACTGTAGGTAATTTAATCTAACCTCCAGTTGCCCTAGTATGAGTTTGTGATTGCTGTAGAGAGTTGAGTGATTTCTCAGGGTCACACAGTCAACTGGTAGCAGGTTGGTCATTTCTTAATGTATAGCAGGAGTCATAAACAGGAAAATGAGACCCTTATCTATAGCTTAGGTATTGGCAAGTGGAACTAATATTCACTTTACAAACTAAGATTGTACACACTTTCGTTGTAGGTAAGATGGGGGGGAGCTGGTAGAATGGTGTTTAACACTTACTTTATTGAAATTCAAGTAATATAAAGCCATTCATTAACTAGGTTCTACTCTGCAAGATTTCCAGTGTTTCATTTCTCTTCTAGAAATAATGTTTCAAAGACTGTGTTCAAATTCATCTACTGACCTCTCTCCATTATATAATCACTTATAATACAAGTGTATACTCGGAACCAACACTTGGCTTATTACGTCTCAAGGATGTTATGTTAACTTGAACTAGATTCCAATGCTCTGTAGCAATTCTAGAAGCAGCTTCAGAACAACGCCTTCTTCTATACTCCCATACTCATAAATATCAAAATTTAAAAATTGTTTTTATATCATGTCATTATGTTGGCTTCTAAAATCTTACCATTTATTAGCAATTTCCAAAGGGACCTACTGATAGGAGCAGAGGGACTCGATGACCTCATGGTCATTTTCATCCCTGTCTTTGTATGAAATGTAGCTTTTTAAATTGTTGTTGACACTAAAAGTGAACACTAATCACATCTTAATGTAAGACTAACTCTGCACATAGCTCTATTTTTCTTCTTCTTGTGAACATGCTCTCTTGCTGACACTGTGGCTGAAACAAAATCCTTAGCATTTAAAAGAAAAGAGTTAGCAAAAAGCAATGTCTTTGTAAACAGCACTTCAGTCAAACTCTGATACCAAATATAGCACTGTTAGATGCATGTGGGCAGGAACCAACACCACAATGTCCCTTCCCACACAGTTAATCTTGGAGTCCTGCATGTCAATCACACCTCCTTCACATACCTGGCCTGGAGCCTTAATGGAATTCCTGCTCATTATTTCAGTGATCGCTTACTTCCTCTGTTTTTCCAATTGGTTCTCATTGTGCCAACTTCTTCAAGGAGCATTTTCTTACCTAAGCAACATCGTAAAGTTGTAATATATGCTGACAGTTCATTTATATGACCCTTCATGTTTCAAGTGTTTTTATGTTCAATTACTGAAATTTAATCATCAGAAGAGATTGAATTTTCCCTAGATCACGCAGCTTTGCTTAAATGTTAACAGAGCAGTACTGAATACAAGATTTCAAAGGTTTAAAAATTCAATATTAAGAAAATTCATTAAGCTTCAAACTGATCATCTTTGGAATCATAGATAATAACTGTGTAAATGGTCACTGTAAATCACATATTTTAAGAGGGTAATTTGAAATTATAACAAACTAAGTCAATAATTGCTTATGATTGTCTAGACAATTCATGAGGTTTTTGTTTTTTCCTGACATTTTTCAAGTTCTTGTGGACATGTTTTTTGGTTTTATTTTACAGCCTCCTCTTCTTTATTGTTGTTAAACTTCTTCCAAGGCAAATGATTCTTTTAAATCTGTTATTAGCATGTTGAAAACACTTTTGCCATAAATCCATTTTTACTTGAAAAAGAGACCAGGGCAGAAAGTGCAACCACTCTATCCTCCAAGGCATCTCATGTTTTAGGCTTTACATTCTTTAACTGACCACTGATTATTCTGTGGATGGGCTTTTAAAAAAATTCTTGGGTAAGGTATAAAGCAAATATTAAATATTGTTTTTGGTTCTGGTACAAGGAAATTATGAGGCATGGAAATTCTGTTTACCATTCTTTGCCAAGAAAACCACCCTTGAAGCCATCTCAGTTGGCTAAATAGCGTCCATACTTTACACCTGAACCTTGGCATAAGTACTCAGTAGTTGATTCTAATTTCTTAATATGATCCTGCAATTGAAGGTTGGTTTTATTTTTGAGGGGTTTTGATTAATAAAGTGTAAATGAAACATTATAATTTGCAATTATTACTGTCACAATTAATGACCCAAATAAAAGACTCCTGTTAAAAATAAAACTTGAGGGCTGGGATTTAGCTTAGTGGAAGAGGGCTTGCCTGGCATGCATAAGACCCTGGGTTCTGCCCCAACACTGAAAATAATGATGATGATGATAAAACTTCATTTTTAAATACAGGTAAGTAGTCCATGTTAAATCGAAGACAGCATATTGAAGTGACATCAGGGACTCTGGCTGGTAGTAGCATCCTTGACATGGGGTTTTTGTGGCAGAGTGTGTTTGTGTGTAGTTATCTCAGAGGTCATGGCCAGGGCTTTCTTGTCCTGCCTTTTTTTTTGTTTTGTTTGGTTTGGTTTTTGTTTTCATACCTAGAACCATGTCCTGTACTGAAATAAACTAACTTGTTTACTGTTGAATGTCTATTACAATTTTAAACTTAAAAAAAAAAAATTTTTGTTTTTGTTTTTTAAGATCCTGAATCTTTTTCTTTTTTTTCTCTATCATGTCTTTGAAGTTACAACCAGTTACTAGGGTGGCCCTCGGGGGAGTTCTCCGGGACTTGGAGTCAAGGAGTTCACCTGCCAGCTCATCTGCAGAATCCCTGGCAGTGCGTGAAGGCCGTTTCTCCAGCTATCTGTGACAAGGCGTGTCATACCCACCCAGAGGGGTTAGAGTGGGGATTAGATAAGTTAATATGTGTGAGGAGCCAAGTGCTGCTCATACCTGAGAGGAGCTTTAAAAAATGATAGGCCAGCGGCTGCAAAAGAAGCTCTTCAGGTATAAAAGTAAAAAATAAAAGGAAAAAGAATCCCACCTGCCTAGGATAGCACTCAAAAGACTATATATACACAGACTAATGGCACAGTGGGAAAACTTTACTCAGAAAGTCGCCCACCTACTGTACTAGACCTAAAGGAAAACAAAAGTTCCGCCCTATGGAGTTGTTTTAAGAGGAGGGAATTTTTGAGTCAGACCCAACTCTGATTCATCCCCAAGACTCACTAGTCACATGCAGTGAAAATTCATTATAATGTTTCCACAAGCAGTATTTCCTACCTTAAAAATCACAGCTGAAAATTCAAAGTGTTGAATGTTGCCCCATATTCCTGCAATATGGCTCTATTTAAAATCAATTGTAGTTCTTTGTATAATTATTTAATCTGTTAATATATATTAATCAGAAGTGTTAATATATGACAAACATACAAAAAAATGACCTTTAGGGCAACAATATAGAAATGTGGGTTGCAAAAATACCTTTCTAACTAGAGAGTTTTGATTGATTCACCTTCCAAAGAAGTGTTGTTTGGGTTTATTTTGATCCAAACACTTATTCTACATTAATTTTATCTTTATGTGATGCTGAGGATCAAACCCAAGGTCTCATTCATGCTAGGTGAGCGCACCACTGAGCCACAACCCCACCCCCTAAAATACTTATTCTAGAATCAGAAGATGCAAGGGACTCTAGGCAGTGACTCTCAAACTTTGGCAAGCCTCAGAATTCCCAGGTGTACTTGTTAGAGACAGTTTTCTGGGATTTAGTAGGTCTTGGACAGAGCTTGGAAATTTGCATTTCTACACAGTTAGGTGATGAGTGTGGGCCAGAGAGCCACATTGTGCCGCTCTAAAGGTGATTTTTTCCAACCACTCAGAATGTCTTAGGGCATCAGTGTTAGGCTTTTCAGCAGATTTTTCATAGAGATGATTATCTGTTTTTATACATGGCTATTATTTGCACTTAAAGATAGCCAAGCAAAGAATATTATCAGAGGTAAAGAAAATCATTACATAATAATAAAGGGACCAATTCATCAAGAGGACAGTTTTAAATGCTTATGTACCTAATAATAGAACTTTAAAATATAGAAAGTAAAAACTGATAGAATTGCAAAAAGAAATAGACAAATTAACTATTACTGTCAGATTTCAACAACCCTTACCTAATAATGAAAGAACATGTAGGAAGAAAATCAGTAAAGATATGGAAGGCTCAACATGCTCAACCAGCTTGACCTGATTGATATGTGTAGAATGCTCCACCATACAGTAGCATCATACACATTTTTTTCAGGTACAAATGGGGCATTCATCTATAGATCATCTTCTAGGCCATAACACAAGCCTCAAAAAGTTTACAGAAATTCTATTCATACCAAATATGTTCTCTGCCACTCTGGAATTAAATTAAAAATCAATAACAGAAAACATGGTAGTTCTTAAAAAGATTAAAAATAGAACTATAGTCCAGCAATTCCATTTCTATGTATACCATATACCTGAAAGGACTAAAGGTAGGAATTTAGATGTCTGAACACCCACGTTTCCAATAGCATTATTCACAATAGCCAAAAAGTGGAAGTGTATTTATCCATTTGTGGATATCTTTCTCCACAAAATGTACGCACACAATGGAATACTATTCACTTTAAAAAGGAAAGAAATTCTGCATTCTACAACATGTATGAACCTTGAGGATGTTTTGCTAAGTGAAAAAAATGATTACAAAAAGCAAATACCATGTGATTCCACTTGTATGAGGTCTCTAGAGTAGTCAAATTCATGAAGACAGAAAGTAGAGCAGCAGTTGCCTGGTTGTGTAGGAATGGGAAGTTAATGCTCAGTGGATACAAATCTTCATCTTGGAAAATGAAAAAAGTTTGGAGATGGATGGTGGCGATGGCTACACAGTGTGAATGTGCTTAATTCCATTGAGCTGTACACTTAAAAGTGGTTAAAATGGCCTGGGTGCTGTGGTGCACACTTGTAATCCCAGCTACTTGGGAGACAGACAAGAGGATCCCAAGTTCAAGCCAGCCTTGTGCAATTCAGTGGGACCTTGTATCAAAATAAAAAGGATTGGGTGTAGCTCAGTGGTAGCGTGCTTCTGGGTTTAATTCCCAGTACCAAAGGGAGGGAGTGTTTACAAGGGTAAATTTTATGTTATGGATATTTTACTACAATAAAAATTAAAACAAAATAGATCAGTACACTCCTGACCACAGTCCTGCTGGATGTCAGTTCTTGGTTCACACCACAGACCTAGCAACAGCTCAAACACTGCCAAGCCTCTGTTTCTGAGCTGCCTCCAGGTTCTGCAGTAGAGGCTCTGGCAAATGCTTGAAGAACCTCAACCAAACTAGAATCCTGTTATCTCTCTTCTCCTCACTCTCCTCTCTGTCAAGAGCAGTATTGCTCCTTCCTTAGACTGCTAGTTTATGCTTGCTATGCAGTGTTTTTAAAACTAATATTAAGTGTTTTTTAGATGACAAAATTATAAGGAAAGATTAGCCCAAAAAGCAAGGTAATGTCTGCTACTCATTGGAAGAGAGTGAAAAATAGTTGGGGAGGGGGTTCTAGGAACTTCCAAATGACTAATAATGTTCAATTCCTTACCCTTGGGAGGTAGGGGACACACAAGTATCTGTGTGTGTGCACACATGCTTTAAAATACCATTCTTTGGTTTGCATTACACTTTTTGTACCATGAATTAGAAACTATTTCATTATTTAAATGACATCAGAGTGGATGCAGCAGCAAGTATGGCATATTGTTAAATTTGATAGCATGATTTCAGCATCACATTGAACTCCTTCCTTCTGTTAGTATGTTAGTATGCTTTGTATTTCACCAGAATTAATTGCTTCATTCTTTTCATGTGTAAGTCCAATTGCTCAGCCTCCCTTTGCCAAACAACACTTACAATTTGGTTCCCACAGATTTTTGTGTTGATTTGGTAACAAAGCCTTCCTAATGTATATTTGAGTTTGTGATTACAATCTCTTGTAGGCTTTACCTGTAATAAACTGCAAATGGTTTTAAATTGATCTCTTGGATGTAGTCATCCTATGGCTCTGTATTAATTCTACATGTTTAATCTTGGGTTTTTTCAAATCTTAGATTGAACTTCCCTTTCTCCATATATTTTATGTTCATTGTATTTCCAAATGTTGACTAATGATCTCATATCTACAACAAAATCTCCCTGTGTCATCACCAAACCTGGGACATGTTAATATGTCTACACTTATCATACCTCTATTTAAATTTGTTTACTTATCTGTTTACCATTAGGTCATGAGCTCCCTGAGAGCAAAGGGCATGCCTCATTCCTTATCTTCATCTGTTCATAGCAAACTCACATTTATATATTGGATAAATAAGAAGTATTGTTCTTCATATAAAGGGAGTCACTGTGAATAAAATCACAGAGGCATAAAGAAGGGGAGCAGACTATTCCAACATGGCCAGGGCACTAAAGATAGTGGGATGGAGAAGCCATGGAACACAGATTGAAAAGTAGTTGCGGAAGATTGTATTAATCCTCACTCACCACTTTTAAACATTTGAACTCTATTCTGCAGACAGTGGAGAACAGTGAAAAACTTTGAAGCAAGACTTGACATGTTGGATATTTTAGAAAACTAACCTTCAGCCTCTGTGTGTTCAATGAAATGGAGGAAGAAGTGGTGGGAGATAAGGAAATCAGTCAGAAGGCTGACTGGAGCCCAGCAAAGACACAGCGACTCTGCTGAATGCTTTATTTCTGAAGTCCTTTTTTTGTTTGCTTTTATGGTGCTAGGAATGAGCTTCAAGGCCTGCATGCTACGCAAGGGCTGTACCCCCTGAGTTACATCCCTAGTCATTCATTTTAATGTCTTTTCCTCAAGAATTTTGATAAAGATGTAATGGATATAAGACTTCTCAGAAACTTTGGAGTTGGATGTTTTATTTCAAATATGCACAGTAAGGTGTTCTTTTTAGGTCTACATACATATATAATATTTAAGTATATCCTTATTGGAAGATATCCTCAATTTTTTTTTTTTTTTTTTAGCAGTTCTGGAGATTGTGGGATTGAACCCCGGAGCACTCTACCACTGTGTTATAATCCCCAGCCTTTTTATTCTATTTTTAAATTTTAAGGGTCTTCCTAAGTTGCCCAGTCTGGCCTCAAATTTGTGATTCTCCTGCTTCAGCCTCCTGAGTCACTGGGACTAAAGGTGTGTGCCACCACTCTGGCTGTGGTTATGGTTTTTTGTTTTGTTTTGTTTTGGTACTGGGAATTGAATCCAGGGGTGTTTTACCACTGGGTAACATTCCCAGTCTTTTTTCTTTTTTTTTTTTTTTATTTTGAGGCAGAGTCTCGATAGTTGCTAAGGCTGGTCTTGAACTTGGAATCCTGCTGTAGGCTCCTGAGTCTGTGGGATTACAGGTGTGTGCTGCTATGCCCAGCTGTTTTATAAAAAAGTTCTTATCTTTTGGATATTAATACTAAAACATTTACAATAAAATGATATAGACAGTTTGGATTTGCTTTAAATTAATCAGGATTTGGGGTTATGGGTGAGGGCAGAGATGAAACAAGATTGAGCAGGAGTTGACAGTTGTTGAAGCTAAAGCATGAATTCAGGTAACTTCATTACACTAGTTTCTCTCTGTACATTTGTAGTTATTTTGTATTAAATACTTTTAGAGAAAGAAAAAAAAAAAGAAGGTTCAGGGAACTCTAATTCACAGTTCTTGGATTAATAATTAAAAATACAGTCATCCGCTTGCTTTTCTCTGTCCTACTCACTTTCTTTCTCTCTCCTCCTGGCTTTTCCACTCTCTCTAGCGCGTGCCCTTTGTTTTTCTCCCTTTTCCTCTCATTTTCTCTCTTACCCTGCAGAGAGACACTGTTTGCTTAATAAACTGTCTTATGTGATTTCCCGTGGGGGGGGGGGAATACAGTCATCCATCAGCTTCAACCATCTATTTATCCATCTACCTACCTGTCTATAGGATTTGAATTATTTTTCGAAAGATTTTAAGTAATATTTTAAAATTAATATTTTTAGGTGAAGGAATTATGGAAAAGGCTTAAAATGAGTCAGAGACAAGATACACAAAATGCGTACATTAAGTTTCTGTACATTTACTAGAGACGCATCATGAATTTGTCTATTAACTTCTTGCCTTTGTACAGGAGAATACAATCAGTTTTATGAATCATAGTTGGTAAATCTAGCTATCAAGTGTCCTGATATATATCCATGTAAATAGCTGTATCTTAAGATCTATTAATGAGGTATTAGAAGGTAGAGGCAAAGAAAATGTAACTGGAACATCTCCTGTGTGTCAAGTGTTATGCTAGATGCTCATACATTTTGTCTTTACCTTTATAATTCTTACTGTACTAATGATGATTCTTCTTTGCATTGCCTTTAGAATATCTTTTTAAAAACTTTGTCCCCAAATTCTGGACATTTGCACATCCCTTATGTGCTTACTGTATTTCTTTGCACACATGTGCGTATGCACGCACACACACACACACACACACACACACACACACCTATATATTTCTAACATTAGGACATTTTAATACTATGAATTTTCTTTATAGAGAAAGTTATCCAAATTGTGAGTATTCTCTGATTTTCAGCATTGTACTTCAGTATGTCCTGATCTGATCATCATCTGTTCACCAAACTGTTTTTGCTCTGGCATTCCTTGCCTCAAGAAGGACAGTAAGACCTGTTCAGTTGTTTCAGGCAGAAACTGAGACAATTGGGTTGCATTTCTGACACCTTCTTCTTCTAATCTTGTCCTCCTAGTGTTTCTCATTAGAACTTCTGTCCATCTTCATGAGCCCCACGCCCAGTTGAATGCCAGCATCTTCACCTGGCTATTGCAGCTGTGCCTCTTGTACCCAAACCTGTCACCCTCCTCCATTCTGCACAACAGCCAAACTGATTTTCCAAAGCACAAGACTACTTATCGATACTGCTTGAATGTTTTCATTTAAGCAGCCTGCAAGCTCACAATAAGAAGTAAATATAACATCACAACCCAACAAGTACATAAATATATTTAAAAACAAGCTTTGCATTTTTCTATTGTCTCATCCTGTACTAGTTTGATCTCTTTTGTTGAAAAAGTAGTGCTGGCAGAAACCCATAAAAGTGTTCTCAGAGCTAACTAATAGATGAGAGCCTACAGTGGGAAAAGCTTTGGTTTTTAGGATATTTTACTTCTGTAATGAGCATGATGGGACTCCTCATGCTCTGCTACCTGCTCATCTCAGTTGCCCCATTGTGTCCCCTGTCATTTGATGGCCCCCCACCCCTGAACCTCTTAGTGTCCCAGAGCAATGCCACTCTCCTTTTCATTTTCCTTTGCTCTCTCCACTCTACCCCTGTCTACCAGGTTAATCCTTCCAGTGCCGGCTTTAACATGACTTCCTCCAGGAAGTGTTACGATACTGGTACTTATGTAAAGTATCTGTCACATACTAGTGACCATGCTAAATCCTTCTCTTGAATTATCTCATTTAAAGTCCAATTACCAGAATCAGTGCTCAGTCATATTTGTTAAATGACTTAATGTCACCTCATGCCTCTGCAGTTGTTAGGACTAGAAAGGTATACATTTAATATTATTTCTGCTAAAATCTCTACAGTACATAGAAGCTGCTTCTCAGATTGGCTGCTGATGATAACATTTGTCTTCACATGTCCACTGGGCCTCTGGGCCACCAGAGAGGGCATCCATAAGTATAAGTGGCATGAGAGATGTAACCATTTCTTCAGACTTGAGAGCAAAGTATAGTCTACACCCCATCATCTGGGAGCCTTAGGAGGGAAATGCAGTTAAACACTACAGTCTACCTCAGTATTTTATGTTGTCATTTCTGTTTTTGTTGATGTCCATTTTTAAGGGCGAGTTTAATCTCTCATGTCCTGTTGTTGGAAGTGTACTGAATCCGCTCATAAATGTTATGCATTCATGATCAATGAAACTTACAGTTATATCTGAATAAGGGTCACAATACCAAGTCAAAGGATGTTAACTATAGTACAGGACCTGAAAACAATTTGTACAAAAACTAATGAGTCCATCTTGTCCTGTAGCAAGCAAGTTAGAACTGTATAACTCCTGGGAAACAGAATGAGGTGGGTAAACAGTTTCAGTTTCAGGTGGTTATTTCTATTTACTCATGGAAATGACCCATAGCAGGTAAATAGTCCTTCAAAGGGTGTTGTCAGGTAAAAATAGCCCAAATGTTCTCAAGGTGATTTGCTCTGTAGTAATACCAAATCCGTCTCAGCTGTATGTTTTCAGACGTATGTAGAAGAACCTGATGAATTCTGTTCTGATTGGTCTGAGGTCATCCGGTGCTGTTCAGACAATGTATGTTCTTAAATAAGAAGATAAAATAGCCCCCACACTGCCCCATTGGTCACAGTAAGTGTAATTTCCAGTATATAAGCATTAGTATTTTTTTAATGATACTGTTAACATACAAGTTTCTAAACTGTTAGCTAATTTCCAAAAATCAATAATCATTCAGGAACACTTAATTTGTTGGTCCTGCTCTTTAGAATATATGAATATCACAATAAATTAAAATTGTAGTGTTGTCACATTGTAACAATTCCATTTCATCTATTTTTAGTTGTTTATATTTCTGTGAATCAACAGTAAAATGAATGCTAGTGGCTAGAATGAAAAGTGGATTGGTTAAGTAGTTAGGGAACCTGAATGTTAGTCCATATTCTGCTTTTGAATATCTAATGTCTAATGGCCATAAACATGTCCTTTGACCTGTTAGGTATCAGGTGACTGATCTAAAAAATGAAGGAGCTAAACTCATATGATATGATCATTTTCTATTTTTTCCATATATTTTTATTGGTGCATTATAGTTATATATAATGGTGGAATTTGTTACTACATATTTGTACATGCACACAATACAACTATATAATATGACCAGTATCATCCCCCAGTATTTCTCCTCTCCCTCCCCTCTTTCCTTCTGTGGTCCCTTTCCTCTACTCCACTGATCTCTCTTCAGGTTTCATGAGGTCCCCCTCCTACCTTTTTTTCCCTTATTCCTCTCTAGCTTCTATATATGAGAGAAAACATATGACCCTTGACCTTTTGAGTTTGGTTTATTTTACTTAATATAATGTTCTCAAGTTCCATCCATTTTCTTACAGGTTATGTAATTTCATTCTTCTTTATGGCTGAATAAAACTCCATTGTATATATGTACCACATGTTCTTTATTCATTCATCCAGCAGGAGTCTTCTACAATTCTGAATGAATATTAAATGAGACCCTCATCACATATCAGTGGGAAAATCCTTTGTCAATTTAAATAAATTTAATAGATCGTTTTGATTCATTTTTCCAGATTTCTTTCATATAGGAGATTTAGAATCTCTAAGGTTCTTAAGACACTTCAAAAAAGGAATAAAATCCAAATTACTAAAATATCATTTATTGAATTAGCAATATTTATGACTCTGCAGATGCACTGAATTTACAGATCCATTTACTGACTCCATGATTTACAGTAAGAATAAAAACATTCATTTATATATTCCTTGTCTTAGTACTAAGCCTCAGAAATGGAGTTTCTGTTCATCAGTTACATCCTGATCTGTGAGAAGTAGGAACTTTGTAAACAGTTGGTATCAGGGAATCAAAGTGAATCTAACTATATCCTATCTACTTACAGTTTAAAAACTAATTCTCAATGAAATATGGTATAATGCAGAAAATTGTACATAAGTATAAATTTGATATATTTTCACCAACTGAATACAACTGTGTAATCAAGAGACACACTAATGTCCCAGCAGCCCCCTGTCCCACCATGCTCTCTCCCCAGGAATCACTACTGTTCTGTCTTCTAACAACATAATTTAGTTGTGCTTATTTTTATAGTTTGCATAAGTGGGATCTTATTTTCTTGTTTTGTGTTTGTGGTTTTTTACTCAATAGTATCTGTATATAGTATTGAGCATAGCTGCATGTCATTCTTCTTAAGGCTGTAAGATATTCCATTATGTGACTATCCCATATTTATTTATCTTTTCTACTTTTTTTGCTGTTATAAATAATATTATGTATATTCTTCTATCTTTTGGTGAATATACATATCCATTTAATCTACTGGGGAGACTTTTGTTCTAATGTTGCCTTTTCTACTATTCTGGCATATCGACTACTCATCTGTTAGAAAATTGAGTGGAAATCCATTTTATAAATATCAAAAGGCATGGATTAATTTAAACTCAAGCCAGCCTACCTTTTTTTTCTCTCTCTTGCCTCATCTAGCATACCTATTAAATGAACAGAGCATATCTCTTCTGCGTGTGAAGCCACAGAACAAAGTTGCAAAACACAGGATCTTGAACCTACTTAGAGTTGGAAAGTGGTGGTTTTGTTTTTGCTTTTGAGCAGCAGATTATGAGTGGAGAGTGCTGAAGGTCTTTTCATTCTTTAAGTAAGACAAAGCCTCAGAAACACCAGATTTTCCCTGCTGTTCTTTCCCAACATATCACACACAGTGAGTTGACAGAACTTAGATCATGAAATAACTCATCCCCCAAGCCCAGTCACTAACTTTTATTTACTTCGTATAGAATAAAGTATCCCTTTTACTTCCCAAAATATGCAGTTGTGATGCGTGGGCAGACATTTCAAGAGGAAAATGCCTGTGGTCTCTAGGGACTGGATAAAGGCTACCCATTTTCAGATACTCCCCACTCTACATGCTTCCAAGTTTCTTTCTTTTTTTTTTTTTTAACTCTTTTTTAGACCACATACCACAATAAATTATTAGAAGATTTATAATTCATAAATTACTCTTGCAGACAGTATTTCATGTGTTTATCTCAGCAACTCTGAGGTGAGCAAGGAAGATTCTGTTATTGAAAATGTTACATTCCAATTTGTAGAGCCCCTTCCACTTGTCACTGATCTTATGGTGGGTTATTTATGACTTTTGTACCTGGAAATTTCCAAACTTCTTTTATCTGCCTTCTGCTTACAATGTTCCTCTTCATCATCCCCATCTTGCAGCCTGACATGCTTGGCACAAGGGTGAGGCAGGTAGTAGAATACTGTACTAAGCTCTTTAGTGCTTGAAGCATCTACAGATTCACCTTTTAATTTTATTTCTTAGCTGGTAAGCACTTAATCCTTTTGATAGGGCTAGGTTAGAAGGCATTGGACCAGGCAGTGGCTTGTCATGTGGCATCACTGGCTAATCCAAGCCTTCAGCTGTTTCTCTGTCTTCCAGCCCTGAGTTCAGATCACAAGACCACCCAGAGCTGAAGCTCCCCAGGGAGAGAGGTGCTGGTTCCTCACAGTTCCTCTGGCTTCCTTGCACATTCATATATCCAAGTTCTGCAAAGATGCCAAGCACACGTATCGCTTGGTCTTGAGGCATGTAGACTTTTGCATGATGTTCAAATCAGGTGACTAGGACCACAGGAGCTTGAACAGAATGATTCTTTTAAAAAGCTATATTGCATAGCTACTCCGTTGCCCTTTAATGTGTAGATGCTCTATCATGTGACCAACTTACATATTCCCCTCCCACCACAGAAATATCATTTGATCTGGGATCCTCACATCTTAAGTGTATTTCCCCCCGTGTGCAGTTTTCAGTATTCCAGAGATCAAATATTCTTATTTAAACTGTAACATAGAACTGTATTAATGAAAATCACCTCCTCCCATCTGCAGCCACGAGCCTGGGCTTTCCCACTGTCCTTGTGGACAGCTTCCTGGGGCTGCCAGCACTGTCAATACTATAATTCACCATTATTGGAAGAATGACAGTTTTATATAAGCACTTCTTCCTCCATCATGCTGGCATTCACGTTGGCTATTACAAATTATGTAGTGTACCAGATTTCTTTTTCCAAAATAAAATTGGGAGAAGATTCGTGGCGTATGGTTTCATTTCTTAAATTCTCTGCTGACTCATTTCCCCTTCATAACTGAGCTAGTTTTCACCAATACCTTTAATTACATCAGTTATTTTTAATAAAGCTCATTTTTATTGACTTGCTCTCCATTTAATGAATTCTTCCTGGTGAAAAAAGAGCTTCCTGGCATGGCAGATAAAATGATCCTCTATTACAGCTGAAAGTGAGCTGCATCTTTCTACTTTCCTTTGTCTATTAGCAGTGTGTGTTTCTTGGAATTTTTTTATGCTGAACCAACTCTCCTGAAATCTTTCTCTCTCTAGTATATGGACTGGCCTTATTTTATGAAAATCTTTGACATACTGAAGAATATTTTAAATGGCGCTTAAAGAAACCTCAAGGAGAATTCTTTTTGTAAAACCCATAATTTTGTTTTATATTGTGAGTAATTATTCCCTAATTTATCTATATATTTGCTTTCACTGATGGTTTTCTAATCATACATGTTCATAGCTAAACACACAGGACAAAAGAAAACATATATTTTACTGAAGGATAAGCTAGCAAAGACATTTTTTAAAATTTTGGCTTGGTTTATGCTCTGATATGAGGCCAACTTTTCATCTATCTTTAATAGGCCTCCCCCAATCCTTTTCTCCCTATCCTGCCCCTCCTCCCTCTGTGTATAATTCACAGTTGTATCTCCATGCTAATAATTAGTCCATTAGCAGTACTATTTTGATTGGGTGTTGCCCAACTGGATAGCTTTTTATGAAGCTTTATTTTAAACCCAGTGTCATCTCTTCTTAGCACATCAGGTTTTCTTCTCATGTTTTGACAGATTTGTCCTTCCCCACCCAATTCTAGTACACCACCACCCTATCCTATCACACCACAGGCTGATTAAAGGCAAATCCATTCTGCATTCCCTTACCACATCTCTACTCCTGGATTTTGTTAAGAGGGTTAGCCCTTAGCTGAAACAATGTAAATATGTGACATCTGACAGATTCCAAGTGAGGTCCCCTAATCCATAAACTCTCTTCCACTGGCCTTGCTGTAGCACCCCCAAATATATATAGCACCCATATAACCAGCTGCAGAACTTTGCATTCCAGCATCATTGGAATGTAAGTATTTTAAGAAGGCACTGATGTGCCCTGGTCTTAGCTTGAATTTTTTCTTTCTTTCTTCTTCCTTTTTTTTCTTTTAATTGCAGAAGCAATAACCAAGAATTGTAAGTTGAGAAAATTAAGAGATTCAGTTATTGGGGAAAGAGAAAATCCTAGGAAGTGGAGCCTACCCTAAAAGAGCATTAGGGAGTGCTGAATCAGAGGAGCTGAAAACCATGAGGGTTTTGGGGGTGGAGGATGGAGAGAAGTAAGAAGCAAATGGTGACAGCAGATAATACAAAAAGGGAGCAACACCACAAGGTAACTTGACCTCCTACTCAGTTTTGCTGGAAACCACCCTGCTTATTAGAAACCAGTGGGGGCACTATTCACAGTTTCTCTTGGGGGACTTTTCATGCCACTATCTCTATTAATTTTAATTTACTACCTAATTAGATTCATCATCCCACACCTACTGCTTAGCTTTATTTGTCTCAGATTGCCTTCCTTCTGTCTAGTTACACATATGCCATCGCTACTGGATATGGAGTACTTGACCCAAGTTAACTAATGCAAAGTTTTTTCCTAACTCCCTTCTGCCTTAGGGCCAAACAAAAGTAAAACCAAAACTGGGAGTAATTTTCCCAGACTTTTGCAGCAGCGCTATTTGCTTAGCAGCTTCTAGATAACTGACTGACACCCTAATCTAACCCCAAATGTAGTGATTTGGAAACAAACCTTAACTTATTAATGAAAAAGAGAATTGATCTTCACAACTTTCTTGTAAACAGAAAGCATTTTCACTGTTTAAGGAGAAACTAAGATTCAGAAATGCTAAGTGGCTCGCCCAAATTCATAAATCCTGAACATATTGAGAGGCCTAAAAGCAGGATTTCATACACACACACACACACATGTATAATGCAATAAAATTTTTTAAAGATGTTTTTAATTTGAAGTTTTTTTTATTGCATTATCATTATACTTAGCAGTGAGATTCATTATGCCATATTCATATATGCACATAACATAATTTGATCAATCTCATTTTCTAGTACCATATCACTCACTCCCTTCTTCCCTCTCCTGATCTGCTTATTCTACTCTGCTGGTCTCTCCCCCTGCCCTCCCTTCTTGATTTTCTTCCTCTATTCTGGTGAGGAGATCCCCCATTTTTTATTCATAAAAGCAGGACTTGTGATTTCAAATAAGACAATTAGGCTCCTCCCACTGCTTGATGCTACCTGTTGGTCAACTTTAAAGACAAATAATAGTATAACTGCACAGTTAGCAGTCACATCAATTGGAAATTCACTCATACATCTGCTCAACTACTTCCCATTTGTCCTGGTTTGCAGTTTTGTTCGTCAGGCAGCCTTGCTTTGATTCCAGCTTTAATCTGACTCCTCCCGGGTGCCTCTCTTTAGATATTTTCTGAGTTCTTGTCCAGTAGAAGCAATCACTTGCTAATCTACTTTTCACCCTATTGTCCTCAACCAGTAATCATTTCCTTTCTTAAGCTGACCATGCAGCAGCACTAGCCTCAGCCTGTCTTCTGTCAACTACTGCACATGGTTGTTTCTGGTCATTTCCCTGTTCTGCCAAGATAGACCTCCTTCCAGGTCTATATAGTCTTCCTACCTTCTAAACGTCTATGTCTCCCATCCAAACTGTTTCCCTAAGATGACTCAGAGTAAATGGGCACACCCTTTTATCATAGCAAGTCTATTGAGTTTAGAGGAGAGAGTGGGAGGTGTGGCTTTTTGCACAATCCTACCATTTAAATTTGGGGACAGGTCATTTATCTTCTCCATCTCTTTGTTTTCCTACCTGTAAAAGGGGACAAATGATGATACCTTTGCCACTCCACCCAGAGAGAGACATTATGAGGAGAACCAATCAATTTTACTCCTTTTTTATTGGTATATTATAACTATACAAAATAGTGGCATTCATTTGATATATTCATATATGCACATAACATAATTTGGTCGATTTCATTCCTCCATACCATACCACCCCTTTCTCTCTCCTCTTCTCCTCCACCCCTCATCCCCATCCTCTACTGTACTGGTCTTAATTTTTTTTTTATGAAAATTCTCTTTTCCCCCTGTCTTCTACATATGAGAGAAATCATGACCCTTGACTTTCTTAATCTAGCTTATTTCCCTTAACAAGTCCTCCAGCCCCATTCATTTTTCTGCAAATAACATAATTTTATTCCTCTTTTTTGACTTTTATACTCTGTTGTATATATCTCCATTTTCTTTATCCATTTAGCTGTTGACTGACACCTGGGCTGGTTCCATGACTTGGCTATTGTAAAATGTGCTGCTATAAAATAGGGTATGCATGTATCACTGTACTGTGCTGACTTGACAGAACTAATCAAATTTTAATTCAACTAACTTTTACCATAGAACAGGCATAGTTTTTGAACTTGAAAAAACAAAGATTAGAAGGCATGGCATCTACCCCAAGTCCACAGGCAGAGATAGAGTTGGTATTAGTTTCTGGAAAATGCTAGAAGAGAAGTGCATATATTCTATAGGAGCTCAACCTGGAAGTTCAAAATAGGCTTCCTGAGGAGTTTATACCTGAGCCTTGAAAAACAAACAAGAGAAAAGAAGAAGAGGGACACTTCAGGCAAGGGTGACAGCATCAACAAAGCAAAGGTAGACAAGGAAGACATGGGCTTGACAGGAGGGGCCAGGGCTGTGGGCAGCAGCTCACATGCAGCCTGAGCCTCTAGAGGGCAGGTCATACCACCGTCACCTCTGCACCCCTGGCATCCAGCAAAGCACCTGGCATCAGGGAGGCACCAGTGTGGTTGATGACATGGTGAATGAGTGGGGGGCTCTCCAGAGGCCCCCTAGCACCTATAACACAAAGCAGAAGCTGGCCAGGGCAACAGGGAGACATACAATGTATGAGGAGGGAGAAAGAGGGTAGGAGAGGCCGGGCGGGCTCCATGGAGGAGAAGCCTTTGAAAGAGGCCTTCAAGGAAATCTCCGGTGAGATTTACTGGAGGGGCTTCTTTATTCCCCCTCTTCTGTGTCACATTCTTCCATTCACCAACCTCTTGACACTGGCTTAAGTTTCCCTCCACCCCCTTTTTCTTCCTGGCTTCCTTCCTGGATTATTTCTTTCATCCTGCCCCGAAACCTTCATCTTCTCTAATAAGCCAGAGGGAAGAAAGGCGTTGCTCAAGCCCTTTCACCTCTCCTCTAGAGGAATTTTATTACAAAGACCAGGGATATAATAGCAAAATCATTTTTTAAAAGACCCAGAGCTCCAGTGAACAAGAGGAAGAGCACATATTTTCTAGCCACATTAAAATGAAAAAGGACACGAGGGCTGTGGGTGTCACTCAGTGGCAGAGCATTTTCTAGCATGTGTAAGGACCTGGATTCCATCCCCAACCTGAAAAAAATTAATAGGACATGAAATTAATAAAGATGATTGGTAACTTCATGAGTCTAAAACCCAGAAAAAGTTATGAGACTGGATGATGGTATTTTGGTTCAGAGTAATAGATTGCTTGTCATGTTTGCAAAGTCAAGAAATGTGCTATTCTAAAATGCAAGAATGCATGCCTAGTGTGTGAATTGGCCAAGAGATGAAGATAAGAGCCTTCAGGCAGAGCCCTGTGACAGCATTCATTGCCTTCAAATGCAGGGGTGAAAAGTAGGCAGCAATAAAGTGAACAGCAAGGGAAAGGGAGTATCAAGCCCCATGGTGGTATAATTAAGCGAAACACACACACATACATATATGTGTGTGCACCTGTTTGCAAGGCTCATGACCAGGAAAGGCTGTGATAGACATACAGAATTATGTTGTTCAGTGTTGGCACAATAAACTCAAAAGTGGTCACTCCTGGGGAAGGTTAGAAGAAAGAGTTTTAAAATATATACCCAAACTTAGTTTGAAAGTGATAATTAGTTTAAAGAAATAAATAAGAAATAAAATACTAAACAAGGCATTTCAATAATTCTACTAACAAAAACGTTAGAACTAATATACATTCTAGTCAAAAACATTCCTTTGAGGGCTGGGGATATAGCTCAGTTGGCAGAGTGTTTGCCTTGAATGTACAAGAGCCTGGGTTCAATCCCTAGCACCACAAACAAAACAAAACACATTCTTTTGAAATGTAGAAGGTAAGGAAGATGGGCTGTTTTCTGTGGCTGGAAACTATGGTTTAAAAGGTCATTAAACACTTAATAAAACATTATTACATGTGCTAGAAAACAGTAAGTCAGCAACCAAAAAGAAACCGAGATATTTATTGTGTTTTTAAACTGTTGAACATGGAAGAGGATGCCCCAGTGCTGTTCAGTCACACTGCCTGAGCTGCTGGGAAAGGAAGGGTGGGATCCCAGCTGTCCATGCGTGTGGCCAGGCTGGGCTCATCTCTCTTCCACCTGACTTCTCTCTTTTGTGAGTCTCTGCTCTTTGATGAGCAAGGTTGTGTAAAAATTCAAAAGGAAAATAAATATTTTTCTAGCAAGAGTAGAAAGCATCATGTTGATATTTACTCTTCCATTGATTTTGGTTTCTTTCATAAATGATTCTGCGAAAATAGTAGCATCCTTCAGTGGGCAATGATCTCATTTTAGCTGTATCTTCTTAATATGATATCACAAAAACAAATCCACACCTCTAAAATTGCTTACAAAGAGTAGACCTTTTATCATTTTGAAAGAGATCTTTCTTATCTACAGGTTGATGATATGACTTCATCTAACTTCCTGACTTCCTTTCTAAGTATGTTATTACAAGCCGTGTTCAACTTGGATTCCTTTTTTTCATGTTTTCTTAGATTCTTCTGTTTCCATTTTTTTAATGCTTTGTTTTTAAAAGTTTCCTTGCATTTCCTGAAACCCTTAGAGTGTTTCAAGAGAAACATTGAGCTATTTAGGCAGCAGTTGTGTGTGTGTGTTTGTGTGTGTGTGTGTGTGTGTGAGTGTGAGCATGTGTGTGTGTGAAGCCAGTGCTGCTGGGAACAAATGTTGCATTGTATATTATATGGAGCTGCCTCCTTCCTTCTTGAACAGAGCACCTGGTGTTACTGGTTTCAAAGAATATTTCAAGATTGGCAGTTGGAGTCTCTTCATAGAAGTGTAATAGCGCTTCCCAGAAAGCTTGAAAAATGATATGCAAAGTGAAGGAGAATAGAGAATAGGTGTCACCCTCTAAAAGAACAGTAAGAGCCGCAAGGACCTTCATTCAGAGAGGATTCCAGGAGAAAATGGAGACTTCTGAGAAACAGCTTTACAACTCCATGTGAGCTTAGAAGTTTGAGCAGCCTCTCAAAACAGAGTTCTGCCTAGTCTGCCTGTCAACCTGTTTCTTATGGACTCGTGTGCAAAAGGACAAAAACAAAACGAAACAAACAAAAACCACAAAACAGCTTTCTGCTTCAGGCAACATCCCAGAAAATCTTCATTCAAAGCCCAGAAATTGTACCAAATTTTCAGGCAACTTGTTAAATGTGGCCTTAAAATACTCTAATTCTTTATCAAAAGGAAAAAAATATATATAGGTGACCTAAAGATGTTTCATAACAAATCTGGCCTCTAACGGAAAGGATTGTGGTGCTACACTTTGAAGTCTTGACTTCGTAGCCACCAAGGCCCACTTCCTCCTCTGTACCCACACAAGGTTGGTGAACCTGCATGGAAGGTAAAAATGAAAAATGCCCAGAGTCAATCCATGAGATCATAAGGTACTTCACCTACCTCGTTCTATATCCTTTGCAGCTGCTCGCTGAGCAGAAATCATTTTGCAAAAGCCAAACTTTTATTCATCCCAGATATGGGGTAAATCAGGACCAAGGGAAATTACCTTTTTAAAAGTTAGTTTCACAAATGGAATAGATATCCCAACTCCTTTTCCTAAACATACTTCCACAAAAGTAAGGCTCAAAATCTTGGATTGTACATCAAAAAGTAAACTTTTGCCAAAGTCATGGGAAGAATATCACAGTAAGACCTTGACCACTCAGAAAAACCTAGAAACCTGAAATGTGAACATTTGTTTTGTGTCATGAGCTTACATAATAATTAGGGTGATTTGTTTTTCTATGGGCTTTCTTATAATGTGATATATTTATGATCAAGTCCTCAGAAATTCACACATAAGCCACCTTTAATCTTCAGAATGGCATTCATGAGATGAAATAAACATGAGGAATCCAAAAGTTTTGGACAACATTGTTATAAAATCCATTTTAACTTGCATTTCAGCAGCTCAAGGCAAGTTAGAAGAGAATAAAAATGGACCAGTAAGAGTCCAGCACACATGTATTGCCATACATAAAAGTCTGTGGCCATTTTCATTTTCTAAGTTGGCATATTGCTTTAATAAGGTACAAAGAAAGATAAAACTAGATAGTATTTATATTATCACTCTCTAGTAAGTGTCATGTGACTAAATAATTTGTTCATGGTCACACAGGCAGAAGTCAAACCCCAGGTCTACCAGACTTCTCCATTTTGCCTCAGCAAATGCTGGTCAGGTCAGTAAGTAGGCAGGAAGGCAGGAACCAGAGGAAGAAAAAGGAACTTCCCTGTGCCTTCCACTGTGACTCCTTTGAGTTCATTATATATTTTGCCAAAATATTTTCATAGGCAGATCCTTCACCATTACCGGCTATGCAGTCTGCAAACCCCCGTTGTCTTTTTTGCCAGGTCAGTTGTGTATCCTCCAAAGGCACTCAAATAAATTGGACACTTTTAAAATACTAGTATCAAAAAATTTTGTAATAAATCTGACCTTAGACTAAAAACACTTAGATTTCAACCTTCTACCATGTAGGTGAGGCTTAAAGTTCATACATGGAGCAAGAATAAGAAAAATCATTCACAGACTTTTTTTTGTTTTTAGGTTTAAGATGCTTTGTTATTTACAATAGATTATGGGCCAAAAAATATCATTATAAACGGAGAATTAAGAGAAAAAAATCAGGAGTAGGCGAAGCCCAACAAAGCAGGGAAAATGGACTGACAAAAGGCAAAGGCCACAGCAGAGCTGGGAACCATAGAGCTGTGCTCTGGGTGTGGTCACATGGCTGGTGGAGTACCAGGCAAGAAGTTCTAGCAGACTGGTCCAGTTCCATCCCTGCAGGCTCTGAGTTTGAGTTCCCTACATTCCAAGGATGGGTGAAAGCCTGCGGCTGCATCCCCCCAGACTTCTGCTTCTTCCCACCTCATTCTCCCTCCCACAGCCTCCGCCCTCCTACATGCTGCCATGCTTGTGCCCATGCAGTCTGTTGACCTTGTCGACTGTACCAGCATGACATGACGTAAGTGGTACCTCTCCTTAGCATATGGATGCATTTGCAAATACATAGAAGAAACGGCAGGTAGCCCCCAAAGTCACCACATATTCACCATATTTGTTTTAACTCTACCAGCTTTGTGATTGTCCTCTGAACCAGAGAGATAAGATGTCTTCCACTGTTTATTGAATAACATGTAATTAGGTGTCAGTTCCTGTATTCCTCCTCCGATGTTTGTCTTCCACCTTACGACTTACTAAAATAAGACTGGAATAAGTGTTACTCCTTCAGCACTTGTCAGGAAATAAGGTCTTGGCCTGTTTGGTGTTTTCCTTCCCACTAGTCACATGAACTGTTTTGTGCCTCTGTGCAATAGTGAGAGCCACTCCTGCATGCCAGGCACTATGGTAAATACTTTATGTGCATTATCTCACTTCAGGAAATGCAGAGAGGAAAAGCAACTTTACCAAAGTCTCCCAGCCGAATTCCAGGTCAGGTTGGTCTCACTCCATAACCTATATAATCACCCCCTCAGTGAGACATATGAAAGAACCTGGGACACAATTACTCTAGGAATGTTTGTTGAGCTCTACTGAAAGAAAGAAAAGAGTCAGGGGGAGGGGAGGATGACAAGCACACCCCCAAAATTGAAGCTCCTAGCTACATTATAGTCTCCTAAACCTAAGCTGGTTCTAGTGTCAACAGCTAAATCATTTGGAGTGAGTTGCAATTCAGAAACCATTGGAAGTGGTGTGTGATCAACACATCCTAGGATGATGTTAGGACAATCTTGGCACTCTTTATAACCTCAGTTTGAAGAATATAAAAATAAAGCTGTGTACAGAGCCTGGCACTGAACAATCATGGCTTTCATCCTGAGAGCAGCTGAGGCTTCTGTTGTGACCAAAGCTGAGACCTTCTAGGGAATCTACAAGGTGCCTTGGGTCTGAAGACCATGGAGGGAGTATACTCAGAGCCTCAGCAGAAGACAGAGATTACTCCCTTACCTCAGCATTTTCCTCAAAAGCTCTTTGCAATTATTATTTAGCTGTCCTTACCCATGATGGCTTACTCATGTCAGTCTTCATGCTGGATGTCATCGGATGTGTTGAAACTCATTCAAAAGTTCTTTCATCCCCTGTAGTAATTTAGCATACATGTTAAACAAGAATGAGGAACCCCCAAGAATTAATTTAGTAATTTGCTATCAAATCATGTTTCTCTTCTAATGTGGAACAGATGACTTCCCTCAAACCACCTTACTCAAAAGAACAACAGCAGCCCCCAACACACTGTTCCCATTTTCTCCTAGTTCTTGTTTGGTTAAATACAGAATCAACAACTACTCCACAGCATCGAAGGGATGGGTTTTTTGTTTTGTTTTGTTTTGTTTTGTTTTGTTTCCTAGCCTTAGAACTCCTCAGCTACCTCAGGCTAAGACACTGAGAATCTTAAGAAGACAAGGATACAAAACTTGAATTGAGTCGGGGCTGGGGTTGGCAGGCACTGCAGGGCAGAGAATGAGGGTGAAGGGAGATGTGCCGGCCTGGAGGATCGTCTAATGGAAGGAGAACGATCCAATTAAGCACTGCCCTAGATTCCTCCCGCAGCTGTCCTCTGGTCCCCATTGTGTATTCATGGCTGGGGAGGCAGGAGGCCTCAAGAGTCAAAGGAGCTACGCCTGATAGGAGCTGCTCCTTCCAGAGACAGAGCCCGCATTGAGCAGATGAAGATGAGAGCCAAGGATAAGTATTTCTTGAAATATGTTTTGGAAATTCCTATTGAATGCATATATTCAGCAGCATACCAGTCCCCTTAGTAACAGCCCGTTGGGTGTTGTGACAACAGTGTGGGTGTGATGACAGCAGCATGTGTGGGATGTGGCAATATGTGGGGGCAGAGCTGCATGAGTCCTAGGTTCGGTTTAGATTTCAATGGGAGTTCTGCACATGGTAGGGCCGCTGTTTGAGGTCTTTGCAGAGGGGATCATCTTAATAGGAGCCGACTTCTCGTAGGAGGCCCAGTTTCCTGACAGAGGAGGGTAAAAGTGCAGCTTCAGAAACTAGAGCACTTCTCAGCTATTTAAAGTTGCCCCTTTAAAAAAAAACCCTGGACCTTCAAGGTGGCTTGCAGGATGAATTTAGGGGTTTCTGATTACTATGTGGAAAATGCATTCTCTAAAGCTGTTTCTATAAATGGGAAAGTATGGATTTTGGTACAAATATAATAATAAAGCCTATCAGAAATAAAGCACATCCTCTATATTTGTTTGGAATTAGTTTTTCCATACTAGGTGAGGAACTTGGCATCTCTCTGTGAACATATACTCTCAAAGTAAAAGCATTCTTTATGTGCCACTAGCCTTTTCAATTCTATCCCTGAATCTACCTCAGTAATATAAAAAACTTGCCAAGTTAACATTAAATCAGCAATTGTTAATCATTGGAGAAAAATGAATTTAGAAAACTTCTTTAAAACAAAAACTTGAAAGTCAAAATTTTGATTATTTTCACCAAAGGCTTTCATTCAATGAAATAATTTTATTAAATTATTTAGTCATTGTAGGGAGCTGGAGTGATTAGAGTGTTTTATAATGCACTGTTGTTTTGCATGAAACTCTAGTGTGGCCCTGTTCCCTGGCCACAGGAATGTAAGAACTTCTTGGCAAATACCCTGACTAGGATCGGATGGGATGATGTATAATTAATGTCAAGTGTTATTGCCCTTCTCCAATGCCATCTATCCACTGACCAGCATCAACTTCTTCCTGTTCTTTCTGCATTCAGAGCTTGGTTTACACCACTTTGGTGCTGAATATATCTGGATAAAATTCTGCTTTCCCTTTTTGAGAGTACACATGACAAGAATCAAGTTTGTGTAGCAAGGAGTAAAGTTATTATTTCTTTGTTCAATAGGTTCAGAATGAGCCACCATTTTGATGAAATAATAGTCAAGGTAGTAAAGTTTTATTTTTTAAGTAATTAACATTCTATAGCAACTTATAGGGTATTTTTGTTGTTGGTGGTGGTGCTTTCTTAAACTCTCTCCTTCAGCCTGACTTGACAGGTATTGGGAGAGACTATCTGGCAACTGCTAGTGAGACAGCAGGTTCTTTTTCTTTTTCTTAAGTCCGAAGAACTGATAAAGCAAAAAGGCATTTGTATATTAAGAATAAAGAAGGAAAAAAAGTTCTATTTCCTGAATATCCTAAGACAATATTAAACTGGAATCAAAGTAGAAACTGGGAGATTCAAGAGATTATCATGGGGAAAAGTTATACTTGTGAAGATCAAAATTCCAAGTCAATCCTGGGAATGATTTTATTTTATGGAGGTAAAGCTCAGAATTTAAATTTAATAGTAGTTCTTCATGTGATATTCCTGGGAAGAAAATTTATAAGTCAAATTTAAGAAGGGAAAATTGAAGGGTAGATCTTGATGGAGGAGATACTTAGTACGTTGGTGTTAGTGTGCCTTTGTATGCCCACACTGTTTGTTAAAATATGAAATTTTTAGATATCATTGGCAAATAGCTGTGGCCTTAAGTGCTTGGTATGAGGCCTCCTGCAGCCTCCTGGCTACCCAGTCCCCTCTTCTGAAAACCAGCTACTAACAGGTAACACCCAATGCAACATGGGTTATCAAAGGCTTTTCCCCAGCTAAGGGTGCAGTTAGATCAACTTGGTCGGGGCCCATGCCCTACCTGTTATTAAGCACTTTGCATGTCATACCTATTCTACTGGAAATGATGTAAATAAAAATAGCTAAACTGAGGAGACCTCAATACTGAGAGGAAAGTCATACAAATATAGATATTGCACCAAAAGAGAAAACTAAGAGTGATATTTTAAAACCAGATTGGATAAAAAGACTTGGAGTCATTGGGATATGAGAGAAGCTCAAAGTCACTGCATAGTTTTTCTCTGCCTGTTGCTTTGCTGATTCAGGAGTCTGCAAGAATTCTTTTCCTCCCCCATTCTCTTATTTTGGCCACATATCTCTTTTGTACCAATTTACTTAATCTGGAAAGTATAGAATGAAATTCTTTTATAACAGCATGACAAAGGGAAATATGAGAGTTTGCCCAAGCGTGAATGGTTCATTAGAGCTGAAGACACTACTGCATGTTTAAGAGCCATGTCTGATGGGGGGCTACCTGGAGCCCACAAGGGACCAAGGACAGGATCGTGCTTTTTGCACTTGGACACCAACCTCCAATCTGTATTATTGATTACCATTTAGTAATACTGGAAGAGAAGTGCTGTTTTGAGTTGTTGAGTTTTTTTACTGTGATCTTTTAGATTCCATTAAGTCTCTTGCCTTCTCTGATTGAAAAAGTTATGACTGCATAGTGAAAATCTCTGTGCCTTTCATTGTGCTTGATGAGCAAGAAAAGTCCAGAGAGAATTGTGAGAAAAATCTTAGTTTATGGATATAATGTACCCTGAGGAAAAATCTTAGCACTTCAAAGAGTTTCCAATGCAAATTAAAGAAAGATGCCAGAGCTAAAAGAATGTCATTAGTAAGTCTAAGTAGCAATACATTTGTAACATCTGAGGAACCAAAGATTTGGGAGCATTAAGACCTTCACTTCAGTTGGCAAACGTTATATGGTACACCATGTGTGATTCACTACTGAATAAATTTTCTGTTTAACTCCTTCAATTTGAGTTTAGCACCCTCCCCCTGTTCTGTTTCTATATAAGAGTGGATGCCCAAATGTGTCTGTGTATGATTTTTTTCTATACTTAAAAAACAAGCTTTGGGGGTTAGGGATGTGGCTCAGTGGTAGAGTGCTTGCCTTGCATGCACAAAGCCCTGGGTTTGATCCCCAGCACCGCCCAAACAAACCAACTTAAGTGTCATCATAGGGGAAGAAAAAGGTCTGTGGCTGTAAAATATGGAATTTTATCAGCCCAGGTGAGCCACATAGGGATAGTAGGAAGAGAATAATCATCTGGTAAGATGGCATGGGAGCTCCCAAGACTTCCTGGATATGGGCTGCATGCTCATTCAGTCCATAACCAGGGCTGCTCTGCCCCTTCCTTTCCTGCCATGAGGAGTACCCCCCTCTTCCTCCTACCTGCAAGTCCTTCCTTTTTCATGTGCACATTTCCTTTCTTTACATCCTCCTACCTTGCACTCAGGAAGCATTCAAAAGATCCCTGACTGAATGAATGATTGATAACTCTGGGCAGATTTCAGTTATTCTTTCTCCATGTAACGCAAGATGAGAGGTTTCATTTCTTACCCTGGGTTAATTTAGGCTCACCTATTTTAAATAGGATCTATTTAAAGTCCTCTATATCACCAACTGGGACCTGTTTTAAATAGACTACACCATAAATTTAAATTTGCCCTTATGTGCTCAATCTCATGTAATATGTTTATTTATGCCCCCATTTAACATCTGGGTTTTAATTGGACTATTCTTGTGCCAGCACAATTGCAATATGTGTTGTTCCCAGATCTGAAGGGTATTTGTCTTACTACTGAGTCTAAGTCTGCCCACCAGACTCATTTGTGCCAGTATATGGATTCCCTTCTGGCTTGGACTCTACACATTGGACCTGTCTTCTTAGACTCTTAAATACAGTAGATGAACTTTGATTTGGCTCACACACTCAGACAGTGAAGCTCAGTTTCTCTCCTATCTGTCTATCTGTCTATCTACTTGTCTAATATTTAATGAGCACCCACTATGTTTCAGGTTCTGTGTTGGCCAGGTGAGGTACAAAGACATAGTTAAAGATATCATCAGTGCAATAAAAAGCTATAATGGATATAGAGGCAAAGTAGTCTTGAAGTACAAGGGACAAAGCAACTCACTCAGGGAATTTAAGTAGCATTTTAGGGAGGGAACAGTTCATTCGAATCTTAAATAACAGGTCATGGATTTTTAGGCAAAGACCAGAGGGAAGTGCCTTCTAGACAGAGGGACTGGCCTAAGCAAAGCCACAGAGCACCCCCTGGACCTGTCTACAGGGACTGTGAAAGTCCTGAATTAGCCTGTTCTGGCCTGCTCTGAACTGAGGCTGTCCCAGAACCCACCTGAGACATTTTCTACTCTCCAGTCCAAGGGAGTACTGGTTTAAGAGAAGTCAGTATCTGCTGTGGCAGGAGTGAGTCTCCTGGGCTCTTCACCCTAGCCACATGGCCCTGAGTTCGACCAGAGACCAAAGTTGTTTGGTTCTCCAAATCAATGCCACCACCTTTCCTTCTGGAAGCTTTGCAAAAGTAAGCTTTCCACCATTAGATAGTGCATCTCCCTGGACGTACACCTGTAATCCAAGCTGCTCAGGATGGCAAGTTAGTGCAGCCCATTTAGCCCAACTTGTAGAGTGCCTGTCTCGCATGCTCGAGGCCCGGGTTCGAGTCCCCGGCACTGTGGGATTGTGGAAATAACAAGGATGGCAAGTTAGAGGTCAGTCTGAGCAACTTACTAAAGACCTGTCCCAAAATAAAAAAGAAGAAAAGAAAAAGAAAAAAGGGACTGGGATGTAGCTAAGTGGTAGAGTGCTTACCTAACACACATGAGGCCCTAGGTTCAATCCCCAGTACTGCAAAACAACAACAACAAAATAGTTCATCTTCGAGCCAGCCTAAGCAAAGCAGGCGGTAGGCTTCGTGACCTGCACCTTTCTAGAAGATGGGATCCAGATGGACTTTCTGCCTGCAGCAAGGCATGTATTTGGTAGGTTTGCACGTGGTAGAACTCCACAGTGTCATACTACAAATACTGAGTGGGATGAACTGGCTAAATATTTCCATCTCCAGTTGAGGCTCAATCCTGTCCCTAGGCATGAACTGGCCTGGAGGTCCTGCCAAAACTACCCTTCTTCTAGCCTAGTGGGGGGACCACTCTGCGTGCTCCAGAGCCACCCACCTCCCAGCACCAGTAATCACAGACTTTTGTAGTCAGCAGGTCTCAAGGGGTGTCATTGTCCCCTGGGGTGTACAGTCCCACTGCTAGCCTTACTATAAAGTTATTTAAGCAACTATCTGTGTGCATTAACACATAGGCTATACATCTGTAATCTTTCAGTAAACTGAAATAATATTGAATGGCCTTTGAAAGAATGTCCTGTTAGTCTTTTCCTAGGTTAGTACTTTTATTCTTCTCTCTTTAGAAACAAGAAAATGTTAAATGCCATTCAAATGTAAGGCTTCATCATGGACTGTTATTGCTATTGTTAGGTTGAAGATGAGGGTGGATGGATAAGTGATGGGCATGTAGCATTGGGGAAAACTGATTCAGGACTCTTTCCTATGAATCCTAATCTTCACTTCCCTTCTCTATTGACACCACTAATTCAGGGTGTGATGCATATCCCTCAATACAAGTACAAACCCAAATCATAAAAAGCATTTCAATCTATTTAATCCATTTTATGGCGATTGTTGTCAAGAAGCAGAAGTAAATATGTAAGGTATAGGTAGATCCTCTAAACATTTTAAGAATTAGGTTATATCTGCAAATGAAATAGGCAACCAAATAATCTAAGGAGAAATAAAATATTCTTCAGGTTTCCACAGTTTTTATCTTTGCCCAGTGGGTGTTATATCATAATTACTGTTTAAAGTTTTGGCATGTGTAATAAAATGCAGCTTTATGAATGTGTGGCACTTGAAAGCTGAGAGCCTGAATAAGTGCTAAATGTAGCTGCTTAGTCTGGCGAACAGAATTCCTATTGCAGAATTTGCTCTGTTGAGAAACAATTTTAATAATCTTTATTTCATAGATAAATTGTTCACTTAGGATAACTCATTTTTAAATAGTCTAGTGTTCTGGATTTTTTCTCTAAGAAATGTATTTAGAGTTAGGTGGTCTTGAGCAAAAGGAAGACAGCGTTTAGTGAGTGTCCATTTGTTTCCTGGCTACACAGATGTGCATCCAAGCAAAAGCACAAAACTCAGACCTGGCATTCACACAAGAGAGAGTGGCCTGGCAGCTCTGACCCTCACCTAGGACATTTGCCTTCTGAAAACAACAAAAACACGTGCTTATTCAGTAGCTTCATATCTTTTAGGAAAAAAAATGTTATTTGTGTTACCAAGCCAGATTTTTTATTTCTTGCTGGTATAAATATGAAAAAGAAGAAGAAGAAAAAAATCAAGACTGAGAATGTGACTTAATGATAAAGCACTTGCCTGTTATACTTGA
Organism: Sciurus carolinensis; assembly: GCF_902686445.1. NCBI lineage: Eukaryota > Metazoa > Chordata > Mammalia > Rodentia > Sciuridae > Sciurus > Sciurus carolinensis. Next base: position 62,119,837 of record NC_062213.1, read on the forward strand.
AGCTATGGGTTAAATTCCAGCACCGAGAAGAAAGAAAGGGGAAAAAAAAAAAAAAAAAAAAAAAAAACTACCTACCCTGAGAATTAATTTCCTCTTTAAAAAAAAAAAAAGTTTCTCCTTCTGATTTCTAAAAAGACTATCCATTTTCAAACTGGTTTAGCTACTCCAGCCTCAAAGCACCCAAGTATCTGTGCCAATTTTTGCCAGTTTGACTTGGGTAGCAAAGTCCCTCTTGATTTTTTCCCAGACAGATCTCAGAATCTTAAGAGTATGTTTTCTGAATATATTTGCACTTTGGGTGTAGGGAAACAGTATAAATAATAGGAAGATGAGAAGAGAAATGGGAATACATGCTTATGTAGACACAGGAAAACAGTTTTTACATTCTGACTCAGAGATAAATGTTTGAGACTAATAATTGCCAGCAATGTACAATATTTTATATACAGGTGAATTTTACCTCTGTGGAAATGTGCTTTTCCTGTTACAACAATTGCTAACCTCTTTTTGAAAATCACAGATGTTTTAAATTCTTACTTTTCTGCTTTGTAATTACATTTTAAAGGTGAGATTTAGAGATTACATTTTTAGCAAAGAAACCTACAGATGTGAGTCTTATCTTTGAGAATTATTCCTGCTCTTTTGCAATTTTTTCTTTAAAGATATTGAGTTAGAGTCACTTACTAACCACAAATACAAAATGCATTAGGTTTTAACAGCAGATCTAAATTAAAAACTCAGTAACGTGGAACAAATGAACCTTAGTTCATTTCCAAATGAAAACCCCACTTATGTTTTATTGTTTCTAAACCTTTCTTACTGCAAACCATCAATCCACTGACTTCCTTCTGGTTTGTTCAAGCTTTGAACTGTACCTTTACAGTGCTATAAATTAGCATGTCACTGATCTACACTGTAATTTGCATTAATTTCTATAGAGTTGGAGTTGTCTGTGAAGACATCTTTACAGCACTTCAAATTCACTTAGAAAAGTAATATCTAACTAAAAGATGTAAAATATAAATTTAAAAAAGATGTTTTGGCTTGTATCTTGAGATGGAAAATAAAAGTGGTCAAAGTTATTTGTGCTGTTCTGTGATCCAGAACTAACTTTCTACTACGTTAGTACTGTTGTTTTGGGCAGACGTCTCAGCAGCAGGAAGTAGAGAGAAGAGCAGTCTTGCTCTCACCCACCTGAAGACAAGGAACCATTTCAAAGATACGGTTTCTAGGGAAATGATCAGGGTCATAAAATTGTCAACGAAATGCACTATCCACAAGCTTTCCATGGGATGCCTGACAAAAAAAAAAAAAAAAAAAAAAAAAAAAAAAAAGCCAAAGACCTGAACTGAGAAAGGCCAGGGGTTCCTCCTGATCCTGGTTTGGCCTGGACCAGGCAAAACTTGCAGGAGTGTCTCTGATCAGGTGCAGTAGCCTTTGTGAGGTGACTTAGAGCAAGTGTCCAGGAGCTCTGTCCTCTGTCACAGAACTTGCTGTCATGATGGAGTGGAAGAGGGCTTAGAGAAGAGGCAGTGGATCATTTGAGGAGACTCTTGAGGGGGAAAAAACAAAACAAAACCATAACTGCTATTTTATGAACCCGAATCTCTAGAGAGCGAGCCTTCTGCCTACATCAGGCAGCTATTTGTTCACTGTTGCACCTGTCTGTCAGAGTGACCATGTCTGCTCCTTACTGGGCTCATTCCCTGCACCCAGCTCCTTGCTTCCATTGCCCACCCTGCCCTCTCCAGGCTGCATCCTGCAGAAGCTGATCATTCAGTGGAATTTGTTTTCCAAACTTTAAAAACAAAATTACTGGGAGGGTAAAAGAAAACCAAAGCCTTCAGTTCTTGGGCATCATGCCACCAAACTCCTTTAACTCCAGCCCTGGGTTTTTGTGTCTCTTTGAAATAGACACGGTTTGGGCTGAACCTGCACTTCCTAGCATCTGGAGAAGAGGAGGAAGAATATACTATTTTTAAAAGGAACTTTCTGGAAAGTGTACAAGATCTGATAATTAAAAAAATAAAAGCGAAACCCTCAGCTGCACAAACAGCCCTTGTTCTCTTCCAGCAAAGGTCCGTCAGGAGTGCCCACCTTCCTCTCTCTGAGAAGAGCAATTAAGGAAGCATCGCTGAGTTGGTCTGTTTTCTAGCAGCCTCTTCAGTCACCTCCTTTGATCTAGCTGTGAGTGGGAAGGGGGAGCTAACCCAACCTGCTTCAGGCCTGCAGCCCAATTTGTAGGCACTGTGTTAGCGAAGAGTTCTCTCTCTCTCTTAACATATTTTTTCGAATCAGAGTGTACACATCTGTCTTTATACCCAGCCGCTTTTCTGGCCCCAAACAAGTTCTCTGTGAATTTCCCCAGCCGAGCTCAGTGGGATCTCTGTCAGCTGCAAGATTTATGTCATCTTGTCCAGTCCTGAGAACTGTTCCTTCAGCTCCTCACATCTGGATCTAATTGGAAAGACATTAAGTGCACTGGAAAGGCATATTTCAGGGCAGTTCTTTATAGACACCCCTATTATAAAGGAGCTGATGGCTGTAGGTTCAAGTGGGATGAGCCAAGACAACGTCTCAAAAAGTGGAAAGCACAAAATTATGAAAGAGCTGCTGGAAATGAGAAGGCACTGTTCAAGGATTACATTTATTCAGTTGCTTTGTGAGGGAAATTGGGCAAGATGTCTGCCAAGTGTAGGCTTTGTCCAGCAGCGTGTGGGACCCACACGTGGCCAAGTGGGTCCTTTGGTATTTGTGTGACTGGTTTCTTCTTGTGCCAGTCTCCATTTCTTCATGCTCTGGTATTTGGGTGTGTGTATAAACATTTTAGAGGAGCAGGAGAGTGGTTGGTACAAATGCCCTTACCTTCTTGCCTCGCTATCCCCTTTAGGGCCACCACATCCTGTGGTGTCTCGACATATAACAATAGAAGCATCTAGTCACCTTGGAGCAAAGACAGAACACACTTGTTTGACTCTAGCAATATCCCTCTCTCTCACCTTCTCCTGTGTAGCATGTGCTGTTAGGTTTTAAATAAACACATCCAAGGTAAAAGGCAGAGGGGTCCTTGATCAGCAGTGTGCAAGTTCTTAAACTTGTGGCTGATGGTCAAAAGGATAACAAAAATCAAAGAGCAGCTGTCATCAGAAGAACACTGACGTCTTTTTTCTTTATATGTATTATATGCCAAAGCCCTGAACTTTCTAGTCACTCAGGAGCAGCCTAATGTCTCCGAAGCCCTATGTCCCAAATATCTTATTACAAGAGGACAAATTGGGCAGTTTCCTCCCTGGAATCCACTTCATCTCATTTGCAGCTTTGGTTAAATAGGGGACCCTTTTGGCAATCTGGTGAAGCCTACACATCTTTTCCTAGAATGCTTTTTAAAATATATAAGATTTCACAAAATTATATTGAGAAACAATTATCAAAATATTTTAAAGGTGGGCTGGGGTTGTGGCTCAGTGGTCAGCACTTGCCTGGCAAGTATAAGGCCCTGAGTTTGATCTTCAGCACTGCATATAAATAAATTAATTAAATAAAAGATCCATTGACAACTAAAAAATATTTTAAAAATTTGAGCTATAGTAGTAAATGTGTTTAAGACATTGACTAAAACTAAAATCTTGCAGTTGGTCTACTAACACACTTCTAAGATACTTCCAGTATTTCCGTTACATATTAATACAGATCAAGCATCCCTAATCCAAAAATGAGAAACTCAAAAATTATGAGAACCTAATCTAAATTTCAGATTTTGGACTTTTGAATCAGGGTTGCTCAACACATAAAGTCTATGAAAATATTCTAAAATCCAAAAACTTCAAAAATCTGAAACACTTCTGGTCCTAAGAATTTTGGATACGGGATACTCAACAGGTACATATAAAAATGTCACCTCTTTCCATTTAAATTCATTGAGCTCCCAGAGCCATGCACTCACAATTGAACCTCTTGGGTGGGAGGATGTCATTTGTTTCTTCCTTACCTCCTTGCCTCTGGGAGTCTTGTCTGGGACTGTGTGACTTGAAAGGGATTTGGACCTCCACATAGCCATGCTGGCAAGGGGCTGCTGCCTTTTGTGTCCACAGAAGGGATTGGTGGACCAGGTCCAAGCAGGGACCACACAGGGCTCCTCATCCAGATTGGGCAGGAGTTGGTGAAGGATGCCAACACTACCTCTTCTCCACACCCCACCCAGTCAGCACTCCTGGGCTCCCTACTTCAGAGAGAATGAACCAAGTGAAAATGGTTGTAACAGCAAGAGGAGGTTGGCAGTGTGCCAGCTATGGAAAGATGGAGGCCACTGGGACAAAAGCCTGGTCCCTTCTCCCTGCCTCCTGGGTTCCCTGCCACCAACCCCAGTTGCAGGGCAGACCGTGCCTTCCAAAACACAGATCTGAACAGGGTGCTCTCCAGTCCCCTTCTCTTCGAGGTCCTGGTGGCACTGCTCTCCTAACCCCTTAATCTACTGTTACCTGTACCTTGTTACACCTCTATAGAAAAACAATTTGACAGTATCTATCAAATTTTTATATTTGTCTTATATGTATCTGCAAAAAGTTTATGTAGCAGAATATCCACTGAAGCTTTATTTGTTAAAGCTAGACATAATCTACATGTCTATTACTAGGAGACTGATTAAATAAGTTATAGTATAGCTATACAGTGAAATAAGATGTAGCTATGACAAAGAAAGATATAGAGCTATTTATGTTGCCAAGAAAAGATGTTCAAGGTGTATTGTTACATGAAAAAGCAAGGTGCAGAAAAATGAGCACAGTGATTTCATCTAGGGAAAAAATACGAAATCCATATATATGTATACGAGAATATAATAAATAGGATACCTGGAAGGTATTTTATCTAACACCCAAGTTAATAGTAGTAACTTCTAAGTAACTTCTAACTTCTAAGTAACTTCTAAGTTAATAGTAGTAACTTCTTAGAGGTGGAATTGGAATTCATTGAAGGGAAAGACAATGTGAGAGACTTTTCTTTAACATCTAAATATTTTTAAAAGTTTTATGATGATAATTGTTCATTTTAAGATAAAAATCCTATTTTCCAAAAATAGTTCTAATTTTCTTTTTGTATTTAATTTTAATTTTTTATTTATTTTTCTTTTTTGGACTGGGGATTGAACCCAGGGGCATTTAACCACTGAACCACATCCCCAGCTCCTTTTTATGTTTTATTTAGTGATAGGGTCTCACTGAGTTGCTTAAGGCCTCACTAAGTTGCTGAGACTGGCTTTGAACTTGAAACCCTCCTGCCTCAGCCTGCCAAGACTTCCAAGTCGCTGGAAGTCGCCACCATGCCTGGCTAATTTTGATTTTTAATTATTATAGATGCACAGAAAGTTGAGGGGGAAAGGTATAGAGAGGTACTGTGCCCTTTGCACCCAGTCTCCGTCCTGCTACCCCTTTATAGTGTCACCCTCACCTTACTGCCCACGCCCCCAGCTCTCAGCAACCACCAGTCTGTTCTCTGATTCTCTGCTTTTGTCATCTCACGATAAGTGGAATCATGTAGTGTGTGACTTTTCAAGATTGCCTTTTTTTCACTCAGACTAATGCCCTTGAAGTTGCTCCAGGTTATTATGTGCATTGTTAGTTCATTCCTTCTATTATTGAGAAATAATAGTAAATGGTACTAAGGTACTACTTTTGTGGAACAATTCACCTATTCTGGTCTATTTTTGCTTCTAGTATTTTACTATTACAGATAAAGTTAATGCAACATTTGCATTAGATATAAAACTCCACTAGTCTGGGATAAATGCCCAGAAGTGTGATACCTGGTAATTTTAAGTTGATGGTTTGTTGTTATTGTTTTTGTTGTTGTTTTAATGAAAAACTATTTTCCAGGACAGCCGAACCATTTTACATCAGAAATAAATGAGAGATCAGTTTCTATGGTTCTTCTCCAGCATTTGGTGTTGTTACGACTTTTTATTTTGACTCTCTTGGGAAATGTGATGCTGTGGTCTTAATGGCAGCGAGTGATGTTCAGCATCTTTTTGTGTGTTGATTTGCCATCTAAAAACCCTCACTAGTGAAATGTTTCTTCATGTCCTTTGCCCATTTTCTAATTGGATTATTTGGTTTTGCTGCTGAGTTTTTGAGAGTTAGAGTATTCTAGATTCTAGTCCTCCATTAGATACATGGTCTGGAAACATTTTTTTCCCAGTTGTAGCCTGTTTTTTCATCCTCTTCCAGAGTACTTCACAGAGCAAAAGTTGGTAGTTTGGATATCATCCAATTCATCGATTTTTCTTTTGTTTTTAACAAGTGAATGAAGTTGCTCACTGCCTCAGTCTCTTTCTTAGGATTCATCTTATCCCAGCCTGCTTGCAAACTGTGATGTAAACTCTGAAGAAACTCTTGTCTTTGTTTCTCCTGAATATTCACACAGGGGTTGTTTCTGGGTTAAGTTAAACTAAATGGAGACAGAATAAAGCTCTGAAATTTTATGAAGTTCTATAGTTCTGCTCACCTATAACTTCTGACTCCTTTCTCAGTTGATAAGGAAGTCTGGGTCAATTCTGGTTCTTTTTATTCTTGAGGTTGGGATTCACTAAAAACCTTCCACCTGTCCTTTGTCTCCCAGAACTCCAGCCTACCCCCACCCCATGGAAGCTTCTTCCAGAAGCAAGGGTGGAAGGACTTTCTCCTCTTAAGTCTTTTCCTTATATAAAAACATGGTGAGAATTAATAAAATAGGGGGTCACTGTTGACTTGGGGTCTCTGTGTCCTCTGGAGATATCATCACAGAGAGGCAATTTTGAGGAAGGAAGGAAAATTTGGGCATTTCTTGGCAACATGAGAGTACAGAACACCAGTTGTAGCACCTCCAGGTTACCCAGCTAGCCATGTCCACCCACTCGTGGAGCATCATCCCCATACCAGTTAGTCCCATAGCCAGTTAAGACTCATCTGTTGGGCTGGGGTTGTGGCTCAGTAGTAGAAGTGCTTGCCTGGCATGAGTGAGACACTGGGTTTGATCCTCAATACCACATAAAAATGAATAAATATAAAGGTATTATGTCCATCTACAAAAAAAAAAAAGACTCATCTGTACCTAGGGACTTAACACAGGTAGTCAGACATGCAGATTCCTCACAAGAGAGCACAATGCCATGGTACCATGCATCAACTTTCTTGGAATTTTCCTAAGCTCATAACTTGACTGTGTTACCCAATCTCCCATGAAATTAAGTGTGTCATGTCACCAGGCTCTGGCCTGTGGAATGTGAGGGCTTCCTTCCTCATTCATAATTTCCTCCTAGATACCATTCTCTATTTTATTTTCTCTTCCATTGGCTGAATGAAGAGGACTGAATGGAATGGCCCAGACAGGGGCAAACTCATAAGACAGAAGGGGTCTGGGACCCTCATTGATCAGGATCCACAGCCCAGGAACATCCAATTGGGCTTTCCATGGACATTGAGATTCTGGGGTTTTTCATTCAGCAGTTTGGTTACCTTGACTTGTACACAAGGCACAGAATTCACAGGTCAGTACTCCCCATACAGAAAGACTTCATAGAGGAGATACTTGATTTCCCTTGGGGCATATCACGCATTGTATTTCAGGTACTTTAAGTACTATTTACTTTTACGAATCTGAGTATTGCCTTGTTGTTTGATGTTTGTACTCATTTACTAATTTTTCCCCTTTGAAATATCATTTTACCTTCATTTGGCAAATAATACCAGCTATACAAAGCACTAGAGTTGCATGCTGTCAAAATCCAAAAAGCTTATTGCTTTTAGAAACCACCCCTCCCTTCAGCAAATTCTTCTAGCCTTTTGATAACTTAATTCATATCCTTTCCGCATATTTATCCAACGAGGCAGCTTTTTAATTCTGGCACGGTCACCCTCCTTTCCTCCTGGGCTTTGATACTACCAGATGCTAGGGGAAAAACATTTGCAATATGCCTACAATCTATTTCAATATATAATTCTATCCAACTGAATGTCAGGCATTTCTAAAGAATGCTGTTGGTTGATATAATGTCCCTTGCCCAAGTTAAGGTTTTGATTTTGAATTCATATTGGAATGCCTTGTGTTACATTTTGCCCCAAATTTCTGAAACTATCATAGATGCCCTCTTCTATCTACCTTACCTCCGTAAAAGATTAACCATCAAGAGTGAAATTTAATGTGATATCTTTAGAAGGCAAAAGAAGAAAAATATTCTGCTTTTGAAAGAGAATCTACCCTCAGGCCAAAAAAACCTGTCTCTTAATAGGCATTAGGAACTGCCAGTTGTCATGCATGCAGCTTAAGATGGATTAGGATTCCAACACTGATCATCACATACATTCTTATACTTACAACTTTACATCTTCATTTGTAGGCAAGAAATTAGAAAAACAGTGTTTGGATATGTTAGAATGTGTCAACCCTCTTGGAGTACTGGCAATTTCTATAAACAAACTTAGGAGAACTTCTAATACACAAGTATTTGGCATATCTAACCCATATCCCCCAAAGTATTCTAAATTTCTTCTCATTTTGGAATGAAGGTAGGCAAGGAGATCATTTGTGACCTTATTATTCTAACACATAATATTCCATATTATTTGATTATATTGTTTTCATGAAGATGTTTTGAGGAAATCAGGACTCTAGATTTTTCCTTTGAGATGTTACTTAATTATAGACTTGAAAAATTACTTTTAATAAAATTTCTAAACATTACCAAAGTGTGGTATTATTAATGTTATGATTTTTCTTCCATTTGTAACTTAGAAAAAAAAGAGAGATGGTTTACGTCTTGCAAAAGTCATTTGCAATGACTTTGCATTTGTGCTAATATAAAAAAGACACCTTCTAGAAAACATTATAGTTAATTCCAATAACATTTCTTCTAAAGTTGCAAAAATATAATTGGCATAAAGTAAGTTTACAACATGTGAAAACATTCACATTGGAGACCTATCAAGACCTTAAGATCATGCTTCATTTGAAATACTGACATTTAGACACTATTCATTCCAGCTGAATAGTTGTCTTTAACATCATATGAATTGTTAACTTGTGGCTTTCCATAAATGGGGGAAATAATTTGCTCTTTAATTTCCATGGGGAACTTCTAAGAATTAATACGACTGTATATAAAATGCAGCTTAGAGGTAACTGGATAGTCTTAACCACAGGCACTATTTTAACCATTCATTCATTCTTTTAGTCAGCTAGTAGGTATTTATTGAGGATTTACTCTTCTAGGTGCTGAGTATTCACACAGAATAAAATACACAAATTTCTGCCCTCACAGAACTTGGGATTTCTAAGAGCCGATAGACTGATGTGCTCGAACTGCATGGGCTCAGGCTTGCGTGGTAGGTGATGAGACTGGAGCTGGAGCTTGGGCAGAATCACATAGGGCTTTGGGACCATAGTCAGGAATTGGGATTTGTTCTGAGAAAAACGAGAAGTCCTGAGTGGGGCACTGTGGTGCACACCTGGAATCCCAGTGATTTGAGAGGCCAAAGCAGGAGAATAGCAACGCTGCCCTCAGCAACTTATTTAAAATAAAATAAAAAGAGCTGGGGATGTAGCTCAGGTAGAGAGCCCTTGGGTTCAATCTCCAGTACTAATATTAAAAAAGAAAAGAAAGAGAAGTGCTTGAAGGCTTTCGAACAGGATAGGCATCTTTTTATTTACATTTTAGAAATCTTACTCTGGGTTGGATATGGTGGTGCACACCTGTAATTCCAGCAACTCAGGAGGCTGAAGTAGGAGGACTGTAAGTTTGAGACCAGCCTCAGCAACTTAGTGAGGCCCTAAGCAACTTAGCAAAATAAAATAAAAATACCTGGGGATGTGGCTTAATTGTTAAGCACTCCTGGGTTCAATCCCTGGTGCCAAACAAACAAGCAAACAAAACCTTACTCTGGGTTTATGTGAAGTGTAGGCATTTTAATTATTGAGAATTTTACTTGTCCAAATTCACATGGACTAGGAAGAGGTGGAGTCAGCCACTGATCTCAGGTGTGTTCAGCTGCAAATCCCAGGCTCTGACCCACTTTGCTTCGTTGCCTGCAGCAGGACTCAGGGAGCTGGAGATCATGCATGACACTTGTGTGTATAGGCTGCTGTAGCACATCCTGCTGCTCGAAGCCACCAACTATGTACACCTCTCCCAACTCTATGTTCATTGAGTCACCTTGGAAGGTGAAAATCAGCCATGGAGGGGTATCGACAGATACTACAGGTCAGGATTTCCCTCCTAGAGGGTCAAACATTTACTAGCACTACTTGTACACAGAGGAACCCCCTGGGAAGGGTATAAACATCCCTCATAGAATTAAGTCCTACAGTGGGGTGGTTTTCCTGATTCAGTCTTCTAAATGGAGATGCTGAGGCACAGCACAGGTTAGACCCTTCCTCACATGACCAGTGGTGAGGCTCAGGCCCACATGTTACTCTTATCATGAGAACTCAGCATACTCACAACTCATTAGGTAGTTCTACATGTCACTTCTCCAACAACCCTTGTCATTCTGCACACAGACTGGGGTATAATCTGCATGGCCATGTGTGAACAGGCCCAACCCTAAGTACCAGGGAGCTGAAGATGGCAGGGCCTTCACAACCATCTGCCTGCCACCTGACAGATGGCCCTGGCAATGGGCACCACCCAGTCTTTCCTCAGGGCCCCCTTGCTGACACATTTCCTCTTGGACACAAGTTTCCTTCTTGTTCTGATCTCCAAATCCTTTTGCCTGTGGCTTTCATCCACTGAGTGTGCCCCAGGCTTTCCACAGTAAGGTGCTTACCTTCTCTACACAGCAGCTTTAAAACTGTGATGAATATCTGCCATGCTCTCCATCCCCACTCACCCTCCCAGCCCCAGCATCCTGCAGGGCTTTAATGTTGCTCCTCTGGACTCCAAAAGGTCTTCTTACCCTAAGTCTCACCCCAAATGCTGCCTCTCCATGATAAGCACCCTTTCTTGGTGCTACTGTTGTATGTTCTTTCTTTGGAGCTATTATTGCATTGTAAGGCCATCACTTGCAGGCTGTTCTCCCGGCTGGGAGACACCCACAAGAAACCATGTATGTTGGCATTAGTTTTCCTAGTGTCTAGCACAGTGTCTGGTTCTCAACAGACATTTGTTAAATGAATGACAGTTTCCAGTGGTGAGTTATATAGGGTCCTCCCTCAGGGAAATAATGACAAGTGCTATGAGGGAAATAAGCAGGCTGTGATTTGTTGGGGGAAGGGGTGGTTGGGAGAGGTGTCCTGCACCTAAGACCTAATGAAAGATGAGCATTGGTTCGTGAGAGGGGATGGACAGAAGGACCTGAGGTGGGAGGGAGTTTGTTCCAGTAAAAGAACAGAAGGGAGCCCAGTATAGACATGAGTGAAGAGAGAGTAGAACATGGGTGGTAGTGAAGGTGGAAAGAGGCCATGGAAGGACTTATGTGGGAAGTGATGAAATCTTTTTTTTGTTTTTTTTTTTTGTGGTGCTGAGGATTGAACCCAGGGCCTTGTGCTTGTAAGGCAAGCGCTCTACCAACTGAGCTATATCCCCAGCCCCCATGAAATCTTATAAAGGCTGATTCAGGAGGTATGTGGTGCTCTTCTCTTCCTGCTTGCTGTGGCTTGCAGGGAACTTGCAGGGCCAACCTCCTGACCTTCAGCACTGTAGACCCCATTTCTTCTCAGGCCCAGCTTTCGCTTTCTCCAGTCGTCCCAGTCAGGCCCACACAGTCTCCTTCCTGGGCCCAACACCAGTGTAGTCTCTATAGACATTTACAACTCTGTCTTGCAGTCCCCTTAAATGGATTTGTACTCATTTTCAATGGATGCCCTACCAAATTGCCACACATTGGTGGCTTACAACAGCACACATGTATTATCTTGCAGTTCTTCAGGTCCGAAGTCTTGCATGGTGAGCAGGGCTATGCTCCTTTCTGGAGGTGCTGGAGAAGAATCCATTTCCCAGCATTCAGAGCCAGGGATGACATAGCCCTCTGACTCTTCTCCCATTGTCCCTCTCACCATCACTACCATACCTGGGATTCTCTAATTCTAAGCATTCCTGGGATTAGATTGGGTCCACCTGCAAAATCCAGGTGAAAGTCTCATCTCAAAACCCTTAATTTAATCCCATCTGCAAAGTCCCTGTTGCCATGTAAAACAACATATTCACAGGTACTATAGAGTAGGACATGGATGTCATTGGAGGTCATTATTCCATCTACCACGGGACTCCTTGGCCTTAAAAGATCAGTTAATCAAATTCAAGGAGTGAACCATTAGGATATAGATTTAAAAACCAATTTAAAAAGGGATCTTTGAGACTATCAAAGAAATTTTAACATGGGTATTTAGATGTAAATAATTTATTTCTAATATTTTTAAGTGTGAAGATACTGAATGTTACTCTAGGGCTTGGAATTTTTAATAACTTTTGATTAAGAAGGAGGCTTAATGATAGGATTTTCTTAGGAAGAGGAACAAGAGCAACAGGCTGAAAAAATTTAGAGAAATATAAAGGGAATTTGACTTAAATGAACAAGGAAGAGAAAAGGAGTATAAGAATTTTATCACCAGATGTTGGGTTCAAAATACAGCAAAGAAAAATATATAATTCAAGCTCTCATTTATTAAACACCACTAAAGTCTAACCATTAACTTTTTGAATAATCCAGTGCAATAGGTGTTGTAGTCTCCAAATTACAGATAATGAACAGGAGGCTGAGAGGGACAAAGTTACTTGTTTAAGGACACACAGGTGGAGTGCTACAGCTGGAATTTTAATCCAGGTCTGAAAAACCTTATGTTAGTCAGCTTTCCATTGCTGTAACAAAATGTTATCAACTTATAAAGAGAAGGGGTTTATTTCTGGCTCACTGTTTTGGAAGTTTCAGTTCATGGTTGATTAGCCCCATTGTTCTGGGCCTGTGGTTAGGCAGTACATCGTGGTGGGAGGATGTGGCGGAATAAAACTGCTCACCTCATGGCCAGGAAGCAAGAGCCAGAGAAGAAAGGGATGGGCTCCCACAGTTGCCTTTGGATATAGGCCCCAATGACTTAAGGACCTCCCACAAGTCCTCATATCCTAAAAGTTCTACCACTTTGCACTAACACCACCATGAGGATAGTCTGTAACACACAGGCCTTTGGGGCACATTCAAGATCCAAAGTATAGCAGACTCCAGATACCAAACCCTTTTCCTTGTCCAGATGACAAGGAGAGTGTATTAGTTTCCTTTTTCTACTTTAAAAAATTACCGAAGACCTATTGACTTGCCACAAATGTATTGCCTTAGACTTCTATAGGCCAAAAGTCAGACAAGGGTCTTGCTGAGCTAAGATCAAGGTTTCAGTAGTTCTTTCTTGGAGACTCTAGGGGAGAATCTACTTCTTTTCCTTTTTCAGCTTCTAGCAGCTACCTGTATTCTTTGACTCATGGCCCGCTGCCTCCATCTTCAAAATCAACACAACTATGCCTCTTCGACTAATCGTCCCTGGTACATCTTTTTCTTTGACCAAAGCCAGGAAAGGTTCTCTGATTTTAATTTGAGTGATTAGAGTAGACCCAACCAGATAATCTAGGCTAATCTTCCCATCTCAACATTCATACCTTAACCCCATCTGCCAAATCCCTTTTGCCATGTAAAGGAACATGCAGATTCTGGGAAGTAGGATATGGACAAGTTGGTGGTGGGGAGCATTATTCTATCTTCCACAGAGAATGATGCTGCCTTTATGACACTTACCTTGTCAGCATGTCAGTGTGGCCCACCAACATGTTGTGGCAAACCCCATTACAAAGGGAACTTTGCGTTAAATCAAAAATAATTGAATACAGGGCAAAATAGGGCTTTGAGCAGGAACGATGTTGGGCAAACAGAAAAGCCTCGTTACAGGAAGGCATGGTAGTGGTGCTGCTGCTCAAGTTTGTTCTGAGCACATTGATGACATTCTGCAGCACAGTTAATCCTGCTTTAAATTCGTCTCTGTGTTGTTGCCATGGCTGGCAGCTATATAAATTACCATTCTAAGAGCCTAACTGCAGAAATGAAGGCAGTGGTTAAATCTGAAGTTTGCTCATTTTTTTTTTTTAACCAATTTCTCAAGTTCTAGAGCCGAACACCTATTTTAGGAAACTATGGAAAATCTGCATATCTCTGAACACCCACCTTCCTACTTTTTTTTTTTTTCACAACCATTTTTTTTTCCAAAGAGTAACCATCACCTTAGCAGGCAACAGTCCTTTGTTCCAAGGGCAAGTCATTTTATAAAGTACCAATTTTATGGAAATTACCTGAACTAATAGGATTGTGGGAGATCAAATGAGAAGTGCAGGCTTACAATGAAATTGTTAGAAAGCAAGGCAGCAAGTGGGTTAATTAATGTTCAGGGTAGGCCTCTTTTCATTTAAAAAAGTTATATCATTGATTCATATGAAATGAAATAGACTAGTGATAAAGTTTAGAAACATAAATATCTTTTTGGTTTCTCTTGTTTTATATAGAGACATGGCATTTAATTATAGACCTTTCAAAGCAGGAAAAGGATCTCTTAGAAACCTTAAACTTCACATTCTTTGGGCAACAAACCTTCAAGTTAGTAAAGACCCTCTTTTCAATCATTTGAGTGATTTAATATAGAGTCAGTCCCAGAGACTATTAGGATGGAAAGTTAGGAGAATCCTCCACTCTAGATGGAGACGTTTGCTTTTGAAGCCTATCATTTCCTCATGGCAGGAGACTGATTTAATTAACTGCATACATGACCACTATGATCATTCTGAGCTGAATCTAGCAGTTAGATCTGCTCCCAGGAAGAGATCAACATGAGTAAGCACTTTAGGGAGAAAAGGCAAAACAAAACAAACTTGAACACTTTTTAAAAAACGAAGGCCACATTCAGACGGTATGGTTATCATTGACTTTAATAGGAACAGCCTGTCTGTTTCTGGGAATCAGGATAAGTTGGTGGGAAAAGTATGACATACAAGAAAAGGAAATAAAAGGACTCACTGGGCATCTTGTTCAAAAACTTCACAAAGAGCTGCTTGTCAGGGGGATGAGTTAAAAATTCACATTTTGCTAATGAAGACTGTTGTTGTCTCTCAGAGAATGACCTAATGCTGCTACACTGTCATTATAAACTAATCCCTGAAGAAGGAAGCAGGAGGAGAGGCATTGGTTTTAACAATTAGCACTATTTGCTAATTGCTCATTGTCAAGAGGAGAGTTCCAAATTGTAGAAATGACTGGAAAGACGCACCTTCATTCTCTGCACGCACACACACATGCACACACACACGCACACACACAGGAGAGCCAGGGCCGACAATAGGCATGGAAAATATCTTGTTGGCATCGTGTTTCTGGCATTGCTATAACTACGCACCAAACAAGCGACACATGAGTCGGTGGCGACATCTGTTCTAGAACCTGTGTGGCTTCATTCACAAAGCAGTTGTAAAATCTTTTGGGGACAAAAATATTTCCATATCACTATGCAGATGCTTTTCTCTAAGGGACACACACACACATACACACACACATACACACACACACACAAAACAAAATAAAACAAAAAATTGATGCAAGTGTAGCACTGAAAAGATAGGCATAAAAACAGGACATGTCATCCACTTCTTGAAAATATTTAATTTTTCTCCCAAACACAGCTATATTTATTGCTTTGGCTATGTCTTTTCTTTTTAAATCACAGAGCACATTAGTTGTCATAGGCTGAAGTTTAAGACTGAGGTTGGTAGGCTGTGGTAACCTACAAATGGATGCCGAGTGTTTGTTTTGATTTGCTAGGAAAACACTGGAAATGAAATCATTGAGTTGTCTATTTGTTTATGGCCAAAGACTTATGGAGGGTTCTGGGTACTTACGTTAGTGTATCTTTGAAATTCTCTAATCCTCAGTGAGTGGGAAGTTACACAACTTGGATTCAGCATCATCCAGGATGTTCCTCATTAGGGAACCCAGATTTGCCTCCTTCCCACGACTCCCCAAGTTTAGTTTACATTCATTGCACAGCAAATTGTCCATGCTGAAAGGGTGAACTGTAGCCAGTGCGACCTGAACATCTTGTTATCTATTTACCCTCTCAGTAAATAGACAATTTAGAACTTGCCTCTTAACCAGGCTTCAAGTATATCTTCCCAAATGAGGGCTATTTGATTTTCCCCTCATTCCAAAGTGTCCTTTAGTATTATGTAGCAGATTTATAATATGTTCAGAATTTTTTAAAGCAGCTGGCCTCTAGGAAGTTTATTCAGTGAATAAAAACATGAGAATTTTGTTGATTTTACCATTTTCTGAACTAATTTGGAGGAGTATAGTAAAACACTTTTTCGACTGTTAAATTTTAGCATTTGTTCATAAAGCCACTGCATTATCCATCGTTCTTTGAAATAATTGATCTGATAGCAAAGGCTCATTTTGTTTGACCTCAGTCATAATTGGGTCTTGCTAAATGTCATGTGGCTTTTTCAGGCATTTTGCATCTTTCTATTGTTGTGGGCATTTTGCTGTAGAAAGAGAAGCTAACCCATCTCCTGTGGAATTCTTTAATTGGTAAATATCCTTTCCCAGAAAATAGTGGGTGACGAATTGAGGATGAAGGTGGGAAGAGAGCCCCGGATTCCGCAGTTGTGCTCTTGGCAAGCGGAGGAGGAAGCAGCTCCCGAAATGTTCTCTTAGTACCTGCAAGAGGAGCCACGTGATCAGCAGCACCTACCCATCTCTGATTTCCTAAGCAGTTTGGGTTCATGGCTGTCTGTGCATCACAGTCAAACCCTTTACCTTCTTTGTTCATTTCGCTTCTGCAATCCCAGAACTTCCTTTTTTTTTTTTTTGTACTGGGAATTAAACCCAAGGGCTCTTAACTACTGAACCACATCTCCATCCCTTTTATATATTTCATTTAGAGACTGGGTCTCACTGAGTTGCTTAGGTCCTCACTAAGTTGCTGAGACTGACCTTGAACTCATGATCCTCCTGCCTCAGCCTCCCAACCAGAACCACTGGGATTACAGGTGTGCACCACTACACCGGGCTCCCACAACCTCTTCTTGCTGTAGCTTCCTGTAGCCTAATAAACTTGGCAAAACCCTTGAGCTCCTCTCTCCTTCCTGCCCGCAAACACAGGAAGGCCAAAAGGGGAAAAGTCTTTTAATGGAGAAGGAAGGCCAGTAAAGAAGGCAGATTCATTACCCTCAGAGTGTTAAGAAATGGAGAATCAAGTCATCTTGTTTGTGGTCCTGTGGTGATTCTAAGTGACAAAATAATTCCTGTAGTCATTCATTTGGCATTAGCCAAAACTGTAAGTGTTACGGAAGTGCTGAGTGGAACCTTGGAAGTCAAACCAAGGAAGCTGAGAGAGGGTTGTGGGACTCCCACAAGAACATAAATTCCTTCTCAAGAAAATGGAGGTAACTTTGTTAGCTTACTTGAAGTTATTATTGTGGAACATAGTGGATGGAATGAGTATGGAAGAGAAACTAAGAGTGATTTTGAAATAATTTTGAAAGAAGCCATGCTGAAATTGAGCAGGCTGAATGTGAACAGATTTAAGTTCAGAGAAAATAAAGGGAAATGACCAAGAATATAGTTGGGGTTCACATCTCTGCTACTCAAGTAGGTTAGTGAATTCTCTTGACTTTGGATTCCTTATGGGCAGGACCTCCCTTGCAGGGCTGTGATAATACCTGAGGCCACGCAGGTATAGAGCCAGTGGCAGAATGATGCTCATCAAATGGTAGCTACTACTGTTTACAGAGGTTAAGATAAATTATCATCTTTGTCTTTTATAAATTAGAAAGAAGTCCTTTCATACTTATAAGCTATTGTGTTCCAGGTTATCAACAAGACGTGGGTTGAATGATCTCAGCAGATAGATAAGGGAATGTTACTTGGAAGCTATCAAGCATACCTTCAGAGGGAAGCAGTCACTCAAGAATTCTGAAAATCCGTTCATGGCACAGTGTGAAAGAGCACCCACCATTCCAGCCTGTAGGATGCTCTTTGAATGATGACAGTCATTTTGACAGTGCACAGGGACCAGAATGACATGATGATAAAATCATCCCAGAAATTTTGTAAGAGATAAAACACTGAACCCGCTCCCTGAGACCTGGCCTTTGTCTTATGTGTGTCTCTAATTCAGAGGAAAGAGAGCAGGTACCATAGTTCTGGACTTGAAGCAGGTTATTTGGTTCATGGTATTCAGGCCACGTTAGGAACCAAGTGTTCCTAACAGCAACCAAGGAAAATGGGCTATAGTTAGCTTATAAATTATTTTTTAAAGTTTTTAAAAAATTGGGGTGCAGGGAGTGTAACTCTGTAGTAGCCTGGTTGAGGTCATAAGTTTGATCCCTAGCACCATGCACACACACACACACACATACACACAAAAGTGTAAAAATTTGATTTGGGTTGTTGTTTTGGCCTTCTTGGGAATAAAACAGGACTGAGAGTCTTGGAGCAATCTCTCATTCAGTCTCATTCAGCAATATCACACTGCAAATTTAAATGGACTATTAATAGTTCATTTGGGAAGAAATTGACCAAAATTAACATTCTTGCCAACAATTCACATATTAATGGATCAGAACAGAATAGCTGATCATTTGTTCAAAATTGTTGCAACTATGAAGACCTTTAAGTTCATTAGCCCACCCCAAGAAGTTGGGAGTATTTGTGAAGAAGGTTAGGCATGAATGATCTTTGGAACTGAGAAGGGAATGGGTCTGACTCTTGGTGCCACACGCATGTGGGAGGTGGGACACATGCTCAGGTTGATGGCACAAGCCCACAAGAACATACTTAATCACATGACTCTTCTTAGCGTAGCCATCCCAGCACTGCAGGACTTGATGGGGTCTCAGAGGTCACCCAATCAAAGCCAAACAAGAGTCAAATTCCTCTGCAATTTTTTTTTTTTTTTTTTTTTTTTTTGAGGGCTGTGGGCAGAGCTGTTCAAATCTGGGTCTTTCAAAAATGAATTTAATCTTTGAAAGCAATCAAATCCTTACTAAGGCCAAAGTTAATGAGTAAGGTAAATGATCAGGATAAATAAATTAAAAACAAGGTAGGGCCATAAAATGACAAAACAAATTTGTTCACCTGACTGGCAAAGTGGTTCTGAGAGGTAATTCCAGAAGCACTGAGAGAAATGCCTTCCTCCCACTGCTGGCGTGGGTACCTCTGTGAGGACAGGCAGAAAGTATAGATCAAGATCTGCAAAAATGGGCGCCATCTTTGGACCAGATATTTGATTTCTAAGGATTTACCATAAGTATTGAGATGGTTCCCAAAGATTTAAGGAGTAGAAAGTTCAGTGCAGTGTTTACGACAGCTTAAAAATTTGAACTAGGTTAAATGTCTAGCAGTGGGGATTAGCCAGATACAGAAAGGCATATAAAGGTGATAGATACTGTGCAGCCATGAAAACACTGCTTTTAATGTTTATGGTGGTATGGAAAACTACTCATGTTCTGAGAAAAGAGCAGGTTATAAAAGTGTTAAGATCTACTCTAGGTTAAAGTGAGTAGCTACAGGGAGGGGATAGGCAAGGATGTAGAAAGACGCACACCATGTTGTGAATGGGTGGGGCATGGGACTGTGAATACTTCAACTCTTTTTGCCTGTCTATATATTCTGATTTTCCTATAACTACAATTTTTTTAAGATAAAAAAATAATAAAGGAAACCATTCAAAAGAGAGGGAGACTGATTCTGCTGTCCTTAGAGAGGAACCATGATGCACCTGTAATCGTTTGCTAGGGCTGCTGGAACAAAGTACCACAGCTACAGGTCTTAAACAGCAGAAGTTTGTTGCCTCACAGTCTGGAGGCTGGGAATATGGGATCAAGTTTTGGTTCCTTCTGAGTGCTATGAAGGATCAGGTCCCTGAATCTCTCGTCACTTCTGGAAATCTTTGGTGCCCTTGGTTTCTGCTGCATCACTGCGATCTCTCTCTTCTTCTCCCTGAACATGCATCTATGTTCAGATTTCCACTTTACATAAAGACGCCAGTGACAGGGTTAGGGCCTCACTTACTGCTGTATGACCTCATTGTAACTAACCACATCTGCAACAACACTGTTTCCACATAAGATCACATTCCAAGGTATTGCAGCTCAGGGCTTCTGCATATGCATATGAGATGGCAGGATTCAAACCCACAATGATACCCCAGCGAGATGGCCATATTGCTCCTGCCCCACTGAGGTCCACATTTACCTGGCTATACATGCCAGCTAGACAGCATAATTGAGAGTCTAGATCTGGAGTAGCGGGACGAGGACCCTGACCACCTCTCTGCAGGACTCCAGGTTCAATGATAAAAACTGAGCCCAAACACAGTCTCCTCCTGTCCCAGGGCACCCTGACCAGCGTTGCAGACACAGATGAGTATTTAGACTAGCACATCTGATCTAGAGGGCTCAGTTTAAAGACCTGAAAAGAATAGTCATCTAAAGAAATTTATATATTGATACTTTTGGTTGCATATAGAAATTGTGGCTTAAGAAACAAACAAGCACCAGATATGGTAGCACAACTTGTAATCCCAGCCACATGGGAAGCTGAGGCAGGAGGATCTCAAGTGTGAGGCCAACCTGGGAAATTTAGCAAGAGCTTCCCTCAAAACAAAAAATAAAAAGGACTAGAGATGCAGTCTGGGTTTGATCCCTAGTACCACAAACAAAGCAGCAAAAAATGCAAAAAAAACAAGAGAAAAGACAGAAAATATTGTGAGTAGACTGGACACCATGGCAAACACTTGTAATCCCAGTGGCTCTGGTGGCTTGCAGCAGGAGGATCTCAAGTTCAAAGCCAGCCTCAGCAACTTAGTGAGGCCCTGTCTCAAAATAAAAAAAATTAAAAGGGCTAGAGATGTGGCTCAGTGGTTGAGTGCCCCTGGGTTCAATCCCCCCAAATTGAGAGTATATTACACTAAATACTATAAGTGAATATTTATGGTGGTTTTATTCATAATAACCCAAAACTAGAAACAATCAAGACCCCCTTAATAAACAAAGGGCTAATCCAACTATGGCACATCCATGCAACGAAATAAAAAAAATGAGCTGGGAAAAGACACAGGAGGACTTTAAGTGCGTATTGCTAAGTGAAAGAAACCTGTCCAAAAAGACTGCACAGTGCCTAATTCCAAGTATATGACACTTTGGAAAAAGCAAAACTGTAGAGATGGTAAAAAGATCAGTGGCTGCCAGGGGTTTGATGGGGAAGGAGGTAGAAAGGGAGAGATAAATAGGTGGAGCTCAGGATTTTTAAGGCAATGAAACTATTCTATACATAGATATTGTGATAGTGGGTACATGTCATTATGCAGTTGTGAAAACCCATAGAATATACAATACAAAGAGTGAATCCTAATGTAAAATATGATTTACTTAGTGATAATATAGCAATATTTGCTCACCAGTTATGACAAATGTACTATGTCCTGCTGCAAGATGATGGTAACAGGGGAAACTGTTTAGGACAGGGAGGCAGGAGGCAGTGCATGGGAACTGTGCATACTACCTCCTCCATTGTTCTGTGAACCTAAAACTGCATGAAAAAAAAAGAGGTCTATTAACTTAAAAGTAAAACCCTCCAACTGTCTTCTTTCATAAAATAATGTAAAAGAACCCATGCACTTAGGTACCCAAAAGGGGCCTTTGGCGGATAAAAGTTTGAGAAACTGCAAGAGTTAGTTCTTCTCAAAGGCAGCTGAGAAGACACAGATGCCTGAAGTGTGAACCAGCAGGACTCTGGAGATGCAAACAACTCTGAGGCCGACACCTACCTCAGACTCAACAAAGCCCTTCTAATAGAGTTTCCAAGGTGGGGAGGGGGAGGGGACGAGCAACCAAATTCTTATTCAAAGAAATAACAATTTGGAACTCGCACAAGAGTGTCAACAAGTTATGTAGATCTTATCAGCTTTGCATTTTTGGTGCCTCCCAGCTATCCAGCCAGGCTCCACCAGCCTGTCATCACCCGTCAGCATCCCACACCTCCTGGGCCTATCAACACCTCACCAGAGCCCCAAGAAGCTGGGATTCTTGCTCCTTCCCTTTCTCTCAGAATGCCATCATAGCCTTCCACTGACTATGCATGAGTACCTGCTGTCCATTTCTGCTAATATTCTGTGACTTAATTTGGAATTCAACATCCACAAAATTGAACAATACCTTTATGCTAACTTTGGAAAAAGTACTCAAGGTGGAAAAACCAGATATCCTCACATCTGAAGGAAGAGAATACATAATCTCAGTCACGTGAGGAGAAAACATGCGAAGTCACTGTCCGAAATATTTTATGCTTATATGAGGTGTTACATTTGCAGATGGAATTTGCAAAATTATGGATAAGGGATAAGGCATAAGACTCATTGAAATTCATTTTCCCAACCTTCCTAAAAATGAAGCTCTCATAGTTTTTGGGGAAAAAATGTATACATACATATATAACTTATAGTTTTAAATTATTCGTTATTATTTTCATTTATATATTATTTGTTATATACATATGTGTATATGTGTGTATACATAAAATTAAAGATGTACATATACATTGCTCCATGATAATTCAGCCTTTCAAATGTAGTTTTGCTAAAGGATGTAAAAAGCATTTCTTTAGATTAGTGAAAATGATAGTCTGTCTTGACTTTGTTTTACAGTTACCTCTGCATTACATTAAAGTCAGTGAATGGTTCTCCTTGTTTGTTTTCATTGTAGGCAGCTTTAAGTGCCTTGAAACAATTTTCTGAACAAGGACTGGATCCAATTGATGGAGCAATGAATATTGAAAAGGGTTCTCTTGAAAAGTGAGTAAATCCTCCTTGGTATTTTTTTTTTATTTGTAACTTTTGTAATGGTACAAAAGATGAGGCATAGACAATTGTAATGTAAAAACATTCAAACAATGATATCTAAATCTTACAAAATCATACATAACACAATTAAAGGTAGATAAATGAGAAGCAGCATTTGTGGTCATATTCATCTCCTATAATATGTATGTGAGTTTTAACCAATGAATTGATTAATGCCTTTGTTGGAAACATATATGCATTTGTTGACTATAGAGACTTTGCAAAACTTACCAAAAAGTTATTTTTTACTTCATACTGTTGACCATCTTCTGGCTAACTTACCTTCTGAAGTTAAAAAACAAAAACAAAAACAAAACAAAACAAAACAAAACAAAACAAAAAAACCACTCATGTTCCTACTAAGCTGTGAACACAACAGTGAGAAAAAAAAAAAAAAAAAAAAAAAAACGATAAGGAGAGGTGTCCCTCCCCTAGCCTGCACTTGGTTTTTCACATCACTATATGAAACACAGCACAACAATGCCACAGAACTGGGGCTCCCAGGGGTTGCAACTATAAAAATTATTTCTGGAATCTAGCTCATAGCATTTTTATGAGACTAGTACATAAGGCCCTATCTAAGGAACTGGATTTTGGGTCTCTCCAGAGACCCAATTTATACTGAAGAAATGTAAGGCAATTATATTTACATAGTAGGATCCAAAGTCTTTCAAAGCAATAATAATAGCCAATGAGTAAGTTCTCAGAACACACAAAGGAGATAACATTTTTAGAATTAAAATAAAAATAGATAACCCAGGAAGTAAAAACCAGACATAATCATCCTGTAGTTAAATGAGCATGCCCCTCCCAAAGAAGCAAAACCAAACCAAACAACCCAGAAAACAACAACAAAACCCCCCAGCATTTGGTCATTAATATTTAAAAGGTAAGAGCGTGAGAAGAAAACATTTGGTAAACAGACATGGCATTTTAAGTTGTCTATAGATTGGCAACCATTTATAAGCTAATTTAATCAAAACCATTTCCACATGATCTCATCAGCAGACTATCTGAACATAAATATTGTTGTTTCACTTTAAAATGTCACTTTTGTGGTGACCTTTGAATCCTATGTGCCATCTGCTAATAAACATGTCTGAAGATGTGCAACCCTGGACCTCAGCTCTTGTTAATGTATTAATCTTTCAGACAAGCCAAGCATCTGAGAGAGAAAGCGGACAATAACCAGGCGAACCCAGGCTCCATGGCTCAGGACTGCAAGAAATCAAAGTCGGCCATCTAGCAACTCCCAGAACCCACGGCTGCCACCACATCCTTATAAACCTGTCAGCACGCATGAGGGTGTCTGAGTTCAAGGAAATGAATGACTAATACCATTATTTGAGTCTTATGTGAAGACAACACTATTCTAACACAAGAGATAATGTACATGGTACTGTTTATTCAACTGGGGAAAAATAAAACTTTGAGCATTTCCCTTGGAACTTGAGATCAGATCATAACTCATTTGCCTAGAGGCAGCAGAAATCTGATCCTGCTACTGGAGCTTAAAATAACAATTAATGAAAAGTGTTAGAAACAGAGCTCAAGTTTTTAAATGATTAATAGAGAAGTTGGGTTTGATTCTGTTGTTCTGATTGTTTTCTTGTGGCGCTTGTGTTCAGTTATATACTTTCTCTTGTTTGAAATAATGCTTGACCATTCGAAAACTAACCACTGACGTGCTGTGGAATGTGATGGTTGTTGTCTTCATATAGAGTCACACAGTTTCTCTTTTTATGCAGATATTTGTAATCTTCATCCTATATCAATATAAATAAGGTGCGCTAAGCAAAGATGTATGTAAACAAATATGTTTTGAATCAGGTCAGATATTTGATTAAAAATATGAAATAATGCTAGGAACAAGTAGTTTCAATATATTCCAGGAATTTTAAAAAACAAAACAAAACAAAACCAAGCAGTTGTGGGTTTTGAGCTCCATGATACCATTAGCAATGAAGGGGGCGTCTTGCCTCTGCGTGTCATTTTCCTGGATTCCACTCTGTGTCGTGGAAACCGTGCCCACCCCATCCGTGTGTTGTAACCACTCACTGTTTGCATTAAGAGTGTCTTTATTAAATGCCTCCGGACTTGGGACAGTGAGTAAGATCAAAATTAATAATGTACATGGCGGGGAAGGGAAAGCCTGTTGGAGAAGCTTCTAGCCAGCCGCGTTCTGGACCAGCATGTTGGAATCCAGCGTGGGGCAAATGCAGTAAAAATTTGGTCGGTTTCTGTGTAAAGTGTTGTGATTGTTCTTCTTTCATGCCCTCACTCTTCTCTTTTAAATATCACCTCAGTGAAACCCATTGGAAAGGCCACCACCCTGCCCAGTCACCCTGCCCAGCAGAGGAATTAGCAGCTGTATCTGTGAAACTGCAGAGCCGCCTCTGGGTGACGTGCTGCCCGGTTCTGGCTAGCCAACGTCATCTCATTGTTCAGGCTTTCTCCTTATTGATTTGCAGATGTTGTGCAATGAGAAAACACTATACGGTCTAACTGCTAGACCCAACCTGACAATAGGAATATAATTATGTAAGATTTCACAAGCAAAACCGCCACAAATCATGATCTGGCTGACTCACACGCGACTGGAGAATAAACAAACAGCACCATAAGGAAATAACTCCAGGGTTGTTGCTAATGACTCCCATGTGGGGAAGTCCGTCCGTCTGTCAGTACTGGGAGGGCTGGGTGCTCTTGGAGGAAGTAGGTTTTGTTACATAAAGCTGGGTCCTGGTGAAAAGAACAGCGCATCTGTAAGGTGGAGGTTCATGAAGGTATACTGTTTGAAATCTGGTCCTGCTGCCTAACCCAAGAGCACACAGGCCCTAAATCACTCCCATAGGAGGGGACAGGCCCTTTCTTTTACCAGGACTTGACCACCTGAGGCTTCCGCCCTCAGATGAGGTGGGGGCTACTTCAGGCAGGGTCACTGAAGTGGTTACTTCGGTTTAGCCAACCCAGTAAACATGTGACCTTCTGCAGAGGCACAAGGCCATCAGGTCTGTGCGAGAGTGATGAGTTTAGGGAACAAACAAAGCTAATCAGTTCTCACGACCCAAGTATCTGAAGCATTTAGCTGGGGCTGTCTGCCCTGGAGTCCTTCTCAGAGAGCCGTGGGAGTGGAGGTGTGCACAGCATCTCAAGTTTAGTGATTATTTATTCAACATCCCATGCCTTTACCTGCTGGAAGAACCCGGGAAGGACTTCAGATATTTTCCCCAGAACAGCAGCACTTCCTGGGAATCATCTGTATTTTTTTTTTTTTTTGGTTGAATTACCAATGCAAATGATGGGTGGCCTGCAGTTCCTGGCAAGGACCTGCTGCAATGCTGTCTTCCAAAGCGCAATGTTATATATCATTAGAGGGGAAACCATTAAGTAGATTTATTGAAAGAATGTTTCTTCGGCACAAGGAGATCTTTTTGATGAAAAATGGAACTCATTATTCTTTAAAGGATACAGATTGACTTATCTCCTTTATCAATTACAGTGTCTGCTTTCAGTTTTTCTCAATCAGCGTGGGGCTTTGTAGTCACTTCCCAGGGCTGAGGCCAATGTGTTTTATGAAAAAGGTTTGTTTTTACATTTTAATTGGAAATATAATATTGCACTTTGGAACTCTGTCCATCTTTTCCAGTACAACTTGCCAAAGATCAATGGTGAGACACCACCCATCAGGTCGGGACAAGGCATCTCAACCCTCTCCCCGGGCGACCCCTATGACAAGTTGTTCTAGCAGTCTTCTCTCAGGCAAACATTCTCAATTGTGATTTTTTGACAGTTTAGACCAATTTGTCCACCATAAAGTAAAAATAGATGAATGAAAAATGTACCTTATTACACAGAGGTTTTCAGGACTCCTGGTGACTTTGGAAATATGGTCCAGACCTGCTAGCTGCTGTTTAAATCCTGTTGCAGGTCCGGAACTGCACAGTTTGTTTTGTACCTTTTAACTTCCACAGGCTACTTGTTACCGTTATGACCAAGAATGATAGAGAACCTAATAGTTTTGCACACAGAGCTGATAAGTTATTAATGGCAAAATCATATGAATTTGTCTTTGAGGCTCACGTGGCCTAACCCACATGATAAAAGCACCTGGTAAATGTATGAGTGATATATTGACTAAGTGGGCGAATGAATGATCTATCATCCACCACAAGTTAGAGAAATAAATTTTAAATCTCACTGCTTGTATAACACAGAGATAGGCATTCATGATAACACATGACACTACTGTTAATGTGATACTATACCCTCAACCCCAGGGGGTCTCTGAGGTTTTTTAATCAAGAACATGACAAGTAAAAGCAAACAAACAAAAAAACCACTCCCTCACTTCTGAGGATTTTGGACCCATGGGACCCTCCCTTATCTTCTCACTTCTACATTTATATTCCTTTTCTAGGCCAGCAGGTTGAATCACATTCCCCATCCCAGATGCATCCCTGCATTTCTGCAATCTCATGTGCACATCTTCATGGGGAAAGATTTTGTGATATCTGGTTCAGAGAAAAGACATCCTTAGGCCTGGTCAAACCTAACTGTCTGTCTCTGGCAGATGGCCTCTGAATTCCTTCTTACCTTTAGAAGAATGGTTAACATGGTTAACAGTCCCTCACTGGAGAAGCTTTCCTCTTAGGTTCTAACTTTTCAACATAGGTAAGAACTCCTTTGACTATATCCCCAGGACACTCTGAGGTATGCTGGGAATTCAAAAAATAATTAAAAAAACAACTTCAATTAAAGAGTCCCCATCATTCTAGCTAGCAGGAAAGACCAAGAAGGACGTTAAACCTAGATAATGAGTGTGCTGGACTCAGAAATGTGACAACTAGTAGCTCAACTGTTTGTCTCTTTCAGTCAGTCACTTATTCCTTCCATTATTCATCCTCCTATGCCTAGGACACATGTTATATATTCTGGTGACACTGTCAAAGAAGCCACATCTACTTTCAAGGAACTTTTACTCTAGTAGTGCATTTTATATCACTCCCACCACACCCCAAACATCCACTGCCCCCCACTCACACATATGGGGGTAAAAACCTGTTAAGCTCAACAACACTCAGAAAGCCAGTCAACCCGATTTATCTCTCAGTGTATCTTCTGGCCTAGAGCAGTGCCCACTTTAAATCAGTAAGTACTGAAGAAATGTTTTTTCAGTGGGGTTGGGGATGGATTTCCCCATCTAACACAACGACAGTGACGTGGGCAGAGAAGTCTGGCCTACTAGATGGAACCTCTTGCCTGGGAATAAACTTCTATTTCTGTTAATATGTAGATTTGTTGAAATCATTTTAACATCTTCAGCTTTTCATTCAAAATCTGAGGCTAAGAATATTTAGGAGTATATGGACATTTTTTTTTTAAATGTACACATTTTGTGAAAATAAATACAGTACTTTAATCCATAAGTGGCTACTAGGGAAAGAGCAATGGTCTAGGAGTCTGTCAAGTCTAGGGACTTGTTTTTGATAGAGGTGACTTTAGCAAAGGATGCAGCCTTCCTGGGCCTCATTTATCACATGCATGAATTGATGGCCCCCCAAGAACACTGTAGCTCTAAACTTGTCTTCTTGTACATGTATTGCTAATGGCATGCTTATATTCAAAGTTCACATCTAATAGATGTGAAGTTTTGATCAAACACCTGGAAGGAAAATATCACTCTTATGTTAATTAGGATCCTTTCAGTTTCAAGTTCTGAAAATCAATTCAAACCAGCAATAGGAATTTGCTAATAGAACCAGAGGGGTATTTCACAGAATGTGAGGCCAGAAATTCAGGAAACACACACACACACACACACACACACAAACTGGAACCAGGAAGTAGAAGGTTGTAGGGAGAACAGGAAGTTATCCCTCTCTCTCAACTCCCCATTCTCTTTTCCTCTCTCTCTTCCTAAACCAGCTCATGCTTCTCAAGTGCACATACCAATAGAACCCAAGTTTATACCTGTATACAAGTATACCTGAAGGAATACTGACTTTCTTCTTTTGTTTTAATACTAAAGTTTTAGGAAGCTACCCATAACTTGTCCATCTTGGACCAGGGACTCTCCTCTGGCCTACGTTGCACAAATATTGCTGCCTTAAGTCTGTCTATCCCTAGGGAGCTCATCTAGAAGAGGAGTAGCCATCTAAGAAGAGGGAATCACTGTGGGGGAGACAACCCAATAGATAGCGGCATTAACTCCTCACATTTTGCAGGGGCGAGGCTCATTTTAACCATGTGCTAATTGTTTCTTTCAAGGTAGTAAATAGTGAAGTTTAAATAACTGAATAATGTTCTCCCAATGTCTTAGATTTGTCTCCAGCTCACGAATCCTGTAGCACATTGTTTGGTTTTATTTAATTTAATCCTTTCAGTCTTTAGTTTCAACAGTCTGATGAACCACAAAACTATCCTGAATGAGTCATAAAACTACCTAGAATAAAAAATAGTCTTTCCACTGATCCCAAATTAGTATATTTTAAATAAACCTTCCCTTTAGCATGCACAAGTAATGAAAAAGAAAATTAAGTGATAGTGTAGTCATCCAGCCTCTGATTTCTACAGAACAGAGAATCAAAGGTCACTTCCCTGCTTTTGTTATTCTGAGAGATGTTAACCAGAAGGGACTTCTGAAACCCGCAGCTGAAGTTGAGAGAGACTCGGCAATCTTGGTCTGCTTTTTTTTTTTTTTTTTTTTTCAAATTTTGCTCACAAATAATTATGAGGACCCAAAGAAGGGAGGGAGGAGACTTTGTTACCTGGGTGGAAAGAGGCAGAAATTTGTACTGAAAACTGTTACTAAGGAAGCCAAGCTGCCTTGGAGAAGAATGAAGGAATGGAAAGTTCTGGAGAAGGCTTTGATGGAAACAGACTAGGTACTCCCTGCAATAAGTCTTCTCAGCTTCAGGAATGAGCAAAATCTTCCATTTTTCTTGAGCCTATCACCAAATCTTCTGCATGGGTAGTTGCTTTCCAGAATGATGTCTGGCCACTGGTCCTTCCTCATTCTCTGAGTCCAGAGGAAGGAGTCGGATCCTTCTTCACCAACTCAAGATGATCAACAAGCTCCAGGATTAGGTGAAGACCAGGACTGGATGTGAACTCCAGGGAGAATCTAGCCAGTGGATTGTCTCTGAATCTCTGACAGCAGGGCAAGTCAGAACCCTTTTGTGGGGTGGGGCCTAGAACTAGAGTCACTTCCACAGTCTCTCCTGCGTAATGCACAGCAGACGTTCTGCATTCAGCTTGCTGCAGCTTCTGCCTCTGCCTCAGGAGGAGAAGAGGCCAGGAGCCTGAAATTTTCTGCTGAAACAGCTTGCCTTCTAGCTTCTGCTCAGAACCAAATTCTAATCTCTCAATCAACAAACACAGATTGAGTCTCCATCCTTAAATTAGTCATGGTGAAAAACCAAATGAAGCCTAAAATGAGGTCTCTACCCTTCCCAGTTGGGAAGATGAAGTAGAAACAAGATACTGAGAGGGAATGCAAGATCGAGATACATGCTCTTCAACAGGAATCGATTTCAGCTTCTCCTACTCCCATAATGCTTATGAGAGGTATCCTGGGGGAATCTCAGGCCAATTACAAGCTCTGCCCTAAATTCCTGCTTTTCTTGTCTAGTGACTGGGGATGGTCAACTATAACTAAGATGTTGTAAGAATGCAATTTACATGTTTCCTTCTCCTTCTTTCTTTCTTTTTTTCTTTTTTGGTACTAGGGATTGAACCCAGTGGTGTTTAACCACTGAACCACATCCCTGGTCCTTTTTAAAATTTTTGAAACAGGGTCTCCCTAAGTTGCTGAGGTTGGCTTTGAACTTGCAATCCTCCTGCCTCAGCCTCCAGAACTGCTGGGATTGCAGGCATGTGCTACCATACCCAGCATGTGTTTCTTTTATTCTGGGGTAAATCCCTGTGATAGTTGAGGCTTTATGAACCACCATCCCCTCCACGACCCCTACCTCCTGTAACAACAACTTTCCCAACTGCCAGTGATTACTTCTCCGCCCTCACCAAGGAAGCAGTGTTGGGCATGGTTAAGAGTCAGGATTCCCCAGCCAGAATGCCTAGCTTCAACTCTTGGCCTTTCTACTATTTCCCCATGTGTTTAAGTAAGTGACCATCACTTCTCCAAGCCTCACTTTCCTCAGCTATAAAATAAAGATGGCAATGTAGTTATGGGAATTAAATAAATTAATTCTATGGATTAATTCATCTAAAGGGTTTTGAACTGCATGTGGCACAGAGTAAGCACTCATAAACATGAGTTATGATTGACCAAAAGACATCAATGAATTAATCAATAAGTATTGATCAACTACTGTGGGCCAGAAACTATAATCAGGTGCTAAGGGAGAGGGGAAGAGATGAATAAAGTATAGTCAGTTCTGCACTGAGGGATTTTTGTCTTCTTAAAGATAATGATAAAACAGGTACACAAATAAATATTACCTCAAACTTAATTTTCTCACAGACTCAGGGGAGGGTGTCTGCAGAAAGCTCCATTGGGCTTGTTAGACCTTAGGATCATTTTTAAGTTGCTTTTTCCACAAGGCCAAATATAGTGTCTCCTAATGCTTCCTCAGGCCTGGTATGGTGAGAACATCCAAAGAAAGATGGTCAACTGGTAACGGAGGATCTGGAGAGGTATTGAAGTTAGAGAGAAGGTATCTGTGAGCAATAAACACTTGGGTGGCAATCAGTGAGTGACATTTGAATGACTGATATCCTCCAGATGAAGAGCAAAAGTCCAAAGACAAAGCCTTGGGAAGCATTTTTTAACATTTAAGGAGTAGGCTGAAGAGAGGAGCTCAAGATGTAATTGGAGTAATAAGAAAAGGATGTCTAGGGAGGACAGGACAGTCAGGAGTGCCAATCATGACAGGGAGGAAGTGAGTGACAAGAGAAGGCAGGAAGAAAGCCCATCAGCACTGGCATTAGGAGGTTGTGGATGACCTCTGACAGTCCTGTTCAGGAAGGCAGATGGGGGGAATGCAAGAAAGAGAGCCCCACTCTCCTCTTGAGGCCCTGGACAGTTGCTCCAGCAAAGCCAGTGTTTTTCTAGACACCAGCTGAACTAGCGCACTAGATATAAGAACTATAAATAGGTGCAACTTCTCTAGAGTACAGCAGGACGATATGTATCCAAATATTAAGAAACAGCTTCACTGTCAGCAACTCTGTTCTCTCACTGCCCAGGGATGGTGCTGGTTCTGGTGCTTGTTAGCAAGGTAGTAGAAGCCAGTGCCCTTGGGCACTCACACGGGTAACTCAGTCCAGCATCTGCCCCAGTGACCTGTGACTGGGAGTGTGTTGGCCATCTCTGAAGGTGGTCACTGCTGATGGACAGTGGATGCCCAGCCTATGGATGCTGACCACAGAGGTGCTCTGAAATGGGGGCACTTCCGATCTGGGCAATAAGTTGTCTCTTTGCTCTGGTAGTCTTGAGGTCACGGCTCTGCCAGGTTTTCTTTTCTTTTCTTTCTTCCTTCCTTCCTTCCTTCCTTCATTCCTTCCTTCCTTCCTTCCTTCCTTCTTTCTTTTTTTCTTTTTGTAGTATCAAGGATAGAACCCCAGTGTGCTCTACCACTGACTCACATCCCCAGCCCTTTTTTATTTTGAGACAGGGTCTCACCAAGTTGCTGAACTTGTGATCCTCCCGCCTCAGCCTCCTGAGTAGCTGGGATAGAGGCTGCACTGCCACGCTCAGCTCTGCCTGTTTTAATTACCTCAGAAGAGGATGGAATTTCTACCTAAGAGAAGAGCCATGAAACAGAGGGCAAAAACTCCACTGGAAATCAGCTCAATGCGGGCATCCATGGCAAAGACTGTGTAGGGTATGAGGCCTTGCATGGACAGAGACCAGGATACGTTATCTAATATGGAAAGGCCATAATTAAGTTGCGGTGAATTAAGGGTGGTTGTAAATGATTGCTCTCCCCACTAAGAAGTAGAGTTTATTTACCTTTCCCTTGAATCTGGGCTGACCCTATAATTGCTAAACCAATTAGCGGAAGTCACAATATACCAGTTTCAGGCCTAGCCTTCTGGGTCTAGCCTCCTCCTACCTCCCAATGGGAACACTCCCCCTTCTTACTCTCATCTGGGAACTCAGTCACCATGCTGTGAGAGGCCCAAGCCACATGAAGGGGCTACCCCTTGCCAGCAGCCTCAGCTGTGCTCCAAAGCCACAGTGAGCACCAACTGCCAACCATGTGAGTGGCCTCTTAGATGCTCCAATGAAGCCTCAGATGACCTCAACCCGAGCCAACATCACAAGGGGCAGAAATAACCACCCAGCTGAGCCCAGTCAACCCACAGACTTGTGAGAAGTAACAAGAGTTGTCTTTTTTGGTCACAACTACTTTGGGGTGGTTTGTTATATAACGGTAGATAACCAGAGCAGTTTTCATTCATATTTTCCATACAATTTTTACCTAATTGCTGGAGTAGTTGACACACACAAACCTCAAACTACCCCTAAGCTTCCGTCTCAGCTGCACAGAGTCCTCCCCATGACTCCTTTCAACCAGCACGAGAAGGTGGAGCTCCTTTTGCCTGTCTCCCTGCAGGTGCATACAGTGGAATGAAGGTCTCAGGCATGAAGTAGAGGCAAAAAAGGACTGGAAAAATCCAGCTGGAGAAAGAGAGGGCCTTCCTCAATGAGTTATTAGAGCCACCGGGGGCTGGGGCCATTTTTAAACAGGACAGAACACAGCAGTCACTTGTTTTTTTTCTTTTCCTTAAGAAAAGGCCAGATGCCAAGACTAGGTAGGCTGAGAGAGCTAAGTTCCCACACTTTCTTGTATTAAGAGCCCATATGAGTGACATGATATGACACTTGATCACAGCAACTGTGTGGTTGTGTCTCTCTGACCCTACGGGTTCAAGTCCCCACAGTCTCCCGAGCACTGTAAGCCCTGTGTAGCCCTGCAGCTGGTCCAAAATTCCTTGAAATCTCAGTCGCATATTTCTCCAGGATGGGGCCATCACTTGGACCCTGCTTGACAGGTCCAGAAGGAATGACAGAGACCTGAAGCACCTTCCTTTTTGTTCGATGGGAGCCCTGGAAAAAACACTAGTTCACTAAGAGTGTGGTCCTAGGACCAGGGCTGTGAGCTAGAAACGAGAATGCCTCAGAAAGTTCTGGTTCAGGTCCCCCTGGTTAAAGTTCCACCTTTCTTGCTGTGTTGAAATGATAGTTAATAAACATGCTTAGACTCTTCAACTCGAGGGAATTCGTTTATAACATAAATGTGCTTAAAGCTCACACAATTGCTATAACTTTTTGCATTTCAGACATAAAGGAGTTTCAAGCACAATGGCTGTATTGTTTTTATATTGTGTGGAACATCGGTGATAGCAGGACGACCTTATTCATAGGAAAAAATAAAATAAAATTAAGCAAGGTGGTCTGTGACGAGTTACCGTGTTATGGAATTGATTTCACATCCAGGTTTGGATGATCTCATAAATTGTTCTTTGGGTTGGCAATTTCACCTTTGCCTGCTAGATTGAATTATTTCCTTGTAATTCAGACCCCCTGTCTAGTCTGTAATGAAGAACACCTTGTGTGTACTGACTGGCACGCACAGTAGAGGGTATCTGTCCACAATTGTCTGTAACAGTGGACACAAAGCTCAGCCACTCATTCCCAGGGGACAATCAGTTCACAGTACACTGACACAATATCAGGCAGGGGAAACAGATGGGAGGGAACCCTTAGACACTGTATGTGACAAGGGTATATTTAGACAGTATCTGTTTCAGACCACTGGACCCCAAACCACAGAACACCCCAAACTTCTACAGCAACTCAGAGTGGCCAAGGAGATTAATCACACAGAACCCCACTTGAAATGGCTTCTAAGATCACCAGAGGAACAGAACTCACATATTTGGAGAACAAAAGATGGCTTCTTTGGGGACAGAGATCTCAGATTCTTCAAATCTAGTGGAGAGGAAGAGGCCTACAAGAGAATGACTTTCTAGAAATAAAAGCTGCATAGCTGAAGTGTCTCCTTTTGACCCTACAGGGTGCAACAAATCACTCTCCAAAGCTGCATCCTCTTTCTTCTAGGTGGGAGAGGGGACAAAGTCTCCTACTCGGCATGGATCCAAGCCCACCAAAAGCTTATAGTGACCTGACCTCCAACCCCCAGGTCAGAGTCAGTCTTGCTGAATGTATATCATTTGCTCTCTCTGAAATCTGCAAATAAAACAGCCATGTAAGATCTATTGCCTCATCAAAGACATGGAAACTGACCCAGAAACCATCTTTGCCACTTAAACCAATGGCCTTGACTCTTGCCCCATGACCGCTGGCTGCATCTGCCAAGACACAAGATCCAAGTCACCAACAGCACTGCTGAAAGAGAGTCACTTGCAGTGCCCCACTCAGCCACCCTGCTGGATAGAGAGGTGGCTCTGGACTGGGGCTGGTATCTGTCAGCACATGGCTCTAAAAATTCTTCTTTTGGGCGGGAGGTGTAGCTCAGTGGTAGAGCACTAGCCTAGCATGAGCAAAGTCCTGGGTTCCACCCCCAGCACTGCAAAACAAACAAACAAAATGAAGAAAAAACTTTTCAAAACTAGAACTTCAGAAAACCCACCTTTATTTAGAGGAAATTGCTGTAAAGGGCCACTGCTATTCATAGGGTGACAAACCAGCCCAGTTTGCTCAGGACTGAGGGATTTCCGGGAACATAGGGCTTTAAGTGCTGAAACCGGAAACTCCAAACAAACTGGGACAGTCAATACCATAGAAGCAGATGAAATAGCAAAGATTCCTAAGCTTCCACACAAACTGCCCTCCAGCGGTGAGCTACCCAGTCATCCAGAGAAGGTGAGGCTATTATTCATTCTACTATCCAACATGATAAAATCAGAGATGTGGACTTGACTTAAACCTTTTTAGGGAACCCACTTGAGCCCTTTCAGCAAATTGTGCCTTCTAATGTGAAAGAAAAGTCAATCATATGGGAAGGCCCACAAGAGTCTGGGCTATTCACACCATGGCCTCCGTTTCTTCTTAGAGTGTGCCCCACCTCATATGACCTGGAAAATCACATCCAACGTCCAGTTGGGAACCTTGGCAACCCAAGTGTGTTGCAAGATCTGTAAGAGGTGGTCGACAGATTTCCTCCTGCTGAGGTCATGTGAGTATCTTTACAAGACTCTGAGTCAGAGACCTAGGCTTAGTCCAGGGTCATTCCTTTGCAAAGTCTGGAAAAGATACACAGATTATAAGGAGTGGAGACAGTTGGCTTAGCCCAGAGATGGTTTTCCCTATCAGGAAAGAATGCACAAAAGCATTAGAGGCAGTTTTGTTCTTGTACGTGGAAGCTCCAAGATGATGCCAGCTCATTTGGAGCCCATCGTTTTATAGATCGGGCTGCTGAGGATGGAACGCAATCATACTACTGTTATAGTTGTGGTCTGAAATGCCCCCCAAAGGTTGATATACTAAAGACTCAGTCCCTCGCCTGTGTCTCTATTGGAAGGTGGTGGAATCTGTAGGAAGTACAGCCTAATGGAAGGGAATCGGGTCATTGAGGGATTCAGTGCCGTTCTTGTGATACTTAACTGAGCCCAGAGCAGTGGTGCATGCCTAAATCCAGCAACACAGGAGGCTGAGGCAGGAGGATCACAGGTTTCAGGTCAGCCTGAAACTTAGTAAGATCTAGTCTCAAAATAAAAACATAGAAAGGGCTGTTGGTGTAGCTCAGTGGTAGAGAATTCCTGGGTTTAATCCCCGGTACCAAACTAAACAAAAAAAAGCTAACTGAAAAGCTAAGTAATAAAACCAAGATGTCACTGGAGCAGTGTTGGGATGACAGATTCAATTTTCTACAACTGGAAATCCTAAGGAAACCCCTCATCTGCAGATGTAGTTCAAGACTCACTTCTAGCAAGAAGCCCTCCTGGATGATCGGACCACTCCCTGCTGGGAACACAAGGTGCCCCATTAATTTTCTTCTTAGCAGATGGAGAGCCCTGTGCCCTGTGTGTTATCATTTAAGGCGCCATATGTGCTCCCCTGTTCCCCTCACTAGACTGCAAGTTCCTGGGAGACAATTTCTTTCTTTTTTCTGGATATAACCAACCAGTTTTAGCCAATACAAGAAATTTAGTTGTTGTTATTGATATGTGATCAAACAGAAACCCTGGTAAAATCTGGGTGACACATGTGTCTACTTACTCTGTGACCCAGCAATTCTACACCTAAATATTTACCCAAGAGAAAGGAACATGGAATGTCTGTGCAAAAATTCTCAACTTTATTCACAATAGCCCTAGACAGGAAATAGCTCACATGCTCATAAATAGGAAAAGAGATAAACATAAGTGGAATACTACTCAGCAATACATAGGATAAACCTATCAATAAGTTCCATATTGTGGATGAATCTCAAATGCTCTATATTTTGGGAAACCTTACACAAAAGAGTATATGCTGGGTTGGGGATATAGCTCAGTTGGTAGAGTGCTTGCCTCACATACATAAGGCCCTGGGTTCAATCCCCAGCACCACAAGAAAAAAAAAAAAAAAGAGTATATGTTGATCAATTTCATTTATATGAAGCTTTGGAAAAGGCAAAATTCAGTTATATTGAAAAAGATAGCAGACTTATGCTGACTTCTTGGCTGGGGTGGGTCAGGGACTGTGTGTGAGGGAACTGGCCTGATGACAGTAATGTTCTGTATCTCAACAAGAGTTGTAACCCAGGAGCATGCATTTATCAAGGCTCAGCAGCATCCACTCTCCATGTGTGTGCAAATTTTACCTTAAAAGCAAAGATGCTTAACAAACATGGAACACTAACGATGTGCATATTGAAGGCCACCGGTGTTTGCAATTTACATTGAAATGCATCAGAAAAATATGGACTGAGGGGTGAGCAGATAAGCAATGAAGAATCATATTAAAACAAAACCCACCAGCTCCAGTTGACCCCCTCCCCACCATGCTACTGCATTGACCTTCAGGGCTGCCGCTCCTGGGGAAGGGGGAGCTGGAAGGACGCACAGCTCCCTTGACAAGCCTGTAGAAGAAGAGGTGGCGTCCGAGGAGATAAGCAGGGAATGGGGAGGGGAGTTGCAAGGTGGGAGCTATGAGTTCTGCTGCTGGTGGGAAGGCTCAAGTCAAGAGTGAAGTTGGGGGCTCAAGAGGGCTGGGTAAGGGGATCAAAAGGGAGGCAGAGGCTGGTGGGGGGCTGGCTGAGGCAGCACGACTTAAGGCTTTGATCTCCAGCCACTGCCCAAAGGAATGCCCCGCTCTTGGCACATACCAGGTATGAAGGAATGTTTGCTGAATGACAAGCCGGCCCAGCTCTCTCCATCCCTGGGCCTATAGCCCTTGAAGTCCAGAATCGAATTCATGGTTCAAAGGACTATCTCTTCGTAGGAAACACCGATAATCCAAACCACATCTAACCTCATTCCGCCTTTGATAGGGTAACTGGGCTGATAGATCAGAGAGAGCCTTAGATTTGGTCCATCTGGATTTCAGCAGAGGTTGCAAACTGGCAGCCCTCGGGCTGGATCCAGCACACAGATGTGTTATGTGTTTTGTTTGGCCTCCCAAAGGGTTGTTTTTTTAAAGTTTAGTTTAGTTGCCAAGATTTTTAAATCACATAAAATCTGGATTGTCTGCATCTCCTGAAACACTGGAAGATCCAGCAACCAGGGGTCTCCATGATGACGGTTGGCAGGAACGGGTGGCAGCCACCCCTTCAGAAACCTGGCTCTCATTCCCTCCTGTCCCCCAACTCGCCCCAGGCGCACGGGCGTTCCACCCCTGCATGCCATGTCACTTGTGCGACAAGAGGGAGAAGTCAAGGTTGACTGATCGTAGCACTAGACTAACCCTAATGCAATAAGTACTGACTGAGTCCAGTGTTTGGTTCTAGGGACACAGTGGAGAACAAAATGACTCAGTCTTTTGGTAAAGGAATTTAGATTGTGGGTAGACAGACCAGAGAGAGAGAGAGAGAGAGAGAGAGAGAGAGAGAGAGAGAGGGAAAGAGAGAGAGAGAGAGAGAAGAAATCATGCCATTACAAATTGAGATCATTGTTATTAAGTGGCAAGATGAAAGAGGAGATGAGATAGAGCATAATTTGCAGTGAAGAGTGTCTGCCTTAGGTAAGGTGGTGGGGAAGTCTGCTGGGGTGGCCTTTTAAAACTGAGTCCTAAAGGATCTTCATCTAGGGGGAGTGTGGAGGTGGGAGAAAGGCCTTGGATGGGGAAGTGCTTGGATTCTTCCAGGAGCTGAGAGAAGCCCCACGTCAAGGGTGTTTGAAGGAGAGTGGAGCAAGACAAGTGGGGGAGATGGGTAGGGTGGGGCGGGACTTGTAGACCAGGTAAGGAGTTTAGATTTTATTTTGGGCACAAGGTGAAGCTAGAGGTTTGAGGCAAGGGAGAGACGTGATCAGCTCTACATTCCATCAGCTCTTGTGATAGGTAGGGAATGCAGGGGAGAGTGGCCAAAGTCTCATTAGGAAGCCACTGCAGCATGCAGGTGGGAGGGATGGTGGCTTGCTTGGTGGGGGAGGTGAGAAATGACACAGGTACATTCTGGAGAAAGTCAATTCATAACAACGTGAGAGAAAGTAGCCCTAGACATTCTATCAATGGCTGCACTGGATGTAAATTCGTGGAGGGAATTAGACAGAGGCTTTCCAGGATAATACAACTTGATCTCCAGTTCTTCCAAAATGTGAGATGTTTGCACATAAATGACACTCCTTTGTAGTTTGATGAAAGCTAAAACTGTTCCTTGCAAACAGAAAATGTCTGAAAATTCACACAGATTTTGCATTCTGTTCCACAGTGCATCTGTGCTGGATCTGATTTTTATAAACTAAGATTCTTCCCAGTGCCACTGGCTGATACTCTCAGCCTCCACTGTGCACTGGAATCACCCACCAAGCTTCAGCAGATGTTGACACCCAGGCCCCACCCAGAGGTTCTGATTTAATTGTTAGAGGCTGTGACCTGGGCATCTGGTCATTTAAAGCGTCTTAGAGATGCTAATGTAAAGTCAGGATGAAAAACCATTTCTTAGAGCAGAGGTTCTCAAAGTGTGGAAGCTAGACCGCTGGTAGCCACATAACCTGGAAACTTGTAAGAAATGCAGTTTTCTCTGGAAAACTTCGACCTTCGAAATGCAAAATTTGGTGAGATGGACCCAACTATGTGCTTCTAACAAGCCCTTGACCCTAGATAATTACCATGTCTGTTAAAGTTGAAAGCTCATGCTCTCATCCTGTACTTTTGTTTGAAAAGCTCAGGCAGTGTTTCTTCTGATTCTCACCAGGAAAGGAAGCATGAGCAGAGATTGTCTTTCCCATCTGCCAGGTGGGCAGAATAGAGTAGAGAGAAATTCTGTATTTTGCCAGGCAGTGTCAGACTAGGGACCCGAATCCAGGTCTTTTGATGGCCAAGGTGACAGCCACCTCAACACTATGCCACCTCTTACCTCTTGTCATCTGACAGTTCTGAGGATGGGGTGTGCCCTCAGGGTAGACACAGTGTCCTGGGCCCTGTAGAATGGTGTGTGGAACTTCACCTGTAAAGGGCCAGATAGGAAAAGTCTTTGTGGGCCACAGTGTTTCTGTCTAAACTACTCAACTGGCCATTACAGCATGAATGTAGCCATAGGCAATACACAAATGAATCTGTGGTTTTGTGTTCCCATAAAACTTTGTTTGTTAAAGTAGGTGGAGAGTTAAATATGGGCATGGACTAGAGTACTGCTCTGGAGTAAGGTTTGGCCCAGAACATAGGTACAAGTCAGGTCCCTTCACGCCTTCAACTCTGATGGGCATCATGTGGGGAGCCTAGGAGGCCATGCTGCTTAATTGCCCAAGGACAGGAAGTGGTGAGGGCTAAGGAGGTGGAAATGGCTTTTCTGGCTTCCCCTCCTAACCAAGACCTCAGGAAGTGAGGTGGATGAGATCCAAGGCCAGGGCACGTCGCCTAGGTGGTAGGATTGGCCAAGCCATTCCCTGTTAGTACTGTAGGGACAGTACCCGAGCCAATGATTTGCCATCCAAACCCAGTGGCTCACTCTTCCGGAAATTACCTTCATGGAAAATTTTAGAATAGTCTAAAGCCACTGAATACAGAAGGGAAAAAATAACAACCGACTGAGATGAGTAGTGAGAAACAGCCATCAGAGGTGCCAGAGGGCCAGCTCTTAGCTGGGTACAACATACTATCTCAAACCCACAGAATAGTTGCAGGAGCCAAAATCCTGTGCACACATAACCCTGGGACTCCTAAGAAATGAAATGCATCTCAATACAGAGGGAGTTCAATCCCACAAGGACTGACAAATCATAGTATCATAAATATTTTTATATTAAAAAAATTTATTTTAAAATTTATATATACAGCACA
Organism: Sciurus carolinensis; assembly: GCF_902686445.1. Taxonomy (NCBI): domain Eukaryota; kingdom Metazoa; phylum Chordata; class Mammalia; order Rodentia; family Sciuridae; genus Sciurus; species Sciurus carolinensis. The sequence continues at coordinate 62,161,139 of NC_062213.1, forward strand.
TATGCAGATATGTCACATGTGTTTATATTATAAAGTTTAAAATCTGATGAAAACCTGTGATTCCGTTGTCCAAAGAACTAGGACATTGCCAATACCACCTGTGCCTAATGTTCTTTTTCCAGTCAGCCCCAGGTCTCCACAGAGGTAATTGTTATCCTGAATTAGGGAGTTCCTCACTGCTTTGCACAGATATAGTCTTATATATATGTAAGCCTACATGGCACATTGTTACTTTGCTTGGTTTTGAGTGGTATAAAAATGAGATCATACTACTTCACGTAGCCTTCTGCTTCTATTTTTCTTTCAGCGTTATTAAGATTCCTCCATGTTTTGTGTAATTATTATGTTCATGTTCTGGTAAATAATATGCCACTGCATGACTATATGGCCGATTAGAATTGCAGTTATGAGGACCTGCTAATGTGCAAATTCTCAAAAAATTCCAAATAGTTTTCAAAAATGTTGAACCCATTTATATACTCCTCTTAATGAAGAGTTCTCATTACCCCACATCCTCTCTAACACCAGATATGTGTGTGGGCATGCAAATATTTCAATCATATAAGAAAGTAAATGGTATAGATTACTGAACCCCTTTGAATCTCAGTATAGTTTTAATTTGCATTTCTCTAATTGCTAGAAATATTGAATATTTTTCATGTATTTGTCCATTCGTACTTCTTCTGTCTTAATTACTATAACTTTAAGTTTTGAAATTAAGCTTTATATAGTAAACCATCTTTTTTTCACCAATTTTCTCAATTCCCTATTGAACTACATTTAAGTACATGAGAGATGTCATATCATTTCATTCGTAAACATTTCAGTGTGTATTTCTTAAAAATAAAAATACTTAGGACATAACCAAAATATCATTGTTATGCCAAATATATAATTCCTTATTATCATCAAATATCTAGTGCACTATTATTCTGTTGTGTGGAAATATAATCAATATATCTAATAAATAAAATAGATATAATATGCTTGCTTGTGAACATTTAGGTTGTTTCTAATTTTGACTGTTATGAATGATGCTGCAAAAATTTTTGAGCAGATAAAATAGTAAAATTGCTGGGTTATATAATAATTGTACATTTGTATTTAAATTGTCCATGTGCATAATTCTCTATTCCCATCAGCAATATAGTAGATGATCCATAATATATAGCATATGCCAGAATTTCCTTTCTTTTGTTTCTTTTTTTGGTGGTTGGTTTTGTTTTTCAGTGCTGAGGGTCAAACCCAGAGCCTGGCACATGACTAGGCAAATACTCTGATCTATAGCCCCGAAATTTCCTTTGTTTTTAAGGCTAAATAGTATTCTACTATATGCATATACCACATTTTGTTTATTCACTCATTCATCAGTGAGCCCTTCCTTGAGTTGCTGCTTCTTAAGAGTTTTTAGAGTTCTGTGTATAGCCTGCATGTAGCCCAATTTACCAATATTTTTCTTATGGGACTCATTTTTTAAATTAAGTAATTAGTTCAATTATTTTTATAATACTTAGATCATGTTTTTGGTGTCATTTTAAAGAAATCTTTGTCAAACTCAGAATCCAAAAGATTTTCTGTTTTCTCCTAAAAGTTGTATACATTTGGAGTCCATTATGTATTTTGACATCATTTAAAAATATGGCGTGAAATAAATGTCTAATTCAATCTTTTTGCATTGAAATATCTGGCTGCCTTCTTGAGAAGACTATCTTTTGCCCTTGAATTGCTTTGACACCTTTTCAAAATCAATCAAACAGAAATGAGAGTTTCTCACACATATATGTTATATTCTTATACAGATACCATATATTCTTTTTTTTTAATCAGGTTTATTGGCCATTTGTATTCCTTTCTTTTATTTATTGGTTCATTTTAGTTATACATGACAGCAGAATCTATTTTGATATAATTATACAAGCATGGAATATATCTTATTCTAGTTAAGATTCAATTCTTAGGGATGTACCTGATGATGGGATTCACTGTGTTGTTTTCATACATGTGCATGAGAAAATCATGTCCAACTCATTCCACTGTCTTTCCTTTTTCTATCCCCTCTTCTTTCCCTCCATTCCTCATTGTCTAATCTACTAAACTTCTATTTTTCCCCACACTCCACCCCTTTATTGTGGGTTAGCTTCCACATATCAGAGAAAACATTTGACCTTTGGCTTTGGGGGACAGGCTTATTTCACTTAGCATGATAGTTTCTAGATCCATCCATTTGCTGGCAAGTATTATAAAGTCATTCTTCTATATGGCTAAGTAATACTCCATTGTGTATATATACCACATTTTGTTTATCCATTCATGTGTGGAAGAGCACCTAGGTTGGTTCCATAGCTTAGCTATTGTGAATTGAGCTTTTATAAACATTGATGTAGCTGTATCATTGTATGCCAATTTACAATCCTCTGGATATATACCAAGGAGTGATATAACTGGGTCAAATGATAGTTCCATTCCAAGCTTTCTGAGGAATCTCCCTACTGCTTTCCATAGCAGTTGGACCAATTTGCAGTCCCACCAGCAATGTATGAGTGCAACTTTTCCCCTAAATCCTTGCCAACACTTATTGTTGCTTGTATTCTTGATAACTGCCATTCTGACTGGAGTGAGATAAAATCTCAGTGTAGTTTTAATTTGCATTTCTCTAATTGCTAGAGATGTTGAACCTTTTTTCATATATTTTTTGACCATTTGTATTTCTTCTGTCTTAATTACTGTAAGTTTTGAAATTAAGCCTTATATAGTAAGCTTTGAAATTTTCAAATTTATTTGTCTACTTCAGGATCTTCACATTTCCACATGAATGCCAGCAAAAATAGGTATTTTTAGCTTTTCCTTTTCAGTCTATATTTTCCTGTCTTATTGTGCTGACTAGAGTTTCTAGTTGAATAGAAATGATGAAAGCAGACACTCTTGCATTATTTCCAATTAGGGGAAAAGCATTCAGTCTTTCACCACTAAATGTAATGTTAGCTGTATTATTATTATTTTTTTGATGATGGCCCTTCTCAGGGTGAGAAAATTCCTTTCTACATGTGGCTACCCTTCCTTAAGAGTTTTCAGCATAAATAGGCGTTGGATTTTGTCAAATGATCTTCTGAGAAAGATGCCTATATGGTTTTGTCCTATTTTCTATTTATGTGATGCATTACATCAATCAAATAGCTATTTGATTTTAGGATATTAAGCCAGTCTTGTACTCCTAGGATATCTCTCACTTTGTCATTGTGCATAATTTTTTGTGTCTTAGATTCAATTTGCTAATATTTTGTTAAGTATTTTTACATCTATATGTTGTTCTGCAGTTTTTTCTTCTTAGATATCTTTATCTGACTTTAGTATCAGATTAATATTTCCCTGAGTGAAAGTAGTTCCCTTTTCCATATTTTCTGAAAGATTTTGTGTAGGACTGATGCTATTTCCTTTTAATCTTTAAAAAAAAATTTTTTTTTTTGCTAGTTGCAGATGAACAGCATGCCTTTATCATATTGTTTATTTTTATGTGGTACTAAGGATTGAACCCAGTGCTTTGCACATGCCAGGCAAGCACTCTGCCACTGAGCGACAGCCCCAGCCTCTCTTTTTAGTCTTTGATTAAAATTATTAAGTCATTTGGGCATAGATTTTTCTTTGTGGAGAAGTTTTAATGCTAATTCGATTTTTTTATTTTTACTTATAGTAGTAATATTTTATCATCCTTCTTATATTTATCCTAATATTTTGTGTCATCCTAGAAATGTAATCATTTCATTTAAATAATCTAATTCATTTGCATAAAATTGTTCATAATATTCTCTTATGAACCTCTTAATTTTATAGGTTCTCATTTTGATATTTTGTCCCTTCTCTGTGTTTTTCCTGGTCAATTTAATTAAAGGCTTATCCATTTTGTAGATCTCTTTGAAAAGTCAACTTTTGGTTTTATTGATTTCCTCTATATTCTTTTTCTCTTTTTGTTAATTTCCACTTTGGCTTTTGTTGTTTCCTACTTTGTACTTATTTTGGGTTTGAATTGGTCTGTTTTTCCCTAGCTTTTTGAGATGGAAGATTATATTATTGGTTTTGGATTTTCTTCTTTTTCAAAATAATGTTCAAAGCTATAAACTTCCATCTCTGCAGAATTTAGCTACCACCAAAATTTTGACATGGTGTATTGTCAATTTGGTTCACTTAAAGATATTTTGTGATTTCCCTTGTGATTATTTCTTCTTTGATCCAGAGACATTTGAAGTATGTTGCTTATTTGTATAATATGAGAAAGATATTCCAAATTATTTTCTGTTGTTCAGTCTAATTTAATTTTGCTTTGGCTAATAAACATACTTGTATGACATAAAATCTTTTAAATTGATTGATACTCATTTGATAGCCTATTATATGGTCTAAGGAGAATATTCTGTGTGTATTTGTAAATAATATATATTTTTCTGTTGTTGGTTGGAGAGTTCTATTAATATCAATTGATCAATTTGGCTGATGATGTTATCCAAGGTTTCTGTATCTTTACTGATTTTCTATCTAGTTATTCTATCATTTACCAAGGGAGTAGTATTGACTCAAGTCTCTAATTATAATTATTAAATTATCTATTTTTCTTTTCAATTCTGAGAGTTTTTGCCATGCATTTGGAAATTTAATTTGGTTGTGTTTTATTTATCTTCCTGTTGTAATTCTACCTTTATCAGCAGTGTTCTTTTTGTCCCTAGTAATATTTCTTATCTTGCATTATATTGTGTCTCATGTTAATATCATCACTATAACCCTCTATGGTTACTCTTTGCGTGTTTTATGCACTTTCCTTTACTTTACTTTTGACTTCTTTGTGCTTTTGAATCTCAGGTCTGTCCCTTATATACAGCACAGAGTTGGATCTTGTATTTTTAATTCATTCTGACAATACATCTTCATATATGTTTTTTTATTTCACAAATTCTCTCTTCAGCTGGGTCAAAACCTTCCATTTGGTTTCAGATGCCAAATTTTATATTTTTAATTTCTAGAAGTTCCATATTTATTTCAAAATCTGTTTGTTTCTGAAAACTACTATCACTTACTCATTTTTGTGATAGCATTCTTTATTTTAAAAAGCACTTTATAGCTATTTGGTGACTCCAGTATCTTCAGTCTTTGGGTTCACAACCTGTTGTGTGCTGTTGATGTCTACTCTCACCCACAGTGGTTTACCTTCTTGAGAGCTTGTTGATCTTCTCTTGCTATTTCATCGATTCGTCTGTTTCTTTGCGAATCCTGCTGTCATAAACTGAGTAATGTTTCTAAGACAGGACTTTTCTTTTTTATTTTTTTTTAAATTTATTTTTATTATAAACAAATGGGATACATGTTGATTCTCTGTACATGGAGTAACAGCATACCATTTGTGTAATCATACATTTACATAGGGTAATGGTGTTTGATTCATTCTGTTATTTTTTCCCTATCCCCAACTCCTCCCACCCCTCTTTTCCTCTATACAGTCCCTCCTTCCTCCATTCTTGCCCCCCTCCCACCCCCCCATTATGTGTCATCATCCGCTTATCAGCGAGATCATTCTTCCTTTGGTTTTTTGAGATTGGCTTATCTCACTTAGAATGATATCCTCCAATTTCATCCATTTGCCTGCAAATGTCATAATTTTATTATTCTTTATGGCTGAGTAATTTTCCATTGTATAAATATACCAGTTTCTTTATCCATTCATCTGTTGAAGGGCATCTAGGTTGGTTCCATAATCTGGCTATGGTGAATTGAGCAGCTATGAACATTGATGTGGCTTCATCTTTGTAGTATGCTGATTTTAAGTCCTTTGGGTATAGGCCAAGGAGTGGGATAGCTGGGTCAAATGGTGGTTCCATTCCAAGTTTTCTGAGGAATCTCCACACTGCTTTCCAGAGTGGCTGCACTAATTTGCAGCCCCACCAGCAATGTATGAGTGTACCTTTTTCCCCACATCCTTGCCAATACCTATTGTTGCTTGTGTTCTTGATAATCGCCATTCTAATTGGGGTGAGGTGGAATCTTAAGGTAGTTTTGATTTGCATTTCTCTTATTACTAGAGAAGTTGAACATTTTTTCATATGTTTGTTGATTGCTTGTAGATCTTCTTCTGTGAAGTGACTGTTCATTTCCTTAGCCCATTTGTTGATTGGGTTATTTGTATTGTTGGTGTAAAGTTTTTTGAGTTCTTTATATATTCTGGAGATAAGTGCTCTATCTGAAGTATGGGTGGCAAAGATTTTCTCCCACTCTGTAGGCTCTCTCTTTGCATTGCTGATAGTTTCCTTTGCTGAGAGAAAACTTTTTCGTTTGAATCTATCCCAGTTATTGATTCTTGCTTTTATTTCTTGTGCTATGGGAGTCCTGTTAAGGAAGTCTGATCCTGGGCCGACATGTTGAAGATTTGGAACTACTTTTTCTTCTATAAAATGAAGGGTCTCTGGTCTGAGGGCTTTTCTTCATGGATAAAAAGATTACAGAATGGGGAGGCTAAGAGAACCTCCTAATTTTGACCCAAGTTGGTCCTGGCATTTGCACCACCAGCAAAGCCTGTGTTCCCAGGTTTTAGTCCTGCTTCTCCAGGCATCAGGCACTAGTCAGTCTCTGCTCAGCACTGGGATCCAGGGTATGGCTTTGCCGCCTCTCTTCAGGCACCATACTCATGATCTGGGAACATAGCTGTACCACATTCAGGGCAATCTACCATTACCATCTGCTTCTGTTCTGGTACCAGCTCCTAGCAGCCTTCACTTGAGCTATGGTGGGATCTGGGAAGCCTCGCTTATTTGTTGTGAGAGTATTAAAGTTCAAACAGTGAGTCCCAGGCCTTGCTAAATGGCTGAGGTCAGCCTTGAACTTGCAATCCTCCTACCTCGGCCTCCTAAGGTGTGTAGGTTCAGGACCCACATACAAACCACTTCTGTCTAATGAAACCCAAGAGGAAGGCTGCTAGGAAGTTTCTCAGGAAGTTCCCTTCCTCCTCTGGAGAACTGAGGACAAGATGGTGTTTCTTCTTGCAGTATACATTACCCTCTCTGGGTACAACACTTGGAATAGCTGCATCCACAGCCTGATGAAGAAGCCAGAGCAGCAGATGGCAGAGCAAAGAAAAAGAACTTCCTGCTGATGTTCAATGCTATTAAGCTGTTACACGCCCTGAATCCAGGTCTGGCCTGCCTTCCTCTTCCATGAGATAACAAATTTCCTGATTGGTCAAGCCAGTTGAAGTCAGAGTTTTGTGCACATCAGACAAATGCCGCTTTAAACAGTAGAAAAGATGATATATAATCACATATTGTTGTTGCCCAAAGTGCACTTTAGGTAATCTAGTTAAAGCTCTTGTTTTACGATGAGGAAACTGAGGCCAGTCCAGAGAGGTAGCATGACTTGGGGAAAGCCTTCCAGAGAGTGAAGAACAGAGCCAGCTCTGATCCCAGGCTCCAGGACTCTATCTACATCACTCTTTCTCTGAAACTTAATAATAATAAAACACAAATTCATGATGAGAGGAAGAGGTAACTGGAAAATAGACGTGTTTTGAATACATTTACCTGTAACTGAATTATGGAGGTTTTGGGGACAGTTTTCACTTTTCTAAACAAGTGATGCTCGGTCTATCTTCTTTCAACTTCTTTCCTCTTGGAAAGAAGTCATGATGTCTGGAGGTGCTGAAGCCATCCTGCATCCATGAGACAAAAAGCCAATCTACTAAAAATGGCATAGTAAAAAGACAGGAGCTTGGGAACTTCCTCACCAGCTACAGAATGGCTCATGTGAGAAACTAGATCCATAACCCATACAAGGTGGGTTGTAGGAAACTTGATGTCAAAAGCCTTCCTAATGGTTACTCTTTGAACCATATATTTCGTGCTATGCATCCTCTGGTAGACTGTGATTAACTACAACCTTCAGAATTCAGCTGGGATTTTTTTCCTTTTTAAGGATTGTATGCATTTCCCCCTTGTATTTACTGATCTTAAAATACATCTGCTTCCCAATGATAAATGTTGATGAGGATGTGCAGGAAAAGGCATGCTCAAACATTGCTGGTGGGACTGCAAATTGGTTCAACCACTCTGGAAAGCAGTGTGGAGAGTCCTCAGAAAACTTGGAATGGAGCACCTTTTGACTCAGCTATCCCACTCCTCGATTTATACACACAAAAAACCCCTAAAATCACAATATTATAGTGATGCAGCCATGTCAATGTTTATAGCTGCTCAACTCACAATAACTAAACTAGAGAACCAACCTTGGTGTCCGTCAACAAATGAATGAATAAAGAAAATGTGGCACATATATACAATGAAATATTACTGTGTCTTAAAGAAGAATGAAATGACGGCATTTGCCAGTAAATGGATGGAACTGGAGAATATCATGCTAAGCAAAATAAGCCAATCCCGAAAAACAAAGGCCTAATGTTTTCTCTGATATGCATATGCTAATTCACAACAAGGTGGGGGGTTAGAGAAAAATAGAGGCACTTTGGATTAGGCAGAGGGGAATAAAGGGAGGGGACGGGGCATGGGGGTAGGAAGGATAGTAGAATGAATTGGACATTATTACCCTATGTGCATATATGACTATATAACCAGCATGAGTCTACATCACGTACAACCAGGAGAATGAGAAATTATACTCCATTTATATATGATGTATCAAAGTGCATTCTACTGTCATGTATAACTAATTAGAACAAATTTTTTTAAAAAGAAAAAAATATATATCTGCTTCCATCTTTTTGTTACTTTTTATTTTGAAAAAGTTTCCAACTACACAAAAGTTGTGATAATAGTACAATAAACTTCTACATACCTTTCATCTAGATTCACCAATTGTTAGTTAATATTTTACTACATTTCTCCTCCACATATTTGGAGGAAATTCTGAAACTTTAAAGATGATATTGTAGATATTATGAACTTTAATCCCCAAATAATTCCATGCATATTCCTTAAAAACAAGAAGTCTTTTTTACACAAATACTATACGGCTATGAAATTCAAGAAATTTAACATTGATGAAGTACTATTATCTAGAGCACGGGTCATATGCACATCTTATGACTTGTCCCAAATCTGTTTATAGCAGTGCTTCTGTCTTGACAAGAACCCAATCCAGGTTGACATGCCACATTCAGTTGTCATCTCTTTTTAGTTTCCTTTAATCTGAAATGGTTCTTTAGTGGGCTGGGGGTACAGCTCAGAGGTGGTGGGCTTACCTAGCATGCCTGAGTCGCTGGGTTCCCTCCCTAGTGCTGCAAACAAAAAAAAACACAGAACCAAACAGTTCTTCAGACTTTCTTTGTCCTTCGTGAGATTGATATTTGAGAAATAAAGGAAGGAAGGAAGGAAGGAAGGAAGGGAGGGAGGGAAGAAGGAAGGAAGGAAGGAAGGGAGGAAGGAAGGAAGGGAGGAAGGAAGGAAGGAAGGGAGGGAAGAAGGAAGGGAGGGAGGAAGGAAGGGAGGGAGGAAGGAAGGGAGGGAGGAAGGAAGGAAGGAAGGAAGGGAGGGAGGGAGGGAGGGAGGAAGGAAGGAAGGAAAGGAGGGAGGGAAGAAGGAAGGAAGGAAAGGAGGGAGGGAAGAAGGAAGGGAGGGAGGAAGGAAGGGAGGGAGGAAGGAAGGAAGGGAGGGAGGGAGGGAGGGAGGAAGGAAGGAAGGAAGGAAGGAAGGGAGGGAAGAAGAAAGAAAACAGCCCTGTTGTTTAGGAGACTTTATCACCACAGGTTTTTCTGTAGTTGCTCACGATTAGATTAAAGTTACACAGTTTGGGCAGGAACATGATAATGGTGATACATCCTTCTGAGAGCATCACGTTGGGTGGGAGAGAAGTCGCATTACTGGTGGAATAAACCTTATCACTCATTAAGAGATAAGCTCTGGCTCATTCTTATAGTCTAATGTCTAAGCTCTCAGAGGGCAGAGAACCATCTTTCTTTCGTGATCTGTAGGCTACATGGAGTCATTCCCGTGGTTTCCTGGAGAGACTTTGACTCACAGGGCCTTTGGTAAGAGACAAGTTCAGAACATATTTTGACAGCTGCGTTTGGAATATATGGAGATGACTCCTTCAAGATTTGATAAAGCTGGTTGCTAGGTCCAGATTTCCTGGAAGCCTGTAGGAAAGGGGTTAATGAGGACATGGTACATCTAACTTTCCTTAAGGATTGCCGAGCTTCTCCCAAATACCATTCTTTTACACCTGAAGAAGTTACAGGATCCCGTTTTCCCATGGGATTCTCAGCCAATGGAGCCCTGACCTGTGATTTATGTAAAAAGTAGCTGTCCCTTCATTTCCCACAATGGCTTCATTCTTACCTTATGAACCTGCTTGGTTAGTGTCTCTTTGATTTATGAAAGATTTCAAACTCCCCAAATAACTATCCCTTTTCTTTTCATTAAAGTTAATCCCCACAAAGACACTTTCATCCGCTGATTAGTCATGCCCCAGTGAGCCCTGCTAACCAGAGGCTAAGTTATTGATGTGTTAAAGATGTAATCTCTCAGTCTTGGGACCACTGAAGAAACCCCAACATGTTATTTGACAGTCTGCACCTCACAATGCATTGCCTCCTTTGAGCAACCTCGGTCGCACTCCGTCCTCGAGGTCCATAAATCTCTCTGGCCCGACGGCCTGTGAGGGCTGAGCCATTGTGGGGCTGAGATTTGGCTGCCAACACACACTGCCCTGCACCCCAGGACATAGCGGTGCCTTCTCCAGACTCCAGTTTCCATTCCCAATAACAGTGTCCAGCAGCAAATCTATTACAGCAGCAGCAGCAGTTCATTGTTTTATCCTCTGCCTGAGGCCTTCCTCATAAATTCACACAACCCACGAGTCAACAGGACTTTAATTTGGGTGTGCCATGGGCCACTAATGGCACTAACCCTTCCTCCTCCCTGTCTAATCAAGACTATGTGTAAGCTTGGCTCAGTCATTATGAGTCTGTTGGATGGTGACTGCACAGAAGAGAAGCTTCCATGGAAATGTGTAGCAATCTTTCAAGAACCAATTTCAATCTGTAGGTTGAAAAAAAATCTACTACATCCTAAAACCTTTTCCAACTGTCAAGTTCAGTTCGCTTCATGCCAGGCTCACGTTTCTCAACTAGCAGGACCATTCAGGGAACAGTATGTTTCCTGCATTGTAAGATTTTAGGATTTAGCTGGGTAGAGTGGCCCGTGCCTGCAATCCCAGTAACTTGTAAGGCTGAGGCGGGAGGATCGAGAGTTCAAAGCCAGACTCAGCAACTTATCAAGACCTTGTCTCAAAAATAAAATATATAAAGGGCTAGAGATATGGCTCATAGGTAAGTGGCCCTGGGTTCAATCCCAGTACCAATAAAATTAAATTGAATTAAATTTAGGTTTTAGCATTTTCTATGCTCATAGTAAGAGGCAAGAGGGGCTCCCAGCCATTGTGACAATCTTAAATGCCTACAAATATTTGTTTTCCCTGGGAAGGCAGCACCTCCATCCCCCTGCATAGAGCTTAAATAAAAAGAAGACAACCAGGGCAGGAGTGGAGGTGTGGGTACTAACTACCTAATACATGGCTAGAAGAGCCATCCCAGGAAAACATAGCCTTGACCTTGGTTTTGCCCAAGTTTTTTTGTTTCTAAAATAATACAGTTCTGTGGATCAGAAGACCAGGCAGCCCACAGTGGATACCCCAAGGCTGAAATCAAGATGTTGCTTGGGTTTACCTGAGGCTTAAGGAAAGAACTGCTTCCAGGTGCAGTCAAAATTCAGCTCCTTGTGATTGTCGCACTGAAGTTATGATTTTCTTCCTGGCTGTTGGTTAGGACCTTCTCTTGGCTCCCAGAGGCCACTCACATTGCTTTCCATGTGGCCCTTCTGCCTTCACATCTGCAGTCTCATGGTTTGGATATGAAGGCTTCTGTGTGGAAGGCCTGGTCCCAATGCAGCAATGTTCAGAGGTGGGACTCGGGAAGTGATCGGACCACGTGGGCTCTGATCCCATCAGTGGATCAATCCATGGCTAGGTCCATATTTGAAAGGACCATAGGGAGGTGGTGAAACTGTAGGAGGTGACACACTGTGGGAGCACATAGGTCACTGGGGACAGGTAAGGTATTCTTGCCTCAGCCCCTTCCCACCCACCCTCTGCTTTCTGGCTGCCATGAGGTGAGTAGTTTGTTCAGCCACGTCCTTCTGCCACGATGTCCTGCCTCATTGCAGGCCCAGAAACAGCAGGAGCAAGCAGAGTATGGATTGAAATCTCTGAAACCATGAACCAAAACAAATCTTTCCTCTTCTGAGTTGATATTCTCAGGTATTTGGTCACAGTGATGGAAAACTGACAAACATGCAGTGTGCTGTATTTTTCTTTTACTCAGACTCTCTCTTCCTTTCTCTTCTTCTGGAGAAAATTCTTGCTAGGCCTAACAACCCAACTGTGCTCTCTTTAGAAATGAGCCCACTGATCATGAACTTGGATACTGGGGCAATGTCACATTGCTATAAAATTTTCTTATGGCTACTTTTCAATTTCTTTACCTAACTTTTTATTTTGGGCAGTTTGTTTTCTTAAATGAACATTATTTTAAAACAATCATTTTAATTGCATAGGAGATAGAGGAATACATGCTTCCAAAAATGCAGAGCACTATAGATGGCTAATATTCCACTCAACCACCTTGCTGCAATCTTACCATTCTTCTCTCTCCAGAAAAACTGGTAGTTATGAACTGGTGGGTATACAGCCAGACTGTATTTTACTACCTTACAATTATTTATATGCACCCCCTGAAAATACATAGTATAATGGGTATTTATCTATAATGACTACCACACTGTACCTATAATCTGAAAATTACTTTCATTGTCAAGTAACATGTTTTGAGGGCTGCCTATACTGACCTACAGATCTGATTCATTTCTCTTAATGTACTGTATATTGTTTTATTTAAGCATTTCCCCTCATGATATATATTTATAATTTTATCATTTAAAGCAATGCTACATTAATAGTCTTGCACAGGCTTCAGATTTCTTCAGAGATGTACCAGTGGCTGGGTCATAGTTAGGAACTCTGGAATTATAACAGATATAGTTAAAATGCTGCCCCAAGAGGCAGGTTATAACAATTTACAGTTGAAGTACCATGAGAATTCCCTTTGCTCACATCTTTAGCTTTCAATCACTGTGACCAAATACCTGAGAAAAATCAACTTAGAAGAGGAAAGATTTGTTTTGGCTCATGGTTTCAGAGGTTACCGTAGTTTGCATTTTGGGGGCCTGAAGTTTACAAGCCTTCCCTAATCTAAGATTACCTCTATCTTCTTTTAAGAATTTTAATTTTTTTACATTTAGGTTTTAATGTATCTGGTGTGTGTGTGTGTGTGTGTGTGTGTGTGTGTGTGTGCCTGATGCAAGAAAGTGATTTATCTTTCACCTGGGTGGACAGTTGTTCCAGTTCCAATTATTGAATAATCTGCCCTTTCCCCTCTGATATGATATACCAACTCTGCAAAGCCCTGAAGTCCCAGGTCTACATCCCTGATCCATCTTTTTTATTTGTTCCAGTGTCAATATTATGCTGTTAAAATTGCCTTAGCTTTATAACATCTCTTGTGAGGCTAATCTTGTGTACTTCACTAACCTTTGGGACAGAGTAAATGTTATTCTTAAACATTTACTTTTTTGCGTGAATTTTTACAGTTTATCAAGGGCTAAGAACAGTTATGTTGGAATTTTGATTAAAATTATTTTAAACTTGCAGATGAATTTGGGAAACATCACAGAGTCATTTCAAATACTTACATAAGACAATTATGTAAATTTTCAAGCTAGAAAGGGCTGATTCTAAACCCTTAAAAAAAAGAGGCAGAGACTACTTAACATTTTTTTTTAAATGGAGGGGAAAAAATTCCAGTCATTCATTCAACTGATAGTTCTGAGTGTCCGCTGGGTTATTGGCATTATTCTAAGCTTCCAGGATTTATCAGTGAGAAAGCAAACATAGATTTTGGCCTTATAGGATGTATGTTCTAGAAGGATAGGAAAAAGAGACCATTTTCAAAACACATAAATAAGACTACAACTGTCCCTTGGCATCTACAGGGAATTGATTCTGGGACCTCTATGGATACCAAAATCTGAGGATGTTCACGTCCCTTTATATAAAGGACATACTATTTGCATATAATCTATGTGCATATAATCCCATATACTTTGAATCAACTCTAGATTATTTAGAATAGCTAATACAATGTAAATGTTATGTAAGTGGTTGTTATACTGTATTGTTTATGGAAAAATGACCAAAAAAAAAATTCTACATATTCAGTACTGATGCAATTTTTTCTTGGGTATTTTCAATCTGCAATTGGTTGACTGTGGATATGGAACCCAGAGATAAGGAGGGCCAACTGTATTGCTGATTGTCATAAATGCTAGGAAGGAAAAAATCTGAAGCCAGATTGGCATTCCTGGACAACCTTTCTTAGAGTCAAATTAGAGCCAAGACCTGGAGGATGAATAGCAGGGAAGTGTTGCAGACAGTTCCAGTGAGGGCCAGCGGCTGGAGGAGGAAAGGATGTGATCTTGAGGACCCCACAGAAGCCAGTGTGGAGACCAGCAGGGGATCATAAGCCACAGTATGGAGATCAGGTTTAATTTTACTTGCAATGAGAAGCCAGGAAAGGAAGTGGAGAGAGATAAAGGAAGAGCTAGGTCCCGGAGCAGAAAGTGAATGTCTTTTAGAACTACCATTTACTATGTGTTTTTAAAAACATTTTACTGTTTTTTTTTTTTTTTTTTTCCTTTCCTTTCCAACCTTAATCTTTACAGGAAAGTAACCCCAGGTTATCAAAAGATTATCGTATTGCCTTCTTGAAATAAACTGGTAAAAACAAAACAGAACAAAAAACCCAGTTGTCTTTGTTTTTGACTGGGAGCAGTTTTACAATGCTGCTTAGCTGAGGTGGAAAGAAATAGTGAGCAAAGATTCTTTTTCCTTCCTCGTGGCTATGAAGTAAATTCAGCCTTTAATAAATGTGATGAAAGTAGAGTTTCTGCTAAAACTCAGAGGGACCATCATTAGCTTGGGGAGGGCATTTGGTCGCCTCTTTAAAGTGTTCACCCTCAGGCTATTGGATGGCTTCAAGACTGAATCACCTGCTCCAGCTCTGAAGGTATCAATCAGTGTGAATAAATTACCAACAGATACAGTTTATTTCATTTAGCTTGTCAAAGTCCTTGGCCAGACACCACCACAACTATTACTAAAAATATTCAGTTACCATAGCTGAGATTAAGTGTAATGTTTTGTTATGGATCAGAAACTGATTTCAAAACAGGAAGCAAAGGGTAAAGAGAAACTCTGGGTAGAAATACCAATTGAATCCTTCATTGCCTGTAACTGGTCTTTTGAAAGTCACTTTTGTGAGCTAGGGATGTAGCTCAGTGGTCCAGCACTTGCCTAGTCTGTTGAGGTCCTGGGTTCAATACACAGCATGACAAAACAGAAATAAAACCTTTTTTTTTTTTTTTAAAGCCATGCAAAGTATGCAGTACATCTTCAAGTTTGCCTAAGGTAGTGTTAAAAACTCTAGAGGCCAACATATTTATCCTTGGGCAAATTATTGAACCTCATTTTTATGATCTGTTAAATGGAAATAATTGTATCATCTCATTGGGTCTGAGGATATGAGAGATAACACCTTTTAGCTTAGGGCCTGGGGCTCCTTTGCTATAACTATTAGTCTCATTTCTGAGGGGAAATTTCAAACTACAGAAGACAAACTACAGAAAACCTCAGTGGAACTGTATGCTAAGCCTGGAGAATACACAAAACATAAGTTCCCAAATTTATCACATTTCTAGGCTGGACTTTTCCCACATGTGACTCATCTGTTGGTGGCACCTTCACTCCATGGTCTGAGCTTGAAAGGCAGATCTCATCCTCAGAGAGCTCAATTTCCCACTTCTCCATCTCCACCATACTCCATCCACCCCTTAATCTTGTCTCTAAATATTTATCACTTTTTCTTCCTGCCTTCTAGTCCTTGGTTTAGACCAGGGCTCAGCAAACTTTTTCCAGAAAAAGTCACTTAGTATTTTTTGTTTTACCATCCATGCAGTTTCTGTCACAACTACGTTCATCCTTCGGCATGGGGAGGGAGTTTGGTACCAGGACACCTTGAGATACCAAAATCTGCAGATGCTCAAGTCCCTTATATAAAATGGTATAGTATTTGTATATAATCTATGCACATCCTCCTGCATACTTTAAAATACCTCTAGATTACTTATAATACAACACAATGTAAATGCTATATGAAAAGTTGTTATACTTTATTATTTAGGGAATAATGGCAAGGAAGAAAAGTCTGCACCTGCTCAGTACAGATGCAGTTGTTTTTCCCAAGTATTTTTGAATCCGTGAAAGCAGATCCTATAGATACAGACTACTGACTGTCTGCATCTCTGCAATTCTAGTAGAGAAACAGTAGACAATTACACAAAAGAATGGATGCGGGGCTGGAGCTGTAGCTCAGTGGTAGAGAGATTGTCTAGCATGACTGAGGCTCTGGGTTCTATCCATGGCACCCAAATGGCAAGGATGTGGGGGAAAGAATGAGTGTGGCTGTACTCCAGTAAAACTTTATTTGTGAAAATAGGTGGGAGCAGAACTTTCTTCTCTGAGTATAGATAGTTGACTCTGATTTAGACCATGAGCTCTCTGGTACTAAAACAGAAGAGAAAGACCCAACACTACTCAAGAGGAATTCTTAAAATTTCTTTCTTCCATGGCTGTTCCACACTCCTTGAAGCCATGTGGGAAATTTTACTTTGGCTGCAGCAGCTTCAGTAACAGGTCCATCCTAGATGACTGTAGTTTGGTGGTCAAGCACTTGCCTAGCTTGAATGAGGTCCTGGGTTTAATACACAGCATGACAAAAAGAAACAAAACCATTTTTTTTTTTTGTTTTTGGTAAGCCATGCAGCCTCTCTGGATGACTCCACCCCTCTGCAGCCCTTTAGCTGTTCCCAATTCAGTCCAGAAGACCCTTTTCTACCCATGACTAGGCAGAAACTGTAGTTAACTGGCAGGACACTGCATGTGCAGGAGCCCACATTTTTCCTATAGAAGTAGACTTTCCATTCTCTTATCAGAACATTCTATGCACTGCTTTCCATTATACTGCAGCATAAGTTCTAATAAGATCTCTTGGAATGAATTGTACTTTGCCTATTTGTGATTTCTATCTTGAGTAGAGCAGGTTGAGGTGGTTGCACTAAGAACTGGTAACACTTAGGCTACCAGAATTAACAGTGGCCAGCAGCCAGGACTAGTATCACTGAATTGGCTAGTAGCCAGAGAATGGTGAAACTGATAGCCAGCAATGGAGAATGGTTGGGAGCCACTAGCTCCAGCTGCTGGGAAATTTCCAGAGAATTGTTGATAGTTGCTGGCTCTGACTAGTGAGCAGAGAGAAGGGTCACTGAAACTAAGAGCTGAGAGCCTCTGACATTTAAAACTCAGAGCTGCTAAGACTAAGGGAGCTGCACTTTGCCTAGTAGAGATTTCTATTTGGATTGAGCAAAAGAATCCTCAATTGGATGATTACCAGTTGGTTCTATGGCCCCCAGGGCTTCCTGCAGGCCTGAGCTAATTTTGTCACTTACTTTTTGATTTTTGTTTCTAATTGGTGCCCAGAATTTAACCCAAGGCCTTGCACACGCTAAACAAGTGCTCCACTACTGAACTACATTCCCAGTCCCTATTTTTGTCACTTTTAATTTAAAACCTTTCAATGGCTTCCCATTGTTTTTGTAAATGGAGGCCTTAGACCGTATCATCAGAATTGTGCAGAATTGCCTTTTAAAATGCTGATTTCCAGGTTTCTCTCCAAAGTCACTAAAGTAGAATCACTTGGGTTGGACTGGGGAGTTGGATATTTTTGGCAGGGTGGGGATTAGCACTTCATTTGGGAATTGGATTTTAATGAGCCTCCCAGGGAATTCTAATATAAC
Source organism: Sciurus carolinensis (assembly GCF_902686445.1). Lineage (NCBI taxonomy): Eukaryota > Metazoa > Chordata > Mammalia > Rodentia > Sciuridae > Sciurus > Sciurus carolinensis. Next base: position 62,179,147 of record NC_062213.1, read on the forward strand.
TCTCAGAGTGGGGTCCCTGAACCTCTGCAGGATCTACCATGTGCTTTTGGAAGGTTTGAAAAACAGAAAAGAATAATTGGAATGTGTTGTGAGAGGTGGGGAGGAGTGGGAAGGTTGGGAGAAGGATAACTTCACAGGGAAAGTGGCAGCTGAGTAAAGGAGGTGAGCATGTCTTTGGGAGGAACATCCCAGGAGAACTGCAAGTTCAAAGGCTGGGATGTCTGGTAGAAGGTCATTGTGGCTGCAGGAGGGAGGAGAGAGCAGGGGAAGAAGAGGAGGACCTGAGAACAGAGAGGAAAGGAGTCAAGCAAATGGAGTAGTTCCTTGGAGGCCTTTGAAGGATTGGCTTTTCCTCAGAGCAAGATGGGAACCATTGATGAGTTTGAGCAGGTCTAACTATTCCAAGAATTTAGCTTTGTCTTCCTTCTTCTTGACACACTTCCTCATTTTCTTCCTCACTTAGTATTAATCTTCCTCCTCCTGTGTTCAGAAAGCTCCTCGAGGATTCAGGCTCATGCTTACACACCTTTATCTTCAGTACCAATGATGCCCAGGACCATGTGGGTGATCAGCAAACACTGAGGAATTTAAGAACACCACCATCTTCCTCAGTGGTTTCATTTTGACCTGAGCTGGTAAGAACTTCTTAAGAAAAATAGACATACATCTCCAATAAAAAAAAGAAAGAAAAAATATGTTTTTGAATAAACACTAGAAAAAAAATCCTATAAGTAGCTTAATAAATGATACATCATCTTTTTCAGAATCTATCATCAAGCATGTCACCAGAGAACCAGAACCAACATGCCTTTCCTCTGTGATCACAAATAAATCTGACTAAACCATTAGTATTTTCTGGATGCAATTCTGTGGCATTAGGGAAGCAATCCCTCCTTTCTTCATTGGGTCACCAGGGAGTTTCACAATTCCTTTTCTGCTCTTCTCAGAATGTAGCTGGCCTCCTGTGTTGGTGTGTCCTGCATCTCCCTGTGGAGATCTCGCTGGGCAGTGATTTCCTCAGTATCATCCTGGCCTGACACCCCAAGGTTGGATCCCAGGTGCCTGGTGCTGATAGTGCTGGTGATGAAAATCAATCAGGGCTGAGTTCTGTTTCCCCAGATGTGAAGATGGAACACCCGAGAAATGCTGAGGCAAGCACAGAAAGCCAAGTTTTATTTAAGAATAGAACAGAGACAGACTTCTCAGAGAAGGGGTCCCTGAGTTGGGTATTGGAGGAAGTGGGGGTGTCCTGCCTCTTTTATACCTTTTAAAGAATTTCTTTGTTCTCATGGCCTCTCCTCCCCGCCCCCATCCTGTGTACACAACTTGTGACCAAAAGGTGGGCCAAAAGCAGAAGAAAGTTGCCAGGAGTCCAGGCAGGAAGGCAGAGGTCCAGGAGGCATTTATAAACAGCCCCTTGTTGGGAGGAAAAATCCTCCCCTTCAGGCTGGTGACTTTTTGGCCACTGGTGAGGGAGGGGACATGTCCTGAAGATAGTAACATTCATTCCTTTTGAATTAGCTTCCATCTTCCCGACCTGACCAACCACCTATCTATACTGCCTGACCTTTGTTCTTGCTTCAGTGCCTGGTGTCAGAGTCGACACCTGCACACAGGATTGAAAGCCTCTGGAGCCACCATGAGAGGCTACCAGGACTCCTGGCCTCTCTCCCTTTACTTCAAAGAATACAGAGTAAACCAAAAATCCCTCATTCCTTGCTACAACTTGAGGTGTCAGGAACTCAAAAGGAGGAACAGTGTGCTACTCTACTAGGATACCATGGAATGAGTTAATTATAAAGACCAGAAGTTTACCTGACTCATGGATCTAGAGGCTGGGAAATACAAGAGTGAGGAGCCACATCTGATGAAGGGCTTCTTGCTGGGTCATCCCATGGTGGAAGGCATCGCATGATGAGAGAATCTCTAAGAGAGAGCAAGAGATCTAACACACAGCCCCCAAACCCTTTTATAATGGGAATTGATTTGTAAGAGTGAAGCCCATATGACCTAGATCCTTTTCATTGGGTTCCCCTCCCCACACTGATGCATTGGTATATTACTCAGTTTTTCATTTCTGTGACAAAATACCTGAGGAAAACAACTTTTAAGTTGTTTTAAGAGGAAAGATGTATTTGTACGCACAGTTTCAGAGGTTTCAGGCCATTGTCATCTGGCTTCATTTTTTCTGGGCCTGTTGGGTGGAAGGCATGCAGAAAGTGGTCAAGGACAAGATACAGTCATCTAGGGCACACTTCCTTCAACTAGGTCACCTCTGATCATCTTCACCCCCACTCAACTGCACCACCAGATGAGGACAAGCCTTCAGCACATGAGTCTTGGGGGCACATTCCAGACCCAAACTACAGTGACTGTGGAATAAATTGACAACACATACTTTTGGGGGGACATATTCAAACCTTAGCAAGTAGATTTTAAGATGAATGTTTTTGTTCAAAGAAGTGAGTGCTTTACTTCCTGTGTATTTGCATGTGTACATTTCCTTAAGTACGACAGTATGGTCCACACAATGCTTTTGTTCTCAGGAGCTGTCCCTTTGTTTATCTCTATTGATAATAGTAAGTCCAAAGGCTCTTCTTGTCCTGTGTCTAAGCAGACAGTTTTCTGAAGGGCTGTCTGAGTTTCCTTATGCAGGAGGAACCTATGGCTCTTCCCCTCCAGACTGTGTGCCCACCATGAGTTGTCAGCTCCAGGGGACAGTGATTGTGCCACTTTTGTGTCTGTGGTTGGTGTGGCATCAGCACAGTACCTTTCATGTGGAAGGGGTGCTTGATGAATATTTGTTAAATGGATGACTGCGATACATTATATAATTTTAAAATATTAACCTCTGCTTTCCCCAACATTTCTTTCTACTCCATATCCCTTTTCTACCCCAGGTAGATGGTCATTGACAGGTCATGGATAGGTCACTACCCCAAGGAATGAGTGATTAGAAAGAAGTGGCTTGCAAGGGAACTCTGGCCAGGAACCACTGATTGGACAAGTATCTGATGAGTTCGATGTCTGGAATGAATGGAGAGTAAATGGGGAATGAGCAAATTATGAATGAGTCCCTGGCCCTCTTTCCAGCATCATTTTTTTTTTTTTGTGGTGCTGGGGATCAAACCCAGGGCCTTGTGCTTGCAAGGCAAGCACTCTACCGACTGAGCTATCTCCCCAGCCCCACCATCATTTTTATGCACCATATCCTAGGTAGGTGAGAACAGAACCTCCAGGCATGTTTGAAGAAGCTGAGAGAGATAAGACCTGAGTCCTGACCTCTGGTTGAGCCCAGGAGGAGGTGAGTACCAAGGCTCCAGAGCAGGCATGGCTATGATGGCTGCACCTGGGAGCTGTAAAATGCTCCCATGAGTCTGAGGGTGACACCTCATGGTGGACAGCCTGCTTCTGAAGGCTCACCCGGTCATGCAACATCCCCACCCAATCACACAACATCCCTACAGCTGGATGTGCCCAAAGAGTGAAAAGAAGCAGCAGACAGACAGAGGGCTTGAGGTTTGAATAGTGGGTGGATGCAACTGCGATGAGAGCAAATCAGTGGCTGTAGAGGCCCAGTGTGTTTCAGCAGGGTCCTTCCTGGAGGTCAATGATACCTAGGATCAGGTCCCCAGGTTTTTAAAAATATTTTTAATTCTTGTATTTTATTTGTTCTAACTAGTTGTACATGACAGTAGAATGCATTTATACATTTTGACAGATCATACATAAATGGAATGTAATTTCTCATTTTTCTGATTGTACATATGGTAGGATCACATGGGTCATGCAGTCATACATGTGCATGAGGTAATAATGCGTTTCACTGTACTATCCTTCCTTTCCCCACACCTCTTCCCCTCCCTTCACTCCTCTACCTAATATAAGGTGACCCTATTCTTCCCTATCCACCCACCCACCCACTGTGAATTAGCATCTGCATGTCAGAGGAAACATTTGGCCTTTGGTTTTTTGGGTTTGGCTTATTTCACTTAGCATGATATTCTCTACCTACATAAATTTACTAGAAAATTCCAGAATTTCATTCTTCTTTAAAACTGAGTAATATTCCATCATATATATATATCACATTTTCTTTATCCATTCACCTGTTAAAGGGCATCTGGGTTGGTTCCACAGTTTAGCTATTGTGAATTGAGCTGCTATAAACATTGACGTGGCTGTGTCACTGTAGTGTGCTTTTCTAGGATCATTCTCCCAGCTTTAAGATCCAACCTGGGGAGATGGAGGGAAAACCCAGAACTGACTGCAAATAAGTGTCTCCTACTCAGGGAGATGAGGGCTTGGAATAGAAATTCAGATCAGTTGTAGGAAAATAAATTTGATTTCTTTTGAAACCTAGTGCATGAAGAAAAGAGTTATGCTCACTACAAATAAGAGGATAGATGAGCCATGTCACTAGTGCCTTTCTTTCATGCCTTTCTATCTTATTCTGATAAGACACAAATGTGGAATGGAAGTAGGGTCTACTGCATGATGTTTGCCCAGTTATTGATGATTGTGGGCCTAGCCCTGTCGGGCACTTGGGGATAGAGAGATGTATGGCTTATCCCCGCTACAACCCAGGGTGGGCAGGACTCACGCACTGAAGCACCTAGGGGATGACAGAGGTGCTACTCACAACCAAACCGTGAAGGACAGGAATTCAGAGATATATGGGATCAACATGGACTGGAGTGAACAAGAAGCTCATGTCTTGTGATCACAGAGCTTAGGCGGTGGAAGGCTCATGTGTGGGAAATGATACCTGCAATGATAATGCTTGCTCTTCCCCTTGTGCGTACTCATTAAACCACCTTGGTAGGCACCACACAATCTTCTAAGTCCTGCACGATTATTTCATTTAATCTGTAAAATGACCCTGTGAAATAAACCTATTATTCCCCCCTTTTTTCTTATCATGGATGGAAATAGATAGAAATACTTATATAGATATAAGTACTTTATCTATATTTAAAACATAAAATTTACCATTTTAATAATTTTAGGCATATAAATCAGCACTATAAAGTACACTCACATTGCTGCACAACCATCACCACAATCCATTTCCAGAGTCTTTTCAACATTCCAATTAGAAATTATATTCATTAAACATTAACTCCCCATTCTTCCTCTCTCAGCCCCAGCCTCCAGAAACTACCATTCTACTTTCTATCTCTGAATTTGCCTATTCTGGGTACCTTATATCAGTGGAATTATATAATATCTGTCTTTTTATGACTTATTTCATTTAGCATAAAGGTGCATCTAGGTTGTCTTATGTGTCAGAATTTATTTTTTAAAGCTGAGTAATATCCCATTGCATGTATATATTACATTTTGTTTATCCATTCATCTGTTGATGGACATTTGGATTGCTTTCATCTTTTGGCTACTGTGAATTAACACCACCATGTGCATGGATGCTCAGACATTTTGAGTTCCTACTTTTAGTTCTTTGGGGTATAGACTTGTAAGAGGGATTGCAAGATCATACAATAACTGTGTAATTTTTTTTTAATGCAGTAATGGCCAACAAAACAGAAAACCTCGTAGACATCAACAAATTTCTAGAGACATATGAATTACCTAAACTGAACAAGGAGGACATACACAACTTAAATAAACCAATTTCAAGCAATGAAATAGAAGAGGTCATCAAAAGCCTACCAACAAAGAAAAGTCCGGGACCAGATGGGTTCTCAGCCGAGTTCTCCAAAAGCTTTAAATAAGAGCTCATTCCAATACTCCTCAAAGTATTCCATGAAATAGAAGAGGAGGGAACCCTCCCAAACTCGTTCTGTGAAGCCAATATCACCCTGATACCTAAACCAGACAGAGACACATCGAGGAAAGAAAATTTCAGACCAATATCCTTAATGAACATCGACGCAAAAATTCTCAACAAAATTTTAGCAAATCGCATACAAATATATATTAAAAAGATAGTGCACCACGATCAAGTGGGTTTTATCCAAGGGATGCAAGGTTGGTTCAACATTCGGAAATCAATGTCATTCACCATATCAACAGACTTAAAGTTAAGAATCACATGATTATTTCAACAGATGCAGAAAAAGCATTCGATAAAATACAGCATCCCTTCATGCTCAAAACACTAGAAAAAAATGGGGTAGTGGGAACATTCCTTAACATTATAAAGGCCATCTACGCTAAGCCCATGGCCAATATCATTCTAAATGGTGAAAAACTGAAAGCGTTCCCCCTAAAAACTGGAACAAGGCAGGGATGCCCTCTTTCACCACTTCTATTCAACAACGTCCTTGAGACTCTAGCCAGAGCAATTAGACAAACCAAAGAAATTAAAGGCGAGGATGTGGTGAAAAAGGAACACTCATACATTGCTGGTGGGGTTGCAAATTAGTGCAGCCACTCTGGAAAGCAGTATGGAGATTCCTCAGAAAGCTTGGAATGGAAACACCATTTGACCCAGCTATCCCACTCCTTGGCCTATACCCAAAGGACTTAAAATCAGCATATTACAGAGATACAGCCACATCAATGTTCATTGCTGCTCAATTCACCATAGCCAGATTGTGGAACCAACCTAGATGCCCTTCAGTTGATGAATGGATAAAGAAACTGTGGCATAAATATACAATGGAATATTACTCCGCAATGAAGAATGATAAAATTATGGCATTTGCAGGCAAATGGATGAAATTGGAGAATATCATGCTAAGTGAGATAAGCCAATCTCAAAAAACTGAAGGACAAATGATCTCGCTGATAAGCGGATGAGGACATATAATGGGGGGTGGGAGAGGTTAGCATTAGGTTTAGGGTTAGGTTTAGGGTTAGGGATAAGGAGTGTGGTAAGAATGAAGGAAAGAAGGACTGTATAGAGGGAAAAGAGGGGTGGGAAGGGTTGGGGGGAAGGGAAAAAAATAGTGAATCAAACATCATAGCCCTATGTAAACGTATGATTACACAAATGGTATGCCTTGACTCCATGTACAAATAGAGAAACAACATGTATCCCATTTGTACACAATAATAAAAAAAAATGCAGTAATGGAATTGAATCCAGGGACTTGTGCATGCTAGTACAGTTTGTACTGGTGAGCTACATCCCCAGTCTTTTTATTATTGAGGCAGGGTCTCACTAACTTGTCCAGGCTGGCCTTGAACTTGTGATCCTCCTGATTTAGCTGTCTGAGCAGCTGTAATCACAGGCGCATACTACCTTAATCTTTAAAAAAATGTTTTTTTAGTTGTAGGTAGACACAATAACTTTATTTTTTAATTAATTAAGTTATTTTTAATGTGGTGCTGAAGATGGAACCCATTGCCTCACATGTGCCAGGCTAGTGCTCTACCACTGAGCTACAGCCCCAGCCCCACCTTAATCTTTCTGAGGATCTGCCATGCTGTTTTTCACAGTGGTGACATTGTTTTATATTTCCACCAGAAAAACACAAGTGTTCTACTTTCTCCATATTCTCACCAGAATTTGTTATTTTCTACATTTTTTTTAATAGTAGCCATCCCAATGGGCATGAGGTGGTATTTCATTATGGTTTTGATATCATTTCCCTAATCATTAGTGATTTGGGGTGTATTTTCATGAACTTATTGGCTATTTGTGTATCTTCCCTGGAGAAATGTCTGTTCAAAATTCTTTCTCCAGTTTTTGTTTTGTTGTTGTGCTTTTCATTTTTGTGGTGACAGAGATTATTCCACATTATTGTACATGCTGGACAAGAGCTCTTCCACTAGAATATACTCTATTCTCTTTGTTAATTTTTTAATTGAGTTAGCTGTTTGTTGAGTTATAGGAGTTTGTTATACATTCTGTATATTAATCCTTTGTCAGACATATGACTTGCCTTCTCCCATTCTGTGGGTTGTCATTTCAATACATAAAATTTTTAATTTTGATGAGGTCAGTTTATCAATTTTTTTCTTTTGTTGACTTGACTTTGGGTATTATTAGCTCCATTTGTCAGATAGAAAAACTAAGCCACAGCGAAGTTAAGTAATTTGTGCAAGATCACATTGTTGCTAAAAGGGGTGGATCTGGAACTGTGAACCCAGCCAATTCAGCTACTGATCAGATCCTAGTAACTGATCTACCAGCTACCCCTTTACTGCTTAGAGTGGAACAGCACTTGACGCAAAGCTGGCATTCAATAAATATTCACCAAATTAATATAGATGTGCTCAATGACTACTTCCAACTTTCTATACTTTAAACTGAGTAAATTTTAACCCACATTTTGTCTGTAACTCATACATAAAGGGTAGGCATCCTGAAACCCTCACTGGAGACAAAGGAGAATTAGCTGAACAATTGGTTATCAACCTTGCACACTGCAAGGCACTGTCGAGATGGCACTGACGCAAAAGCCATGCTCCCCAAAGCCAGATATTTACTGATTGACAGGACAAGACTGAGATAGCAAAAGGAGGGTTAATAGAAAAACTGAACATATATAAACTAGATAAGGCTGACCACCATTGAGCACAGAGAGAAATTATGGGGATAAGGAAATTGAAATATGATTAGGATTGAAATGAGAGTAGGAAAGCATGGCTGGAGAGAGGAATTGGATGAATAAAGAACTGGAAGTAAAAATTAGCATGGCATGTTCCAGTTACAGTAAATGATCAATATGATTGAGCACTTGGAGGGTTCACATCAAGATGTGCTCATTAGACCAGAGAGAAGGACCAGCCCAGTTGTAACTGTTCTTAATGTCAAGCCAAGGAGTCTGTACTGAGCATGTAAGCAGGATTGTTTACCTGATGCAGAACTCAATGCAAAATGAAAATGTGAGGCCCCTTGTTTTTTATCAAGAGTTTCAAGACAGCACAATAGGGATTAAACCAAGTGCAGGGCCCTTCCAAGGGCTGCACACAGGGGCCTGAACTCCAGGGGGTTTTGTGCATTGCCTACGTATACCCATTGTATTAGTCAGTTTTCTGTCACTGTGACAAAATATCTGAGATAAACAACTTTTAAGGAGAAAGGTTTATTTTGGCTTATAGTTTCAAAGGTTTTAGTCAACCATCACTTGGGCTCTGTCACTTTGGGCCTGTGGTAGCACATCACATCATGGTGGGAGTCTGGGGCAGAGGAAGCCTGTTCACCTCATGATGACTGAGAAGCACAAAAAAGAAAGAAAGGAACCCAGTTTTATATATTGCCTTCAAGAGCATGCCCCCCAATGACTTCTAGGCCCTACCTCCTAAAGGTTTCAGCACCTCACAATAGCACTTATGACGACCAAGCTTTCAACACATGGGCCTTTGAGGGACATTTAGGTTCAACCTATAGAACCCAAGAAGCTTACTTTGTTGTAAATGTTAAGAATGCATTAGCTAGGGGCTGAGGTTGTAGCTCAGTGGAGCGCTGGCCTAGCATGCATGAGGCACTGGGTTTGATTCTCAGTCCCACATATAAATAAATAAAATATAGGTTCATCAACAACCAAAAATAATTTTTAAAAAGATTTTTAAAAAAGAATGCATTCGCTATTTTGGCTGTCAGGTATTTTTCCAGTGACAGGAAATAGACGAGGGACACCTACCAGGAAATTAATGGACTTGTCAAGCACGTAGGCAAGAGATTGGTGGTTGTAGGACTGGGAAGAAGGGACATGTGCAATTTCATAGATTGTTTCACTGTCCCTGGGGGCTGAGAGGGGGACAGGCTAGGCCCTCCATAGTAATGCCCCTATTTGAGACTGGATCTTGAGGAAACTGGTGTCCCTGGCAGGAAGAGGAAGTATGGAGAAGGAGCTAGCTTTGGGAGGCTGGTGAGAGTCACCAGCCTTAGTCATGCTGAATTCAAGATAAGGGCAGGGCCTCCCTCCAGGAAGAAATATCCAAATGGGAACTGATGATGAAGAAGAAAAATCAGGGCTGGAAATGTGGATTTGAAAAAATTATGATGTTGTGTAACTTTGGAGACTGTGAGGCCATATCAATTTCTTAGGAACTGAGTGGATAGATAAGCAAGGTGCTAAAAAGCAGATGAGGACTTCAGAAAAATTTCGACCACCACTTAAAGGAATCAGGCAATTAGCTGCATTGTAGGATCCAGTAGCCTGTGGAAGGTTTTTCCAGTTGGGATTTCCAGGAGGTGGTTGGGCAGAATAAAAAAACCTGTTTTGATTTTTCAGTGATAAAACAGAATTTTTTAAAGGTGTCAGAATACTGGTAAAACCTCACAGAGTTAAGTGTCACAGGGATCTTGTAGCAGGTTCCTTACACCCCACCCCCCGCCCCCTTTTCCTCACTTTTTAATGATCCATTTATTTTTTAGGCAATTCTTTCAGGAATTTAAAAGTTTAAGCAGGGGTTACATGGAGAACTAACAGGAAATGTCTCATCTTTCCAAGTTTATTGTTGAGAGTGGCCAGATGTCATTTGTTTGTGAGTGGGAAATGGGAAGTTAGATCACAGAATGTGAAATTTAAAACTCTTTTTTTTTTTTTTAGGGAAGTGGAGAGGAGAAAGCCACTTTGACTCCTCGGACTGTGTTAACAGCATAGGGGCTGTGCTCACAAGAAAGATGCTAACATGAGAACATGTTTTACTGTCTGTAAGCTTTGCTCTTTTCAAGGTCTATGTGCAAACAGCTGGTTTCGCCTGCATGGGCCAGGGTGCTTGGGAGCTCTCTGTGGATCTGCTGTAATTATAAACTCCACGAAGGGCCAGGAATGGAGGCCAACGTTCTTATTGGTCATCATGCCCTAGGATAAAAAAATCAGAAAGTAACTTAGGAAGTGTCCTTCAGCATTTAGTGCTTACAAAAGCAATTAAATTGATTTTTTAAAATTATATTTTCAGCCTCTGTGGTTTAAACTCTGGGTCAAATACTTCCAGACTATTCAGTCTGGCTGGCTCAGAGCTGGTCCTTGTCTCTTAATTGCTCCTTGACTGTCCCGGAAATACCCTCTTTGTCCTTCACTGGTGCTACAGTGGGCTTTGGCAGGCTCCCACTCCACCAGGTGTTGTCCCTAGCCATTGCCATGGCAGCAATGTACAACAAAGATTCTGAGGGACTTGGAATTGACAGGCCAGACATGGGGCTTGAATGCCCTTCTGCAGTTTGTGATTTGCTGATACATCTGTCTAACTCAGAGAAACAGAGCAGATTGCCCCTCCTTAGAAGATGACAAGCTCCAGGCCAGACAAACAGATGAAAACTTGGAATTGGTTATTGGATCACTGGGCCAAACATGGGCTACTTAGCTGAATGAGAAGATGCAGAGCAAAGAGGGATCCAAGAGCAGTTACAAGATTCAGAATTTCTTGGCCAGTTTTGCAAAGGAAAAGGAAAAGAAAGCCCCCACTTACCTACTGGATGGCTGTCAAGGGTAAAAGAAAGATTCCCTCCAACGGTGACCCTATCGTCCTTTCAGTTATTTAGCAGGTTTGTCTTTCCTGGGTCCTACCTAAGATCCTGAAAACCCTGCCTAAGTCTCTTAGAGTTAACTCTTTACAGCTCCATTTACACAAGTACTGAACTGGAGAAGCCAGCCCTTGACCAGGCTTTTCTGCATACTGGCTTCCTGGTCATCCTCTGTTGATGCACCCTCAGGAGGGAAAATACAAGGTGCGTGCATGTGCGTGCACATATGCGCACGCACATGCGCACGCGCACACACACACACACACACTTTTATATTTTATTATTATGTAAAATACAGGAGTTAAAATTTACCTTTGTAACTATTTTCAAATATACAAATCAGAATCTTTCACTCTGTGGTGCTGCCAATTTCCACTCTCCTTTTTTCAGAACTTTTTAATTTTCCCCAACAAAACCACTGTACCCATTAAGCAATAATTCCCCATTCTTCCTCCTGCATTCCCTAGTAACTTCTCATTGTACTTTCTGTCTCTATGAATTTGCCTATTCCAGGTATCAACAGATAAACTTTAAACATTGTTTTTGTGAAAATAATTCATGCATTTTTTATACATGCTCACGGAACAAAGAAAAGTACAAAGAAAAAAAAAAGCAAAAGAAAATTACATCATAACATACCATTGTCAACATTTGCTGAGCATTATCACTGACACCTTTCTATGCGTATAGACATAAAGAGCCGTAGGAAGAAAAATGCAGAACCAGATGGATAAACTTTGAAAAATGAGATTATTCAACATATGGGCTTTTTAAGTTAGAATTTTAATTGTGGAGGAGATTTCACAGAAGAAAATGGGATTTAAAACATTGTCCAGTTTTAGATAAGTGACTCTTCACACACAAAAAATATTAACTAACTCTGAAAAAGATGTTGGACTCCTTGATTTGTTGACGATGTTTTTCAGCTTGACCATAGCAGAGGAAATGCTCTAATGAGCAATGGTGACATTCAAGCACTCAGCCCAGGAGGCCTGAGGTGGAGGCTGATGGCTTCACGGCACTAGGACCTCGTGCTTGAAGCCTTCATTTTCAGAGCCAATAACGATGTTAATGAAGACAGGTAATTTTCTATGGGTCACGCATTATGTAACCCATCACCTTTCATGTATTAAGATCCTGAGTCCTTACAACCAACCACTGATCAGTGCTAGATGTAGTATTGAATGAATAAAGAGCTGAGCCCCAACAAAGGAATTTGCCCAAGGTCACAAAACTGGAGGACGAGGAGCCCAGGCAGACTGACTGCAGAGCTCACATTACCTCTGAAGGTGATCATTCATTGGATTTTCGACTTCATCAAGGGGGCTTTTGCTAGCTGGGCTCACTGACCCTGGCTATTGACGTGGTGCATTCCCATGACTTATCTCATTTGCTCTTCTCCAGTGTATTCCCATCTGACCAAGGAGAGAGAACAGAAGTAAGTCCTCCGAACACACAGTCCAGAGTCAGCTTTGGTCTCTGACTCCAGAACCACCACTTTCTGCTCTGCCCCCTCCTCAGCCCAGTTGTCTCTGAGCCTGATGCTGATATGTTGCAAATTTAAATGGGGGAGGGGTCCTTTAAAAACAAAGGAACCTCTTTTGAATGAACATCTGTAGAATGCCCTATAAAGAAGGATCAAGGACTTCATATAGGTTTCCTGAAACTGCCTGTAACAAATTACCATCAACTGGTGGTTTAAAACAAAAGAAATTTACAGTCACGCATCGATTGGGGATCTACTTGGAAAAATGCATCGTTAGGCAATTTCATCATTGTGGGAACATCATAGAGTATACTTGCACAAAAATGAGATGACTTCAGTGTCACTGGGTTATATAATCTTATGGACTGCTCTTGTATATGTGATCCATCTTCCACTGAAGCATTGGTATGCAGCACATGACTGTACTGTCTCATAGTTCTGAAGACCAGATGTCCAAAGTCTAGGTATTGGAAAGGTCACACCCTCTGAAACTCCTAGGGAAGAATCCTTGCTTGCCTCTCCTACTTCTGTGACACGTGGCAATCTTTTGGCATTAGTTGGCTTGTAGTTGCATAACTTTGCTCTTGGCTTCCTTCACATCACCTTCTCCTTTCTTATAAGGTCATTTGTCACTGATTTAGGGCCCACCATAATTCAGAATTATCTCAAGATACTTCACTTAATTACATCTACAAAAACCCTTTTTCCAAGTAAGGTCTCATTCACAGGTTCAGAGCAGGTGTGTCTTTGGGGACCTTACAACCCTAGACTTCATGGCTAGTGACTGAGTGAAAGGGGCCTCTCCCAATGGGTGCTTCAAGGCCACCAGTGACAGTGGACCGAAAAGTGGCCCATGATTAAACTTCAGGTCTGTCTTTAACAGGGAACCCCTGACAGCTGCATCAGAGCTAGGTTGCACCATCCTGGATCATAGTGAGACCTACAACTGTAAATGCCCCTACCTTTTGCCATTGCATAGAATTTTTCTTTGGGGATTAAAATGCACAACCACACTTAATTTCTGACTGGAGGTGGGAAGGAAAGAAAAACAGCAAAGCTCAAACATCATGAGGCTGTACCACACATCTGTATATAATGTTCTCCTGTTGATCACACAAACACCTCACAAAGGAATTGTATTGAATGTTTTGAATAGTCCCCAAGTGTATACAGCATATGATGGGATTGGAAAATAAACTGAGTCCTAGTCCAGAACATCAATTTAAACCTGTAACCCTTTGTCTGAGTTTGTGCCTTTCACTCTAGGCATGGTGTTCTGAGACCTAAGGCCCCCAACTTCAAAAGAAGAGGATACCAGTGGAGAGATCATGGTTCCACTTTGGCAAAGAGACCTTGGCCCCCTAAATCTCTGCCCTAAGAATACCTTGCTAAGTTAAAATTCTCTTTTCCTTCCAGTCTATTATGACTTAGGTCTACAAGTGTCCCCCAAAGAATTCGTATGTTAGGCAATGTAGGCAAGCTTGGATTATGCGAGTTGTAACTTGTCAGTAGATTGATCTACTTGATTGATCAGTAATTTGAATGGACTACTGGGTGATAACTTAGGCAGGTGGGACATGACTGGAGGAAGTGGGTCACTGTGACTTTGGGGAAAACCTCTTGTCTCTGACTCTCCTCTCTCTCTCTCTTTCCTTCCCAGTTTCCATAAGCTGAGCAGCTTCCTCCTCTACCCGCTTCTGCCATGAAGTTCTGCTTTACTTCAGACCCAGAGCAATGCAATTGGCTGCCCATGAACCAAAATTCCTAAACCGTGAGCCCAAATTAAATTTTCCTTTTTCTTGAATAGTTTTTGTCAGGTATTTTGGTCACTATGGCAAAAAGCACTGTCTAACACACAGCCCATCTCATATCCAATTTAAAGAGGCTTGAGATGGATCCTTTTGCAGTATCAAAGCCCTTCCCTAGGAGGAAGACTCCTTTCTCATCATTCTGTCTGACTTGCTCATCCCTCCCTTGAATCTCCCTACTCAGTTGAGGCCTCACTACCCACACTCTCCTCTGAAATCCCAAAGGCTTTATTGATGCATCCCTCACTAATGCTTGGCACATAGCTCATCACTGATGCTGGAGGGTAGATGATGCTAATTTCTTGCTTCCCTATATCTCCATCTGTGTTCCAGAGTGACTCCATACGATGTCAATGCCATCTGAATGATATTGGAGGACCTAGTATTCTTAGAATTCTCTCCTCCACCCTAGATTAGTAGGAAAGCAGTCAGTTTCATGGAATTCAGGAGCTTCAAACATTTATGAATAGTTGTCTTCCACTGATTTTATGTATCCTGAAAACTGGTTGTTGAAATTCCTAGCTTTGCCCCTTTAAAATAGCTTACTGGTAGTTTTATCATTTAGATTCCATTCTTGTTTCAGAAAAATAAAAAAGTAAAGCATCATATCTGGGTATCTGATCATTTTTATCCGTGACTAATTCTATAATCAGAGAATCAGTGTGATAGGGATGGTCAGGCATGCGTTGCTCCACCATGGCTCCCTCCCTAGGAAATGATTCTCTTGCAACCTGGGCTGGTGGTGCACCCTCCACCCCCAGCTGTGGTTATTGTCAAATGCATGAGTCAGTGGCAGAGAAAGGGTCCTTCATCCCTCCTCAGTGGCCCCTGCCAATTGCTCACACAGGGCAAACTTTGGTCAGGCACTGCTCACCTACTTTTGCAAGTACCAAATCCTCTCATCAGGCATCTGTAGATTATCATCTCCATTTCAAAACAAGAAAACTGAAGTCCTGAGACCTCCCAAGTAACCTGCCAATGTCGTGAATGGACTGGACCCCAACTGCCTGACTTCAGAACTCATTGATTTGATCACCGTGCTAACCTGCTACATCATGGGGCTGATCTCTTAAGGCAGGAGGGGCACCAGCTACAAGGCCACACTGCTGCCTTTGAGAAGAAAGAGTAGACATCTTAATGACACACACGTGGAAAGCGAATTATTACATTTTGAGTACGGTAAGATTCCATGAGTTATGATAAAGATACTATTTTTTTTTTAATCCCTATTTTACTCATGAGGAAATTGAGAGTTTGGTGTCTTGATTTGCCTAAGGTCACCCAGGTGGTAGGTGGAGAGTTGAGTCCAGTGCTTCTGTCCCTAAGTCCAGGTTTCTTTCTACTGCTCAGGAACATACCGCCCCTCAGATCCCAAGGCAGTGCCTACTTGGTCTGCTTTGATCATTTTGAGAAAACTCACTTCCCCTAAAACTTTTTTGGCACCTGCCTGCCCCCTTGTTTGCAGCCCCCCACCAAATTTGCCTCTGCTAGAACCTGACCCTGCAAGGTGTCTTCCATCCATCAGTGGGGCACCAGTCTTACTCCCAGGATCTGACCTAACTGAGGTGCTCACAGATTATATGTTGATAGAACGGATGGATTTGTTTCCAGTAAGTTTTCCCCAGAAAATTCCAGTTAGAATGCAAGTGTGTCGCCTGGCAGAGAGACCAGGAATTTGTTTATTGATTCCCTCCCAGAGAATAAGGTTTGGAGGAACAAGCCTTGATAGGGCAAAAGGATAGAGGGAGGGAAAGCCCCTGGAGGATAGTGGGCCCTTGGGAGATCAAGTGCAGGGTGGAGACCCCAAACACCAGGGAAGAAAGAAGATGAAGCCGTCCTGGTCCTGGAGAGGGACAGGGATGGGATAGGCCCTACTGGCTTCAGCTTCGCCCTGGGTTGCCTGGCCCTTGGGACCCCTTCCACAAACAATGGGTGAGACCCATTGCTGGAGTTCAAGGCTGAATTCTCCCCAGTCCCAGAGAAAGGGCCAAAAAAGTGAGTTTCCCCAATAGGGTGCAGAGAGCTTGCCCAGATACCCACTCATAGTCTCCTATTCAGGCCAGGGTCTCCCTTCCTCTTATAGAAGAGTACATTGCGAAAGGAGAGAAAGTGCCATCTCCTCATTCCACCCAAGTTCATCAAGTGGTCCTGCTCCCCCTCCTGAAGCAAGTTCTTGGCCAGGTCTTTCTCCATATGTTGACATACATATGTCCATATTGTGCACAATAATAGGAACTCGCTCTACCGATTTTTTTTTTTTTTGGCTTATCTTTTCCATGTAAATACGTTGGGCACATCACTGTCAATTCACACATCAGATGAGCTGTAATCTTTTCAAAATAGCTGCGTTGTATTTCATCATCCCACATACCAGACATACCACCATGTCCTAAGCCAGTTTCTCTCATGAACCAGAGAGCTGCCTCCGGGTATCTGCCATTGTGAATATCACCACAACCAGCACTTGCACAAAGCATCTTGCTGACATGTACATGGAGCAACTGTTTTTTAGGGATTCCCATGGCCCGCTGCACTTTCTCTCCACAGTCTTTACTTAGGAAGGGAGTCTATTTCTCCGGGACTCAGCTTTAGAAACCTAGTTCTGTGCTGCCCTCCCAACTGTGCCAGGGCAGCAAGTGAATCATTTCACCCGGTTTCTGAGCCAACAACAGGGAAAATGACGACGAGTGAAAATCCTGACCCACAGTCTTCACACAGGTGGCCTCTGGCCTCCCATTCCGGAGAACGGAGGCTTCCCTGCATCATTTTCTGTAATGCCAAAGGAAATCCCCAGAGCAGGCGGACTCCCTGATGCCTCACGGAAGGCACTCCCACGGAGATAACCGGATGAATGCTTTCTTCATCACAGCCCATAGTTCTCAATGGCCTCCCTGGCTGCCAAAAAACCTTTCTTAGCTCATTGCCGCTGCCGCAGCCAGACAGCACTTCCTAGAAAATCGTCATTCCATTTACTGTTTACTCTTGGGGCAGATCACTGTTTCCCATAAGCTCTTGCAGCCCTAAGGTAGGCTTTTGGTAAAGCTCATCAGGTGTCTATACAAAGGGGAAAAGATGTTCTGTATTTCACATTCTTGATTTTTTTAATGTGCCAGAGACATGGAAGTCATGGTCCTATTTTTAGTTCATGATAAAAGCAAGCAATGGCCAATCTAGCAAGGGAACCCAATGCAGTTTTACGACCACTTTCTTTCCCTCTCTAGAAAGTCGGTGCACTGCCTGGATATGAAAAGGACGAGAGGACGGTCAGTTCCTTGTTTCACATTTCACATGCTTACCATTGACAACCTTGATTTAAAAAAGAAATAAATAAAAATTTTAAGAATCAGTCTCTGTAGAATTTTTAAAAGAATCAATCTCCATAGAGACTATCAAAAATTGCCAATGCTGACTATATTGCAAGTTGTCATGGTTTGGTGCTGGGAAAAGTTTTCAATTAGCAATAATCGTGCCTCAGATAAAACTTGTTGGCTAGGACACTGCCACTTCACTATGCTGACAGTCTCAATTTTTGCCATGTAATCTGTGAACCACTTACACAATTAGTTCCTTATCATTTAAAAAAAATATTTTTATTAGCCATTGATGAACCTTTATTTATTTGTATGAGGTGCTGAGAATTGAACCCAGTGCTTCACACAGGCCAGGCAAGTGCTCTACAACTGAGTCACAATTCCAGTCCTCCTTATCATTTTAATGACTTTTTTAGTTGACATAGCTTCATCCTTATTAATATAATGGATTTAGTGTGCAGGTTGTATTTCAACACATATTAAAAATTAAAATGTTGCCCATCACCTAAAATACTCTGGAATCTAGCACAGTGGCACACTCTGATAAAAACCAGACCATATTGGATCCCAGACTCAAGTCTTCTATGGGGGAGTTGTCTGAGTCTAGCATGGGTTGATTACTAGTATGACATTGAGATACTACCATTTGTCTTTGCAATTTTTTGTTGTTGTTGTTGTTTTAGATACTAGGGATTGAACCTGGGGACACTTGACCATGGAGCCACATCTCCAGCCCTTTTTATTGTTTATTTTGAGACAGGGTCTTGCTAACTTGCTTAGGTCTGGGCAAAATTGCTGAGGCTATGTTTAAACTTGAGATCCTCTTGCCTCAGCTTCCCTAGTTACTGGGATTACAGTTGTATGCCATGGCACCTGACTTGTCTTTGCATTTTAATGCATTTAATGGACCATAGATCCCAAAATTGGGAGTTGGGAGGGTTGGGAAAATTACCTACTTTTTGGAAGGCAGAGCAGCTCAATGAAAAATGCATGGACTTTGGAATAAGGTCTAGGTACATGCCTTAATGTCATTAGCTAGGTTCCTCATTTGTAAAGAAGTGATATTGACAGCCACTTATAAACTGGATCAATGATGAGCTGAGATAATAGATACAAAGTGCCTGGTGGAGGGAAGGTATCCATACCCCAAGGCAGTCAGCAGGGCCTCAGTGCAAGT
Source organism: Sciurus carolinensis (assembly GCF_902686445.1). Lineage (NCBI taxonomy): Eukaryota > Metazoa > Chordata > Mammalia > Rodentia > Sciuridae > Sciurus > Sciurus carolinensis. Next base: position 62,198,315 of record NC_062213.1, read on the forward strand.
GTAGATGTGATAATCACCCAAGTGCAGACAGACCCTGGCTAAAAACAGGTTAGGCCCACCCCTCCTGCAGGGCCTTCTGAAACTTTGATGAGAAAAATCCACAGCCTTTGAAAGAGGTTTCCAGTTATAGGAAGGTTAAGCTCCTTAAGGTTTAAGATAAGGAAATAGAACACAACTGTGAATGCACTCTGAGTTTCTTGGGAGGCAACTGCTTTCAAGACCTTCCTCTAATTATTGGAGAATAGCAGGAGGTACCTCCGTTGATGTTCTGGGTTCCTGTCCAATGAGTGATGTAGGGGTTAGAAAATGAGCTGAAACATTGGGCATCTCTTTTGAAAAAGGTAAAAGCAATGCTCAAAGTGAAAGACTCATAAGATGGGAAAAGGCGATCTAATGTCATAGTGAAGGGTATGGATTCTAGACCTGATGCCTGGGTTTGAATCCTGCTTCTCCTGCATACCAGCCCTGAACCAGATAAATGCAAAGGCACTGGGGCGGGAGTATGGCTGAGGAGTCAGGGGACAGCAGAGAGGTGGACATGCTGCAGTGGGCTCAAAGGGGTGTGGGGGAGGGAGTTGCAGCACCTTGTGCCTTGTGCACCCACAGGAGGCGGCAATCGTGGAGACCGTGATGGGAAGGGTGCTCTCCCCATCTACATTACAGACAGGTAAGAAGTTCCTTGAGTCAGGTGGCTCTGCTCACAGCCTCTGGGGCTGGAAGGATAAAGCCTGGCCTTAGAGACCTGGCCAGAGCATGGGTCTTAACAATGATAGAAAATGGCTAGAAAGTGCTGTCTGGCTGCGGTAGCAATGGTAATGAGCTAAGAAAGGTTTTTTTGGCAGCCAGGGAGGCCAATGAGAATAGATTCATGATTGTACTTGTGGAGTATGGTGGGCATCTGGGGGTTCTCCTAAGCTGACCTAAATCTAGGTGAAGTGAAATGTATTGTCCTTTTAGGTGGAGAATGGGGAGCGATAAAGGACACTTAGGACAACTTGTCAGGCATACCCCATACCTTCCTCTGTGCTGGACCCCATCTTTCTCAACCGCCCCCACATGGTGTGGGGTCCTCCCTGCCTAGCTGATCAATCAGGCACGGCCGTGGAGGACAGGGTGGGGGGATGGGAAGTTCTCACAGCAGCTGAGTTCCTGCAGCTCTCACAGGGTCGGGCCCCCCACTACAGAAGATGCGCTCAGATGTGGTGCTGAGAAAACAACTCTGCTTCCTGCGGAGCCTTCAAAAGCCCACGCCCAGTCTACCGCGGCACATTTTTGCAGCTGAAGGAGAAACTGCTGGAAATAGGAGTTTCCCTGATGTCATTGGGGTGATGCCGACTGTGTTCTCCCGGAGACATCAGGGAGTTGGCTCAGGAAGGGCTGGGTGGGAAGTGTGAAGCTTTGGACAAACGCTCTGGGCTCTTCGCAGAGGGAGGTGAGGTGGGGCTCCCAGCTGACTGAACTTTCACCTGCCCTTAAGGGCAGCAGAAGTTCTCATCCTAAATCGGAGGTTCAGGAGAGCAGAGATTTAGAGATAGGGATGAGCAGGGCCGTGGAGAACCTCTGAAATCACCCTTCTCTCTTCCTATCCTTCTTCCTGTCTTTCCCCCTTCTCCACCCTTTGAGTCCTTTCCTGTGGACTCATCTTGGTACCTCTAATTTCTTTTCTTTCATTCCTCTGAGTTGTGATCTCATTGAAAGAGACCTAGAACACTGAGAGGAGAAGTAGCTGATTCCTGCTGGGGCAGGGAATGTCCAAAATGAGCTTGAGACTCCTGACTGTTCCAGAAAGCAGAGAAGATAGCAATACTGGCCTAGGAGTCTACTGGAGAGACCTATTGGTCAAAAATATGGAATTTTTAACATCAAAAAGGAATAATGTTTGCAATGTACAGAAAGGTAGCAATATAGAAATTCATGAGTTCATAATGATAAGAGAAGACCTCTTCTTTGGTCACTATCAGAGGTTGTTTGAAATTCTCATTTCTCTGAGAATTGACAGAGAAGAATAAGCCTGTATTTCACCATTTCTCTGTAAAATATATTTCTAGGTAAGCAAAGAGCTTACAGAGAATTCATCTTTAGGAAAGAATTCCTCCCAATAAATGCAGAAGGAATAGTAGAATTAGAAAACTATGATTTTGAAATCCCTAATAAAATAATGGATTTGGAAATGCTTATCGATAGATGTTGAAACTATTTGGTGAGAGGATACTTTAAAACAGGAAATAAACAGCAACCTCAACCAGGTTGCCCATACTCCCAAGGCACTCAGGAGGCTGAGGCAGGAGGATCTCTTGAGTCCAGGAGTTCAGGACCAGCCTGGGCAACATAGAGAGACCTTGTTTCATTAAAAAGGCAAAACAGAACCCTCAATAACAGCAACCTCTATGAAGTATTCTTTGTATATAAAAATTGTTTATTGTAATCTAATTAAGCCTCTAAATCGGCATAATCCAGTATGGCTATGACTCTTGAGCACTTGAAATGTGTCCATTCTGAATTGAGCTGTGCTTTAAGGGTACAATGTACATCTGATTTTGAAGACTATTGAAAAAGAATATAAAATACCTCATATTTTATATTAGTTACATTCTGAAATGTTAGTATTTTGACTATTTTACATTAAATAAAACATTTTAAAATGATTTCATCTATTTCTTTTAACTTTTTAAATGTTCTGGTAGAAAGTTTAAATTAAATATGTGCCTGGAATTCTATTTCCATTGGACACCTTCACTACTCTAAATCAACTCCATAGTTTACAGAAAATTCTGGCCCTAGCGAAACTAGTTAAACAGCGCCAAAAGGAAACAAGTCCAGAATGTGGGGGAATTCTACCAGAAAATGACTGACTTTTTATGACAAATAAATAGTTTTAGAATAAATAGAGGGGTGGCTTTTGATGAAAATAGATGTAACAACCAGGTGCAGTGTCTGTAACTTGTTTGCTTCCCAAACAACCAGTGGCAAAAAGAGACTTTTGAAACTATCTGGAAAATTTGAACATAGGGACTGGGTATTCAATTATATTAAGGGTTTACTGTTCATTTTGTTATAGGTGATAATGGTATTATGGCCAAGCTTTTAACTGTTGTAGGAGTCTAAACGAGTATTTGTGAGTGAATTCATATGTCCTCTGGGATTTGCTTTAAAATGCTTGGAGGAACAGTGTGGTAGATGGAAGAAACCAGATGGATAAATGATGATCACTGTCAAAATGAGGTGATGAAGCTGTGGAAATTCCTTATATTCTCCTCTCTACTTTTTATATGTTGGAAAGTTCTAGAATATGATAAATATATAATATGTATCTACATCCATAATATATAATGACACCTTCAATAATTTATTTACATAAAATATTTCATATGACACTGTTATAATGATTTTTGATGCCTCCCAATTTTATTTTAGTTTTATACATATTTTTGGCACTGGGGATTGAAACCAAGGCTTCTTGTGTGCTGAGCACACATTTTACCATTGGACTACATCCCTATCTGGCCATTTTGATTTTTTATTCCTGGGAAATGAATCATGCAATTGGTTTGTCCAGTCGAGGAGCATGAAATCTTTGAAGTCAGAGTCCAAAGAAAATGGGGAAGAAGCCCGAAAGATTCAATGCTGGATTCTGACCCATCGGCAACAGGTCATTCCTGTTTCCATGAGGAAGGAAGACTGACAAAAAGCCAGCTCAAAGGTCCTGGATTCCTAAGCAGCAAGGAAGAAGGGCCTAAAGAAGGCCTGCGAGGAGCTTGAGGGTCAGCCTGGGGCAGACACTGAGGCCAAGCATCTGGTATAGCTGGTTACCGGTATATCTGGAAAAATGAGGTCCTGAGTTCATGAGAGAGGATGAATACTCACAATTCCAGTTTGTTAATTGACAAAGAGCTATGACCACCAAAGCTCAAATGTCTGTGGCCACTAAGCAGCATGTCATAGGGACCAACACCCAGAGAGAAGAGAAGAATCCAGATGAGAGTGATGGCTGATATGATCAGGCTATGAAAATGCCCAATACATCTGCCTCTGACAGTGGGAACACCACTCTACTGATTGCACTTGACTTTCATTTTGTATTAAGAGGACAGGACAGGACAGGACAACCGTGCCCCTGATTTCACCTCTTGTGGGAGTCCTGACCACCTAATCCTCTTCCTCTCTCCATACCTTTGGTCAGGTTACTGTTGAGTCATTCCATTTCTTTACAGTAAATATTTTTAAAATTCTATTTTATAAATGAACTCCCAGAGAGTAAACCTATACTCTCATTTCCCAAGTTCTGATGGCATCTTAGTCTATTTGTGCTGCTATAACAAAATACCACAGACAGGGTAATTTATAAACAAAAGAAATTTATTTCTCACAGTTCTGGAGGCTGAGAAGTCAAGGTCAAGGTGCTGGCAGGTCTGGTATCTGGTCACAGCTGCCCTCTGCTTCCAAGATGGTACCTTGTTCTTTGTGTCCTCTTACGGTGGAAGGGGGATGGAGGAAAGGCAAAAAGAGATAAATGCTGCTGAAACCTCTTTAAAGGGCATTAATCCCCTTTCTTCCAAAGATTCCACCTTCTAATATGGTGTCACTGGGGATTAAATTTCAACCTAAATTTTTTTGGGGGGACACAAATATTCAAACTATAGCAGATGGGATTCCCTTGTGATATTCCTTCAAGGTACAGACAAAGGTTGGAACTGAAAATGAACCTAGTTCATGATTTATGTACAGTAAAGAACATGGGTTCTGGAGTTGCACGTGTAGGGACTTCATTTAACCCTACCTCATCTGTTGACTAGTTGGGTGACCTTGAGCCAATAGTACCTCAAGCCTTGGTTTCCTACAAATGCATGCCCTAGACATCATCATGAAAAACTGATCACACAGAACACCTGGCACCTAGTAGGTACTTGAGAAATGGGGCTGTGGCTGTTTTTTCACTGTGGTTGCAGGGTGTTAGAGTTGGCCCTTGCTAAGTGAGCTCTGCTCACAGAGGCTAAAGTATGTGCCTGAACTGGAAGCTTAGATCTGCTTCCACCCTCTGCATGCAATCCAGGGCATTTCTTGATAGAATTAAGAGTGGGACCCAGCTGGGGAACACAAGGCTAATCCCAGAAGCGAGGTGTATGCAGCATGCTCACTCTGCTTGCTTCTCTGGTCTAGCAACTCCATAGGGTAGCAGGGTGGGAATGAAAGTGGTAACCTGATCCGAGGTGGCCATCGCGACATGAAGAATTAGCTCGCATCTCACAGGTTTCGCTCCTTCTCTTCACCAGCACAACTTGCATTGCTCTCTGTCCTAAGACTCCTCCCCCACAGCTCTCCTCTTCTTAGCAGTCTCCTTGGGAAGGAGGTGGTTATGACTGGTAATGCATAGTGCCTTACCTTCAGAGAAATATTTGCCTTTGAGCTCAGCATAAAGCCTGAGTTAGTTCAAAATAACAAAACTGTAATGTCAGAGTTCCCAAGTGCCTGGCACCTAATAGGTACTCAATAAATATTTATTAAGTGATTAATGGAGGGGATTTTGGGCACTATAGTGAATTGCTGAGGGGCATCCTTTAAGCCTGGGGACTTTCCTGGGACCATTCTAATCACCCCACAGAGGGTGGTTTCCTATTCCAGTTACTTAGAAGGTCAGCCCTGAGCAGGGGCCCCAGATGGGCATTTCTTTAAGGGTTGAGAATAATTCTGGTCAGAGCTTTAGGTGCTTCTCAGCTTCACGGTGCTTTAGACCCATTAAAACTCTGCTTAGGTGGGATGGGTTCCCAGGGGGGGTGATAGAAAGCTCACCACTTAAGTCATTTATGCTTTAGCTGCCCAGGCCTGAAAAATGCCCTTGGGAGCTATCCTGAAGTGCGGGAGGATAAGTTAAATTGCTTAATAGATCCTGGCAGCTTTGGAAAGGACTAATGGCTCAGCATTAATTGGGCACATAGAGTGCAGATGAATCTCTGAAGAGTATTTCAGATTTGCCCGTTCAGCTACCGCTGGCTTCGAAGCATCTCATCAGTCAACTCACAAACGGATGCTGGTTATTAAAGAAATAGAACTCTGGATACCCACACTGACCTTCATACTCCACATACACTTGCTTGTCTCCTACTTGCTTGAGTACCTACTATGTGACAGGACATAGTCAAGGGATAGATGAACTTACAGAAGCTGTCCCAGTGAAACTCCATTCTGGAAGGCAGATGCTGGGAACTAGAGAAGAGCGAGGCAGGCGCTTGACTGGAGGCCTATGGGAAGAAGGCATCCATAGGGAGGGGTTGTGGCTCTGCCTGGGGTGGGAGGTGGCAAGGGAACCTTCCTGGTCAGTAGGGAACTGGAGGAATGTGGCAGGCCTCCAAGGTGGGCAAACAAGGGAGCAGTGGGTGACTCAGGCACAGAGCTATTCAGGGAATACACAGGGGCCAGAGGGAGGAGGGTGTGGGCAGGCAAGGTACGCAGGAGCCAGATCCAGAAGGGCCCGTGTGCCCTGAGAGGAGTGTCTGCTTGCACTCTGATGGGGTAGTGAGTCACCAGAGGATTAGAACACGGACATGACATGTGCAGCTTTGGGCTGTGAAAAAGGCACCGCGAGAGTGCAGGACGCTCCTGAGTGGGGCCCGGGTCAGAATCAGGGAAACCTCTTTTAAAGATCCAGGACATGAATCAAGGTCTGAAGCCATGTTTTAATTCTTGCTGCTCACTCTGTAGCAGTGGGATATCGGAGAGCTCAATTGACCTCTCTGAGCTCTTTTCTCCAGTTGAGGAAAAAATGTCAAAAAAGAGTATCTCAGGCACTTTGGTTGCAAGTACAGAAAGTCACCTTGACCCAACTTAGGAAGAAAGAATTTGTAGGCAACTCATGTTGCTGGGGAGAAGGCTGGTGGTCCTCAGGGTGGCAGGAATAGTTGTTGCTGGGGGGCAGGGAGCCTGGGTCTCCATCATCTTTCCCATTTCTGTTCCCATCTGTGCACAGGTGCCATATTCCTTCCTGAAACCTGGTCAGCTGCTGTGCGCATGCCTCAGATCTGGAGTTACACCATTCTCTCCTTTCAGTTCCACTTCACTATGGTCTGGATATGGTTTGAGTGTCCTGCCGAGTTTCAGGAGCTGAAGCTTGTACCCTAGGGTGGCAGTGTTGAGATGGTGGAACCTCTAAGAGGTGGGACCAGTGCAAGGTACTTAGGTCATGAGGTACTGTCCTCAGAGGGATTCAAATAGTTCTCACAGGTCTGAGTTTATTCTCATGAGAGTCGGTTGTTATGAAGTGAGGCCACTTCAGGTTTTTTCACCCTTTTGCACACAGTCAGTTCCCTTTCCATTTTTCTGCTATGTCATGATACAGTCAGGGGCCCTAGCCCCTGTTTGGACCTTTCAATCACCAAAATGATGAGTTAAATAAATCTCTTTATGTTATAAAGGACTCAGCCTCTGATATTTTGTAATACACATTTGGACAAATACTAGAGAGAACTTTGATTAACTGGGTTGGGACCAAATACTCTTCCATCAAGTAGTCAACATGTATAGGGGATGAGATAACATAAGTGACTCAAGTTGAAGCTGGTTGCTCTTCTTCAGTCAATTAAATATGACCAGGAAAGCAGCATATGGAGAAATGATGGTAGTTCTCACTGAATGCAGAGTTGTAGTGTGGGAAAGAGCATTTCCTAAGAGGATGAGTTCAAGAGAGTTATCATGAGCCAAATGCTTTTGTCCCTGTCCCTGATTCATAGGTTGAAGTCCTAACCCCAGTGTGATGGCTTTGGGAGGTGGTAATTAGGTTAGATGGGATCATAAAATGGGACCCTCATGATGGGATTAGTGCTCTTATAAGAGGAAGAAAGATTTCTTGACAAGCATCAAGGAAAGGTCTTATGAGGACACAGTGAGAAGTAGTCTACAAGCTAGGGAGAGGATTCTCCGAGAACCTAATTTTCCAGTACCTTGATCCTCACCTTCTCAGTCTTCAGAACTGAGAAATAAATGTCTGTTATTTTAGCCATCCAATCTATGGCATTATGTTATAGCAGTCCAAGCTAAAATCTGGAGATACATTGGACAGATAAAACAAGAACAGCATTATAAAACATTTTAGAGATGCACGACATCTTACAAATACAAGAAATAATGCTCAATTTTTGATTGTGGTACCTCTTTGGATTCACCTTTCTAGTTTTGGTGCATAGAATAGTTACAGACACATAATAGGGACATCATACAAATGGCATTGAGTGACTGAATATCACAGGTTGAGTTAGTGGGTAAGCATAATACAGGGGAATCCCTCTCCATCAAGGATTAGATTCTAAAGTCCACACAGTCCGTGGTAATCACATGTAATCAATAACCCTTGCAATTTCCCCAGGTAGATGCCATGTTGAGAAACAACTTAATATCACTCAGCAAACTTGACAGAACCATTATTCCTCCAAGTTGGAACACATCACTGTTTCCTTTGGTCTGACACCAGATGAAGCAGTTGGCTCTTATTTAAGGATGATTCTTTATGAGAAAATATATTAACATCAGAATCCCATTCAGCATAGTGAGATGCTCAGGAGGGAATAGCAGATTCACTTTTCCTGTCTTAGGCTCTCTCTGGACATGGATTCACTGAGTAAAATGGCAAATGGAATTACCATTATTTACATTGTTATTTTTTCTCTTACATTGCTGAACAAACCTAGTTGGAAATCATATGAACCAAATGGGCATTTCATGTCATGTTCTTTTTAAAATTTACATGTACAGTGTTTGGTGTTTGTATTCTAGAATGTATATCCTGTGAGTTAGGAGACCCATGTGCTCGGTTCAGTACAGAGTCTCCAATGTCCATGACTGTGCCTGGCACATAGTAGGCCCTCAACAAACATGAGTTGTAGGAATGATTCCATTGCACAAGGCACCATGCTTGCTTGCCAAAGGAGTGGGACAGGGAAATGAATGATACTGGCCCTTCCCCTCAGGCATGATCACCTAATAAGGGAGATAAAACATGGAAAATCTGAAAATACATGGAAAGATAATCATACCTAGAAGGGAGAGTCGACTGTCAATGAACTATAAAAGAAAAAGTATGGTGAGATCAGAGGATGTGTTAGTCAGATTTCTGTCTCTGTGATAAGATACCTGACATGATTGATTTAAGGGGAGGGAAAGTTTCTTTTGGCTCACAGAGTCAAAGACTTTGGTCCAATAGTCTCAGGGCCATATTGCTTTGGGCCTATACCAAGGCCAAACATCATGGCAGAAGCATGTTTGATGTTTTCCCAATGACTTCTTGAACTAAATCTGCAGGGTAGAGGATTCTTGGGGCATCAGATCTGAGGATGTGCAACTGCTATTGGGGCCAAACTGCAGAGAGCTATGAGTTAGCTCTTAGTGTCTATGGTCCATAGGGGTAAGATGCAGAGACACGTTTGGGTAGCCCTAGGATGGCGACTGGCGTTGAGCCAAGAGGTGGTGCATAGTTAGTGTTAACACGGCGTGATCTACTTTTGCCTGATTAGTTAATGTCTCCTTTGCCCTAGTGGTCAACAGATGTTCCTCATTCTTAATTGGTACCATGGCACATGCTCCAACCGTGCTACTTAATCCTAAGCTGATTGGCTGCCTTAGGGTATATAAGACATTCTCTTTGCCTGGGAAGAGATGGCAGAACGCAGGTCACAGATTGCAGATCGCAGGACGGAGGACTAAAGCCACACCTCTAGGTCGCAGGTTGTAAGATCGCAGATCGCAGAACGCAGGTTGCAGGTCACAGGACGCACCACTAAGAAGCACCTCTGATAGAAAGCACCTCTGATAGCACGCACCTCTAGCACGCACCTTTAGGATGCAGGATGCAGGACGCACTTCTAAGAAGAAGCAGCAGAACTCTAAGAAGTAGCACCTCTAAAATTAAGCAAAGTCTTTCTTCCTCTAAGCAAAGTCTCTCTTCCTCTGAAATTAAGCAAAGTCTTTCTTCCTCTCAAAGCCTCTCTTCCTCCAAAACTAAAAGTAAGCAAAGCCTCTTTTCCTCTATAAACTAGTGAACAAGCAAACAAGAAGGAAGTAGCCCAGATAAAGATAATAGAAGTAGTTCAGTTCCAGTCCACCTCTGATAAATTACTGCGAGATTGTTGCTGCAGGCGGCAACAGTAAGATGTCTTGTTCCTTCTGTCTTGTGGGTCTCATGTTGTGCATCACCTCCTCCAGGAAGCCTTTCATGGCATCCTCGAGTTATCTAGATGTCTACCCACTCCCATTGCCACTTCTAGAAGCGATTTGGTGCCTTCCTTTCTCGAGGACTTATTCACTGCCTATCAGTTGTCTGCTCACCTGTGTCTGCCACTGGGCAGTGAGCTCCTTGAGGGTGTGGCCCCACCTGATCCCTTTGCATTCCCAGTTTGTGACTGAGAGAATGAAAAAAGTTGGTGGGGCACTGGGTGTGGAGAAGAGGGAAGGAATAGGTCCAAGGCAAGCAGGCAGGATTTAGCCACAGGCGATGGACAGATAGCAGGTGGAGAGAAATCTTTGCAGATTTAGCCTGACACGGGAAGAAGGGAGGCAAGGTGGCTGGGAGACCATGTGGGCCTGTGAGTAAGCATCTCCACTCTGGCCTCAGATTGTCTGAGTCCAAATCCCAGCTCTACCACCTGACCCCCTTAGGATCTCTGGCCACTCTAAGAGCTGTCTATGCCTCTGTTTTCCTCCTGAGTAGAATGGGACTTTCAGTCTCCAACACACAAGTTGTTCTAGGATGAAACTGAGATCCCATGTGCCCAGGACTAGCATCACTATCCTCCTCTTCCTCTGGGCACCTCCTGGTTTCTTGAGGTTTTGCTTAAAATGCAGGGTGCAGACAGTGTGGGTGTCTTCTGCTGGGAGCTTGCGCTGACCCAGCCCCAGGCTGAGTCGGCTTTGGGAAGAGATTTGTAGCAGTGGTTTGTTGTTTGTTGAATATTGTAGGCTGTGAGGTCACAGAACCTGGGTCATGTTCCACCTCCAAACTTAATACCCATAGAATCTTGAATTTGCTCCCAAACCACTCTGAGCTTCAGATTCTGAGTCCAGTAAGACAAGGATAATGAGAGTATGTGCCTTGTGAGTGAGAACTGAGCCAGTATACAGCTCGTCAGACCCAGTAACTCCTTGCTTTCCATGGTGGCCTGTCAGTCCCCATGTGCTCTGACTTTCCTGTGTGGCTCTGACCTCCCAGGGCCACTCCCTACCCCCCATCCCCTATCCCAACCTCACAGGACTCTATCGCTCTTTAGACTTGGGCTTGTTCTGGTCTCCTGCCCTGCACATTTTCTGGTTCTTCAGCCCAGCTGTTCTTGCCCTAGATCTTTCCAAATCATTCTCTCTGACTTCGATCAGTTCTCTGCTCAAATCACCTCCTCAGAGGGGCCCCTGGTTTTCTCTTCTAAACCAGCTTCCCTCCTGCTCACCCTGCCACTCCCTGCCCCTTGCTTTGCTTTCTAGATCACCCTCACGTATGTAGGCTTGGTATTCACACCTCTCCCTTCTGGGGCGGAAGCTCAGAGATCACAGGCATCTGCTCTGTCTCCATCACTGATGTGACCCAGAGTCTAGAAAAGCAACCAGCGCATAGTAGGTACTCAGTAAATATTTGTAGAATTAGATTCAGACAGATAAATGGAATTTTTAAAATTCACATATCATAAAATCCACCATTTTAAAGAATATTTCAGTATCATTTAGTACATTCACAATATTATGTAATCTCCATCTCTATCTTTTCATCACCCCAAAAGGAAACCCTATACTCATTAGGGAGTCATTTTCCAGGCTCCCCTACCTGTATCCCTGGAAAGCACTAATCTATTTTCTGTCTTGAGGAATTTTCCTGTTCTGCATTTCATACAAATGGAATCATAAGTGTGTGATCATTTGTGATAGACTTCTTTCACTTGACATATTTTTGAGGCTCATTACAAGGTAGCATGTGTGAGTACTTCATTTCTTTTTGTGACTAAATAATGTTGGTTGTATGTATATAGTACATATGGTCAATCCTTTCCTTTGTGGAAGGGCATTTGAGTGGCTTCCACCTCAGGCAGTGCTGCTATGAACATCCGTGTATAGTAGTCCCCTCTTATCTGCAGGGAATACATTCCAAGGCTCCCTGGATACCTGAAACTCAGGATAGTACTAAGCCCTACATATACTATGCTTTTTCCTATACTCACATATCTATGATAAAGCTTAATTTATAAAATAAGCACAATAAGAGATTAAAAAGTTATGTGAATGTGGTCTGTCTCTCTTTCTTTCCCAAAAGGTCTTATTGGGCTGTCCTCACCCTTCTTGTGATAATGTGAGATGACACAATGCCTATGGGGTGAGGTGAGGTGAGGTGAGGTGAGGTGATGTGAGGTGACATAGGTATCATGAGTCAGTGTTAGGCTACTCCATAAGGATAACTTGAACACAAATCCTGTAATGCCTTGACAGCTGATCAGATAACTGAGATTCTTAGTAAGTGACTAAAGGCTGCATGGGGTATACAGCATGGATATACTGGATGAAGGGGTGATTTATGTCCTGAGCAGGATGAAGCAGGATGACAATTTAAAACATTCTAAATATATAATTTAAAACTTCAATTGCTTACTTCTGGAATTTTCCATTTAATATTTTCAGCCTAGGTTGACCTTGGGTACCTAGATGAACAGAAAGTGACACCACAGATAAGGGAGGGCTACTGTGAAAGCTTTTATTTGTTTGTTTGTTTTCAAATTCTTTAGAGTATATCTAGGAGTGGAATTTGGGGGTTCTATGATGACTCTATATTTAACTTTCTGAGATGCTGTCAGACTGTTTTCCAAGGTAGGTATATCTTTTTACATTCCACCAGCAACGTGGGAGAGTTCTGATTTCTCCACATCCTGATAACACTTGGTATTTTCTGGTTTCTTGATTATAGCCATCTAGTGGGTATGAAAAAGTACCTCACTGTGGTTTTGATTTGCATTTCCCTATTGACTAATGATGTGAATCTCTTTTCATGGTGTGTACTGTTGAATCAGAGGTAGGTCTTGTTTGGGCGATCTTGCCTGAGGTGGTACTGTACAGGAAAATGGAGAATATTGTGTTTCCTCTTGCTTTTTCCCTTCATTGCCAGGATGTGGGATTGGCAGCCTGGGTCCTGTTTTACCTCCACATGCAGCACATGAACTGGAAACGTGAAAGTGGGACCTGAACCAGGGGGAGGGCAAACCAGATAGGGGAGTAGCTAAGAGTGTAGGCTCTGAAACCAGATTCTGGGCGTTACAGTCCTGGCTCTACCCCATCTAACTCTGTGACCTTGGGCTGCCAGAGTCAAGGTCTCTGCCTGGGTTTCTTGTCTGTAGCTGAGTTTAATAATAGTAATTGCCTCACAGTGTTGTTGTGAAGATTGATGAGTTAATATCTAAAAGCCAGAACTCGGTCAGGGCTGGCTATTATTATCCTCGGTATTCTGTGTTTCAGTTTCAGGTGGACACAGGCTATCAAACTCATGTTTGTTCTTCCGCTCTGCTCACCAGTCTCCTCAGAGTTCTTTATGGACTGTCTTCCATTTGAACTACATAAAGACTCTCTTATCTGTTATTTGTCTGTGCCAGTCTTTAAAGCAAAAGGAGTGTGGCCTCATGTAATGGCTCATTTTATGGCCAAGCAAGGCTTTGATGAAACCCTTTAAAAATGGTGCATCTCTGATCATCCAGACATGGGGCTGGGACACCAAATGAAGAGGTAGAATTTGAAAGGCCAATTTAGTCCCCCACACCACAGCTGCCTGAGTACCACAGGGCAGACAGGAAAACCTGCATCTCCTTCCAGCTTGGACCTCCCTGCACCAACTGAATCCTGCCCCAGTGCCTTTGGCAGGCAGCTTGGCAAGCCTAACCTGAACATTCCAGAAAATCCCTCTAGAGGAATCCTCCTTGAACCCCTCCTAAGGATGACTTCCTATGCTCCATCTGTGATTCCTCTGACTCTCTTGACTCTCTCGTGATCTCTCTTTGGGGAATCTTAGGCAGGAAAGTTCTTGATTTGGGGGAAGAGAAGAAAATTACTTTGAACTTCTACTTGAACTCTCCCTTTGAAGACGTTTCTTCTAGCTATAATGAACAAAAACCATTTTAGATGGTGGAAAGTTTTTTTTGTTGTTGTTGTTGTTTTTCCTGGTGGTGCCAGGGATCAAACCTAGGGTCCCAGGCATGTTAGGCAAGTGCTCTACCACTGAGCTACATCACCAGCCCAGTGGAAAGCAAAGCATTCTTGTCTTGTAAAGGAAGCCTGATCCTAAAATGCAGGGTGAGGAGAAGGGCAGGGAAGCCGCCCAAGGCTGAATCATAGGCTCAGGTCTAAGGGGATCTCCTAGGGCTCTTCATGCTCATGGTGGGGAAGGCTAACCACTCAGGGACCCTTTTCAACCACATGTGGAATTCTAAACAGGCCATGAGAGCAAGGCTTTGATGCAAATCTGGGATGTATTTGTAGCTGGTCCTCATTTGCACAGTGGTATCTAATAAATGCTCTCTGTGACCACTGTGGTACCACGCCAGGTTTGATTGGCTTGGTGTGGGCTATAAGAGAAGCCATACTGGGCTGGGGTTATGGCTCAGTAGGAGAGTGCTTGCTTAGCACATGCGAGGTCCTGGGTTCAATGTTAAACACCACATAAAAGAGTAAATAAAGATATTATGAGCTTCTACAGCTAAAAATATTTAAAAAGAAAAAAAAAGCTATATCATTTCAAGGATGGACCCCTACATTACTTGTGGGAGTCCCTGAGCTTCTTCCTGGGGTGTCAGCCATGTCTACCTGTCTCGGTTTGGGAAACCAGGAGTGTGGGCCTGTGATGACAGACAACTCAGATGTCCCACAGCCTCAGATGGTGTGGCCTCCCCTCCAGATACTTATTGATTAAGCCTCTGGGATGTCTCAGGTTGTTGGTTGCTGCTCTCCTCAAGTTGTCTACTGAGAATTTCCAAAGAGAGGCTGTTACAGTTTGGATATGAAGTGTGCCCCTGAAGACTCAGGTACTGGAGATCCCCAATGCTGCAGTGTTCAGAGGTGGGGCTTTGGGGAAGTGGCTGGATTATAAGCACTCTGATCTCCTCAGTGGATTAACCCACCGAGGCACTCAAAATTCAAATGGATGATTGACAGGTAGTGGAAAACAGGAGGTTGGACCTAACTGAATGGTATGGGGCTTTGGGGGCATGCCCTTGGGGACTGTGTCATGTCCATGTCTCCTTCCTCTCTCTTCCTCTCACTCTCTACTGTATCTCTGCTTTCCAGTCACTGCGAGCTGAGCAGCTTTCCTCCACCATGACCTTTTGCCATGATGTTCTGCTTCAATGCAATGAAACCAGCTGACCAGGCACTGAGACCCCTGAAACCAGGAGCCAAAATAAATCTTTCCTCCTTTAAGTACGTTTTTCTCAGTTATTTGTCACAGTGACAAAAAGCTGACCGACCCAGAGGCTGCAGGCTGAGTTGAGACAAGTGGACACCATCTCCCAGGGTGGGGCCTTCAAGGGACCTAAAAGCTGCAGAGAGAGGAAGGGGGGAGGGGTGACCCAGCTCCTACACATGTCATCGGCCCCAAAGCTCTGACACAGATACGGTCAACCTTCAATTCTGCCTACATCTCCTTTTCTCCTTCTTTTCCTTTTTGACCAAAATCTATCTCTAGAGGCACACTGTGGAGGAGAATCCCATACTCTGTCATTTGGCATTGGGAGACCCCTTTCATTAGGTTGGCACACACAGGCACCTGTGGACATGAGTGGGAACCTATACAGTAACTCTTAAAGAGGCAAAGAAATATTTCCATACAAATCCTTATCTGTGAATCAGTTATGATGGGATACCTCTGTTGAATAGGCTCAGGTTGGAGACAGGAGGGGCTACTCCTCACAGTTGCTGAACATGCACTGCCTCAGGGCCTGCCTCAGGGCCTTTGCATTGACTGTTTCCTTTGCTTAGAATTGTCTCTTGGATTTCTCTATGACTCACCCATTCACTTCCTTCAAATCTTTGCTCAAAAGTTACCTTCTTAGACCAGTAGAGGAAGGGGAATAGGATAAAAGGGGAGGGAAAAGAGGGGTACTGGGATCTGAAATGGAATAAATTAAATTCCATGCATATATAATTATGTCAGAATAAACTCAACTATTATGTACCACTAAAATGCACTCACAAAAACAAAACAAAACAAAAGCTATATTTTCAGTGACACCCACCTCACCCTTCTGATCCTGGTTTGTTTCTCCAAATCATATAATACCTTCTATGATGTTACTTATGTCTTGTGTTTACTGCACACCTCATTGTGCTACAGTGTAAGCTCTCGGAGGGCCCGTTCTGTCCCTGTGAAATCCCCAGTGCCTGGCATAATGATTGACATTCTCATAGTAGGCTTTCATTAAATATTTGTTGAATGAACTAATAAGAGAATGAAGGACTTGTGAAGTATTTTATACCTCTAAGAAGGCAGAATTTTGGATAGTGAAGGGAAAGAAGTCTGGATACAGAATCAGATGGTCTGAGTTTGAGTCCCAACTCTGTCACTTGAAAGTCAGGTTACCTGAAGAAAGTGAGCTAAAAGTACAGACTCTCAGTTTCCTCATCTGTGAAATGGGGTGAATATAGGTAACATTTATTTTATGTTTGCTGTGTTCCAGACACTTACCAAGTGCGTTGTCACCTTAACTGAGTCATAGAGGATGTTTTAGTCCATTTTTGTGTCACTGTGACCAAAAAACCTGACAAGAACAATTTTAGAGGAGGAAAAGCTTATTTGGGGCTCACAGTTCCTGAGGTCTGTCCATAGAAGGCCAGTTCCATTGCTCTGTGCACAGGGTATTGCAAGAACATTATGGCAGAAGAGTGTGGTAGAGGACAGCAGCTCAGGACGTGGTACCAGGAAGGAGAGAGTGTCCCCTCACAAGACTAAATATGTACCCCAAAGGCACACCCTCAATAACCCACCTCCTCCCGCCACACCCTACCTGACTACAGTTACCACCCAGTTAATCCCTATGAGAGGATTAATGTCTGATTAGAATAAGGCTGTCATAACCCAGTCATTCCATCTCTAAACTTGCTTGCATCCTCTCACACGTGACCTTATGGGGGACATCTTAAATCTAAACCATAAGGAGGAACAATCGAATACTATGTGTCTCCTGATGTGAAGTAATATTCAGTACCTAGCACCACACATGAAGAATTTTTGCCAAAAACATTTAACTTGAACACAAACAAGTCACTTGGCCTAACTTCTAGTTAACAAGAAAACCAGAGCTATGGAAATAGGTTAAAACAGTATTACAAAGAAAAAACAGACAAACTCAGAATTTGGGATATTCTTTAAGACTACTGTCCTAACTACTGCAAACACATTATTTTCATGAAAATAATAATAAAAGTGAAAGGGTTGTTGTAGATTAAGATGATATAAGAAGACATGAAGTACTTGGTTCTTGCTTGGAATGTAGTTTTTAAAAAAACGTCATTTCGATAGGCAAAAACTAGAATCGCCAATAATGCATATGATTAGCTGAATGGGCATGTAAGCATGGATAAAATATAATGTAATGGGCTGGGGATACAGCTCAGTTGGTAGAGTGCTTGCCTTGCAAGCACAAGGCTCTGGGTTCAATCCCCAGCACCACAAAACAAAACAAAACAAAAAAACAATGTAATATTACACAACAGTAAAACAAAACATACTATAGCATCACATCAAATGCTGCATTACATGATATACTATATATATGATATATATACATATTATATATAGTGTATCACATATCATATATACATATATAGAGAGTAAGTTAAACTAAACTTTTGCATTTGAATTTGAACTGGGATTTAGATGATGTTGGGAACACATTAACATTGTTAAGTGTGATATAGTATTGTGGTTACATAAGAGAACATCCTTACTTTCAGGAGATTTATTGGCAAATACCAAAGCATTTGAGGTGAACCATCACGATATCTGCAAAGTACTTTGAAACAAATGGAGAGGAGATTGATTGGTCTAGCTGGAGATAGATAAAACCTGTGCAACAAAAAAATTGACAACTGCTGAATGTAGGTGTTGGCTTGGTGGGTGTCCATTATATTATGTATTTTCAAGTTTTTGCATGTAAGAAAAATTTCATAATGAAAAGGTGGGAAAAAAATCTCTTGGACAGCCAGGGAAGGAAGCACATGCCTTCTGTCCCAGTTACTCAAGAGGCTGAGGCAGGAAGATCACTTGAGCTCACCAGTTCAAGACCAGATGGGCAACATAGTGAGACCCATTAAAAAAAAACAAACAAAAAACTCATGGCACTTCTGTGCTTGTGCAGTGACTGAGACTAGGATGAGGAACATCTGGTTCTTCATATCAGCAGTTCTGGGGTCCCTGGATGTCCTTGCTTCCCTCCCACACAGGGTCTGGGCAGCTCCTCTCCCACTTCTGGAAGGTACTGTGGTCAGTATGAGTTGATTTTTTTTTTTTTTTTAATGTTCTTTGGGAAGAACTTTGTGTGTTGAAGAAGAAACACTATTTGTGGTTAGTTTTTAAAAGCTGCATGCAGTGGGGGAAAAAAATTCTCATTTTCTTTAAGGTTTTAACATCAACTGACAACTTTCATTTTATTTATAAATCTACTAAATTTTAACAATCACTTTTAAAGAGGCCTTTTACATCTTACTTAATTAAATCCTCTTATATATTTTATTCTGGATTTATAAATTTAGTATATTTGAGTTTATTTATTAGCACTTAAATGCCTAACGATCAGAGCATTCCCAAACACTTAAACAATTCTAATAAGTATAATAAGTTACACTTAAAAATATAGTACATCTCAAGTTCTCATAAACATTCCAATATTGTTTACAAACCTAGTAAAATCACAAATCTAAACAATTACTCAATTGCACTTTTTAAATTGGAATCAAGAGGCTAATATATTAGATTCTTTAATACTGACTCCTCTTAAACATTACTAATACTCCAAACGCCCAGTAGACATAGATTGTTGCTGAACCTAATGAAAAGTGTTTTTACTTCATCTGAACCCTTCCCAAGGTCAACAGACACTTACTCATGGAGGAAACAATTAAGTTGAGCTAAGCAAGTTACAGTTTCCATCTCAGTGGACGGAGGTGAGACAGCAGATTTTGCTGTGGACACAAGATCCAGTTTTCCTCGTGATCCTCATAGACTAGTTAAAACCATCAAGACGGGAACTCCAAGTCTTTGGGGTTGCAATCTCTGGGGTTAAAGGCGTTCTATTGCTTGAGTCTCCCATCTGGTCTGAGTCTCTTCTCCTTATTCCCAGATTGCTTCACTTTATTTATTGCTTGATTTTGCTCAGATCCCACCCTGCTATCCCACCCCCATATACTCTTTCTGTCTGGTGGGACCACATAACCCTTAGCTATTGAATGACACCCAGTCGCATTTTGTGTTTCTCTAATGGTTTCCCTTAGCTCCACACTCAGAACACAGAAGTCACTCTGCAGACCGACTTGGGGCCCTGAACTCATTTATCGCCTCAGTGCTGAATTAAAGCAGCAGGCATGAGCTGTGTCTCTGGGAGAGGAGCCCCAGTCTCTCCTACACTCAAATTCCCAAAGTCTGTCTCGACAGTTTCCCAGGACTCTGCAAGGGCTCTTTACCCAGGAACCACAGGCTCATGTTCTCTTTCCTGGCTCTCCTCCATCTTTGTTCCCCATGGCCCCAATCCCAAGGATGTTTTCCTGGTACTAGGGCGAGTGGGGTCACTTTGTCTTCCTTAAACCCTCAACCCAAGACCTTAGTCTGGGTTTCACCTTTCCTCATAGGATTTTAAAAAGTTCTTAGACTTTTTGTTTTTAAATGAGAGATTGAACCCAGTGCTGCTTAACCAGCTGTGCTACATCTCAGCCCTTTTTATTTTTTTTATTTTGAGCCAGGCTGTTGCTAAGTTGCTGAGGCTGACCTTGAACTTGTGATCCTCCTGCCTCAGTCTCCCGAGTTGCTGGGATTATAGGCATATACCACCATGCCCTTCTAACTTTTGTCATTTTTCTATTCAGTAATACATACTGAAGTTAATCCATTAGGTGCATATAGCAGCAGCTCATTCCTTTTTTCACTGCTTTGCAGTACTCCACTGAATGATCCATATCACCATAGACCCACTCTCCTATTGATGGATATTTAGGTTGTTTCCAATTTATCTGAACTTACTAGAGTGACATTGTTCATGTCTGCTGCTGTGCACATGTGAGTATTTCTCTAGGTGTTCTCTCTCTAGGAGTGGGGTTGTTGGGTAATGCAGCATATGCATCTTTAATTTTGCAAAATGTGGGAGGTTGTATACTCCCACTGGCAGTTACGAGAATTCCTTTTGCTCCACACCCTAAACAATCATTCATATTATCAGATATTTTTTAACTGAGCACAGTGGCACATACCTGTAATTCCACTGACTTTGGAGGCTGAAGCAAGAGGATTGCAAGTTTGAGACCAGCCTCAGCAACTCAGTAAGATCCTCGGCAACTTGGTGAGACCCTGTCTCAAAATGAAATTTAAAAAGATCTGGGCATTTTGCTCAGAAGTAAATTGTCCCTGGGTTCAATCCCCAGAAACAAACCAAACCAAACCAAACCAAAACAAAAAAAGTATTATCAGAATTTTTATTTACTTTTGCTAACCAGATGGTCATGAAATACTCTGTGTTCTTTAAATATATATTTTTAGTTGCAGATGGACATAATATCTTTATTTTATTTATTTTCATGTGGTGCTGAGGATCAAACCCAGTGCCTCACAGGTACGAGGTAAGTGCTCTACCATGAACCACAACCCCAGCCCGTCTTTGTGGTTTTTAATTGCGTTTCTCTGGTTACTGGTGAGGTTACATTTATGTATTGACCCTTTACTACAGGATTTTCTAGTCTGTGGCTTCTTTTTCTTGCAGTCATGAGTGGAGACAGCCCACTTTTTTTAAAGAGGAGGGGTGGTAACAGGAGGGAAGGAACTAATAGTTTCAACAACTATACAAAGAAAGATTTCTTGTTTGTTTGTTTGTTTTTTTAATCCCTGCTGGGGATGGAACCGAGGGCTTGTATACTTGCTAGGCAAGTGCTCTACCATCAAGCTAAGCCCCCAGCTCCCAGAGTACTTGCTTCATTATTCCATAAATAACAAAGTGGTTGCCCACAGTTGCAGGAGGAGCCACTCGCCACCGCCATCAGATTGCCTCATCTGTCAATCCTCCCTTTATCAGCCCTGCATGGTCCCCATGGCAAGGTCCCTCCCCCAGTTGTTCATAACCAACCCCCCACGACCTAGGGTGGGGCTGTCCTTGGCCTCAAAGGCCTGGCAGCTGTATAGAGAGGTCTCTCTCTCCTGCCAGTGCAGTCTGCTTGGTAACAATGCCAGCCTGCACTCACCTTCTTGGAATGAGCACTACCAATCTAGACTTTCTGCCTTTGGATGCATGGTGACTCTCTTCCCTCTCCAACAGCTAAGATTCTAAATGCACAAGACTCTGACTGTGGAGGCTGAGGCAGGAGGATCACAAGTCCGAGGACAGCCTCAGCAACAGTGTGAGACCCTAAGAAAACGAGGGAGACCATCTTTAAATGAAATATTTTTAAAAAGGATTGGGGATGGGGCTCAGTGGTTGAGCACCCCTGAGTTCAATCCCCAGTACAAATAAATAAATCAATAAATAAACACATAAGACTCAAAGGGAATTCTAAACTCCAAGACTTGTGGTATTCTAAACTAGTGAGCAGCATCACTTTTTTATACCTATTGATGTTATGTCTTCCCTCCATTCTTTTCACAGAGAAAGAAAGTGGAATTAGAGTTTCTATCACTTCTCTTTTAATTTCAGGTCACAGGAGTGGAAGACACGGGCCTCTAATCCCCCCACTTGACTCAAGGACTCCCTCAAGTATGCCAGCCTCTTGACTCGTGGAATTCAAATTGATCCTCAGCAAATTTTAAATGATGGCATGTCATGGACCTTTGGGGTGTTGCTTGAGTATTTTCAGTTATGTATGGTAACACTTGAATATTAAAAGTTTGTTAAATATGTTCATTTATTTTTTAAACAGCTCTATCAGAATGAAATTTACATACCAATTTACCCACTTATAGTGTACAATTCAATGGTTTTTAGTACATTCACAGACATGTTTAACTATCACCATAATCAATTTTAGATGACTACCCCAAAGAGAATATCATACCCTTTGACTATCACAATCTCATCCTCACTCTCATCCCCAGTCATAAGAAATTACTGATCTATTTCTGTCTCTATAGATTTGCCTCTTTCAGAAATTTCATACACATGGAATCATGTAATTTGTGGTCTTTTGTGACTGACTTTTTCCCTTAGCATAATGTTTTCAAGGATTATTCTTATAACATTTACAGTAGCCCATTCCTTTTTAAGCAGATAATATTCCACTTGGGTATACCAGATTTTCTTTACCCATTTGTCCACTGACAGGCATTTGGGTTGTTTCCACATTTTAACTATCTGGAACAGTGTTCCATGAACATGTCTATTCAAGTCTGTTGCCTATATATCACTTATATAGTGTATATTATATATACACTCACACATATCTAAAACTAAGGATGGAACCTAGAGGCACTTTACCACTGAACTACATTCCCAGCCCTCTTTTATTTTTTATGTTGAGACAGGGTTTTACTAAGTTGCTGAGGGTCTTAGTAAGTTACCCAGACTGACCTCAAACTTGCAATCTTCCTGCCTCAGCCTCCTGAGTAGCTGGACTACAGGTGTGCACTACTATGCCTGGCTTTGCCCATATTTCAGTAGGGTTATTTGCCTTTTTTTTGAGTTGTTTGTGTTCTTTCAATTAACATTTTCTGAGCATAAAGTATACACCAGGGATGGGTCTATGGCACTTGGGAGGAGAAAAACAAAGACAAAAAAGGTAGGATCCCAGCCTTCCTGCTGTTTTCAGCTGTCCTGTGAACAATGAGTGCCTCTGGCAGGAGGCCCATTTTCTAGAGTCAGTACTGAGGAGGAGACAGCACCTCTGGTTGGGCTATTCTGGGTCCCACTGGAGGGAGCAGGGCCTAAGCTGGGCCCTGGGGAAATGGGGACTGAGTGAACTTGGGAATCATTATTAGAGTTGGGGAAATAGTAAGAATGCCTGGTCAAAGCCCAGGAATCCTCGGGGAGACAGTCATCCTGAATATTGAGAGTGCAGTTGGGGGCAGGCATATGAGTAGGAGGAAACTGAATGAGATCATAATATACAACTAAAAACCGACAAGCTGGCCAGGTAGAGTGGTGTATGCCTGTAATCCCAGCAACTCAGGAGGCTGAGGCAGGAGGATCGCTAGTTCAAAGCCAGCCTCAGCAAAAGCGAGGCGCTAAGCAACTCAGTGAGACCCTGTCTCTAAATAAAATACAAAATTAGGGCTGGGGATGTGGCTCAGTGGTGGAGTGCCCTGCGTGCCTGCTGGGGGACAAACACTCCAGGGGGAGAAAGAAAACCTGGATTTAACCCTGGCTCAAGGGGACACCTGCTCCAGCCAGGATCAAACACATTGGGAAGCATAAAAAACAGCTTCCACCAGGTGTGGTGGTGCACACCTGTAATCCCACTGGCTCGGGAGGCTGAGACAGGTGGATCGCGAGTTCAAAGCCAGCCTCAACAAAAAGAAGCAAGGTACTAAGCAACTCAGTGAGACCCTGTCTCTAAATAAAATACAAAAAGTAGGGCCGGGGATGTGACTCAGCCGTCAAGTGCCCCTGAGTTCAATCCCTGGTACTCCCAAAAAATAAAAAATTAAAAAATTAAAATTAAAAAATCAGTTTTCTTCCCAGGATTACTCAGAACCCAGTGTTTTTTGACTCTGAAGAGTGTTAGTGGTGTTTCAGGAAGAGTCTTTGGCCCTGGGGCACTTTTCCAGTAACATCTCATGATGATAATGTTCCAAGGGACGCACCTGGGGGAATGGTGTCTATGTCCTCTTATACATGCTTGACGTTATGTCTGGGTGCAGCCTGAGTGCAAAGCAGAGCTGGAGAAGCATTGGTTAGCCAGGGCAAGCATTGCAAGGTCACAGTGAAGGTCACTGTGACAAAAATCTTTGTACTATTCATAAAGAAATTATTGCAACCAAATGTTTTGGCCTTTGGTCCCTGGAGAACAGGGGACCTGTGTGACCTGGTCGTCTTTGTGTTCCAGTGCCCATCATGCAGCAATTTATGAGATATGTGTTTGCCCTGTGATTTCTTCCTTTCTTGTCACAGGGAAAGATTACATTGGACGGAGAGACCATCTGCTGTGGCTACTTATGGATGGGAAGCTGCCTTCTCAACTGTGACCCCAAAGACAGAACTTTCTGGTCTTTTAAAAGTTTTGGTGTCAGGCATGGTGGTATACACCTGCAGTCCCAGCTATTTGGGAGACTGAGGTAGAATGATCACTGGAGCCCAGGAGTTTGGGGCCTGCCTGGGCTATATAGTGAAACCCCCTGTCTCTTTTAAAAAATGTTTATTTGGGGAGTGTAGGTAATGCATGTGCTTAGCATGCAGAAACCCTGGGCCCAATCCTCAGCACCAAACAAAACTGTGGTGAAATTTTCATAACAAAACTTACCATCTTGATCTTTTTTCTTTATTTCTTTCTTTTTTGGTACCAGGGATTGAACTCAGGGGTGCTTAACTATTAAGTCACATCCCCAACCCATTTTAATAATATTTCATTTAGAGACAGGGGCTCTCTAAGTTGCTTAGGTTCTTGCTAAGTTGCTGACTTTGAACTTGTGATCCTCCTGCCTCAGCCTTCCAAGCCACTGGGATTACAGGTATGTTCCATGGTGCCCCTACTCTGACCATTTTTAGGAGTATGTTTTATCATCATTAAGCATGTTCACACAGTTGTGCATCTAATCTCCAGATACTTTTCATCTTCTTTTGGTCAGTTGTGGAAATTGATACTAAGGGCCCTTTACCACTGAGTTACACCCACATCCCTTTATTATTGTTATACTGTGTTAAGACAGGGTCTTGCTAAGTTGCTGAAGCTGGCTTCAAACTTGTGATCTTCCTGCTTCAGCCTCCCAAGTCACTGGGATTATAGACTGTGCCACTTAACCTGGCTAAAGGTTTTAGCCTTTTAAATAGCTTTTCTTCTAAGGTTGGAATGTATTCCCTAAAGAGGTTTCACTTGAAGTTGAAAACAGACCATTTTCTTCTTCTTTTTCATCTTTCTGCCTCCCTAATATCTTGGAACTGGGGTTGCTTACAAATGAATCCAGTATTAGAGGCCAGATACAAACAGAAAATACTAGAAACCCTAAGGCTGATTATGGAACTGACTCAGCCTGAAAGCCTTCAGTGCTAGGAAGTGCACAGTAGACTGATCAGGTGAATCCTATTTTCTATGTTTTTCTCTAGTCTATCAGAACCCCCTTTCCTTATTAGGTAACATTTAACCTATCCTAATTTATTTTATCTCCTCCATGCATAAAATACTACGTCTTCCCTTCTAAGATAAATCATTTTAAACTGACAGTTCCTCATGGAGAATAAACCAGAATTTCCCAAATTAAACAAACTTCTTATTCTGTGGCTCATTAAGCTAAAATGTAGAGATTTGAATGAACTTGTTCCCCACAGTTCAGTCCCAGGGAAGAAAACCGGGCAGGTCCCTCCTCTCCCGCATGCATTGGACTTCTCTGCTGCCTCTGTAGCAGGTGAGGAAAATGGTTCCTGGGCTTTCAGCTGGCTGCTGGGAAGTCTTTGGGGACAGACTACAGGCGGTGGAAGAGCAGGAAGTCAGAGCAGCTGGAGGAACTGTGGGAATGTCCCCCGGGGCCGCAGTTCTTGCTCCTTCCAGTTCCTTCAGAGACAGCATATTCATTTTTTCACTCCCTGGCCAGCTTCTGCTTCCGGCTCTCAGGCCTCCAGGGCCTGGGCTGCAGGAATGCAGAGGGCAGAGGATTGGGCTCCAGAGTCATGGGGTCCCCTTCCAGAAGCATTTCAAATACCCTTCAGCATCCTGGGGTAAATCTCAGAAAATCCCATCGTGCCAAGTCATTGCCTAAGTCAGAGAAAAGGGGAAGAAAATAAACGAAGACCTCTGGACAATACAGACTTCTATTGTTTTTCTTCTTCTTTTCTTGGTGAAAGTATAAGATTTCCATTGTCACTTCAAGCCAGGTGGATACAGGGGTTAGACTGAAGTTCTCTTTTTTTGTGTCTGCCTCAGTGCTTGCTTGATCTTTTCAAAACGTGCCTAATTTCTGTATTTACTCTTCAAGTTTTCCACGACTGACCAGGTATTCTGAGGGTTTGGGAGGACTCTCACTGTTTGGGTTGGGGGCAGATTTGGGTTGGTGGGGTTGCCTTACAAATTTCTCTGGCCTCCCCTTTGCATACAGTTGAGGTTGACAAGAATAAAGGCTCAAAGGGCATGTCAACAGTAAATTCCTGGGGCTGGGGCTGTAGGTTAGTGGCAGAGCGTTTGCTAGCATGTGTGAGGTACTGGGTTTGATCCTCAGCATCACATAAAAATAAACAAATAAAATAAAGGTATTCTGTCCTTCTACAACTACCAAAAAAAAAAAAAAAAAAAAAAAAAAAAAAAAAAAAAACCCAGTAAATTCCTTTGTCCTCATAGCTACTTTAGTAGTCACAAAGCAGGAGACTTGGGAAAGTTTCTCTGTGGGTAAGGCAGAAGTGAACATATTCCTGTTACTGACAAGAGGACCACCAGGTATTTGAAGAGCACACAGGGTCATGTACGTCAACATTTATTGAGTATCTACTATGTGCTTGGCTTTCAGGTGTTAGGACTAGCATTGCTGAGATAAATAAAATACGACCCTTGTCCTCAGATGTACAAACAACTAATTAACTAACTGAAGCATAGTAGGTATTTGTGGTATAACAAAAAATGTATTTGGCCTTTGTCTTCAGTTTTAGGCAGAGCTCTTAAAACCCTTGGAATTTTTGTAACAATAAGAGTGTCTCTTGTTATTCATAACAAGCCTCTTACAACCACACCTGAGTTTATGCTATTGAGATGGGCACTCATTTTCAAGGCCTCTCTTGGAGGATGTTGGAATTTTCAACATCTCCACCACCCCACCTCTGGGGAGAGATGAGGGGATAGAGATGGAATTCTGTCACCAGAGGCCAATGATTTGATCAATCATGTCTATGTAAAAAATTTTGGATAAAAACTCTTGCATAGCAAGGTTTGCCCTGTGTAGCTTTTCTACCTGGACGTCCATCTCTGAACTGTACTGTAAGTACTACAGGTTTTCCTGAGTTCTGGGTCTTTCGAGGGAATTCAAACCTAAGAGGTTTACGGGAGGCCCTGAATTTGCAGTCAGCTAGGAAGGGATATGGGTAGCCTGGGGACGGACCCAGTTTGCGACTAACATTCAAAGTAAGGGAAAGAAGCCTTGTGGGATTGAGCCCTCAGCCTGTGGAGTCTGCACTAATTCTGGGGAGTGTCAGAAATCCAATGAAATTGTAGGACACCCAGGTGGTGTCAGAGAATCGCAGTGTTAGAAACACAAAATAGTACTATAAACAGGAACTTGGATGTAGGTTCTTATCTCTGTTCCTGCACATTACTGTTAGGGTGAACCATATGAAGTAGCCCTTTTTGTAGATCAAAACAGTTGAGAAATGACAATTTCATATGATTCAACCTAATGGGATCTATTGAACACTTACAAGGTGTAGGAGGCACAGTACCAGGGCTCTACATGAATCTTTACACTTCCTCACAGTGCTCTCGATGCAAGTACCACTATGATCACCAACTTACAGATGAGGAGACCGAGACACATGGAGGCAAAGACAAAGGCCCAGATATAAGGCCAGTGAGGGGAAGGGCTGGATTGGAGCTCATGTTGTCTGGCAGCAGACCCTGAGGGTATTAGTTTGCTAGACCTGCAGTAACAAAGTAACACAACTGGGTGGCTAAAAAAACCCCCGGAAACCTAGTCTTTCTATTAAAAAACAAAAAACAAAAAAACCCCACTTTTATTAGTGCATTATATCTAAACATAATAGTTGGGTTCATTTTGACATAATCATACTTGCATGGAATTTAATTTCTTCATTTCAGTCCCTCCACCTATTCCCCTTCCTCTACACTACTGGTCTTCCTTCCATTTATTTATTTATTTATTTATTTATTTATTTATTTATTTTTAATTGGTGTTTTCTAGATACACATAAAGGTGGAATTCATGGTGGTATGTATATTTATACTTGCACATAGCGTGATTTTGTCACATTCTATTCTTTCACAGTTCTAGAAGCTAGAAATCTGAAATCAAGGTGTCAGCAGGCTTGGTTCCTTTTTGAAGGCTCCAAAGCAGAACCTGTGCCCTGCCTCTCCCCTAGCTTTTGGTCCTTGATACAATTCCTTGGTGTACCTTGGCTTGTACCTACGTCACTCTAGTCTCTGTCTCTGTGGTTACATGGTGCCTTCTCCCTGTGTTTGTCTCTTCTTATAAGGACATCAGTGATTGAATTTAGGGCCCACTTTAATCCAGTATGACCTCATCTTGATTACATCTGCAAGACTATTTCCAAATAAGGACACATTTACAGGCCTTGGGGATTTGGACCTCAACATCCTTGGGGAGGACATGATTCAATCCACAATACTGAGCTCTTGAACAGCAGCTCCACAGGATGCTGTGTTGTTGACATATGTATGTGTGTCAGTGTCCGAGCCAGGACCCCCACCTGCCCATTAGCCACCTGGACCACTCAGGCCCTGGATGAGCTGGGCTGGCCTGGGAGACTGCGCACGTGCAGGCAGAGGGCTGGGATGGAGGAGCCAGGCTCCGGTTCCTCCCTCGGGGGAGGGGAGCCTGTGGAGTAGTGTCCAGGTGGACCACCCAGGACGTGTGGGCAAGCAAGAGGGCATTTTTCATGGCTGCTATGCACACACATCTCTCTCTGCAGCATGGTTTCAATCACCTTGACAGGAAAACCTCAAACTTAGAATCTGGTCTGAAGATGCTTTGTTTTTCTTGCTAATCAAGTCTTTTGCTTTTGACTGGGTGGTAAGAAGGGTTTCAACAGTCACAGCTAAAAAGCTTGTTAGAAGCTTCTGGAAGACATTGTGTAAGTTTACTACAGAAACAAGCAGGATTCTTTCTCTGGCTTGTGTGGCTGTACATCCTCAATGCTTCCCCAAGAGATAGGTAAATCATGAACTGTGTAAATGCTTTGAGGAAGCTATTGTATTATAAGGACTTAAAACCACAGGAAGAGTCATAATAAATAGTAACTGGACTATGGTCATGTACTGCTCTACCTTGACCTTTGGTGGGAGATCAGGGATGCCCAGCTTGACCTGGGACCTGCCTGGAAAAGGGCAGTTTTTGACCCGAGTTCAGTGTTACAGAGGCCAGATAGGATTCTTCGAGCAGACTGGTAGGAGTTGGTCCTGTCTCATCTTTTTGGCACATTAGAGTTCATTTGAACTAACATGTATCCTTTTGATGATGCTTGAAGTTTGTATTTTGTTTTCCCCCAGGATTCTCATGAAAAGTTGCCTGTGCATTTAAGCAATTCATACTTCTGAGGCCAAGCAAACAAAATTGCCAAAGAGCAACAGTTTCCAGGTTTCATTTAAGAAGGAATTTTCCTTTGGTCGTTTTAAGGGTGGATTTTGTTACTAGAAACCCGAGTACAAGGTTAAAGACTTCATGTGCTATCTGTTGACACTGCCCTTCACCTTCTGGGCCTCTGCCCCAGGGCTGGCCACACAGACTCTTTTTCTTGGGCCAGACTGAGGTTTCTTTAGTGTGACTCAGCCTGGGGATTAGGTCCAGGAAGAGAGCATTGTTTCTAGTCTGGTTTCTCCTTGGGAGGAGGAAGTTCCCCTCCTAACCTTATCCCATCACCTTTTATGATTTCTGAGGTTGCTTTAGGGTTCCCAAGTTGGGTCCCTGGATCTCTTCTCAAACTATGCCTCCCTCTCCCAAGTTTGCTTACTTCACAGCTTCTATGCAGATGAGTCCAGAATCCTAGCACCAACCTCCTCCCTGAGGACCAGAGCCAGTTGTCCAGCTGTTTGTCAGTTTTTTGACATCCTGCATCCCCAATGCACCATTTCTAAGTTGAACTGCCTGTAAATTCTGTTCTTCTCACTTAAAACAACTCAGGTGCTCTTGGGTGATAAGCTATCTTCAGACACCTGAGCTTACAAGTTCAATCTGTGCCATTGGCTGCTCAGCCTGTTCTTCCTCCAGTCTCATTGCTTCCAGTCTCTCGCAGGCATCCATCACCCATCAGATGGACTACTGTATCTGTCCTTACTGGTGTCCCACTTCCTGTGGGACAGGAAATTGTTTATTGCAGCTTAATGGATTCTATTAACTCACAACTCTGACCATGTTACTTTCTTGCTTAAAAAAAAAAAAAAAAATTCCAGGGCTTCCCTCTTCTCTATCAAATGAAGGACACATTTCTCATCCTGTAATGTAGGTGATTCTCAGATGGGACCTCCTTAGAGAATGGATGCCATTCCCTTCTCATGTTTTGTTTTAATCACAATGAATATAATTTACCTATTTTGATCTCTGTACCTTTCCTGAGAATCCATTCCCTGGGGTACCCAAAAACCCATTCCCAACCCTATTGATTGCCATCACCAACCTTCCAGGATTTTCTCCCCTCCCCACACTCTCAGGCTTCATTTTTGGCACATACAGGTGTACTTATTTGTATCTAAGTTAACTGCAACGAGTCCTTTAGCCTAGAAGATGCTTGGTGTACCTGCTAAACTATGGATAAATGCTGACTCTATGCTCCCTGGTCCTGAGTCCCAGTCACTTCTGGTCCATTACAGCTTTGCTGTCTCTATCCTCTTTGGAATCAGTCACAATCAATCAATCTGGCATGAGAAAAAAACTACCCTCCTTTCCCAACCTCACCGATTTTATATTTTGTTGGAGGCAAAAGCATATTTCCAAGTTACAGGTCAACATCAATTTAGAAGTTATTTCTGCCAGTTGGAAAAGAAAACTTTGAAAAAGACATTTGATTTTTTTTTTTTTTAAATGTTAACCTTGGGAAAAATTTGTAAGCTATAGCCTTTCAAGGAAACAGGATACTTAAAACACACACACACACACACACACACACACACACACAACTAGCCTGGCTTTATGTAGTTCAATCCTGTCAAGCTAATCTAATCTTTTGTGACAGAGCAGCAGACCTGGTAGATCAAGGAGGAACACAATAGTAGGAATTTATTTTTGCCAACTTCAAAACTTTTGATTCCTGAGTTCCACTCAATATGATTATTATTAAACTAGTTGAAAGGTTAGAGAGAGGGATAGGGCCAACGCTAGCTGGGGACAGAAGTGGTGCTCCCTGGTGGGGTGGGGATGGCAGCCCTGAACACTCACATGAACAGGAGCCCAGATGAGAGAAAAGAGAACACATTTCAAGTCAGCATTGATGTCAAGGTGTGTGTGTGTGTGTGTGTGTGGCATAGGTACAGGTGAGCCACCAGCTGGAGAAGTAAACTTATGATTATGTAAGTGATCAACCCAAGTAGGCAGAACTAGAAAAGATTTAGTGTTTCAGAAAACACACACACACACACACCAGCAAAATAGCAAATGCTGAGAATACAATACTAGAATGAAGAAAGACAGCATGTAGGAATCCTGCAATTCCAAACTTGCAGGAATTGTGTCCCTTTCCAAGCTCCACAGCTAAAGATGGGAAGATTTTGGAAAACATTCAAGGGAGAGCCCCAGAAGTAATTAAACTGGACTGGGATATGGGAATCAAAGACTTCTACCAAAAAAATGAATTTAGTTTATTGAACATGGAGATGGACAATCTTATAAGGGCAATAACAAAAATAGTTATAGGTTTATATTCTAACACATGAGAATAAAATCAAATGTAAAGAACTTTCCTGGTTAAGGTTGATAAATGGGTCATTAAATTAATTTGAACCATTTCTCTAGGATGTTAGTTGGGTGGCAGACCTGGACAACCTGAAAATAATTGCTCTCACTCCACATTGTTATGAGGCTACTTCAAAGTACTTATTTAAATCCAAAAGTGAAAATTAAGAGGCAGCCAGGGTCTCCATTGTTAAATGCCTTGGGGTTTGGTTATCATTCATAAAGAGAAATTCAAACATGCAATGAAGTTCTTCCTTAAAACCAGCACTGGAAAAGTTGCAGTGACCAGGACCTTTCCTGATATGGATCCAGTGAGGTTTGATTTGTGGTGCAGCCAGACAAACACAGGTAACGGGAGTCTTTCTGTTTTCCCACTTTAATTTTTTTTTGGTGCTGAGGATCAAACCCAGGACCTCATGCATGCTAAGCAAACACTCTACCACTAAGCCACATCCCCAGCCCCATTTTCCCACTTTAATACAAGTAGCCTTTGATGAAGTTAT
Organism: Sciurus carolinensis; assembly: GCF_902686445.1. Lineage (NCBI taxonomy): Eukaryota > Metazoa > Chordata > Mammalia > Rodentia > Sciuridae > Sciurus > Sciurus carolinensis. Next base: position 62,230,769 of record NC_062213.1, read on the forward strand.
CTTATATAAGTAGATGGTAACAGTATAAATTTGGGTGTATGGTACCCTGAGTTTTTATGTCTGTTCCCAAATGCTATCCCATTCAAACATTTTACTTTAACCAATTGCAACATACAGCATGAAAGAAAAGAATATAATGATTTTCCTTACAACAATGTTGGTAATAATCACAGTCGGTGGTGTGTAATTTAATTCTTTAAGTTTAATCAGTCCTTTATAAAACTTCCCAATTAGTAAAAGTTGGCTTTTTTAATAGCCTTAAACATTGGTCACTATTCAAACAAGACATTAAAAAAAAAAAAAAGCAATCACATAATAGTTCATAGTAATTTACAAGTGGATGGTACACATTTAGATACAGAGGTAGAAGTTCACTTTTACAATGTTTCACTAATACACATATACCAAATTCAAGGCACAAAATAGTTTGCTTTACAAAAAAATACTGTAAAAATGTCATTTGCTGTTCTACAATGTGAATACACCTTCCAAAGGAATCTTTACACCCTTCCGTACATACTCCATAGAATAAGATTTTCCCCATCACTAATCATAGTTGGCACAAAAAATGGGGACTTTTTAATGTAGAAATTCCCATTTTTAGAAATGGGTTCTTTGCAGAGCTGCTGTGTACTCTAGATAAGAGTACTGCCCCAAACACAAAACGCAGCAACTCCTGAGGAAAGGGCACTTTCTATATGCAGCAAAATTCATAGGTAGAAAATGCATGTCTTTTTGGATAACTAGGTCTCTAGATATATAATGAAGTATTTCAGAGGTCAAATAAAAAAAAAAATCACCTAACACTTTAGTCAATGTGAGTTTAAGAATGAGACCTGATCATCTTTACTGTAATGCTCAGACATCACTGACTTCAAATGGATGGAGATTTCAAAATTCCTTTTTAAAAAGAGCTGAACATACAGATACCATGAAAAAGCCACACAGGCTTTACACTACTGGACCTTAGAAAAGATGAGAAAATATAGCCCTACAGTCCTTGAAGTTGCAAGGATGTCAGTTGGCTAGAGTTTACTGAAAAGAATGAATAAACTCTATGGAATTCAGAAAAATCACACATGTGAAACACACTGTAGTTATCATTTCTAGACTTTCTGTTCATTAAAAAAATAAGGAAAGCCCAAAGATGTCACACAGTGCTTGTCTAAAGATCAGACTGGTTTTAGGGTCCTGTCTAAAAGGATCCTGTTAGCAACAAGCTTAGCTCACTTTGACTGATCACATTTCCCAAGCACTCTAGTCAGTTAATTTACACTTTATTTTTTTAAAAAGTTGATTTTTTAAAAAAGTCAACATGGGGTTAGAATCCACAGAATGTCAGTAACGCTGATGTGTACTGGACTGAAACATCTTGATCGTCTTCTGATAGAAATGATATTTCATACAAAAAGATTCTTAGATTCCATTTTTCGCTTCATTATTGTTTGTAGCTTGTTTTCTTTGAGCAATAAAAGGGTACATACACTTGTCCGCTCCTAGGAACCGATACATGCACACGACTGCTTCGAAAGGAAGGATGCTGCAACAGAAAGTCACAGTTACAAACCTGAAGTCTCAAGTTAACCAGGGCCTGGGGCAGGCAGGGGAAGGCTGGGTCAGTGAGGGAGCCCTTCACAGTTACCTCTTCATGAAGGTCACGATGTACATGAGGCGAGGGGTGCAGATCATGGGCTGGTCGGTGAGGATGGCCTTCATGGCCTGCTTCACACAGTAATCAGGCTTCAGAGGGGGCAAAAAGGGCTCAATTTCTTTCCTATGTAAGTTTTATGTTAAAAAATGAAATTCAGAATTAACACAATAGTGAAGACTGAAAATACATATTAAAACATTGTGACAGTATCTGAGTGACCAGATTTGGGGTACTTTTTGCTTTCTTTATGGTGCTTTTCTGTTTTATTTATTTATTTTTTTTTCAAAAATTTCCTACTATAAACATATTTGATTACATATGGAAGAAAACAAGTTAGAGGGGAAAAAAAAGCAAAAATGGTCTGCTTTTCTATAAAGTGAGTGATGTTTTTAAGATGCTGTAAGATGTATTTCATACTATTTTCCAGTATTTTTCTTTTAGTAGTAGTAGTAGCTGTTTGGTATAGTGAATACTAAACCCCAACAAGAGGCAAAGCATTTAGGATTAGGTATAGCTAAAATGTGGGCATGTAAACACTGGCACAGTCTTTCTGAGAGAAATAACAGGTCTACATTTTTCAGGATGCCTGAATAGGAAAAGCTAAGGTATAGTCTCTAGGGACCTCTGAAATGAAGGGCACACAGATATCCTCCCTACAGTTTAATTCATTATGCTACATGTTGAAATAGCATAGTAACACGATTTATTCCTTTTACTATTTATCCTCTCACCACAACTTTGGACGCCTGCACATGCGACTGTGCTAAATAGGAAATGGAGCTCCTCAAGACCCCCAGCAACTGGTTCTAGATACATAAGGGGAAAAAAGGAAGACCAGACCAACAACCATTGACACACACACACATATGCATGGAAAGGACAAGGCAGAGCTAGAGTTCACGTCTTTTTCCTTTTTTTTTTTTCTATTTTTGGTGCTAGGACTAGAACCCAGGGCCTCATGCATGCTGAGCACATGCTCTACCACTGAGCTGCATCCCCAGCCCCTAGATTTCATTTCTCAGTCCAGACTTGGAGTCAGCCTGAGATTGGAATGACTCAAATCGCCCTCCACAGAATTTACTGCTTGTCCGGTTCAGTATGTGTTAAGAATGGCTTCCGACCAACAGGGAGATTCACTTAAGTGAAGATCTCAAAGTGAGCGTGTCTTCACAAGTATCTTCTTAATGATTCGTGGTTGTGTTTACTCTGCTAAACGCAACTCAGATGGAACTTGACATTTATATTCCCATGTGCTTCCTTCTAAGTGTGTGGGTCTTTCATTTCATCTTTAGTAAATCTAAACGGTTCTTCTCATTCTGTCAGAATGAATCTAGCAACATACACTTGCTGCAAGAGAAATTTCTGAATCTGGAGTGTAATATGCAAAGTCGTTTTTAGAAGAAAGGCATGTTACTCCTCTGTGACAGTGACAGTGTTTCATATCCAAACCAAAGTCACATTAAGGACTTTTCTTCTGGTACTCTTATCTACCAACACTAAGAGTAGAGAAAAATAACTCTGGCGGATGCAGCTTCTAAGAAAGATCCTGAGTATTTACACTTTCTCCCTGAAGAGATGGAAAGCCACTTACTATAGGATGCTTCTTGAATTAACTTCTGAAAGTTACTATTAGTGTGGCACAGGTCTCTCACTTGCCAAAGTTACACAATTTAATAAACCTTTTGAACCCTGACCAATGAAAACTACAGGATGTCAAAAGACCATTAAAGCCAAAGGCTGTTTGAAAATGCAATTCCACACATTCTCCCAGGGTTATTCTTTTTATCAGTAATATGTTCCCACTGACCTGATTCGGCAGCCTCTGAACATGCCAGTGTCTACCAGGTAGGGGCAAACTAAGGTTGTTTTAATTCCATCCTTTTCAGCAGCCTTTAGTTCATGGCTCAGGGATTCATGAAAACCCACAACTCCAAATTTACTGGCACAGTAATCCTGAGTTAGAGAAGAGAGAGAACAGAAATGGTAAGAACATGCCCAAATCACGACAACCTGAAGCTTCCCTGGTCCTATCTTCTCTGGCTAAATGTTTGCTAAAAAAAGTTACAGGTAACCAAGCAAAGAAAAGGAAACCATTTTAAAAGACAGATATCTGATGTGGTTCAGTGCAGAAATAATATTTTCAAAGCAACAGCAGAAACAGATGAATGCTTTTTGCCACATCTACTAAGTATCAAATTACTTTGAGGAAGTTACCGCCAAAGATTCTATGAAGGCTCACAGGCTAAAGTTAAAAATGCAGAGAGGTTCACTTTGAAGTGTCTGGAAAATTTACAAATGGTCTCTTGTTCAGTGAAGGAGACTGAAAAACCTGTTTGTTTAAATTAATGCAAGAAGAACAAAGGCAAGTCTAGCTCAGGTTATAAGTTGTTATGATCTTTCTCTTTAGAGTGAAATTAAAATGAAAATGATAACTAAAACTTATAAACTTAAAACTAAGGGCACACAGTTCTTGTCCCTGACCCAAATTTAAGTTACAAATGGAAATATAAATCCCTTGAATGCAGAAGCCATCTATTCTGTGTCCCTTTGCATATATGCATGGAATTATCTTTTCAATATTATAGGTACTCATTGGACAAACAGCACAGAACAACAGATGTACACATGCTTTATAATCTGAACATGATGAGGAACAGGGTTTGATGAAGTTCAGTATTACAAACTTAAAATGCAGAGCACCTGACGCTGGTCCTAACTACCTCATCTGATGAGCCAACACAAGGTAGCTCACTTTTGGCAAGATGATCAAAACAGACTGTGAACCTTTGGCCTCATTTATCTGTTTCCCACAGCACTACCCTAGCTCTCTGTGGTTCCATTCCTGACCCCGTGCCTCCCGCCATCATCAAGGCTGCTAATGGAAATGGGGTACACTTAGGACTGGCCCATCTACTTCTCTTGGCTGCTACTTTGTCAAACCAGTGTAAGTGATTTTATGGCAGAAGAGGTATAATTCCATTTCAACAGCTGGCCCTGGCTTATTTGGAAACATCCTACACCCAGCATGTCAACTGCATGCTTTCACAGATGTACAAGCAGCAGGTACTCTGGTGATGTGTTCATCATGGGGTAAACTCATTCAGTGAAGGAAATGCTTTATATTCGACAAACCTCAACTCCAGCAGTACTGAACAATCCCAAGGAACTTGCAACTGTCACAATATGACCATGATTAATCTCCAGCATTGTAGGAAGAAAGGCCTTAGTGGTCTGAAAGAAAAGATAAGATTCAAGTTTTAGAACTGATGTGCTGAATTTCCTCGAAAACCCAATCCAGTGTTACAGAACAAACTTTGACCCACACAATATTATATTCCCAATTCATTTAAACGTATTTTACATTTTCCAAAAAGAGAAGATCCTTTATGTGTCTGGTTAACCTAGTACCATATCATTGGCATGGCAGGTCTATTATAGGCCATGATGAACCAGACTGTAACTTGAGGACTCTTGGGGACAATGTCCAGAGATGAGAAGAAAGTCATCAGTAGAAGAGTCTTTATCACCTTTAAATGACAGTTATCTGTTAACCTGAAACGACTCCCAGGTCAGGTCAGATCTTTTTATGCTGGTGACACTCCAGTGCAGCCATCTGCTCTGAGGATCTCCAGCCTACCTATGAACAGGTGCCTTGTATAAATGTTTACCCTCTGCTACATCTAATTAGTGACAGACCTGGAAACAGACAGCTGCTCCACTAGAAAGGTTTACTATTGACGTGTACGCTGGCAGAAGGCAAAGTATTTTAGAATGTAGAAAATGGTATGGAAAGTACAGAACCATTTTAATGAAAAATATACCATGATGCTAATGCTGTACTGACAAGAACATGTAGAATTGTGAAGGACCATACTCCACTGTGGGGGTCCCAGAGGTGACTCCACAGAGGCAGGAGACTGGCCACCTAGGGTGGCAGACTATGTGGCAGATCCACTGACATGGTGAAAAAAAGAGGTGGCACTGATTTCTTACTAAACTCTTTCTCCTCTGGTCTCTCGCCTTCAAAATGCAGAACTGCATTAAAAAAAAAAAAATCCTTCAAATTACTTAAGATGATCTATTAACTATTCTACCAGGCTCCCAACAGTTTTATAACCTGCTTCTTAAAGGAAAGCAGGAAAAGAGCAATCTGTCCTCTGTTGAGTTATTGTCTACTGCCAACACAGTTTCCCATGATTTATGAAGTTAAAAAACAAAGCACTACACAGAAGACTTAAAAAAAAAAAAAAAAAAAAAAAGAGTTCCCTTCTCAGAGATTTCCTGGCTAAGGGCTCACTAAATTTTTGGATGAATTATTCTTCTCTGATAATCTATATTCAAAGCCCCTTTCTATATAAGCCAAAGTGTGATATTGATCATGGAGCTATAGTCTTTTATGCTTTTCAGGACTGAACCCAGGCCCTTGTGCAGGTTGAGCTTGTGCTCTGACAAGGAGCTACACTCCCGGCCCACACACCTGCCTGTGTTACCTAATACTATTCTAGACCAGCTTGACTGTCCATCTCTTTCTAAGACACATAGTTGGTACCACTCATCCTGACATATAATTGCAAGTTTTTATCATGTTTTGATTAATTGTTTTATACTTATTTGTCTCAGACTAAGCTGGAAGACCCAGGTCAGTCTTCCAGATTTTAAGGCAGAATCGTGACGCTGGGATTGTGCTCACCTTTCATTACCGCATAGGCCCAGCACACTGCTGATATAAAAGACATGTTCCAGCTGGATTTCTTTGTAGTCGTAAATGGCAATCATTAGGGCAACTATCACAGTAATTGTTACTTTGGTCTGCCTGATACCCCAAAAAGCCAACAACTGGTACTTTAGGTCATTATAGGTTCAACTTCAGGCTCTATAACTTATATACGGCCATTGTATCCCAGAACTGAAATCAAGTCACATCACAAAGGAGCTTCTATATTCCAAGCTAAACTTGAAAACATATCCGTAAGTAATCAAGTCTATAAACTGCCTTTTAAGTAAACCTGATTAAAATGAATTATTCCCAGACTAACTAAAAAGTATAAAAGTTATCTTTGATGTTAACCAGGCATCACCTCTAAGGACAGAAACTTCTAAACTTATGATGGTGTTATGTTGTGATAAACTGACCATAGGTTGAAAATATCCTGCACTCAACACACCAAAACTACCAACGTTCAGGGCTGAACCTAGCCTACCTCCAACCTATTCAGAGCACTCACATTAGCCTACAGTTGGGCATCAAGAGAGGATCATGCCACCTATTTCTAGGCTGGTAATAAAGTCACACAGTCATCTATATTAAAAGTTTGCTTAGTGTTAGAAGAGAGTCCTTTCTATCTTTTTGTTTTAAAAGTTCTTAATATAGGTAAGTATAGGGACTTAATATTAAATCCTAAGAAATTACATACAATCTAAAATACAAGTAAGAATTTGCTACCTGGCTACCTGACAAATCTGAACCACTGAGCTGCTTGCGTATGTGGCCAGTGTCCACCCTAACTCCAGCTGGCAGTGGGCTGACTAGTAACTCACAGACACCAGAGTGGGCTGGTTCTAATGAGTTCCCCATATTCATGTGCTGAGGTCCTGCCTGTAGGTGTTAAATGACTAACCCAGATCCTTAGCAGCACATAAAGGCAGGTGATACAAGATTAACAAGTTCCTAACTGTGTTTTAAGTTTAATTTGTTGCAAGGTTCTGAAACTGATTAAAGTTCTGAAATGAGTCTGGTGGTGTTCACTTCTCTATTCAACAAGTCATTCTTGAACATGTTCATGTGCAGGTGCTGGGCATGATCTGGTCTTATAGTGATGGGTAAAACAGGAGTTAGCCTCATTCCTGTCTCTAAGCACAATTTAAACTCACCGGGATTTAACTGGGTTAAACTGATATATCAAATGTAAACCAGTTATAGATTCTCTCTCACATAAGCAGAAGGGCTATACATTCACATTCCAAAGAACATGATTTGGGTCTGATTCTACTCCTGTGCCCTGCCCCAAAGCTGTTTGGAGGGGAGTTAAGTTACTGGTTTTATATTGGGGGGGGGGGAGGGAAAACTAGAAAGAAAATAATCCAAGTATCGTTATATGATTAAAGTCTTTTGTAGTTGTGAGTTCTAAATATATTATTCAGAGAAATATGTTTCAACTTTAAGTAGCTAGTGGAGTGTGACACAGGTTGGTTGCTTTGTTTTAATTCAAAGTTTTTGTTTTGAGAGGAAGGATTTAAAATTTTTTTATAGTAGTAGTGGGTCAAGATTCAGTTTAAAATGTGACTTCTTTGCCTAATCAGGGACAAATTTGATCTTTATAAATGACATCCAATGTGTCTCTGTATATTCTACCTTCGAAGACAAAGACAATATTCTTTATGTAGAAAACCTCACCAATGATAGGTAATTCCACAATCACTACAACTTCTAATGCTGTCAACATGTGAGCTGTTGAGGAAACCCTGCAGTAACGCCAGCAGCCTTGGAATCCAGACTGCTTATTTTCCAAAACTGGTGCCACTCACTCACTCTGTGCTGAACAAAGGCAAGCTGGGCAAGAGCATTCACATCAGGACCACTCAGGTTTCTCTTAAGCCCATGCTCAGGATCCTGCTGGAACCTAGGACATGTGACTAAGGCTGTTAATCATTTCTTGATGCCTGAATGGACATGAGCAATTGCTCCTTGTACATTATTTCCACACACAAACTCTTGCCTGGGTTCTGGGGTGCATTATTAAATAAACCTTGATCAACACTAATTCTGTTCCTTACTTTTTAAGAAAAAAAAAAATGCCATAAATGGGTGACTAGAAAGCACTACATTTCAGGAATTTTCCAAAGTAACCCAACTAGTTTTCCTTTCTAATTACTCCTGCCCTCCACAGTCTGGTAGATGACATCTGAGATAGCACAGCATATTCCGTCCTTGACACAGCTTGACAGAACAAAGAAATCTGGCACTTTGCAATGAATTATTAATGTGCACAAATATTGTAGCATGTACGAGGTGGGGACCAGCAAAAGGTGAAGTTCTAGTTGCCATGACACCAGTCAGTTCAAGCTAAGGTTCATGATCTTTAACTTTGTCTCAAAGAGTTGTTAGAAGAACATAAAGGGCAAATTTGAAATGTACACCCAAGTGGTTTAAGTAGAATTTCATGGGTATGCTGCCACAGAGGATCCAAAATGGGCGAGTCAGAAAATTCACTGGCCACAGGATTGCTGTATTACATCAACTACAAGGACAGATTACCTAGTTTAGGACTTAACAACTCAAGATGGGATCCCTACAGGAAGGGCATTTAATCAGTCTCTAGAGTTAACTGGCACCCATGGTGGTTGGCAAGGTTTGCTAGATGCTAAACCAAAGCCAGAGAATTGCATTCCATTGCTATGTCCTCTTAGTTGAATGTCTAGAAAACAGAGGAGATCTAGTTCTTCATCAAGAAAATCTGAGTGACTCTTGATCTAAGGTGGTGTCTAATGTCAGTAACCTATATTTGAACCAGGAAGATTTAGAGAATTCAGAGTTGGAAGGGATCTAGGGTCTTTCTTATTTGCTAAAAAAGAAAAACTGTAATAATTGACTCTGGCTGTAAAGGGTGAATATAGAATTTTGATTATTTGTGATTAATTTTATCACAAGGTTCACAATCTACTGCCAGCAGACAGGTTGCTTACGTGATTGAACAAAAGAAGGATGTTTAAACGGGCACTGACACACGCTTAGCAAGTCTAATATCTCCATAACTCCTCGGGTTCCTCTTCAAAGCAGTGGGTCCTCTGAAAGATACCTGTAGAGGTCACGTTTACAATATGGGCAAGAACTTCTCAAACAGAAGTGTAAGTGATTGCACAGAGACATGGCATGTCATAGCTTGAGAAATCTTTGAAAGTTGGGTTTACGCCAAATTAACTTCCAACAGTTCCGACCTCCAGATCACTCCTGGTGCTCTTAATGACAGACTGTGCAGTGCGGAGCCTGCAGCTGCAGTGTCAGGACAAATTAGCTGAAAGTTAAGCAAAAGAGAATGTGAAGAAACATGGTGTCTGGCAAAGTCTGACTTGAAATTTTGAGATGGTGTCAGTAAAACACCCATAATGCATTCTCTGTATCTGTAAACAGCCCCAGGTTCGCAGACACTAAGGGAAAAGCACAGTTAAGTTTTCACAGTAGGAAAAGACCTTATACTATATTTTTATGCATTTGCATAACTATCCTGTGATCAATTTTTAAAAAGCCATCTTTTAAAAGAACAGTTTTGAAGTGTTTAACTCTTATTTGAATGTCCAAGAAACAGACTAAACATTCATTTCCAAAGAGAACTATAAATTATATTACACTGGGAAATGGCATATAAAGAGGATGGCATGCTGATGTAGGTTTAAAAGTTTCCAGATCTCCAAAATGACAGCATTATGTACAATCTGAAAATGAAAATACAATATAGTCCACTGAGCAAAAATATCTAACTGGACGTGCTTATGCTACCCCTCCCAGGAAGAACGTTCTTCCTGTTCTCCTGCCTGTGTTGCCACCAGAATAACTTATCTTTATCAGAATCATAATGGAATATTCTCCTGAATATTTACAAGGCTAAAATGACATCTGGTGGTACTCTTCTCTGAGAACTCAGTCACTGTTCCTGGAATACTATGATTTTACCATACAAACTTTTGAAGGTATTGGAAATAGACTGAACTGTGTTAAGAAGGTTAACTGTTCATTAATGTGTTCAATGTATCACCAGTTACCCTGTGAGAGGAATATGAGCCTAAATACTCTTAATTTTGGGAATTTCCAATAATAAATATAATGCTTAATAAATAAAATGGTCAAAATTTAGAAGTTTCTCTGACCACAATGTTATTTCAAAAAGGCAATCTTCACTATAGAATTATCTTTAATTGGGAGATAAAGCCTACCTTTGTTTGCAAGCAATATACTGACTTTAACTACTTTAGTTGTAGTTGACAGGAGACATTCTGACATTTGTACTGCTGCACAATGGCCTTTGTTCCTTTTCCTATTTAGGTATGTTTGCAGACACAGAAAAATCTCCTGATGAATTGTGCAAAATAGCCCCAAGATGATGAAGTCTGGAACAATTATTTCTGACTTAACGTGTTCATCTTAATTTTATCAGATTAAGACAAAACATTCTCTTTCTAGATAGAGAGGAGAGACTAAGGAATATGTCATCAGTCAAATTTGTACCAATGTTACATTTACCATCCTTAAAAAACATTATTGTGGGGCTACAGGGATTCATTTAACATTCGAACAGCATCAGCAGTTAATACTTAACACACATGCACAAGAATACTCCTACAGTTGCCCTGCAACCAAGAAGCTAATAAAAGAGCTAGGCTTTTCAAATGAACACCTAGATGATGACACCATTAGTTATTCAGCAAAAATAAATGCTTCATTAACTTGTCTTCCCACTGGTAAAGGATGGGGTGAATCTACCCCAAGGTTGCAAGTCAGAGCCCAACATTCCCTTATATTTTAGGGCTTGCTATGCAGAAATACCAGGAATGAGGTGACTTAAAACTCAATCTGTCTAGAAAGCACACTGGTCTTTGGAATCCAGAAACCCACATGGTTCTGACTGCAGAAGCCTTAACCTTCTTTGTTACCTGACCTCTCTGAATCTTGGTTTAACTCATCTCCCATACCAAAAGAGGAGATCTCCAAGGATCTGTAGCTAAAAAGTGTTAGCTTTATATTCAAGACTGCTTCAGTTGCTACTGTGCACTCAAAATACAAGCCTTAATACTGAGGTATAACTTGCCTAAGACTCTCATAAATGACTCAATAAGGTATCAGCTCCATTAGTGTGGTTGCCAGCACCTGGTGATTAGTAAAAATATCTACTCGTTAAACATTTATATGTTGTCATGGCTGTGCCTTTTAACATAATATAACTTGAATTCATGCCTCTTATTTAATATTACAAATAATCTGTGCAAAATAATCATTTTTGTTTTATTTGAATACATGGCAGTTCAATGTGTGAACAAAACTGTGAACAGTGAACACTGTTTCTGAAATGTTGTTTCCCTTGATCTTCCCCTAAGCGGGTCCAAGATGATCAAAGGAGAGTTCAGTGATCTCCCTCAGGCCCAGGCCCCTCCCCCTCTTCAATAATTCTTTATGGAATAATGAAAATAACTCACAAAATTGCAGCCAAATCACCTGCCAAACAAGGGCTGTCTTTAATCCCTCTGCTTTGCCACAAATGCACATCACTTCTCAGAAATGGTAATAAAGACAGATCTTCCAAAGGGCAGAGCTTCAGTTCTGCTCTAGTGACCAGTAACCACTTTCGTGAGGCATGAGCACGTGCACGCCAGCTTAGCCACTGCTGGGCCATCTGAAGTGGCAGGGCACCTTTGCCCCTTCCAAGAGCACAGCCCAGCAATGTCCCCCGTGATCGTCAGCCCTTGTAATTCATGAGTGCAAATAGTTCAAATTCTTTCCTGCTTTCTAGTGTGCTTACCGTGGAATCTTAAAAAAAAAAAAAAAAAAAACCAAAAAAAAACTATTTAAAAGTAGAGTAAACATAATCAAGAGGTTACTCCTGATAATTCATTCTTAAACATGCATTATATATAATACCTTAGAAGTCACTCAACCCTTATATATAAGGGTTTATGGTACCCATATTGAGCTAAGCATTACTAAATTCAATCAATCTTTGAGAACCCCTCAGAGAACTTTAATGATTGCAGAATCCATCTTTCCTATAAATAAGTGGTTATCAAACTTTGCTAGACATTGGAATTGCCTAGGGAGTTTTACTCCTGGTGTCTAGGCCATATCCCAGACCAGTTATACCAGAAACTCCATGGGAGAGAATCAGGCATTAAGAGGAAACATTCCCCTGGTGACTCAAGTAAGGAGCAAGTTTGAGACCCAGTGCTCTAGAACAGTTTCCCAGTCTCAGCACCATTACATTTATTGCTAGGTTATTTTATGCCACAGGGGGCTTTCCTGGGCATCCCAGGATATTTCAGCAGCATCCTCTCTTCTCTCCACTAGATGCCAGTAGCAGCTCCACCAGTCTGACAAGAGAAATGTATTGCCAATGTCCCCTGAAGGCACAACTGCCCCCTTAAGGACCACTATCTAGTAGGGAGTGGGCATTAGCAAAGCAAGTTCCATAGACCAGTGATGATTTTCCCCTAATCTCTAATTCTTACATTGTAATGACATTTTTCTAGGTTTGAAATACATTCCAAGTTGGGGGGAAAAATCACAACTTAAACTGGGCTCCATATAGCCTGGGGATATGGCTTAGTGGCAGAATGCTTGCACAGCATGTCTGAGGCCCTGAGATCTCCAACACTGAAGAAAACAAATGGACTCAAAATCCTATCGCTTTCAGTTTGTATACCTTTTATCCACTACTCCCTTTAAGTGTAGCCAGACTACGCGGAACCATTCCTTCAGTCATCCAACAATTCTGAATGTCCATGATGTGCCAGGTACTGGGCTGGAAGTGACACACAGTAACACCGGCAGTGTCCCTGACCTCCCACAAATTAATTCCATAAGTTACTTTGGTCCTGAGCAGGGAGAACACAACCCTTCACTGCATGGTTCCTACCTTCTGCCATGCTGCTCATGGCTGTGGCCACAGGAGCTAGGGAGAGTAGTGAGCTAAAGAGCACCTGGACCTGAATCCAAATTTAAAAAACAAACATAGATCAGGGGTGGGGCCCAGAGTGCAGGGTCTGACTTTTTCCTCATGTACAGAATTTTTTTTTTTTTTTTGTAGTGCTCTATGTCCCCAACCCTTTTTATTTTGAGACAGGGTCTTGCTAAGTTGCTGAGGCTGGCCCAGAATTTGCAATCTTCCTGCCAAAGCTTCCCAAATCACTGGGATTACAGGTGTGTGCAAACATGCCTGACTCATATATAAGATTCCTAAAGGGCTTCAGGAAAAAGAGGGGGAGGTACTGAGAAAGTAGAAAGGAAAAGAAGTGTGGAAGAGCTCTTTCTCCTCAAACATTGATGTGCATAAGAATTGCCTGGAAGGTGACCAAATGCAGATTCTAATTCAGAAGGTTTGAAAGTGGGCCAGAGTCTGCCTTTCTAACAGGACCCCAAGTGGTACTGCTGCTGCTGCTGTTGCTCTGGACCACAGGCCAAGACAGGGTTCTAGAGTGAGCCTGGGGAATCTGTCTACTCCAAACCTCAAGTGACTTCAGATCAATTTCTCCCCCACATTCAGCAAAACGGGCAGACCAATCCTCCACAGTCTGTTCTTACTGCCCCTTGACCTTCACTGTGGTCATTCATTATTAAGTAAAGAGCCCTCAGCACTTTGTATGAACAACTGTGAGAATTTGTGGACTGTCTGTATATTTGTCTTGGACACACTTTTAGCAATAGCAAGTTCTCAAAGAGACCTCAGGACTTCAAAATTCTCTCTCTCTCATCCATAGCTATGAAGACAATGTAGACCCCATCTGCCTCAGCATCTCCCTCTTTCACCTTTCCCTGGACAAGTGAACCACAGAAACTTTCATACTTGGGCAAGTCTGTGAGAAAATCCCACCCAGGAAAAGATTACCCCTTTATAAATCAGATGTTTGGATCAAGCTTGGACCTGTTATCAGTTAGCCCACACTGCACAATTTTGAAAATCCATGGTTAACATTTCAAAGGGGAAGCTTATGGAACTTTTCTGAAATTCTTATCCCATAAGATTATTATATAACAGAATAAAGGGTTAACATTTTTTGGGAGATAAGGTAACAGAATAAGCTAAACTGAAACCACACTGTTATTAAAATTTGGGTCCCAAATACTTATGGAACTTTACATAGCCAGTAATTGTAGAAGATTCCTTTCCATTAACTACCTTCTCAGGTCCAATTTACTAATGCTGACACACACACTAGGAAGAAAGGGAAGGAAACTGAGTGACGAAGGATGTACTATATAGGCCATCTCGAATACAGTCATGGAAAATTACAGAAAAGGCTCAGAAAAACCTCTGAGTTGGTCTTCAGTAATAAAATCTAGTGTGACATTGCTTCTTCAGGCTAGAATTTTACATGCTTGTCTAATTTATAGCACAAACTTTCTGGGGATATTAACCTGGAGTTAATCGGTTATTGCTAAACTAACCATGCTAATAAAAAAAAAATCAACATTTGAAGATTAATTCTTACATTATACCACAAAAACCATAAGTGACTCATAGGAAATTTTACTATACCAGGAGCTTTGAACAAGTAGCCCAGGTAAGTACTTGTACACCTTCTAACCTGGAGCCCCACACTGAGGGTCTGGGCCCTAGCTCCTTCCTTCCCTGGTGGTGACCTCAAGAGAAGTTTCAGGATCTCTTATCCATAAAATTGGGATAATGGTCATACTTAATTCAGAGTTGCCTGTGAAGCTCAAATGAAAGAAAAGTGCTTTGTAAATTTAAGTGTTACATAAAAAGTACAGTAAATGTACACAAGGCTCATTAAGCATATATTTATAGGCTATTTTAATTCTAAGTGCTATCTATTTTTGGATAGCTTGTTTCTTTCTTCAAGTCCCTGCAGTTCCTGGTTCTTACTATGTATAGCTTCCAGTCCTTCCTTCCCTCCACACACAGCCTGAACATACTTCCGGTTAAAACCCAGTGTCTGACCTCAAAAAGAAGACACAAGAGCATGTAGCTAAGCAGTTGCTTCAGTCACCTCATCCCTTTCTTCCAGAAACCTGGATGATGCTGGGAAACAACACTTTCCAATCATACCTCCTTCCTAACTCTTTTCCACTACCAGCAGAAAACAACTGTTTAAGTTATGAACCAAAATGCTTGAAGAAGTGTCCAGTAAATGTAAAAACACTACAAGTAAAAATTATTTAAAAATAATTACACTTTATATTTCTTTCCCCAGAGATTGCAGAACTGTCTCAATTTAATTAAAAAAAAAAAAAAAAATCCTTGAGAAATCAGTAGGGGGCAGTATGCTAATCACAATTTGCAGGTGGGAAAATTCAGGCTTTGAATTTTAAGTTGCACTTGTCCTCAAAATACCCATGTGTTTACATAAGTTACACCACAAATATTTTCCCAGTTACACTGATTTGGGAAGTGTTATTTTGAGCCCCATTGCTTAGAATATCACTAAGAAGCTGAATCTTGTTAATATTCAAAAATCCCAGTATGAAGGTATTTAAAGGAGAGGCAAGAAATTCACATTTTAAGCAAGCAGCAAATAAGAGAAACCCTTGTGAGTTCCCCAAACCAAAAAACAATGTTTAACACCCCTGTTGCCTTTCACATAACTTTGTGTGATCTTTGAAAGTTTCACAGACCAAGTAATGTTTTGTTTCCAAAAGTGAATTCACTGTAAGTGGCTTGTCATTGTAAGGGGCTAATTTGACAGCACTCAAGGTTTCCACAGTAATTGCCCTTACCTGTTAAATATTCTAGCAGCATTTGCTGCACTGTTGAAAGTTTTATGATCATTATGAGAGGATATTCATTTTCCCCCCTGTGGTTCACTTAATTTTAGTTTCAGAGCATTTAGGAAAATGGTCTCTGACAGGTGTGAACTTCAGTTTTAAGAGAATTGACAAATAAAGTAAAAAAGAAAAAAGAGTAGGCCACGCTGGGTAAAAAGTGTTGGCATTCCTAAAGATGAAGTGCTGTTCCCTCTAGAGCAGAGGTGTGTAAGCCTGCACAAACCCAGGGATCCAGGTGACTGAAACTGGTTGGCCAGGTATGTCAGGTAAACACAGTTAAATCCTGAGGCTAGGCTCTGCCAACCTATATTCTCAACAATGGTCTCTTAACACAGTGTTAAGACACAATACAGGGATGTTTGTTTTCTAAGGCTACCCTATTAGAGACTATCAGTATGCCCTACCTATTCTATATAATCAAAGAATCAAAAGCATCTGTCTTTTGAGTTATTTTCCAATTATGCTTACATGGGCCTCAGCCAGAAAGGAGCTTCTAGGTCATCTGACAGAAACTAAGAGAAGGTGATAGGTCTTTGAATAGATAACTTACTATACTAACTTCTGAGATAAGAAATCACTAATTAAACCAAAAGAGATTAACACATTTTAATCTGATCCTTGGAGTTATAGGCTCAAAATCTTGGACTTATCTCATTCATTGAAGGCAGGGAACAGCTCCCTATTTCTTAATCTTTGGAAATTTTATTATACTCCAAAGATTAGTTACAAAGGAACTTTTCTCTTAGGAAAATAATGGTTGTGTGTAAGAAGTGAGATACAAAAGCACCCTGCCAATACACCCCCTAGTGGAACTTCAGCATAGCACAATTTGGGGGTCCAAAAGCATTCTAGGTACAGGTTGAGTATCCCTTATCCAAAATGCTTGGAACCCAAAGTGGTTTGGCTTTTGTAATATTTGCATCTACATAATGAGATGCCTTGGGGATGGACTCAAGTCTAACCACAAAAATCATTTATGCTTCATAATACCTTATATAACATGGAAGATAATTTTATACCTACATTTTGACTGACCCCATCATGTGAGCTCAGGCATGGATTTTCTAATTCTGAAATCATGTTGGTACTCAAAAGACTTTCAAGTTTTGGAGTATTTAAGATTTCAGAAGGGCGCGGTGGTGCATGGTCGTAATCCCAGAGACTTGGGAGGCTGAGGCAGGAGGATTGCAAGTTCAAAGCTAGCCTTGGCAACTTAGCAAGGCCTTAAGCAACTTAGTGAGACCCTGTCTCAAACTGAAAAAGAAGTGTTGAGGATGTGGCTCAGTGGTAAACACCCTGGATTCAATCCCCAATACAAAAAGAAAGAAAAAAGATTGCAGATGTTTAGATTAGATATGCTCAACATACTTAAATGTATTTTCCCAGTTCCAGTGGCTACAACTGTACCATAGTCATGTGCCTTCTACTTATTAAATATAGCAAAACACAAAGCAAATGGGCAAATCATGTCATCTATACACTTATACAGGCAGATATTAAGATTAGACAGAGGCACACTGGTGACTTATCACAAATGAAGGAGGCTTAATTTTAGCTTCAGAAAAACTAAGAAATTTTAGGTGAATCTATGAATATTCCTTAACTTAAAAAATTAATAAAAAAGGAGTTTCCTACCAAAACTTCAATTCTCAAGTGAGGTTATTAAATTGCTTGAAAATAATTTTCTCAGACTGCCACTATTTAGTCACTAGTTACTAAATCAATCTACTGGAACTTGGCAATTATCTTGAAAATCTGAAAAGTGATGAGATTAAAAACACATTTAAGAGAGGAGAATGAATTGAGAGAATGTCAGCAGTTTTTTTTAGCCTATGGTTTGTAGCTCTTGTTTAGGTTCCAGTGACCCAGTCCTGAAATGAATGGCTAAAGACTCTGCTGCTGCACTCTCCATTCAGTCTTTTTGAAAAAGCTACTCCATGTTAGCATTAGCATGGGTTAAAGAATAGTTACACTTTGACATGTCCTATAGATTAATTTCTACCTGGTCAGATAATGGATAAAGCCCTGGATACAGAAATAAGGGACGACCAGGGATGTAGTGCAAGCCTGAATTCCAGCAACTCTAGAGCCTGAGGCAGGAGAATCACAAGTTTGAGGC
This sequence comes from Sciurus carolinensis, assembly GCF_902686445.1. Lineage (NCBI taxonomy): Eukaryota > Metazoa > Chordata > Mammalia > Rodentia > Sciuridae > Sciurus > Sciurus carolinensis. The sequence goes on from NC_062213.1 coordinate 62,249,024, forward strand.
CAGTCTCAGCAACTTAGCAAGACCTTGTCTCAAAATAAAATAAAATAAGGGCTGAGGATATAGCTCAGAGGTACAGAGCTCCTGGGTTCAATCACCAGTGCTAGTAAAAGAAAAGGAGAGAAAAGAAAAAAATAGCAAGGGAAGAAAGAACAAATACGACTTTGCTTCCACAGGAATGGAGACGAATAGCTCCTGTCACTCCCCTCCAAATAAGAAGGGGCTAATCCTTGAATCTAGAATTTGATGATTATTCCATAGGGGCTACTACCTTAATATAAAGTTATTATCAAGTCAACATGAAAATACTTGCTATTTGTGTTTTTCTTTTGCAGGAGCAGTACACTTTTTTTGAACTATTCAACTTCTGTTGTCTCCCGATGAAATGGGACTCAAATGGCAGAGTAGACAACCAGAAGCTCTTGCATGAAGCATGAGCATGTAGGGCTCTCTCAGGCAGAGTAAAGAGCAGCCTGCCTGGAGTTTATAGTACAGCAGGAGGTAGAGTAGGTGCTGAGCTGGGAAGGCAGGTGAAATTCAGTTTTGGAAGGTCCAAGATGCCATGCTAATGGCATGGACTGTGAGTAATGTGGTCACACCGGAATTTCAAGCAAGCAAACAGCAAACTCAGCTCTGCTAAGATAACCCTAGACTGGAGAGCTAAGAATGGGATCAGGGAAAGAAGTTTAGAGGTTCTTTTGAGTCCAGGCGTGAGGTGATAGAGGTACACTGAAGGAGGTGGGAATGGAAATAAGGGGATTAATCAAAGTCCATGGTGGTGCTGGTGACCCATAGAGAGGATTGAAGATTATGCTGTTTTCAAGCCTTGTGATTGTCCAACTGGGGGATGCAAGAAGGGGCAAAGAGGAGTTAGTTCAATATTGTGACATGCTGATTTTAGGCAGTTAGGAAGAGGTGCATAGAGACAATTGGTCTGAGCACACAATACTAAAGAGCCAACATTTCAAAGGTGGGGAGGCCAAGAGCACTGGGAAGTCAGAAAGAGGAACAGAAGAAAGGTGACTTTTCATGGCAACTAAGGCACTCAGGATTCAAGGAGATAGTCAAGAGGATTACATTCTGTGGAAAGATCAAGCTGCATGCTGCATTTGGCAATGAGGGAGCACTGCTATCTGTTCATACAGCTTAGAAATTGTGCATTGGTTACTTTGCAGTATTTTCCAAACAACAATGACAACTAGACAGATGAGAGCACAGATCAAACATGTGGGGAAGTTTCTTAGACGAGGTAGTGTCTGGTTCCCTGCTCACACCAATTTTGTAAAGACACCTTTCATGTCGTGGATTTCGATTTCTAGTAGCAATAGATTAGGGCCTAGAAAAAATTACATCAAACACAGAAACTCAAAATTAATAAACACGTGATCCGAGTTTGTGTATACAGATACACAGTCCCAGCTATCCAGGCAGTTATCATCAAAAGAGGTTTTTTTTCCTGTTTTTGACTATAACCAACAATTAATAAGACAAACTATGCCAATTTATAACTCAGTTCAAGACTTGAAGTCTTTATTTTGAAAGCTCAAACATTTTTATGCATGTGACATTTACTTTTAACAGAAACCAGCTCTAGAGCAGACTTTTAAAAATAGGCCATAAGGGCTGGGGTTGTGGCTCAGTGTGTGTGTGAGGCATGTGTGAAGCACTGGGTTCGATCCTCAGCACCACACAAATAAATAAAATATACAAAAAAAAAAAAAAAAGGCCATAAATTCTAAGTTTTTTAGTAGGTACCTTAATAATATCCCATAGGGAAACAATATTATATAAAATGTTTAGTCTTACAATTCTTAATGTGGTATGAAGGAGGAACTATCAAATATTTTATATGAATATTTTAGAAATGACTTTTTATACATTTTAAACCTAAGAGGGCTTGGGAAAAAAAACAAAAACAAAAACAAAACAAAACTAGATTTTGCTAAACAGAGAATAGAGGAATTCAGCATGTGAGATTAAAAACCAGTAAATCATGTAAGAACTTAAACATTAATGATTAGAGACCATCCATGAGATATTAGGTACAATGGTAGCACTAATGCATTTAAGTGCTACATTACTCAGATCTAGCTGGTGGGCTTTTACTTTTCCTGGATGGATTTTAACTAAATAGACTTTAGACATTTGGATATAGATAAATGCCTAATTCAGTAATTAGTATTTTAAAACTGTGAAACCTTTTAAGTTAAGTGGTCTATTAATTAACTACCAATTATCTTGTCTGACTAACATATCAATAGAAGTAAATTACCTACTAGCTATTTGACAGATTTAGTCCTTTACCATGTAAAATTTCTTCAGAACATAAAAGGCCTAGAGTTAAATGCTTTTGCTTCCCCCTTTTGGTTAATCAGGGATCAATGTGCTGCTCACGTATAAAGGCCAAATGCGGCTCTTTGATTGAAAGGATCTACAGATAAACTTTGGCTTTTTTAGAAATAGCAAACTGAGATTCTCTCTGAAAAAACATCAAGTGAAGCAATGTTAATAATGGGGGGGATATTAACAGTTGCTGTATAGAGATCAACTTTCTATATTTCAAGTTGAATGGAGGTATTTTCAAGTTTTTTTTTTTTTTTTTTTTTAAATCTCAGTGAGATAAAGAGCATATGTGAATGATTTCTATGCTAGTGTTAAAGTGCATTTGTTCTCCATGGCCTTCTCCTGACTGTGTGCTTCATAGATCACACAAACTAAAGCCTATCCCATATCTATCACTTCTTGACTGGTGACCAAGAGAAGGTTCCTGGGAAATCTGGCAGTAGAACAACACTGGAAGGTGAAGTGCCATAGCAGACTGCAAGCCTGTGCAGAACAGTGTAAAAGCTTCCAAAGTGTGCAGAAATAATACATGGCTAAGATGGAAAGAAGGAATTGTGGTAGAGGTTGTCTCCTTGAGGCTTAGTTATTTAAAAAAACATGGTTGCCATATATTCAATTGGAGCTCGATTCAAACTGGATATCAAGTGTGGCTTTCTCAAAGTCCTCAGCTTCAAACCAGCACAGTTAACACTCTACTGTAAAATTGAGCACACTGGTGGGGCGGGAAGAATGGAAAAAATCCCAAGTCCATAGGAAACAAAAGGAGATACAAACAATAGTGAATGTGAGCTAGCCCCCTTTTAAAGTATCAACCTCACAAGGCTTGAGTTAGTTCAACATAATACTTACCTTTTGAAAGTTCACAATAGACCCACATGAGGATTCTCTAAATAGGTTATCTTCTAAATATTTCAGCAGAAGCCTATTGCGTTTTATTAAATATTTATTGAGTGACTTAAGAATAAAGTTCTGTTTTAGGCAGAGGAACACAAACAAATGAATATAACCAACTACCTTCAGAGAGCTTGCCATCTACTTTGGGATAAAGGGTACATTGTAGACAAAGTTATGCCAAAAAGCCGTACTATGCACCAAAGAATGGCTATGACAACGAATGCTGCACAAAAAACTTGGGAAGAAGAGCCTTATATGAGTCGTTTAAGTGCAGTTTCCTCGGAAAGTAAGGGGTTGAACCAGAGGGTGTCTAAGGATCCTTGTAACTCTGACATTCGAGAATTCCAGGAAGGACTAGAGTGGGGCGGGAAGGGTAGGCTGACAACCTGGACTAGACTTTAAAAGGCACGTGGAGTAGATAAAGAGGAAATTCCAGAAGGCGGGACCAGTATGAGGAATGGTTTGGAAGTGGAAGCATCCACAGCTTTTTAGTGAAAGTCCACATGGTCTTCTATTTCACCATTCATAACTTTTACTGAGTCAGGATCAACATACTATTTGTTATTCTACGAAAACGGACATTAACTGCTACTTAAAAGTCTGGCTCAAGATGATCAGTTCAAATCATTGAACGAACTCTTTGCTCAGCTGATGTACTTTTTAATATGTATGGAGCCACAAGACACACTCATTTTTTCTGAAAGGAAAACAGTACAAGTCAGGCCAACACATCTTTGAAAAATCATCACTAATACTTTTGCCTAAGAGGACTACTGGAAGGAAAGTTGAATTCAGGTGGCTCTCCACAGTACTATTTAACCTTCCCATTCCAATCACTGTAAAAATTATAATATACCTTCTTTTAAATTTTAGTTGCTAAATTTCAATTTCTTCTCAAAAGGTTTTAAGTCCTGGCAAGAAGTCAGAAATTCCAACTCTAAAATGAATTTTCTGACTCAATATTCAAAATAAATTCTTAAGTTTAGATGCTTAGGAGAAAAACAGCTGGAGAATTCAGGAGCCTCCCATATTTTAATATGAAGTGACGTCATTACCGCCAAGGCTTCCAAGAACTCCCTAAATTGTGTGGTTAAGCAACATCTTGAGGCACAGTTAGGACGCTAGAAAGGTACCATGTTCCTCCTTGGTATACAGATTCAGTTCCAGAATAATATTTGTGATTCAATTTTCTCCTTATGTTAGAAAATAGCCTAATGGCTGGGTGCAGTGGCCCACAAACCAGTAATCCCAGTGGCTGGGGAGGTGGAGGCAGGAGGATTATAAATTCAAGCCAGCCCCAGCAACTCAGCAAGGCCCTAAGCAACTAAGCAAGACCCTGTCTTAAAACAAAAAGTAAAAAGGGATGGGGATGTGACTCAGTGGTTAAACACCCCTGGGTTCAATCCCTAGTACTAGAAAAAAGAAAAGAAAAAAAAAATGTAACCTAATCTTAAAAGTATAGTAAATTAGCTGGGCATGGGGGCACATGCCTATAATCCCAGCTACTGGGGAGGCTGAGACAGGAGGATCAGAAGATTGAGGCCAGCCTAGGCAACTTGAAACTAATCTCAAAATAAAAATAAAACGTAGCTGGGGATGTAGAGAAAAAGAAAAAAGTACAATATTTCAATTTATGTACGATTCCAAAGCTGAGAGTATGGATTTTCTGAGCTTAAAACATTAGCATTCATTTTATAGGAATGTCTAGAGAAGATAAGATACTCTCCTGTTATAAATATTTAACACAAGATTATAAGAGGTTTCCTTAAAAATCTGGTTATAGTCAGACAAGGTGGTACATGCCTGTAATCCTAGCAGCTCAGGAGGATGAGGCAGGAGAATTACAAGTTCAAGGCCAGCCTCAGCAACTTAGGGAAGCCCTAAGCAACTTAGTGAGACCCTGTCTTCAAATAAAAAACAAAAAAAGGGCTGGGAATGCGGCTCAGCGGTTAAGTGCCCCTAAATTCAATCCCTGGTACCCACCCCACCCTGCAAAAAAATCTGGTTACATTTGAAATTTTTTTAAGTCAACAAAATAATCAGAATAGTCAAGATGGTGAAACTTCAGAGTACTTGGTGTAGGTAAAAGTTTTTATAGTTAGGAAATCTTGCATCATCTCAGTCAAAGGTTATTGGGGAAAAAAAAAACAATTCCCAGTGCCTGTGGTGCACACTAACCTACTGACAGCTGTGTACCTGTTTAAGGCTTGATGCATTGGCTGAAATCAACAGTTTCTATGGCAACTTCACCTTTACCAATTTTCAAATATGGAAACTACATTACACCTGCAGTTTAAGTTTGTCTTTCATTTCAAATAGCAGTTTTTGTTTTATTCAGAATTATAAACACACAAGATTCTTGATGGAGTATACTGCCAAGTTTATTCAGTTGGACTAGCCTTTTCCCACCTAAACCACCCCTTTGATACTTGCTGCCTGAAAAAAAAAAAAAAAAACCACCTTTAATTCGGCTCCCCATATGCACTGCACACAATCAACACACACCTACATGCACATACACACATAAGCACATTTACATTCCTCTAAACTTTATCCCCTTACTCACTGAAACATGGACATGAGTTAGCTCAGGTTATTTATATGTTCATTTCTAGAGGTTATGAAAGGAAATAAAGTTCATGTTTAAAAAAATAAAACATCAAAATAAGCTTCTTCCAGGATCAGAGAAAAGGCTTCCTATTGGATAAGCAACATTTAAATAAGTACTTCTAAAGCCAGATTAAGTTTTTAAGCAGTTGCTAAAAAATTAATGAGGTTTAATGTGACCTATTTAGGAGAAATAGTTCTTTGTTGTGTTCTATTAGAAGACTAATCTGCCTGTGGAAAATAAAATAAAATCCTATCTCCTTATCCCCACCTCCCTTTTTTTTTTTTTAAACAGTACTAGGGATCAAACAAAGTCTAACACATGCTAGTGATCTACCACTGAGCTACACTTCCAGCCCCCTCTACCTCTTCTTTATCGGATTCAACCTGTCTACAAAAAGGGAAATACTATGAGGAAAAAAAGCAAAGTGGATCAACAGTGCACAGAATTACAGGGGAGAGTTTCACATCTGCCTTTATTGAAGATAATTCAGCTGAAAAGTTAGTACTTCAGCTGGTTAGAAATTGACATTGTTGAAGGTCCCACAGCTCAACAGGTCTTTTGATGCCTTCCCCTCTCTGTGGTCCTATCAAGGTGACTTCTGTTCTCATTTGAGAGGTAACTTCCAAGCTGAAAAAGTCCTGTGATGTCCTCCAAAAAGACAATGCTATGGATCCTGGGGATGGCCAGTGTAGGTGAAGTGACGGCCAGGGTGGCCTGATCACTCCCAATGGACTATAAATGCTGATCTCAGAATCTTTGGCACTTTCTAAAATGTGGCTGAGCAGTAATTTGGAAGCCTAAACCCTGACTTTAGGAATTCATAAGAACAACCAATGTTGTATAAACTCAACAGAAAGTAAAATAAACAAACCCAGGGTTTTATACTCTTGTTATTTTTATGGCAATTTTTCAAACTAGTTCACAATGTTAAGTCTTTTACCCTCTCAAGAAATACTGAATTTGGGGGAGGGGAGAAAGTAATGATTTAACAGCAACCAACATACACTGAAATTCACCATGGGGGAATAGCTCATTAGGAGACTTGGTGGTGGAAGTACAGGTGGCTTCAAGGCTGGCATGAGATCACTCTCCTTCTCGAAGAGGGCCCAGGAGTACCAAAAAAAAAAAAAAAAAAAGTTTATATTTACCCAGAAGTGTGCATGGCAATTGACCATCATGGTTCTCTCAATGAGCTCATCAGGACATTCCAGAAGATGATGTCCAGAAACCACACCAGCATTATTGACCAGGACTGAGACTTCACCAACTTCTTTGCGGACCCTTTCTGCGGTCAAGTAGACATTCTCCCTCTTTCCCACATCACAGGTGTAGGTAAAAACCTGCAAGTTACAGTGGGGCAGAATTTCTTCTTCACCATTCCCAGCTGTCCTCAGAAGCCCAGATGAGGGGAAAAAAATGGAACAGAGAAGGAGGTACAGAAAGTGAGTCACATGGCAATCAGTAGGACAAAGATCACACAGAACAAAAGTACTACAGTGAGCTTCAAATTTCTAACACCACAAGGCTTGCCAATGACTGGACTTACAGCTGCCTTCCTCCCCCCAAAGTCTTTGGAAATTGCAGCAATTTACTGGATAACTTTGCTTAGGGGAAAGTCATGTAATTGTGACAAGCCCAAAACAAGTAGACCACATGGGATCAGCTTGCTGGAGCTAAAGACACCTGCAAAGAACAGATTTCAGCCCAGAGAATAACACATACACATTACACATTCCTTTTTTGGGGGGTGGTAGGAGCTGGGGGAAACTGGCTAGAAAAAGCTCTCAGTATTTAGTCTGAGCACCATCAAAATAGAAATTCACTTTAAAGTTCATAAATCAAAACTGTAAATAATAATCTGAATTCAAGATTCTTATCTGAAGCCAAGAAATTAACCTAAAAGTTTCTCATGAAAAACAGGGGGTCACTGGCTTGTTCTCACTGGGGTAGAAGGTAAGTAAATGGGCCACATAAGAACTTGAACAGCTTAAAAAAACAAAATCTCTTCTCTGGAAAATGAACATCCTTATCTTTTGGGTTTTGGAAGTGAACACACACACACACACACACACACAGAAAATCTGTATTTGCTACCCCTTCACAGTAGCATCATTTTTAAACTTAAATCAAGAAAGCAGGTGCTAAGAAGTCTGTAACAAAAGATGGACAGAGGGAAAGAGTGGCACCCAATATGTAAATATTCACATAGTTCAATATTTTTCATGGAAATAAAAACTTCTGTCAAAAAGCAAGAACAATCATCAAATTTCCTGGACCAATATTTATGTTTGGTTATGGTTTCCACTTATGGTTTTTTTTTTTTTTTTCCTTCTAAGTCTCAGATTCAGGCTAGTTAATAAATATACAACAATGCAGATTGGAGTGACCAGAAACATGAAAGAAATTTACATGAAGCTGAAATCCTTCAAGCACTTTCTCAAGAGGCAGGTAATCTTCTCAATCATGCTAGGGTCCGTAAGTAAACTAAAGCACTTACTTATCGCTGGTGAAACAATGTAATTATTTTCTTCTGGCTAAAGTTATAGTGAAACCATCAATATTGCCCTCTTCTAAGGGGTTCAGACTGCAGTAATACATATACACTGATACAGTCCAGTCTAGGAACAACTTCTCAAAGACGCTTCTGTTTCCCATCATGCCGCATGCAAGCAAGAGCAAGACATTTCTTTAGGAATCCATCCTGAGGTAACAAGTTCCCTCTGCTTTCCCTAGGCTCAAAGGGTATGGGAAACACCAGTTTCGTCCTAAAAAGGGACGGACCTTCCGTTAAGGGTTGGGTTTGGCACACTTTCCTCTTTCTAATACTGAGGTAATCATTCTCTTTTATCAGAGGATAAATTCCACTCGCTTTCCAGAAGACCGGTAGGGTATTCTTTTCCTTGACCATGACAGTGGGATTTGGGGACCTTCCAAGGTAGAGTGCAGGGTAGGGAGAGGTTTGACCCAACAATGCTCGGGCGTGAGTCCGAGTTACCTTGCAGCGCGGCGGCATCGGCTGCCTCCAGGTCGCGGTAGATGTGGCGAACCATGCCCGCCGTCTCCTCGTTGCTCTGCGTGTTGATGTCCCAGAGCACCAGCAGCGCCCGGCGCCGGGCGAACTCCAACGCGAAAAGGCGGCCCAGGCCGCTGCCGGCGCCCGTGATGAGGCACACCTGGCCGGCCACGCTCTTCTCCTTGGGCCGCACCAGCCAGCGCGCCGCGGCCAGCACGAACGCCCAGAGCACTTTGAAAGTGACCACGAAGAACTCCACTACGATGTTCATCGCGACGCCCGGGGGCCCGCGCGAGCCCAGAGCCCCTGTCCGCGCCCACCCCGCGCCAGGCAGACCAGAGAAGCCCTTGTCAGAGCGGCCGGGACCAGAAGGCTGCACCCCGCGCCTGTCCCCGAGGTGCCCGCCGGACCACAGTGCGCGGCGCCGCTCTCTGCTTGCGCGGTGCTGGGCTCCGCGCAGTGGCCCCGGGGTAAGCCCGCCGCGGCTGCCGCCCGGCTCGGCGCCTCCTGCCGGCGGCCGCCCGCCTGTCCTGGAGAGTCTTGCCGGCCGGTCCCGCTGCAGCGGCGGTGACAGCCGTGAGTTAGGCGACACGCACTGCACTCATGGCCAAGCTGCTGCCGCCCGAGGGTCCCCGGAGCCGGCGCGGCGGCTCCTTTTCACCCCGGGGAAGGAATGAGCGGTGGAGACCGCACGGGCTGGCCGGCCGCCGCAGGAGTTGTCAACTTGACCCAAGTTGCGAGAGGGTGGGAGAGTGGGGTGCGGGGCAGCGGAGCGCCGGAAAGGGGCGACTCGCTAGGCGCAGGCGAGCGCTGCCCAACGGCTTGCAGCTGCCCCTGCGGTCTCGTGTCCCCCTGCCCTGCACTCCCCGCGGCTGTCACTCGGGCACCAGGCTCCGCAGCGCAGTGCCGCTTGCAAGTTGGAGCGCTCCCGGCCGGCTGTGAGCGGGTTCCACGCTCCGCGCTATATAACCCGCGACGGGGAAGAGCCGGCGGCGGCATCGGCTCGGCCCTCCCTCCGCTCGGCCCTCCCCGCCCCCGGGCGCACCCCGCCCCCGGCCCAGCCCCCAGCCCCCAACCCCCCGCCCGTCGTCCGCCTAGCCGCGCGGGGCAGCCCCTCTCACATGGCCGTGGCCGCAGCCTCCAGCCCTCATTGCACCTCCCTTCGTGGCTCACGCCCACTGCCACAGGTCGTCCCTGCCTCCGCCTGTCAGGCCGCGAGGTCCGCGGAGCCCCGGCCTTCATTCCCTGGCCGTCTTGTCCTCGCTCTTCCCGGTCTCACCACTTTCGTTAGCCAGGGGACTTCGGACGGCCCAGCCTGCGATCAGGCACTGCGGAAGACAGCCCTGTAGACTAGAGGACGAGGAGAAGGACCTCGGCAGCGCGGCATGGGGGGTTGGTGCCAGAGTCTAACTACGGGCGGCAGAGAGTCGGGGAAGCGGCCAAAAGTGACTTCGAATCGTTGCTAGCTGTTTGGGACATGATCCCAAAGGCTCTCATTTTCCTGGCTGGAATCACCATGGCGGTGGTTACCCACACTGCTGGTCAGGCGTCACCCTCCCGTCGGGCTGACCATGGAGTGATGCATGCCGGGGTTTGTAGTTCGTACCCAAGAGGCGTGTTATGTTAAGTTACAACCAGGAACTCGAGCTAATCCTGTCAACGCAACCTAGGGATTAGGACCCCGAGCAGTCAAGGTGTCACCACTCCTAGCTCTTGAATTGATTAAAGCCTAACCAGTGCATTTGCTTTTCCTACACAAATTTTGCCCGAAAGTTGATTGGAAGAGATTAAGTCGGGCATTTCTTAATTTTGCAACTGCGAGGTGGGCTCTCAGTTCTGAGTTCTTTTCTGGCTTATTTTAGGACGCCTATAAATCGTGGGGCTTCTCGCGCAGTCTTTAAGTGGAAAGTGCGCATGCGCTAACTTCCTCTTTTTCCGGCTGGAACCATGGAGGTTGCCGAGTAAGTTACCCTTCGTCCTCTCGAGAATCCGTTGCCATCCCCGAAAATATAGGCCATTTGCCTCACTTTTTCCCTGTTTGACCTTAGCTCCTACCTTTGCCCACTTATCTTTGTGTTTGTGACGCTCCGTGACACCAGTAGGGACCCCAGGCTGGGATGGGATGCGGGCGGCCTTAAGTGGAGGTTTCTGAAGTACCCGGAACGAGGTACCACCGCAGAATTTGTGTGTGCAAACCAAACAGATTGGGCCGAGGTCTTTCGAGGCCCGCATAAAACCTGTTAAGTTGCATGCATCCTTGGCTAGTACGTGGCCCAGGCGTCTTTGCAGGCCGTGGCTTTCAACGTGTGTTGCTTGGGACTTGAACCAGGGTGGAGTTTCACCATTTTAATATTGAGAATCCTAGGTTCTTTAGACTGAAAGTCAAGTGTCTTGTAGCAGTCTTTCAGTCTGGTACGTTTTGCAGTATATTTTCTAGATATATTTTCTGTAGATACATTTGTTGGAGGTCAGGATTGGAACTGGAACAGTTGTTAATTCTGCTAATGTCATGTTTGCGATTGCAGTTTATCTAAAGTGTGTGTTAAAAGGTGAAAATTACTGGGAGAAATCTGAAAAACATTTATTTTTTAGGCCAGAGCATATTGGGGTAATTCAGATACCAGTGGTGGTTAAGAGCCAGTGACCCTAGGTATGTTAGCACGCTGCTCAGTACAGGATGGGAGTGATGCAAGGCTTAAAGGTTTTTGAACTACTGATAATATTCTTTATATGCTAATGACAGAGAGAAGAAAAAGAAGGTCCCTGCTGTGCCAGAAACCCTTAAGAAAAAGCGAAGGAATTATGCAGAGCTGAAGATAAAGCGCCTGAGGAAGAAGTTTGCCCAAAAGATGGTAAGTAAAGTTTTGGACTACTTAGATTTGAGAAGAGTTCTGTGATTGGGATTGAGAATGAAGTGAATGTTCTTAGCTAGACTTGTGTATTTCACTGTTGTACCAAGTAATCGCTTAGAGCTTCCTTATGTGGCATTCTCATATAAATATAGCATCTGCTTTTTGGAATGTTACTGTACTGTGGCAGTAAAAGTTGAAGGGAAGATTATTTTTAAAATTGCTATTGCAGATTGTGTTTGGGAATTAAGAATCGTGAATAATGGTAATTGCTTTTCAGCTTCGAAAGGCAAGGAGGAAGCTTATTTATGAAAAAGCCAAGCATTACCACAAGGAATATAGACAGATGTACAGAACAGAGATTCGAATGGCTAGAATGGCAAGAAAAGCTGGCAACTTCTATGTACCTGCAGAACCCAAACTGGCATTTGTCATCAGGATCAGGGGGTAAGTTCAGTTTTTATTGCATTTGGGTTTTAAAGGGAAATTTTAAAAACCTCAGAAAAATTTCTCGTTAATTCGGGAAGGGCTGATTCTGAAACATGGGAATAACAATGTTTTAGGTGTGACTAGAAAAAGGAGTGGGTGTCATTTTAAGGGATTAGTTGTAAGCCCTCTGCCTAAAGCTCCTGTCCACTGTAATTGAACCCAGGAAGAATTCAGTGTCTTGTCAGTTGATTTCAGAAGAAATTAAAGTGTGCCATTAGTATCATGCTATAACAAAGGTAGAAGTCAGAACCTTTTATGTGTTACTGGTACTTAACAAAAATAGTTGGAGAGGAAGCAAGTTAGTGGAAATTGTAGAAAACAGGAAAAAACACTGAACTTTGGTCTCTTTAATATGAAAGGATTCTTACTTAATAAGTGGGATGTGTATGGTCAGTTTCTTTAGTTTCTTGTCCATTAATAGAAAAAACACATAAAATAAAAATTCTTTGGTCCCTTTTCACTGCAGTATCAATGGTGTGAGCCCAAAGGTTCGTAAGGTGTTACAACTTCTTCGCCTTCGCCAGATCTTCAATGGCACCTTTGTAAAGCTCAACAAGGCTTCAATTAACATGCTGAGGATTGTGGAACCATATATTGCATGGGGGTAAGAGCCTTTTTCCTTTTATTTGTGCTTGGCAAGTAGAATGGCATGGCAGGGTGGATTTTAGATGTTTTAATAGTGATAATCTTTTTCTTTGATCATTCATGTCTGTTTTTCATATTTCAGGTACCCAAACCTGAAGTCAGTGAATGAACTCATCTACAAGCGTGGCTATGGCAAAATCAATAAGAAACGAATTGCCTTGACGGATAATGCTTTGATTGCACGATCTCTTGGTAGGTTCTCTTTGTTTTGGGGAAAGTTCGATATTAGATGAAAGTGGTATTTTCTATCCTCCCATGGCCCTAATTTTCTCAATACTAATGAACCTTCATATATTTCCTATATTTCGTTAAAGAAAATGTAAGATAATTTCATCAGCTTAAATCTTGATAAGAGTGCTTTAGCTTTGAGCTATATCCCCAGCCCTTTTTAGATATACATGATTCTTTTTAATTTGCATTTAGCTCAGCCTATAATTGTGCTTGTTGGATGCCTTAAAATGTAATGATTTTTTTTTTTTTAAACTTTAATAACTGTTAATTTTTTCCAGGTAAATATGGCATCATCTGCATGGAGGATCTGATTCATGAGATCTACACTGTTGGAAAACGCTTCAAAGAGGCAAATAACTTCCTGTGGCCCTTCAAATTATCTTCTCCAAGAGGTGGAATGAAGAAAAAGACCACCCATTTTGTAGAAGGTGGAGATGCTGGCAACAGGGAAGACCAGATCAACAGACTTATTAGAAGAATGAACTAAGGTGAGAAACTGCATCCTGAGAGAAAGAAGTAGTCTGAATAATTGAGTGAATGTGGTAATTTGGAATATGATCAGTACTCCTCGGTGGGGTGGGGTGGGGGAAGTATATGATTTGTTATCTCTTAAAGAGTCTTTCTGGAGGGAAGGAACCCTCCATCTTTTTTTAATCCATTTAAAAATGGAAACTGGGTGTCCTTTAAAATATAACTTACTAATGTTCATTTTTAGCTGCTATTGTCTTTCCTTCATAGGTTTATTTTCTTTTTCCTTTCAGGTATCTACCATCATATTTTTGTAATCTGGTCAGTTAATAAAACAGTACCTGCTCTCAATGTATTGGTGACTTGGTAGTCTGCCTCTGCCTTCCTTCAACTATCGTGCTAAATCTTGGTGTATGATCAAATTCAGTCATATCAACAGAAAACTGGGATCAAGTTTTTATCTTATGAAAAAAAAAAAAACATTTTTTGGGTTTGTTGAAGGGTTTTCATATTACCATACACATTTAATTGCTGAAGTTCCATGTCTCTCAGACAGTGACTTGCCTGAAAACTACCATGTGAGTGTGTTGTTATCCTTTTGTATACCACTTTTACATTCTTATTTTGCATCTTTTACCCAAATTTAGATGGATTATTAGTAATTTTATTATACATTGTGGATATTATGTAGAAGAAATTGGATTAAAACACTTGGAGTTGAAATTAGTGAGCAAAAATTTGAAGTACAAAGTCTTTACATGTAGAGTATAGCATAAAGTATACAATGAAAGCAAAATTTTTGTAGTAATTGAATTTTATTACTGAGAAACTGATGGTAGCAGTGTGAAACATATCCCTTGTTGATTTTTTGGCACCAGAATCATTAACTGATTTTTAATAATTGAAAGTATCTAGAACAATATATTAGGAATTTTTAAAAATTTCTTCTGATACTGGAAGGTAGTTCTATGACTAAGTTTCTTTTGAGTTCATGGAGAGAAAACAAGAAGATAACTTCATAAAACCATGTTACATGTTTATGAGAGTGTGTTTTGTCAGAAATTTGTTTTCTTAGTGAACTGTAGGATCAGTGTAAAAAAAAAATTATATGTTAATCTCTAGGTGGAGCCAAAGAGTTTAAATTTTGAATCTTGCCCTCTTTTGCTGTTAAATATGAGTACAAGACCCCAGTTTTTGCACATCCTCTGTCCTGAGATGTAAAGGTATCTCAGAAGATGTTAGAGTCTGGTTGACTTCCAGATTTTTGGACAGTGGTGAGGGCCATCAGTGGCCTTTGCAGGGTCAGAATGAAGTTGTGTAGATGGCATTATTGCTAACTGCCTAGGTGGGGGTATGTACAATGTTAGAGGAAGTTTTTAGGGGAATGGAAATAACAAGTGTTTAGATACAGGGTTGTAGTATTTAGCGATTTTTCTTAAAGAGCAGTTTTAGGTTTACAGCAAAATTTAGCAGAAGTGTAAAGGGTTACCATGCATTCCGTCTCCGTACACAGCCTCCTCTGCTGTCAACTCCCTACCACCATCTCAGTGGTATATTTGTTAGTCTCTGAATTCATACTGACATATCACCCAAAGTAGCAAAAAAAAAAAAAGGTAGTTGATGAGGTGTAGGAGTACCTGGGATGAAGAAGTAGGGTGCTGATTTGATCACTCTTGTAAATAGGACCAGAGAGTAGGGAAAAGTGGGAGGGATTGCAGAGATCCAGATGGTGCACTCTGAAGCTCTTGCAGGGGGATTAAGAAATTGAGGCAGTTGTAGAGAGTATGGGGGTAAGTAGGAAAAATTTACAGCATTGCTGTCAGGTGATGACAGCGGTTTCCTAGAGTATAAAGTGAGCTCTGCCATCCTAGAATTGTGAGGACAGAAATAAGTGGGTATGAAAATATTTTGTGAACTGTGGAGATGAGGTTTGGCACCTTATTTTACTTAGGAAACCTACCGCTAAATGTGATGCCATCATTTACAAAGGGTGCTTTACTTCCCCAATTAATTTGAGTCTTGGCACATATTAGGTTCAAAAAGTCACCTCATCTTGATTTCCATTTGTACCTTTTTAAAGCTCTATCTAATAAGTCTTCCCCTAGCTATCTTCATAAAAGGGTATTAGACTTATTGGCCTTTAAGCAGTTTTACTTACCGTTTGAAGATTCATTTTTGGTTTGTTAGCTCCAGTACAAGTTTTGGCACCAGGCTGCTTGGGTTCATGTCTAGTCTCAGTCTGGGCCAATAAGTCCGGCTCAGTTTCTTCATTAGCAAAATGGGGGAAATAATGGCACCTGGTTTCATAAGCTTCAGTGAAAATTTGTTTCATGTTTCATGAAGTGTTTGGTATTGGTAGTGAACTTGAGCACTTAGTTCAAATGTACAACTGGGAGCAATATAAAATAGCCTCTACTTTTGTGTGTTACTCTGATGGACAAATATGGTAAGATGAGTGCTACAGGGAGGTACATAGAGCCTCATATCTTTTGGGGGCCCAGAAAGATTGACAACTTTGTTTTTTGGGTTTAAAAATATTTCTTTTTATTTATTGGTACTGGGGATTGAAACCAGGTTGCTGGGGGCCTCGCTGAATTGCTGAGGCTGGCCTTGAACTTGGGATCTTCCTGCCTCAACCCTCCCATGTAGCCAGGATTCCAGGCGTGCACCATCCCTACTCTCCCTACCCACCACTGTTTTCTTTGACACATTTGGTGTTAAAGCAGTTTTGGTTTTGTTTTTTTACTGGGAATTGAACCAAGGTGCTCTACCTCTGAGCTAGTGTTTGACACAGGACATGACTAAATTGCTGAGGTTGGCCTCAAACTTGGGGTTCCTCCTTAGTTGCTGGGATTACAGATGTGTATCACTGCTTACAGCTATAGCATTTCTTATCTGGAATTTACTTTTCCCAGCTACTCCCCAGTGAAACACTTGATTCTTAACCTCTTAATGAGGTGCATTGTAGGCACTTCACTCTTGATTGAGCGACTCTAACCTCTTAAGCCATTTAAAATTTCGAGTCTCCAGTTGCACATTGCAGTCATTGGGTATTTGGAAATGGGGAACGAAAGAGAAGGAGTGGGGTTTCATGGAAAAGATGATGTATGTAGTAATAGAACATTAAGAGAATACAATTCATGCTGTGTAAACTGAAAAATTTCACAGAGGAGGTAGAATTTGGACACCTGATGACAACAGAAAAGGCAGAAGTTTCAAATAGGATTGTAATAGTTGAGAGGGTATGGAAGGAAACAATTCAATAAAGGTTTGATCAATGCCAATGTGATATTAATCCACATAATCCTGTGTAGGTGGTTCTCTGCTTTGCAGCCACAGAGCTAAATTCATAATGTTTGGGATGGGCCCCAGACTTTTAAACTCTGTGGTTTCTAGTGTGCAGTCTGCTTTTTGTTGTTGTTGTTGTTTTCGTTTTTTTTTTTTTTAATGAGAGGTTAATGTTCCCCCACCCTGGGCTACTTCAATTCCAGGTCTAATTTGAGTTGGAAGATTGAAGTATCCAGTGTTGAGCAGTTTTCATGGGCTTCAGAGGAGTCAAACCATATCACCAACTTTTTGCAGTTCAGAAGGGGGACGCTCAAAGAATGAAAATATAACTTGACGAGGCTTAAGATCCTACTGTACAAATTAGTGTACTTTGTCTCCACCATAGGAAGGAGACAACCTAATCTTTCACAGAAGATCAAAGTTGGTGGGGTGAAGGGGTGTGACCTTGGCACTTGGCTAAAAAACCCAGTATCCAGGAAAACCTGATTACTTTGAATCTGAAAAGTTAGCCTTTGGTACAAGTTGATGCGCTAACAACCCAGAAAGCTAAAACTTCATGTACTTTACGACTGCCATTATCCACCCTACTTCCCTCTCGTGTTGTGTCACAACTGATGGCTGTTAAACCGGCCTTGTTTCCGCCTTTGCCCACCTCAGCTCCTCAAAGCAGCGACCTTGAGGGCAGTGACACTCGGATGCAAGTCCTGGGAGTACTGACTTGCCTCCTGATCTTACCCAATCATACACCCTGGACCGGGTTCCTTTGCAGGGCTGGCCTGCACCCTGGTGGAGTGCAGCCCGAAGCCCCAGGCAACAGGCGCCTAGCAACCGATGCGCGGGTTGGACGGGCGTGGCAGCAGCTGCCCCCGGCCGGGCGGGGCTGAGCCACGTTCCCCAGCATCGCAGGGCTGCCGGCCGCGGAGCATGAGCATGCTTGTCCTGAGAGCAGCTCGCATGCGAGTGCGCGGCCGGCTGCCTCGTCCCACAGTTATGGACACCACCAAAACGTGGCCAGTCTGGGCCGGGGGCTCGGGTCAGCACAGGGCCGCCGCTGGCTCCCGCGATGCCCGTTGCCCCCGCTGCAGTCGTCGCTGCCAGAACCACCGCCCTTTTTACCACGAGCCAGGCACAAGAAGCTCCTCCCCTCTTACGCGGAGCTGCAGGGACAGTGAGTGCGGGTGCCTGGCCGGCTGGCCAGCTAACCCCCAAGAGCTGGAGGTTGGGAGGGACGGGACATCGGAAAAGGGACATTCCTGGGTCAGGCAGGCCTGAGAGGGAGAATGGATCCCCTCCCAAGAAAGGGTAAAGGGCCTAGAGAGGCACCTGGGCCGCTCCCAAGTATTCTCTTGAGACCTTCTAGAGGGGAGCTGCCAGAGAAGATTGGTCAAGAAGGACCTGACTACGTCTATTCTGAAGGGTCAGGTGACAGGAGGGAGAATGAACCAGGGGAAGAGAGCTTGCTTGCCAGAACTGTATAGTCCACTCCCACTACCCTTCTGGTACGGGGCAGGCACATCTATTCATTAAGTGGGCACACCTTGACAGGTTCACTCTCCACCCCTCCCAGAACTTAAACCTTAAGGGGGTGTGGGATGTGTTTACTTCCTTCTTTGATTACGAGTATCTGCCTTTCTCCCACACTTGGCACCCAGTCAGATGGTACAGGACTTTGGAGGCTGACCCTATTAAGTTGTCTTAACCCTGTTTTCATTGATAATTTTGCTTTGTACCATTTCTGATTTATCTATAATTTGTGTGCTACTTTTTTCACTGGGGCTTAAAGCTACTAGAAAATAATTGTATGGCAGGTAGACTTCTATTGTACTGGTCATCTTTTCAACCAGCCGTTTTTGGGGTCATAGACCTCATGGAAACTGTAGAGCCTCTCTCCAGATAAATGCAAACAATTTCACAAACAGTTTTAAGGTATTATACTTCCTGAAGCACAAAAATCTCTGCTCTTCAAATGTGACTGTGTGTGTACATATATATTCTTAAGAGTGTTAAAATCTGTTAAAATTTTAAAAATACTTCTGATATTTCTATTTTAAAATTCTTCCTTACATATTTTTGAAATTACATTATAGCACATTGGTCCTTCTCATGGGAACACCACAAGTATAGAGGTGAATGTCTTCTTTATTTTCCACTACTTACTTTTTAATTTAGTGTTCATCCTTATATTCCTTTTTTTTTAAATTTTTTTTACCAATTTCACACAACTTTATTTAGCACATGTTTCTAGAGACTTGTTATATATGAGAAGGGGGAGAAAAAAAAAAAAAAACAGATCTTCCCAGCCAGCAAAATACTAAATTGCTTTAACCACCTCATTATTATGATATTCTTTTTCTTTCTTTTTTGGTCATGAATGAAATTATGTATAGATTCTTTTGAAAAATTTCTTTCCATTTAAGATACAGAGAAAGCCTTTCATACAACTTTTTTACTTAGGGGTGTACCAAGAATTTCATACAACAGATGTATCAATTTATGTAACCACTCTTCCACTTGAGATTATTTCCTTTTTTTTTTTTTTTTCCTCCCTATTACAGACAATGCAACAGGGAACATTCTTACACCCAGGAACAGTTCTATAGAATAAGCTCCTTAAAGCAGAATTGCAGGGTCAGATATATGTACATTACAAATTTTGATAGAATCTTGCTTTCAAAAAATTGGTTCTATTATATATAACTATAATGAACTAAATTTTTTAAAAAAATTATGAATCTAAAAGAAAATAATGAACAACCTTTCCCCACTATGTATCCTTTACTTGTTCCAGTATCAAAATACACTATTTATTTATTTAGAGCAAAAGGAAAAAGTAGGTTTATTGCTTTGCTAGCAAAGGAGAAACACAGGGGACTCCTGTCCCAAAGGCTGTGAGTCTGCCCATCAGCAGGAATAGGGGACTTTTTAAAGAGGGGATTCAGAGAAAATGAGATTAGGGAGGAAAGGTAAGAAGGAGAAGATCAAGGAAAAGATCAGGGTGGAGAAGATTAGGGAAAAGAAGATCTGGAAGGAGGTCAGGGGAAAGGTTGGGAAAAAATGAAAAAACCATGTAAGTTTCAAAGCAACAAGGGATATAATCAAAGCATCAAGTGAACCCCTGATACATTTCCCCATTGTCAATTTCTACCTTTCATTTCTATGGAAAATGGGCAATAACATCTCCAAGCTACTTCCTGCTGAAAGGGGACAGAGTTGGAGGAAGTAACCTGAAGTTCTTATTCTCTTATCAGGTGGAGTGTGGACAGTTAAGGGTATTTAGCATAAGAGCAGTCCAGAGGTTCACAGTGGCAGATGGCAGGTGACGGGAAAAGGCATACATAGGGCAGAGATCATGCTAAGACAACAATAAAGACAGCAAAGCATTACTTTTTTGTAAATAGCACAAAAAATTGCACAAATTTTAAAAAGTGTCTTTAAAGAAAAGATTCTGAATTACCTTTTCATCAGCAGGCTGTGATAAGGAAAAAATGTTTATTAGTTTAAAAAATAGCTTCTGCTTACTGTTTAATTACATGTCAGTCAATGTGCTGAACACTTCCAGAGTGTTTATAAAATTCACTCTTCACATACCTTATGAGAGTCAGAGGCATGACCATGGTTATGTTGCTATTGAAGGGCGGAGTTAATATTGGAATCCAGGTTCATTTTACTCCAATGCCTGTTCTTTTTAGGATTTGAATTCTGCTCAGTAATTGACTGGAAATTGTGTTTCTTTGATGTGTTAGTTTTTCATCCCTGTGTCCAAATACCTGACCAGAACAACTTAGAGGAGAAAAAGTTCATTATGGCTCAGTTTCAGAGGTTTAGGGGACCATGGTCGGCCAACTCCACCACTCTTGACCAAAGATGAAGCAGAAAGCTGCTCAGCTTATTACAGTGGGGAAGCAGAGAGAAAGGAGGAGGGAGGAGTCAGAGGGGACATGATATAACCTCTGAGAGCACACCCCCCAACTCCTTCCAGTCACCCCACATACCTTTAACACCTAGCCCATTCAAGTTAGGATGGATTGATTAGGTTATGGCTCTCATGATCATTTTGCTTACTGCATTAACACAGGAGCTCATATTCAAACCATAACAGTTGGTCAGTTTGAGGATGAAATGAGATCCTGTGTTTGGTGTTAATTTCCTTACTCCATATCTCTTTTGTAATTGGATATGGTCTAATGCCTCCCATGATGCTGGTTCCTCTGGACCCTCTGTCTCTTCAGTCCTCTGCATTTTCTTCATCTTTCTGCTTTGCATATATTTTAAGGAAATCACTGGGTTTTTATTTTGTTCTTTTTTGGATCTTCTTAGCTAACTTTAATGTAGCTTTTGGCCTTAATTCTTACCTGTAAATAGGTAACATTTTTCATCTCCAAACCAAGCCTATAAACCTCCTGCTACTTGGGTCCAGGTTATGTATCTCCACTGGATGACTTGTACTTCAATTCTATCTAAAATGGGTCATTGCCCTCTACCTAAAACTAACATGTTCTCTTTGAAATTAGTTCATGGTTCCATCATTTTTTTAGTCATTCCAGTTCATCTTTGACTCTTTTCTTTGCCAAACTTTCCACATCCAATGTACTATCATTCTCTCATTCTCACTGCCACACTGCTCTAATTTGGGCTCTCTGGACTATTATTAAAAGTTGCCTAACTCATCTCCTACCAGATTAATTTTCCTAAAGCATAGCAGTGAATATATGCCACACTCCTATTCCAAAACCTCCAATGGTTTCCCATTCCTCAGAGAAGAAAGTATAGCCACTTGCCCAGCATTCACATTTGATCTGTAATCTCATCCCAATATATTGTTTCATTAGCTCTCACAATGCCCTTATCTGAACCCCCTTTTCCAGGCAAACTAGAATGCAAACATCCCAGTCTCCATGACAGCTCTCCCTTCTATATCTGGGTAGAATGCCTTTCCCCACATTTCAGCCTGTCTGAATCCTGTTTAAATGCCATTGTCTTCTTTCTTGAACCTATACCTGAAAATATTCTCTCCCTCCTCTTAACTCATCTAATACTTTATCTCCTAAGGCTTTAATTTTACATACCCTGCCTTCCAGTTATATAAGTGACTATTTTACCCCTTCCATATTGGAAATTGCATGAAGGCAGA
This sequence comes from Sciurus carolinensis, assembly GCF_902686445.1. Lineage (NCBI taxonomy): Eukaryota > Metazoa > Chordata > Mammalia > Rodentia > Sciuridae > Sciurus > Sciurus carolinensis. The sequence goes on from NC_062213.1 coordinate 62,270,983, forward strand.
ATCTGTATTTAGTTTATCTTTGTATTTCTCATGCATATGGCACATTGATTTGTACATAGTACATGGGTAGTGAATATATTTGAGTAAAAGCTAATATATTACTTGGGAATAAAAAAGTCACAGGTGTTAGCATAATGCTAGCTGGAGTGACAAATAGGTCCCAATATGTTGTGATTTAACATATAGAAGTTTGTTATTCACATTACAACAATTCCAAGACAGATGTCCCTGATCAACTGGTGGCTTTCTTCCATTTGGTAAAGAGACCCACGCTCTGCCGTTCATTAGCGTTTCATTCTTGTCTAAATCCAGTCAGTACATAGTAACCATTTTAAATACACACACACACACACACACACACACACACACAACAGGTTGTACACCTAAAATAGACACAATAAAATTTATATTTGGAAAAAGAAGTCCAGTAAGCAGGAGAAAGATAAAGTGTTAATGAAGCAGATTTACTCCTTAAAATCATGTAGAAAGTTATTACACCTTGTGTTTGCTCACATTCCCACCTCTAGGAACAACTCTTAGAAGGAGAAGCAAAAATTTGAGAGACTGGTTAGACTTCTCTGCTGCAGTTATTTTCTACTTGTCAAAACCTCTAGGACTTAGCTTGTCGCCCCAAAACCAAAACCCCAGCTACTTCCCCAGTTCAGTTAGTTCAGCAAAGGTGCAGGTTTACCACAGAAAGCAAATGTAGTTTCATTATTAATATTTATCATAATGAACAGTCATTGTTCATTTTATTTCCCCCAATAGGTTGCACGTTTTTATATCCCAATTATGTTGGTATTTTGGCTCCTAGCACAGTGCTGGCATTGTAAATAAATAAATATCTTTCTTAATGAATGTATAATTCTCTTTGTCTATGTCCATTTGATAATTATTTGGTTAAAAAAAACTAAAAATAAAGATGATTTTACCATCTCTTGCTTTTTTGATGTTTGGGTTATTTTCAGCCTCCTTTCTATTATAAAAGTACAGGGTTTGACATCCTTGAAGATAAATATTTGTGTGTATCAGTGATTATTCCTTTCAGATAAACTGCTGGAAATAGAACTTCTGAGTCAAAAGTATTTAAAATTGCAAGGACATATATATTGCTAGATTGCCTCCTGGAAATAAACCAATACATGCTTCTACTGAAACTTTTTAAGAGTGCCTATTTCCTTGAACCCAATCTTTTACTGTCTATTACTGATTTAAAGAAAAAAATCCCTGCCATTTTCTTTGGCTAAAGTAGTAGCTCCTTATTATTATCTTGCTTTTATTTGAGCACTAGTAAGAATGAACTTTTTAATGACTATTTGTATTTTTTCTGTAACAAGTTAGCTGTTCTTTAATAAATTCATTCTATAGATTATTTTATGATTTTTTTCAAATCTTTATAAAACTCTTTAGTTATTTGTGTCATTATTAGAAAAGTTATTCTAGGAAATTCTGGGCATCGTGGCAGAGTGGGCTGACATGGAAGACTCCATTTTGCTTCACTAGTTTTCAAGTATTGAATAAAACATAAGATAATTTATGGATATGTGGTTGAGCAGGAACCAAGAGAAGGAAATCCCCAGGTGCCTGAAATGAGGGAATGTTCACAAAGAAAGCCACCATTGAGCCATCTGCTGAAAACTGGGAGTCACAAAGGAGTACTGTTTCAGTTACTATGACTGCACAACAAATTTCTCCAAAACTTAGTCGTGCAAAACAACCATTTATTATGCTCATGAATTCCATGGGCCGGGAATTTGGACAGTGCTGAGCACGGACAGCGTGGCTCTGTTCTACCATGTCTGAGACTCAGCTGAAGATTTGAAGGCTGGGACCTGGAATCACCTGAAGGCTTATTCACTCCCATGTCTGATAATTGATGCTGACTGTTGACATCTATGGATGTCAGTTGGAACATTTATATGTGGCCTCTACACATCACCTGACGTCCACACAAAATGATGCCAACGTTTTGAAGGTGCATATCCCAAGAGAATCTGGTGAAAATCAAGTCACTTTTTTATGACCTAATCTTTTTGAAATCACATTGTGTGACTTTCTTTGCTTTTTTTTTCTGAGAAAATTAGTTTCAGGGAAAAGAACACAGATTTCATCTTGTAACAAAGGAGTGTCAATGACATTGCATTGGAGGAAGAGCATGTGGGATTGTATTAGTGCACGTATGTTTGAAAAATATAACATGTCACAAGTACCTTGACCCTGAGATGGTAACTTGAAAAATACTCACCATTGGACCAAGAAGTTTGCTGAGAAGCTTGCCATCCACCTGAACTGCAGAAAGAGTCAGTTGCTAGAGATCAGAGCTTCTTACCTTTTACCTGCTCAGTTCTGGGGTCTACTTTCACATTTCTACACAATCAGGGACTATAGTTCAAGAAAATGACTTATTTGCTGGTCTGGTACCTCTGAAACTCCAGACCAGTCAGAGATCAGTGAAAAACCTCTATGTACAGAAGCATGTTCCTAGCTCAAGCAAGTGTTGACTTCTCCAGACAGCAATTTCTCTAAAGATAAAACCACAGTCAAGGATTACAAATTATATGAAGAAAGTAACCACAAAGAAGGAGACTTAGCAGATGCAGTAAATGGGACACTTGTACCCCCAAACTAAAAGTAACAGCATGAAAAAATTATAATATTCAAGGACACAAAGGAATCATGTATGGTGTCACACATCTATAATCCCAGTGACTCAGGAGGCTAAGACAAGAGGATCACAAGTTTGAGGCCAGTCTTAGCAACTTAGGGAAACACTGTCTCAAAAAATAAATAAAATAAAATAAAAATGGCTGGGGATAGACCCTGTCTCAAATAATAAATAAGTAAGTTAGTAAGTAAGTAAGTAAGTAAGTAATAAGGTTAGGAATGTAACTTGGTAAAGTACTGCTGGGTTCAATCCCCAGTAATACACACACACACACACACACACACACACACACACACAAAAGGAGATGAAGGAATGGACATGATAAGGCAAGAATGAGACAGTATGAAAAAGAACAGGAAGATTAGGAAAATATCCTGTAACATTTGGAAAATTTGGCACAACAAAACATTGTCCCACCTTCAAGACTAGTAGTATTAGGTTGAGATGTCCAGTATAGAAAGCTCAAAGGGAATACTGATGACTTAAATGATTCTGGTTAAAGAGAGTGATTGAACACATTCATCATCTCCCTCCTAAAATCCTATTGAAATGATTGGGAAAGGATTTAAAAATTAAAATGGCACAAATTTATAAAAGAGTACAATAAAAGAGTATCAACAAAATTTTAGAAGTTGGAATCAGGATGGCATTGAAAATGATTGTAGTATTGGAAAAATGAATGATTCATGGGACCACCTGTAGGAAAATGGACAATTGCATACTCATTTACTTGATACAGACAGCAATTAAAATGAGCACACTAGATCTAAATGTATAAATAGGACTCAATTTCAAATGAGTAGGGAAAAAAGTTGCAGAACTGTGAAAAATTTGTCACACATTCCCAGTGGAGTTCAAATGAAGCAAGACCTTTCTTGTTTTACTTCTCAGACCTTAAGCAAGTGTCCTTTTCATTGTCTGGTTGGTGTCATGTTTTTCACATTTTTGTGCTTTTCATTGTTGATTTTGTTACATAAAATGAGCCCTAAGTGTAATGCTGTCTCACGCTCCTAAGTATAAAAAAGCTATCTGTGCCTCGTGTAGAAAATTCAGGTCTGCAATAAGCTTCTTCAGGCATGGGCAATAATGCTGTTGGCCAAGACCTCAATATTAATGAATCAATAATATATAGTAAGTAAGGTATCTTTAAACAAAAAACAAGGTTAGGTATTGATTGGTTGCTGGAAATGAGTAGAGATTGGTAGGATCCTAACCCAGTGTTTCTCCCAGCAACAGTGGTTCAGTATTCACTAATTCAGTTTGCAGTGACTATAGAACTTAACTACCGCTAATAATGAAAATCGACTTTACTTTCATGCTACTTCATCTGAAATAAACTTTATTTGCTTATTTAGACTTCAAAGCCAGGACCTTATCTGATTTGCTTCCCTATTATATCCTCAGTATCTGACATGATTGCCATTCAAGAAATTGTTATTAAATGAATGAATGGAAGGATGGATGAATAATGAGTAAGCAAACAAACATTTATTGAACTTTTCCTCCTAGTTCTAAACTAGGTTACAAAAAGAAAATCTTGCCAGGCACAGTGGTACACGTCTGTAATCCCAGATACTTGTGTGGCTGAGGCAGGAGGATCTCAAGTTTGAGACCAGTCTCAGTAACTTATTGAGACCCTGCCTCAAAATCAGAAGAAAAAGTGGAGAGGACTGGGGGTATATCTCAGTGGTAGAGAACCCCTGGGTTTAGTCCCAAGGGTCACACACACAAAAATAATAATAATAATAAAATTTAGAATTTAATTATTTCAGCACATGCCTGAAGTTATACATACTTGCAAATGTAGGTTTAAAAGTTTTTTTATTATGGGAAATTTCAAACAAATGTAAAAACATAGAGATAAGAATATAATGAATCCTTATTTATTTTATTTATTTTGGTATTAGGGATTGAACCCAGGAGCACTTAACCACTGAACCACATCCCTAGCCCTTTTTATTTTTTATTTAGAGACCGGGTCTCACTAAGTTGCTTAGGGCCTTGCTAAGTTGTTGAGTGTGATCTTGAACTTGTGATCCTCCTGCCTCAGCATCCCAAGTATGTGGAATTGCAGGTATGCCCAGTCTCATAAGTTTATTATACGAACATTCTAGAAGAATCCAGTTTTAAGGAAGCTTTCTCCTGACATGCAGGATAAAATTCCTCAATAAGACTATCTTGGAGCAACTCCAATGTGGGATGTTCAGAAACTCAAGTGTCCACCGGAGGGTAGCAGGCACTTACTGTTAGTCGTAGCCTCTTCTGTCCTGGAAGAGGGCTTCTAAGAGGCTGCCTTGAAGCTAAAGAACATTCTCAGGTCATCTCCACGTCTACAGATGAAAAAGAGAAAGAAGTTCCTGGGATGGTGTCTGGAGCGTGATTCTGAGTCCTTTAAGAGTGTGGAAATCATAATTTACTCCATATTTTGGTTTAGTTTTGTTACCATTTTCGTGATGTTTGGTGCTCTTGTTTGTTTATTCAAGTCTTTAGCAACAAATCCTACGAAATTGAAAGAGCTTAAGAGTTTGTCTTTAAGAACATCAAAGAAAGCATGAACCACTCTTCTTTCTTTGTTACTTAGAAGGGGGATCAACCCAAGAATAGAGAGGGTGGTGGCCTCCTTAGACAATAAAACTCTGGGACGTGCTGCAGGGGAGGAAGCCTGGGCCAGAGCCAGAGCACTTGGCAGGTCAGACTGGAGAAGTCCAAGTGGGCCCTGGGCACTGCGCAGAGTTGGATTCTCCTTTCCCTTGCTTCCCTCCACTCTATTACCTAACGCGCTTCACTCCCACCCTGTAGCTCATGACTGTCTGGTCGCTACCCTCACCTTTAAGTGCCAAGGCTACAATTCAAGCAGACCTAAGAGCTCGTCTCCAAATCCAAAGACTTTCCTCCTGTATTCTTAGTTTGTTTTCTCCTGTTTTAATAAGTAGCCTCACCAGGACTTGACACAGCCGACTTCTCAGGAGAAGCCCTCCTTGGAGAAGGTCACCCCCTCACCACACCGCCACCTCTGAGGTGCTCTTCTGGTGTCCCTCTTTCCTCTCCCCTCCCCTTCCCCCTCTCCTCATTTCCTGTGCCCTCACTTGCCTCCCTCTTACCCCCTACATTCTTGTCCTTCTTCTTTTTTCTCCCTCCTGCTGTGTGCAATACGCCCGTGCACGCTCCAGTCATATACCCTTGAGCCTGTTGTCTCTCAACTCCTGGTGATTTTACAGGCATCCCTTCTACTAGGATTCCCTCCTGTGTGCTCCCTAGCCCCCCCGCCCCATCATAGCACTAACTAAACGGTGTTATCCATTTCTTTGTGTTTCCTTTACTGGACTCTAAGTCTATCATGGGCAGGGACTATTTGTTTAGTATGTTAATCCAAAAGCGTGGGCAATTATTGGCATAGAATCAACCTCCAGTAAGTTATTTTGTACAAGTGAAGAAACATAGCTAAATCTGAGTCTTGCTTGTGGCTGTTCTCTTTTGGGGGTTTAGTCATGCTTTGAACATAATAGTTACCTAAGATAAATTATTGAATTGAATATATATTTAATAAATAAGCAAGATATGTGATTGGTTAGTATAAATTTATGAGTATCTTGAGGACAGTTTATTTTCTGTGGGACATAGACTTTGATTTCTTTTTTCAGGCACAAATACATTTTATATTGGCAGGATTTTTTAGAGAATCCTAAGCTTTCTATTGTTTTGAAGATGACAACTTATTGGACTTCACATTTTTTTATATTGCCAAATATCTGTCTCCTGGAACTTGAAAAATATTTAACAATTTTAAAAGTTCTGACTATACATTTTGCTTTTTTCTTAAATACCTCATTTTAAAATCCCAAGAATATGTATTTATAGGTTAACATGCCTATGTTAATACTTGATCTGTGTGATGAAAAACAAATGAGAAGATATTTACAAGCAATGCCTTGTTTTCTTTGTATTTTGTGTCCTGTATCTGGAGCAGCATCTCATTTTCATCAGCACTGTTGAAAGAAGAAAAAATGTCAATGTTATCTCCTGAAATCAAATTTGAGACTTCTAATGTCACCAGAAGTTTTCTGAACAGTTGTTTTCTTTTTGAGAGTAGTTGGAGGAAAGCAGTTTTAGAAACACAAAAGATAAGGAAAGGTAACTTTATTTTTATTGTTATTTTACCCAAAAAAATATAGAAATAGTGCCTTGAATTTACATATGTTTTTTAAGCAGTTGAAAACACTTTATAATTTCTATGACATTTATATAATGAGAATAATATATTGTTTATGAAAAAATGGAAGCAAATTAAAATTAATTAATGTAATTCTGTGACTAATAGATCAATTTTAGAGCATTCTCCTAGCTGGGTGTGGTAGCACATACCTGTGATCCTAGCAGCTGGGAGGCTTGGGTAGGAGGGTTGCAAGTTTGAGGCCAGCCTGGACAACTTAGCAAGGCTGTGTCTCCAAATAAAAAATAAAAGATCTGGGAGTGTTGTTCAGTTGTAGAGCACTTGCCTAACATGTGTGAGGACCCGGGTTCAATCCCAGTACCTCTAAAGGAGAAAAAATAATAAAGAATTACTTCTCTTCATATTTAGTGTACTACTCTCTCTATTGGATCATGCCAATTTTCATAAATAGTTTATCCTTTTAAATATCTCAAATTGACTTTTTATGTCTTAGGGCACCCAAATCTCTCTCTCTCTCTCTCTCTCTCTCTCTCTCTCTCTCTCTCTTTTTAACCAGGGATGGAACCCAGGGGCATTTAAACCCTGAGCCATATCCCCCGTCCTTTTTATTTTTTATTTTGAGACAGGGTCTCACTAAGTTGCTTTGGGCCTCACTAAATTGCCCAGCCTGGCCTTGAACTTTCAAATCCTCCTACCTAAGTCTCCCAAGTTGCTGGGATAACAGGCATGCTCTACCAGGCCCAGCAGGACACAAATCTTTAACAATGTCTTTATGTATCAATAATTTGAACCAAAACTTTATTTTTAAGTACATCAAATGGAGAGTGTCTTGTATTCTGTAGTTGCTCAATAAAGATTGGTTTAAGAATGACTGATATATGTATGAATAGTTTCCACCTTACTTTTAACTTATAACTGTATTATTATTTATTCTGAACTCTGCCTTCAGCTTTATTGATGGAGATGTAATTCTTGAAAACAGTGAAATTCAGACTATTCAATCATTTCATCCCTTCTCGTTTTAAGTGTGTTGCTATACATATATATTTTTACAACTTTTTCACCAGGTTCCCACTAAAGGTATTCAGAAAATACTTGCTTATCCACCCTCCTACCCTATAATCTAATGTTGAAAAGTGAATCTATATGATTTTTAGTTAAAACATTTTTTTCCCAAAAGAGGAAAAATCAAAGGTTGCAAAATGGCATTTTGAACATTTAATGGAATAACTTGTGTATTAAATACTATGTTGCTGCTAGACTTGTTTAGTAGAGACACAAAAGCAATTCTCCAGGTTTAAAGACCATCCAAACTTTAAACTTCTTCATCTACCTTTTCCATTTAATGCCTTTGTTTTGAATTTTTAAAAATGATTTGACAATCTCTTTGTCCATTGATATGTGAGGTCATAGAATCAGCAATCTGGATACTCAGTGTTGCTGTTTATAGATGTTATGAAATTTTGTGGAGAGAAAATTAAAATCGATGCCTAAGAGAATTCTTTTATTTCTCATTGCTAGCTCAGACAATCATGCACTTCTATCTGTTATTTACACAAAAGCAGAAAAATGAAAAGATTCAAAGTTGTAGATAATACCAGACTCTTGGAAGTGCTTTTATTTAAATGTGATGCTAACATTTGAGTAATTCTAATTAAATAAAGTAATAAAAGATGTGGATAGTAGTACTGGAAGTTCAACCCCAGGCCTCCTACATGCTAGGCAAGCACTGTACCATTAAGCTGCATTCCCCAGACCTTTTTCTTTTGAGACAGGATCTCACTAAATTTCCCTGACTGACTTCAAACTTTCAATCCTCGTGTTTCAGCCTCCCGAGTCTCTGGGATTTCAGGTGTGCTCCACCACACCCAGCTCTTACTCTTGCTCTAATTCTTAATCAGTCCCTTAACCTACTACTCCCTATTGTCCCTGGGACAGGAATCGAAAGACATTTTCTTGGTAAAGATACTAGATAAATTATAGTTGCTTAGTTTACTTAATGGCTAATTTGATGTATTTTGTCATGCATTTTAGTATATAGTAAAAGTAATATTCATTTAACCAAGGTGATTATGATGGTATTTTAAATTAGAATACTCTTCAGCATTTGGTCTAGCAGAATTCAAAGAATGTGTCAAAATGCCATATTTACCAGGACTGCCAACCTGCCAAAAGAGTATAAGTTCAACTCCACTGGAGATTCATAATCGACTACTGCACACGGACACCCAGATGCCTGCAATCAGGTAGATCTTTGCGAGGTCACTTTCTTTTGTGTAATAGTTATTTGCAGAAATACTGTTCAATGTAGAGATTTTGTTCTGGCTAGTGAATCTCTTTCTTGCCTACTGATTTTTTTTTCATAAAGGATTTGTTTTTAAATCTAAATTTTTTATTCAGATGGACAAAAGGCACTTTATACTATGTTTTCAAGTGTAACATTGCCAGAAAGGATTACGGACTTACTTTGAAAAATCTTGAGTACTTTACCCTAGATCATGCCCAGGAGAACATTGAAATATTTAGCAATAAAAAAAAATCTAACTCTGTAGTATTAACAAGTTTCTGCATCTTGAATGTAGGACCTGTGATTCGATTCTAGAATGAGGTCTAATGTGGTGGCACACACCTGTAATCCCAACAATTTGGGCAGGTGAGTCAGGAGTATTGCAAGTTTGAGGCCAGCTTCAGCCATTTTGTGAGACCCTGTCTCAAAATAAAAAATAAAAATGGATGGGGATGTAACTCAGTGCCCCTGGGGTCAATCCCCAATACCACAAAAAAAAAAAAAAAAAAAAAAAAAAAGGCATTTATGGTATCATATACTGCAACTTTTTGAGTGGGATGATTTGTATATTATCTTCCAGCAATAATGAACTTTAAAGTCATCCAGGTATACAAGTACTGAAGATTGGTGTTTTAGAATGTATTTCTTGAGTTTTCCAACTGATATTGTTGTTAAGGACTCTTGAAATAAATTGTGGTAACACAAATAGATATCTAGAACATGTTAAAAATGAAAAGTTGTGATAATATTTATCTAAATTAGGAAGATAAATAAGAGCTTTGGAGAAAAAAATAATTGCTTGATTATCTTCCCATCCTAAAATGTCCAATTTTTACTGTTAGGCATTTTCTTCTATCCTTTTTTAGTTTCATGGATTTTATTTTAGTTGTGATTTTAGTGTACTGGCAATTTTTTATTTTGCCTTTTTAAAACTTACACATTATGTATTTTTTCATATATAACCTTCAAACTATATTATTGGCTACCTTATATTTCATTGATATGTCCATGGTTTGTCCATTTTGTTTGGTGCTGGGGATTGAAACCAAGGGCTCTTTTATTTATTTATTTTTTTTAAATTTTGAAACAAGTTCTCACTAAAGTTGCTGAGGGTGAACTTGCAGTCCCCCTGCCTCAGCCTCCCAGTGGCTGGGGTTGCAGGCATGTGCCACCATATCGAGCTTGGTTTTTAAAATAATACCACAATGAACAATAACCATATATACAACATTTCTCATCATTTTTAATATTATCTGAAGACAGATTTTTCAAGGCATAAAAATATAAAAAACAAAATTACTATTTCTGAAGTGAGATTATAATAAAATAAAACAGCCTTAGCAATGGTGGAAGAGAAACGGTGAATTACTAGCAGAATAGTTGGTGGATCCACAAGGAGGGAGGGTGGGATGCTAGAGATGAGGTGGCTTTTGAAACATAAGCATAAAACCTATTGAGGACAGTCAGTGTGCTTCATTACCAAAACCCCAGTCCCTGATCCCCGACCTACTCCTCTCCTTTTCATCTGTGTACACAGTGCCCTGCCAGTGGCAACAGACTTTGAACCAGTAGAGACCAGAATTGTTAACTTCCTTCAACACACAGTCATCTTAAAGGAGTGGGAAGCTGGGAAAGCACCCCCCTGAACTAGCCCATTCTGTCTCTTTATTTACATTCCATGTGATGTCATTTATCAAGTGACTTCTGGGATTAGGGGGTAAGCACATGCTTTATCATGTGCAAGGCCCTGGGTTCCCTCCCCAGCACCGAAAGGACTCTTAATTTGTGTGTGTGTGTTTGTTTTGTGGTGCTGGGGAGGGAACCCAGGGCCTTGGGTATGCCAGGCAAGCACTCCACCACAGAGCTGCACCCCCCAGGCCCCATTTCTAAACCTTTTATGTTGACTCGAGTGTGCATTAACTTAAGCCAATGAAGGATGATCTGAACACATTTTATTCATGTTATGACAAGCTTCCTTCATATGTAAAGTGGAATTGTGGTGACTAAGGGACAGAATGTACACAAAGTACTTGCCAAACATAAATGTTAATTCTTTTCCTTGCCTCTGACACAAGTGTGTTCGTTTTAGCCATTCTAGTGAGAACATGTCAAGTTGTCTACAAGTATTTTATTCTCCTCTGCACATTGCACAGCGCCCTGTGAAAGAACAGTCTTGGCAAAGCAGGAAAGTACTCTTTTTGATTTGTTTTGTGTACAACTCCTTACCCTCTTTTTTTCTCCATATGTGAATATTTGGAATTAAATCTGTGATAAGAATTGAATGTTTTTTCAAATTTCTTTAATGATCAGAAATTTCCAGTGACTTTCATGGCACACTTTGGAAATATAACTGATAATGGTCATCCTAGAGATGAGAGGTGAAAAGTATTTAAAAGCTGCTGCTGACTTTTAAAGTTTAAAATAGCTGTAATAAATTGAGAATTCTTATGATGGAGTATCTCATCTATAGCAGATTCAATCATGATGTATTTCCCCTAATAATCACTTATTATCTAGGCTTATTCCAGCAAGAACAAAAGTTAAATATGGCAGAATTCCAATTGCAGTGACTGATAGGTAAAAAGTGCACAAGTAAGGAATAGTGGGCGTCTGACACTTCCAGATATCCTGTTAATCTCCATTCCCCTCCTTTTAGTATTTCTTGGGTCATAGTGACAAAGTGTTATAGTAAAGATCTGTAGGAAAAGTTAGACACAGCGCTCATCTACTGGCAAAACTTACTAGGAAAACCCAAGGAATTGGGTTGGTTCATATCTGCTTCTAATTGGATTAGTTAAAATGGAAGGAGTCTCCTTTCTTTAACGTTTATTTAAGTTCCACATGATGTCATTTAACAAGTGAGTTCTGGGATTGGAGGTGCAGCTCACTGATAGAGCACATTCTTTGGCATGTACAAGGTCCTGGGTCCCTGCCCACCCCCAACATGAAAACCAACAAAACCAAGCAATGAGTTTCACTGAAAGTGTGTTGCTTACTTCTTATTGTATCCTTTAAAGTCAAAGTACCCTGGGTTTATATACATGTGACTTTATGATCATATATACTCTTTTAGGATAAAGAAGACAAAGGGGACATGCACCATGATACCACTTCAGGAGAAATCAAAAGGTAAACTGGCTCATCTTTTTTCCCATCAAATGTTTTGTTAGGGTGTCACATACTTACCTGTTTTACTTCCTTTTTATTTTTTCATTGATTTGTCTTTGTTTTATTAATATTTCTTTTAAGCTTTGTTTATTTCATGAGCTTAGAGGATGTTGGGTTCATTATATACATAACTTTATAATCTCAGGACCCTGGGATAGGCTGTCATCATATCTCACTTAGGTCATGTAGTAGCCTGTAAACTGATCTTGTTTTTAAAATTATCATTATTATTATTTTGATTCATCGTACACAAGTGGAGTACAACTTTCGTTTCTCTGGTTTTAGTTTCTGACCTTTGAGATTCTTCAACTTGAGGTGACAAAGCCCCCAAACCTTGATCTCTAATCACATTACTGCCTTCTTCAAAAAACAACAGCTTCTCATGACTGCAGATTAAAATATGACTTTCTTAATCTGTCATTGAACCCTTTACCAGCTTCCCCTAACTTTCCATTCTAGCCTTATCTTCTAATTTTTTCTTTTTCCATGAATCTTGTGTACCAAAGACATCTCACTACAGAAATGTATCCATATACCAACAGTTTGGGTTACAAAAATACTACTCTTTTTTAGTTTTTTTTTTTTTTTTTTTTTGTGTGTGTGTGTGTGTGTGTGTGTTTTGTTTTGTTTGTTTGGGACTGGGGATTAAACTCTGGGTCACTTTACCACTGAGCTACATCCCCAGCCATTTTTATTTTGAGACAGGGTCTTCCTAAGTTGCTGAGGCTGGCCTTGCTCTTGTGATCTCCTGCCTAGCTGGGATCATAGGTGTGCACCACTGCATGGGTCCCAAAAACTATTCAGTAATCAATTTATTCCAAAGTGCACAGTTACTAAGAGGGTTTACAGCACTATGATATATTTTTGCCATATTCAGAGAGAGAGCTCTCCTTTGAGACTTAAAAATCAGGCATCCTCATCTCCTCATTTTTAATAGTTTGATCAGAATTTTATTTTTCTAAAGTAGACACCAAAAATCTGTTGTCTCAGATTTTTCATGATGTGTTCAAGGACCTTCCTAGAAGTCCTGGTGTCTACACTTACTGCCTCATTCCTTCCTTTTACATGTGACTGATTTATGAAATTATACCAAAGGAACCATATCTAGCACATGATATAATACACATGACTAGCATTTAAGTTCTAGTCATTCCCTGAGGTAATTTTGCCCAAAGTTGATGTTAGAAGATTTGTGAGCCATACTGTCAAAAGTTTCCCATTTAAAAAAGTTTGGGAGTCTTTCGTTGATTATTGTCTAAGCCAGGGATTTTCAACAGTGATAGTATTAACATTTTGAACCAGATAATTCTTTATTATAAGGTGTGTTTTGTGCATTGTAGAATATTTAGAAGCATCCACAGCCACTAGCACCTGCAGCTGTGAAAATAAATAAAAAATCTACAGATATTGACAAATGTTTTTTAAAAAGTATAGTAAAAACCTTCAGTTGAGAAATACTGGTCTAAGCATGACACCCAGCATTATATGTTATTTACTATTTGTCTTTCAGGCTATCAAATGATCTATTCTTTACCCATGTGCACCAAATATTTCCTTCCAAATTTAAGACTTTTAAACCTTATCTATTTATTTATTTTTGTGGTAGTGGGGATTGAATCCAGGGGTATTTTAACCCAGGGACAGGGTCTCACTAAATTGTAGAGGTTGGATTTGAACTTGTGATCCTCCTTCCTCAGCCTCCTGAGTAGCTGGTATTATAGGAGTGTGCCACCATCCCCAGCTTTATCTTTAACATAAACATGGTTGTCATCTTCTAGTACATTCATCACTTCAGACAAACAACAAAAACTGAAATTATAAGGTCCCTATGGAGAAGGTTGGTAGTAGTCAGAATTTACAGTAGCTTTGCAAATACATCTATGGAAATTCATCAGATTAAATATTCCTAAAATTTTCCTTGGATATTTCCTTTCTCTGAATTTCCATAAGCCATAAAAACTTCTATTATCAACAGTAGGCATAAAATAAAAAGAAGAATGTTAATTGGAACAAAAGAGATGTGTTTTGCATCTTGGCCCAAACAAACATTTGTCTGCCTGTTTTCCAATAGACCAACTTTATGGCTCTTTGACAATAGGTGTGAATACATGGGACTTTCCAGAATCCATATGTTGTAACCTAATACCAGATGCCATGAAAGGAAAAGCTGGCACTTTCTGGGAATGATTGTCATGAGGATCGTGTTCTCATGAGTAGATTAGTGCTCTTATAGAAGAAGGCACTTCTGAAGCACTTTTGAAGGGGGCACCCTAGTGCCCTTCCATCTCTTCCCCGCTGTGAGAACTCAGCACTCATCCCCCTCTGGGCTTCTCCCTGGTGCCACGTGAGGACACAGCAACAAGGCGCCATCTTGGAAGCAGAGAGTAGCCTTCACCTGCCGGCACCTCCATCTGGGACTTCCCAGCCTCTGAAACCATGAGAGGTAAACTTCTGTTCTATAAATTATCCAACCTGCATAATTTTGTTGTTGCAGCAGGAATAGGACAACACAGGTACTGTGTCTTATTTATCTTTGTACCCCCACAGTGCTATGTAGGTTTCTTCAACAAATTTTCAGCAAGCATTTTCATTATTTTCCTTAGAGACATATAAGAAAATTGTCTTCTTTAGCGACATATAAGAAGGAAGTTTATTAATTTTTTCACCAAATACAGATTGAGTATCATATACCAGGTATTGTTCTAGGTGCTAGGGCTCGGGGATACATCCCTGAACAAAACAAAGACCCGTACCATTGTGGAATGTATATTCTAGCAAGAAAACATAGCCCACAAATGCTCAATAAAATCAGTAGGTCAGTTATGTAGCATATTAGAGATTAAACACAGCCTGGCACAGTGACTCGTGCCTGTAATCCCAGCTTCTGAGACAGGAGGATGGAAATTTTGAGGCCAGTCTCAGCAACTTAGGAAGACCCTGTTTCAAGATACAATATGAAAAGGGCTGGGGATGTAGCTCAGAGGCAGAATGTTCCTGGGTTCAATCCCCGTTACCACCCCCCCCCAAAAAAAAAAAGAAAAAAAAAATTAGGCACAATAGAAACAAGAAATAGAGCAGGGTAAGGAAAATCATGAGATATGGTTAAAGAAGGGTGATGTAGATATATATTTTTTCTCCTCATATTTTTTATTTTAGAGAGATATTTATAAATGCATATTCAAAGAGAACTGGAAATGCACTTGGATTCTTCATATTATTCAATTTTATTAAAGTTTTATACTTAGAACTTCATAAAGAAAATAGGATGACTATACCAAGGTATGTAATTATAGTTTGAGGACATTTCTCAGATTAGTAAGTGAGAATAATCTCCAGTAACTTGGAAGAATGACTTCTTCCTGCTTAAAAATATTTTAATTGTTCCATCCAAAATATCAAAAGTATTATCCCCATGTAGTTCTTATTTGATAGATGAATGAGAAATAAGGACTCTTCATCTGTTGGTCTTTAATAAATTTTATAGGAATGTTGTACTAATTATTGAGGATTGGCACCTTACCCTAGTAGTACCTGAATCAAGAGGAAACATCAATATTGGTGGGTTAATTAGTATTGTTTGTGTGTGTGTGTGTGTGTAAATTCCTCTTTATTATTTGAATTTTTTAATTTTCTTTTTTTATTGGTTCTTTTTTGTTGTATACGACAGCAGAATCCATTTTGATACAATTACACAAGCATGAAATATATCTTATTCTAGTTATAGTTCCATTCTTATGGATGTACATGATTCACTGTGTTGTTTTCATATATGTTCAAGGGAAAACTATGTCAGATTCATTCCGCTGTCTTTCCTATTACTATCCCCCTCCCTTCCCTCCATTTCCCATTGCCTAATCTATTGTACTTCTATTCTTCCCCTCACCCTTCCCTCCATTGTGAATTAGCTTCCACATATCAGAGAAAACATTCAAATTTGGTTTTTTGGAACTGGCTTACTTCACTTAGCATGATAGTCTCCAGACTCATTCATTTATTGGTAAATGTCATAATTTCATTCTTCTGAATAATATTCCATAGTGTATATACCACAATTTCTTTGTCCATTCATCTGTTCAAGGGCACCTAGGTTGGTTCCATAGTTTAGTTATTGTGAAATGAGCTGCTATAAATATTGATGTGGCTGTGTCACTGTAGTATGCTGATTTTAAGTTCTCTGGGTAAAAACCGAGGAGTGGAATAACTATGTCTAATGGTGGTTCCATTCCAAGTTTTCTGAGGAATCTCCATATTGCTTTCCATAGAGGTTGTGCCAATTTGCAGTCCCACCAGAAATGTCTGAGTGTACCTTTATCCCCACATCCTTGCCAACATTTATTGTTACTTGCGTTCTTGATAATTGCCATTCTGACTGGAAAGAGTTGAAATCTAGTGTAGTTTAATTGGCATTTTTCTAGTTGCTAGAGATATTGAACATTTTTTCATATATTTGTTGATCATTCATATTTCTTCTGTGAAACATCTGTTCAGTTCCTTAGCCCATTTATTGATTGGGTTTTTTGGTTTTTTGATGTTAAGTTTTTTGAGTTCTTATATTTTATTTTGAGACAGGGTCTCACTAAGTTGCTGAGGGTCTTTCTAAATTGCCAAGGCTGGCCTCCAATTTGCAATCCTCCTGCCTCAGCCTCCTGAGTTGCTGGAATTACAGGTGTGTACCATCCCACCCAGCCCCTGATCATATTAAGATTTCTCTCTCTCTCTCTCTCTCTCTCTCTCTCTCTCCCTCTCAACTTCCCGTTTGTTTGTTGGAAGCAAAACAAACAAAAAATAACAATTGCATTCGAGAATTAAAAATATCTTTTTACACTTGAAACTATTCAAAGTGAAGTTACATAATGGTATTTTAAAGGAAACTGAGGCTGGAGAATCACAAGTTTGAGGCTAGCTTCAGCAATTAGCGAGAACCTCAGCAACTCAGCAGGACCCTGTCTTAAAATAAAAACAAATCTGAGCACAGGTGCTTGTAATCTCATTAATTGGGAGGCTGAGGTGAGTTCTCAAATAAAAGATAAAAGGGACTGGGACTAGAGTTCAGTAATGAAGTGTCCCTGTGCTCAATCCCTGGTACAAAAGAAAAGAAAAGAAAGAAGAAAAAGAAAATAAATAAAAAGTAAAAAGTGTTGGGGATGTACAGCAATAAAGTGCCTCTGGGGTCAATCCCCAGGACCTACATAAATATGGGTCAGTATATTATTTTCAAAGACCAATATGTTTGTCAATAGAAAGATTTATACACATTTATATATTTAAGGCGATATGTAGTGATTATGTAGGAACTTTGAGTTTAATGGTTCCATGATTAAATCCTACAAATGGTAGTTACTAGGTATTGCCCTTGAACTTGTTACTTGGCCTCCCTAAATCATGTTTTAAAGCTCTGGAATCTGGGATAATACTACTTACAACTTTATTGTATTGTTGTATTGATGAAATAGATGTAAACTTGACAAAGATAATTCAATAAGTGCCATTATTATTATTACTACTCCATAATAATGCTTGGTCAATATTGCTTCACTTAAGTGAATGATTTATTTAACTATATAATTTTACTATGTTACTTCACTTAGCATTCATAAGAATCTATTTTATTGGAGAAAATAACTTGATGAGGATGTAAGTCATGAAACAAGGTATTTATGGAGAGTGTGACTTTTACTTTGAAATAAATTCCATAGCATCCGTGTTTTAAGAAGCATGATACAGACTCAGAATTAATTTTAGATAATTAAATAGAAGTATTATTATTACTTTGCAAAAATACTAGGAATTGAACCCAGGGGCATGCTACTGCTGAGCTACATCCCCAGCCCCTTTTATTTTTTCTTTTGAGACAAGGTCTCACTAAGTTGATGAGGCTGCCCTCAAATTTGCGATCCTCCTTTCTTAGCCTCCCAAGTCTCTGTGATTACAATTGTATGCCACAATGCCCAGGCAAAAGCATTATTATTATTTTTTTAATTTTTAGATTCAAGAAATTTTATTAACAGCTACTACAAACAGAAAGATAACTCAAATTAGATTATCAAAGTACAAAATCAACATACAAAAATCAGTAGTTTACATATATTCAAACAATATTTTGGAAGATTCAATGGAATAAAGGATTTCATATATAATAGGAACAAAAATATATTAATATGTTTATCAATAAAAATGTGAGACCTATGAAAAATAAAAATTAAAATACCACGGAAGTAAAAAAAAAAAAACCTTTCTACAAATAGAAGGGCCATATTATTGTGTAAATTAATTTGTAAATTAAACAAAATCTCAATGAAAACTTAACAGTTTTAAGCTATATCACCTGATGCTAAATTTAGTGAAAAAAAAAAAAAACATAGAAGTGGGACCAGCACTAAAATACATTAAGGCATTTTTAAAAACTTAAATAATTTAAGAGTATCAGACTGATCTATTAGCAAAACAGAATATGCCCAGATGTACGTACACTCAGATACATATAGAAATTGAATGTGTAAAGAGGACATCACCTCAAATCACTGGGAAAAAAGAAGTAGTCAATAAGTGTTATAGGGATAAATAAAGTAATATCCCTGCCTTACCTCATATACCATGATAAATTCCATATGTACCAAAGATATTTTTTAAATAACACAACCATTAAATAATAAGAAGAAAACTTGAAAATTTTTTCTTTACAAATCTGGAGTTAGCAAGAACTATCTAACTTTTCATGACTCAAAATCCCCAAGTCATAAGTTATTTCACTGATACTTTTTGTTACATAAAAATCAATTTTTTATGGAAAGAAGCATCATAAACAAACTTAAAAAAAAAAAAAAAGACAACTAAGGGAGATATTTACAGCCCATATCACAAAGTACTATCCTTCCTAACCTGTAAATTGACAAAATCATAACCCTTTTGAAACATAGAAAAAGGAAATAAAATTTGCTATTAATAAACAAGATAATTAATTTGTTAAATTAACTAATTTAATGTAAATTACAACTGTGGATGAAAGACCATTTTCTCTCTCTTCATTGGCAAAATTCCAAAGTCAGCTAACATACTCTATTGATAGGACTCTGGAGGGGAAAGCATTTTCTCATGCCTTCTCACAGTGGTGTGTTAAAGTCACCCAAAATTTTTGTGTTGTGGTCTATTTGATTCCAGGAATTGAGAAGGATTTGTTTGATGCACATGGATGCACCATTGTTTGGGGCATAAATATTTATGATCGTTATGTCTTCCTGATTTATGCTTCCCTTAAGCAGTATGCAATGTCCTTCTTTACCCCTTCTAACTTTGATTTGAAGTACACTTTATCTGAAATAAGTATGGAAACCCCCGCTTTTTTACTGAGTCCGTGTGCGTGGTAGTTTTTATCCCAACCTTTCACCTTTAGTCTGTGGATGTCTTTTTCTATGAGATGAGTGTCTTGAAGGCAGCATATTGTTGGGTCTTTATTTTTAATCCATTCTACCAGTCTATGTCTTTTGATTGATGAGGTTAGACCATTAACATTCAGAATTATTATTGAGATATGATTTGTGTTCCCAGTCATTTTAGCTTATTTTTGGTTTTTAACTTGACTTGGTTTCTCTTTTGATTGACTTTTCCTTTAGGGTAGTTCCTCCCTTTGTTGACCTACATTGTTGCTTTTCATTTCCTCCTTATGGAATATTTTGCTGAGAATGATCTATAGCACAGACTTTCTCTTTGTAAATTCTTTTTTGTTTATCATGGAAGGATTTTTATTTCATCTTCAAATCTGAAGGTTAGTTTTTCTGGGTACAAGATTTTTGGTTGGCAACCATGTTCTTTCAGAGCTTGAAATATGTTGTTCCAGGCCCTTCTAGTTTTTAGGGTCTGGGCTGTGAAATCTGCTGATATCCATATTGGTTTCTCCCTATATGTAATCTGATGCTTTTCTTTCACAGCCCTTAAAATCCTATCTTTATTTTGTATGTTAGGCATTTTCATTATAATATGCCTTGGTGTAGATCTGTTGTAATTTTGTGCATTTGGTGTTCTGTAAGCCTCTTGTATTTGATTTTCCATTTCATTCTTCAGGTTTGGGAAATTTTCTGATATTATTTCACTAAATAGGTTGTTCATTCCTTTGGTGTGTATCTCTGTTCCTTCCTCAATCCGGATGATTCTTAAATTTGGTCTTTTCAGATATCCCATAGTTCTTGGAGGTTCTGGTCATGATTTCTTACCATCTTCTCTATTTGGTCAACCTATTTTCAAGATTAAATATTTTATCTTCATTGTCTGAGGTTCTGTCTTCCAAGTGATCTAGTCTGTTGGTGATACTTTCCATTGAGTTTTTTATTTGGTTTATTGTTTCCTTAATTTCAAGGTTTCTGTTTTTTATTTCAGAATCTCTATCTATTTGTTAAAATGATCTTTTGCTTCCTGCAATTGCTCTTTTAACTGTTTATTGGAGCAATCATTCATTGCCTGCATTTACTCTCTTATCTCATCCTTTGCCTCACAGATCATTTTAATTAAGTATGTTCTGAACTCCTTTTCTTTTGATTTTTTTTTTTTTTTTTCGGTGCTGGGGATCGAACCCAGGGCTTTGTGCTTGCAAGGCAAGCACTCTACCGACTGAGCTATCTCCCCAGCCCTGAACACCTTTTCTGAAATGCTGTCATTGGATTCTATTAATATAGAATCTTGGTTTGTTGGGAACACTGTCCTCCCTTGTTTTTTCATATTGTTCACGTATCTTCCCCTCTAGCAGTGTGGATCTGGGGTACTACAGTTTTCCCCCTGTAGGCTTATTGTGACCCTGCAAGTTTCCAAAACCTCTTCTTTAAGGGGGAGATCAATATTAACAGCACCCAGTGCAGACAATATGCAGCCCTAAACCAAATAGCCCCTATGAAGATATTAACAATATTATCATAATAAACAGAGAGAATGAGTTCAATTTATTATCTACAGCATAACAAATAGATTTGCAATGAAGTCTACAGTTTCTTATGGTGGACAAAGGGAGTGTGGAGGGGTGCAGGATGTAACTGTTAATGGGATAAGAAAAGAGCATATAGAAGTACTAGATTGTAGGAAGAGTGAAAGTAGAATCAAAAGAAGTTGCTTGTTAGCATGAGAAAAGGGAGAAAGAGACTCTGAGGGAACAGGTAAACAAAAGGAAAATAGAAAGAGTGAGAAAAATAAAGAAACAAAAACTTAAAACTTTTCAAAAAGGAGGAAAAAAATCTACACTATAACAGACATATAATATTCAAACCTCCCAGTCTTCAGTAGCCTGATGCATGACAAGTACCCAACAATGAGCTTCTAGTCTCTAACAGGCCTCTCAGGATGGGATTGGCCCCAACTAAAGATGGCTGCTTCCACTTCCAGGATAATACAATGACTGTACTGGCTTCCAAACGTGTTGGAAAATGGGGAGCAGCAGCGTGGGGCCTGGGCGCTGTGTTGGCATGGGGTGCGGTCAATCAGGCTGGGGGTCCTAGAGGTGGGGCACAGTCAGTCGGGCTGGGGGTCTGCAGGTTCTGCTGTTGTCCCAAAATGGCAGCAGCCATGTGTAGCCAAACCTGTGGGTACTGTGACAGTGGACTTCCAGACAACAGCAGGCATTTGGTGATCCGCTGACTGCGGGCGGTCTGTGGGGAGTCTGCTGATGATCGACAGGTGGACCTCAGGTGGTGGGTGATGGGTAGGTGAAAGGCAGGCAATGGGCTGGCAAGAGGCAGGCAAGCAGGTAAATGGCAGATGATAGGCAGCAGTTAGTGAGCAATCTTCACCCAAAAAGTAGTCGATATGCTGGCAGATGCAGGTGATCAAGGTGGACAAATGGGGTAAGCAGCAGGGGATCGATGAGCAGCAAAGCCGGCCTCACAAAGAAACAGATTTTTCTCTGCTAAAAGCCCAAGTTACGGAACGACGAGGAACGCAGCCTCCCTCTAGTCTGCCATCTTGGATCTCCAAAGCATTATTTTTTAATTAAATATTTTTTAGGTGACTTTCCGTCACAGTTATAGTCATTGTGAGAAGTCGGCATTGGCATTTCTAATTCACAGTATTTATTATATGCAGATCTAGTAGTGTTTTATGGTCACTTATGGAACAAATATTTTACTCACTATATTTTGTAAACTGTTTATGCATACATACCTAATTTAATTTGAAAAGCTGATTTTCTCACCCCAGATTCTGACTTCAGCGACCCTTTTACTGGAGCACCATCTCAGTACTTACAGAGACTTTCCAAAATGGCTCTATTGGAGTGTAATACCATTCGTCAGGAAACAAGCAAAAAATCAAAAAAAGGCAAGAAGCGAGAGTTACGAGACTGCTGATAAATACCATACGGTGTGATGCTTTCTTCACTGCTTTTAAGGTTGCCTTTTTTTTTTTTTTGATATATGATATGATGTGCAATGATTTACATAAAAATGGAAATGTAAATAGGAAATAAATATTTTATGTTATATGTGGAATGGTTTCTTATTTTGTTAACACCACAAAGAGAAATTTAAATTAAGGGAATATAAGCATGAGAGAAATTATATTCCATGAATTTTATGCACGTGGATTGTTCCTTTAGACTTAACCAAATCAACATTTTAAAAGTACCTGTCTGTGCAATGAACTTTACTGCAGAAAGTCGTCCTAGAAGACAAAAGAAGAATGAAGAGGAGGAGAAAAAGGAGGAGAGTTCATGTCCTTGCATGTTTTATATTAATTTACACAAATACACTATTCATATGTGTTTGTCTGCATTATTACAATGAATTAGTTCCTAGGGGGATAACTAATTTAAATGGATTTGTTTGTGCTTACATACGAATTTTGATTGAGAATGATTTAAATACTACCTGTACTTTTTCTTTCTTTCTTTTTTTTTTTAAACTGAGATTGAACCTAGGGGGTGGGTGCTCTACCACTGAACTATATCCCCAACTATTTTTATTTTTATTTTTTTTATTTTGAGACAGGGCTTGCTAAGTTGTTGAAGCTGGTCTTGAACTTGTGATCCTCCTACCTCAGCCTCCCCAGTTGCTGGGATTACAGGCGTGCACCACTGCACCTGGCTTTTACCTGTCCTTTTTTCACTCTTCTTATCATTTCCTCCAGTGTATTCAATAATTTAAGAAATGGGGAAGAAGGAAAAAAGTTACTCTGAAACAAAAATTTGGTGATCTTTCTTGGACAAGTACTTCTTTGTCAGGTAGATTTCATTTATTGAACTACTACTATGTCCTCTTGACATTTAGTATTATTTATTAACCTTATGAAGACCCTAATAAATAGGAAGATCTTATTCCTGTTTTATAAATGGAATAAACTGAGGGTCTTTGTTATTTACTACATCTCTAGCTAGAAAGTGGAAGAACTAGGATCCTAACCTACTAGGATTCAAAACTCATATACAAAACTCCAAGGCATAATAATTTTTAAAATCTTAAGTTCAGTTGATAAAGTCATGGTTTAATTACTTAAATTTTAGGGCACAATAGTACTTTCACAGGCAAACATATTAATAGTGAGTTGAGTTTGCAAATTCTGACATTGAGACATCTTGGAACATTTATACTGGTAAGTGGAAGCTGGGATTATGTACGTGGATAACCGTGTCCGCCCTTACCCCTCCATCTTCCCTGTGAAAGAGTTCACTCCAGTCAGTTCAGAAAGGAGTGGAATGTTTATGGAATGTTTATTTCTTTTTAATAAACGAGATGTGCTGACAATAATTAATCACCTTTTCAGCCTTGGGATATAATTTAATTTAACTTATGTTTTTCATTAAATCTTAAAAAAAAAAAAAAACCACAGGCTCTACTTTCATAGATCACTTTATTTTTTCCTCAGGAAGTTTTTAGAAAAACTAGTATGTATTTAGTCCACAGAAGGCACAAATCACCCCCAAGTAAGATAAGCCCAAGATTTAGAGATAGGGATGAGAGGCAAATTTCTGAAATTGCAGC
This sequence comes from Sciurus carolinensis, assembly GCF_902686445.1. NCBI lineage: Eukaryota > Metazoa > Chordata > Mammalia > Rodentia > Sciuridae > Sciurus > Sciurus carolinensis. The sequence goes on from NC_062213.1 coordinate 62,295,225, forward strand.
CACCATGCATAATAAATTTATGTTTGGGATTGAAGACAATCTTTTGCATCTGGGATTTGGAAATCCCCTCCAGTGTAAGCAATATCAATCATAACTGTGGAGAACTGTACTTTCTGATAAATATTTAGGATGAGAAGATGGAGTCTTGATTTTAAGCTGAGAAAATAGTTTTCTATTAAGAATAATTACTTCAGTGAAGGACAATTTTTGTCAATGATAGTTCCAAAGAAATTTCCTGACTCGTTTTCTTCTAATTCTCTGCTCACCTGGTAGCCTTCTTATATATAATTTAGATTCCTGAATAAATATATCCATTAAAAAACTGCCTTCTCTCGATGATATGGCTTTGATCTGAGAGTGGGTGTGCTGTTTTGGTTTTTGGAAACAGGACCTTGCTATGTTGCCCAGGCTGGCCTGGAGCTTCTGAATCTCCTGCCTCAGGCTCCTAAGTAGTTGGGATTGCAGGTGTGAGACACTGCACTCAGCTTGGGAGTGTTAATTAAGGTGGCTCTTTTTTTTTTTTTTCATACTGGGGATTGAACCTAGGGCTGCTCTACAATGGAGCTACATCCCCAACCTGTATCATTTTTTAAAAAAAATTTTGAGATAGGGTATTAAATGCTGGGGCTGGCCTCAAACTTACAATCCTCTTACCTCTGGAGTAGTGGGGATTATAGGCAAGCACCACCATGTCCAGCTCTCTTCTGGTTCTTGAAACTGACTTGGACTATGGTTCACTGTTGGTTGCATATGGTTTACTATGGTTGACCTGGATCAAAATTTACTGGAACACAGTGTGTCCAAGGTAGCAGATTCCATTGTTTCTGCATTTGGGGAAATTTTTCTCATTATATTTTCAAATACTTAATTCTTTCTGTGCTATCGTTTTGAGGTCTCTGTTTCAGGGACACAAAATATCCTTATTTGGGATCATCTTCATCTGTTCTAAGAATCTGGAGTGTTGAAGAATAAGAATTTGTGAATATTTTCTATTTTCTTTCTGATTACTTTAATCAGTGGATTTTTTTTTTTTCTCTCCTACGGGCATAATTTAGTGTTTCCTCAAGGTCGATTCAGTCTCTAGCTATGCCTCTTTTCTTCATTGCCATTTCTAATTTATTAATTCTGCAATGATACTAATTGTCTCCAGTTTGTTTTCTTAGGTCTATAATCACTCGTTATCTAATTCTATGTACAGGAATTAGCAAACCTTTAAAAAATTTTTTTTTAAGGCTAAATAGTAAATATTTTAGACTTTGCGGGCTATACACTATCTATTGAAACTACCTAACCCTGACATTGTAGCATGAAAACAGTTATAGGCAATCTGTAAATTAATGGACACGACTATGCTCCTAGAAAATTTTCATTCTCAGTAATAGTACTATGTTTAGCAATAATGCTCTTTAAGTTAAGTTACAATGTTCCTCCTGCTCCTCCTTAAGGCCAGCTGTGAATTCACTGCCTTTGGGGTTAGTTAACAAATTTTCCTGGGAGTAGGTGCCTCTTTGGAGGATCTTAATCACTACCAGGTTAATTTAATAATAACTAATTTTTTTCATGCCCATTAGTATAGGGCATGGTGCCAAATGTTTTCATCTACCATCTTATTGCATCTTCCCAAGGGCTCAATTGTAAAATCCTTAGGTATCTCATTTTCACTCCATTCCCCTTGGTAACTGTTATACACCTTCTCTTTTTTCTTTAAATCTACGAGGCCTTCCCCAACTTCTCACTGAGTTAATGACCCTTCTTAATTCAATTGAGAAAACAAGGAACAATTAGGAAGAACTTCCATTCACTCCAAACCCTGATCGACAAACCACCTGCTCTGTACTCATTCACATTCTATCCATGAGCACCCCCAGAAGGACTGCTAAGGTCCCCTTCGCTTGCACAGCAGGTAAGTCCCTATCTCCTCTCACTACAGCAATTGCATCCCTGAATCATTACAATGTCCTCTCTTATCTCGATCATTTCCGCCAGAGAAAAAACTTGTTACAAAATCTCCTGTCTTGGCATACAGACACACTTCCTGTGATCTGCGACTCCATTTGTTTCCCTTTATAGCAAAGCTCCTTTCAAGTGTGGTCTGTACACCATCTGCACTTCCTCCCCCTGCTTTTCTCTTGAAATTGCTCCAGTTAGGCTCTTGGCAGCACCACCGGTATGCTTTGGATATGAGGTGTACCCCCAAAGTCATGTGTGAAACAGTGCAAGACTTTTCTGAGGTGAGAAAATTAGATTATGAGAGCTGTAGCTTAATCAGTGGATTAATCCACTAACATGGATTAACCGGGTGGTAACTATGGGCAGGTAGGGTATGGCTGGAGGAAGTAGGTCACTGGGGGCGTGTCTTTGGGGTTCATATTTTGTCCCTGCTGAGTGAAGCTCTCTCTGCTTCCTGGCTGCTTTTCTCTGCCATTCCCTTCTGCCATAGCTACCCCGCCTTGGGTCCATAGCTACCCCGCCTTGGGTCCAGAGCTGTGGAGACTGAATCTAGACTGAATCTCTGAAACTCTGAGCCAAAAATACACTTTTCCTCCTCTAAATTGTTCTTGTCAGGTATTTTGGTCACAGTGACACAAAAGCCAACTAAAACAACAAACCACTTACTAAAACAGCTCTTGTCTGATAACCTATGTTTATCCCAAGGGAATAGAAATTCTCATCCTTATTTTATATGATGTATCAAGTGGCATTAGACATAGTCAATCTCTCCTAATACTTGAAGAGACTTCCAGGATACTATTCTCTTTCAGTCTTCTTTCTACCTTTCTGGTCACTTCTTTTCAGATTCCTTTTCAAAGTCTATAGCTAGTAAAGCAGCAAAATTGAGATGTGAACCACTCAAAGGCAGAAATTAATTCTTATTCTACTCCATCTCCTCCTCCTTCTCCTCCTTATTTTTATCCTTCCTCCTCCTTATTTTTATTCTTCCTCCTCCTCCTCTTCTTCTTTTCTTTTTTCTTTTCCTCCACCTCCCCCTCCTCCTCTCCTTCTCCTTCTCCTCCTTCTTCTTTTTCCTCCACATACTGGGGTTTGAACACAGGATGCTTTAGAACTGGGTGACATCCCTAACCCCTTTTTTAAAAAATTTCCATCTGTTTCATGTTTTTTTAAATTTATTTTTATTTTTTTCTATGGTTGTACACAATGTAGATTCACACCATTCATGTAATCACATATAGGGCAATACTGTCTGTTTCATTCTACTGTTTTGTCCATCCCCACCCACTCCCACCCCTTTTTCCTTTACACCATCCAAAGTTCCTTCATTCTTCTCTTCTCCCCATTACCCCCCCTCATTATATATTGTCATGCACTTATCAAAGAAAACATTCGGCCTTTGGTTTTTTGGACTTGGCCTATTTCATTTAGCATTATATTTTTCAACTTCACCCATTTACCAGCAAATGCCATAATTTTATTCTTCTTTATGGCTGAGTAATATTCCATTTTATATATATACCACAGTTTCTTTATCCATTCATCAGTTGAAGGGCATCCAGGTTGGTTCTACAATCTAGCTATTGTGAATTGAGCTGCTATGAACATTGATGTGGCTGCATCACAGTAGTATGCTGATTTTAAGTCATTTGGGTATAAACTGAAGAGTGGGATAGCTGGGTCAAATGGTGGGTCCATTCCAAGCTTTCTGAGGAATCTACACACTGCTTTCCAGAGTGGCTGCACTAATTTGCAACTCCACCAGCAATGTATGAGTATACCTTTTCCCCCACATTCACACCAACACTTATTATTGCTTGTGTGCTTGATAATTGCCATTCTAATTGAAGTTAGATGAAATCTTAGGGTGGTTTTAATTTGCATTTCTCTTATTACTAAGGATGATGAACACTTTCTCATATATTTGTTGCTCACCTGTATATCTTCTTCTGTGAAGTGTCTGCCCATTTCCTTAGCCCATTTATTGATTGGGTTCTTTGTATTTGGGGTGTAGTTTTTTAAGTTCTTTATAAACTTTGGAGATGAGTGCTCTGTCTGAAGTGTGTGTGGCAAAGATTTTTTCCCACTCTATAGGCTCTCTTTTCACATTATTGTTTGTTTCCTGTGCTGAGAAAAACATTTTTAGTTTCAATTTATCCCATTTATTGATTCTTGTTTTTATTTCTTGCGCTATGGGGGTCTTGTTAAGGAAGTCTGGTCCTAAGCCATCATATGGAGATTCGGGTCTACTTTTTCTTCTATTTGGTGAAGGGTCTCAGGTTTAATTCCTAGATAAAGATTCCTTGATCCATTTTGAGTTGAGTTTTGTACAGGGTGAGAGATAGGGGTTTAATGTCATTTTACTGCATATGGATTTCCAGTTTTCCCAGCACCATTTGTTGAACAGGCTATCTTTTCTTCCTTGTAAGTTTTTGGCACCCTTGTCTAGTATGAGGTTACTGTACTTATATGGGGATGTCTCTGTGTCTTCTATCCTGTACCATTGGTCTATCTGTCTATTTTGATGCCAGTACCATGCCATTTTTGTTACTATTGCTCTGTAGTAGAGTTTAAGGTCTGGTATTGTGTATCTCCTGCATCACTCTTCCTTCCCAGGATGTCTTTGGCTATTCTGGGTCTTTTGTTCTTCCAGATGAATTTCATGATTGCTTTTTCTGTTTCTATGAGAAATGTCATAGGGATTTTAATTGGAATTGTGTTAAATCTGTATAGCGCCTTTGGAAGTATGACCATTTTTGATAATATTAATTCTGCCTATCCAAGAACATGGGAGATCTTCCCATCTTCTAAGGTGTTCTTTAATTTCTTTCTTTAGTTTTCTGTAGTTCTCATTGTAGAGATCTTTCACCTCTTTGGTTAGATTGATTCCCAAGTATTTTATTTTTTTTTTGAGGCTATTGCGAATGGAGTTGTTTTCCTCATTTCCCTTTCAGATGTTTCATCACTTATATATAAAAATGCTTTAGATTTATGCATGTTGAGTTTATAGCCTGCTATTTTGCTGAATTCATTTATGAGGTCTAGAAGTTTTCTAGAGGAGTTTCTTGGATCCTCTAAATAGAGAATTATGTCATCAGCAAATAGTGACAGCTTGAGTTCCTCTTTTCCTATTTGTATCCCTTGAATTTCTCTTGTCTGTCTAATTGCTCTGGCTAGTATTTCAAGTATGATGCTGAATAGAAGTGGTGAAAGAGGGCATCCCGTCTTGTTCCAGTTTTTAAAGGGAATGCTTTCAGTTTTTCTCCATTAAGAATGATGTTGGCTGTGGGCTTAGCATAAATAGCCTTTACAATGTTCCTACTATCCCTATTTTTTCTAGTGTGTGAGCAGGAAGCGGTGTTGTATTTTGTCGAATGCTTTTTCTGCGTCAATTGAAATAACCATATGATTCTTAACCTTAAGTCTATTGACATGATGGATTACATTTATTGATTTATGGATGTTGAACCAACCTTGCATTCCCGGGATGAACCCCACTTGATCGTGGTGCACTATCTTCCTAATATGTTTTTGGATATGGTTTGCCAGTATTTTGTTAAGGATCTTTGCATCTATATTCATCAAGGATATTGGTCTAAAATTTTCTTTCCTTGATGTGTCTTTGCCTGGTTTAGGTATGAGGGTGATATTAACTTCATAGGATGAGTTTGGTAGGGTTCCCCCTTTTCTATTTCCTGAAATACTAGTATTGGAATGTGTTCTTATTTGAAGGTCTTGTAGAACTTGGCTGAGAATCTGTCTGGTCCTGTGCTTTTCTTGATTGGTAGGCTTTTGATGGCTTCTTTTATTTCATTGCTTGATATTGATCTGTTTAAGTTGTTTATGTCCTCCTGGTCAGTTTGGGGGGATCATATGTCTCTAGAAATTTGTTGATGTTTCAGTATTTTCTATTTTGTTGGAATATAGATTTTCAAAGTAGCTTCTCATTATGTTACATATTCATTGGTGTCTGTCATGATATTTCCTTTTTCATCATGAATTTTAGTAATTTGAGTTTTCTCTCTCCTCTTGGTTAGTGTGGCTAAAGGTTTGTCTATTTTGTTTACTTTTTCAAAGAACCAACTTTTGTTTTGTCAATTTTTTGAATTGTTTCTTTTGTGTCAATTTCATTGATTTCAGCTCTGATTTTAATTATTTCCTGTCTTCTACTACTTTTGGTGTTGTTCTGTTCTTTTTTGAGGATGTTGAGCTGTAATGTTAGGTCATTTAGTTGTTGACCTTTTATTCTTTTCTTGAATGTGCTCCATGCAATGAATTTTCCTCTTAGTACCACTTTCATAGTGTCCCAGAGATTTTGATATGTTGTATCATCATTCTTGTTTACCTGTAAGAATTATTTTATCTCCTCCCTGACGTTTTCTCTTATCCATGCTTCATTCAATAGCATATTATTTAGTCTCCAGGTATTGGAGTAATTTCTGTTTTTTATTTTGTCATTGATTTCTAATATCATTCCATTATGATCTGATAGAACACAAGGCGTTATCTCTATTTTTTTGCATTTACTAAGGGCTGTTTTGTGGCATAACACATGGTCTATTTTTGAGAAGGTTCCATGTGCTGCTGAGAAGAAAGTGAATCTGCTCGTTGATGGATGGAATATTCTATATATGTCTGTTAAGTCTAAGTTATTGATTGTGTTATTGAGTTCTATGGTTTCTCTGTTTAGTTTTTGTTTGGAAGATCTATCCAGTGGTGACAATGGTGTGTTAAAGTCACCCAGAATTATTGTGTTGTGGTCTATATGATTCCTGAAATTGAGAAGGATTTGTTTGATGTACAGGGATGCACATTGTTTGGGGCATAAATGTTTACGATCATTATGTCTTCCTGATTTATGGTTCCCCAAGCAGTATGAAATATCCTTCTTTATCGCTTCTGACTAACTTTGGCTTGAAGTCCACTTTATCTGAAATAAGGATGGAAACCCCTACTTTTTTACTGAGTCCATGTGCATGGTAGGTTTTTTCCCATCCTTTCACTGTTAGTCTGTGGGTGTCTTTTTCTATGATATGAATGTCTTGGAAACAGCATATTGTTGGGTCTTTATTTTTAATCCATTCTGCCAGTCTGTCTTTTGATTGATAAGTTTAGACCATTAACGTTCAGGGTTATTATTGAGATATGATTTGTATTCCCAATCATTTGGGTTTATTTTTGATTTTTAACTTGACTTGGTTTCTCCTTTGAATTTTCCTTTAAGGTAGTTCCTCCCTTTGCTGACCTCCAATGTTGTTTTTCATTTCCTCCTTGAGGAATATTTTGTTGAGAATATTCTGTAGTGCAGGCTTTCTATTTGTAAATTCTTTTTTTTCCTTTTTTTCTCATTTTATTTCTTTTTTTTTCCTTTACTTTTATTTGTAAATTCTTTTAACTTTTGTTTATCGTGGAAAGATTTTATTTCATCTTCAAATCTGAAGGTTAGTTTTGCTGGGTATAGAATTCTTGGTTGGAAACCATGTTCTTTCAGAACTTGAAATATGTTGTTCCAGGCATTTCTAGTTTTTAGAGTCTGAGCTGAGAACTCTGCTGATATTCTTATTGGTATCCCCCTATATGTAATCTGATGCTTTTCTCTCACAGCCTTCAAAATCCTATCTTTATTTTGTATGTTAGGCATTTTCATTATAATGTGCCTTGGTGTGGATCTGTTGTGATTTTGTGCATTTGGTGTTCCATAAGCCTCCATCTCGTTCTTCAGGTTTGGGAAATTTTCTGATATTATTTCATTGAATAAGTTGTTCATTCCTTTGGATTGTATCTCTGTGCCTTCCTCAATCTGGATGATTCTTAAATTTGGTCTTTTCATGATGTCCCATAGTTCTTGGAGATTTTGTTCATGATTTCTTACCATCTTCTCTGTTTGGGCAACTTTATTTTCAAGATTAAATATTTTATCTTCATTGTCTGAGGTTCTGTCTTCCAAGTGGTCTAGTCCGTTAGTGATGCTTTCCATTGAGTTTTTTATTTAGCTTATTGTTTCCTTCATTTCAAGGATTTCCATTTGTTTTTTTTTTGTTGTTGTTGTTGTTTTGTTTTGTTTTTGAGAATCTCTATCTTTGTTGAAATGATCTTTTGCTTCTTGCCATTGCTCTTTCAACTGCTTATTGGTATTATCATTCATTGCCTGCCTTTGCTCTCTTATCTCATCCTTGACTTCATGAATCATTTTAATTATGTATAATCTGAAGTCCTTTTCTGACATTTCTTCTACCATACTGTCATTGGATTCTATTAATATAGAATGTAGATCTGTTTGGATCATTTTCTTCCCTTGTTTTTTCATGTTGTTCTTGTATCTTCCCCTCTAGCAGTGCAGATCTTGGGTAATGCAGTTTCCTCCCTATAGGCTTATAGTGACCTGATAGGTTTCCAAAACCTTTTCTTTAAGGGGGAGATCAATATTAGCAGTGCCCAGTTCAGACAGTATGCAGCTCAAAATCAAATAGCCCCTATGAGGATGTTAACAATATTGTCATAATAAACAGAATGAGTTCAATTATTATCTTCAGTATAACACGTAGATTTGCAATAAGGTTTGCAGTTTCTAATGGAGGACAAAGAGGATGCATAGGGGTGTAGGATGTAGCTGTTATTGGGATAAGAAAAGAATATATAGAAGTTCTAGATCATGGAAAAAGTGAGAGTGTAAACAAAAGAAGTCTGTTGTTAGCATGGGAGAAGAGAGCAAGAGACTCTGAGGGAACAGGTAAACAAAAGGAAAAGAGAGCAAGAAAAGTAAAGAAATAAAAACTTAAAATTTTTCCAATAAGGAGAAAAAAGAAAATCTACACTACAACAGTCATATAGTATTCAAACCTCCCAGTCTTCAATAGCCTGATGTATGAGAGGTACCTGACAATGAGGTTCAAGTCTCCGGCAGGCGTCTCAGGATGGGATTTGCCCCACCTAAAGATGGAAGTTATGGCTTCCAGGATTACCCAAAATGGTCACTCTGGCTTCCAAATGTGTTGGCAAATGGGGAGCTGCAGCTTGGGATGTGGGCGTGGTTGGGCAGGGGTCCTAGAGGTGGGATGTGGTTGGTCTGGTTGTGGGATCCTGGAGGTGGGGTACAATTGGTTGGTCTGGGGATCCTGGTAGTAGGGCGCAGTCAGTTGGTCTGGGGGTCCTGGTGGCAGGGAGCAGTCAGATGTGAGGGCCCTGGAGGCAGGGAGTGATTGGTCAGGCTGAGGGATCCTGGAGATGGGACTCAGTCAGTTCGGCGAGGGTCCTACAAGTCCTGGCTGTTGTCTCAAAATGGCAGCAGCCATGTGTAACCAATCCTGCAGGTACTGTGACAGTGAACTTCCAGGCAACAGCAGGCAGCTGGCACTCCACTGGTGGTCTGTGGTCAGTCTGCCAACTGCTGCCAGATGATTGGGAGGTGAATCTCAGGCAGTGGGTGATGGGTAGGTAAAAGGCAGGCAATGGATGGGCAAAAGGCAGGCAAATGGCAGATGGTAGGTGCCAGACAGTGGGCAATCTGCACTCAAAAACAGTTGATATGCTGGGCAGACTTCAGATGATTGCAGTAGACAAATGGAGTAAACAGCAGGGGATTGATAAGCTGTAAAAACTGCCTCACCAAGAAACAGATATCCTGTGCTTGAAACCTGAGTTATGGAGTGACAAGGAATGCAGCCTCCCTATAGTCTGTCATCTTGGATCTCCCCCTAACCCTTTCTATTTTGAGGCAGGGTCTTGCTAAGTTGTGGAGGCTGGCCTTAAACTTACAATCCTACTGCCTCAGCTTCCCAAGTCACTGGGATTATAGGTATGTACCATTGCACCTGGTACATTTATTGATTTCTATATTCTGAGTAGCTATCACTGTGTCTAGCACATAGTATAAACTGAGAAGTATTCTTATTATTTTGCAAGAAAGAATGTCAGAGACAGAGTTGGTGATAAGACAGTTCAGGCCAGAGACACTGGACTCTCTGGGTAGTATGAAGGATACAGGATCAACTAGTGGAATTTCTGAGGAGTGGAGGGAAAAGGTAGCAGACCTGAAGAGATGAAATTACCAACTTTGTTTAGCACCTGATATAAGAAGAAAATCAAATTTTGTTGGGCACTATTGTCAAAGGTTAGTAGCATGTATTTGAGAGACCATTTCCTGGTACTTTGAAAGAAACCAACTATTTAAGAATAAATCCCCTGATAATCAAATTGCCTACAGGAAGTTTATTGGGAATGCTGCCAGTAACTCCCTGAGGAGGGAGAGACAGAATGATGGGCAAAGGACTTGAACAGGAGTGTATCTCCTCAAAGGCTTTCACCACCCCTTGTTCATCTGTGGAGCTGAAAAGTCCTTCAGGGATTTCTCATCCTAAAGCAAGGAGATTTCACCTATTTCACTTCTGTTTCCCACACAGATCCATCATTGGATCATGGGATGTGAGCTGCCTCCAGAGCAGGGCATGACCTTGGGCAAGGTGCTCTCTTGCTGAGAGAAATTCCTGAGAAGGGGGCTCCATTGTGAGTGCTGCCAGCAACTAGTGAATAAGGACCGTACCCCTGCAGAGCAGAACTGGGTTGCACATTACAGTGTCCACTACAGCTCTCTCCAGAGAAACCCATGTATTAGGTAAGGAGTTGTTTTAGTCAGCTATTTTACCACTGTGACTAAAAGACCCAACAAGAACAATTGTAGAAGAAGAAAATTTTTTTAAGGGCTAATGATTTCAGAGGTCTTAGTCCATAAAAGGCTGGCTCCATTCCTTGGGGCTCAAGGTGAGGCAGAACATCATGGCAGAAGAGTGTGGTAGAGAGAAGCAGTTTACATGATGATCAGAAAGCAGAGAGAGAAAAACTCCACTCTCCAGATACAAATATATACCCCAAAGTCACACCCCTGATTAACCACGTCCTCCAGTCACACCCCACCTGCCTCCAGTTACCACTGTTAATCCCTCAGGAATTAATTCACTGATTAAGTTAAGGCTATAATCCAAACATTTCTCCTCTGAACCTTCTTGCATTGTCTCACATGTGAGCTTTTGGGGGACACCTCACATCCAAACCATAAGAGGAGTGAAGCCAAGCACCCAGAAGTGGAAAAGAAAATGGTCTGATCAGGTTTTGGTAAGGCTCCTATTAGGAAGTTGCTCAAATGAAGACTTTAGACAGAGTTAAGGAAACAGACAAGATTGTGATGTAGCCAGACGGTAACATGGTGTAAGCTATTATCACACTTAGGGCTAAGGGATGGGAAAAGTATCAGCTGTTCCCAGTGGGAATAGGTGCTGTAGAAGAGGAGCAGCCTGATAGGAGCTGTAGTTATGAGGGATGCCAGAGGCGGTACATCACAGGGAGCAGATAAGTACCCAACTCTTTCCACCCCAACTTGCCACCTCCTGCCAGGGTTTTCCACCAGTCAATCCCAATTGCAGGTCTTTTAGTCATGAAGCCTGAGTGCTGCATTGCACAGGCATCAGCACAGAACTGGATGAAGAGATCAGGTGTAGGGCAAGTAGTCAGAGAACAAACAGCAAAGAGCACGTGATAAAGAGTTCAGGAATTTGAACCAGGGGTCAAGGTGAGTATGGGCAAAATGTCCTCTGCCATACCTTTCAGGCTTTTCTACTGACCAAGACCGAGGCTGACCTGAGGCAGCACAGGACTGAGTTTGTTGTGTTTCCCTGATGTGAGGATTGGACACAAAGCTTGGGGGCAAAATTGAGCAATAGGCAGGGCTGAACTGTCCCCAGTGGAAGGGACTGCAGGGAGAGGAGGAATGAAGAAGGATAGAAAGCCCAAGTAAGAAAGAAACCAACAAAAACCCCACAGAATTCAAAAGCCATTTGACCTTGCTTCCATCCAGAGCAGGTGCCCCATTTTTGTTTAGTTCCAGCTGACAGATCGGATGGAGAATCAGATCTTCCTCCCAGGAGCCCTTGAACAAGAATTATGGTTTGGAGATGAGGCAGTCTCCCAAAACTCCTGTGTTAATGCAGACATTTTCAGAGGTGAATGATTAGACTCTAACCCAATCAGTTCATCTTAGTGAATGCCTGAGTGGTAACTGTAGGCAGATGGTGTGTGGTTGGAGGAGGCAGGTCACTGGGGGCATGCCCTGGAAGGGTTCATCTTCCTTGTGGCTCCTTCCCGTCCCTCTGTCTGCTTTCTGGCCACCGCGAGGGAAGCAACTTCCTTCCACCAGGCCCTATCGCCGTGATGTTCCGCCTCACCTTGGGCCACGGCAATGGAGTTGGTTGACCATGGACTGAATCTCTAAAACCATGAGTCAAAATAACATTTCTCTCCTCTAAGTGGTTCTTGTTGGGAATTATGGTCACAGTGATAAAAAGCTAACACAAGTGAACTTGAATATGCTCTGCAGCCTGAAAAAATCTATGAGAAGCAAAAAGGGAGAATGGGGAGAGCAGGAAACCTTTAAAATGAGGGGACTGGCGTGGATGGGAGCAACCTCTGCATGGAAGGGTGTCACCACAGAGACAGTCACCGGTGTCTGGTGATGGACACACCTGGAGTCCAAGAGATGGTGGAAAACATTTTTCACTTCTATACTGTCAGCCTGCATTGGGTGCCCAGGAATCCCATCTTGGTGCTTTCCCTTGGTTTTAATTTGAGTTTGTTTTGTCTTTGGGGGTGCTGGGGCTCCCACCCAAGGCCTGGCCTGTGCATGCTAGACAAGCACTCCACTGCGGAGTGCACCCCCAGCCACCTCCCTTTGCCTATCACCCCTCTCTGCTTCCTCCTTCCCTACACTGTCTTGGATCCCTCTTGGTGTGGGAGGTCAGGGCTCTGAGATTCTTTTCCTGAGAAGATGGGAAGGTAGCAACTTGTGAATAGTCGTCCTCCTGCAGGGCCAAAAGTCTTCTGGACTTCTCTCAGTGAACTCCCTGCGAGACTAACACACTTGCTCTGGTAAATGTGACCCCTGCCACAGCACTGCTTGGGTGTGAAGCATCATTTCATCACTTTAAGAGAAGGTCCCCTCCCACTGCAGGTGAGGCAGGCAGGAAGGAAGGGGCTGAGGAGGTGCGCAGCCTTGTCTTTCCTTGCTAAAAATAGTTAACGATGATTGTCCAAATGGTTAAGTGCTAAGCCATCGTAGCTCATCTGACCTCTATGAGTGCTCTATGCCAGGTACATAACACCATCATGAGTTGAAAGGTTTTTCTTCCCAAAGATTTGTCTGTGTCTTGAGCCCTGCAACCTGTGAATGTGAACTTATTTGGAAAAGGGATTTTTGCAGATGTCATTAAGGTAAGGATCTTAAGATGAGATCATCCTGGATTGTCTGGGTGGGCTCTAAATCCAATGAAAAGCTTTTAAAAAAGATAGATAAAAGGACACGGGAAGAGGATACCCTGGGAAGACAGGAGCAGAGCTTGGAGTTACGTGACTCCAAAGCCAAGGATCACCTGCAACCACCAGAAGCTGGCAGGGGCAAGGAGTGACTCTCCCCTGTTGCTTAGGGAGGGAGGGTGCCCCTGGATTTCAGAAAGCTGACCTCTGGGACTGTGAGAGAATAAGATCCTGCTGTTTTAAGCTACCTAATTTGTGTTTATTTGCTTTGGCAGCTCTGGGAATCTAAAACTTTAATGCTTTGCATGCATTATTTCTAATCTTCACCATGACTGGTAAAGGGAAGGTAGTATTTTACCATTTTATAGACAAAGAACTTATAATTTAGCAACTTATCCAAGTTGCCACAGCTGGCAAATTGCAGAGCCAGGATTAGAAGCTGGACTTGTCTGAATTCTGAGTCTGAGCTTCTCTAGCACAGATAGATCGCTCTTAAGATGTCCTCTTGTCCCAAGAGTGCTCCTCTGCATTCCTGGCTCCTGGGCAGGTTCCTGCTTGCCCTACTCAGGCCACTCATTTAGCAACACTTAATGGATGAGCTATTTGTGTCGGTCACTAGATTAGGACCGTGGTCACAAAATTGATTTTTACTAATTCCTCCTTCTACACTCTATTGACGGACTTAAGGTTCAGGGAAGGGAAAGTCTCACCTTCCTACCTCCAAAAATAAATAGAAACCCCAAGTAAAAATCTAAGATATTAATAACAACTGGTATCTGTACAGTGATTTATGAATTAAGAAACCATTTCATTCCCTACCTTAGTCTGTTTTATGCAACTCCAACAAAATGCCTGAGACTTGCTAATTTATAAACAGTAGGAATTTATTTCTTACAGTTCTGGAAGCTGGAAAGTCCAAGATCAAGACATTGGCAGATCCGGCCTCCAGTGAATGATCAGTCTCTATTTCTAAGCTGGTGTCTTTTATGTTCCAGAAGGGAGGGGCACTGCTCATACCCGAAGAAAGGCAGGAGGGCAAAGGAATCGACTCCCTCGGCCAGTACCCACCCCAACTTTTATTGTCTTTTGTGGTACTGGGGGTGAAATTCAGGGGTGCTCTATCACTGAACTACATCCCCAGTCCTATTTATTTTATATTTTGTGACAAGGTCTCACTAAGTTGCCCAGGTTGACCTTGAGCTTGCCATCCTCCTGTCTCAGCCTCCTAAATCACTGGGATTACAGACTGCACCATAGCACCCAGCCTGCCAGCCCTTTTAGAAGGACACCTAATCCCAATTACAACTGGGGAGACCTCATGGCCTCATTAGCTCTTGAATACCACACCTCTTGACACTAGCACGTTAGCAACGTCTGGATTTTGGAGAGGCCACGTTCAATTCACAGTGCCCACATGGTTTTGTTTGAGCCTCAGAAGACAAGCTACGATGTGTGGAGGTAATACGTGGGTGATGGCGTGGATGAGGACCAAGTCTAGTGGCTCCCTCAGTGCCTCAGTTTCTGAGAGGAAGTGCCCCACAACACTGTCCTTATGAATTCTTCATAAGCTCCCTTTAGTTCCATCTGAGACTCATGAAATCAACTAGGTAATTTCAAGTGCTTCACATTTCACTGGTTTTTCGATCCAAATTTTTCTGCATTTGAAAATAAGGGGGGATTTCCACTTGGAATTATGAAGCACTGACTCCCATTTGAATGAGCTTGGGGTGTTGAATAAATGACTGGTATTAGCAGCCCCAAGTCAGAAGAAAGCTGAGCTAAGACCGGCCTTAGAATAAATATTTGTGATTCCTTGAGCAGTTCTTGCTTCTTAATGTATGGCGTTTTCAAAATACTTACAGTCTGTGTCCTGATGGGTGTTTATGTTTAAAGAAATATAGAAATTGCTATCAGCACACATGGTGATCCCACCACAGTATTACGTAAACACAGAAAATGAATGTGTTCACAGTCACAGGCACGATTTACAGTTCCTGGAATACAAGTTGATACCTACACAAAGTGGGTATGTGAGGAGGAATGCTTTTTGATTCATTGAGAGTGTTTTATTCATGCCTTGTTTGTTCCTGAAACTAAAGAGACATTGGTCTGTAATTTTCCTGGGTGTGTATGTGTGTGAGATTGGGGATTGAACCTAAGGGTTCTTGACTACTGATCTATAGATGCCATCCTTTTCATTTTTTATTTTGAAAAAGGGTCTCACTAAGTTGATCAGGCCTCAAACTTTTGATCCTCCTGCCTCAGCCTCCTGAGTAACTGGGATTATAGGCATGCACCACCCTGCCTGATGGTCTGATTGTTCTACAACTCTACACACCTGAGAACAATCTGAGATAATGTGTGCATCAAAAGAGACCAAAAGGCAGTCTTCCAACAACCAAATCTGGTGAAATACTTACTCTCAGTGACCTTTTCCTAAAACAAATAGTTTCTGATGTAGCTTACAGACTTAAAGTCTAGTACTACAGGGAGTTATTTTGATAATAACAACAAAAATAGAAGAAAAGACTCCTTCGGCCACAGCAAGCAAATTCCATTTAATATAAAGATTCTTTTTGCAGATGAAATATATTCACAAATTGGCTTGCAGATTAGCAGATTTGACACATACACCTGAAACAATTTTTGATAACTGGCTTCTCCTCACTACATGTTTCTACAGTTTTTAAAAACCATTGTGAAAAAGCATACAAAAAATCATCTTAATCTCTATTAAAAAGGTTTTCTTTTTTTTTTTTTTTTTTTTTTTTTGATGCTGGGGATGGAACCCAGGGCCTTGGTTATGCTAGGTAGGTGCTCTACCATTGAGCTACACTCCAACCCATTTTTTTTTTTTAATTGGTACCAGGGATTGAGCCTCAGATGTCCTTAACCACTGAGCACATCCCCACCCCTTTTTAATATTTCATTTAGAAACAGGGATTCACTGAGTTGCTTAGGGCCTCACTAGGTTGCTGAGGTTGGCTTTGAACACATGATCCTCTTACCTGTCTCCTGAGCTACTGGGATTACAGGTGTGTACCACTGCATGGACTCCCAACACTATCTTAATCATTTCTAAGGGCACAAATCAGTGGCATCCAGTGGGTTCACATCTACAGATTTGAGTTTTCTTGGTATTTTGTTTAGGACTGACTTCCTTTTTTCTTTTATACCTTTTTTCTTCTTGGTTTTGCTCATACAACTCTAATAATTGGGCAAAAATTTAAAATAAATAAATAAATCTATCTATCTATCTATCTGAAGGTTCCTGGTATTTGTGCAGAATATCTCATGACAATCTTACTGAGTGGGTGAGCCACTGAGGCCTCGGGCTTGTTTTCCAGGGCTGTAATAGGAGGGCTGTCTCCTGTGGGCTGGGCTGGGCAAGGGCTGGGCAGTCATGGGGAGGGAGGGGGCATGGTCCTAACCTCCCTCAGTGAAAGTGGGAGACTTTTCATTCTCTAAGGCCAGGTCTTCCTCAACCTTTTGGAGGCCAAGCAGACCTGTTTGTGCCATAGGCTTTTCTATTGCCAAACTCTGACAGGCTCTTGGGTTCTACAAATGAGAAGGACAGGAATGGGCTGTTTTGTGTTGGAGGACTGTGATCTGAAGACAAATGATCAGGGGAGAAGAGAAGGGTCACTGTGTTCTGAGGATCTGAAGCTTGAACACCCCACATGACACAGGTCTGAAAGCTGGCACAGGGCCCAAGACCCTGTGGCTGGTAAATGCTTCTTCCACTGTCTAGGAGGAGTGGCTGGGTCAGAGGATTCACCCATCTCACCCCCAGTTTTGGGAAAGGGGCTAGTCACAACTTCAACACTGATGGAAACTGGTCTTAGGGACAGGTTTCCCCACATACTAGGGAATGCAGGAACTCTGGTATTGCTTATGTGGGTTGGGTAGGACTGATGGCAAAATGTGGCAAGCCTGGGCCTTAGGGGTACCCCCTGCAACAAGCAGAGAAGACGATCCCCCAAGTCTCTGCACCAGTGACCACTCTGCTTGGCCGGACTTCTCTAGACAGAATGGTTCATTTAAAAAGCAGTTCTCTAAGTGGCCTGAGAATGTCTCTAAGTCCAACCCTATTGTTGGACTCATCCACCACATCCTATTTCTTCGAAGGTTCGTCACAGCTTGTCTGGGACCCAGAAAGGTCACTAGGGTGTGGACCAGGGCCTGAAGTGATTTCCAGTCCCTCTTAAGATCCAACCAATGGGTCAGAGGTAGCCTTGGGGGGCAGAATGGAGTCCCAGATGGCTGGCTGCTGGCCAAGTGCCGCATCTGTTGCTTTCAGAAGCAGCTGGGGAAGTGGAGTGTCATGGACCTTCTCACAGCATCTTAACCCAGCACGACCGTGTCAGCTCAAGCTGCTGTAACAAATCGTCATCGCTCCGGAGTTAAACAGCAGATATGTCTCTCAGCTCTGGAGGCTTGGAAGTCCAAGACGAAGGTGCCAGCTGGTCTGGTATCTGGTGAGAGTCTGCTTCTGGTTTACAGATGGATGCTTTCTTCCTCAGATTAAGTAAGAATGTGGAAGTGTGACATTTCCACAGGGGAAGCAGAGAGAGATAGAGTTGGGTAGAGAAAGAGGGAGGGAGGGAGAGAGAGAGAGAGAGATTCTTTATCTCCTCCTCTTTCTATCTCATCCAGAAGGACTCTGCCCTCACAACTTGTTTCTTCCCAAAGGCCACACCTCCTGATACCACCACACTGGGGAGTAGGGGCTATGGTTTGAATGTGTACCCGCCCCCAAAGTTTGTATGTTAGAAACTTAATTTCCAAATTCTTATGTTTATGGCATTTAGAGCTGAGGATTTGGGGAAGTCATTAAGGATTAAACAAGGTCATGAGGGTGGGTTCTCCATGGTAGCACTAGTGGCATTATAAGAAGAGACCTGAGCTAGCAGCTGGCTTTGATTGGCCACGAGGTATCTCCGCCATGTTATGATGCAGCAAGAAGATCCTCACCAGATGCTGAGACCAAGACAGCTCCATGCTTTTGAGCTTCCCAAGTCTCCAGAATCGTGAGCTTAATAAACGTCTAATCCTTATAAATTACCTGGTCTCGGGTATTTTGTTGTACCAATAGAATACTAACTAAGACAGAAGGCATATGGATTTAGGGGCTTCAATTCAATCCAGAGCCTGGCAAGATGGAGTTTTGAAATTCATGTTGAATGCAGGTTAACCACAGGGGTTCTGATGCTGGGCTGTCTGGGATCAAACTCCCACTATGAAAGTTGCCAGCTGGTTAACTGTGGCCAGTTTTGTGCCCTTAATTGTCATCTGGAATATGGGGATGTAAAAAAGAAAAAAAAAGTAATAATGATGATAAAAAATAATAATAAACACCCATTTCTCAGGCATGTTGGGAGACTTCCATTAAATAAGGTATGCAAAGCTCTTCACAAGGTGTTTACTTACATTATTATAACCCTTCAGTTTCCACCTCGCCTCTCAGGAATGGAGCTAAAGTCTTGGAGTGTCAGGGGCAGTTGTAGGAAACAGAAAAACCACATGAATAGCACAGTAACTCTAGAAGGGCTGATGGGCCACTTTCCCTCAGTTGAGTGCGATACAATTACCAATCTTGGTTTTCTTTTCAGTCTTAGCAGAAAGGCTATAATTTAAATAAGATGAAAGGAGGCCTGCAGGCTCCTGATAACAAAAAACATTCCAGGCTGCCCTTGAGAGTCTACAGCTTCTACCACCATCGGAAGGAATCCAGATTGAGGGATCTGCCATGAAGGGATGACACCTGTGCACACCAGTGAAGGGGTCCCTGGGGTGGAGAGGGGAGGGGAGCCCTCCAGCCTCCTCCTTCCATTAGAGTGGTGGTGGTATGCCAGTGTTTAAAAAGATTTTTATGAGCATTCCTGAGCTCTGTTCCACTAGGGTGGCAGTTCTGTTTTTTGAAAAATTACCTGATAATATAGAGTTTCAACTCAAGGAAAAATGGTTGCATCATCTAGCTCAGTTTTTGGAAGAGAATTAGAATTTTAAAAAGACTGTTTATATATATATACATATATTTTAATGTTTATATGTTTAAATATATATATATATATATATTTTTTTTTAAAGTAAAGTTTTACACGTGTCTCTGCCTTTCCCCTTCCCTTTTCAAGGAGAGGACACCCCTATCTAACTCTTGTACTTATTATTTTGGTTCAGAATCTAGGACTCAATCACCCACCCATACCTCTCTTCTGCCAGTGCCATAATGGCTTTCTCCTCCCTTCCAGTAGTGTTTTCTTCATTCCCAGCCCTACTGCCCTCGGTTAGCACTGACGGAGGAAAGACATGAGTATATGCGTTTGAAACCTTCAGTCAGCGAGTGGCTGACCACATGTTGCCTCTATCTTGAAAAGAGCAGTGTTCACAGACTCCCCACATTGTTGGGGAGGTAGGAGTCTGAGAACAGCGAACAAAGAGAGGCACATCGCCATAAGACCTGGGAAGTGAAGACAGGTCCAAGGCCGTCACACCCCTCTGTGTCAGGTACTGAGCTGAGCAGTTAACGCACATCATTTCATTTATTCCTCACAATAAGCCCAACAAGATAGGAATTACCGTTAGCACTGTGAACGCTGTTTTTTGATGAGCTTCAGAGCAGTGATGTGACTTTCTTGAGGCCTCACAGTTAGTTAAGGCAGCACTGGGATTTCAACCAAATCTGTCTTATGCCATAGCCTGCATTCTACAGCACCCTGGAACTGGGACCCTCTGCATGGTTAGAGCAAGAGAGGCTTTTTTTTTTTTTTTCTCAGACATTTATAACCTAGAATGAATTGGACTATAATAGTATCTCACCTCTGTACCTTAAATTATCTTCACTATTTGTTTACAAAGGAGGATTTATGCAGAGTCTGATTTTGTGATGTGAGGGAGATGCACATGGGTATAATCATGTCCTAAGGTGTAGTTCAAATTCATTTTCCTCAAAGGTGGTGGTATGGAGACATGAGAGACGTATGGAAACATACAGGGTCCGGTTCCTCCAGGTGGGCACCAGGGAATTATTTGGCTTATGAAATGTTGCAGCTAATTCCCAATATTTTTTTTTATTGAATCTTGGTGCTATTTCCTCCAGGAATACCAAAATCACTGGCTCCATTGTGGGACAGGACAAGGTCCCCTAATTATTGCTGATGTACTACCTTTAAGAGCATGATTTACCACTGGTTGTGTTACAGAAGCAACATGGGATAGATACTGTGATAAAAATGAGAAGAGATGAGTCATCCCTTTGGCTCTTCAATGATGGAAAGACAGACACACAAGCAATCAGTTGTGGTTCTGAAGGTCCAGTGCCTCTATGATTCTGCGTGAGCACAGAAGTCAGAGGGCCTATTCCTGCTTGAGTTATAGAAAGTTCTCAACATTTAGCAGAGACCTTGAAAAACAGAAAAGAGTGAGGAAGGTCATTCAAGTCAAGGAAGCAACGTGTTGGCTGGCTTGGAGGAATGAGAGTGGGTGCTGTTAAGGCAGGAGAGTGAGGAATCCGCGCCCATGAAGTTGCACGTGGGGAGCTGAGGGAGGTGGATGGGGTGGCAGATAGGATCATGACAGACATAGCAAATCTCTTCCTGTTTTAATCCTGGCTTTAAAACAATAAAAGTAAGAAAGAAAACAATGCAGTGTAATTTTCATGAGGATTCTTTTTTTCGCGGTGCTGGGGATTGAACCCAGAGCATTGTGCTTGCAAGGCAAGCACTCTACCAACTGAGCTATATCCCCAGCCCCTCATGAGGATTCTTTTTAAAAAAAGTTTTATACTTCCAAGTGGGGTATAGTGATGCACCCTTCAGCCTCCAGCAGGCTGAAGCAGGAGGATCACGAGCCTCAGCAAGTTAGAGAAACTCTGTCTAAATAAATAAATAGAGTTGGGAATGTGACTCAGAGGTAGAGCAAACCTGGATTCAGTCCTCAGTACTGCAAAACAAACAAACAAACAACAACAACAACAAAAAGTTTGTACTTGCAAATGTTCAAGAGCATGATAATTCCTTTGGGTCATGGTCAATTTTGGCCACTGACTTCCCTATTAGAGTAGAACTTTAGAAAGTAAAGATCTTCTTTTACAATTACAGAGGACAAAACTATTGATAACTTCTTGTGGCTTAAGAAGTCTCTGGCAAATTGGAGTGAGACCTTTGAATATTTTCTTGATCTCACAAGAGAAATTTTTTTTTTAAAAAACATATCAAGAAAAAATAGGAAAAAAGGCTTAATCCATAGATGTCTTTGTTTCTTTACTCTTATCATCCATTACTTCCATTTATATGTGATTGGGTAAAAATAATCCACTGGAGGGTTATTTGTAGAGATTTGCAAGAGTGCTTTATTTGTAAGCTTTCAAATGGACGTTAGTGAAACCTTCAAATGTCAAATAAAAGAACAATGCATTAATAATTCATAGGGCTTCTAGGCCATTCCAGTCTTTATCCACTACCCAGTTAATGGTGATACTTAAGCAAGTTAGACACAGTAGAGGAAAAGAGATTTTGAGAAAACTCTTTGAAATCAAGTTAAGGCAGTATAAAACTCTCTAGGTTGAGAAAAAGGTCCTACCCAGAGAGTCCCACCAGGACACCTTCTCAGACATTTGAGGGATTTGAGTACTTTGATCTCAGGTTCAAATCTCTAAGCCTCTCCTGGAGGGCATATTCTGTCCATTTCTGGCTCCTGGTCCACTCAGGAAGGGTCCCTAGAGAGAAAGGGTCCGGAAACTGGAGATGTTGGAATACAACCTTTCTCCTTTGGGGGTCACCAAGAGAAGTGGAACACAACAACTGTAATAGGAGGGCTTAAGTGCACATGATAAAAGGAGAAAATGAAAAATAAATATAAAAACATACTTCACATTCCTAGGAAGAAAAAACTAGCAGCAACTCCCCACTTTGACCCCTGTATATGTGTGAATGGAGTCTACACAGCCCAAGAAATCACAGGGCTGTTCATTATTTGGGAAAAGGAATTTGTAATTAGCATATCCATGTGTGTTCTCAATCATCTTGTGGATTTTATTTTTCAATGCCCCTCTTTCATGTTCTTGCATTTTTCTGGGACAAGGCCTCTGCATCCTACAAGGCCTCTGCATCCTACAGGACACATGGCCAAATTCATCCATCGGATGACAAACCACACTTGAATTTGTCAGGTTGAAAGGTCAGGGCCTTTGTCTGTTAGGCAGTCAGGCTCCCTCAAAGTGTCTCAGTCATGAGAACAAGTTGGAATCTCCAAGTGCTCTGTGCCTCTGTGGCTCAGCCCCTTGTGGACACTGAACTCTGCACTGACTTGGATTCCTAAGGACTGACTCCTTCCAAAGGATGGGCACAGCAGGGGACCCACAGAGGAAGCTGCCTATCATCTCGAGGCAGGTGATAGTCAATGATAACCTGCAATTTTGAAAAAGATCTATTTCCTGAACCCTAAGTAAGAGAGATTTTCTCCAGGGTACTACCTTGTGAGAATAAGCCCCTTCTTCAAAGAAATGTCCAGAATTGTTAGAAGAGGAACAAAAACATAGTTCTATACTTTTAAAACACCCAAGTAACAGAATTGAAGCATTGCCAACTATAAAATGGATGAAGGATGTTTCTAATCCAAGTAGCTGGCAGGTCCACCAGCTCTTAACATGCCTGTACCTGGTGGAGAAGGTTTTATTGTGCTAAGTTTACATTAATTTGGCTAAAAGTGACTGACTAACCCCAAGGTGCTTGGATCTCCTGTGAATTCTGTTTACGTCTCTGTATGTGCCATAGATAAATATCATGAGATACACGTACAAAAGGACCTGAGAAAAAACACATTGTTGCAGATTCTGCTAACTAAATTTGGTATCATTCACACTGGTAGTGATTAGAATTTAATTTGGTACTATTTGTAATAAAACGAATCTTCATAGATCTTTTATAGTGTAAAGAAGATTGTAATAAAATACTCAGGAAAATAGTTTTTGAAAATATTTTTTTCAAATACTTACAAACTCTGGTTCACATGAAAACAACTGAAAGGCTAACTCAAATTTTTTTTTGCCTAATCATTTAAGAAGATTCTTTCAAGTCTTTACTAGGCTATATTGAGATCTGATTCTTCAGCTAAGTAATAATTTACCTCTTCCTTCCTCAGCCTATGGTGTACCAAGCACCCTGAATAAGTTCTTGGAAACAGCTGTTGGTAATTACATTGAAAATTATGATAATTAGTCACATAGTTTAGTTATTAAATGTATATTAAAGTAATAAATCTGTAATAAAATGCTACAATTCAGACTTTTCCTTTCATTAAGTATTTAGTAATTACTGTCTTTACGAAACTGTTATTTTAGTGGGATGCTAAATACTTTATATCCATCATCTTGTTTAATTTTTCACCATCCTAATGAGGTAAGTATACATAAGATATTGACATCACAGATGAGATTTGGAGAGATTAGGTAACTTGCCCCAGCCTACACAGCCTGCAAAGGGCAGAGTGGAATTCAAACTCAAATCCTCTTGATTCCAAAGCCAGGGCTCTGAATCCCTGTGATGAACTGTATTTGTGGTGTGGACACTGGGTCCTGGAGTGTGTGGGTGGGAGTTTTGCTGTATCCATGCTCCACAGCACCTGGTCCCCCTGAAGTCACTCAGCATACACTTGTCCTGCCCTTGTGGGCACTTTCATTTGTAGGGTTCTTTTTGTTTATTTGTTCGTTTTCTGTTTTGGGCACCAGGGATTGACAGGGGCCTTAACCACTGGGCCACATCCCCAGCCTTTTTCTATTTTTTATTTTGAGACAGGGTCTCTCGAAGTTCTCCAGATCTACTTGCTTTTGTTGAAATATGAACATATTGACTGAAAAACTCAGCACCTGTTACACATACTTTTGAAGGAAGCAGGGCATGCCAATTAAAAAGATGATTAATGTTGAAAAGAGAAGTGCAAATAACATTTTATATTTTTAAAAATGTACACTTTAGTTCTTTCTCAGGAGGTTTCAGATGATGGATCCTAATGACTGAATTTTGAGTTGAGGCTGTTCTTTGGTCCTTAGGTGTAACCCATACGTAAAGATGTTGGTGCAGTTCAACTCTCCATGTTTTGCTTTCCAAATTAGAATAGAGTAAAAAATGTCAATGGGTCGCTCAATCTGCGGCATGTGTGGTAAGGAACACCCTGTAGTAGAGGTTGGAGAGGCTACAGCTTGCAAGGCAGCTTCACAGCCAAGGGCAGAGCCTTCAGGTCCCACGCTCTCTTTTAAGAATCTCTCATACATCTGTTACCCAGTGTGAGGAGGCACAATATGTGAACTGGGAATCAGAGAGTTGGATTGGGCTCCTGACTTTGCCCCCTCAAAACTCCATGTTATGGGTTAAATTGTGTTGCCTCCAAATTCACTTGTTGCATTCTGAGGTTTCATCTGGAAAGAGGGTCATTGCAGATGTGATTAGTGAAGATGAGGTCATGCTGGAGGAGGGTGGGACCCTAATCCAATATAAGTGCTATCTTTATAAAAGGGGGAAATCTGGACACACACACACACACACAAACACACACGCACACACCTACACACACATACAGAAGAAGAACCATGTGAAGATGAAGGCAGAGATCAGGGTTGTGTTTCTGGGAGTCAAGGAATACCTAACCGTGTCAATGAGTCATCAAACTAGGGGAGAGGCAGGGGACAGATCCTCTTTCACAGAGCTGAGAAGAAACTGACACTTTGATCTTGGACTTCTGACCTTGCAACTCTGAGGTGGTACTTTTCTGCTGTTTAAGCGCTCAGTTTGGGGTGCTCTGTTATGGCAGCTCTAGCAGACAAAGGCATGTGTAATTCTGAACGAGTTCCTCAATCTCAATAGTTGGTGGTTTCCTCATCTATAAAATGATAATGCCATCCCATCAGGTTACAAGGAGTTGAATAGTACTTATCAATTGTGTTAGAATAATTTCTCATTTGTTATACACTACTAATTTATTGCAAGCTCAGAGGGTAGTGACCCCGACTGTTGTCCTTCGTTTTGTTCCCAGTGGCTGCACAGCTGTTCCATTAATATTTGTCAAATGAAGGAGCAAGACATTTAGTTAAATTAGGAAAGCACGCAGTATAATAGCACATAGTAAATGCTTATTTTATATCAGGCATACGATTAACCTTCTTAATCTATACTTTTTTTTTTCAATCTAATTCTCCCAACAAGTAAGTTCTATTTTATTGAGAAAGAAACAGAGAAAAAGAGATTAAGTTATTTATCAAGAGTGATATTACCAGCAAGCTGGACTTAGAACCCAGTCAACCAGGTTGTCTAGACCCAAAGCCCCATGTGTTAACAACTATACTACCTTTGGGGGGGCTGTTGTGTGTGCTCTGTGAATATTGGTTCTCGCTCCTCTTTACTTTCTTCCATAATTGTTCATTAGCCCCTGTAATGGCTTCATGGTGTGCGTGAACTTGGCTGGACTGAACGACAGACCCCAGAGTTCCCTTTCTAGCATGTTATTAGAGAGGGTCAGAAGATGGAAGGGCAGCCACAACCTTTGGTAACGTACACATGCACTTTCTCCCACTTGTTCAACCAAACATATCCACACACTGCTCCAAAGGGACTTTGAAGATGTAATTAAAGCACCCAATTATTTGGCTTTAGGTTGGGAGAGTATTCCTGACCTGATCCACTGGACGATCTGACAAGAGTTCAGGACAGTCCAGAGTGGTGGCTCACACCTGTAATCCCAGACGCTCACGATGCTGAGGCAGGAGGATCATGAGTTCGAAGCCGGCCTCAGCAATTTAGCAAGGCCCTAAGCAACTTCACAAGAGCCTGTCTCAAAATAAAAGATAAATAAGGGGACTGGGCTTGTGGCTCAGTGGTAGAGCACTTGCCTAGTATGTGTGAGGCACTGGGTTTGATTCTTAGCACCACATATAAATACATGAATAGAATAAAGGTCTATCAACATCTAAAAATATATTTTAAAAAAAGGTGGGACTGGGATGTGACTCAGTGATTAAGCACCCCTGGGTTCAATCCCCAGCACCAAAAAAAAAAAAAAAAAAAAAAAAAAAAAAATAAGTTTAGGCCATCCCTGGAAAGAGAGGGGCATGCGGGAGAATTAATGTCCATGGGGTTTCAGCCTGCTCCTGGTCTTTCCTTCCTGATGTCCTTCCATATGGACTCTGGATTTGCTTGGCCAGCTGTTATTATCTGAGTGTTGATGTCTCTCCCCAATCCAAGTTGAAATCCTAACCTCCAAGGTGATGGTGTGAGGAGTAGGGCCTTTGGGAGGCAGTTAGTTCAGGAAGGTGGTGTGCTCTCGAATGGGATCAGTGTTCTTATAAGAGAGAACCCTGAGAGTTAGCTCGTCCCTCCCACCAGGTGAGGAGGCTGCAAGAAGGTGAACTCGAAAGTGGGCCTTTAAATCTGCCGGCACCCTGATCTTGACTTCCAGACTGCATAACCTAAGAAATAAATTCCTGTTGTTTATGAGCCACTCGGTCTGTGACATTTTGCTGTAGCAGCCTCAATGAACTACGACACGAGCTTCACCTAAGTCAATTTCTTGGTTCTGTTCCGTGATTGATCTCACAGACAATCTTGAATCTGGTCATAAGTGTAGCTATTATGACAGTTCTGATTAATTAACTGCTTTTGATTTGAATTTTTTGCATTCCTCAATTTTTTTTTTTTTTGGTTGTAGATGAACATAATACCTTTACTTTATTTATTTTTATGTGGTACTGAGGTTCGAACCCAGTGCCTCACACCTGCTAGGCAAGCGCTCTACCACTGAGTTACAACCCCAGCCCCTATCCTTCAAATTTTGATGTTTTCTTTTTCATAGTCTTAAAAATATACCCTGGGTTGGGGATATAGCTCAGCTGGTAGAGTGCTTGCCTCCAAAGCCCAAGGCCCTGGTTTTATCCCCAGAAAAAAAAAAAAAAAAAAAAAAAAAAAAAAAAAAAAAAAGAAAAGAAAAAAGAAACAACCTAATTATTTCTTGTACATTCCTATTTTAACCAAAAAAATATTTAGAAGGGTCTTATTTAATACATAGTATTTGGAGAATTTTCTGATTACTTTTCTAGTTTTAATCTGTTGTTAGAGAACAAATTTTGACATTATTTCAACTTTAAAAAATTGTTGAGGTTTAGTGATGCAGGAGGTATCAGGATACCAGAGCTTCAAGTATATACTACAGAGTAATGATAACAAAAACAGCATGGTTTTGGCACCAAAATAGAGAGGTAGACCAATGGTACCGAATAGAAGACACAGTGACAAACCCACATAAGTACAGTTTTATCATACTAGACAAAGGTGCCAAAAACATACATTGGAGAAAAGATAGTGTGTTCAACAAATGGTGCTGGGAAAACTGGAAATTCATATCAGCAAAATGAAATTAAATCCCTGTCTCTCACCCTGCACAAAACTAAACTCAAGTGGATCAAGGACCTCAGAATCAGATCAGAGACCCTGCACCTTATAGAAGAAAAAGTAGGTCCAAATCTTCATCATGTAGGCTTAGGACCAGACTTCCTTAACAGGACTCCCATAGCACAAGAAATAAAAGCAGGAATTAATAATTGAGATAGATTCAAACAAAAAGCTTTCTCTCAGCAAAGGAAACTATCAGCAATGTGAAGAGAGAGCCTACAGAGTGGGAGAATATCTTTGCCACACACACTTCAGATAGAGCATTAATCTCCAGAATCTATAAAGAACTCAAAAAATTTTACACCAAGAATACAAATAACCCAATTAATAAATGGGCTAAGGAAATGAGCAGACACTTCACAGAAGAGGATCTACAAGCAATCAACAGATATATGAAAAAACATTCAACATCTCTAGTAATAAGAGAAATGCAAATCAAAACTACCCTAAGATTCCATCTCACCTCAATTAGAATGGCGATTATCAAGAATACAAGCAACAATAGGTGTTGAGAGGATGTGGGGAAAAAGGTACACTCATACGTTGCTGGTGGGGCTGCAAATTAGTGCAGCCACTCTGGAAAGCAGTGTGGAGATTCCTCAGAAAGCTTGGAATGGACCCACCATTTGACCCAGCTATCCCACTCCTTGGCCTATACCCAAAGGACTTAAAATCAGTATACTACAGAGATACAGCCACATCAATGTTCAAAGCTGCTCAATTCACAATAGCTAGATTGTGGAACCAGTCTAGATGCCCTCAACTGATGAATGGATAAAGAAAATGTGGTATATATACAAAATGGAATATTAGCCATAAAGAAGAATAAAATTATGGCATTTTCTGGTAAATGAATAGAGTTGGAGAATATCATGCTAAATGAAATAGGCCAAGTCTGAAAAACCAAAGGCCAAATGTTTTCTCTGATAAGTGGATGATGATACATAACCAGGATGGGGAACTGGGGTGTGGGGGGCAAAAGAAGAATGGAGGAACTTTGGATGGTGTGGAGGAAAATGGGGTGGAAGGGGGTGGGGGAAGGAAAGATAGTAGACTGAGGCAGACATTATTACCCTATGTACATGTATGATTACATGAATGGTGTGAATCTACATTGTGTACAACCACAGAAATGAAAAGTTGTACCCCATTTGTGTACAATGAATCAAAATGCAGTCTGTAAAAATAAAAATTAAAAAAAATTTTTGAGGTTTGTTTTATGACCCAGAATATGATCTATCTTGGTGAATATTTTATAAACATGTCGAGTGAACATATAGTCAATAATTTTTGGTTAGAGTGTCTAAACATCAATGAGTTCAATGGTGTTGGTCACTATTGTCTTATTGATTTTTTAATTGTTCTATTGATTCTTGAGAGGGGCTAACAGGTATACAAAATGGCGCTCAACATCACTAATCATCAGTGAAATGCAAATCAAAACTACAATGAGATAGTACCCTCAGGCTTGTTAGAATAGCTATTATAAAAACAAAACAAACAACAACAACAACAAGAAACAAGAAATAGGTATTGACAATGGTATGAAGAAAAGTAGATTTTGGTATATTGTTGGTGCAAATGTACCTTGGTGAGGCATTATGGAAAACAATATGACTATTACTAAAAATTACCACATCTCCTGACACTCTCTCTGGTATATACCCAAAGGAATGACAGTAGCACCTCATAGAGATATATGCATGACATGTTCACCACAGAGTCACTCACAACAGTCAGGATGTGGAAACAAAGTAAGTGTCAGTCTGTAGATGAGGGGCCAATAAACTTATGGCACACACACATGCAAATATTATTCAGCTTTAAGAAAGGAGATCCTGCCATCTGGGACAGTATGGATGAATCCAGAGGTCATTATACTATGTGAAATAAGCTTGGAACAGAAAGAAAAATCCTGCATGATCTCTCCTATATATGGGATCCAAAAGATTCAATTAATAGAAACAGTAAAAGGCAAATCACCAGGGTGG
Organism: Sciurus carolinensis; assembly: GCF_902686445.1. Classification (NCBI taxonomy): domain Eukaryota; kingdom Metazoa; phylum Chordata; class Mammalia; order Rodentia; family Sciuridae; genus Sciurus; species Sciurus carolinensis. The sequence goes on from NC_062213.1 coordinate 62,324,899, forward strand.
GATAGGAGTAGGAAGAAAATGGGAACAAGTGTGTCAAAGGATACAAAGTGGCCATTATGAATGAGTCTAAAGATATAACACAGGGAACCATAGTTAACAATGTTGCAGTATATGCTGGAAGGTGGCTAAGGAAGACTTCAGTTGTTCTTAAGACAGCACACGCACATGCACACACACATGCACACACACACACACACACACACACACAAAGGGGGGTTAAAATGTGAGAAGATGGATATGTGAATTTGTCTGAATCTAGTAATGACCATTTCACTATGTTTATCAAAACATACATCATAAACATATACAATAAAATCAAAAATTATTGAAAAGGCTGATCAAGATCTCCAATTATAATTGTACATCTGTCAATTGCTTATTTTTAAAAAATAGTTTTTCATTGTAGATGGACACAATACCTTTGTTTTATTTTATTTATTATGTGGTGCTGAGACTTGAACCCAGTGCCTCACATGAGCTAGGCAAGTGCTCTGCCACTGAGCTACAGTCCCAGCCCCTGTCAATTTCTTTCTTTTTCTTTTCTTTTCTTTTTTGGTATGGGAATTGAACTCAGGAGACTTCAATCACTGAGCCACATCCCCAGACCTTTTTATATTGTTTAGAGACAGGGTCTCACTGAGTTGTCAACACTTTGCTTTGGATGAGGCTGGCTTTGAACACTCAATCCCCCTGCCTCAGACTCCCCAGACACTGGGATTACAGGCATGAGCCACTGTGGCCAGTTCAACTGCTTATTTTTTAATCAATTCATGGTTAATATATTTTGAAGCTCTGTTAAGTGCATGCACATGCATGATATGTCTTTTTGATGAATAGAATACTTTTTCCCATAATTTTTTTTTTTTTTTTTTTTTTTTTTTTTTTTTTTTTTTGTGGTACTGGGGATCGAACTCAGGGCCTTGTGCTTGCGAGGCGAGCACTCTACCAGCTGAGCTGTCTCCCCAGCCCTTTCCCATAATTTTTATTGGTACTTCATAGTTGTACAAAATGGTGGGATTCGTTGTTACATATTTAAACATGCACACACTGTGACAACCTAATTTCACCAATATTGTTCCCCAGTACTTTCCCTTTGCCTCCCCCTTTGCCTCCCCCTGTTCCTTTCTTCTACTCTATTGATGTCTCTTCAATTTTCATGAGATCCCCCTCCACCTTTCTTTTCCCTTTTCCTCTCAAGCTTCCACATATGAGAGAAAACATATGACTTAATTTTTTTGTGTGTTTGGATTCATTTTGCTAGGATGATCTCAAGTTCCATCCACTTTCCTGCAAATGACACCATTTCATTCTTGTTTATGACTGAATAAAACTCCATTGTGTATATATACCGCATTTTCTTTATTCATCAATTCATTGATGGACACCTAGGCTGGTCCGTAGTTTTGCTCTTGTGAATTGTGCTGCTATAAACATGGGTATGCATGTATTGCTATAGTATTATGGCTTTAATTCTTCAGGATAAACATCAAGAAGTGGTATAGCTGGGACATATGGTGGTTCCATTAGTCTTTTGAGGAAACTTCATACTAATTTCCATAGTATTTGTACTAATTTACAATCCCATCAACAGAGCAGAAGTGTGTTTCTTTTCCTCCACATTCTCTCGAATATTTAATGTTGTTTGTATTATTTTTTACAAGAATTTTTTATTAGTGCATTATATTTACACATAGTGTTGTGGTTCATTTTGACATAATTACACAAGCATGGAATATAATTTGCTCCAGTTCAGACTCCAGTACTTCCTCTTTCTCTCCCTCCTCCAATTCCCTGCTTCTTTGACTCTATCAGTCTTCCTTCTCCCTCCCTCTCTCTCTCTCTCTCTCTCTCTATATATATATATATATATATATATATATATATATATATATTTTTTTTTTTTTTTTTTTTTTTTTTTTTTTTTTTTTTTTGTACTCGGGTTTGATTCCAGGGTTGCTTTACCACTGAGCCATATCCCCAGTCCTGTTCTTTTTTTTAGACAGGGCCTTATTAAATTACTGAGGCTGGTCTTAAACTTGCAATTCTCCTACCTCAGCCTCTGGAGTCACTGGGATTATAGGTATGTGTCACCAAGCCCTACTTAAGTTTTTATTTTTTTTTATTTTTTATTAGTGCCTCACAGATATACATAGAGGAGAAACTCACTGTGGTATATTCATATATGTATATAGGGTAGTTTGATCAATTTCATTGCATAGTTCCTCCTATTTCCTGTCCCTCCCCTCCCCCTCCATCCCTTTTCTCTGCCCCACTGATCTTTCTTCTAGTTTCATGGAATTCTCCCGTCCCCACCCTGGTCTTTTCCCCTTACTTTGGTATAGCTTCTGCATATGAGAGAAAACATTCAATCCTTGATTTTCTAGTCTGATTCAGTTAACTTAGCCGATATTCTCCAGTTTCATGCATTTACCAGTCAATACCATAACTTCTTCCTTCTCAATGACTGAGTAATACTCCATTGTATATAAATGCCACATTTTCCTTATTCATTCATCTGTTGACTGACATCTGGACTGGTTCCATAACTTGGTTAAGGTGAATTGTGTTGCTTTAAACATTGATGTGGCTGAATCACTATAGTACACCGATTTTAGTTCTTTTGGACAAATACCAAGGAGCAGAATAGCTGGGTCACATGATGGTTCCATTTTTAGTCTTTTGAGATTCTATTAATTTGCAGTCTCACCAACTATGTATAAGCATACCTTTGCCTGCACATCTCCACTAGCATTTATTGTTGTTTGTATTCTTGACCATTGCCATTCTGACAGAAGTGGGATGAAGTCTCAGAGTAGTTTTAATTTCCCTTTTCCTAATTGTTAATGATGTTGAATGTTTTTTCATATATTTATTAGCCATTTGTATTTCTTGTTTTGAGAAGTATCTGTTTAGTACATTTTCCCATTTATTAATTAGATTATTTGGTGGTTTTTTTTTTTTTTTGGTGTTTAGTGTTTTGATTTCTTTATATACTCTGAATACTAATCCTCTGTCAGGAAAGTAGCTAGTAAAGATTTTTCTCCCATTCTTCACATTTTTTTTTTTTTTTTTTTTGTATTTGGGATCAGGCCCAGAGGGGCACTTTACTACTGAGTTACATCCCAGCCCTTTTTGTTTTTTATTTTGAGTTACAGCCCAGTCCTTTTTTTTTTTTTTTTTTTTTTTTTAATTTTTGTTTTTTATTTTACATTGCTAAGGCTGGCCTTGAACTTGTGATCCTCCTTCCCCAGCCTCCCGAGCTGCTAGGATGACAGGCATACACCACCACTCCTAGCTCTTTTCACATTCTTAATTTATTTCTTTGCTGTGCAGAAGCTTTTAAATTTGATGCATCCCATTTATTAATTCTTGCCACTATTTTCTGAGCTTTAGGGATTCTATTAAGAAGTTGTTGACTGTGCCCGTATCTCATAGGGTTGACCCTAAGTTGCTTTCTGGAGTTATATAGTTTCTGGTACAATTTCTAGGTCTTTGATCCATTTTGAGTTAACTTTTGTGCAGGGTGAGAGAGAAGGTTCTAGAATTGACCATTTTGTCATTATCTAACGTGTTTTTGTTTGTTTTGTGGTCCGAGGGATTGAACCTAGGACCCTATGCATGCTCAGTAAGTGCTCTACAACGGAGTTATACCCCCAGCCCTTACTTTTTTTTTCTTTTTTAAATAAAATTTTGTGGCAAGGTCTTACTAAATTGCCTAGGCTGGACTCACACTTACAATCCTCCTACCTCAGCCTCCTGAGTAGTTGGGATTTCAGGCATGTGTTCTTGCACCCAACCAGGTCTTGTTTTTAAAATCCTGCCTGATACGCTTGACATTATAGCTAGGCATCGGTTACACCTCTACCACTGAGATGGGCCTCTCTCTGGTTGTTCACCTTTCCCTAATCTTTCTCGTGAGCACCTGCTAGAGGTCAGTGGGGGAAGTGCTCTCAATGGGTATCAAAACCCCTCCCCTCTGCTGGTCCTATCTATAGCAAACCAACATGCCAACCCTCATTGGTTTTTAAGAATAAACTAAAATTTGAGAAATTTTCTTTCTCCCACCTGCATAGCAGTTACCCCTTCATTCCTTTCGCTGCCAAATGTGAAACAATATTTTCACAACACCTCCCTCTCACAGGGGCTTCTAGTTTCTGGAATTTAATTTATACGGTTGCCCTGTGACCTCAGATCTCTGATGAGCTCAAAGAAAAGCCATGATTTAGTAGATTGTCTGCTCTTTCCTGGTTGTTGGGGGAGCTGTGTTTTCTTGATGCTTTCTACAACCTAAGTGGAAGCAGAAACTTCCTGGAGGGCCTGAAGCGGCAGAGCAATATTTTGGGATTCACATTTTCAATGTTGCCTCGGCTGCTTTGTGGAGACTACATTTTAGGGGGGTAATAGTAGAAGTGGGGAGACCATTGAAGGGGCTAGCAAGCCAGTGTAGCCAGAAGAGCAGGGCAGCCTGGGCTAGGATGGTGCCAGAGGAGAAGGGGGCATTTGGAACGTATTTCAGAAGGATATTAAGAGGACTTGTGATGGACTGAACGAGGAGAATGAGGGGTAATTAAGAGTGACTCCTGAGCAGTGGAATGAATGTGTCGGAGCCTCTTACTGATAGGAAACAGCTCTGGAAGGAAAGCCAAGAGGTCCAGACCAGACCTGTAAAGTTATAGATCAAATGGAGGTAATAGGTCAGCAGTTAGATTCTCAAGTCCAGGGCACAGAAGAGCATTCTAGTTTGACTATGAGAGTAATGACAGCCTTGGGATTGGATGGTGTGACCTAGGGAAAAGATGTAGATAAGAGACTGCCCATGGCTGAGCCTCAGGACATTCCAACATTTGACATAAGGTGGAGGAGGAGGAGGAGAGAGGGTATAGGAGACACAGAAGCAGTGGCCAAAGAAATAGAAAAAAGATGTAAATGGTCCCTTGAACGGAAGATTTTAATCTAGATCTGGTCGGAATCCATAAATCCCCAAACACTGCATTTCATTCAAGTTAAACTCGAGATAATAAAACTCCATTAACTCTCCTGAGTATCAAGTGAATTAGACCTCCAATTGCTTCTGGAATCTTCGACCTAGGATGTTTCTTTGGATGCCCAGCAGCTCTTGTCCTGAAAAGTTAAATTTCTTGAAAGAAATGCTACTCCAATCCACAGGATGAGAGTGCACCCTCATTTGGAGGTGGGTGAGAAGCTGTCATGTGATATTCTGGGAAGCCACACGGAAACTTTGTTAAGCTTTACAGATGTGGGCAAGGTGTCAGAAGCTTGCTGTTCCTTCTCCCTCTGAGGCAAATGCTCCCTGGTCTGATGGTAGTAGCTGCATTACAGAGATTCCTTCTTTGGTCTTTGCATGTGTTATTGCGAAATTAACTTGTTCTTCAGAGGAGATTCGCTCTGTTGAATAAGAGAAATGTGGCTGAAGAAACACTAATGAGGCTGATTAGATGCTTTTATGGGTTGTGACCTTTCTACTTAACCCTGAAAATGTGTTGTTTTTAATTTTAAAAATAAATCATAAGTCTCACGTTTCTTTCATTTGGCCTCTGAATTGCACATAGACTTACTATACTCTGTTAGAGGGTTTAAATTTTTTTAACAAATCTTAGTATGATTGAATTTTTCCCCGCAGGCCATTGATTGAGAGAAAAATGAGACAAGCTCAAGTTGCATGTGGGAGGGCAAGTTTTTGACTGGGAGCAGCAAATACCATTGATTCTATTTGTTTCCTAGCAAGTATGAAAAGTTGCCAGTTTCAACATACACCTAACATACCGCAGTCTGATCCAAGCATCTGTCAAGAAAACCTTTAGAAATGAATTTTGTTGGACTACAGGGTACTTGCTCAGTTCCCAAATTATCATTTTTCTCCTTTCCTGAGACACATAAATTTGAAACCCATCTTGATCTTTATCCCCTCCTTGGCATCAAGAATACCATTTAGATTTAGCTAATTATTTTTCCCTAGTTCAGGCATTTCTATCATCTTGCCCAGTCTTAAGGATCTTGATTCCTTCTACTAACCTTAGGGAATGAGTTACGTGATGGCCCCATGGTAGGCGGCCCTCACGCCAACAGTATTCCAAGAAGGTTCTTCTCCCTCCTTCCTTCCACCCCTGCCTGGGAACAGAGCTGCTGCCAAGCCCAGGAGCTTCCCAGCCCAGGCCGTGGAGCACCTGGGACCACGCTGGGAGGTATTTTCCATGTTTACCCTTCTATATCCAGCTACATCACTCATTCTCTTTGAACATTGCCTCTCTAAGTGTTTTATTTTGTTCTGGTTTATTTGCTATGGTTTTCTTCATTTGAGAGAGGACTATGAATAACTAGAAGTAAGCTGTGATTACTAGCAGCTTCTCCACCTAGCTCTGCTTCTTAGTGTGTTCGCTGAAGCAGTCGGTGAATTTTTTCCTTTTTTTTTTTTTTCTTTTAGTCTGTGAATTTAAAAGAAAAACAAAGTTTTGGTTGCTATGGAATTCAGATGCCCAGCTTGGTGGGGAGTGTGGTGGAGGTAAGGCATGTCAGTCTCCCTTCCTGTCTCTTAAGAGCTCCTTGAATTTGGCCTAAATATATTGCTTGTCCCAAAGCTGTGCAAATTCCTGGAAAGGCAGAAGAAATTCTCATTTTCATGGTGCATCTAGTTTCACAGTTTGCCTTTCATCACAGGCAGCCTAGAGGGCTGGAAGACCCTATTGCTCTTTAATTCTGCCCTGGATTAGTTCTGCCTCATGTCCGGTAGCTAAAAACATCACATTCCCAGTCATTACCGAGTGGCCAGATACAATGACTGCTTAGGGGTTGATTTGGGGCAGAAAAGGTTGTTTTATTCCCCCATATGATTTTATTTTTATCCTTGTTTTTTGCATTAATTTATTCAGATGATAACAACTAACTTTTTGAGTGCCTGCTGCGTCAGAGCCCTGTATTAAGTACAATATGCACCATGTCTCACTTACATATGAGGAAATGTAGGTTTAACTGTAGTTCACAATTGGCTTAGGGTATAACTCAGAGGATGAGTGTTTTTCTAGCAAGTGTAAGCCCTGGGTTCCGTCCCCTGCACTAGAAAACAAAAATTACTGTTTGTCATGTCATATAGCTGCTTAATCCTAAAGTTGAGATTAGCTCCCAAGAGTAACTATCTGACTCCAAACTATCAATTCTAGGGCTGGGTGTATAGTTCAGTGGTAGATCTCTTGCCCAGAATGCTTGTGGCCCTGGGTTTGATCCCTGGCACCACAGAAAAGGGGGGAGGGGAGTTTCATTCTAAAGAGTCAATGAAACTCCTAGAGTTAGAAAGGAATTGTCAACTCTTAGTCAATAAGCCAGGCTGACTGTAACCATGTGCTGGTGTCCTGTTGGACTCATCCCCACAACAAACTTGTGACTTCTGTGAAACCTTAGCAATTCTATCATATTGCAGTAGTCTCCCCTTACCTGTGTGGAATACATTCCAAGACTCCCAGTGGATACCTAAAACCATGGATAGTATCAAACCCTACATGTACTGTTTTTTCCTACACATACATACCTACATTTAATATATTTTCCTTCTTATTAAGCACATAATGGCTGTGACTTTTGCAGTTTGAGACTGTGACAGCGAAACTAGCACACATTTCTTTTTTTCATAATTTCATGGACAGAAGATTTTCTCAGCATAGATCTTAATAACTTCAGCTTATCATTTTTTTTTCCTTCTTAAGTCAAAAACGTTCACCTTTTCACTTAAAGGAAGCACTTTATGGATCCTCAAAGGCATAACTGAAATGCCATCATCACTAGTTTTGCACTGTTGAGACATTATTAAGTAAAATAAGAGTTCTCTAAACACAAGCACTGCAGTACCATGATGGTGGATCCAATAACAATGACAGCTCCTAAGTGACTAATGGGAGAGTAGTATATATGGTGTGGATATGCTGGACAGAGGGATGAGTCACATCCCAGGCAGGACTGTGTGAGATTTTATCATGCTGCTCAGAATGCTGAGCAATTTTAAACTCATGAGGGAGGAGCTTATTATTGCAGAAAAGTGGGTGAAGGGCTCTGTACCACTTTTTGCAACTTTTTTGAATCTGTAATCATTTCAAAATGGAAAAAGAGTGAAGGAAATTCCATGTTTAACTCCACAGAAATCACACCCATTAATATTGCAATATACTTCTTCAGTTACACAAGTGTGTCTGTATAATTTGTTGTAACTAACAAAGAACAATAGATTGAATGATGCCTATTACAAAGTAGAGCTGGTCACTCTCATCAAATATTTTCTATCTTTGTAACATCACAGTTCTACTGTAGAGAGCTAAATAGAGTTCTGGATTAAAAGGACCCATCTACTATTAAAGTACAGATTCTGCTGCCCCAAATGGATAAAACTCCCAGAAGAAGTCACAAATAGAATTATGACTTAATAGTTTTTGTTTTTTCTGGGTATATCTTAATTTCCCCCAGAAAATATCCTTGCACTGAGAGGTTCAGAAGCTTGCTGGTGAGGTAGGAAACTGTTCTATGTGAAAGCAACTGGTATCTCCAGTGAAGGAGGATACAGCAAAAAGAACCAGATATAGAAAGGGATCAAAGAGAAATCCATATCCTCAACACAGAAGATGTAAAGGAGGGAGATGGGTGTTGGGGTGAATGCAGTCAATGACTAGAAGGCTCCGTTCGTAGTTTCTGAAGATGAATTAAGGACTCTTAAGGATGTGTTGGGAATGGGACAAGGAGGAGGAAACTGGCCACTTTCCTTATCTCCAATCTTCAGGTGGGAAACCAAAACAGAAAGACTGTGGTTGTGAAGTCATGTGTTCATAAAACATCTGAAGAAACCCATCTGAGCCATTGGCAGGCAATCTGTCCTGTATATATTTATTTATTTCTCCCTGCTTGCAGGAGTGGTGCAGCTCTCCATTTTGTCCTGGCCTGTCACCACCACCCAGGAGCACTTGGGTAATAAAACGTCCAAACCCTCTCAGCTGAGTCCTCCAAGTTCTTTCTTTGGGATCTGAAAACAGTACAGTACATTGGGGCTTTTGCAACCCTGGGGTTGAACATGTGGTACAGGGTGTGTGTGAGGGCTTAAAATTAAGACCCAGTATTACATGCTGCTTTGACATCTGAGGCCAGAATGGCATCATGGCAAGTTCCCCCTTCCCACTCCGCTGCCATGGATAATGTCCCTCAGACGGAATAACCCTCACATCAGGGAACCGGCACAGTTCCCGCTTACCCCTGAATATTGGGCTTCAGTTCGCGACCGATCCACGCAATTCTTCCACGGAGCCCAGGCCAACCACCACTGGAACCAGGGCACCCCACCCTCTTGCTAGAGGGAGTCCTGCCTCCCACACAATCCTTGGTGGTTCTCTCCGCTTCCGGGTGCAACCCTCGCGTGGCCCTGCAGGACATGTGGTCCTCATGGTCTGGGCTGAGTATATGTGACTAATGAGCTGGTGTGGATTCCATCTGTCCAGTGTCAGGAATTGCGTGTCCAGCCATCCCCAGAAGCTAAGGCGGGACTCCTCCACCACCAACAGCGGGAAGAGGAGGCGCTCAAAACAGGGTGGAGTGCGGAGTCACCAGCCAGAGTCTTGCGGGTTCAAGGAGCCTGGTGGCCTTGGGCGAAGTGCTTCATCTGCTGGCTTCATCTTTGTGTGTTCCAAGTCCTAAAGTAGAAGATGTCGGAGCCGGTTGAGTCACTTTTGTTTGCCTTGATTTACTTACATTTCCTCCCTTTGTAAAGTAAATGTCAACAAGTCAGGGTGTGCACTCCAGGGATGGCTCCGCACTGTGGGGAGGACTGCCCTGCAGCCGCGGGGTTCCAGGGTAGCACGGCTAACCGCAGAGCGCTGCGGGGACGAGGCTCGTTATCCCTGCGCGTCCCTGTGTTCTTGTTAGCGAGGGTTTTCCACATTAAATGTGTAAAAGGACATCATCATAAGCATGCTGTTGGGTTCTAGGCATAGTGAGTAATTCACAACAGGCTTTTACTATCCAAAGCAGCCAACAAAAGGAAAGGCTAGCAAAACAAGCTATTGAGATTATCTTCCCTTCAGGAACCAAAGGAATGAGAGTAAATAACTTCATTAAACAAGAAAGCCTCCTCCGCTATGTTGTGGATCATTATTACTATCTGTCCTTTCGAAGACCTTTGTTCTTATAATCATGGTATTTCATGCTCCCCCGCCGCCTTTTCTTTTTTTTTGCCTCTCTGTGTTCACAATAATCCCATGAGGTAGAGCAGCAACGAAATTTGGTTGAAGATAGAAACAGGCAACGCAGTCTCATTATTCTTCTCAGCAGAGAAGTTAGTGGCATAACCAGGTGGAACAAGAGCTCTCATTCCTTGTAACCTTCAAATTGCAAGGCGTACATGTGTTGTAGCTTGAGAAAACTTGGAAGGAAACAGAATGGATTTTTGTTCTATCCATACAACATTTTACTTTGAAAACATTTCAACTTACTATGTTTTTAAAACATTTCAGTGAGTACCTATATTTTCTTCACTTAGATTTTCTATTATTATTTTGAGACATTACCTCTCACTCTTTCTTTCTTTCTTTCTTTTTTTTTTTTTTTTTTTTTGGTGGGGAGCGTGGGGAGGGAGAGTGTTTTTTGTTTATTTGCTGGATTATGTGAAAGGACATGTAAATAACATGACACTTCACTTCTAAGAAACTTCATCAAGGACCTTTTAAAGAATAAGGCCATTTTCCTAAGACATATCATTATCACAACCAAGAAATTTCATATCCTAATTTCAAATTTCTGCTTTTTTCTTTTGTAAGAAATGCTGTATTCCCCACCCCAAAAAGAAAGAAAGAAAGAAAGAAAGAAAGAAAGAAAGAAAGAAAGAAAGAAAGAAGTGCTATATTGCCAACATTGTTGAAGGTCCAGAAGATGTTATTGTGTAGGAAAAAAAAGACATCAAAGACACCAAGTCTAAATATGATTCAGAAGAATCAGATATTGAACAGAAAGAATTTTTAGGATTATTGTAGTCATTTCATTTCAGTTAAATTTTCTTTGCATATATGCACAGGTTTGGTATAGGATAAAACCTACATCCAAATAAGCTTAGAAGAGTCTAAGAGATTAAAAGTTGAAGTGATAAGAAAGCATTTTGTTATAGTGTAATTGGTACTATTGTTTTTCTTTGTGGTACATAAAATAATATCTTGTGTTACATGTGATGAAACACTTTAGGCAGCTGGGGCTTCAGAACCAACTAGAAAACATGCTGATACATGAACTTAATTGAGCATCCTGAACTGTGACTCTTTGCTTGGTGAGCTCCCCCTCCTGGATCTGTCTGGCTGGAGACTCTCTCTCTCTTCCTTCTCAAGACTCCAAGCAACCTCTGCAACCCTGGTCTATGGCAAAGAACATGCAACCCCCCAAATGTGTCACATTGCCATAAGGATTATTTGAGCTGAAGGTAATTGAGAGGAAGCAAATGCAATAAAAGTTCTCTGTCCTCCCCTTATTTACCTAAAATCACAACATAAATGTACAAAGATCTAAGTCTCTCTTTTCCCCTCTGTACCAGGAAGGACAAAGGTTGATTCCTGAAGAGAACTTTAGACCCCCATCAGTCTGGAAATGGCAGAGAAGTCCATATGACAGACTTCCATTTATGTGCCTTCCTACAAGTCGCCATGCTAGAGACTCAAAGAAGTATGTTGTCAGTTCTTAAAAACTTTCCTGTTCTTTGTTGAAGATGCTATATAAGCTATGTAAGAGAGTTCTAAGCCACTTCTTTGAGAATTACTCATTTCCTGGTATTTTCCAAGCATATATGAAGTACACATGTCAATAAACTTGTTTGCCTTTCTCTTGTTAATCTGTCTTTTGTTACAGGGGTCCAACCCAATAAGAACTCAAAAGGGCAGAGGGATAATTATTTTCCTTCCCCTACATTGTGGTCACATTCCTCCTTCAAATTGTTACAATTAATTTAAGTTGCATTTTCACTCTGAATGAATGGTTCCACATAGCTATTCCTAAATCAACTTTGAGCCCTTCTTTAGGCTCTCTCTCAGTTTTCTTAACTGGCTAATTATGGCCATTTTGACCCCCTCACCCCTCCTCCTCCTCCTCCTTCTTTTCTTCGTCTGCTCTCTTGAAAGGCAGTAGAATTTCTGCTTTCAGGAAACACCTTCGTCATATCCTTCTAAGCATCTCTACCATCTCTGCCAAGTTGCCCTGGATTCTACTCCATATACAGTGTGAATCTTCTTGAGATCAGCTAGAACTTCCCTAGTCTGTACCAATGGATAGCCCCGGGAAGCCCTGAGCCAGTATCTTTTGGACATTTTCTTTCTTTCCTTCTTTTTTCTTTCTCCACATTTATTTTATTGGTGCATTATAGTTGCACAAAATGATGGGATTTATTGTTACATATTTGTATGTGCACACACTATAACAATGTCATTTAGGCAATATCACTCCCCAGCACTTTGGTCTTATTTTCAAGGAAATTTTCGAAACAAGTGGCATTTACTTTTGGCATCTTCTCACCTCCTACTTATATGTGACTTCCCCTTCCTTTCTCTAGAAACCCCCAGAAGCTCTTCCTTTCCTTTTTCCTTCCTATCTAATGCCAAACTTTCCACCCCTACCAAAGATCTTCTGACTATTTAACCCATGCAAGTGTATGAGTGTCTCCCTTATATTAGTGGTTTGGGTATAATCTGGAGTTAATGGAGGAAGGAAGTTTTTAATTTCTAGAACTATTCAAAAACTTTAGAAATCTTTGCCAGAGAAATTGGAACTTATTCTTACTTCGTCAATATAGAGGACACTTTAGTGTGATCCCATAGTGGCTTACAGATACCTACCATTTGAGTGTGTAAGTATATGCCTTCATTGGGCAAAGTAATATAAGTTAGGTTATTTAATTAGAACTTATTTTTTTTTTTTACCAATTGTAAGTTACATAGCTATATTTTTGTTTGTTTGTTTGTTTTCTAGCAAATTTTCTTCTGTCTCCCTCTTTTTTGGTAGCAGAATCCCAATGGCATGGATATATGGCCTAGGCCAACAAACTAAAGAATCCCATTCCCCTGGAGACTGACCCAACTGGGGCTAATTAAAACCTTCCTGTGGGGGTCATTCCTGTCTCCATGATGGTGGCAGAGAGAGGGTTTCTTTTCCAGGGGTGGCTGAATTTGGATTATGTGGGTACAGGGATGTCAACAATCACCTTCCAAAAGAGAGAAAAGAGGAAGAGGGAGAACTCTTAGCAGAATAAAGCCAGCAATAGATGGGGAGAGAGACATACACAGAGATGAGAAACCAAAGAGAGAGGCCTGGGGTACTAGGTCCACTGTTCCTGAAGGCTGGATTTACTCCAGGAGCTCTTCCTTTGATACTGAGACAGGTCCCCAATCCCCCTCACCCCTTGGTAACCTAATTTGAGTTGGGTTTCTGCCACTCGCAAACAAAAGCATCCCAAGTAATGCAGCCACTGTACCCGTTCACCAAGTTATGCAAGGGTCCCTGAACAAAATGTCAGGGAAACTTGGCTGTACTTTTTGATCACGCACTGTATTTTTTGTTTCCAAAGATTTTTGCTTACAAAATACGTTTGCTTCTGAGGAACTGAAAAGATCAAAGGGAACTCTGCTTCTAGCCCGGTGTCCTTTCCATTTTACTTCATTGCAGTTGTACCTCATTGACAGGTACAGGTACATTTTGCCTCCTACACACACACACACACACACACACACACACACACACCCCACATACCAGGTATAGAACAAAGATTTCAAACTCAAATAATTACAGGGTGAAGCAGGTAATGCCAAATGATTGAGGAGGTGCAGGTATTATGGTAATATGATAGGGTGTAGAAGGGGCTGAGGCAAGTTGAAGATAATAAGCTCTGTCTTAAGACAACCACATTCAAATAAAAACAACAGCAGCAGCAGCTGCATGGGGCAGAGCAAACACATCTGTGCTCTCCCCTGGATGCCTCTTTTGGCCTCAAGTGTATCTACTGGCCTAGCTGGCCAGTCAGGGATCCTTTGGTTCTTAAGAACATAGTTCTCCTTGAGCTAGCTCAAGTAAAGGACCATCACCTCTAAGTGTATAACAGGTGATTTTGAACACAGGATCCAAAGAACTAAACACACATGGGAACTGGAATGGGGCACAGTTAGGAGCCAGGCATTCTCTGTCTGATCACAGTCTCAGGTTCACACTTCAGGGTTTTGAGAGAAAGTTGATTGGGGACTGGCCAGTGGGTCAGACCTCCACTCCTTGTCAGTGGGCATGTGCTGGAGTTGGGCTCATATCCATCCATGGCCACCTAAGCTCATTTCTTTAGCAAAGACTTGGGTGGGGTCATAGTGGGATGGGGTGGTCAGCTACAATTGCCTCACACAGGCATTGCTACTCAAAACATTGTCACCTCCACAAGTCATTCAGATTTAGGGACTTTGTGGACCTCACATCTTTACTTTTACTTTTTTCTGATCTGATAGAAGCCATGGGACTTTGAATTGAGTCTGGATGTTCTGAGCCTGTTATCTACAACTTGACATTAGTGAACATTCTTTCGACCTCGACTGGGTCAGCTCTTACAGGATCTTTCCTCTGGTTCAATGTGAGTGTCCATCTCTCTCTTCAAAGTTCTTCTCTTAGGAAGGAAGGACTGTATAGAGGGAAAAGAGGAGTTGGGGGGGGGATGGGAAAAAAATTACAGAATGAATCAAACAACATTACCCTATGTAAATTTATGATTACACAAATAGTGTGCCTTGACTCCATGTACAAACAGAGAAACAACATGTATCCCATTTGTTTACAATAAAAAAAAAAAGTTCTTTCTCTTATTTCTACAGCAGCAGGCCTGCCTCATGTTCTGCATGGATTAGTATAAAATACATAGTTTCTTCTACTTTAGGATAATCCTGAAAATCATTTTCCAATTAATTGTTCCAAAGTACCATTGTCATTGTATTGTTCCTCTCTTGAGAACGTGCTATGGCTCCCTATTGGTTTTCTGGGCTGGAAAAATGAATGTATCTGTATCTTGTATTTGGTTATAATATACAATATCAGTCTTGTAGGGCTGGTCAGGGCTAGAGACAATTTCCAAAAGTATCTGGAATGCTGCCTGGCAAGGTATATTATAAATGTACAATAAAAGTAAATATTTATACCTCAGATTTTGGCAATGTTTCCTGAGTCTACATCCTTCCCATAGAAATCCCAAAGTCTTTAAAAATGTGCCCGTGTTTTCCCTGGACCCTCCCCAGTCCTTTAGGCCAGTCTGACCTCAGCACATGCTCAGTAAGGCTTGTGCAGGGACACTGAAAAATGATGTCTGGCACTGAGGAGATGCAGATCTGGCCCTACAGTCTTGAAACAGTTCATTCCCCACGTGCTCATCTCTTTGTAATCCCTGATGCTCACCTAGGTGGGAGCCTACTGTTTGCCTGCACCTTCAAGTTGTCTCCTAGATTTCTAGGCTGCAGTTTTCTTGAACCTGCTGAAGATGCTTCTATGATAAGTTCCTAGGCTTGTCACCCAGGGGTGAGAACTTATGGACCCTATAGCTTTCTTCCATGAGACCGAATTAGGAAACTGCATGTGAGAGATTAACAAATAGTCAGTAAAACAGATGACTCTGAGTTTCTGAGTTTTCATCCATGGATCTCCACTGTGGCCTGGCACGCTGGGTACCAGCGTGTGTTCATTACCCTTTTTTGGTTACAAGGAGCAAAAGTGCACTTGCTTGATGTGAATGATCCAGGCTAAAGTCTTCACTTTGGAGCATGGCATTCAAGACTATAGGCCTAGCTTCTCTGGGGTTCCACTTCTTTCTCCCATACCTGCACTTCCCTCAGTAACCACAGCACACACTTATACACCTACCCATACTGTGTGTATCTAGATTTGTTATGGTCTAACCATGTCCAACTTTTGCAGTCCCCTTTGTTAATCGTACTTTCCCTTGTGTGGACTCTCCTGAGGACTTTTCCCCAGTCTTCTGATTGACTCCAACTCACTGTTTGGGATTCAGTGTTAGGTCTTTTAGGGAAACCTTGCCCCACCCTCCAGCACTGACTCAGAAGCCTCTGTCATGCACCCATAGCATATGGATCCACCCAACAAGCTCGCCACACCGTTTGCTCCCTAATGGTTGATGTCTCATTTTCTTCATTGGATGGCGAAATGCTGGGGCTATATTTTATGCACAGTAGTGTTATCGTAATTTGTTGGAGCTCAAAATTTTTTTGAATGAATGCATTTCCCCCCCAAATGGGTTCCTGTTGCAGAAGGAGTGAAATGAAATTAAGAACATGAGCTTTAGTGCTTTGAACCCCAGCTCTGCCACTTACGAGCCTAATAACTTTAACCTCCTGGAGCCCTGCATAGATTTTTGGGAGGAAGGATGGCAGGAATTGCTTCTCTCTTGGCTCAAGATCCACCGGACCTGTGTCCACAGATGGCCACCATCAAGGGACTACACTGAGCTGCCAGGCTCAGCAGAGCAGGTCACCAAACAGAGGAACAAGAATTTCTTCTCACTGGCAAACCTTTGCAGTTTAAATAGGGCTATTGAATAGCTGATTATCCCATGATGCCTTGACTCTTGGCGCTTTCCGATTGGCTGGCCTACAGAGAATAAGGTTTAAACTCTGTGATGTTGAGTGTTTCAAAAAGAGAGCACTAAGAATCTGCTTACGTGCTGAAATAGGCCTGTGCTATAACCCTTAGTCCCAACTCCCTTGTTTTTTGGAAGAATGTTAGATCTTTCCTATTTGAATCCTCTTAGTGATTTGTTTTGCCATAGAAACATTAACTGGTCTAAGACAAATAGTGTCCCAGAGATTTTATTTTTTCTAACATCAATAATATGCAATTTTCTAAGGACGATGTGCTAAATCCATCACCTGAAGAATTTGTACTCTGGACAAGATACAGTGGAACTCAATTGTCACCATCCCCTTGCTTCCTATGTCTGTTGCCCGAATGTGTCAAACTGGGAACTATGTGAGGGATTTCGGTTATTGATTTCAAGCCCATTGTCTTTCAAGTTTAATGCTGGCTTGCTTGGCCACCATGGCCAGGAACTTTGAATAGAAAAAAAAAGGCGAGGTGGATTATTGTCCTCCGAGCGCCCCTCAAAGGCAAGCCTGGCTTTTGATTGGGTTTTTATGTGGATACTCTTTCCCTATTATGGTGTTCGATACCCCTTGCCCTGCATGCCAGAGCTGAGTTATTGGTGGGGGAGTGATTACTTGCCTTCTGGGAATAAGCTTTTAATCACCTACAAAGAGTAGTTGGCCTCCTCTAAAAATACTTCAATAAAGTGGGATTCAGCCCTTGTCAGCCCAGGTTTCCTTGTGCCAAGATGTGTTGAAGCCAGAAACAGAGGTCAAAAAGTTACTAAGTACTGACCCAGCTTGCTGGCTGGCTGATTTGACATATCCTTATTAAAATATAGGTGAATGTTGGCTAGCTTCTTTCTCATTATTATAAATACTGTCGCATCCATTTTCATTCCTTTCTTCTCTGCCTGGGTTTGCCAGTCCGGCTGTGAGGGAGGATGGGCAGGCTGAACACAGCAATTCAGCTGTCGGCTCATTAGAGGGATTCCCGGTGTCTCAGATGATTAGGGCTGATGATGCACATCAAAGCGATGGTGTTCTGAGATCATCCTGGGAGCTGACTGGATACATCAGGACAGTCAAGTCTATAAACCCTCCCCTCCAGCTGTTCTGAGAGGGCCTCCGTTGACTACTGAGCTTCGTGTCCACTAGATGGCACAGTGACATAGGTACACTCCATGAACCTCCTGGGTTCCTACAGATCCCTGTCCTGACTCGATCTTTCATGAACAAAACCTGGGGCCTCATGGAAGCAGGGAGCTGAGGACAGGCTCACAGAAGCTCTCTGAGTTGGATCTGTTTCTCTAAATCTCCATAGACATATTGTAAAATTGCATGGAGTTTGCAAAACCCTGGGCAATAATAAAAAATAACCCTTGAGTAGATAGGAAGAATACCATTTAAATTGGATCTAACCACCTCTGATACTTAGAAAATATATTCTACCATTTGGGGCAAAATGTATGCCTTCAATAACATTTATGTTATGCTTCCTGTAGCTTTCTTGTGCTTTATCTGCATTAATTCATTTAATTAATTCATTTAATTAATTCATTTAACCCTTATAATAACCTATGGAGTAAGTGCTATTAATATATACCTGTCTGTCAATATGTATGGAGGATTGTTTCCAGAACCCCCACAGATACCAAAATCCACAGGTGCTCAATCCAAGCTGCACCATTTGCATATAACCCACACACATCTTCCCCTGTACTTTAAATAATCTCTAGATTACTTAACACATCTAATACAGTGTAAATACTATGTAAATTGTTATACTATATTGTTTAGGCACTAAAGACAAGGAGGAAAGTCTGCATATGTTCAAAGTAGAGTCAATTTTCAAAAAAATATTTTTAATCCCTTGTTGATTGCATCTGAGGATGCAGAGCCTGGATATGAAGAGTTGACTGTACTAATTTTACAGATAGGAAAATTGAGTTCTAGAGTAGTTAAGTTATTAGTCCAAAATCACAGAGCCAGTGAGTGCTGGAGCTGAGTCTCAAACCTTTGGAGTTTGGCTCCTAACTCCCTGCTGTAAATGACTGTGCTAAAATACAGAAGTCTGGGGAGTTCTGTGTGGATGCAGAAGAAACCTTTTTGCTTCTTTATTACAAAGGGAGAAGCTTATAGCCAGATACAGTGGCACATGACTGTAATATCAGTGGCTCAGGAGGCTGAGGCAAGTTTGAAACCAGCCTCAGAAACTTAGTGAGGCCCTAAGCAACCTAGCAAGACCCTACTTCAAAATAAAAAGGACTGGAATGTGGCTCAGTGGTACAGTGCCCCTAGGTTAAATTCCTGATACCAAAAAAAAAAAAAAAAAAAAAAAAAAGGAAAAGGAAAAAATTTAGGTGTCAGATAATAGCCCCCACTGACTTGCTTTATAGTATCATACTGGGATGTTGGCACTTTATGTCAGTATTGTCAGAATCCTCCATTCCAGTGCTACAGCAAATGTCACTATCATTGTAGAAGTAATAATGCTGTGATAGCATCATTTCCCCCTCGATTTTAGAAGAATGTTTTTTTAAAAAAATCTGCCTTATTGATTCTTGTTCTGATTTTCATTTACAGAAAGGAAAATTAATGTACTAAGTCATTTATTCACTTAAGGATACATTGGTGATGGCTGGAGAACTTACTCAGATAGCCACTCTTTCACCTTCCATTTATTCATATTTACAGGACATAGGCAGTGTGCGTGACCCTGAGGACAGAGAACTCGGGTCAGCCTTTGCTTCACTTTCAGTTTGCTAGAGGAGGCATACACTAAAAACAGTGCCATTGGGGCTATAAGGGGGCTTTAACTCAAAGCAGGGGCTGCCTAACTCAGCTCAGGGGTCAGGGCAACCTTCATAGCAGGCAAGATCCTTGGACTGGGTCCCCAGGTAAACACAGGGAAAAGGAACATAGAACATCCAAAATGGTGGAGTTTGGAATGGTGGTTGAGTTTGGCTGAGAGAACTGTGAATGATAAACCTGGAAGATTCATAATGGCCAGTACCAGAGGTCTCTGTTTCCTAGGTTTTATTCTATAGTCAAAAGAAATTCATAGTGGGATTTTCTAAAAGAAGTAATATCATTAGATTCGTGTTTAGGAAGAGGACTCTGGTCTGAAGGGAGGACTATGTCAGGCCAGGAGGGCAGCAGCTACACTGGATGCCAAGTCCAGATGAACTAAGGCAATCAGGGTGGGGATGCAGAGTGGAATGAGGGAAGGAGATTTAGGGAAATTTCAGGACCTTTATGTCTGTGGATATGAATTACTTACATCTAGCTTTATCCCACAAAATATTTGGGGTAGCATCACTGGGTTTGACAACCAGATGAATACAGGTACAGAGGGTGAGGAAAGCACCCAGCCACACACACCCTTTCCTGCTTGGATAACTGGGAAGATGGTTCGCCTTAATCTGTACAGGAAATAAAGGGAAAGGAGTCCATGCTCGGAAAAATATCCAAGTTTTAATTTCCAACGTTAAGACTGAAGTGTTGTGGACAATCAAGTGGCTATAAGGATTTGTATGTTGTGAGAAAAGTCAAAGTTGGAAATGTAGAATTTGGAATCCTTACAACATTGTTGCAGGCTGAGATTATGAGGGTAGATGTCAAGAGAGCCTCTGATAAATGCATGAAACATGGAGTCATTTCCAATTATTTGGCAGTTTAGTATCTCATAGACCTGACTGCATTATTTTTCACTTTTTATCAAAAGTTATAACACCATCCAGACAGCTTCAGTGCACTAGCCAGGCATGATGGCACAGCCTGTAATCACAGTGACTCGGGAGGCTGAGGCAGGAGGAAAGCAAGCTAGAAGCCATCCCTGGCAACCTCAAAATTAAAAATAAAAAGGGCTGGGAAGGTAGCTCTGGATTAGAGCAGCCCTGGGTTCAGGACCCAGTAACAAACAAACAAACAAAAACCCCAAAATGAAAACAACAACAACAACAAAACCAGTAGAACTCAGTAAAGAACACAAGGTTTCTTTCAGTCTTCTTTTTCTTGTTCCCCAGAAACCATGCACATTTTACACTCGGCATGGAGGGAAAAGACCTTGAGATCCTAGGCAGATCACAGGTGGATTCTAGCCAAGTCTCCTCCCTCCAGCACCCGAATAATTCTGGCTTCTTGAAGGATTGGAGAGAGCCTGTTTCACTGGCAGGTGAAGAAATGGAGAGGACTGGAGCCAGCGCAGGCTTGTATTTATTTTAAAACTACATAAATGTTTAAAATATGATATGTAAACTTGCTGTCAGACCACTTTTCAGTTTAAGGAGCCTTGACAGTTCGCCATTAAGTTTCTCTGGGCAGAGGAGGCTTTCTGGGTGTTCCTGGCGGGGGTGGGGGGGACAGTGAAAAGGTTGCTTTCTAGAAGGTAGACTGCTAGTCATCTGTTCTCAGCTTTGGGAAATTCAAGGCATCAAAGGCAGCTGTGCCAGCACGTCACTGAAATTGAATAGGAGAAGGCTTGTTCTTCCATTGTCAGGGCTTTTGTCCTGGCAACCAGTTCTGGAATTCCACTGGCTTACAACAGACCTTCATTTCTCCATCATACTACTTGAGAGAAGGATGACCACAGCTCTGCTCAGGATCATGGACTGACTCAGTTTGCTTCTTGCAGCTTCTTGTTCTGGAACTCAGGTTATGGGAGCAGCCCCCACCTGCAACAGGCAGCCTGGTTGCCAGAGCAGAAGTGTACAAGGTCCACCCAAGCCACACAATCGCATTTCAGTCTTCTCCTCTGGTGTGCCTGTAACATGCCCACCTGCATCCCTTTGGCCACAGCAGGTAACATGACCAAGTCCAAAGTCATAGGGGTCAAGAATATGCTATGGGGAAGGAGAAAGTAGGTCCTCAAGCATAGTAATGCCATCCACCATTATTCATTCATTCCATGAGTATTTGTTGAAGGCTAACTATGTGCCAGTCTTGTGCTAGAAATTGATCTACAGAAATAGATCTCTTCCCTGTCTTCACAGAGCTTATAATCCAACATGGGACACAAATGACCCAAATGGCAGTTATAAGGAAGGCTGAACCTAGATCCAGATTTCAGAACTCTTATAAGGGTCTGGAGGCAGCAGAGCATGGAATGACCACCATGAACATTTAGGGATAAATTTCAGACTGTCACCCTCTCAAGGTCTGAAAAAAATCTTCCCATGGAAGAATGGGAAACAGTGGGAGGATTCTGTCCTTGAAAATTATACTCAGGTTCCTGGTCTCCTGGGACTTCTTATGGCCTGCTTTGCTGGAGTAGGGGTCAGGCCTGTCATGCTATCTTCTCCTTGACATCCACTATTCTACCTGCCACCTGCAAACTTGGCCCCATTCCAGTTCCCAGTTTGGTCATGTCCTAAAATCAGTAAGAACACAAACAGATTCAGCTCTCAATTTGGGAGCTGAGGATCAAGTTACCTTTGGGTATATGTATCTCCATGACCAGCTGCCCCACTTTTGAAAACAGGATTTCTGCTGCATTCCCAAGTTTCCTCTGTAACTTCCCACACTCCTCTACTGCCCTGACCAAATCTCCCCAAACTCTCCCCACCACCAGTGATATCCTTTACACTTCTTCGGTGTCTAGTTTCAGGGTTAATAAACTCCATCACTCCCAGTACATTTTCTCAGGGGGCTGTCACTCACAAGGCTCTTCCCTGGGGATGCCCTTCTCCTCCAGCCATCTTGAACTCAAGACCAGGAGACTTCCATTCCCAGTATGATACACTGCACTCCCTTGAAAGGAGAAACTCTTGGCTATATATATATGTGTGTGTGTGTGTGTGAGTGTGTGTGTGTATGACCCCACTAGTGTTCAGGGAAACACCTGGCAGAAGGTGTCTGTCTCTGTGTTCTAAACTCACTGCTTAGTATCAAGAGGTGGATCCATGCTGGACATCCTGGTATACATTGTAATCCCAGGGACTCAAGAGACTGAGGTAGGAGGATCACAAGTTCAAATCTCAGCAACTTGGTGAGGCCTTAACCATCTTAGCAAGACCCTGTCTCAAAATAGAAAAAAGGGCTGAATGTGGCTCAGTGGTAAAGCATCCCTGGGCTCAATCCCGGTACCAAACTAACAAAAAAAAGTGGGAGGTGAGTCCATGCTGATGAGCTGATGATGGCCAGGGAGGGGACCGTGTGAAGTATGGCAGACTGAGAGTTTCTGTGAATGACTGGTTCACTTAGTTCTTGACATTAAGAATGGTGACCATGAACATCAAGGTCCAAGGTCACAGGTGAATAAAAATACACATAGAGGTTCTAGAGAAGTTTACACAGGGCCTAGCTAAGGCTGAAAGCCAGCCAACCAAGTGGGGAAATAGTCCTGTCTGCAAGGCTTTACTAAGATTTATTTGGAAAGTTATGGTCTTTCCCAAAATGAATCCACAGATTGCCTTACACTGATTACAAGAAGAACCTTGCAGTCTTTATTAACAGTCATCATTGGATCCCCTCTCTCCTTAAGGAGATTAATTAGGTAAATTTCATTACAGTAACACCAACTTTCTTGGAAAGAAATGATCCAACTTGAGAATGACTTTGAGTTTATATTTGGAAACGAAGCAATGTTAATGTTTACAGTGGAGAATGTGAAATGTTAGGTTTTAATAGATGTTGATGTCATTCTTGGCATCCTGCAAATGATATAAACTACTCTGTGAAGAGGTAACACATTGTTAAACGTAACCAAAACGCAAAGAAAGAAGTGAAATGTACACACACACTGTTCAACCCTGCCTCCCACTTACCCACCCCACGTTCACCATCTGAGCTGAACCAGAGAATGGCTGTCCTCGTGCTCACATCTATCATAGATGTCTAGATAGAGATAGGGAGGCAACTCTAGTACTGATGCTCTAGGATTTTCAAAGCAGGTGGGGGCAAAAAGGCCAAGGTCAGAGAGTACTGGTTATGCCAATTCCTATCTGACCTTGGAACATCACTCTGGACCTCAGAGTCCAGAAACTGGACCTCAGTTTCTCCAGGTGTAAATTAAGAAGTCTAGACTTGTTGACTTCCTATGATCAGCATAAAACTCTGCTCAGAGAATAATTTCCCTGCCATTTGGGTAGATTGTCTAAAATGGTGTCTTTCAACAACTTCCATTCTATCCCTGAGGGAATCTGGAAGTCTTGGGGAACTGACTCCTTAAACACGCTCAGGTGAGTCTCTGGCCTCAGTGACAGTCAGGGGCTTGAACAGTTCTGAGACTTCCTCAGAGACAGAACTGTGTAAAAACTCACTCTTTGGACCCTCTCCTCCTCTCCTCTCTGTCCTCCTCTTACCTGGACAGTTTTCAAAGAGTCCCACTCTATGTTTTCTTATTCTGTCATTATTTCAGGGTGGACAGGCAAGATTCTTAAGCAGAATTGCTAAATGAAGCCCTAATGTGTTAGGTAAATTGAAATTAGGTCACAGTGTAGAATTTTTTCCACTGTTCTGGGGAGAGTGTCTCCTCAAATCAATCCTTACAGCAACCTCAGATAATTGGACTACTTTGGTAACAGTTGACAAGTCCCAGAATGACCTGTACATCTCTTCTCCCCTAATAGTTAATTTGGTCTTCTCTGGGGTTCGTAAGACCCAGTCAACACTTAGTATCCTCTATACCACAAGGTGACCCTAGTTCTAAACTGAACTTTCCACTTAAGAAGTTACAGGGTAAGGACAGATGCAGTAGCATACGTTTGTAATGCTGGCTATTTAGGAGGCTGAGACAGAGGATTTCAAGTTTGAGGACTGCCTGGTCAACTTGGCTAAACCTGTCTCAAAGTTTAATAAAAGAAAAAAGAAAAAGAACAGGGTGGGCATGGGGAGAAGGCTGAGGGTGTAGTTTCAGTGGTAGAGCACTTGCCTGGATGTGCAAGGCTCTAGATTAAAAAAAATAGTTACAGGGTACATCTCTGAGGTCTTTCAACCACCTTTAATTTAAAGTGTTGTATGGATGAGACTTGAACCACCAAAGGCATATTTAAGACTCCAAGGGCCTCAGAACTGATTGGCTCCAGCCCGGAGAGTCAGGGGATCCTGGCACGCTTTAGGAAGTCTGGGCCTTCCAAGGAAGCAGGAATGTTGGGCATTTTTACACTGACTGCACACGCCCTCAAAACACTGTGCTCTGTTATGGTCTCAACAATTTAGGAGTGATAGGAAAAAACAACATGTAAGCTCAAAGGTGATCCTTGAAGATGATGAATAGATTAGAAAGTTTTATTTTTGCTTGAAGATGGAAAATCTGGGGTGAGTGCACTTTAGGGAGGATTGGTAATAATCTTCAAACACACAGAGGTTATTTTACAAAGGCTGGAGGCCATTTGCCCTCCAAAGGAGGGAACAGGGAGAGGAAGGCACACACTTGTGGCCAAAGGTGACCTCAAAGAGTGGGGTGGGAAGAGGGCGGCTATCCTGACAGTCAGAGTGGCCGGACCCTGGAATGAGTTTAAGGAAGTCGTAAGACGACCTGCCCTGGCACCCGCGTAGGCAGGCGGCATTCTCTTCTTGCTAGTGAGGTTTATGAGTTGAGTTCCCTGACAGGAGTGGGGGGACCAGATCAGACATAACCATTAGCACTTGCCCTGGCAGTTCTAACTTTTCACTCAAAGCCAAATAAAATCCACCCACAGATTTATAGAAAACAGCATCAAGAGAGCAAGAATGTCAGAGAACAAGGAAAATATTTTAACTGTCAGCGCCTGGCATTGTGACCGCGAAAGCTAGGATACGGGGCTGGTGCCCTGGAGCATGCCAATGCCCAGCGTGCTTCCCTCCCCACATCTGAAACTATTTACAAGATTGATCTAACTGTTCTTTCCAGTTTCCAGGATTCCAGACTCATATTAGTGCTTTTTTAAATGAGTGTTTTTGAAAAATAAATAAATAAAAGGAGTGTTTTGAATTTGCCTATGAACTATATAGAAACGAATCACTCTTTCTGTTTCATTGGTCACTCTGGAAATGAAAAAAGAAGCAGCAAGAATTGGTCAGCAGTGAGGTTTGATCTTGCTGAGTTGCCTGACTTGCAAAATGGATAATGAGTTTTCATGTGTTTCTTTGTGTGTGCAAATAACAAATGATGCTACTTTAAACTGTGTTTCTTATTGTAGGGTTGGCTCTTAGCAGCTTGCATTGTGGGTCACACAACAATGCGTGGTGGAATAGGCAATGAATCAAAGCTCTTTGGTATGTGTACAATCACCCTTCTGCATCTAGGATTCATGGGAGATTGGTCCCAGGTCCCCCACAAATGCTTAAATTCATGGATATTCAAGTCCTTCATATAAAGTGATGTAGATATGCTTGTAACCTATGCTCATCCTCCTGTGTACTTTAAATCATCTTTAAATTGCTTACAATACCTAATACAATGTATATGATAAATAGTGGTTATACTACGTTGCTTCAGGGATGATGAGAACAGATACATCTATACTGTATCTGTTCAGTATAGATGTAACTTTTTTTTTTTCCTGAATATTTTCAATCTGTGATTGGCTGAGTCTGCAGATGCAGGACCCACAGATGCAAATAGCTGACCATACTTGCC
Source organism: Sciurus carolinensis (assembly GCF_902686445.1). Lineage (NCBI taxonomy): Eukaryota > Metazoa > Chordata > Mammalia > Rodentia > Sciuridae > Sciurus > Sciurus carolinensis. The sequence continues at coordinate 62,351,089 of NC_062213.1, forward strand.
TCATCTTCGTCCCTAGGAACTACACAATCCTAGATATTTACCTTTCAGAGTTCTGGCTTCCCCATCTATATGCTAAGGCCTTTAGAAAAGATCTAAAAGCCAGTCAATTGTCATTAAATATTTCTTTCCACCTGTACTTTGATATTAATATTTTTCATTACATTAGCACCTTTTTAACTACATAAATTTATTTAAGAGGTAATTTATATCTTACCATACAAAAGCTACACCGCTTTCCTTAAATAAAAAAGCAAATGCAAAAGTAAGTTCAATGAAAACATAACTGTGTTATTAAGTTCTAGCTGGTAACTGCTGCTTGCCAAAGGTTCTGAGCCTGAGGCTTGTGTTCTCTTTATTAAAAGGAGAGATTAGCAGTGTTAGAAATGTGTTAAAGATATATTAGTCCCAAACTGATACTTTCTCTTTGACATAATCATGAGTTGAAAGAAACTTGAAAGACAGGCTAACTCTTTCACGAGAATTTTTTTGTTGTTTTGAAATGATTTCAAACTTATAGAAAACTTGTAAATACTGTATAAAAGAACTCCAGTATTTACCTGAATTTATCAGGGAGTTTTGTTTTGTTTTGTTTTCTCAACTGTAAACCCAAATGAGCCAGCCTTTGCAGCAGTTAGGGTCAAGTTTCTGGACCAGAGATGGACAAACAGCCATGAAGCCAGGAATCCATGGCCAGTGGTAATAAGCCAAAGCTTGGGTGCTGGGACTCAGACGGAGGAGGGTTTGCCCACTCTGTCCACAGTTCCCCTCAACCAGTTGTGTGCCCTTAAATACAACTTAGGTTTATAAACCAGGATACGTTTCAGAATCCTGATCACCTAAGATTGGGTTAGTTTTTTGTTTTTATCAGGTACAGCATGTTGTTTGGAGATATGAACCAATTGTAGAATCGCTAAACTGAGCTAAATAATATATGCATTACCTTGCATACCTGTCATTATTTCCGGGTGACACCACTTAAAATCTGAATAGTTTTCAAGAATTGAATACATTGTTGTCAACTCTAGTGACTGTGCTACACAACAGGTCTCTTGAATTTATTCCTTCTATTTTTGTATCCTTTGACCAATGTATCTCAAACTCCCCTCCCCAGCCCTTGGTAACCACTGTTCCCTACGCCTTTGAATTTAACTTTTTTAGATTCCACGTGTAGGTGAGATCACGCCATATTTGTCCTTTTATGCCTGACTTATGTCACTAAACATTGTATGCTTCAGGTTGCTTAGTATTGTTCCAAATGACAGAATTTCTGTCTTTGTTTAGATTGAATAGTATTTAATTATATATACACCACATTTTTTCATCCATTCATCAGTTGATCAGTTGATGGACACTTAGGTTGGTTCCATTTCTTGGCTTTTTTTTTTTTTTTTTTTGGCGGTACTGGGGATTGAACCCAGGGCCTTGTGCTTGCGAGGCAAACACTCTACCAACTGAGCTATATCCCCAGCCCACCCATTTCTTGGCTATTATGAATAGTGCTGCAGTGAACATGGCAGTGCAGATATCTCTCAACGTACTGATTTCATTTCCTTTGAATATCTATCCAGAAGTGGAACTGCTGGGTCATATGGTAGGTTTTTTTTCCCCCCAGAGTTGGGAATTCAACCCAGGACCTCATGCACGGTAGGCAAGCACTTTACCACTGAGCCACATCCCCAGCTATTTTAGTCAGCTTTTTTGTTGTTGTGACAAGAAGACCCGATGAGAAAAATTAGAGGAAGAAAAGTTTATTTGGGATTCATGGTTTCAGAGGTTCAGTTCATGGTTGGCCAACTTGATAGCTATGAACCCAAGGTGAGGCAGAACATCATTCAGAAGCGCATGACAGAGGGAAGCAGCTCAGGACTTGGCATCAAGGAAGCAGAGAAAGCTCCATTCACCAGGGACAAAATATATAACCCAAAGTATGCATCCAGTGACCTACTTCCTCCAACCACACCCTATCTGCCTACAGTTACCATCCAGTTAATCCATACCAGTGGATTAAGCCATTGATTAGGTTAGAGCTCTCATAATCTAATCATTTTGCTTCTGAACATTCTTGCATTGTCGCACACATGAGCTTCTGGGGAACACTCATATCCAAACCATAACCCAAACCCTGGTAGTTCTAATTCTAGTTTCTTGAGGCACTTCCATACTCTTTTCCATAATGACTGTGCTAATTAATATTCCCGCTAATGAATTTATCAGTTTCAAATACTGACCACATTTGCCTTACCGTTCTCTATCTCTCTCCTTATATGTATTTTCTGAATAATTAGTGGTTGCCTATACCATGCCCTTAACACCCAGGTATGCATTTCCTAAGAACATGGATATCTTCTTTTATAATCATAGTGTAATTATCATACTGAAGAATTTTAACATTGTGCAATACTTCCATCTGACTGCAGTCTATAATTCTATTTGGTCAATTGACTCAAGAAGGAATGTCATTTATAGCATTTTTTTCCTGGCACAGGAACAAGTTCAGATAATGTTTTTTATTTAATGGTCCCATCTCTTAGTCTTTTAAATGTGAACCTTTCCTCAGACTTTCTTTGTCTTTCATGATGTTGACATTTTTTTTGAAGAATGCAGGTTGGATATTTTAAAGACAGACTAAATTCCTGGTTGTCTGATGTTGTATCCTGATTAGATTCAGGAAAGACTGGCTTACTTCTCATTCAGTGCTATTTCATGCTGTGTCCATATTCTGATGGAATCCTTTCTTCTATATTGGTGAGAATCATCCCACTCTCAGTAGACACAGAAAGAAAGCATAGCATCTCCATGGTACCTTTTAGTACATTTTGTTTATGTTTCTGAAGAAAATCCAAACACTGATATTAGCCAACTCACATTATATAAAATAAATCACATCATCCAGAGCATTTTATGTTGCTTCTGGTGCTGTCAGATATTATATAGACAGCCAGGATTTCAAGAGGAGTTTTTTCTGCATACCTCTGTCTACAACAAGGATAGATGATGCTTTCCATTTAAGAGTCACGCAGGACCAGGAAGACAGGGCAAAGAGAAAGAAAGATGCCTGACATATATGTAGAGTGGATGGTTGTAGCAGTGATTTCTGCTCAATGTAACTTCCATTGCCAACAGGAGTAAAAGTAAATAATGGAAGAGAGATGACCCCTGGTGAGCTATTTGGGGCAGAGTAGAAGTCATCACAGTAGTTACAGAAGCAGGCAGTCAGTCTGTTGACCCTTTGACCATGTGAAGTATCTTTGTAGTTTTAAAAAATACTTTTTATTTTTTAAAGACAGAAAACAATTCAAATAACAGAGATAAAAAGAGTAATTTCTTGGCTTACTTATTAGGCTCCAGGAATGTCTGGAGTCCAAGGACTCAGATGTCGTCATCAGAACCGTTTCTCAGTTTTGCTTTTTCCCATGCTGATTTCTCATTCTCAGTTGGATGGGGGAGGGGAGAATAACAGTCACAATCTCAGGAGGAGAGACCCTCTTTCCTCTTTAGTCCTCTAAGTTGGCTCTAAATGATATTGTCTTCCATGGTTATGCTTAGGAGGAAGGGAATCTCTGATCATCCCAGCTCTGATTATCTCACATTCACTGGGGAGTCAGGGCATGTGATTGACTGATAATCCCATCAGGTATAAAAGAGGAAACTCCCCAGTGAAAAAGATGTTAGCTAAGTACACAATGAACAGATATTCAGTACAGTTATAATGCAGTATTAAGTATGATTTAGGGGGTTCTTTGATGTCATTTGAAGAACTGATGCAATACAATGATTAACAGCCTAGGTTTGGGATCTGAATCTTCATTCTACCATTCACAGGTTCCATGACATGGGCAGGTTCTCCATGACTTTCAGTCTCTTCATCTGTAAAATGGAGAAAATTACACATGCCATATCATTGAGGCTCTTAGTTTCAAATAAGAACTCACTCTTTATCAACCTAATTAGAAAGAGATTAAAGGATACTAGATGACCCATCCAAGAGGGTGCTGTCTCTGCCCTGCCATTCTATCTGCACTGTGTGGAAGCTGCTGCCACCGTCTATCCCAGGAGCAAACTGCCTCCACAGCAATCGAGCTGGCAAAGCAGACCCCCATCACACCTACTCCTCTGCCCAGCTGGTCTCTGAATCATACTTTTGGGGGTGTGTCTGATCAATGGAACAGTGTTTGCACACAGGGGTATCTTCATGGCACCCACCCTGTACGGTTCAACAGGGCTTCTCTCCTCACACTTAGTTTAATGCTCTGCTGCTCTCGAAATCTTGAAATCCTTCATAATTTCATGTCTTATAGAGTAAAACTTTCCAAAAACATTTAACTCTTCATACAAGTCAGTTTTGTGTAACTGAATTTAATTTTAAAAGAAAAGTTATACAACGGAATTTTAGTGTTTCCTTTGGCATTTCCTAGACCTTGTTGAAATCACGCAGGAAGCTGAAAGTGGTTTCATGATTTGTAGGTAGTTGAAAACACCAATTTGTACATTCTATCACTGTATCTTCAAATACAAAGAAAAACATTATAAAAAGTGTTTGTGAAGTCTGATGGGACAATAGAGCACATGCATGCAGAGGAGACACCCTGGGTGGTAGTACACACAGGCTCAGGCCCACAGGCGAAAGGTGGGTGAGTGCACTAAGTTGACTTGGATGTCTACTGTCTACATCCTCATATGGGTAGTCCAGGGTTTCCTGAGATTCCCAAGTGGTGGCCTGGCAGGGATTGGGCCACAGACTGGTGGTGATAATAGTAACAATAGCCGCAGAATAAGTAACAGCAACTGTGGGGGAGGGTCCATGATCGCCCTGGGAGAGGAAAAGGGAAGGAGGATGGCCAGTCTTCTGCGCATCTCTGCAGCATCTGCGCAGAGAGCATTAGCCCTGCAATCTGAGCTGAGATAAGAACTGCTGGTATTGGTATTATACAAAATAAGAGCATACACAGAGACATTGCAATGAGGCCTATCCGGGAATTGTTAGAATTCTTCAAATAGTGTAGGATCTCTGGTTTTGAAAATTGCTGCAACATTGTAAAACAAATTTCCATAGGGCTAGAAACAAATTAAATTTCGACTGTCAGATTTGATGGAAAAGAACTTCATCTCCTTGTAGAGTTTTGGATGAATCAAATATTCACATGGAAGAGAATTGTATAATGTTTTTCTCTGTATTTGAAGATACAGTGATAGCATGTACAAATTGGTGTTTTCAACTACCTACAAATCATGAAGCCACTTTCAGCTTCCCATGTGATTTCAACAAGGTCTAGGAAATGCCAAAGGAAACATTAAAATTCCATTGTATAACTTTTTTTAAGAATTAAATTCAGTTACACAAAACTGATTTGTATGAAGAGTTAAATCTTTGGGGAAATTTTTACTCTACAAGAATCACCAGGACTGGATCTACTAACATTTATGTTTCAAAAAATTTATCAGAAATTCATCCCAATGTTTTTGGACTATAAAATATACATATGAGAAATCCAGCAGCAGTGGCATCAACAGAAAGCCCTTCTCAAAATTAAAAATTATAAAAAATTGTTTGGGATCTGCATTTGCCAAGAGCAACCAATATTGTTTTCGATTATACTGATTAAAAGTGATGTTACTAAAAGCATATATTTTGGTGACCTAGTAAATAAATTTGAATAAAAAGCAAGTTAGAAAAAGTTTATGCTCAATGTATTATATTAATATTCTTTATATGATTTAAAATTGACACTTTTTGCAATTTACAAGTTTACTGTCAGTGTTTCACTATTACCCCATGGTACATTTATGAGTAATAAAATATTTTTAAAGAAAAATGGATTATATTTTAGTAACTTTAATTATACTTTTCACCCTTGCTTTTTGAATGAGACTCTACAGTTTTTTGTTTTTTTTGTTTTTTGGGTTTTTTTTTTTAAGATGGAAGACTCTGAAGTTGCCCAGACTGACCTTGAACTCTGAATTCTCCTGCTTCAGGCTTCTGAGTAGCTGGGACCATAGGTGCAAGTCACTGGGCCTGGATGAGACCCCACTTTTCAATTTTCATTGGGTCCTACAAATTACATAGTTGGCCCTGATTACAGGCCTATGGTAGATGCACATGAAGCTGGGAAATGTAGTTTTGGGGGATTCTACCTGAAGAAGGAGGGTTTTATAAAAATAAGAAACCAATTAGTCAGTAATGACAAAATATCAGCACCCTGCCCACCTCATTGGCCAGTAACCATATCTATTTTCTCTCTTGGTTTCGGTGACTGAGCAAGATGTCAAAGAAGCTGAAATCCACAGCATTAATCCCATGATTCTAAGGAAGGATCAGCACCTGGCAAAGGCCTGGGTGATGCATAAAAGCAAAGCTGGCCCAGCCCTTGCTTGTGAGGGATGGTTTCCCTAACAACGTGTGGCTCCTTGGCCTCTGCTCAGCTTCCTTGATGCTTCTGGATGTCTGCCTACCCCCAGAAGCTATCTTTGCTCTTTAGTGCTTTCCTAATGCCCTTTAATGCACAGAATGGATAAACTACAAATATTTACCTTTCTCAAAGCTGGAGCCCAGGAAACTCTTCCCAATTTAAAAAGGTTAGTCATTTCATCTCATGCCATTTTCATGTTTGCCAAATGGCTGTGAGTAGTCCTACAGTTCTTCTCTGTAAACATCCCGAAAGGAAAAGAAGAGCAAGTTGTTCTGAAATGAGCAGTAAATTCGAACCTGTATATCAGAAGCCTCCTCTGAGAGACTTGGCAAAGACATATTCACTGTCAGTGTCCAGATCTTTCTTTGCATGACCCAAAGGATGCTGTGAACACTATGTGTGTGGTTGGCTAGTTTCCTAAAATAAATCTCCTTGTGTCTCAGTCTTTCTTTTTCTTTTGTGCTTTATAAGTTTTTAAAAATTATTCTTACAATATATTTTATTTATTTTTATTTATCTACTTAAGTCTATGACCAGCTAAACCAGAAACCCTTTGGTCTCCGTACTCTGTGCTCTGACTCCTTGTTTGATGGGCTTCCAGGTTACTGTCCCATTGGTCTCAGGTGTGCACAGGTGATCTCCTGTCCCTGCCTCCCTCTTCTGATTGCATAATGACCTCCCTGCTGCTCTCCTCCATCTTGGACACAATTCCCTTTCTTCACCTTGTGTGGTAAGGTGGACTTGGAAGTTCACAGAGAGCCATTTCTGCATGAACTAAACTCCTGGTAGTTTGGGTCTCCCCTATTTTGAGATGACTTAAATTCTTCTGTGGCAGGGCTGAGGTTGGCATTTCCCTAGCAGAGAAGCTGTGTTCTCAGCCCCTTGGACTGCCCATCCTTTTCTTTTTCACCCTGGGGGTTCCACAGGAGGTTAAAGACCAGAAGGTGGATGGTATTAGGGTTGACTTGTCCTCCCCAGTCCTACGGTGATGACAGTGTCCTCTCATGGGAGTTCTGTCCTTTTCCTTTGTCTCCCTCTGGGCTTCAGCCTCAGATAGAGAGATTTTCTGGCTTCCATCTCATTCACTCATGTGATCTTCACTCTGCAAGGATGAGACAGGGAGTCCTGCTATGGGACCTTTCACTGTTACTGCTATAGACTTGCCATTCATCTCCACTCCTGCAACCACTACCATGCTTTTCTCCAGGAAAGCTTGGCAAGTTCTGCTAACATGCTGGATGAAGATAAGGACATGCTCCAACTATGTGGAGTCCCTCTGGGGACACCTGCCATGGACATGCCAGCTCTACTTCCTCTTGGCTCCATGAAGCTACTCCTGCTTACTGCTGTATTTATGTGTCCAGAATCTGCAGACTCAGGAGTCTCCATGTCCAAAGCACCTGCCATAGTGTGATGTCACCATTGCTATTGCCACCCCTGCTGCTGTCCTTTTGATGGGCATTGGAGGAGGTGCTGTAATTAGAAGAGAAGAGGGTGTATTTCCACAAACATGTTATCTAATCCATGAACACGTGTGTCAAAGGCATGTTGGAATCTCCCACCTCCCTAGCATAATCAGAGGAGATGACCCCAAACACCTCCAGGACCTTGATTGCCTTCTCTATGGAGCTCCTTAGCTGCTGGCCTCTGCCTAGGACTTTGGTGTTTTCTTCATGTCCTCAGCTGGGATGGCCTGGGTATGGATGCCTCCATAGGTTAGAGGACAAGCAAGGTTTTCCCAGTGAGCAAAGAGATCTATATCATCTGAAAGGGACACAAACAGAGATGAAGGGTGGTCAGTGGCAAGCTTCTGGTGGAGCTGTTGTACTCATGGCTGTGGAAGTCTGTTTTCACAAACCTCCAGAAAAGCAGACTGGGAAACTCTTTGTAAGCCTGCAGGCTCTTCCCTGGGTGTTCCAACCGCTTCTAGCTAGACCAGATGCCATGCTGTCAGGTATTGCCAGGCTGAAGTCATTGGATACAAGGTCCACAGTCACCATTCCCACATCTATTCTTTCTCTTGATCCGGAAAAAGTCCCTTTCAAAGACCTGTTTGATTAACTTAAATTTGGCCCGAGGCTACCTTTGCACCTTGAATTCACATTTGAGGAACTAAAACCTAACTTAGTATGGAAACAAACCAAAAGGTTCAGTTAGGAGTATATTTTTGCAAAAAAAAAACACAAAACTGTCACAACCCATCATACAAACTCCAGGCTGCCAGCTGATCAGGCCACATTCAAATAAAGCAAATGCCAGAGTTGTCACCAATCAAGCTATCTCTGTATATCAATTCCCTTCTCTGTCTGTAAACACTGCCTGCCCGGGGAACTCTAACCTGTAATAGTTCTGGGTGCTGCTCAATTCTTGAACCATTCATTGCTCAAAATTTTGAAACCAACAGATTTGTGCATTCTGAATACTGTCTCCTCCCCTTTGTGTGGTTGTCACTGCTGTTCCTCAGGGAGATATTGAACATGCCCTCTGCATGCTGTTTTCCATAGTGTCCGATGGTACCATGAATTTGTTCTCCCTAGCTTTTATTAAGACAACTCTTTGTGGTTCCTTCACACCTTCCTCCCCACATTGTGCAGGCCTCTCTGGTGCATGGGTGAGCTGTAGTCCTGCACAGGGTCCCATTTTGCTCCACAATACATGGAATGGGCACCTATGGAGGGATGAGGCACTGCTTACTCATCACTCTGCACAGTCCTTGGTGCCAGCTGGGGCGATCCTATGCCTAGCTCCAGATTGTACCCATTGAGGGCATGGAGATGTGGGGGACATTTGGGAGGGACTCCCCAGATGTGAGACACCCATTCACCAGTACCACAGCTTTTCTGCCTTTCAGCTGCAATTCAGAACTGCTTGTCTTCCTCCTGAGTCTCCCTGTGTCTCATTCTTCCCAAAAGACTGATCATCAGGCTCCCTGGGGAACAGTAGGTACAAAAGGAAGGATGACCCATCTCACATCCCTGGAAACAGACCACTAAAACACAACTTGCTAACGTTTTGTGGATCATCAAGACCAAATCTTTCAGTCAGAAATAAGAACCCTGTGCTTGAGAGACTGCCCTGTTGGTTGGTGGCATGGTCACCTGGGTCCTGATCTGGGACTCATCTTCTTCTTCATACTTCCCCATGAATACTAAGACAAAAGAAGCAAGTGTTCCAGAGCAGACATTGAATGGACTCAGAATGACTGCTTTTTCAGTAAGAGGTGACTTTGGGGCCTGGAGCTCTCAGAGCAAGGAATATAAAGAAGGACAAGGATAGTGCTATTTAGATTTAAAACTGGAACATTTCAATGAGATGGAATAGGGTCATTAAATTGCTTCAAAGTAGGATTGGGAAAGTAATAAAGTGAGTTTGCATGTCATTTTTGTGCAAGAGGAGAAAAGAAAAGGCATCTGACTTGGGTATCCCAAGATGGTATACGTGTGCTTTTGTGTGTCCTGTGTGTTTGAGTGTTTAAGAACAGTGGTTGTGACCTGTAAATGCTGCCACAGAGTCTCAGCTGTACCACTAACTAGGTGTGCACTCTGGGAAAATCAAGCCATGTCTGCTCTGTAGGCCTGATTCTTTTGTTAGAAAATAGGGATAATTTTTGTAGTTACTTCATAGAGGATTAAATTAGATTAAATGCAAGGACAAAATGAGATTATCTATGCAGAGTACTTGGAGCAGTGCCTGGCACATGGTAAGTACTCCAAAAATAGGTGATGTTCTTGTCCATCAGACAACATCAATGAGCTGTGCTTTTCAGACAGTTAATCGCCTGAGCTTCCTGGCCACCTGCTTCTCATCTGCTGCACAGAGTTATCACCCATGCCAACCCTACCATGTTTAGAAAGGGACAGGCTCATTGAGCAGGCCTGTTTCTCCATGTAGGGATGCCTGCTTCCCTCTGCCACCCGAGACCTGCCTGTGGCAGGGTTTTGGCATGATCAGTTGTCTGCTGACCACAGCCTCTAACCCCATGGCTTCTATCTCCTCCTTTCAATTGGGAGTCTCATATCTGAATTTTTCTTGAATTTAGTAATATTATAACTTATTTCTTCTAGTAGATATTTTTAGAATAAAAATAACCGGAACAAGATTGCCACATTGAATGGGAGATTTTTATCCGTCCACAGTATAAGGAAGCCAACCTTGCTGCTTGCTGCTTCTTTCACATGACTTTATGGGCCTCTTGAGTTTCTTGGCCTTTGCACTTTGGGGATTATAGCCATCAAAATGTCATTACTGAACCGACTGGAAACCTGGAATCTTGCCCTTCTGAGGCTTCAGTAGGAGGAGGAACAACAGAGGGTCAGAGAATCTGGGATTCTGTGACTTTAGGAAAGATTCTAGCCCAAGAAGAGTTGAGCCCACCAGAGAAATAAGAAACTCAGAAGGGATGAAAGCCCACACCCAGAATGGGAGAGAACTCTGAACCCAGAGAAGTTATGCCCTCTCAACAGGAGCTGAAGCAGCAGGAGCTTGTCAGGCTGGAGTTTGGCATGAGGAGCTGGTCCCATTGCCACCTGCTTGGACTGAAGCAATGGAGGCTTCCAGGGGGCTCCTATACTCAGGCAGCCCCCAGAAGCCCACATCTCTGGTCCTAAAGGACTCTTGACTCCAATTGACCACTGCTTGGAGCACTAGTGGGCAAACTCAGTGTCATTAATCCCTGGGCTGTGAGCAAGTTTTCAGTAGGTCTAAATAGGTAGGTGGAATAGGGTTTGTGGTAAGTGTGGTGCTAGGGGCTGCCTTACAGTGAGATGTATGGTGGAAAACTCTGAGGTGGCTGGCCATGTTCCAGGCAAGGGATCCTGACTGCAGATTTGTGACACTGTGAGTTGATAATTTTGTAATATTGTTGCCTATCCTCTTAGCAGTTCATTTCCTCACTCCCTCAATCCCCAGACCACTCATGCCAATGACTGCCAAACATCCACCATGAGGCAGACCCTTTGCTGGTCAACAGGAAGATGGGGAGGACAGAGCCCCTGTCTTAAGTCAGGTCTGCTGGAGATAAATCCCACATGAAATCTTCAGTGATTCAGAATTTGTAAGGTAATTTTATGCGTCAACTTCGCTGGGCCACAGTACCCAGATATTTGGTCAAACATTATTCTAGAAGTTTCTGTGAAGGTCTTTTTCAGAGGAGATTAATGTTCAAGTCAGTAGCCTTTAAGTAAAACAGATTACCCTCCATAATATGGGTGAGCTTCATCTAATCAGTTGAAGGCCTTAATAGGAAAAGACTGACCTTCCTTGAATAAGAGGGAATTTGGTCCACAGACTGTCCCCTGATTGGAACTGCAAATCTTCCCTGGGTCTCTGGTTTGTCGGCCTGCCCTGCAGAGTTTGGAATTGCATCTCCACAATTGCTTGTGTCAGTTCTCTAAAATTCCTTAAAATCTCTCTCTCTCTCTGTGTCTTGAACACACACACACACACACACACACACACACACACACACACATTTGGTACTCTATGTCTGTGTGTTTTGCATTTGCAAATTCAACCAACACACAGATCAAAATACTCAGGAAAAAATTTCATCTGTACTGAACATGTCATCATTTCCTAAACAATACAAAATACCAACTATTTACATAGCATTTGTGTGATATTATGTATTCCTGGTAATCTAGAGAAGATTTAAAGAATATGAGAGGCTGTGCATAGATTATATTCAAATATCAACTATTTCTATAAGGGACTTAATCTTCTATAGATTTTAGTATCCACAGGAGGGCCTGGAAACAATCCCTCACAGATACTGAGGAACAAATTGTACACACACAAGAGTTCCTGAATTACAATGGATCAACTTATGATCTTTTGACTTCACAAGAGTATGAAAGCATTCCCAAGAGACAATTTTGTTTTCACTTTCAGTACAGTACTCATTATTTTATAAAGTGTTGAATCTTTCATATAATTTTCAACACTTTATAAAATAGGTTGGTATTATTGATTTTGCTCTACTGTAAGCATGCTGAGTATATTTAATAAGGGCGAAGCTAAGCTACGATGTGCAGTAGGTTAGGTGTATACACTGAATGTACTTTCAACTTAACAATATTCTCAACTTATGATGGGCTTGTCACAATGTAACCCCCTGATAAGTTAAGGAGCATCTGTGTGCATACATGCATAGACACACAGACACACAGACACACACACACACACAGACACACACAGACACACACACACACACACAAACTCAGGAGAACCCTGACAGGAAACCAATATCTGTTACTATTGCCTCTAGAAGATGTTCGCATTTTATAAGACAATTTTTATTGTTTTTGTCTGATGATAAAATGTGCATTGTGGGAAATTATAGAAAATACAAACAAATAGTACAAATATTGCCCCTATAAACACCTTGCTGAGTACTCTTTAATTCTATGTATATATAGACAAGTAGACTTCACAAAATTAGGATCATGAGTCTTTACTTGGCTTTACTTTATTTTTTTTTCCCCAATAAGATTAATTGTAAACTTTTAAAAATGTCATTAAAATTGTATGGAAATTTATCTAGGGCCTGCCCACTAGTCTGTTTTTGTTGGAAATTTAGGTTGTTTCCTATTTTCTGTTATTATAAATAGCTCTGCAATAGAAATTTTTATACATGAATCTATGTCTGCCTCTCTGATTATTTCCTTAGGGAAGATTCCTAGAAGGGGAATTACTGAAAACTTTGGCCTCATAAATGAGGATTATGAAAAATGGAAGGGGAAAATGCAATAAATTAAGTAAATTGGGTTGCCTGAATCATTTTTACTGAGAAAATAAGAAACACCTGATCTCCTCCAGGGCGGAAATGGTGGTCATCAGTGTTATTTAGGGAGGCAGTTAGGTTTGGTAGTAAGAGAACCAGATTAGGAGCCAGGTCTTGGGGTTCTGGGCCCACTTCATTTCTCTTTACAACCAAGAAAGGCCCTGACACGTTTTGTTCTTGATGGGTGGAGGAATAGTAACTGCCCAGCCTCCTGTGGAGGACCACTGATGGAATGCGCATGAACTACTGCCTTCACCCACCTGGCCTTTCCTTCCCCTCTCAGAGCAGGTAGAACCCTGCTACTTCTGGGAAGTTTGCTTTAGTTTTCCAAGAATAAATCAGGAGGCTCTTTTCTAATACTCTATCCAGTTCTATTCTAGCACATATAAGGTTAAATTATAATGTTTGCTTCTTCCAGTTGGACTGTGAGCCAGATTCCTAATCATCTTTTCTTCCCACTGACATGCAGAAGATGCCAATTAATGTTGACAAAAAGAAATTCAGTGCTAAGTGAACATGAAACCATCCACAAGCACTTATTAAGCACCAACTGTGTGTCTCTGAATGCCGGAGCTTACACGGAAGTGGAATAAATACATCTCTGGCTAAGTACCTGTTAGACTGTGTAGATGCACAGCATTGCAGGAACTAAGAGCAGAGCAGAGAACCATCACTAAGCCCTGCAGTGGTCAAGGAAGTCCTTCCTGAACCAGACCTGGGCCTCTGACATTGATCTCAGATAAGGAGAAAATAAAAGGATATCACCCCAGAAAGGGAAATCTCATGAGTCAAGATGGTTCGGTGGTTTAATGTGTTATCCAGGATGCAGTAGGAATTCTGGAAGTACTTGCTGAGTGAGTGGATGAATAGGAAAGCACAGCAACACATATTCTGAGGTTGTGATGGTTACATTGTGTGTTCCCAAAGGGATTGTCTATAGTATCAATGCAAAAACATGGTGTCCAATCAATACAGGTGGAATATCCAATCTTCTCATCAGTTTCCAAATACAGGTACAAATGTTGTTTAGCTAAATTTCCTCAGTGCTGCACATTAAATTATGGGCCCATGTACCTACACATGAACCTCCATTCACCCCTGTGTGCCTCCCTGGATTCTCAGTAGACCTGTGATGAGTGACTGGGCTGCTCCATCAGAATGACTTCCAAGATCAGTGACATGGAAGTCTGAGATGTCTTACTTGATTCCACAGGTAGATGGTTCCCACAGGTAGATATATTTTTTAAAGCCACTCTGTCTATTCTGTTCTGGCTGACACTGGTAAACTTAATGCTGTGTTGAAGTCATGTTTTTTATTGAAGACTGGAAATCAGAAGTTATAGGGGTTTATCTCAAAATCATCAGTAAATTGCCAAATAATCATGGGAGTCAATATGTTTTGTCTCTTGGCCTCCTACCTTAGGAAAGAGGCTTAAACTTGTCTTTAAAATTGATGGGCTATAGATTGACATTTTTCAGGAAAAATAAGCTTCTGTCATAAGTAACAGAGACTTTCCTTCTAACCCTGCATCAAAGGTAAACAAGATAGGAGTTTAATTCTTCCACACATAAAGTCCAGAGCTAGGTGATCCAGTTTTATGTGCTGAGTCCATTGCTTCCAGGGGAATAAATTCCTGGCCCTACTCAGATCCATGCCTAGGATGTAGCCTGTTTCTTCATGTCCAAGATGGCTGCCACATTTCAGTTGTCTCAGCAGGATGGAAGAAGTGCAAGGGGAGGAGAGCTACTTCTCCCTTTTATGGAACTTTCTAGAAGTCTCACACCATACTCTTGCTTACATCTCTTGGCCAGAACGTAGTTGATGGCCATACCTCGCTAGCTACAAGCCAGCTGTAACTGAGGGCCAGTGTACTCATCTAAAAACCAGCTCATTTGAAGGAGGAGAGGATGGAAATTTCTTGGGTAACTAATAAGCTGCCACAAATATGATTGCACCTTTCATTATTTTTGACTCACTTCAGAAAGTGAAGCAATGATGCAAACAAGTCAAAGAAAGATGCAAAAATGTCATCCAAAGGAGGTAAAATCTGTTTTCTAAATTTTAGGTTCTAAAATTTCAGAGTTGCTAAATCAGAAATGTGTAGCCCTGATGAGTCTAGTACTTTACATATATTCACATATGACCTGTTAGGGTAGCAACTAATTTCTGAATAAACCACCTTCTGACTTGTAAATTTGACAATTATTCATAATTACTGTGTAGTTATGCTTTTTCACATTCAACTTTTCTATTGGGAAATATAACACGCACAGGGGAAAATGCATGAAGTGTCAATGTAACTTTTTTTTTTTCAACTAAGGATTAAACCAGGGGCTCACAACTACTGAGCCACATCTCCAGCCCTTTTTTTATTTTATTTTATTTTTTTTAATTTTGAGACAGGGTTTCTTAGATTCTAAGTTACTTAGGTTCTGGTTGTGTTGCTGAGGCTGGCCTTGAACTTGGGATCCTCCTGTCTCACCCTCCGGAGTGGCTGGGATTACAGGCGTGCACTCCTGCACCAAGCTCTTGTAACTTTTGAATGAACTGTAAAGTTCTTTTACATTGTTATTTATCTTAACCTCCCTGACAACTCTGTGAGGAAAAAAGGGCAGCAATGGTATCGTCTCCTGATTGTCACGCGTGAGGAAATGCGGAGGGCAGACACCTTCCCCAAGGTTCAAAGCCAGTGGTGGCTCCTTCTTTCCCCAGAATCGCTGGCATTTCTACCCCCTGGCTGCCTTTCTCAGAGACTGTAGATATCCCATGAAACTTGGCCAAGTCAGGAAGAGGTGAGCTCAACTTTCTGGAAAATTATTGATAAGAGAAAATGAACAGGAAGGACTAGTAGTCACAAAAATATTTAAACATAAGGTATTCTCCCGAGCTATGGGGTAAATGCAGCAAGAATGACCACTTGAAATAAAGTGTCTAGTGACAGGAACGTGCAAAACCACTCTGAGAGTTAAGATTTTACTATAAATGAAATAAAGTGGGGAAGAAAGGACACATGTTTGGCAACCCTTTCTCTTTGTCACTATTTTTGGTTCCCTGTGTGAAGAAAGTTTTGAAGATTTCCTTGTAAGGACAAAAGAAAAAAAAAAAATCAGATTGTGACCTCAGGACCTCACCAGAAGAAATGATGAGAGAATAGCCATCTTCTCCAGCAGTTGGAAATAATCGGTAGCAGACTGTAAAATCTTCCCACCCGCCCCAGATGGAAGGAACTGATAAAATCAGCTCAACAGTCTCAAAACGTCTCTCTGGAATCATCTGCCTCAACATTTCAGATATGGAATGCCCCTGGGGTTGGGATAAGGGAGCACCCAGGCAGAAGTTGGTCTTTTTTTTCCTTAAGTAGGCATTGGCTCTGAGCCCTCAGACAAGCTGTTTGGTGATATGTATTTAGTTCTTATAAACTCTTTCATCTGTGGAATCTCTTCTATATGGTGGAAAGAAGAGAAGCAACACATGACTTGTTCCCATGTATTTACAGATTAGTAATAATCGAGTGAACAAGTTGCTGAGCAATGGGAATAAAGAATAATCCTTTGGCAGAGGGATTTTCAGCAGAGCCTGCTCATTTATTTATTAAACACACTCTTATAATGTGTACTGAGTGCCAGGTAGGGGCTTTACACATATTCATTTAATACTCCTAACACTCCTCTAAGGGAGCTATTGTTGGGCTGGGGTGTAGCTCAGTGATAGAGCACTTGCCTAGCATGCATGAGGCCCTGGGTTTGATCCCAAGCACCAAAATTTTATAATTGATGAAACTGAGGCATTCTAAATTTAACTAACTAACTGGCCCAAGGAGCTTGTGAGCGAATGCAAGACCCATGTCCCAAACCATCATGCAGGTTGTCTCACATTTTCCTATACACCAAAGTCTAGGAAGAATGTCTAATTGCAGATAGAATCATGTGGGAGCACATGTTATAATAAGATCTTTCTTAGATTCAGTAACTTGTTTGGTATATGGCGGAATACTCCGTTATGCTTTTCTGAAGGAAGGAAAGAGAGGAGGAAGGAAGGATCGCTATACAGCAGGAAGAGGTTTCTGATTTGGGCTTTCTCTCTAAGGATGTCACTACGAAGGAAGAAGCTGTATCATCCTTGGTGTCCTCATTTCTTTAAGTAAGGATTGTCATAGCAGGTGTGGTGGCACACCCCTATAATTCTAGTGACTCAGGAGGCTGAGGCAGGAGGATTGCAAGTTTGAGGCCAACCTGTGCAACCTAGCAAGATCCTATCTCAAAATAAAAAAAAAAAAAGGGCTGAGAAAATAACTCAGTGGAAGATGACCCTGGGTTCAATTATAAATAATAAATAAGTAGATAGATAGATAGATAGTAGCCACAACCAATCTGCCTTCATTGTAGGTTGTTTATAAGTTAAGTCAAATCAGATAATCAATGTCAAAGCACTTTTAAAAAATTATTGATATATGTAATTAAGTACTTTTACAATTATTATGATCCAGTCAGCTTACTGGTTTTATTTTCAATTTTTCCTTATTCCACTCTGGCTTTGACTTTGGGATGAGGGGGAAAAAAATGATTCAAACTAAAATTCTCACATTTTCCAGAAGTATTACAACGAGCGACTACCCTTTTCCCCGTTGGGTGAACATTCCACATATTACACCACTTCCCCAAATGCAAAACATTCATTATTATAATGACACCTTTCAAAAGGAAGCACTTTCTGAATGGCGTTCATCCAAACTCTTAAAGTACACTAATCGTCAAGCCTTCAAAATGTTTTATTGGCTTGCAAATGTTCAGACCTCCTGTTTATCACGAAAATAGGGATGCTACACCTTGTGATTACCAGTTGTCTGCGGCAGCAGAGTTCTCCTTACAGGAAGCTTCAGGTTTTTTGGACCCTTCCTATTAGTCAGCTCTCACTTAATCACAGAGCAGGGGCTCGTTCCTTTGAGGTGTCTGCTGTCTCCTTCCCTCTTCCTGGGAGAGTTTCAAGTGTAGTCGTGAAGTCCCATCACGAGTGCTGGGACTTGGGGAGGGAGCCTCTGGGTCTGTGCAGTGTTCAGCTCCAGATTTATCTTTCTTTCTGCTCACCTGGACAGCCCACAGGATTTCTGAACACACCCACCATCATGCAGTTCTCTTCTGCTGTTCCCGTTTCAGGGATCGGTGCCATCTTCCCCAACCCAGCGGTCTTCTTGGCGTCTCCATCTCTCTCACACCCAGTCACCGAGTCCTACCCATTCTGCCTCCTTCTGCCACCACCACTGTTCACCTTCGGTTCATCTTCCACATTGAAAGGATGGAGGGATTTCTGCAACACAAATGTGTTTAAGTAATTTCAGGAATTTCTAGCATAGTTTTGATCTTAAGTGTCCCCTAAAGTTCCATGTGTGGAAACCTTTTTCCCCAGCCTCTGTCACTAAGAACAGGCAGTAGAACCCTTCAGGTCTTTAGGTCACTGGGAGGGGATGAGGGATCATACTCCTTTCTTTCTTTTGCTTTTTGGTCATGAAATTATCAGTTTTTTTCCCACCACACATTCCTGCCATGATGTGCTGGGCCAAGACACCTGGGCCAACCAATCATGGACTGGAACCTTGAAAACTTAGCCAAAATAAACCTTTGTAAGTTGATTTTCTCAGGTATTTTTCATAGTAACAGAAAGTTTGACTAACATAGGCCCTTACAGCTAGCATGGCGGGAAAGGTTCTTAATGACCTGCTCCCTGCGCACCACCCAGAGAAACCTCAGCTCCTCCCAATTCCTTGCACAAACTACACTCAGCCACTGTTTTAGTCAACTTTTCCACTGCTGTGACTAAATGACCTGACCAGCATAACTATAGAAGAGGAAGAGTTTATCCGAGGGCTCACGGTTTCAGAGGTCTCAATCCATAGATAGCAGGCTCCATTCCTTGGGGGGTCAAACTTAGGCAGACCATCATGGCAGAGGGAAGTGGCTCATGTCATGACCAGGAAGCAGGGAGAGAGAGAGCGACTCCACTCGCCAGATAAAAATATATACCCAAAGCCATGCCCCAGTTCCCACCTTATCTAGCCACACCCTACCACTTCAGTTATCCCTCAGTTAATCCCTCTCGGGGGATTAAATCACTAATTGGGTTAAGACTTTTAAAACCCAGTCATTTCTTCTCTTAACCTTCTTGCATTGTCTCACACATGAGCCTTTGGAGGACACCTCACAGCCAAACCATAACAGCCACACTGGCTGCCTTCAACTGCAAATACCTCTGCCATCTGTTTTTTTCCTTGGCTAAGTTTTCCTCACCCTCAAATATTCAGCTCCAACATCTTAGCTCCACAAACCGCTGGAATTTCCTCCCAGCTCCCCCCACAGAGACCCCATCAAAGCTGCATCCCAGGCTGTTTACTTTTCTTTATCTATCCACTTTGGTCAGAAGAGCTTCAGGGATTGGAGTTGGATGCTTATCTTAGTTTTCCAAACCTCAAATAAAGCATGGCATCAGATATATGTTCAAAAAATGTTACTGAATGAATGGATGCTTTCTAATATTATACAACTACTGCCTGCAGTCTCAGGGCTCACTGAATCTCACAGAATACAACATTGACCAGAGCACCCAATTTCACACAAAGGAAGTATGGGGTGAGCCCATGTCATGGAATCCTCTGTTCCTATCACAAGTTGTTCCATCTAGAAGCAACCACTGCATGGGGTGAACAGCCTGCTGGATGCACAGCTAGAGTCAGTTCAGAAGCAATGCTATGAAGGGGTGGGGTACCCTCAGACACCTCTCTAAGGCACTGTGTCCTCTGCAGGAAATCAGAGTAGAAGTGGGAGGCACTCCTATCACTCCTCACAAAGGGGACTTTGTGCTTCTCACCCCAACTCTGGTCACTGCAGTAGATGTTCTCATGCCCAAGGGACCACACGCTTGCCCAGGGACCCAGAAAGGGCCTCTTTCATCAGGGCATGAATCTCATTCCTAAGGGGGGAACCCTATTGAACTAACCCTACTAGAGGTCCCACCACTTAAAACCACCACCCTAGTAAGTAGGTTTCAACATATAGACTTTGGGAAGACACAAACATTCTGATCAAAGCACAAGGCTTCCAAAGGATCAAGTTTTGCTTCATCAGGTTACCAAGGTCAGCGCTTTACCTGTTGGACTGTCACTATGCTCTTGGACAGAAGTGTTTCACTTGGGTCCATGAATGAATGTGTTCCCACCCTAGGATGTCGCTGAGCTCCAGGCAATGTAACTTTTCTCTGCTATCTGTTCTTTTGTTTTAATTTTTTTGGGTGGTACTAGGGATTGAATGCAGTGCTTCACACATGCTACGCAAGCATTCTACCATTAAGCTACATTCCCAGCCCTCCCTGCTATCTGTTCTTAAATGCCCTGTTATTAACAGCTAAGTCATGAGATGGAAAATAACCTTAATATTTTAAAAGGAAAATATTACAGAAATAGAAAATAGGGTGAAGGAACAGTCTCAAATTGTTTCCGATGTTTGTGAAATTCAGATCATGGTACAGTAGAGGATCTTTGTATTATTTTTTCCATTAAAAAAAAAGTTTAAAAATAAATGAAAACTGTATGATTTTTGAAAGAAACTTCTATCCAGAGACTATGAAGACTGACTTTTTTTAGAAACCTGGATCCATGATAATAAGATGTGACTGAAAAAAGGGATGATATATTTTCAAAGGAACTAGACTTCTCATGTTTGGGTTTGAGTGACAACAGGACCTTATTATTTTTTTTTTTTTATGTATCATATGATTGGCATAGAGAAAAACTAGACCCAGAGACTTTCTCTAAGGAACAAATACTTCCCTACAATTTATAAAATGAGAATCAGATTAACAGTTAATTTATAATTAAAGTGAGCAAATACCAGTCCCTGAGACAAATGTGTTCTATAGATTACATAAACAATTCTCTGTTTTACATGCTTTGAGACTAAAGTTTACATTCCAGAAAAGCATTTATCTTTTAGGACCATCCAGGCAAAAAAAAAAAAAAAAAAAAAGGGTGCGTGACAAACTTGTGAGCCTCTCAGGAAGCTTTTTCTTCTCTGCAGAAAGCATAAGCAATGGGCATGCCTCATACCTTCAAACAAAAACAAAGCAAAACATTTCCCTCCTGAATGATTCTTCGTTTTTTGCACTGCAGAGATTACTGGAGTGAGGATGCTCTTCAGTCCACCTCTCTATTAAAAACCAGTACTTGATGGACAAGATCTTGCCCCTAAGAATCAAATTGATTCTGATCTGTAATTTTACTTTTAATCAAGACAGAACTGAAGTGCTTATGATTCTGTTCCTTATCGCCATATTTAATTAGCCTGTTGTATATGAAAGTCGTATTTTCCCACTACAAACTGATTCATTCTTCCTTCCTCCCACCAAAGCAGTGAAGTTGTACCTGAGCAGGTCAAGGTGAGTGTGTGTCAGAGGGATAGGAGCCCCAGAGTGTACTATGCCTAAATGAAGGACAGGAAGTCCGGGAAGAGCAAGGTCAGGGAACAAAATCAGGTCAAGTTCTCCAGAGTGTAAAGTGTGAGGCAAGCGATGAGGGTGGCACATTTGTCAGGTGCCAGAATGTGGAAAAACCTCAGTCCATCTTAAAAATATGGGGTTTGATTCAACAAGAAAAGAGTATAGACTAGTGGGGTCCAAGACTGAGTGCAGGGGAACTAATGAATAGGCGCTCACAGTGGTCCAAGAGAAGCAATAGAGAACCAGGGCCCAACCTAGGGTGGCAAGGAAGGCACGGAGCCCGGAAATGTTTAGAAAGTAAATTCAGCCGGTGTAAATGACTGCTTCGACTTGAGGGATAAGGAAAGCAGAAGGAGGAATCTAAGGTATCTGCCAGCTTTCTGTGATTGGATTTAAAAAAAAAAAAAAGCATTGCCAACTACAAGATTAAAAAAATAATAATAAGCAAATGAATTGGCTTGGAAAGAAAAATGGTGAGTTACACTTTGGACACGTCAAATTTGAAATGTCAGTGAGTTATGGAACACAGGATATATAAGTCTGGAACTCAAGAAGGATCTGTAGATACAGTTTGGGCAGTTATGTACATAGTGGTTGAAACCTTAAGAAAGAATAAAATCATCTATGATTGCTCCAGGGAAGTGTGCAGTATACGAGAGTTAAGGATAGGACCTTAGAGAGTGCAGCCTTTAAGGGATGATTAGAACAAAAGGAAGCCATGAAGAAGGGGGTAGAGATGCCATTGGAGAAGGCGTGCTTGTTATAGATTCTAAAGGAGTGAAATGTTTCAAGGACAGTGAGAACAAGAGTCTCCAATATGTTCATCAGATTTGATGGTGACAACTCTCCAGAGTCCAGTTAGAGCAAGAACTTGGGGAAGCATGGGCTTGAGGGGGAAATAAGAACTTGAACTTCAGATGACCAGTGGTGGATACAGATGAAGTAGAGGGGGAAGAGAAGCCAGTCAGGAGTTCATAGACTGGGAGAACAGGGAGGATAAAAGAGACTTGAGGTTTTTGTGGTTGAAGAATTGGTGTCACAAAAATGAGTTTTGTAAGAGCTAGACTATGGAGAGAGTAGAGTGCAGCAGTTTAAGATTTTGGATATTAAAATGGTACTGGATGACAAGATCCAAGGCAAGGTTCTAGAAAAGGAGTGGAGATGAAGGGTGTTAAAACTAGGCTACTGAAATGGAAAAGGTTTGGGCATTAATAGTGAAGGCCTCATGTGTACAGTGTACACTCAGGTCTCCTGGGTTAATGAGAGGAGGTGTAAAGGAAGTCTGAGAGCCAGAGCCCAAAGACCTTCATGATGATAACTGCTCATTTTATTGGGTGAATATGTTTCTAGACACTATCCTAAGTTCTTTGTATACATGTAAAGCCTATGGAGTAGGTATTAATATTATCCCCATTTTAGAGAAGAGGAAACTTACACACTGAATGATTAAGTAAATTCCTCAAAGGCAACAACATTAGAAAGCAGTGGATTCAGGATGTGAACTCAGGCTGATTCCAAGACCCCACGCATGTAACCACTGCATTATTAACAAGGGTGGGGGGCAGTCTAATTATTTTCCAGCAATGCACGTATCCATCCTTCCTCCCCATTCTCATTGGTACCTCCCTGGTTTGGGTTCTAATCTCCTCTCGCTGGGACCAGTATGGTCTGTATGCAGGCCACCCCAGACTGATGTCAGGTAATTACAACATTGATCTGCCCACATCACCCGTCTGGGCCCCTTGAATCTTTATTCACTCCCATTTCTTTTCTGGGTCAAGTCTCAACTTCTTATTCAGACTTCAGGGTGCTCTTCAGTGTGATCTTCAGCCTCATTTCCAACACTGTGGCTTCCCACTCTTTGAAAGACTTGCTTCCCCCAGCTCCTGTGCCTAGCACAGTGCTCCACACATAACAGGAACTTGGAGGTTACTGGTGATCGGGAGCTGGTAGGTAATATTGACTTACATCGGTTACATTGAAAACAATTTGTTTTGCACATGTAGTCTCACTTAGTACTCAGAGTTTTGGTAGGTCCTATTTCCCCCACTGATAGCATTTATTGAAAGCTTGGGAAGAAGTCATCCATCCCTGTTAAAGGAAAACAGTCTAGGAAGAAGACATTAAGACCATGTGGACTAACATGTTCTCACCCTCCCACACATGCAGCACATGTAGGGCATTCCCATTAGAGATGGGGATCTTAAGTCATCAAGAAGATAAGTTGTGAGTCAAAATCAGGAAAAGAATATGACCAAGTGTGGTGGTGCACGTCTGTAATCCCAGAGACTTGGGAGGCTAGGACAGGAGGATTGCAAGTATGAGGCCAGCCTTAGCAATTTATTATGAACCTCAGCAACAGTGAGATCCTGTTCAAAATAAAAAATAAAAGGACCAGGGATGTGTCTCAGTGATAAAGCAAGCATCCCTGAGTTAAATCCAAAATAAAAAAAATAAATAAATAAATAAAAAATAAAAATAAAAAAAATATATATATATATGATACTAGTATTAGCTAATGTTTGGCAATTTCATTCATCCATCTATCAATCTGGAAATAAACTGAACTCCTTGAAGACAGAAACTCACCCTCATTGGTAGAACCCTAAAGCCTAGCACAGCATCTTATAAATTGAAGACTCTCATTAAATACTTGTTGAGCAACTAAAATAAGAAAACTAGGTGTTAATCTTTATATCCCCAGAGCAGTTTTGTTTACATATTACATAATTAATTCAATTCAACTTAATATACAGTTAATGAATGTCTAGTCCCATACTGGGCTAGGCTCTCAAAAAATAAAAAAATTGTAAGTTTTCCTCTATGCATTATCAAGTTTTTCATAAATTGATGTTAAATAATATGTTTATATGAACAAGTACCAGGAGCCCACGGGTTTTTTTAATTACTCTGTATTTGGTACATGTCCTCTGCAAGAGGATGCTACATTCTGGATGGTTTATTCTGGAGCAGACAATGACTGTTGAGTGCAATAGAGATAATTCCTACCTCAGCCTTCACCTCAATCCCTACATGATTGGACCCAATATTAATTTCCCTTATATTCAATCTACAGTTTACAAAGTATGTTCACATCCATTGTATTTTCTAGGCTTCTATGAAGTAACTCTGAATATTCCCATTTTATATTAACATTCATCCAACAAAAATTTACTGAAATAAACCACGTGCCATTCTATATACCAAGTTAAAATCTGAGTACAAAACAAGCCCTCCACTCTGATAGAACATATATTCTTGCAGGGGCAGACCGTGTGCAGAAGGTCGTGATCAGGGCCAGGAAGACAATGAAATGATCATGTGATAGAGAGATTAGAGGTGGAGGGGGAGCCTCCACGAGGAAGCAACGCAAGAACGATGTGGGATCAGAAGCCAGTCATGGATAGGGCCCAGAGAATAGTGGTGCAGAGAGAGGCAACAGCAAGTGTGAGGACTCCAAGATGAAAGAAAAAAACAAAAAATAATTTGGTATGTCTAGGAATTCAAATCACGCCACTGCAGCTGGAGCCTACTCAGGAGTGAATGAGGTGAGATTGGAAAGGTAGGTCAAGGCCAGATCAAGTAGGGCCTCTGAGGCAATGACAAGGCAAGATTGGGTGTTATTCTCATTACAGGGGGAAGCCACTGAAGGGTTCAAGCAAGCAAGTGGCTGTTGAGAGACATTTATCCATGAATTCCTCCTGTTAATGCATGGATCTCTGAGCAAAGGAAATCAATGTTCATATAAGGAGACATTCCAGGATAATAAAGTTTAGAGATGTCTCTCTAGAGACATCCCAGGATAATAAAGATAAAGACCTCTTCTTCGGGGCTGGGGAGATAGCTCAGTTGGTAGAGTGCTTGCCTTATAAGCACAAGGCCCTGGGTTCGATCCCCAGCACCCCAAAAAAAAAAAAAAAAAAAAAAAAAAAGACCTCTTCTTCCCCTTCCCAGAGGGATTTGCTTACATTCTAAGGTAGTGAGTAATCTCTCTCTAGAAGGGAAGATGGGCAGGTCATCAGCAGTTGTATATGTGTTTAGATTTTCCTAATTTCAGGGTTCCTCTCCTGTAGTTTACCCCACTGCACATGCAGATAACATCTGATCTCATCACATTGGGGAATATTGCTCTTGCTGTGAGTAGTAAATGATTCTTTTTCTGACCCAGAGGTCTCTTGTATTCTGTCAGTGTATACACATACACACACACTCACACACATGCATGCACACGCACACACTTCAGACTAACTCATTGACCTTCAAGCAGGGTAAAACTTCAGTCCATTCATAGTTTCTGACTTATCAATGGCCTAATACATTTTGTTTTTGAAAAGGATTCTATAATGAGGACACCAATGGTTAAAGAGCTGAGATTTGCACCAAGGCTTTCCTTTGGACTAACAACACTAGAGGGCTTGGCAGCACTTTCTAAGTGTCTCCCAGGAGAAACCATCCTGGTCACTCTGAGTTTTCCTTCTAAACCCTGCAAGTATGTTATAAATACAGATCTGTTCAGAGACCATTCACACCAGGTCTCTGAAAGTTTATCCTCAAAAAGTGATATAAGAAATAGCCCAGGGGAAGAAAGTCAAGAAGTTAAACCAGGCTTGTGAGGAAAAAAAAAAAAAAGACTTGCCCTGGAATTCTTTTTAAAAACAAGGCTGAAGCCTAATGAATCCCCATTTGCTTTGAGTTTATTGATAAAAGACTTTGAAGTCTTCACATTTGGCAAAAGCAGTATCCCAGGATGCCATGCAATCCCCAGCACCCTCTTCCCTGGGATTTTTCCGTCTTCTGTTGTACAGTGAGCTGGAATGCTCCACCCACGCATTATGGAACACTCTGGAGCCATCTTTCACCAGGCACAGCTCCCATTTGGTGTGGGTGGCTGGGTTTGTTTCATGTCACCTGGAGAGGACAGTCACAAAGAGAAGGCTCTCTGGAGGGTTTTTGTTTACTGGTGTGTGTTGAAAACAAAGCAAGTGGCATTCTTGGTTGAATTCAGTATTCCCAGGTCCTCCTGAACATCTGCTCTCCAGGAAAGAATACTGTTTGTATCCAAATTCAGAACAAAAATCCACCTTATGTTCTTTTGCAATGTCCTTCCCCTCTGCCCACCTTATTGATCTCTATAGTCTCCTGTAAAATCGGGTCTTTCAGTGTTTTTATTTCAGAATCATATTTTCAAGAGAATTTGTTACTTCAAAATTTGCTCTGCATTTAACTGCAATTGCTGCAGAATTATACCCTATTTCAGAACTGATCATTTGGATCAATTGCAGTATTCTCCAGGTGGGTGTTAGGGAAATGGTCCATAACATTTTGTACTGAACATTTTACCAGTTGCTGGATGAAAAATCTTGTTCCTATCATTACAGAAGCAAAAATACTACTTTTTTTTTAAAAGAGTATTTTCAACATGCTCATACATCCTATCAATGGCTTAGACTGTCATGAAAACACTGCTTCCCACCCAGACTACTTCCTAAGACCAGCTTACATCTTGGCAGTTGATCCCAGACTCGAAGTAATTACACCTTAGAAACAGGTGTTTGGGTGGCTATTACTTTGGGAAAGTGAAATTTAAGATCTAGGTAATTTGTAAAAATGTTGATCCCTTTTATTCTATTAATGGGCATCCCTAAGAGTTCTCGTGGTAGCGCATTTTTTGTAAGCTGCCAAGTGTTGTGATCTCATTTTAAGATGTTATTATGTATCACTAAATACTTCCCTTTATCATTTGCCTGGATGAACAGACACTCTCCACTTCCGACTTCCTCTCCTCTTTTCCATCCAGTTATTCATGACCTGGGTCTTACATCCTGTCTCCAAGAAACTTGCCATTTTCACATTTGAAACTTTTTCAAGTAAAGGGAACCGAAAGGCTCTGCAGAGACAAGTGATATACGGGTCCATAGAAACCATTGCTCCAAACAGAAATTCTGACTTAAAATATTTAGTGTGGTCCCGGCAGATCAGGAAAACAGTCTGATCCTTTTCAACTTGATCTTCAAAACAAGCAATACAACCTCATGTGCACCGGAACAAAGCTTGCTCTGTCTGTTGAGTTTCCCTGTCTCTGGGGATAACGCCACCGAATACTACTTTTTTATTTGTTCTTTTAGGTGCACATGACATTAGAGTGTATTTTGACATATTAGATATACATGAAATATAACTTATTCTAATTAGGATCCACTCTTGTAGTTGAACATGATGTGGAGTTTCACTGGTCATGTATTCATATGTGAACATAGAAAAGTTATGTCTGATTCATTTCAACATCTTTCCTATTCCTATCCCCCTTCCTTCCCTTCATTCCTCTTTGTCTAATCCACTGAACATTTATTTTCCTCCCTACCTTATTGTGTGTTAGCATCCACATATCAGAGAGAACATTTGGGCTTTCTTTTTTTAGGATTGGCTTATTTCACTTAGCATTTGTATACCACTTTGAAATATAGTCAGTGTTACTTGCTTAATAGGTCCTGAGACTTAGTCCTTAGGTTATTTTGTCACTGTGCAAATGTCAGGGGGTGTGCTTACACAAACCTAGATGGTCTGTGTCAATCACTGGACATGTCTCAATGCAATTGAGAGGCATAGTAAGATGACATAAATGAGGCCGCTGCCAGTGTAACATAGCATATGTTTTATGGTAAACTTAAAAATAAAAGTAGGAATATACTCTAAAATAATGATTAAAAAGTATAATTTAGTGAATTCATAACCATAACACAGTCATTTATTATCACTATCAAGTGTTATGTACTGTACATAATTGCATATACTCTATGCAATACAATTGGCAGTGCAGTAGGTTTGTTTTCACCACAAACATGTGGTGCATTGTGCTATCAAGCTACAAAGGCTACAGGAATTTTTACAAAGGTGACAGGAATTTTTAGCTCCCTCATAATCTTATGGGACCACGGTTGTATATGCAGTCTGCCCTTGATGGGAAATGTCATTGTGCGGTGTGTGACCCTATCAGCTGCCTGACTCAAAGTCTCTTTGCTCTCATGTCTAATCACTATGGCATTGGGGACTGAGGACTGGATGTGAAGTGCAGAGATTTAGGGTCCAAGTCTGGCTTTAGTACTGATGAGCTGTGACTCTGGATAGGCACAGAGATGTTATATAACTTGCCCCCAGGGGCAATGCTGGGATTTGAACTTGAACAGGCTGTCCTGGTGCTGTGACCTATTCCACAATCCTGCCTTCCAATGGGGGCACTGCTTGCCCTGTAAGCCCATAGTGCTGTTGTGATAATCACATCAATTTTTAAGTATGTTGAGGGTTATTTCCTTTGACTCTTTCAAGAGATTAATTTTATTGCTAAACTTTCATGACAGTCACTTACCTGGTTTGACAGCTGCACTCTCTCTCCTCTCCATGGTCCCTCTCCTGTAGTCTTCCTGGAGAACCACTGCTAGAAGAACACTGGAGTAGAAACCAGAAGACTCAGATGCCAGCTCTTGCTATTCCAGTTTTTCATGAATAACGTAATCTTGCATAGTTCATTTAACTTCTCTGGTACTCAGTTTCTACATTTACAAAATTAAAAGATTGTATGTGTGTGTGTGTGTGTGTGTTGCTGGGATTGAACTCAGTGTCCTACACATGCTAGGCAACTGCTCTTCCATGAAGTTATATTCCCTGTCAAGGACTGTTATAGATTTAAATGTGGAAATAGGTTCTGTTTCTCAAACCAGTTCCATCAGTAGCAGCTGGAGTGTTGGGTTCCATCAGTAGCAGCTAGAGTGTTGGGTTCCATCAGTAGCAGCTGGAATGTTGGGTTCCATCAGTAGCAGCTGGAGTGTTGGGTTCCATCAGTAGCAGCTGGAGTGTTGGTTCCATCAGTAGCAGCTGGAGTGTTGGGTTCCATCAGTAGCAGCTGGAGTGTTGGTTCCATCAGTAGCAGCTGGAGTGTTGGGTTCCATCAGTAGCAGCTGGAGTGTTGGGTTCCATCAGTAGCAGCTGGAGTGTTGGGTTCCATCAGTAGCAGCTGGAGTGTTGGTTCCATCAGTAGCAGCTGGAGTGTTGGTTCCATCAGTAGCAGCTGGAGTGTTGGGTTGAAAGGATTCTGAGGCTCCCTGTGAGCTTTGTGGGAAAGAGCAACATCTGCCTGTGTGTGGAAGGAAGCAGTCATGGTGTCTCTGCCATGCACTGGTTGGGATGATCTCGAAGCTCTTTCCCAACTTGAACTTTTGATTCTTTACCAGTCTCTTGCTCAAAGCCATCCATTATTCTCTGTTGGTTAGAAGCCAAATTTTCTTTCTGGATTTTAATGGCACCCTTAATCCAGTTATTTCTAAAGATTCTCCAACATGTATGGCCTGGCCCTGAATGCTTGCCAGATGCATAGAAAGTAGTTCTTGAAGATGAGGCTATTTGAAAGCTGGATAATCCATGGGCAAACGTTCAAGAGCTGATTTACCATCTACGTAAGAATGACAGAAAGTAATGAATAGAAATTAACAACTGATTTGGTGTGTGGCACTATGTGTACATCACGGTGTTATGGATATGATAGGGAGATGTGACAGCTTTGGGAAAGGGTTATATAGTATGGGAATGTCGTGAAGATACAGACTTTGTTTTCCTTCAAAACATTTTATTTTGCAAGATATATCACATTGATCCAATGAGGAATGATATTGGCCAAGTTATATTGTATGCATACAAATATGTAACAATAAATCCCACCATTATGTACAACTGTTATACACCAATAAAAAATGTGGGAAAAATACAACACATTGATTCAAGATGGTATGGCAGAATGGCAAAAGGGATAAACTCTGGAGTCAAATTTCCTTAATCAGTTTCACTGTTTACTGTTCGTGGGTCAGGTGCCTCAATTTCCCTATCTATAAATTGTGGATAAAGTACCTACTACTTAGGGCTACTGTAAGGATTCAGTGAATCAAAATACATAAAGTACTTGGGACAATGGCAGCCTGTTAATGCTAACATTATATGACCTCAATGGAATGGTGTAAAGAAGATGGCACTTTTTGCTGTATGACAAATCTCACCATTACCACACAGCACCTGGGGGGTGGTAGAGGGAAGGCCATCCCACAGTCCCTCAATTCCACCCACATTGACTTGGTGTCCTCCTGGAGCTGCATCATAAGTTAATACCTCTGGGATGCTTCCCTATGCTTCAACTCTAAGGACAGGTTCAGGTAGTAGACAGATCTTTGTGCATGTGTATGTGCAAAGTAAAATATGTTAATAAGGTGTTCTAATGTGCTTCAGTCTTCCAACTTATAAGTTGGGAAGATAAGGGGAAAGGGAAAGAGAGAGAAGGAAGATTTTAAAAAAGGAGATGGGAAAATAAAAGGAGAAAGATGAGGGAACTAATAAAACTTAAATAATGGAGATCCAAGATGGTGGACTAGAGGGAGGCTGCGTTCCTTGTCGCTCCGTAACTCCGGTTTCAAGCAGAGGATATCTGTTTCTTGGTAAGGCAGTTTTTACTGCTTATTGATCCCCTGCTGTTTACCCCATTTGTCTGCTGTGATCACCTGTAATCTGCCAGCATATCGATGCATTTTTTGAGTGCAGATTGCTCACTGTCAGGCACCTATCATCCGCCATTTGCCTGCCTCTCGCCTGTCCATCGCCTGCCTTACACCTATCCATCACCCAACGCACGAGGTTCACCTACCCATCGTCCAACAACAGTCAGCAAACTGATCGCCGACCGCCAGTGGAGCACCAGCTGCCTGCTGTTGCCTGGAAGTTCACTGTTACAGTACCTGCAGGTTTGATTACATGTGGCTGCCACCATTTTGAGACAACAGCCAGGCCCCGTAGGACCCCTGGCCGAACTGACTCAGCCCTGTCTCCAGGATCCCTCAGCACTACCGATCACTCCCTGCCTCTGGGGCACTCACATCAACTGACTATTCCCTGCTGCAAGGACCCCCAGACAAACTGACTGCGCCCTATCACTGGGACCCCAGACCGACTGATTGCACCCAGCCTCCAGGATCCCACAACCACACCAAACACACGCGACCTCCAGGACCCCTGCCTGACCAACCACATCCCACCTCCAGGACCTCCTGCTGACCACGGCCACACCCTGAGCTGCAGCTCCCCATTTGCCAACACATTTCCAAGCCAGAGTGGCCATCTTGGATAATCCTGGAAGACGTAGCTCTGATCTTTAGGTAGGGCAAAACCCATCCTGAGACGCCTGCTGGAGGTTTGAAGCTCATTGTCAGGTACCTCTCATGCATCAGGCTACTGAACACTGGGAGGTTTCATTACTATATGACTGTTATACTGTAGATTTTCTTTTTTCTCCTTATTGAAAAAGTTTAAGTTTTTATTTCTTTACTTTTCTTGTTCTCTTTTCCTTTTGTTTACCTGTTCCCTCAGAGTCTCTTTCTCCCTTTTTTGCATGCTAACATCCAATTTCTTTTGATTACACTCTCACTCTTTCTATTATCTAGAACTTCTGTATATTCTTTTCTTATCCCATTAACAGCCACATTCTACATCCCTCTGCATCCTCTTTGTCCTCCATTAGAAACTGCAGACCTTATTGCAAATCTGTTTGTTTTACTGAAGATAATATTTGAACTCATTCTGTTTCTTATGACAATTTTGTTATTGTCCTCATAGGGGCTATTTGGTCTAGGATTGCATAGTGTCTGAATTGGGCACTGCTAACATTGATCTCCCCTTAAAGAAAGGGTTTTGGAAACCTATAAGGCCACTATAAGCCTATAGGGGGAAATCTGCAATACCAAAGATCTGTACTGCTAGAGGGGAAGATACATGAACAACATGAGAAAACAAGGGAAGAAAATGATCCAAACAAATCTAGATTCTATATTAATAGAATCCAATGACAGTGTGTTCAAAGAAATGTCAGAAAAGGACTTCAGATTATACATGATTAAGATGATTCATGAAGCAAAGGATGAGATAAGAGAGCAAATGCAGGCAATGAATGATAATACCAATAAGCTGAAAGAGCAAGTGCAGGAAGCAAAAGATCATTTCAACAAAGAGATAGAAATTCTCAAAAAAAAAAAAAAAAAAAAAAAAAAACGGAAATCCTTGAAATGAAGGAAACAATAAACCAAATAAAAAAACTCAATGGAAAGCATCACCAAAAGACTAGACCACTTGGAAGACAGAACCTCAGACAATGAAGACAAAATATTTAATCTTGAAAATAAAGTTGCCCAAACAGAGAAGATGGTAAGAAATCATGAACAGAATCTCCAAGAGCTATGGGACATCATGAAAAGACCAAATTTAAGAATTATTGGGATTGAGGAAGACACAGAGATACAAACCAAAGAATGAACAACCTATTCAGTGAAATAATATCAGAAAATTCCCCAAACCTGAAGAATGAAATGGAAAATCAAATACAAGAGGCTTACAGAACACCAAATGCACAAAATCACAACAGGTCCACACCAAGTCACATTATAATGAAAATGCCTAACATTCAAAATAAAGATAGGATTTTGAAGGCTACAAGAGAAAAGCATCAGATTACAGATAGGGGGAGACCAATACAGATAGCAGCCGACTTCTCAACCCAGACTCTAAAAGCTAGAAGGAGCTGGAACAACATATTTCAAGCTCTGAAAGAACATGGTTGCCAACCAAGAATCCTATACCCAGTAAAACTTACCTTCAGATTTGAAGATGAAATAAAATCCTTCCATGATAAACAAAAGTTAAAAGAATTTACAAATAGAAAGCCTGCACTACAGAATGTTCTCAACAAAATATTCCACAAGGAGGAAATGAAAAACAACATTGGAGGTCAGCAAAGGGAGGAACTACCTTAGAGAAAAACCACTCAAAGGAGAAACCAAGCCAACTTAAAAACCAAAAATAAGCCAAATGACTGGGAATACAAATCATATCTCAATAATAATCCTGAACGTTAATGGCCTAAACTCATCAATTAAAAGACATAGACTGGCAGAATGGATTAAAAACAAAGACCCAACAATATGCTGCCTGCAAGAGACTCATCTCATAGAAAAAGACATCCACAGACTAACGGTGAAAGGATGGGAAAAAACCTACCACATACATGGACTCAGTAAAAAAGCAGGGGTTTCCATTCTTATATCAGATAAAGTGGACTTCAAGCCAAAGTTAGTCAGAAGGGATAAAGAAGGACATTTCATACTGCTTAAGGGAACCATAAATCAGGAAGACATAACGATAGTAAATATTTATGCCCCAAACAATGGTGCATCCCTGTAGATCAAACAAATCCTTCTCAATTTCAGGAATCACATAGACCACAACACAATAATTCTGGGTGACTTTAATGCACCGCTGTCACCACTAGATAGATCTTCCAAACAAAAACCAACCAAAGAAACCTTAGAACTCAATAACACAATCAATAACCTAGACTTAATAGACATATATAGAATATTCCATCCATCAACGAGCAGATTCACTTTCTTCTCAGCAGCACATGGAACCTTCTCGAAAATAGACCATATGTTATGCCACAAAGCAACCCTTAGGAAATGCAAAAAAATAGATAATGCCTTGTGTTCTATCAGATCATAATGGACTGAGAGTAGAAATCAATGACAAAATAAAAAACAGAAATTACTCCAACACCTCGAGACTAAATAATATGCTATTGAATGAAACATGGATAACAGAAAACATCAGGGAGGAGATAAAAAATTTCTTAGAGTTCAATGAGAACGACGATACAACATATCAAAATCTCTGGGACACTATGAAAGCGGTACTAAGAGGAAAATTCATTGCATGGAGTGCATTCCAGAAAAGAATGAAAAGTCAACAACTAAATGACCTAACATTACAACTCAAAGTCCTAGAAAAAGAAGAACAGAATAACAGCAAAAGTAGTAGAAGACAGGAAATAATTAAAATCAGAGCTGAAATCAATGAAATTGAAACAAAAGAAACAATTCAAAAAATTGGCAAAACAAAAAGTTGGTTCTTTGAGAAAGTAAACAAAATAGACAAACCCTTAGCCCCACTAACAAAGAGAAGGAGAGAGAAAACTCAAATTACTAAAATTTGTGATTAAAAAGGAAATAACACGACAGACACCACTGAGATACAGAACATAATGAGAAGCTACTTTGAAAATCTGCATTCCAACAAAATAGAAACTACCGAAGACATTGACAAATTTCTAGAGACATATGCTCCTCCCAAACTGAACCAGGAGGACATACACAATTTAAACAGATCAATATCAAGCAATTAAATAGAAGAAGCATTAAAAATCCACCATCCAAGAAAAGCCCAGGACCAGACGGATTCTTAGCCGAGTTCTACAAGACCTTCAAAGAAGAACTCATTCCAATACTTCTCAAAGTATTCCAGGAAATAGAAAAGGAGGGTACCCTACTGAACTCAATTCTATGAAGCTAATATCACCCTCATACCCAAACCAGGCAAAGACACATCAAGGAAAGAAAATTTTAGACCAATATCCTTGATGAATATAGATGCAAAGATCCTTAACAAAATATTGGCAAACTGTATCCAAAAACACATTAAGAAAATTGTGCACCACGATCAAGTGGGGTTCATCCCTGGAATGCAAGGATGGTTTAACATCTGTAAATCAATAAATGTAATCCATCGTGTCAATAGACTTAAGGATAAGAATCATATGGTTATTTCAATTGACGCAGAAAAAGCATTTGACAAAATACAACACCCCTTCATGCTCAAAACACTAGAAAAAATAGGGATAGTAGGAACATACCTGAACATTGTAAAGGCTATTTATGCTAAGCCCATGGCCAACATCATTCTTAATGGAGAAAAACTGAAACCATTCCCTTTAAAAACGGGAACAAGACAGGGATGTCCTCTTTCACCACTTCTATTCAACACTGTCCTTGAAACTCTAGCCAGAGCAATTAGGCAGACTAAAGAAATTAAAGGGATACGAATAGGAAAAGAGGAACTTAAGCTGCCACTATTTGCTGGTGACATGATTCTATATTTAGAGGATCCAAAAACCTTCTCCAGAAAACTTCTAGACCTCACCAATGAATTCAGCAAAATAGCGGGCTATAAAATCAACACGCATAAATCTAAAGCATTTTTATACGCAAGCCACGAAACAGCTGAAAGGGAAATGAGGAAAACAACTCCATTTGCAATAGCCTCAAAAAAAAAAAAAAAAAAAAACCCACTTGGGAATCAATCTAACCAAGAGGTAAAAGATCTCTATGATGAAAACTACAAAACATTGAAGAAAGCAATTGAGGAAGACCTTAGAAGATGGAAAGATCTCCCATGTTCTTGGATAAGAAGAATTAATATTGTCAAAATGGCCATACTACCAAAAGTGCTATACAGATTCAATGCAATTCCAATTAAAATCCCAATGATGTACCTTACAAAAATAGAACAAGCAATCATGAAATTCATCTGGAAGAATAAGAAACCCAGAATAGCTAAAGCAATCCTTAGCAGGAAGAATGAAACAGGGGGTGTCGCAATACCAGAACTTCAACTATACTACAAAGCAATAGTAACAAAAATGGCATGTTATTGGCACCAAAATAGACAGGTAGATCAATGGTACAGAATAGAGGACACGGACACAAACCCAAATAAATACAATTTTCTCATACTAGACAAAGGTGCCAAAAATATGCAATGGAGAAAAGATAGCCTCTTCAACAAATAGTGCTGGCAAAACTGGAAATCCATATGCAACAGAATGAAACTAAACCCCTATATCTCACCCTGTACAAAACTCAACTCAAAATGGGTCAAGGACCTCGGAATCAGACCAGAGATCCTGCAACTTATAGAAGAAGAAGTAGGTCCAAATCTTCAATATGTTGGCTTAGGACCAGACTTCCTTAACAGGACTCCCATAGCACAAGAAATAAAAGCAAGAATCAATAACTGATAGATTCAAACTAAATAGCTTTCTCTCAGCAAAGGAAACTATCAGCAATGTGAAGAAAGAGCCTACAGAGTGGGAGAATATCTTTGACATTCATACTTCAGATAGAGCGCTAATTTCCAGAATATATAAAGAACTCAAAAAACTACACGAAGAATACAAATAACCCAATCAACAAATGGGCTAAGGATATGAACAGACACTTCACAGAAGAAGATCTACAAGCAATCAACAAACATATGAAAAAATGTTCACCATCTTTAGTAATAAGAGAAATGCAAATCAAAACTACATTAAGATTCCATCTCACCCCAATTAGAATGGCGATTATCAAGAATACAAGCAACAACAGGTGTTGGAGAGGATGTGGGGAAAAAGGTACACTCGTACATTTCTGGTGGGGCTGCAAATTAGTGCAGCCACTCTGGAAAGCAGTGTGGAGATTCCTTAGAAAACTTGGAATGGACCCACCATTTGACCCAGCTCTCCCACTCCTTGGCCTATACCCAAAGGACTTAAAATCAGCATACTTCAGAGATATAGCCACATCAATGTTCATAGCTGCTCAATTCACAATAGCCAGACTGTGGAACCAACCTAGTTGTCCTTCAATTGATGAAAGGATAAAGAAACTGTGGAATATATATACAATGGAATATTACTCAGCTATAAAGAATGATAAAATTATGGCATTTGCAAGTAAATGGATGAAATTGGAGAACATCAAGCTAAGTGAGATAAGCCAACCTCAAAAATCCAAAGGACGAATGATCTCACTGATAAGCGGATGATGACA
The DNA here is from genome assembly GCF_902686445.1 of Sciurus carolinensis. NCBI lineage: Eukaryota > Metazoa > Chordata > Mammalia > Rodentia > Sciuridae > Sciurus > Sciurus carolinensis. The sequence continues at coordinate 62,388,481 of NC_062213.1, forward strand.
CATAATGGGGGGGTCGGAGGGGGCAAGAATGGAGGAAGGAAGGACTGTGTAGAGGGAAAAGAGGGGTGGGAGGGGTGGAGGGGGAGGAAAAAATAACAGAATGATTCAAACATCATTACCCTATGTAAATGTATGATTATGTAAATGGCATGCTGTTAGTCCATGTACAAACAGAAACAACATGTATCCCATTTGTTTACAATAAAAATAAACTTAAAAAATAAAAAAATTAAAAATTAAAAAAAACTTAAATAATATCTTCTTTACCATTAAATTTAGTTGAGTGCTAATCTAGGGGAGAGTTTTTATGATGAACGTTGATTCTGTGGGTTCAAAGCACATTAAATCCTTTTGTAGTCGCCTGAATGTAAATCAACACTAGGTGCAAACCTGAAATCCTCCAAAGAGGATTTCTGGAGCCCTTAATTGTTTAAATATTTCCCTTCCCTCTCTTTCTCTCTTTAAACATATCTTCACTTCTTCTGATCTTAACATACATTTTAAAAACAAAACAGCTAGGAAATCTTCCATGAGGTCTGGTGTTGTCCATGCCCACCACCCATCACACAGGTGACCCAGTAGGTGGCCAGGACATTCTAGTACTTAACAGATCCACTGTGAGCCATGCCTTCACACTCTGTGGTGAAGAATTCTGAGGGACATGCAGGCATGTCCACTGGGCCAAGTTGACCTGCACAGCCTGACTTGGGGACATTGTAAGTAATGGGGAGGTTCTCCTGGGGCTCCTCCAGGGTGTAAGTGTGTCTGTTCATCACTTGACCAAGTTTTGATAGAGTCTTCTTTAGGCCATCTTGTGGTGAAGTACAAGAGCATTCACAGTATTGGCTGTAGACTCTCCAGAATGAGGGTGTAATTCACCCCTTTGACTTTAGTTAGTACTGTGTTTAATTCCTCTCTTTCACAGGACTGCCTAAATTTCACGTCTTCCAGGAAAATGTCTCCAATAAGATAGAGCACCTTGCAGGAGGAACCTCATCTGCCTCATCCTGCCATTTCCCCCAGCACTTGTCCCAGAGCCCAGTGCCACGCGATCACTCAAGAAATACTGCTAATGTTTCTCACAACTTCCTTTAGCAGTTTGAAAAACAATAAGCTACCATGTGGTGACACATCCCTGTAATTTCAGCCACTCTGGAGGCTGGTGCAGGAGGATGGCAAGTTCAAAGGCAACTTGGTGAGACCCTGTCTCAAAATCTTCATATACTTAAAAGACATGGTTACTCCATTTCTGTCTTTAATGGATCAAACAGCTTCAGTTCTCAGCAGAATTCCTGACAGTTGTCATTGTCTACATGCTGTGACTAGAGCTGCCTTCTTAGAAGTATGTCCCATGAAATACCATGTGAAAGTATTCTGTGGAAAATTTGAGAAATTCTCTCTGCTGCTGTGGTTAGTCAGATCCTTTAATAACCTTAAGTATGTTGTGAATCTTCTAAAAGTGGATCAACTATGACATTTTTATCACTCAGAAGTGTGAATCTTTGTTTTATTTTTAATTGCATTGGAAGATTTTAGGCAGTACCAGTGACCACTTTACTATGAAATTTTCTTCTATCTTCTCACAACCCATTTACAGATTTCGTGACTTATTTTGTTTTTAGTTTATTAGGCAGAATTTCTAGCATTGATAGTTCATTTTGTGATCCAAAACACCTCCAATTATTAGTTGTAGCCCTATACTTAAATGAAATAGTTCAGCAACAGTCCTTGTCCTTTTATTACAGCTTCTCTATTTCACTGCTCTTTTATTGATTTCTCTCTTGAATACCCAATTTTCATCAAATAGAGATCATTTAAAAGAAGAGATCATCAAAACAATATCACCTTAGTTATTTTGTATTGTAATTCTCATACATTTTTTTCTCCTTTAAAAGTCTTGCACTGGCCATATTTCAAATACTCAATCACCACATGTGGCTAATGGCTACCATATTAGATTGCATAAATGTTAAGCATTTCTTTCTTTCTTTTTTTTTTTTTTAATTGCACAGCATTGCCTAAGAGACTGAACAGTGCAGTCATGAGTCGCTTGAAAAAAGGAGATATGCCCTGAGAACTGTGCTGGTTGATCTTATCCTTATGTGAATATCATGGTGCTTACCCAAACTAAGAAGTCTACAATGTCACCAAGTGATATGACCTTATGGGACCACTTTCATAGATGCAGGGTTCCATTGACCACGTAGCATGTTACCATATATAATTTTAGTTTAACGAGTATTTAATACAAAATACATGGCATATGTCTCTGAAAATTCAATTGGTTAACATTTCTAACAAATTTAAATTGTATTGTAATGAAAAAAATTCGTGTAATTAAAAAAAAATACTTGTCCATGAGTCTTTGATCACACTCATAAAAACTCTTCATAAAGATCAAGAATGTAGCTCATAAATCCTTTCTTCAGCTTTGTCATATCAGCAGAAACTAAAAATAACTGTGGAACTATCTAAGAAATATCTTTGAGGGATCTTCTTACCTAACTGAGCAAATCCCATCTTCCATGGAAGAACTACAAGATTCAGTCTAGATCCAAAGGGACAGAGAGAGTGCAAATGAAAGAAGCCTGCTTCAAAATTCACAAAATGAAATGAGAAAACCACTCAGTTTCCTTTTATGAAAAAGGTAGGATGTACATACAGCTGAGCAGTAAGCCACAGAGGTTTATTCCCAGGTCCTAAAACCAAATTGGGTTCACCTAGCTGGATTTTGAAATTGCTTGATTGATGCTTCCTTCTCTCTCTCTCTCTCTCTCTCTCTCTCTCTCTCTCTCTCTCTTTCCTTTTCTTTCTTTTTTTTTTTTTTTTTTCCTTCAATTTTCTCCTGTTTGGAATGGAAATTTCTGAGACTATTATCCAATGACTGTCCTGCCATTGTGTTTTCTGAGCAAATAACACTGATAACTATTGTCTCTTTAGTTCACAAGTCCACAGATGGATACTAGTTGTGCCCCCAGTGGGTTATATCCCTAGGCTCACACACACTTCATCTAGATGAGTCAGACGTTGAGATTTGGTACTCTGACTTGACACTGCAGTAGGCTGAGACTTTTGGGAACCTGCAGAGGGCTAATGTATTTTGCAAATGGGACCAGCATGGATCTTTGAGGGGCATGTGGACTGGGGTTGGCAGAATAATGTTCAGCAGCCCAATATGTCCACGTTCTAAAACCTGGAGCCAGTGAGCATGTTTTGTGACATAACAAAATAGAATCAAGAATTCAAATGCAACTAAGGTTGCTACTTAGCTTACTTTGGAGATGAGAAAATAAGTCTAAATTATCTCAGTGGGCCCAATCTAACCATATGCGTCTTTAAAAGTGTAAGAAGAGTCAAGAACAAGAGATAGGAGAGAGAAAAGCACTGGACCCACTGTTGCTGGCTTTGACAATGGAGGAAGGGGCCGTGAGCAGAGGAATGGAAGCACCCCAGAGGAGATGCACAAGGCAAGGAAACAGATTTCTCTAGAACCTCCGGAAAGGAACTCAGTCCTGACAACACCAGTGAGACCCTTGTCAGACTTCTGGTTTACAGAACTGCAAGGTAGTGTGTCAAATCACTAAAGGTGTGCTCATTTGTCATAGCAGTGATAGAAAACAGAGACACGTATTGTGCATCATTGTGAATTGTGCTTGTTAAATTCAAATCGTTGGGCCTCTACTCCCTGAGGTTTCTGACTCAGCAGATCTGGGCGGGGCCTGAAAATTTGCATTTCTAACAGGATCTCAGGAGATGAGGATGCTGCTAGATTGGAACCACACTTTGAGAAGTTCTGCTTTGTCTAGTTTAAACCCTAAATCGAAACAGGTCATTCAGCAGCCAACAGGTTCCATTTTAGCTATTTGACTCTTCTTTGTATACTTTAGCTTGAAAAATCCAGAAGTGAAAAGAGGACTTGAATATATGGGTATTTTGAAGCAAAGACCACCCTAAGCATGCATACGGATTGTAAAGGTCACTTTTATTCTATGTAGCATGTTTATGGGAATGGATCCCTATCACAGAGATCAGTAGTGACCCATTCAAGAATGTAAGTAGAGATAACCGCACCTGCATGCTATGCTTTCTTATTATAGAGCCGGGTCCAATGGCTCCCATCGCTCAGCGTGTCAGTAATCCTTGGCATGGGGCTCAGTGGAACAGTGAGTAAAGAATGACATTGATCTTGATTTTAAACTGGGCTGAGGAATTACTGTGTTCTCAGGTTTCACTGCATGCCTGGTATTGCAGGCATTCTTCAGGGTTTCTGGCTATAAATGGATCTTTTTAAATTCAAAAAAGTTCTACATGCTGAATGAAGTCTCTGCCCCAATGCCAGGCACAGCAGTAGGGTGACTGGATAGATTTCTTATTGTCGTTGGGCATCTACAATCACACTTTGAGAGTAGTAGCTTGGGAAGAATAGACAATTGTACTGTGTTTTATTTTTCAAAGCACATTCATGTCTTTCATCTCATCTTGTCTATCATAGACATTAATGACAAAGCCAGGAAGAGAATCCAGGTTTCCTGAACCTTAGCCCCACGTTCTGTCAGCCCCATGCTCTTGTAACGCTTTGATCTCAGTCTCTAGATCAAAGTCCAGAATGTTCTCTCTCTACAGGAGAGACATAACTGGGGGAGGGAGGAGACAGACTGATAGAGCAAGAGAGAACACAAGGAGTGAAATAAGGGAAGAAAACAAACAAACAAAAAGCAACCATCACGCACAAGCACACACACACACACACACACACACACACACACAAAGAAAGGATAAGGAAAGGAAGAAATGGAAAAGAAAGAAGGAAGGAAATGGACCCTGAAACCCCCATAAGGCAATTGGAAGCAACACCCTTCCACGTCACTGGTGGATGTCACAAAATATGGAAGCAGGCTGTGTGTGCACTGCTCTGAGTTACTCCATGATGTACAGAGCAGCAGTGTTCATGCTGTGCCTAACTCTGAGCTATTCCACTTTACAAAGCAGTAGTTTGCCATGAGTTACTCCATTTTGACTATAAGTACCAAAGTAGATTGACTCTACACCTTTGCAAGTAAACAACCCCCGGTAGCACAGCACAAGCAAAAGGCATAAACTGATAAGCTCATTATGCTCATAAAAAATGACCACCTGTAAACTTCAAATTAAATCAAAAGGACATGGATGCATGGTATAGCAAATCCATGTCAGAGAAACCATGCCCAGGGTTTTTGCTCAACTCTATCTCCCTGCTTGATCTGGTCCACTTTGAAATCGCTCAAAGTCCAGACCCAGGCTTAGAAAAGATTCCATGTCCTGACAGCTCTGCTCCCTGAACAGATTCTTCAGCTGATTCTGGTTCTTATCTGACCACCCACGGTGACTCTTCTGTGTTTGTATCTGCTGTCTGCCTTTGTTGTCAGTGCAGCCTCCTCAAACCCCGTGGCTCCCTTAACCATTTCTCAGCCTTTCTGTAAACCATGTAAATCACTAGGTAAAGTGTGATGTGTGACTTGAGTGTTATAGATATTTGTAATCGAGATTGGAATAAAAGAACCTATGATTGCCAGGTTTATAGCTACCATCTGACCCATAAGTACTTGGTAGATTGCAACTGATGAAAATGATGTAGCCTGTGAGTTTACTGTTATTCAATAAATTTTGACATTGTGGGAAGACACGAATGTGTCTGGCCTACGTCAATGGCATAGCTTGCTCACAACAGAGTGATTAGTTTTACAGATAGTAGTTGTCATGTTTTCCCCTGGGCTCCTTGCCTTCCCCTTGAGTGTCTGCTGTACAGCTCAGCTTCTCTCCCTTCCTCCCCTCTTTTCTTTTTCACTGACAGAGCCCAAGAAAGTCACATGGAGAGGTTACCTGTACACAGGCTACTGCGTGCTATTCAAAGACTGTACCGAGAGATTTAGTGGGGGAAAGTGTGCCCTAGGAAATGACAGGACATGAAATGTATTACTTGGCTCTGTGGCATCCCACACAGTACCCAGAGTTTGTCCTGATAAGAGTAGGTAGAGACACAGAACAGAAACATCTTATTCTTTTAAAGTGTTACCTTGACTTCTTTGGGATTTATTTATTTATTTATTTATTTATTTATTTATTTTATTTGCGGTTCTGGGGTTTGAACTCAGGGCCTTGTGCTTGCCAGGCGAGCACTTTACCAGCTGAGCTATATCCCCAGCCCTTTCTTTGGGATTTAGATCATGAAACCTTTTGACAAGAGTGTGGGTCATTGTAATGTGGCCAAAAGGATAAAATGATTTTTTTTCTTTTTTGGTACTAGGAATTGAACCCAGAGGTGCTTTACTGCTAAACTACATCCCTAGCACCACCACCTTTAAAATTTTGAGACAGAGTCTCAAGTTGCTGAGGGTCTTGCTAAATTGCTGAGGCTGTCCTCAAACTTGTGATACACCTGCCTCAGGCTCCCAAGTCATAGGATCATAGGTGTGCGGCACTGTGCCCAGTGTAAAATGATATTTTTGAGAACATAGAATGAAAACACAAAATTGCCTATGTAAGTCTGCTGAACAACTGTCAGTAGGGCAGGTTAGAGGATGGAAGAACAGCAAAAAGGAAATGTTTGTTACATGTTATGGGATGCACTATGTTTTGCTTCGATTGTCAGCATCCAGAACCATCTCACTTAGTTTCAGGTTTCTTTCCAGTTCCTCACTTGTATGCCTTTTCTTTGTAACCACATAAGGTGTCTCTTGAGGTCATCAAACCCTGACTCAGAGCCTGGCACATTGCAAGTGCTCGGTGAATGAGTAGGGTAATGCTGGAGAGGGCTCCATTTGTGGGAAGGTCACTGCAGAGGTCACCTGACCCCCTCCTTTGGTCAGACTGTGGGGTCAAGAATAAGATGAGTGTTTAGACTTCATGACTATAATGATTCCCCCAAACCTTGAGATTCTATACTTCCTACGTATTTACAAATTTTCAGAAATGCCCATATCTGTATCTGAGAGAAAATTTATTAAATATTTGTGGGTTGGGGTGGGGGGTTGGTCAAAAGTTATAAATAGCATCATAATTTGTTTTTAACATAAGTTCCAAATATTTTTATATTCTCATGTATTTAAATTCTATTTTGATGACACAATGAGAAACCAAGAGTCAAATGACTGTTACTATTGTCATATATTATTTTATGAAATTGAAAGCATATGTTTTTAGTATTCCAAAAGAAGAAAATTAACTTTAAGCAGAAATACCAACAAATATAAATTGCCTTTCCTCAAGGTAAGTTGTAAAAAAGATCAAAACTCGGGTCTTTCAAATCTTCCCATAATACTCCTCAACAATCTGAAAGCTCTGAGGGAGCAAATAAGTCTTAATAAATGGTTTCTTATGGTGATAATGATACCAGAGTTTCTCTGCTTCTGCTGGCAGGTGGGGTCTGCGTAAGCTGTAGGCCTCTGTAGCCAAAAAACATGTTGCAGCTCTTAATGACAGAGTTGCAGCAGACCCCAGCAGCTTACTGCTAATTTCCTCTTTCTGGGTTCTTGTCTTACGGATTTGAAAAATGAAATCCACAGACAAGGATGAGTGAGTATAAGCTTAGGATTTATTCAAAGTGTGAATAGAAACAGAACTTGCACAGGGCATGAGGGGACCCAAGAAGGGTTGCCACCTGAGTATGCGAGGGGTTTATAAAGCACTTGGGTCAATGTTATTGGTCCAAATTTATGCTATTTAGGGTTTGGAAAAGTACTAACTATGGTTAATCCTTGAGTCTAAACTTTCATTCAGGTCTGCCTCACTTCCATTTTCTCCCCACTTGCCTGTAACCCCAGCTTCCCAGGAGGTAAGTGTTGGAGGATTGTGGGTGTTTGGGGTTTCAGAGCTGTGGCACTGTGCAGAGCAGTTATCTGCTTGGGGTAGGACCAAGCTGCCAGGGGCAACAGGTGAGAGTGTCCTGGCTCCCCTGGCTCTGTCTCGCCACACTCCAGCCCACCTGGGTCACTGCTCCATAGATTCAGGACAAGGACTTGGCTTCAATAATATTTGGTGGTGGACAAATGGGAACAAATAGTTTGAAGTTCTAAACTTGAGGAAAAGAGAAAGCAATGAAGAGAAACAAATACTATAATTTGAAAAAAAAAAACTTGAAAAATTCTTGACTTCTAACAACTTTATTGTTTTGTGGAAAAGAAAAATAATTCAGTGTCATCAGTCCTCCGCAGGGTTTGTCAGGTTCAACGTTACTGAGGAAGAGGATTATGGGCTTGATAAGAAGAGTTCCTAGCATACTGCTGAAACGTAATAATGCTGAAGCAAAAACTGCCCAGGATGGTACAGGAATTTCTGTATCTGTTGTGGCAGATGGAGTTCTGGAAGATTGAACCTGGTCAGAAATATTACATGAGCATTTAGAAAGGAAGTCCCCAAAGGAAAGCAAACTACTTAGCCTCTGGCATTTGCCAGTCATTGTAAAGGTATCCTTCTTTGATATTCAGTAATACTTTGCATCAACCATGATCATAAATGGAGATGTGTTTCTTTACAAAGGAGAGACAAATTGTCATCTCTTGAACTCACTGATCACTTTTTTTTTTCAATATTGGTATTAAATAGTAGTAATGAAAAGTGAAATGTGAACCAATAACATAGCAGAATCACAGGGTTTTCTTGAACTTGTCTTCAATGAACATTCAAATAACTTGTAGAATAACAGTTATACTAACCCTGAGAATAAACAGGTGGAAACAAATGGAGTCAGTGAAGAAATATTTCTCCTGGCAGGGTCTACTGAGGTCATTGTAAAGTTAGGATTTATGAACTATGAACATAGGTTTCTCAATATATTTCAGAAGGGAATTTCATTAATAGCACAGGTGCACTAAGATGAAGTCTGCCTAGTCATTGATCCTAACACCTGTATTAACATAGGATTGACTTGTAGATGAAGCCCTCTGAATAGGATAGTCACCCTGACAGTTCTGGAGAAGACCAACTAGGGTCAAAACTCCCAATGTTGACTCCTAGGGTCAACTAGGGTCAAAACTGCCCAATGTGAAGGGGGAGATAAACATCTGATTGATGAAGACTTCAGAAGGTGGAAGCCAGTTCTCCTGGTAAACATCAAATAGCAATAAATTGGAAGCAACATTGTTTCATTGTCCTCTGCTCAGAGAGGATCTACTCTCTCCCTCTCTGGAGAGTGGTTCTTTGCTTGAGCCTTACTTTACTTTCACTAACAATAAAATTATTTTGCTTGGCTTTCCATATCTGACTTTGAAGTTTTTTAATCAGAACACAAGAACAGAGGGTGTGGAGCTTCAACTCCCAAATCTCCTCTGACCTCTAACCTGGTGCTGACACTCAGATCAGCACCATCAACAGAACAGGTATTTAAACTTCACCTTGTGCATCTCCCAGCTGTGGTTGAGATGATATCCAACTTTGCCTCTGATATATTGCCCTTTGCCTTAGACTTCTCTGTGTACTCTTTTCTCTGCCAGAAACTCTGTCATGCCCGTGTTCTATCTGCCTTATGTCATCTTGTTGCATTTGTTTAACTTTTCCTGCAGTCAGAAACATTGGCACCTTCTTTTGTGGTTGGCAAACCTACACTCTTTTTGTGTGTGTGTGGCATCTTTTTGAGCAAGGTCACTACAGTGGCAATGAGACCACTCTTTTGACTAGGGTCTTATGGGGCACACCTGACTCCCTTTAGGAATGGGCTATATTCAGAATCTGGAGGGTACTTAAGTCACTATCATTGTCTTTTGTTCTTTTCTTACAGCATTTATTTTGCTGTTTTCAGACTTGCGATGTTTCTGACATAGTGGTACAAAAATCACTGTTCCCTTCCACTTTTTAACACGGGCCTATGCTACTCTTAAAATTATATGTGAAGGGATTAAGGGTGACTTCCCCAAGTTATGTTAATTGGCTGTTATAAGGTTTTAAAAGGTGTTTCTTAGATTAGGTTGACAGAGCATTCAGCAGATAAGCCATACATTACAGAACTTGGGCAGGTATGGTACACCGAATTCTCAGGAACCTTGTAGGGATGCTTCCTGGTTCTGGGTTTAGAATGGAATGTATGAGAGGGGTGCCTTCATACACCCATCTCTCTTGGACATCAGTACTGCTGAGGGATGTCTGGTGTATTGACAAACTCTGACCCTCTCTATAGATGAAAAATCAACCATCAATATTGACTGCCAACTCCTTAGGGTTCATCCTGAGAAACTAGGATCATTTTGACCCAGCGACCCTTAAGAAGAAGAGATTCATTTGCTTTTGTAATGCTGCAAGGCCTCAATATGAATTAGGGGACAAAGAAAAATGACCCATTGATAAGAGTCTAAACTAGAATACTACTTTCCAATTAGATTCATTTTGCAGAAAGGAAGGAAGATGGTCAGAGGTGCCCAGTGTGCAGGCTGTCTTTCACTAAGGGTGGATTGATGATTATGAGCTAAGAAATTTCTGGCTTAGGAGTTTCCCCAAAACTACATCTTCCTCCCTATCAACAATGTATCCACACTCAGATTTATCAAACCCTAATTCTTCCAATTCTATACTATATACACTATTAACACTTCTTCCATTCCTCCATACTCTGGTTAGCTTCATCATAAGCCCATCTCTACTGGATTCATTACCAGATTATGCCCATTACAAGAGACAACAGGGGAATATGGGCCAGTCAAAATATAGGGGCCTTTTTCTAAGATCTAAAACAAATCAAACAAAATTTGGGAAAATTTTCTGATAACCCTGATAAATAGACAGAAGGATTCCAACATTTGATCCAGGCTTTTGGCCTAACCTGGAGAGACATAACAGTAATTTTGAGTCAAACTGTGACAGAGAGCAACTGGAGTAATAGAAGCTGCTGGGGTTTTGGGGAATGGTTTACACATTACTAACTCTTTATACTGTAGGTTCTTCAGCTATCCCAAATGAAGATTCTCAATGGAATTATGATGATTCAACTGACAAGTGGCATAGGGATCATATGACTGTCTTATGAAAGAATTTAAAAACAGTAAGATAAAACCCATTAACTATATGAAATTGGCAACTATTGTTTAGGGGTTGGAGGGAAATCTCACTGATTTTCCAGAAAGATTCAAAGAAACCTTAATAAAATATACCCCCTTAGATCCTACATGTCTTGAAGGGCAACTAATTTTAGAAGACAAACTCATTATACAATCTGTTCCAGATATTAGGGAAAAATTCCAAAAATTGGCAGTGGGCTTTGAGATTTCTCTTGATGTCCTAACCTGGGTGGCTTCCCAGGTCTTTTGTTACCTGAGACCAGGAGGAAACTTTGCAGGACCAGCGAAAGGAGAGAAAGAAGGACAGAGACAGTCACATATATTGACTGTGGATCTTAGGGGCCACCCCTTTCCTCCTTCAAAGGACCCTTGAGCCCCTGAAGATGTCCGTCATTGCTGCAGAAAATGAGGACATCAGAAGAAAGATTGCCCAATTAAGGGCAGGTTTTCAAAGACTTCTGGTCTTTTATGTGGCAGGAGAGGCCATTGGAGATTTGACTACTCTGAGGGTCAAAGGGAACTCAGCTCAGATGCTCTCTAAATAATGGCCCAAGACTGTGGAAGCCTGTAGAATCAGTCAATGACCCAAATAGTCACCATTTGTGGGGCTGAACTGAGGGTAACTCTGGAGATAGGAAAAAGGGACCATTCAATTCCTTTTGTAAACAGGTACCACCTACAGTGTTTTTACCAGTTCCCTGGACAACTTTCTAATGATTCCTGCATGGTAGTGGGAATCAACAGAATATCCATGGCAAGACACTCTACTCCCGCTCTGTGATACATTCAGGGAGGTGTGATATTCGTTCATTAATTTTTTTTTTTTCGGTAATGACAAAACATCCAACTCCATTATTGGGTCATGATATCTTTACCAAGTTAGGAGCTTGTCTATTTTCCACTCAAGGCACTGAATTCTTTTCTTTTGATGTCCGTAGTTGAACAATCAGAACAATTAATTGATGCTATGTTGTTGGTTATCTCCCTACAAGGAAATGATTGGATAAAATTACAACCCTTCATGATAGAACAAAAGGAAGAGATGTACTCATGACAAATCACTACCCTTGCAGATGCTGCATTATGGCCTACAAAGAGACTTTTTCACACCCAGGTTATGGAAAACACTTCTCTTTAGAGCAAACTCACTTCCAGGCTTTCATAGCCATTAAGCCACATTAATTCCCATTTATTCCTAATTTCCCACAGTTAATGACATATGTCAAAAATATAAAGATGATTACTATCAAATTTGGGATAAATACATGTGGCTTGCCCCCACCACAGGACATCTAGAACAGAGATGTTGGGAATAATGTAACCTCTCCTATGATAAGTGGCCTAATTCCATGCAGGAGTAAGGATGGATCTCAGAATCTCAATGTCGACAAATTATGATTTTAGAGGCTAATGATTGGTTTGGGGCTCATTGATTCTTCAGGCCCGGAATTAGATGGGCAGTACCTAATGAACACAATGGATATATGGGACCAACTTATGACTCTGGCTTCCTTTAGGTGGTAGGGAAGATGTACTATAAGATATCCATGGATGCAAGGGAGGTGGACATGCACATACACACACACACACAAAAATAGGACAACCTACAAACCTCCTCAATTCCAAGCATAGATGGGGATGATCTGATTTTCATTGGTATGATCATTCAGCTTCAGTGTTTATTCCACAAGTGGGTCTAGAGGATGTAATCTGGCATATGAAAACTCTGACTCTAAACTATACCCAAGGAACTCTCAGTGACACCAAGAAAGGTATTTCTCTCCTTCACATAGAGGTGGCACTCGTGAGAAAAGTTGTTTTACAAAACTGAATGGCTTTGGATGTTCTCACAGCAGCTCAGGGTGTACTCGTGCCATCAATCAGACTGAATGTTACATTCCTGACAACTTTGACAGCATGCCCCAAGTCTTCAAGATTTGCACTTGCAAATAGATGCTCTGTGCTCACCAGGCTTGTGGGGACAACTTTTTAAGATCATGATTTTCTGGAACTTTCTGTTGAGGAAACCACCAGTATTCACATTTTCATACTCATTGGCATGTTCAAGCATTGTTGTGTCTATTGCTGCGTTAATCTTATTCCAATATTTATGTTTTCTTATTTTTCTCATAGGGCATCCATTCCCTAGATGGCTTTACAATCTGTGTCTACTGAGTCAGAGATTTCTCATGGCACCTTGGATATGCCTTGCTTTTAAAGCATTTTACTGACAGCTAGCAAGGATTGGAGATACCTATTTTATAGATCTATGCCGCTAATCATCAGGAAGCAGTTAATGATTTGATTTCATCACCCTATATGATTTAGGGTCTCCAACACTTGAGGGGGGAAATGTTAGGTAGTAGTTAGTGACCAACAGTGAAATGTAAACCAATAACCCAGCAGGATCATGGGGGTTTCCTTGAAATTGCCTTTAATGAACATTCAAGTAACTCAAAGAACAACAACAGGTATACTAACCCTGAGAATAAACACGTGAAAACAAAGAGGGTTAATTAAGAAATACATCAAGGAAGATCAATGGGGCTGGCTCCTGGCAGGGTCTACTGCAGTTATTGCAAAGTTAGGATTTATGAACATAGGTTTCTCAATATATTTCAGAAGCAAAATTTCATTAATGCACAGGTGCACTAAGATGAAGTCTGCCTGGTCATTGACCCTAGCACCTGTATCAACATAGGATTAACTTGTAGATGAAGCCCCCCTGAATAGTATGGTCACAATGACAGTTCTGGAGAAGACCAACTAGGGTCAAAACTCCCATGAAGAAGATCAACATCAGTTGGTAAAGACTGCGGGAGGTGGAACCCAGTTTTCCTCGTAAACACCAAAGCAATAAATTTGGAAGCAGCATTGTTTTCTTTGTCCTTTTCTGGGTGGATATGACTCACTCTCTCTTGAGTGTGTTCTTTGCTTGAAACTTACTTTATTTTCATTTATAATAAAATTATTTTGCTTGACTTTTCATGTCTGACTTTAAATCTTCTTTTGTTGGAACCCAAGAGCAGAAGTTTGGAGCTTCAGTCCCCCACTCTCCTGTGACACTGGGGATTGAACCCAGGAGTGTTCTACCACTGAGTTACATCCCCAGCCCTTTTGATATTATCTTTAAATTTTGGGACAGGGTCTCATTTGTTGCCAAGGCTGGTCCCAAATTTGTAATCCTCCTGACTCATGCTCCTGAGTAGCTGGGGTTATAGGCATGTACCACCACACCTGGATCCACTGATAAATTTTTGTCTTACTAAAAGTGGAAGGATAAATCATTATAGTTCAAATACCATGCATTATGAATAGATTGCATCACTATCAAATATTCTTACCAAAAAGTTTAAAAACAATTTTAATCAAGCCTTTAGATCTAACTTCTAGTTTATAGGAAATACAATGGATAGAAGAATTGGTTAAACAATATCATAAAGAAGCCAGTAGAGAAATGGAGAATGTGAGACTTTCTGCAATATACCTGATCATCTTTTCAACAAGTCAATGGCATGGGGGAAATGACATGTGCTGATGGGAGATAAACTGTTGACGATTATGAGGCTAAGGATGCAGAGCTAGCAAATGCAATGTGAGAACCTAATTTGGATCCTGATTAAAATAAACCTTTTGTAAACAAATACTAGAGGAATAGTTGGGGAAATTAGATGATCTTGAGGAATTATTTTTGTATTCTTAGGTATTATTAGCATAGTAGTTATAAACGAATCTGACAAAACTGCCCTTAATTTTTAGAATAGTAAACTGAACTATTTAGGGATAAAGTAATCTTAAAGATATTTCACCATGTTTTTGTGTGGTTGTAAGTATCAAGAAATTCACTGACATAATTAAGTCAGTTTGCAGTGTTTTCTTAAAAGTATGTTTGCATGTTGATGGTGGTTATTTAGTAAAGAGGGAGAAAACTGATGATCAAGGGGACAGAGAGGAGGATTTTGGAGTCATGTTTCTGGGTAGACAAGAAGTGGTGTGACCCAGTACAGGGCTGGCTAATCAGGGACTCACAACAGCCTAGAAAGTGTTAACTAACTGGTCCTCAATAACGAAGTTGAGAGGGCACTTTTAGAAAATGTGTTTCCATTTTCTTTTTTCAGTGTTTGTATCACTATGACCAAAATACCCAACAAGATCAACTTAGAGGAGAAAAAGTTTATTTGGGGTTCATGGTTACAGAGGTTTCAGTTCATAGACGACTGACTCCATTGCTCTGGACCTACAGTGAGGCAGCACATCATGGGACAAGGGCCCAGGGGAGGAAAGCTGCTCCCCTCTTGGCAGCAAGGAAGAAAAGAGAGAGGAAGGGCCAAAGGAAGAACAACCATTCCAGGGGACATCCCAGTGACCCACCTCCTCCAGTCACGCCCCACCTGCCTAAGTTACCACCCAGGCAGTCCACTCAAACTAGGATGGACAGATTAGGCTACAGCTGTCGTAATTAATCATTTCACCTCTGAATATTCCTGCATTAACAGAAACTTTTGGGGGTCACCTCATATCCAAACCATAGCAAAAACTTTTATAGCAATTTATCAGAGTAATTTTGGGCTTATTGAATCACTTTTAAAATGGTGCTTTAAAAAAAGACACATTTCCTGATATCTATAACAGAAAGATTCATAACTAGCATGTCATTTATTATTTTATCATCACTGTTTCAGGGCTTTTTTGTTATTTTTGTTTGATGCAGTACTGAGGCTCAAACACAGGGTTGCACACACGCTAGGCAAGCACTCTAGCACTGAGCTATCCCTCAGCCCTTTCCTTTCTTCTTTTTAAAATATATTTTTTATTTGTTCTAATTAGTTATACATGACAGTAGAATGCATTTTGACACATCATACATAAATGGAGTATAACTTCTCATTCTTCTCATTGTATATGAAGTAGAGTTACACAGGTCAGGTAATCATACATGCACATAGGGTAATAATGTCTGACTCATTCTACTGTCCTTCATACCCCCTGGCCCCCTCCCCTCCCTTCAGTTCCCTCTGTCTAGTTCAAAATACCTCTATTCTCCACCCCCTATTGTGAATTAGCATCCGTATATCAGAGAAAACATTCGGCCTTTGGTTCTCTGGGATTGGCTTATTTCACTTAGCAAGCTATTCTCTGGCTCCATCCATTTGCCAGCAATACCATAATTTCATTCTTATTTAAGGTGCCCTCAGCACTTTTCTTAACCTGGATTCTTGTATGTGCTTCAGGGGACTTGTGAACCACTTAAAATCATATGCCAAATGGTATTACACAAATCACACTCATACACATTCATACCCTTGCACACATGTATCAGCTTTCAGCAAGTTCTTATAGAGGTCCATGACGCACCCCCCCCCCCAATAAAAGATGAAGAACCCCTGCCCTAGAGTTGCCTTGGAGTTGCCCACTGGGCTTAGAATTGCCTGGGTGGACATTCCCCTGCCCAGATTTTAGACTTCTCAAATGCTAATTCCTAACTCTACACAACTGTGTGAATCCCTCAACTATAGTCGGTAAAGTACAAATGTCTTGGTTTGCTGCTGTCCTCATTACTCTGTCAAAAGGGGAGCTCTTAATTTCAAGGAAATTGTTCCTGCCATGATGGACAAGCTCCTTCACACCCAAACTGGATGAGGGGCAGGGGCATAAGGGGCTTTCCTATGCCCCAGACGGCCAGAGCTTAACTATTGCCCATCTCAGCTCTAGCAGGTTGGCAGGCTCCTTTTGAACAGTCCTTTTTGGCTTGGTTACCCACCACACGATTAACTGTTTAAACAAATTCCAGAAAGCACATCAATTATTACTAATGAATTCCAAATCAAATCATCCAGAACTACAAAGGGCCGCCAGATGTTTCAGGCAAGGAGAAAAGAACGGGTGGGAGGCATGGGGAGAGGAAGGATTCTTTCCCACCGCTCCATTAACTTGGATCTGAAAGCTATAATTTATCAGCCAATACAAAGAGGCATCACACACGTTTAATAATATTTCTTGGAGCTTGTTCTAACATTAATTTCGTTGTGGGATATTACTTTATACTGATATCATACCTAATGAAAACTTTTTCAGACCTCTTTTCACATATTGCCAGAGGACAAAATTACAACAAATTTAGAAACCTTAATTGCCTTTTATTTGTGATTCTAGACTCTGGCAACATCTTATCCTAAAAAAAAATAAAACGAGTTGTTCCCATGGGCTGGGCAGAGGAGGTTGCTTCAGAGTCAGGAAAGGCTGAGGAAAGCAGAAACAGAACAAAATGTGGGTTTGTTGTTTCAAAATCACTCCTTGTTAAAGCAGAGGAGACTTCCTTGTCATGCCCACTAAAACCAGCTTGTATGAGGATTCGGCTTCTCCCTCTCTCCTAATTCCTCAGATGAACTGCTCAGTTTGGGCTTTGTTGGATGGAATGCATCATGAGTAACTCCATTTTTGCCGGGTAGTTACTAGTGCAGGAGCTCAGAACCAAACCCGGCTTCCAACAAATTGTATTTAACTATGTACATGCGCACACATTCACACACTCACACACACACACACACACACACACACACACACGCTTTGTTCACTCCTTACACTATCTCAGTGAGAAAGCAAAGGCTATTATTCTCATTTTCCTGATGAGTGAGTAAAGACAGTGAAATACACAGGGCGTATTTGTTTTGTTTGTGTTTTTAAATAGAAGGACTATTTTTAGAAAACAGGTGTTCTGAGGTTCTTGTTGGCCACTGCCTTTTGCAAACACCCAGTGAGCATAAAAATTTTGCGAGGAATCAAGTTGCAAGGGCCCATATGAGAGGCAGATGATGTGGTTTAAGGGATGTAACTGAGGTGTAACCAGGACAAGAAAACAAATCTGCAGTGCTGAGCCTAAGACTTGATGTGATTATATGGGCACGGGCATGGGCATTTGACTTCCCACAGGCTGGGACCCCTGGTGTGGGATTAAGGAGAAGAGGCTTTTTAGTATCCAGGATACCATCAGCAAAACTCAAGAAACCTTTTCTATTGTGGGTCTTGCGTTAACTCTTAAGAGTAAATCACAACAGATCTGGCCCTTCTCTCATCAGCTTGATTTCCCCCAAGAAGTTTGTTCCATTTTCAAGCAGAATTAAAAATTCCCGAGGGACTCATATGTAAAACAGAACCCTGTTAAATAGCTGAGGGTCAGTATTACTGAAAATATGGGTGACTACTGTTGTTTGGATATGTCCTCCAAAGGGCCATGTGTTTAAAACTTCGTCACCAGCCTGTGGTGGGAGGTGGTAGAAACTTTAGGAGGTGGGGTCTAGTGGGAGGAAGTTAGGTTGCTGGGATGTGCCCTTAAAGAAGATATTGGGTCTCCTGCTCCTTCCTCTCCCTTTGCTTCCTGGCTACCATGAGGTGAGCAGCTTCTTTTTCCATGTGTTCCCACTATGATGTACTGTGTTGCCACTATCTCAAAACAACAGGGAAACTGGTCATGGATTGAAGCCTCTGAAACTGAACCAAATTAAACCTTTCCTCTTTTTAAGTTGATTATCTTAGGTATTTTATTATAGTAACAGAAAACTGACTAACATAGGAGACCTAAGAAGTGATTAATAGACTTGAGAGTGAGAAAGAGGGAATCATAGTATGTGACACCAGGAAGGAGCTGGACAACTGTTCATCTTTCAGGCAAGGGACCTGGGCCCAGACAGGAAAAGTCACTCACCAAGGGTACATCCTTGCTTTTTAAAATATGGAGGAGATCACATGAATTGCTTTTTTCTACCTATTCTCATCATTACAATCATTTTACATATTCATATATCTCTGGTAGATTTTAAGTATTTAAAACTTGTGCTCTTTAATGTTGAAATGAGTAAGAATTAAGTGTTGGTTTTTCTCTCTCCTACTAAGAATTTGTTCAAGCCGCCAGATTTTTCTTTAAAGGCAGATTTCTAACTTAAAAAAAAAAAATAAGAACCCATGTTAAATATCTCAGGAAAGGCCTTTATGGAACAAAAAGTTTTAGCGGCTATACTCTTGTTTATCCTGTGCAAAAGCTGCTGAATATGACTGGCTTTTTGTTTTGAGCACAGTTCTTACTGCATTCCAGCTCTACAATACATCTGATTTATAAGCCCTAAAAATAAGACATACTTTAGAGAAAGATGTGGGCTTGGTCAAAGTAATGGAATAAACAATCTCTTGCAATCAGTACATTCCAAAATCATTTTCCAGGGTGATTTTTATCAAACCAAGAACTACAAAAGCAATGTTCTTTAATTTGCACTGTCCAAATCAATGCAAAATAGAAAAGCCCCCCTCACTAAGGACATGCTTTGTTTGTTTTTCAATTCCAAGATCAACTTTCTAACCATACATTTTTTTTGGAAACAATGAGGTGGTAGTACAATTAGAATTACACCTCCCTTCTTTCTTTCTCTTTCATCTTCTCCTCTTCTTTATTGAATTTTAAATTAATTTTATATAAAAACTATAATTCAGAAAATACATAATAAATTTTAAATATTTGATATTATGATTATTTTGAATTTTAAGAAAAAAACATATTGAAATTCAGAGAAAAGAGTGTATCTCTGGGTTAGTCACTTTTTGTCACTGTGACATGTACCTGAGAAAAACAAATTAGAAGACAAAAGATTTATTTTGGCTCATAGCTTTGGAGGTTTTGGTCTATAGTCAGTGGGTTCTATTGCCAAGGACTTGAGATAAGGCAGAGAGAGAGAGAGAGAGAGAGAGAGAGAGAGAGAAAAGGGCTGGGAGAGAGAAAAAGGGGAAGGGGCACATCCTGCATGACCTCCTTCCTCCAAGCATGCCCCACCTGCCTTCAGTTTCCACCACCTATTGGCAGCACATTCAGCTATCAATTGATTAATCCACTGATGAGGTTAGAACCCTCAAGATCCAATCACTTTGTGAAAGCTCCACTCTGGACATTACTTTACTGGTCAACACCTGAGCCTTTGGGGAACATTCCAGGTCCCAATCATAATAATCTCCATCAAATTCCCTTCTCACAAATACCATGTCTCTCTCTCTACTGGGACTAGTGACCAACTGCCATGCTTGAAGTAACCAGAATCCAGTTTTCCCCTGGTATTTTGGCTTTGAGGCATGGCCCCACATCCCTGAAAAACAGAAGTATGAGGAAAAGCACCCACCAGACCTCAGTCTTTAAACCTGTATTTGAGGCCCACTCTCAGGTACAGAGTCACTCACCAAGACTACTGAGTGTCATCAATGTGTTAGGAACTGAACTTCAAAGGCAAAAAAGACTTGGTCCTTGCTTTACGGGATGTTCCAGTTCTGGAGAGGGACTGGATAAATATACAGTGTAGCTCACATTGTGCCGCGCACAGGAATGAGGAGACAGGAGGAACACTTAGCAAACGGTTGCTGAGACGTGGCAGGGAGGTAATAGTGTTCATGGTGCTGAGAGATTGTGGAGAAGGGACAAGAGCAGTCAGGAAGATAGAATGCTTTGTCATATCAGAAAACAGATGTAGGCTGCTCCCCAAGCGCCACCAGATGACACGCTGGGAAGAAACGGAGCACCGTTCAGCAGAAAGGGTCAAAGCCCTGCAGCCTTAATGCTGCTTTGTTCTCATTACCTTATAAAATCTGAAAGGACAGGTATTCCTGAGTCTGTCTCCGTCCCTCAGTCCACCCCTGAGCCTCACTCAGTTTCACCCTCACTCAGCAATCAAAGAGGTGAAGGTCAGAAACAGACCAAAATGTCATTGGTTAAACAAAACAAAACAAAAAAACCAGCTGAGCCTTTAATGCCTTTTTTTTTCCTCCACAGCAAATGTTCCTGGCTCTGGCTCCACCGTGGATGTCAAATCAGTCTGATCAGGAAACCTAATCAGAATGGGGTTCTGAATCTTGGCTAAGCCCTCAGAGGGGCTGGCTGAAATGACCCTGGGTAAGATATGTAACTGAGTCTTAGTTTTTTTGTTTTTTGTTTTTTGGGTTTTTTTGGTACCAGGGATTGAACCCAAGGAAGTTTAACCCACGGAGCCACATCCCCCGTCTATTTTATTTTTTATTTTGAAACAGGGTCTTGTTAAGTTTCTTAGGACCACACTAAGTTGCTAAAGCTGGCTTTGAACTTGCGATCCTCCTGCCTCAGTCTCCCAGGTCAGTTTCTTCCTTTGTGAAATCAAACTGAGAGAGAATACCTGATTTGCAGGGTTGTATAGGGATGAAAGCTAGATGGCTAAAGTACAGCACCCAGCATGGAATTCTAAATCCATAGCTGTCATTATCCTTGTCCAGTCATTCTAGTCTCCAGGTGACAGCCCAACACATTGGCACCTGGGACTCAAACCTGAATTCCTGAATTCACTCTGCACGTGTGCTCATGTGTGCATTTGTTCATGAATGTGGTGTGTGTGTTTACCTGTGTGTGATATATGTGCATGTGCATGCATTTTCGGATGTGTGTGTGTTTGTGTGTTCATGTTTGGACATGGAGCACAAGAGAAGGGAAATGCTGAATCTCTTATACGGAGGCCTCCCACCCTTGGCACTATTGTCATTTTGGATCAGGTAATAGTTGCTGTGGAGGCTGCCCTGTGTTAAACACCCTGTCCTCCACCCACCACATCAGTAGCGCCACCGTGTTTCCAGGTGTGATGACCCAAAACATCTCCAGACATTGCCAAATGCAAAATTACCCCTGGTTGAAAAGCACCAAATTACACATTGGTATTTTACTCCTCTTGTCACCCGACAAACATATCGTGGAGATGTGGACAATCGTTGACTGAGCACATGTGGATCAGTGCTGTATGGGAGGTTTCCAGGATTCCATAGAGATGGCACCGGTCTCACATCCCACCTGCCCAACCAACAAATCAAAACAGAAGCTTGCTTCTCAGGACACTCCTGGCCAATGTGACCCGCAGGCTTTCACCGGTACTCTAACCTACGCAGAGTTTTCTGAGGTCCGAATGCTGCTTCCAGAACAATCTCAGCCTCCAGGCTTCCCGACCCAGCCACCGCTTTCTTTCCCCATCACCAGGCAGCCCCATCTCTGCACTCTGCCAGTCTCATCTCGATCGCCTTGCAGGTTCCTCTTCCCCAGTTTTGTCTAAGAAGACACACTCCTGACCTCTTTCTCAGGAAGTCTCTGTTCCCTGCCCCCAGCCCAGCTGAAGGAGCTCCCACATCCTTCCTGCCCCTCACCCCTGACTCCAGCGGCTCCTTTTTAGAGAACTTTTTCCAAACCTGACTCCACAGGGACGTCTTTCCTAACTAACTCTGTCTAGTAATCTCTTCCCTCCCGCAACTTTCCCACGACCATATCTATTTACCCTTTGATGGACAGAGTCGGAGGAGATGACCATCATTTGATAACACGCCTAATGGAGTAACAAACAATTTTTTTTTTTAACTTGAGGGAACACGTCACTGCTCCCTGCTGCATGTGCGCAGCAGTTGTGCTGAATTTCAAAGCTGCTTCTCAGGCTTACCTTGGTTAAACATTGTATATTCTGTGTCTACTGATAGCTCAAAATTAATGCCTATGCAGCAGGTGACTGGCTCCTTGCCAAGTCTGTTGAATATCAGATGTGAAACACAGAATCCAACCTGTGCCTTGGGCAGTGTGCTTTCACCCCATTCTTTGCCAATTTTGTTCTCTTCATCAAATCAGTTTTGTTTCCCAAACCCTCCATCCCACTTTTATTCTGGCATTAGCTATCGAGTTTAAAACAGTTTTCTGTACACCTAAATTCTCAATTTTAAGTTCACATATAATTTCTATTGCGGGAAAAAGACTTAAAAGAAAGAGCTAAATAAATAAAGAGATAGGAGTGGGTAAAGAAATGAAGGCTTTTAGGGAAGTTGGGTATATTTCAGGTTCAGATCCCACTTATGTTAAAACATATTCATGTTTTTAGGTTTATTATTATATTCATTATCAAGCCAATAACATTATCAAAGGCTATTTAGCATAGTTTCAGGGAGAAGTTTGGGCACATCCTTTATTTAATGAGTCCAGCTACAAAATAAAAATAAAAAGCTTACTCAGTGTATTTGGAATGGCTTTTTTTCTTGTGAGTTAAAACATAAACCACTGAGCTTTTGTTTTATTTTATTTTAAAATTCCCCAGTGAGCCTTTGGGTGCCCTGGTTTTCATTAAGTTTCCATCTGGTGATGCATCTCCGAGCCATCAGCAAGTTTGCCCATCTTCTGAGGTAGGAAATGACACATATGTTCTTTTTATTTGTGTGTTGGAGGGACTGAACCAAGGGGTGCTTAAATCTGAGCCACATCCCCAGCACTTTTTATATTTTATTTAGAGACAGAGTCTCACTGACTTGCTTGGGGTCTTGCTAGGTTGCTGAGGCTGGCTTCGAACTTGCAATCCTCTTGCCTCAGCCTCCTGAGCTGCTGGGATTACAGACCTGTGCCACAGCACAGGGCTCCCATGTGTTCTTTACTGAGTTCTTGGTCTTAGCACTTTGAAAGCTCCTCTTCCTCACATCTCCTCCTTCGTTGATCCTACTTGCTAGTGGAAATTCAAATAGTTTTTTGCTGAAACTTGTCCATGTCACCCCAAGGGGTGCTTATTGTTGTCAACTCCTTTTCTATTTTTATGGATACTCTTTTAAGACTCCCAGAACCCTTGCCCACTTGAACACATTTCAGTTCTGAATATAACAACTCTTCCTCTCCTCATAGCTTCATAGAACTTTGGAGCACAAACTAACCTGAAAACCACCTTTCAAAGACCATTGTCAGGGCAAAAAGTTGAACTGAGGACTACTGCAGTTCAGTTTTCCTTTCCTGATGTCTATTTAACTAGGGTCTAAGTTCCAGTTCTACCATTTTCTAGCTGGGAGATTAGGAGTAAGGTGTCTCGGCCTTTTCTTCTATTAAATGTATTTTATACTGTTGTCATGAGGATTAGATGAGTTAATAAAAGTAAAAACAAGCAGAGCATAGTGGCTCACACCTGTAAGGCCAGTGACTCAGGAGGCTGAGGCAGGACTTCAAGTTCCAGGCCAGCCTCAGAAACTTAAAGAGCCCGAAGCATCTTAGTAGAATGCTGTCTCAAAAAAACACTGGAAAGGGCTGGGGATGTGGCTCAATGGTAAAGCACCCCGGGTTCAATCCCTAGTACATAAAGAATTCTACATGATCCCGTCATTCCACTCCTCGAAGAATTGAAAACAGGGATTTAAACAAATATATGTACACAGAGGTTCACAGCAGCATTATTCGCAATGGCCAGAAGTGACCACAACACATGTCCATTGATGAATGAATACATAAACAAAAGTGTGGTATATTCATGCATTAGAACACTATGAAGCTCAAAAAAGAACTGAACTACTCATACATACTACCATGTGGATAAACATTGAAAAAATATGACAAATTAAAGAAGTCAGACTCTAAAAGTCACATTTTATATGATTCTAGTCACATGGAATAACCAGAATAAATAAACCCAGAGAAAGAACAAAGACTAGTGGTTGTTAGGGACTTAGAGAAAGAAAGAATCAGGTGGTTGCTGAACAGGTACAAAGTTTCCTTTGGGGGCAATAAAAAGTTCGGGAACTAGATAGAGGTGATGGTTGCACAACATCCTGAATGTTCTAAATACCACTATTGTCCAGTTTTTATTACTTCACTACCGCCCCAAATACACTGGTGAGTGACTAAATGTTGTTCATTTTCTTTATTATCTGTCCAGCTCAATGAAACCAAATTGCATTGAGTCTGGCTTTGATGTCAGTTGGCTGAATCATTCATATTAAAATGGATAATTTGATGTTATGTGAATTTCACCTCTATTTAAAAAAAAAAAAAGAAGTGAATCACTCACTTGCTAATGAGGGTGATTTTTTTAGGGCATTTAATATTCACTGAAGCAGAAGTTATATTCTCTAGGTATTTTCTTAGGTACAGTCATGTGCCGCTTAACACTGGGGACACATTCTGAGAGCAGTGTCATTAGGGGATTTCATTGTGTGAGCATCATAAAGGGTATTGCATGCTAGGTTATGTAATATTGTGGGACCACTGCCCATCATTGACTGAAGTGTTATTATGTAGCACATGACTATTTCAGTCAGCCTAAGAAAAAAACTGAGGAAACACTTTCTTTGAAAAGCAAAAACCTAAAACAAAACTGGTCATAAACTCCGGGCTTTAAACTGCTCTTCAGAGTCACACCTGTGTATGCCAGGGTAGAGAAGCAGAGTATGTGGTCCCTCCCGCCATTAGAACTGCCATAGCATTGATGGCTGGCCAGGAGGTGGGTGTACCCTAGTCATGCATAGGTCATGAAACAGCTTGCCAGTGGAGGAGGGGAAACTAACCAGGCGACAAAAGATTGCTACCCATCAATGAAAGGAATTGGCTTGGTCCTCTAGTTAGGATCCTCCATCGTGCTCTCCAGGGACACGTTATAGCAGACACCTCTAGTGCTTTCATCCAGAAGGTAACTACTGGGGAAGGTGCACACAACAAAGATGAACAGGATGGTATTTGGGAGGGCGGGGCTTTCTGCTCATTTCATACCAGATATGCCATCACTTCTCATGCCCCCAGGCACAGCCAGCTCTGTTGGAACAGAACTGATTTCAGAAAATTTCTAGCTATTCCAAATGCCCCTTCTCACTGCCGGCATAGAACTCATGGGAGCTCGTGAGATCTGTGGTTTTAACCCTATAAAGCCTTCCTTTGTCCGTAGGCCAGATGGTATTTTCCACTGTGTCCCATCTACAGCTCACGGTCACTTCGCTTTAGCCGTCTGCATTGTTATTCCACTTTGTTTCCACTGTCTTATCAAAGAGAGGAATCTTTGTTTGCTTGCTTGTTGTCCAGCTTTTATCCGCTGCAACCCAAATGCTCCGGTGGTGACTAAATGTTCTTTTCTTCATTATCTGTCCAGCTCATGAAACCCAATTGCACTCTGCCTGGCTTTGATGCCAGTTGGCTGGCTTCTTTCCAGGTGTTAATTATTGAAGAACTTGTCTTATTATTTGGCATTAATTACTCTGTGTGGGCTTCAGTGGGAAAAAATGGTCCAGGGATGGAATGTGACATAGAAACAGGACTAAATCTAGAACACCCTTCACAAAAGACAGGGTACACAGAGTTTTTCAGTGCTGGCAGGAATATGCAGAAGACTGCAGACGTTGGTGTGCCTGAAGGAAAGGGGAAGCAAGAGGTAGGTCAGGGAGGGTGTAGGGCGGTCAAGCGACTCTTGACCACCCCTTCTAACCAGGCATAGGGTTACTTTTCATGTATTTGCTTGAAGGGCATAATAGTTAAGACCATGAACATGGGAATCAGCAGTGTGAGCTTTAATTCAAGCTCCATCTACTAGTTCTTGAGGCTCTCTTCAGACAGCCTATCCAAACCCTTACATCTCCAGTTGCCTCATCCATTAAATGAGGGGAAAATTAACTGCAAATGATGATCTTAATTATCAGAACTTCATTTCCCACCTCTCTTTTCATAATTGTTCCTTTTCCATTTTACAAAAAGAAAAACATTTCCCATCTCTAATCTTACTGTGCTGCATTGGCCTGAATGGACAGAAGACTCTCCCCCACAGTAAGTCCTCAATCACTGATACCTATTACCACAATTATTGCGGTAGCTGTTGTTTAGGAGGCCCTTCACCTCTTCTTCCCTCTTTTCTACCCACTTTTTGTGTATATTTTAATTGGTGTATTATAATTATACTTAATAGTGGGACTAATTTTGCTGTATGTGTACACGCATGTAACATAATTTGCTCAATCTCTTTCCACAGTTACCTTCCCTTTTCTCCCACTTCCCCAACCCCAACCTATTTGCTCTACCTTACTGTGGGTTTAACCTTATAAAGTCTTCCTCTGTCCATGGGCTACACAATATTTTCCACTATGTCCCATCTCCAACTCACATCACTTCAGTTTAGCTACCTAAACTATTTTTAGCAGTACTACTATTATTATTATACTACCACTAGTACTGCTGTTAATTAGTGCATTACCATTATTCATTGTGGTGCCCTTGTGTAATTTTATAGACAAGGAGCCTCGCTGGGGTACCTGAAATGACCTGCTATTTTATTTAATTTTGAGCTATTTACTACTGAGTTCTTCGAGTCTATTTTTGCCTATCTGTTTCTGTTTTAAACTATACTCAGGCTGAGTTCTGAGAGTTTTGAGATGCTTGGAGCGCATGGGTTGGGACTAACTCAGAAAGCGGACATGGAGCCAAACAACCTGCTGAGGCAGGGCAGAAGGCAGATGGCAGGGAAGTCGTCAGGGGGCAGAAATGAGAGGGAACAGGGCAAGGAAACCGAGGTGGACATGAGTGGGACAGAGCCTAGGCACTCACCTGGCTGGTAGTCTTCAAGATGGAATGTATCACCTCTGCAGTACACAAATTCTTTCAAGAGGTGTGCAGCTCACAGAGTGCTTTAAGAGAAGCAAGTTCAATCATCGACAACCCTATATATACAGATGCTCCCAATAGACCCATCCTACATCAAAAGCTGTCAGGGACCAAGAAGTTCTCATTCTGAGAACATTCTGACCTTTACAATAAGCAGCAGCGCCCCTCCCCCCCTCCTGGCTGATAATTCTGACAGTATGGCGCCTATGGCGCCCACGGCTTCTCTTCCGGGACTACACTTTCCCGCTGGCGGGAAGCAATGCAATCCACCTCTCGCCCCCCATCGGCATGCCCTTCGGTTAGTATTCAAATGCCCCCTACTCAGCCTTCTCAGGACCCTGGGACCCTCCCTGACCCTGCTGTACCCCATACAGACAAAATTATTTGGGAAACTCAAACTCCTGTGTGGGTGGATCAGTGGCCCCTTACCCAAGAAAAATTAGAGGCTGCCTCCATGTTAGTACAGGAACAGTTGACAGTCGGCCATGTGGAACCCTCAACCTCACCCTGGAATACTCCTATTTTTGTTATTAAGAAGAAATCAGGCAAACGGCGCCTTTTACAGGATTTGCGTGCTATCAATAAGGTTATGCGCCCGATGGGGGCATTACAGCCAGGCATCCCTACACCGGTAGCTATTCCTAGGGACTATTATAAAATGGTCATCGACTTAAAAGATTGCTTTTTTACTATTCCTTTACATCCTGAGGACAGACCCTATTTTGCTTTCAGCCTCCCCCGCATCAATTTTCAGGGCCCTATGCAAAGATTTCAATGGAAGGTCCTTCCCCAGGGCATGGCTAACAGTCCTAGTCTTTGCCAAAAATATGTTGCTCAAGCAGTAGACCCTGTGAGAGAGCGGTGGCCACAAGTTTATATATTACATTATATGGATGATTTGTTAATTGCTGCACCTAATACCTATGATCTTAACAATTGTTATTTGGATCTCTATAAAGCCCTTACTGCCTTGGGACTTCAGATAGCCCCTGATAAGGTTCAAACACAGGACCCCTACACCTACTTGGGCCTCAAACTTCAAACTAATCAAATTCAAATCCCTAATATACAATTGCGTGTGGACCATCTCCACACTCTTAACGATTTCCAAAAACTACTAGGGGATATCCAATGGCTAAGACCATATTTAAAACTACCCACCTATGTGCTTTTGCCTCTTAATGATATTTTAAGGGGAGGTTCTGACCCTTCTTCTCCTCGAGAGCTTACTCCCGAGGCACGGCAAGCATTAATTCAAGTCACAGAAGCCATCGCTCAACAATTTGTTACACAAATATCTTATAACCTTCCTTTGGTTTTGGTTATATTACACACCCCTCATACACCCACGGGACTATTCTGGCAGCGGGATCCACATTTTAAAAATAAGGGTTGCCCCTTGCTCTGGGTTCATTTGCCCGCCACATCCTCTAAAGTTATTGCTGTCTATCCTGCTCAGGTAGCCTCTATCATTATTAAAGGTCGCTTGCTTTCTCGACAACATTTTGGCAAAGACCCTGATAACATTCTGATTCCATACACTAAGGATCAAACCCAATTTTTGCTACAGACGAGGGATGAATGGGGTATTGCTCTACCAGGCTTTTTGGGAATAATCGATAACCACCTTCCCAATGACCCCCTTTTGCATTTTGCTCAGTTACATCCATTTATTTTTCCTTGGGTTACTCGGAAGGCTCCTATTCCACAAGCCCTTACTGTTTTTACAGATGGCTCCAGCAATGGCCGTGCAGCCTTTGTTGTTGATAATCAGCCTACCACCTTTGACACTGCTTATCCATCAGCACAGCTTGTAGAATTGTTTGCTATAACACAAGTCTTTATGACATTTTTTGATAAACCTATTAATATTTATACAGACAGTGCTTACATTGCCCATTCTGTGCCCCTATTGGAGATTTCACCCGCCATTAAGGCTTCCTCCAACGCAGCCTTTTTGTTTAACCAGCTTCAACAACTAATTCAGGCTAGAAAACATCCATTTTTCTTAGGACACATTAGAGCACATTCTGATCTTCCCGGTCCCCTATCACGGGGTAATGCTCAGGCTGATGCAGCCACTCGGTCCCTTTTCCCAGTTCTTATTGGATCCATCCAAGAGGCCACAGATTTACACAAACTTCACCACTTAAATTCTCAGAGCCTTTGGTTACTCTGTAAAATTACCAGGCAACAAGCAAGGGAAATTGTAAAAGCGTGTCCTGCTTGCGTTGTCTCCCTTCCTATTCAACATCTGGGTGTTAACCCTCGAGGATTACTGCCCAATCAGATTTGGCAGATGGATGTTACTCACTTTCCTGAATTTGGGAAAACAAAGTACATACATGTTTCCATAGATACCTTTAGTGGCTTTATTTTTGCATCACCGCATTGCGGAGAAGCTACCAAGGATGTCATTTCTCATCTTGTCTCAGCCTTTTCCATAATGGGAAAGCCAGCACATATTAAGACAGATAATGGCCCTGCATATACCAGTACCAAGTTCAAACAGTTTTGTGCCACTCTTCAAATCTCTCATACTACTGGAATTCCATATAACCCTCAAGGTCAAGGCATTGTGGAATGTGCACACCTCACCTTAAAAACCTGGCTTACCCGCCTTAAGGCCTCTTCCCTTGCATTTACCACTCCCAGGGATCGCCTTAATCATGCATTATTTGCTCTTAACTTTCTTACCCTAGACAATGAAGGATATTCGACCGCAGACAGACATTGGCATCCCTCTTCTAATTCTGCTCGCCCATCTGTTATGTGGCGCGATCCTTTAACAAATAAATGGAAAGGCCCAGATCCCGTCCTCATTTGGGGACGAGGCTCAGCTTGTATTTTAGATCAAGAACAAGCAGCCCCAAGATTCTAATAGAGCCAAACAAGTCTATGAGAAAATTCAACGGATGTACGAGGAACTGCATCCTAGTCTCTTATATCACCCACTAGCATTACCTAAACACAGACCTTCTGAGATAGACCCTGCCACTTACGATATTCTTGAAGTCACTTATGCCTTGCTTAATCGGTCTAATTCTCCCTTGACTGCAGATTGTTGGCTTTGCAGTTAGGATATCCCGCTCCATTAGCTATTCCAATTGATTATAGAAATGACTCAGCTGCTACCCCTACTAGAAAAATTGCTGGAAATGTAACCTATCCTAATACACCATGGTCCAATTTAACCAGTAAAAATTGTCTACCGACTCCACCATTTTTGGTACAGCCATTCACATTTTCCAATACTACTTGCTTTTTCTCACCTGGCTATAATAATACCTGGGATTTAAATGTAGGGATTATGACATTTAGTGATTGCTCTGAGACATTCAAATTTTTACAGCCATTGGATATCCCCTAGTAATTTTTGGAAATCGTTAAGAGTGTGGAGATGGTCCACACGCAATTGTAAAAAGCATCCAAGTTGAAAACACCCTTTAATACACCTAACTACCAAATATAACAACTTAGTTCCTCCTACCTTAAATTTGCTCAGAACACTTATATTAGCCTACAGTTGGGGAAATCACCCAACATGAAGCCTATTTTATAATAAAGTGTTGAACATGTCATGTCACTTATTAAATACCTGAATCCAAAAAATACTGGCAACCCAGTACCTGTAGAGTATCAGTTGTTTCTCCTCATGATCACGTGGCTGCCTGGTAGTTATGGTCAGCATTTCGAGAGAGGAAGGTGAGGAATTCCTGCCAGCTGGAAAAATCTCAAAATTCAAAATTCAAAGCACAGTTTCTATCAAATGCATATCAATTTTGCACCTTCAAGAAAGTAAGAAAATTCTAAGTTGAGCTATCAAAAGTCAGGGTCTGTTTTTTCTATTTCTTAAAATATTATGCCCAGCCAGGTACCTATAGGCCTGAAGACCCTCATTCCCCACTCCTCCTTTAAAAATGGTCCCTCTTCCATTTTACCAAAGAAAGATAAAACCCATCTCACATCTCACCACTACACTGCATGGCCCTGGGTACCTAACAAAAGGTCGATTAAACAGATTGTATCAGGCGGTGTTAAGAAAGTGATTCTCATGATCAGGTACATATTTTTGCATTTGTTTTCAATAAAATTGAAGGGTAACCTTTTTGGCTGATCATTAAAAATAATTTTGATTATAGTATACTCCAATAAAGGTCAAGAGGCTAAGGGATTTCACTGTAAAAAAAAAATAAGCACCTTTCATTTTCATTTAATTATTTTCATGAACAGAAGTTCTCAGCTTTTACATTTTAAAAGGAATAAAATTTATAACTAACCTGTGGGATGTGTTTGGCATACACTTGTAATCCCAGCTACTTGGGAAGCTCAGGTAGGAGGATCACAAGTTCAAGGCTATCCTGGACAACTTAAAATCAATTTTTTTTTAAAAGGGTTGTTGATGCAGCTCAGTGATCAAGCACTTGTCTAGCAAAGCCCTGAGTTCAATTGATATAAAGTTATACTAACCCTATCTCATTAGAGCAATAAATATATGTATTCATGGATATATGAATGATTTTTTAAAAATTCCAGCTAACCTCAAGAGAGATATTTCAGGACACCTTGCACGAGTATAAATACACAGAATACCCTAGGATCTCTCACTACTGGGATCCCTTCTTGAAGTTTCTACAAATTAGGAAAAGCACTTCCTGCCTCACACCCTTTCCTGGGAGTGTGCAGACTGACCAGTGCCCTGCCTTAATTAAGGAAAACTTACTGTGGTTCTCCGTAGGCCATTAGCACTGCTCAGCTGAATTAATTAGAGGAAGAAGACTATGGTTTTGGCAGAAAGACCTATAAATGGTTTGTTGAACAGTCAGGACTTGACTGATTACAAACACAAAACAGTTCAATTTAGTATCCCATTATCATCGCCTTTAAAAGTACTCTGTCAAATCCCCCATCCCACAGTTCTTAGTTCATTAGAGGCTTTTAAAATGCCAAGTGCAATCCAATGCAAAAAAAGTCTCATGTCCAGTTTGGCAATAGGCCTGTATTAGTCCATTGAAAGTTCCTCTCTCCCACTAAATAGAAAAGCACCTTTCACTGTTGCTTCCAGCTTGGATGAGGCAGCAGTTTCTCTAAGGCATCAAAATAATTGTTTCAAAGAATCTTGAAAAAATGTTTACCCGTCACACTTAAATATTTTTGACATCTACTTTTTATCACTAAGGTAATTTGATGGAAATGGTGTGATTTCTATTGTATTATAAATATTAACACTTGAAAACAACACCATCATCTCTCTCTTTTGAATATATCTATTGAAATACAAATAGTTTATTTAATTTATAACCACTATTATCAACTAGTTGGCTGACAAACTACAAATCTAGGAATGAATTCACAGTACTTTGAAAAGCTCTTCTCTAATGTGGGCCAGTTTGGAATGTTCCTTTCCTTCCTAGACTTGCATTTCCATTTCACTTCTCCCCCTAAATTTTATCCAGTTATCTTGTTATGCTTGGAAGTTTTTACTGACTACCTTATCACAATTTTCTACAGTAACAATATTCATGTAAATGTAAATGTGTTCATTTCCTAGGTCTCTAAGATGGTTTAAAAATTTATTCTAGAATGAGTTAAATATTATTAGGTTTCAATTAATCACAACAGCATATATATATTTTTAAATTTTTAGATAAATAATTATTAGACATAAAATATTTTAAGAAATACTAACAATGTATTTATTGTAGGGATCCTCCAGCTTCTTCCCCAGACCCAATTTAAACACGGCGCTGAGGGTAAGTCCAGGGGAGGAACTGCGTTCTTTTTGGGAGTGGAGCAGAGCGGGAGAGAACCCTAGACTTGGGCCCAACAGCGGCACCTCAGTTTCTTCCCAGTTGGCTACCTTCTTCTCAGAGTCGCTGGTTCTTCTAGTCTTTCCCATCATTATACACTGGAGTGAATATATGCTTTCCGTGTTTCCTTTGCAGAGTTGTAGAAAGGTTCTCTTAAAACAGTGAAAATGAGGGACTGGGCATATAGCTTAGTGGTAGTAGGCTTGCCTAGTATGTGCAATCAGATAAATAAAAATGCTTTGTATGCATGAGAAACAAAACACAATTGCGGATTAGTAAAAGAAGGAAGTCTCCTTTCTGAGGGCAATTACCTCTGAGGCTCAGAATTTAAATTGCAGTTTTGCTGTAATGCTGTTGTAATCTGACCTGTTTGGTATCACCTTGAGGCTTATCTGTACTATAAGAATTAAAATTAATGTATTAATGTATTTTTAAATTTATATATATATATATATATATATATATATATATATTTTTTTTTTAGAGAAAAACATAAATATCTTTAGGGATTCTTGAAGCAATCTTAAAAATAAAACTAAAGGGATTCTAAAGGATACTTTTTTTTTTTTCTTGGTACTGGGGATTGAACCCAGGGGTACTTAACCACTGAACAACATCCCCAGCCCTTAAAAGGATTCTTAATAATCCTAAAAGATGCACTGATGACTCTGGCCAGAAGTTCTATCCCCGTCAGGACTGTAGCCCTGGTATATAATGCAGCCAGTCACTTAGGAAGGAGCTTGTGATTCACTGAGTCACAGCCCCTGCACACACAACCAGGCAGCTCCAGGTTTTAGGAGATTTTCATTCAACGCTTTTGACCGAGAGAAAGAGAGAGAAGGTAGGGAGGGGTGTGAATTTTATCTCTATAAAGAGTAAACAGATATAAAGACATAGCAAGGGAGTAAAGAGGGAAAAAGAAAACAGAAAACTGCAGCATGTTTGAAGCCTCCTCATCTTGATTCCATCAGTTAAATTCCCTGGAGAACAAACAAAGCGAGCGGGGCTTGTTTTAGTCCCCGGCTGGGCGGGTCCGCGAGGAGGTGGAGGTGTGGCGGGCATCTCCCCTGACAGAGGCAGTGTCTCGGCCCTGCTTTGAAGTTGACCTGAACGATCCTTTCATCAAGTTTTCAATATCGCTGTGACTATAATTTAAACTTGAAACAGGAACAAAGTGTTTTTACTATTGAGTAAATCCTCTGTTGGAGGAACTTCTCCGCCTGCAGATGGTGGCTCTCTGTTTTTCCCTTCTTGGTGGCACTGTTAGTCTCCACCTTTCACACACGCGGCTTGGAGACCCATCTCTTTGCAGAGTAGGTTCACAAAACACCCACCACGATTCACTATGGGCTCTAGACCACGAGAGCACGATTCCAAGAGATTGCTTCCTGCCTCCCTCCCTCTTCTGCATTTTATTTCCTTTCCTTTTTTTCTCCCCATATTTTCTTTCTTTTTTTCTTACAAAAAGGATTTTTAGGCTTTATTTTCTTCCAATAGGAATGCAAAAATATTTGCAAGTATCATTATCATGTTCATTATAAAAGTTTTTTAAAACAGATAAGCAAAGACTAAACATGTAAAAATAAAAACATATGACTCGCTTCATCCAAAGTTAATCTCAGTTAACATTCTGGAAATCCAAAATTTCCATCTACACTTTCTCTCTCTCTCTCTCTCTCTCTCTCTCTCTCTCTCTCTCTTCTGTGTGTGTGTGTGTGTGTGTGTGTGTGTGTTCACACATGAAGATTACTCTACTAGAACTCTACTAGAAATAAAATTTCTAGTAGACTCTCATTTCCCTCAATTTGATCCAATTCTATTGGTTTGGTTTGATTTATGTCACTGGGGATTGAACCCAAGGGCACTCTACCACTGAACCACATCCCCAACCCTTTTTTTTTGCTTTTTTGTTTTTTGTTTTTTGTTTTTTTTTTTGTTTTGAAACAGGATGTTGCTGAATTGCTGAGATTTGGATTTGAAGTTGAGATCCTCCTACCTCAGCCTCTGGATTACTGGGATTGCCGGTGTGCACCACCATAACCAGCTTATTTGACCCACTTCTTAATAAAATTTTGCACTCATGTCTTTTAGTAGATACTTTTTAGCTTCATCTACAAGGATCTAAGTCTTTGACCATGTAATACAATGTGCTTTTCAGGTCCATGATCCTTGTTACTTGACAAGGCCAGTACTAAAGTTTCTGTTAGTGATGTGAGTTTAAAATTTCAGGATACTGAATAAATGCTGAAATCAGAGTTTTCTGAGCAGGCTTGTCTGATCTCTACTAACAAAGTGTGATTTAAAAAAAATGTGAAGTAAGGCAGCCCCCCAACACGGCCATCATAAACCACCCTCCTTCTCCTCAGCTCACTCTGGTCCCTGTGGTTTCCAAGAACCCAGTATTCTGTGTGCTATGGGAATTCTGGAAGGGCTGTCCAGTGGAAATGTGCCTGCCTACAGACACCACAGCAACGCTTTATCTAGTATTCGATAACACCCCAAGTTGGATTAGATCATTCCTGAGAAGGGAGGAAGAGCTTGACAAAGATATGGATTGTGGTGGGAGGGAAGGAAGGAGAAGAGAGAGTTAAGGAAGGAAAAGATAAGGAAAGGTTCTGAGCCTGCATACTTCTCTAACTTCATGGGTGTGCTTGTAGCAAGGACCAGAAACCCACTCAAGATGGTGTGTGCGTGCACACATTCATGCACACAGACACAAACCCAGAGGGAAGAAGGAAGGATAACTGTAAAGATCCAATATTCTTATAAGTTATTGGGGATACAAAATAAAGTACAGCAAGTCCTGAGCAGCTCGGAATTCAGAAACAGAGTCCCTCACTCCCTTCCCTGTGTTTGTCTTCTAAACATTCACTTGGTACTTGGCCCAAAATTATCTCAAACTCCAATACTACAACCCTAGTCCAGTGCCCATCATGGCTGAGAATTGTTTCTGTGTCTCTTAATTCAGATTGGCTAAAGTAATGGTTCCCAAGATGGGCTTGTCAATGAAGTCACTTGGGGCATTGGAAAAATTACAGGCTTTCTGAGGATGGAGCTCTGCGGTGGAGCACCTGCCTGGTGTGCTCAAGGACCTAGGTTTGTCCTGTACCACACACTAAAAAATAAAGTCTCCATTTAAAAGGAGTCTCATCCTTGATAATCCAATCATAATCTCTGGGGGAGAGAAGCAGTAAGGTGTAACCAGGGTATCTCTATCTGGGTAGACTTGGCCACTGATTTGTTGTCCTTGGGTGTCCATCCAGTGACACTGAACTGTGGTCTGGGTGAATGGGCTTCAAGAGGCACATGGAGCCAAGTCACCGCTGTGGTCAGGGAAACCCCATGACATATTTGTTATAGTATTCCCGGATCCATTCTCTACCTGCAATTAGAGAGTTTTTGAAAAAGTGTATAAATTGGGTCATGCTCACCCTGGCTTAAAAACCCTTCCATTGACCCCCTATCTCTTTAGCTAAGAATCAAAATCCTTAACCTGGCTCACATGTAGAGAGAGGTGAGGGTGGAAACAAGAAATAATATAGAATGGGAAACACTAAAAGCAAAACCTTTAGGAGCCTGGTGTGGTGACTCACGCCTGTAATCCCAGCAGTTTGGGAGGGTGAGACAGGAGGATCTCAAGTTCAAGGCCAGCTTGGCCAGCCTGTCTCACCATGAAATAAAAAGGTCTGGGAATGCAGCTCGGTGGCAGAGCACACCTGGGTTCAATCCCCAGTGTTAACCAAATGTTAGGGGAGGGAGGTTGGATTCTGTTTGTATTCTGCTAATCAGATCATTTCTCTCATCTCAGCTTCTTTACCATAAAAGTACATGGTGGAGTGCTCGCTTCGGCAGCATATATACTAAAATTGGAACGATACAGAGATTAGCAGGGCCCCTGCGCAAGGATGACACGCAAATTCGTGAAGCGTTCCATATTTTTAAATAACAGAATGAATCAAACAACATTACCCTATGTAAATTTATGATTACACAAATGGTACGCCTTTACTCCATGTACAAACAGAGAAACAACATGTATCCCATTTGTTTACAATTTAAAAAAAAAAAAAAAAAGCCAGTCAGGGAGAGGTCTCTAAAAAAAAAAAAGTACATGGTGGAAGGCTGAGGATGTGGCTCAGTGGTAGAACACCTGCCTGGCATGCGTGAGTCAGGATTTTGGCCAGAGTGACAAGAATAAAAAAAGGACATGAAGGATAAAATGAGTGCTTCAGCTTTAAAATTCTCAGGTTTAAAATTCTGAAAGGTCTTGGTTCTGCACATTTTGGGAGACAGATTTGGTTGGAACAACATGAGTGTTAGTTTGGATATGAAGTATCCCCCAAAAGTTCCTGTTAATGCAGGGATATTCAGAGGTGGAATGATTAAATTAGGAGAGCTGTAACCTAGTCAGTCCATCCTAGTTTAAATGGACTGAGTGGAAACTGTAGACAGGTGAGGTGTGGCTGGAGGAGGTGGGTCACTGGGACCTGTCCTAGAAGGGATGCCTAGAAGGGATGTTCTTCCTACAGCAGCCCATTCCCCTTCCTTAGAAAACTCTCCTTCTCCTTCCCTCTCTCTCTCTCTCTCTCCCTCTCTCTCTCTGATTCCTGACCCTGCCACAAACTGAGAAACTTTCTTCTGCTGGGTCTTTTTCCCCATGATGTGCTATCTCACATTGGGCCTAGGGCAATGCAGTTGGCCATTTATGGAGTAAGACCTCTGAAACTGTGAGCCTAAAATAAACTTGTCTCGTCTACGTTGTTCTTGTCAGGATTTTGGCCAAAGTGACAAAACAAAACAAAACAAAACAAAACTGACTAAAATTATGAGTCATGAATACTGTAGTCAATATTCTGTAACTATGACAAAATACCTAAGATATTTAACTTATAAAGAGAAAAGGTTTATTATGGCTTATGGTTTCCGAGGTTCCAGTTCATGGTCAGATCCACTCCTTTTAGACCTCTGGTGCCTGATGGCAATAGCAGGAAGTGTGTGGTGGAGCAAACTGCTCAAATCATGGCCAAGAAGCAAAAGAAGAAGAGACCAGAGTTCCATAGTCCCCTTCAAGGGCATATCCCAATGACCCTAGCACCTCCTATAAGGCCCCACCTCCTGAAAATCCCAGCACCTTCCTGTGGCACCACCCTGGAGACCAAGCCTTTAAGGGACATTCAACATCCAAACTAGAGCAAATAAACTCACCTCCTATTAACTGTTAAGAAGTTAAAAGTGAGAAATCAGTTGTTATAGAGGACTCTGTGCAAGATCCTAACCAAATCTTGGCATTACAAATATAAACAAAAGAAAACAACACAAAAAGAGAAGGAAAGAATAACACCGACATTGTCCTTTTGACTTTGATAACACAATCAAATGGCTTAAGTGACAACTGAGATTCTGAGGCTGTTTTTTTCCAAAAGAATAATTCTAAAGCCTACTTATGAGTGCATCCAGGTTTTACTTGGTGAATATATAGCAAGTGCTGAATTATTTCAGCCTCAAAGAAACTTAGGGAATTGGTGCAAGTGGAAATGATGTGAAACTAACTACCAAGAGAAAATTAAAAGTTTCTATGGATGACTGGCCACATTGTAGCTCATAATAGTCATCTGTAGGGTAGATGAAATAGTGTGTCAACAATTCACTGGTTGGATGATTATAATGACCCTTGTAAGTTGATGAAAAGGCTTGAATTGCAGTTTTTTAAAGCAAGTTCAGGAATACTTCATTCATTTCCACTGAGCAATGTGCACGTCCCTGAGGTCAAAGACAGCATCCATCACTTTAACATACCAGGGTCTTTAACAAATTCAAACTAATCTTCAGCAGTAGACCGAGTCCAGTGGCTGGGCACAAGACTGCTCAAAGATCCCTTCATCTGATATCATATTCGTATGCCCCACCTATCTCATGGTTTACCCCCAATGTGCTAAAAAGCCCCTCTCTTCTGCAAGGGCTGCCTTTCTCTCTTATCATTCAACCTATTAAGAAATTGAAACTTCTTCAAGAAGGTTGTCACTGATTAGATGGACAGGGGCTGGTGATTTCTGATTTCTGATAATTCCTCCATCTTCCCTGCTGCCATATCATATTATAAATATGACTATTATAAGACCTAGAGCATTAGTTGTGTCTACTCCTCTGGATTATATATCTCTTTATAGCAGACAGTGTGACTCACTTAAGTTTGTATCTCCAACATCTACCACAATGCCCAGCACATGATTGGTACTCGATAAATACTTAGATAAAAAATTGTAGTGATGATTGTGGGGTGGAGATGGCATGGAGTGGGGGGTAGAGGAGGGATAGTTACCATCTCATTAGGATTTCTATTACAGCTTATTTTATAACAGTTAAAACACTACACATGGACAATGAACATACAGAGGAAGGAGATACTATTATGCTATTTGAATATTAGTGGTTGGAATAGGGAAAATGCTGTGTAGGAAACAGTTACCTTTCACGATGGTATTTGGAGAAAAGAAAACCAGACAGTTGAAATAGAGGGGGATGAGAAAGGACCTTCTGAAGAGAATCAAATCTCCTGAGTGGTCTCAGAGCTGCTTACATCCCTGCACAGGTCCAGCTGAATTTCAAAGCACATGGACTTCTTTTTCCTAAACACGCCCATTATGCAGTCCCTTCGTATATGGGATAATTTACTAGCTGACAAGGGAGCTGGAGGGAGGTACGAGGAGAATTAGAATATAAGATTGCTTTGAGGTATCTAAGCAAGTTGGAAGAAGTGAGAAATGAGTTGTTATGTATTGAATTGTGTTTTCCCCCAAATTCATGTGTTGAAATCCTAACCTCCAGTATCTCATAAGTGACCATATTTGGAAATAAGGCCATTTCAGATGTAAGTAGTTTAAAAAGTTACAAATGAGGTCATTTGGGAGGGTCATAGTCCAATATGGCTGTTGTCCTCATAAAAAGGGAAATTTTGGACACAGAAACCAGCACACAAGAACACCATGTGAACACAAGGGTGGCCACCTACAAGCCAAGGAGAGAAGCATGGAACAGAGTCTTCCTTTCTTTCTCAGAAGGAACCAGCCCACCAAGATCTTGATCTCAGACTCCCAACCTTCAGAACCATGAGACAATAAATTTCTATTTAAGCCACCCACAGGAACTCTAGCAAACTAATACAGAAATGAAGTAGGATAGCATGTAAAAGAGTGATTTCCTTGCCCAACGTGGTGGATCATGTCTATAATTCTCAGCACAAAGGAGGCTAAGGCAGGAGGATTGCCAGTGTAAGCACAGACTCAAGAATATTAGTAAGATCCTGGAGAGCGAGAGAGAGAGAGAGAGAGAGAGAGAGAGAGAGAGAGAGAGAGAGAGAGAGAATATGAAAGAAAGAGAGAGTTTGTTTGTTGGAGTGAGGCTCAGTGGCAGAGAACCCCTGGGCTCAAAATCCAGTACTTCAAGAAAAAAAAAATTTCCTGAGGTCGAATTAATTGTAGACTGAAATAATAGAACTGATAAAGAGATCTGAGGAGGAAAAATATGGACAGTTGACTTCATTCCTGGAGTCAGCCAGCAGATGGCGATGTTGATCGGAACAGCTCTCAATAAAGAAGGGAAAACCCTTAGTCTACCGTGGCCTTTTCAATTTGCAGGTATTCACAGATGGGTAGCTGAGCCGCCAGGGTGTGGTGATTGCTGAGCTTGGAGACTACTAATAAGATGTGACCCAGCGTCCCCTGAGATTTTTGGAAGGCTGCAAAAGTAGGAACTTATTGGAAATATTTGTGGGGGCTAAAATCCAGGCATGAGTGCATGTATACAGTGTGGTATGTGAATATGGAATCTAAACTTTTGTTACCTCTAAAATGCAGACCCTCTAGGAGTTTGTCATTGAGCCATTTTCTTTTCATACCATCTTATATAAAGTTAGAAAATTTTTGTATTTGTGATAATAATTTATTCTTTTAAAAGACTTACTAAAAGGGGCAGACATTTGTTGAAAGTACATTTTTAAGCCAATAGTATGTACAAAACCTGCATTATAGCTATTTAAATCTTTCAGGCATGCTCCTGTTTAACTTAGGATAGTAACATCTTAACACAAAAAATGCAACGTGCAGGGTGTGGTGGCCCCAGTCTTTAATCCCAGCAACTTGGGAGGCTGAGAGCAATTAGTGAGGTACTAAGCCATTTAGTGAGACCCTGTCTCAAAATAAAAACTAAAAAATAACTTGGTGGTAAAGTACCCCTGGGTTCTATGCTTAGTACCTCCACACAAAAAAAATCAAGGTAAAAAAGAATCTTAAGTGACCAAGAACTAATAAGTGTCTATTTTTTTTTAAATTTATTTGTTCTTTTTAGTATACCTGACAGTAGGATGTATTTTGACATATTATACATACATAGAGTATAACTTCCCATTCTTGTGGTTGTACATGACGTGGAGTTACACTGGTTGTGTATTCTTATGAACAAGTATTTATAAGGCACTTTCGCATATATTATTTTACTTGATCCTCACAAAATTCCTGAGATGTTTACAAGGTATTCTTTGCTACCCCTGTTTTACAGATGAGGAAAACTGAGACTTGGTAGAGTTTAAGTAAATGCCCCAACTCCCACAGTAGCAAAAACAAAATTACAACCACTTCTTCCAACCTCAATTTAATATTTTGTAGCATTAATTAAATATTTGAGAATTCAAGAAACCATTAAAAGTTGGGTGTGATGGTGCATGCTTATAATCCCAGCAGTTCGGGAAACTGAAGCAGGAGGATTGCAAGTTCAAAGTCAGCCTTAGCAATTTTGTGAGGACCTAAGCAACTAAGGGAGACCCTGTCTCTACATAAAATATAAAATGGACTGGGAATGGGCTTCAGTGGTTAAGTGCCCCTGGGTTTAGTCCCCAGTACCAAAAAAAAAAAAAAAAAAAAAAAAAAAAAAAAAAAAAAAATTAATAGAAAATAATACCCATGGTTTAAAGTTTTTGGTCTTTTTATAACTTATGCCCTATTTGTCAAGACATTTATAATTTTTAAAATTTCATAAAATTTGAGTAGCTGGGAGTGATGATGCACTTCTGTAATCCCAACAACCCAGGAGGCTAAGGCAGGAGTATCACAAGTTTGAGGCCAGCTTCAATTTAGCAAGACTTTGTCTCAAAGTAAAAAAAAATAAATAAAAATTCTGGGGATATAGCTCAAGTGGTAAAGAGCCCCTGGGTTTAATCCCTAGTACCTCAAAAAATCTTTTTCAAAATCTATGAAATTTTAATAGGATATCAGTAAATTATATAATTAGTTTTCTGAGTAGAAAAAAATTGCAGACTCTTGAAATTGTACAAAACTGACTTGAATGTCTCTAGTTTGGAAGTTACTTAATTATCAAACTTCAATTTCCTCAATCATGAAAAACAAATAACAACACTTGTTTTATAAGGCTTAACAAAATATGATACATCAAGGATTTAATATCATTCCTGGTACCCAATAGGCCTTAACAAATAGTAGCTCCATTATTCCCAGTAAATGAGAGTTCTTGAAGGCTTAGCGTGCAAAAAGCATGTTTTCTTTCAAGTAAATGTCTAGGAGCAAGGTCAAAGTCATCACAAGCAGCCATGGTGAGCATTCACACCCACACAGGGCTGCCTGCCGGTCAGGGAGTGTGCTCACTTCCCACTTACTAAGTGGAGTAGAAACATTCCTCTGCCTTGAAGGGGCACATTTCTCTCTGACTTGTCATGTGGCACCCTCTTTGGGCTTTGTGCCCTTCCCTGACACAGTGAGCGTTTCCATGTAGGAAGAAAGAACAATTTCCTATAAAGAACCCAGCTATGGATCGGAGGCTCTTTTACTGTAAAAGGAGAAAAATTACGTGACTTCTTTAATGTCATCCAGATGATTTTCTCCTTTTCATTTTTTTAAGCTTTGCTTTTAATTCCAAAGAATTTCCTAGCAGCACAGGATTAATCTTGGCACTATCCAGAGCTTTGCCATCATAAACAATGTTTGTTGGGCATGAGTATAAAATGGAATTTCAGAATTCCATTTTATACAAACTCCTTACATGTGAATGAACATAAACAAGTTTACAAAGTGTTTAGTGTGTGTTAATTGACAGAATTTTAGAGCTAGATGCATTGGTTTTCTGTAAAGGCACAGGTAAGGGATATTTTAGACATTGTGGGTCCTATAGTTTCTGTTGGCTGTAACTAATCAGCTTTGCTCTTGTAGCATGAAAGTAGCATGAAAGTAGAAAATTCAGGCATGTGGTCTGGTTTGCACGGGTCTTCCCAATGCATATTTTGTTAGAAACTTAACACAGGGCAACAGTGTTGAGAGGTAGAACCTTTGGGAGGTGACTGGGTCCTGAGGACTGAGGTTATCCTGGGAATGGCTTTGTTTGCCACATGAGCTCGCTCTGGCGCTAGGATGCAGTTAAGAAGGCCCTTGCCAGACGCCCAGCAGAGGCTGACATGCTCTTGATTTCCCAGAACTGTGAGCAAAATAAGCATCTATTCTTTATAAATTACCCAGTCTGTATTTCAACTATAGCAACAGAAAACCGATCAAGACTGAACGAATGTGTTTCAATAAAACTTTACTTATGGACTGTGGAATCTGAAGTTTATGTAGTTTTCCCACAATACAAAATAACATTCTTCATTTGATCTTTCCCCACCATGTTAAAAAAAAAAAAAAAAAAAAAAAAAGTGTTCTTAAATCACACTCATTGCAAAAAAAAAAAAATGGGCATAATTCGCCTATTCTTGGACTCGAGGATTGTATTTTCAAAATCAGTTCTGGATTTGCCTTATAGAGCTGAGATTCTAAGTACATAGAAATTCAATACTTTCCTCAAGTCCAACAGTTAGCAGGTTATAGAAAGCAAATGAATGCTCATCTGGTTCCTAAATCAGATTTTTAAAAAAATTTTACCATGCCATTGCTTCAATAATTGCCATGATTTATACATATCTTCTATGATTTGCATGAGTGCCATCTAACAGTTCCTATGTTAATAAAGACTTGGTCCCCAGGATGGTGCCATGGGGGCAGTGGAACCTTTAGGAGGTGGGGTTGAATGGTAAGTCCTTAGGTCACTGGGGGCATGCCCTTGAAGGGAGTTGTGGGACCCCCAGTTTCTTCCTTTCCTTTCTTTCTCTGCTTCTTGACTCAGGAGGTGGGTGGTGGAGCAAATTACATGCTAACCTTGCTAGAGAACCCTTGCAATAGGACCACTTGATCTTAGACGGGAACCTCCAGAACCCCAAGCCAAAACAAACTCTTTCTCTTTGTAAGTGAACGGCGCTAGCTATTTTGTTATGGTAATGTGAAACTGACTAATACAACATCCATGTAGGTGTCTATGATGAACTTGTAATTGATCTGTGAACATAAATGTCTGTCTCCAAATTAGCTCCCTGATCTCAACATGGAGAGATTTGGACTTTGTAAATTCACTTCTTCACCTGTTACTTCCCACCTTCTGTTACAGTCAAAGAAAGAATGTGAGACTACTTATGGCTTATGTTGCTACTTAAATGTCACAATATTTTAGCTAGAAGGGTTCTTGAAAATTTTCTTGATTCACATCATCAAATTATGTGGTTGAAATCAAGGTCCAGAGAGCCTAAATGAACTGCACAAGATCACTCATTGGCAGGATC
Organism: Sciurus carolinensis; assembly: GCF_902686445.1. Lineage (NCBI taxonomy): Eukaryota > Metazoa > Chordata > Mammalia > Rodentia > Sciuridae > Sciurus > Sciurus carolinensis. Next base: position 62,433,370 of record NC_062213.1, read on the forward strand.
AAAGCCAGGTCTTTGGATTCCCAATGCAGAGCTCTTTCAATTGCATCATATAGCCTGACACAATAGTTTATGAAAAAATTACTACTCATAATTAAAGCATGCCTTTTGTGTTAAAGTCAGAGCACAAATACAGTAATTACCATTAATTACCAGCTCATTCTTGTGTATCAGAAACTATACAAGACATGCATAAATTATAAACTTCAGCCCTTTCCTTATCTCATTTTGCAGCTCAGAAAACCGAGACCTAAAGAATTTACAATACTTTGTTTTGTGTTACGTAGCTAGTAAGTGACGAGCTGTAGTTTAAATTTACTGTTCTTTTTAAAATGCAACTCTTTTCAGTTTCCTTATCATCTCTATCAAGTCCTTTCTTTTAAGCCACAGAAATTGCAACTGAAACTGACAGTTTATCAGGGTAGAGGATTGAGAAGGGACAAGTGTGATTTCAAGTTTCAATTTCAATCAAAACTCTGTGATTCCCTGGATCTGTCTTCTCTGGCTTGGTGCTATGATCTCAGGCTGGCTTCACCTGGGGCCATATCATCAGTTGCCTCTAGTAGGAGCACAGGTGAAACCAAATCACCTATTGGACACATATCTCAATCCCTGGGGTTCTGATCGGGTTAGTCTCTAAGTGGTCCATACACTCAGGATAAAATTAACCCTCAGAGACATTACTGGAGCCTGGGGTGATGTCTACTAAGGGAGACATCCTTTCTTCTCCAGAAAGGCAAGTCTGAGGGCCATCAAAGAAGAAGGGGAGCTGGGTGGGGTGGTACATGCTTGTAATCCCAGCTACCTGGGAGGCTAAGGCAGAAGGATGGCAAATTGTAAATCAGCCTCAGTAATGTAGTGAGACTCTCAAAATTAAAGTGGAAAGGCCTGGGGAATATAGTTCAGTTGTAGAGTGTCCCTAAATTCAATTCCAAGTACAAAAAAAGGGGGGGGAGGGGATGGATCTTTTATAGGCAACCAAGGAATTTACTTTACCACCTCTGTATCCACTCTGCATTTATTTAATTGATAGGATCAAAGAAGCAGAACTGGCAGCATAAACCTTGGCAGCAAAGTCCCTGACTGCGTGTTATAAGGTGATACAGGAAGAATTATGTATGCCGACTTTAAACGAGCATCTTTGGATCCTTATCTGCACGTTTTGGCATTACTAAATAACCAGATGCCAATCTATCAAAGCAGGACCCTCACAAAAGTTATTGGAAATTTTCCTGATGACTGACTACATTTTCTAGGGAGACCATCAGGGGACTAACAGGGCTAATAGAACCTCAGTCCTGATCTTTATAACCCAAATTCAAAAATCCTCTTTGTCTTCCCCTCTCCAGACAGCCTCCCCTTTTCCTTTAATAAGAACATTCAACATATACTACAGCGGCTCTTGACATGTCTAGCTTCTCCATTAAGATATTAGTCTCTGAGGAGAGAACCAGTTTCCCCATCTTTGACCCTCAGCCTAGAGTGATATCTGAACCTCAGGCGAGAAAGACTACAACCAAGTGGCCAGTGCCAGCTCTGACATGAGGGCTGTGCTCAAGCCCCAGTCACCCCACTTGTCAACCTCAGGAGATTCCCTACAGCCTTCACCATGTCCCAAAGGCTTCAATAATGCCCTATCTATCTAAAATGGACAAAAAGGTAAAACTTAGGGCTGGGGTCGTGGTTCAGTGGTAGAGTGCTTGCCTAGCATGTGTGAGGTACTGGGTTCGATTCTCAGCACCACATATAAATAAATGAATAAAATAAAGGCATGCTGCCCATCTACAACTACAAAAAAAATTTAAAAAAAAAAGGTAAAACTTATATTTTAAATGTATCCAAACCTTTTGGGAAATTATTTGTCTCTTGATTTCCACATAGCCTCGTTATAGTATTAAGTACAGTACCTGATTTTACTTTCCACTGCCATCTTCCTGCACTACCCCCTCCCACAAGCTTTCAGTTATGGGAAGAACCTCTTGGTGTTTTGGAAAGAATATTTTCAGTTCTAGACCCATTTTGCACTAATTAGCTACATGTCTAATCTGTCTGTCATCTTACAAAACAGGGGTGCTAATATTTTCCTCACAGTTATGCAGGATTGAGTGAGATCATGTAGGTGGAGGTCTTTTAAAATTACTGTATTCTGGAATATGATGCACAGGTAGGTCTTCATTTCCTTCTATAGTTTTACCAGTTTTGGACGGCTTCCAAATACAACACTGCAGAAGAAAGGATTTCTTTTAAGGTGCATCTGATTACTTCCTATGTTCATGCCCATGATTGATGGGATGATTTCTGGTCTCCAAACATCTACACAGCCTGGAAAACAAAGTAACTCATTGTTACATTTGTGACTACCTCCAGTTTCCAATAAGGATATTAACTCCATTGCTTTAAATGTCAGTGTCCCCTGACTTTGCCCAGTCCTGCAAGGAACTTCTGTTTTTGCTAGGACCTGCTAGGGAAGGCTTATCTTGATGTTTCAAGACAGTGCAAGCTTTAACTTGAGGCTGGGAGTTTGTTTCAATGTTACTTCCCTTTTATGTTTGCTTTAAAGTAATAATCATTTATTTGTGGTTTTCTCCCCCCCCCCCTTTTTTTTAAGCTTTGTGCTTTCCCTGATGTTGCACACTATTAAAAACTGCATCTGGGGGCTGGGGAGATAGCTCAGTTGGTAGAGTGCCTCGCAAGCACAAGGCTATGGGTTCAATCCCCAGCACCACAAAAAACAAACAAACAAACAAACAAAAACTGCATCTGTCTTTTACAGGACTTCAGGCTCAAATTATGGAGTGGGGTAGACATTAGAACACTAATTGACATTTAGCACCCACTCGTGCTCCATTTACTTGTGTCATCCTGTTTCTCAGGCATCTCATGGCAATCTAATTAATATCAATGTTTGAGATGAGGACACGGAGGCAGTCATCAGAGATCATAACATCAGAACTGGTCCCAAGCCTTGTCTAACTTCAAAGCCCAAACTTTTTTTAATTTTTGGTTTTGGCTTAGTCTAAGAATAAGAGGAATGGAGGTGAAAAAGATGGTATTTGATCAGGCATTTGGCATTATACATTTAATTCTCTTAACCTAGACCTCATCATTCCTTCCTGTTATCACTTCAGTGCAGGTTTTATTCCTGAAAATGAACTTGTCAGCAGATCATTTTCCTTTACATCTTTCTGGAACAATTCCAGATTCTTAAGGTATTACAGATTAAGTATCTGCCTACAGGCATTCCAGAAAGCAGACAGCCTAGAGAAGGCGTGGGGGATAAATTACATGAGTGAGTTCCTACAAAACTGCTAATAAAACCTATTGCATGGGTAAAAGGCAAAGGGTATAATTTGCTGACAAGGTAGTTTAGTTCTAGCTACCAAGAATTAAAAATACACACATGCGCGCGCACACACACACACACACACACACACACACACAAGATACATTATTTCTTCAAACTGCAAAAGGAAAAGAATCTTACTCAAAGAGAAAATGAAAAATTTTCCAGTGCTGAGAATTTATTTGTATAAACTCACAAAGAATCTCTTTTTGACTTTAAAGTATGTTTTCCTTGGACAGTAAAGTAAGATTACATTCTACATTGGTCAAACTTTAAATGTGATTAGAGTTTATAAAATACAATTCCTTGTAATCCCAGGAGGTTGAGGAAGAAGAATCGAAAGTTCCACGCCATTCTGGCAACATGGACAAAAATAGATGTAAAAAATAAAAATGATACAGGTCTTACAATGTAGCAAATCGTTTCCATTTCACAGTGTTTATTTTTTATACTTTGTTGATATATATATATATATATAATTTTTACTACTCTCATAGTAAACTTTTTCATTTTTACTTTAGTTACTTTTCTCTCTGAAAAGTGAAGGAAATTTCTCTATGAGAGGTACTTGTATGAAAAAGGAATAAAACTAATTTCTGGATTCTTCTGAATTTGATTTCTTAGGTTGACAGATGCAGAAAACTTTTTTCACAAAACCCACAGTAGTTTAAATGATTTAAGAACATAAAAGAAAATGAAACTTCTAGGATAAATGTTGGTGAACAAAAAGGGTGAATTGCAAAAACGTAATACAGTTAGAAAAAAGGAAAGATGCATATTTAAAAATTAGGCGAGCATTTTATTTAAGTGCAAGTTATTTCTAAAATATGGAACAGGGTTTCTTTTAGGAAATCGGCTTTAACAGAAAGCAGAGCACCGTTTATATTTTATTTATCCTTTCCTTCACATTCATTTACTGTTTCTTAAGTGAAGCAAAGTGGTGCGGGGGCCTCAGAGGTTGGTGAACAGATACTTGGAAAAAATACCACTAGGGCTTTCCTGGGCGAGGTCAGGGCCGGAACGCAGGGTGCTGATGATGCGGGTTTTAATGCACGTCAAGAGCTATTTGTCTCATGGCTTTAGAGGGAAAATACCGTAATGCTAGTGTCCCTAGACGTAAGCAAGCAGAGTCTGGAGGCAGGAAGCCCTGGCCGGGCTCCTGGATGGCCCTCCTCCCCGCCCCCGCACCCCACCCCCGGGGCACCTGTTTTTGCGCTCCCCACCGCGGGCGGTCCCGGGGCTGGGGCACCGGCGCGGGCCCGCTGGCACTGCGGAAGGGGGTGGGGTCCCGAGCGCTGACAGCCGGCACATCCCGGGAAGGCAGCGACGCCCTCCCCACCTGGGCAGGGGCAGCCGCAGCCACCCGCTTGGAGCCCGACGGGCGCGCCGCCAGGGCTGGGGAGGGGCCGCGCGGAAGGGTGGAGGGCGGAGGCCCGGCGCTGGGCAGGGCCGGGTTGCGCCTCCCGGGCCGCTGGGGTAGCTCAGGGGCCGCGGCTCTCGGAGGAGCAGAGCATTTGCCCTGAGGGTCGGTCGCGTCTCAGGAGCCACAGGAGCGCTGGCCATGAGGACCCTGTGGATGGCGCTGTGCGCTCTGACTCGGTTGTGGCCCGGGGTCCTAGCTGGCTGCGCCGAGGCGGGGCGCTGTTGCCCTGGCCGGGACCCTGCCTGCTTCGCTCGCGGCTGGAGGCTGGACAGGGTCTATGGGACCTGCTTCTGCGACCAAGCTTGCCGCCTCACCGGGGACTGCTGCTTCGACTACGCCAGGGCATGCCCAGGTGGGTGGCTGGGCCCAGGGTGGGGGCGCCAGCCCTTTGCCCGCAGCCAACCCGCTTTGGGCAGGGCGCGGCGCCAAGGCCCGCAACCCAGAAGCTGGGCGTTCCCCAACCCCTTCCATTCTGGCCTGTCCAGTCCTGCTGTCCTGATACCTCCAAGCCACCTCCATTCATACCCCGCTCAATCCATCCTAAGGTCTCCCAGTCCTCTCCACTTAGATAGCGCCAAAGCTCTCCTCCACCCCCCACCCCCCAGAGCCTGGATGGAAGGAGTTGGAGCCCTCTGCTCTTCTCCTTGAAAGGTGTGGGGCCACCTCTGCGCTTGAATTGTGAGACCTAGGATCTCCAGCTGGGTAAGGCCACATGGTGCCTGGAGAGATGGCATCGACAGGTTCCAGCATCGTGCCCTGGGGCAGGGCCAGACTCCACCTGTTTATTCTGTTAACTTCTTTGGAGCTGGTGAGCGGTGATGAGGGCAGGAACATTTGATTGTCCCACACTCTGTGTCAAACTTAGGGAGGGTACTTTGCTCTGTAGAACAAGTTCTTAGAGAACTGAGGTTGTGCTCATCTGTGGACCCCACCACACAGAACAGCCCCTTCCTCCTAGGAAATGTTCTCTATGTTCTTGGATTTCAATTCTATCTATGTAGCATGATCAGTATTTTTATCTTGAGATCTCTATCGAGTTTTAATCTGACTTGTTTTTCCTTTGGGTCTGTCTTTTTAATTTTTAAATCTCCACAGTATCTCACAGTTCCTTGCCTCTGCAGGGTTCAATAAATGCTGGTTCAATTGAATTAAAAGGTAAAGGAAGAAATGGTGAGTATAGCCCTGCAGAACCTGGTTTGCCTGAGAAAAGCCAGCTCTTGAAATAAAAGTAGTCCTGCTCCCTGCTAATCACATCACCCCAAAAGGTACAGATAAGTCAGGGTTTGAGTTCAAGGATCTCAGGGTGTGGGGTCCTCAGTGTCTTCTAGGGAGAGGAACCCACAGGGTTGTACCATCCCACAAGAATTGGATGCCAGTAGGAATGAGCACCCCTCCTGCCTCTTTGCTGCATGAGAAGGCTGCCAGCCCCTGACCAGACTTGTCACTTCAGTCTGATGCTGCAAGAATACAGTTGAAAAACATTAAGATTTGCTGACCTTGGTTGAGAGCTAATGATGTACCCATGAGTAGTAATATTCTTTTTGATAAGCTTCTTTGCCTTTCTTGCTTCAAGGCCAGGGTATTTTACTATTAAAGGTGGGAAATGCCCTCAAGCTGCATGTCTCTGTCCCTTCCTCAGAGCATCCTAAACCCCTGTTGTCCTCCCTTACCTGAATAACTCAAGCAAAGCCTCTCTCACAAAATCACTCTGTCTCATGAAGGGCTTGCCTACATTTCAAAGGTAAATATGGAATTTATGTAGCCCAGATGATGTGTCCAGGTCTGTGGTAAGCATAGGGACAGAAAGATGATAAAGATGCAGGACAGTTGAGCTAAGAATACCTGCAAAACTTCATGCAACATGCTCCAGTACAGTAGTCCCCCATTATCTGTGGGAATACATTCCAAGACCTCCAATGGATGCCTAAAACTATGGATAGTAATATCACTACATATACTGTTTTTTCTTATATGCCCTGAAGCACTGTCACATAGTAGCAGGGTTAATCTGTCCTTCCAATGTTCTTTGCCCAAGTGCCTCCTTTGCATCATTGTTTTGCACATTTGTAATGTTTTGCGTCATTGTTTTGCAAAGAGTTATTAATAAAACAAAGGCACAACGGTTACTTGAACACAGAGCACTGTGATACCAGGACAGCTGATCCCATAACTGAGATGTCTACTAAGTGGTTGGTAGTGCATACAGCTTTTTTTTCTTTTTTGGTACTAGGGATTGAACACAAGGGTGCTTAATCACCGTGCCACATTCCCACATCCCCAGCCCTTTTTAATATTTTATTTAGAGACAGGGTCTAACTGAGTTGTTCATGGCCTAAGTTTCTGAGGCTGGCTTTGGGCTTTGAACTCATAATCCTCCTGCCTCAGCCTCCCAAGCTGCTGGGACTACAGGCATGCCTGGCTATACAGCTTTGATATATGGGACAAAGGTATGATTCACATCCTAGGAGAGACAGAGCAGGGCAGTATGAGAGTAAACCATGCTACTCAGAGTGACTTGTAATTTCAAATTTATGAATTGTTTATTTCTGGAATTTTCCATTTGATAGTTTCAGATAGCAGTTGACCATGGGTCATTGAAACAACAGAAAGTGAAACTGGGAATAAGGAGGGATCACTGCCAAAATAGGTGACCCAGGAAAAACTTAGAAGACAGGAGGAATGCAAGGAAGACCTCCCAGAGGAAGTCATGGGTGACCTAGTCAGGAAAATAAATAAGAGGTCTCCAGGGGGAGGAGGGTGATACTCTGGCAGGGAAGCCTAACATTTTTTTGTCCAGCAGGTACTTGTGTAGGGCAATCTGTGCCAGGCCCTATCCAAGCCCTGAGACTAAAACAGTGAACAGGACAGAGGGTGAGTGCAGTCATAACTGGAGAGATTCAGCATCTGAGAGGGATGGGCCAAGATGAAGCAAGTGTGGAGAGAGGGACTTGCTTTCTAAGGAGGCCTAACAGTGCTAGCAGAAGTTGCAGAACCCTCAAAGTCTTCATTACACACACGCACGCACGCACCTTATTTTCAGTCTAGGAGGTCGAAATACTAAGACCAAGAATGAGTTATCATGGAATGGGGATTTACTGGGTAAATACAGAAGAGATAGGCAAGCTTACCGTCTCCTGAAGAACTCAAAACAAATCACAGCAAGTGCCTGCCTGGGAGAAGAGCTGGGAGTGGTAGATGAAAGAACCAAAGCCAGAAAAGGAAATGGTATCTGACCAAATTAAAAGGAGCAGGGATCCCTAAGTGTGCTTTCCCAAGGGGTCAACTGAGGACCTTGCAGACCTAGATAAGAGAATAGCAGACTCAGCACTGAAAAAGTTCCTGCTGGTAAATTCTCTGCAGTTGAAGTTTCTTGTAAAGGGAAGAAAATAGAGACAGTCGGAAGCTGACCGCCTGGTAGGAGCCTGACGGATGCCATCAGAGCTAAGGGTAGGGCCCAGACTCCTCTGCCCTGAAAGAGCACAACTGAGCTGACTGTGGGGGCTCTCAGCTGGTTGCCACTGGTCCGCCTCACAGGCCCAGAGCTAAATGACAGCTGGGAGCTGGCTCAAGGGCGAGACTGGAATGAAGGATTCCATTCTTACAGAGAATTCCTTCCGAATATTTATTGTATACTTGTGGGTTTTTTTTTCTCCAGAAATAATCCAAATGCAGCATTTTCTTCCCCATAAAGTCAGAATCCTGGGTTCAACCTTTTACCCTGCCACCTGTTGACTTTGTGACTTTGGAGAATGTTATATCCACTTCTTGGGGCCTAAAGTGCTTCTTGTTTTTTTTTTTTTTTTTTTTTTTTTTTTTTGGTACCAGGGATTGAACCCAGGGGCACTTAACCACATCCCGAGCCCTTTTTAAAATATTTTGTTTAGAGACAGGGTCTTGTTGAGTTACTTAGGGCCTCACTAAGTTGCTGAGGCTGGCTTTGAACTTGCAATCCTCCTGCCTCAACCTCTTGAGCCACTGGGATTATAGGCGTGCACCACTGCACCCAGCTAAAATACCTCATTTGTAAAAGAGGAATGATAAAACTACCACGTGGGACTATCAAGTGGACAAAAGGAGATACTATCAAAAGGGTCAGGGATGTGGCATATAGTAGGCAAATGTATCATTGGTCATCTCTTACCACTACCGGGCATTGGTTGACATTTTATTTCATTAAATATGTATTCAATAAATTTATAACAACATAGTGCAGTCATCTGTATTAATATTAAATAATAAATATCTTTTATTGAACTCCCACCATGTGCTAGGTACTTACATACTTAGTTTTATTCAGTCTTACCAAAAATTCTGTAAGAAAGACAGGTCTGGTCCACAATCCCAAAATCCAAAATTTGATGATCAAAGTCTAAAAAGTACTAAAATTTGGAAGTTTTTTCATCAGTCATTTGGACCAAAACCCACCTTCCTGGAACTGATGAGAGAAGATTATTGATATTCTTTTTTCTATCCCATGTAGTATGAATATTTTTTGCCTCAAAAATATTAACATGTTTTGTAAGGTTCTACCCCAGCCCTGCTGGGGAGAGGGGATATCTAGATCCTAAATCTTAGAAATCCTGAATTCTGAAACTCATCTGCTTCTAGGATTTGGGGAAAGATACGGACCTGTATTAGTATTTTACAAAAGCAGAACCTGAGACTTTCCAAGGGTTCCGGTTACTCAAATTCAAATGAATGAGCAGTAGAACTAAGAACTTGAACTCACACCATTTGATTTAAAGTTGCCACTAGCCACATCTGTTAGTGTAAATTCATGATTATTATATTCCTAGATAAAGCAAGGTTATCTAGGAAGCCCCAGTGACTCTCTATACTCAGAACCATTCAGCCTCTTAGAATCTCTTTTCTTCTTACCCAAGGTTATAGAACCTACTGTTGCTGCCCAAAGCCTTTGTGACTGAGATTATATTCAATGTGAATGGAAAATGTAACTGTGTCCTTATAACTAAACCTGTTTTACTTCTTTTCCTTCTGATTTTTTTCATCTTGATAAACACATTTGGGAGGGGGTGGTTAAGATGAAATGCACTTCTTTTTCTAACTTGAAAGGTTTATTTGTGTTCTCATGTGAAAATAAAAAATGTTATTAGATCTGCAGAATAACTAAACTGTCAAAGAAATCTGCTCTGAAGTGAATTATCTCAGAAAACCTCATTATGATGATAACATTGGTTTAATATCAATAATGTATCATAAGTTCCTCCCCCTCTACAGTAAACAAACAAAAAAGATAAAAAATCCTGCATTGAGAGTTGAGTGTGGTGGCACATGCCTGTAATTCCAGCAGCTCTGGCTGAGGCAAGGAGGATCACAAGTTCAAGGCCAGCTTCATGAACTTAGTGAGGCCCTAGGCAATTTAGCAAGGTTCTCTCAAAATAAAAAATAAAAGGGGCTGGGGTGTAACTCAGTGGTTAAGTGCCCCTGGGTTGAACCCCTGGTACAAAATATATATATAAATGGTAGAAGAGGGGGAAGATCCCAATTTCTCTGTCTTCTTGGAAGACTTCCTTGCCTTATGCACAATAACGCCAATCTAATTTACCAGCTGAGCATCTAAGATTTGCATGATAAGATGGTCAAAACAGTAGGTTTCTTTGGATCACTGACAGCAACTGAAAGAAAGGGTAATAACTCGAGTAGGACAGGACAAAAAAAAAAAAAAAAAAAAAGTAGCCCCTATGGAACAGTGTCTTCTCTTAAGATTCCTGGAGAGTTCAGAAAACAAACTGGCTGAAGTATGATGACATCATTTCTGGAGGGATCAGGGGCATGGTACTTGAAAGCTCACCCAAAGGACAGATCTGCAGTCCATGATGATTTAGAAAGCTGAGAATTTACAAGAGCTGGAACAGCCTGAGAGGGTTGGCTTCCTCTTGTCTTGGAGGAAAAAAATGAGTAGGTCTGGAGCCAGTATTCAAAGCACCTTGATGCAACGGCAGTTAGGTGCAGCCCCTGGCCATGCAGCGAAGGGGGTAAGTTTGGACAGCCACCTGCATTGATGCTGTCTCAGGCACTCACCCAAGTGCTTCACAGCTGTTAATTTACTGGCGTCTCCCAACCTGCTTAAGTTATTTATTTCTGTCTCATTTTATGGGCAAGGTAACCAAGGCACAGAGAGGTTAGGTAACGTGTCAAAAGTCACATCACTACTGGGCACAGTGTCACATGCCTGTAATCTTAGCTATCTGGGAGACTGAGGTAGGAGGATCACAAGTTCAAGGTCAGTCTCAGCAACCTAGGGAGACCCTGTCTCAAAATAATAAAAGAGTTGAGGATGTGGCTCAGTGGTAGAGTGCTCTGGGTTCAATTCCCAGCAACAAAAATAACAACAACAACAAAAAAAAAAGAGAGAGAGAGAGAGAGAGAGAGAGAAAGAAAGAAAAAAAGTGCCATCGTAAATAAATGATGGAGCGTGAGACTTGAAACCAGGAAATCCATATCCAGGGCCCACACCTTTTAAACATTATGTTTTTCGGCCTCAAAGACATGAGATTTATGGGACGCAATGTACTTGGCAGGGTAGGCGCCAAGTTAATATCAGTGGAGAGGGTGCGCCATCTCTCCATCAACTTTGTGCTCTTGAGGGTAGTGTCCTGTTCTTCTTTGTAACCCCTTCACCTGGGGATCGAGCCCTGGGCTTCATGCATGCTCAGCATGTGCTCTACTGCTGAGCTGCACCCCCAGCCTTCTTTGAAACCCCTGATGACCATCATCACGCCTCTTAAATGTCTGTCAAAAGAACTTGCATAGTCATTCCACCGAGGGGACAATGTCTGTGGCTTCAGAGAACATTGCTATCGGGGTGTAACCACAGTTCCTTTTAAAAATAACATTTTCCTTCCCTTGACCACAAAATACATATTTATTGCAGGTAATTTGAAAAACATAGGAATACACAGAAGAAGATAAAAACTCACTTGGAAACCTGCTACCCAGGGAAAAAAAGAATTATTTTTTAAATTTGTATTTCCTTTTTCTTTCTTAATTTTCTCCCCCTAGGTTTACATGGTGTGTGAGATTCTATTTGTCTAGCTGGGCAAGGTGGTGCATGCTTGTAATTCTAGCAACTTGGAAGGTTGGGGCAGGAGGATTACAAGTTGGAGGCCAGCCTGGGCAGTTTAGCATACCTTGTCACAAAATAAAAAATAAAAAGTGCTGGACATGTAACGTGTGGAAGAGTGCCTTGGGTTCAATCCCCAGTATGGGGAGCGGGGAGCTGTTTAATGAGGCAGTCTGTTTCATTGTCTTGCTAGCATTTCACACGCTAGTCCAATTAATATCTCAAAAGAGAAATAAAAATCTATTGAAAGCCAACAACATGATTTCTGCAAGAGGAAAAAATACTTGATAGTTTTATTGGAGCTTTTTGAGGGGTAAATAGGCCTTTGGGTGATGTAGTCTCATTCAATTTTCAGGGAAACTTTGACAAGTTTATACCAAAAAGGATATACAGATACATAGAGAAAAAGGCAGATGACAGGTATTTAAAGTTGTGACACCATGGGAGGTATGTGTCTGTGTGCTGGAGATAAAGCTGTTTAGTTTCTCTTCCATGGAATGTCAAGAAGTAATGGCTATGTATAAATGGGTACTGCTCTCAGTGAAGTGTAGAAAGAATATTTCCATAAGAACAATTAGGACTATTTGAACTTAACAATGTGAGGAAGAAAGCACTTGATCGTGGGTGGCCTTAAACTTGGTGGCAAAAAGCCAAGCAGGCAGGGTTAGATTACAAAGGAGAGTGCTTGAGTCTCTGTGATTAAACAAGGAGACACTGCTACATGAAAACAAGAACAAGGCCTTACACTGAGGAAGAAATAATCCAAATGATATTTATAAAACTAAGGGCTCTTCTCTGGCTAGCAGCTTAATTTGCTGCTCTGTGTGTGTGTGTGTGTGTGTGTGTGTGTGTGTGTGTGTTGTGTGTATTTGGCATCATCAAGAAAAGCATTAAAAAAAACTATTAAAATTGCCCTTTGGTAGCCAAAGACAGAGAATAGTGTGTCCAGTCTTACTGGCACAACTCACTGAACTGTGATGGACTTGGGGAAAGCCCAGTACTAACCGTGAGGCAGGATGCCTCCTCAGAAAGATGGGGCCAGAACTGGAGTCACACACCTGCAGCCTGCATGGGGAGGAAAGGAGACGAGGAAACAGTCAGACCAGGATTGGAACAAACGAAGCAAACAACTTTTTTTCACCCTTTCTGAAACTCTTGAGTGAGGAAAATTGGGGTTAAATAAAAGTAAATACTACTTAACATCACAGATAGTATAATTAAAGGAGCTTTGACTTTCAAGATGTCCTGGCAGGTAATATAAATGGATTAGAAAGGATTGGGAGGACTTGGACTTGGGAGGGTCAGGAGAGGTTGAATCTCCCTCACCTTAAGACACAGAAAACAGTGCTTCTTCCAGTGGTCACCTTGTGGGGCCAAGGTTGCCAGACTTGACTCAAGGAGAGCCCAGACAGATCAGGCCTGTGATTTTGGCTGGATGAGTTTCTGATTTGTTCCTCTATGTCCACTCCCTGTCCTTCCCTTTCTGAAGCTTCTGTCTGTGTTTGGCTTCCAAACAATGGTATAAGCCAATCAGAGTCTGTTTTATGTAGAACATTATTTAGGGAGGAGGACTAGTCCCATGCCATTTCATTAATTCATTTAACAAATATTTATTGAGGACCTACCATGTGCCAAATACCAGGCATGAAAAGAAAAATGATCACAGTCCTCAGGGGCAATAATCATAAATAAAACAAATATATAAATTATGGAGCTTCTAGAAGGCAACATTGAACTCTAAAATGAAATAATTGTGTGTATTTATATTTGTGTGTGTGTGTGTGTGTGTGTGTGTGTGTGTGTGTGTGATGAGGATGGGAGGCTACTTAGGCAAGCTAGCAGAGAACTCTGAAGAGGAAGCAGTTCAGCGGAGATCTAAAGGATGAGCTGTATTCAGCCATGCCCAACATGGTAAGAATATTCTCTGCAGAGTGAAAACATGGACAAAGATCCCAGGGTGTGAATAAACTTGTTTTTGTTCAAGGGGTAAAGAAGTCAATGTGGCCGGAGCAAAGGTGGGGCATGGGGGTGGGTGGATGTGCAGAGCCTCAGGTGAGAGTGGAGGGTCAGGGAGAGGTCAGCCTACACAGGGTCTATAGGACGTAGGAGGGAGTTTGGATTCATTTTAAGTGAAATCCAAGGGTTGGGGACATAGCTAAGTGGTACTGTGTTTGCCTAACATTCTCAAGTTCCTAGTTTTGAACTCTGCCAGTGCAAAACCAAACTCTAATGAAATCCAAATGAAATAAATGAAGGAGTTTATGAAGTAAAGTCACCCCCCCCAGAAGAGAAATCAGTGGTAAAAATTTCAATGTAATTGAACTTGGATATAACTCACTATTTCTATTAGATTATGTGAAAATATATCTTATTCTTGCCAGGCATGGTAGTGCATGTCTGTAATCCCAGCAGTTTGGGAGGCTGAAGCAGGAGGATTGAAAGTTCAAGGCCAGCCTCAGCAACTCAGTGAGACCCTGTTTAAAAATAAAAAACAAGAAAGACTGGGGATGTTGTTCAATCAAAGTCCGCGCCCCCCCTCCCGGCAACCCCCAGCATCTCCAAAGAAGGAAGGAAGGAAGGAAAGAAATAAACATATCCTACCCTTATGTTTAGGTTCATTGCTAGAATATATAACTTACTTTCTCTTCTTGGCCATTTTCTTGTGGCTGTGGTAGAGATATCTGATAACCAGAAAACTCTTGAGGAAAGGAAACCAGTTGGCAAATCAAGAAGACTCTAATTGCCAGGCATGGTGGCACACGCCCATAATCTGCTACTTGGGAGGCTGAGAAAGGATTGCAAATTGGAGACCAGCCTACGCAACTTAGATCCTGTCTCAAAATAAAAAGGACCAGGGACCCATGGATGTAGCTCAGTGGTAGAGCTTCTGCCTACCATGCACAAGACATTGGGTTCAAAAAAAAAAAAAGGTCAGAGAGAAGAACTTGATCATTCCTTACACCCTGGATCTGTCTATCATCTCACTCTCCAATGAGCTGGGAGCCAGAGGTGCCACTAAGCCTATAGTAGGAAGTAAGATACATACTTTGTTCTCCACTCCCTTATAGCACTATGTGGGGTCACTGCCCCCCAGATAAACTACTTGCATTCAAATCCATATTTTATGGGCTGCTTCTGGGGAAACCTGAACATTAGGTTGAGTTTAAACACAAAAGAAAAGAAAGTCACCGAGCTTCCTGACACCCATAACACCAGGTTTCCTTCCTGAGTCAAAGGCATTTATACCACTAGGTAACACAGCCTGGCAAGTTCCATTAATAGCAGGTGAAAATAAATGTGAAGATTGAGAAAGTCAGATTTTAAGAAAGAATATTCTGATATGCTCTAAATAGATGTGATTTAGATAAGCTTTAGTGGGAAAAGGAACAAGAATACTAATGAGACAGTTCAAAAGGAAATATGTGTCACACAGTCGTTAATATATGACTTGTGGTAATAAATCAGTCAGAAATTCCTTCCTAACCCTTAACCTCTGTGACCAAAGACCTCTTGTGACCTACAACAACTCGCAATCCAAATAATCAAAACTTCACAAGTGAATGAAGAATAGAAGCTTTGTGTAGAAGAGAAATAAGCACCTGAGATTAATCTTACAACACAAAAATATTTTGTGCAACACGTTTTTATTTCTATGATTCTGTGTGAATTTTCCCCATTTTGTCTTACAATGAAACCATTGAGATGTTGTTGTCTTGGATCCAGAACTTTCTGATTATCTTTAAGGGCTTTTATTTTAAGTTTTTGTGATTGGGTCTCCCTGTGTTGCCCAGGTTAGTCTCAAACTCCTGGGCTCAAGTAATACTCTCACCTCAGCTTCCCGGGTAGCTGGGACTACAGGCTTGTACCACAGTGCCATGCTTTTCTGGGGGACTTTTAAAGAGATAAATTGAAAAAAACAGGAAATAGCATTTTGCCAAGGAAGAACCTTATCATTACAATTAATGCAATGGTTCTGTGTTTTTGAGGACTTCGATTGTGGGATCAAATCAAATTAAATAAATAAATACTGGACAGGAGACACAAATGTTGAAATCCTAAGATGTTAAATTTAGTCAGAATACGCACACTATTATCATCTTTTGCCATGTGACTAGAGACTAAGTCAAGGCCATATTACTAAATTCTGAGTTAATGTCATGGCAAAATCTTATTTTATAGTGATGTCCAAATATTAATATTTGAAATAAATGCATTAAAAAAATATAGCTGGGCGTTGGTGACACATACCTGTAATCCCAGCGGCTTGAGAGGTTGAGACAGGAGGATCACGAGTTCAAAGCCAGCCTCAGCAAAAGTGGGATACTAAGCAACTCAGTGAGACCCTGTCTCTAAATAAAATACAAAATAGGACTGGGGATGTGGCTCCCCAGTAACCCCCTCCAAAAAAACCCACAAATCTAATGCCAGATGTGATGGCATTATACACCTATAATCCCAGCAACTCATGAAGTTGAGACAGGAGGATCACAAATTAGACACTAGCCTCAGCAATTTAGTGAGGTCCTAAGCAACTTAGAGAGGTCCTGTCTCAAAAAATAAAATGGGCTGAGGATGTAGCTGGGTGGTAAAGCGCACATGGATTCAATCCCCGGATCCCCAATACAAACAAAAACAAAAATGAAAAAAACAAAACAAAACACAAATATATTAAATGTTTATTAGAGTCCAACACATCAGGACATCAGGGCAGGACTAGCTACACTCAGGGATGAAGAGGTTTGGGGGCAGCGAGGTAAGGACAAAGGCGTCCTTCCCAACCAGTACCCAGCCTAGAGATCTCTTTAAATGTCTTCTGGTCCAATGGTTCAATGAAATGGTATCATGAAAATTAAAAGGACAAGGTCAACGAAAGATGACCACAGTAGGGAAGTGACCTCTTACTGGCTTTCCTAAGGATGTATACATGGTGGATGTTGGGAATGAACACTCACATGGTTCATTTTTGCTTCTGTAAGATAGCTGACTTGATAACTGTGGGTATTTATTTATTTATTTATGTTGGTACTAGGGATTGAACCCAGGGGCACCTTACCACTGAGCTCTATGCCCAGCCCTTTTTATTTTTTATTTTGAGACAAAGTCTCACTAAAATTTCTTAGGCTGAACTGGAACTTTCAATCCTCCTGCCTCAACTTCCAAGTTGCTGGGATTACAGGTGTGTACCACCATGCCCAGTTACCTACGAGTTTTTAGATGATAACAAAATCATGTTTTAAAACAGTATTAAAACGTGAATTACTAACAGATGTTTATGTTGTGGGAGATTCCTTTCACATCAGTAAGCTATGTGTTGACAAATATTTCCTCCCCAACCATGAACCCTAAACTAGTATGTTGAAAAGCAAAATAAGTTTTCACATATAAACTGTCAAAAGTCCAAATCAAGGTTTCAAAGAAGTCAGAGTGATTTCCTGTAGGAAATACTATGAACTTGAAAGTATGAGGGTGGTAGGGAAAATGGGTTTCACTTGGTGGAGAGTTTTGGCATCTACTTCAGGGGCACATCTGTCTTCTTATTCTTTTCTTCTCATATTTAATTTCAAGTCCTTAAATAACTCAATTTAAAAACTCATTGCCATCTTTTTAAAAGACTCATTAGAATTTTCAATGGGAAAGTTAAATGTGAAACCAATTGATTTTATAGTCAAGGAGAGGAAATTGCAGTTTTAAATTCTATCTTCAGATTTGGTAAGTGGACTTGAGAATAAAAGAAAGAGACTGGCTTGACTTGTCTCTTAGGTGAATTCTAAAACATGCACTGGACTCCAGGGAGCAGCCTAGCACATGGGTGACTGCTAGAGGCCAGCGGAGCCCTGAACTCTACCAAATGCTTGGAGGAATACAACTAATGGAAAGCACTAGTCTTTAGGGCCAAATCAAAACTAACTGTACCTCTTCATGTACTGTGAGTACTTCTCTGGGTGCTGGTTGCTCATCTCCAAACTCCAGCTCTCTCACATTTATGAGCCTGTGAGCTAAGGGGGGGGGGGGGGGGGGAATGCAATCTGAGAAAGCCTGAATTATAGAGGTCCCTGTGTGTTGCCCTAAACCATGTATCTTATGTAGACACATTTGCTAAGAATTGACATGGTAAAGTATTCAGATTATTGGTAAGTAAAGTACATCTTATTTTTTATATTTCTCCTACCCCCCCATGTTTTCTATAATGCTAGGCGAGCACTCTACCTCGGAGCCACAACCCCAGCCCTGTGTTTTCTATAATGAATATGTATTATTGTTATACTAAAATGTCTGGGTGGAGGAACGTGGGGGATGGAGAAAGGATGGCTACTGGGTACAGGGGTGCAGTTAGGAGAAATAATTTTTAATGTTTTGTAGCACAGAGTAGGGTAACAAAGTTTGGCAACAATCAATCAGAGGCAGCAGAGAGGATTTTGGATGTTCCCAACACAAAGAAATGATAAATGCTTGAGGTAATGGATATCCCATTTGCCCTGATCTGATCATTACACATTATGTAATACATTATTGAGATATCATAATGTACCTCATAAATATGTGCAGGTGAAATGATCTGAAAAGGGAGAAATGTTATAGGCAGGGGCACATACTGTTAATATCAAAAACCAAACAAAAGCAAAGATCTTATCTAAATCTAACAGTATGAGGAAGTTCCCTGCAGGAATTTACCTGGGCGTGTGTCGCTGGCTCAGACACACCTTCAGGATCCGGGGCAAGCGCCCGCACTCCATTATCAGTTAACCATCAGCGCGGGCGAAGGCAATGCTCTGTGTGTGCCCGATGCAGGGCCCTGGTCAAGGTGAAGTGGACCTGGGCCAAACTCGACTGTGTGTTGGCGGGATCAGCATGCTGGCTGGCTGGGCTTACTCAGGTGCGCGCCCTCTTGTGCTGTCTTCCAGCTCGCCCGTGCTTCGTGGGGGAGTGGAGCCCCTGGAGTGGTTGCGCAGACCAGTGCAAACCGACCACCCGCGTGCGGAGGCGCTCGGTGCGGCAGGAGCCCCAGAACGGAGGGGCGCCCTGCCCGCCCCTGGAGGAGAGAGCCGGCTGCCTGGAGTACTCGACGCGGCAGGGCCAGGACTGCGCGCACGCCTTCGGTAGGGGCGTTCTCCTGGTGGCGGCCTTTGTTATCTTTGATGACTTTTGGGCCACTTCATTCCATGAAAGGCCAGGGCTGTGCAGGGAAAGGTCCACACACTGCGGGGAGTGAGTGGGTGGGGCCGGTCTGCCCAACGTAGATAGGAAGCTCAGGAAATGCTTAGAAAAGGAATTAACGGCCAGCTGTACAAATGTCTCTCTTTCCCTCGCTTCCCTCAGTGTTTTCAGCTCGATGGCCCATGCTCATTGTACATAGACTCAGCAATAAAACACACGCACGTGGCTGTGTGCGTGCGTGTGTGTGGTGTGTGTTCCCGCGCTCAGCCTTGCGCACCCAGGATCAAGCCCATGTCTCCAATAAACTAGGCACCTGCCTCTGAGCAACACAGCAACCTTTGCATTCACGTGGGTTTTAGTGAATCAAACAGATGAGAGGACTTTTTGATTAATTATTTTGAGGTACTAGGGATTGAACCAAGGGCACTCTACCACTAAACTATATCCTCAGCCCACCCCCCTCCCTTTTTATTTTTATTTTAAAAACAAGATCTAGAAAGTGAGTTCCTTCTGCCTTAGCCTCCTGAGTGGCAGAGGTTACAGACTACAATTGTGTGGCACCATGCCCCACTGTGATTGAGAACTTTAGATAGGATGATGCTATTTCACACCCAAGTGTCCAGCCAGGTTAACTATTTCACCTGCACTGTGATTCCTTATTAAATTAAAAATTTATTTGCACACTCACAAATTTGAGAACTATAGAAAAATGTTGCTAAACAATGATGAAATGATTCTCTTAAAACACCTGCTTCTGCTCTCAAGCTGAATAGCCTTGGGCTGATGTGATCTGTTTGGTGATTTGAAAAGTTCATGGTAGTTGTGGAGTAACCAATGGAGGCTGGCTCACTAATACGCTAGGAGCCCCATGAGTCTCACAAAGAATTAAATGAAAATGCCCACGTGTTGATATGGATTGAACCAGATACAGCAAAATACTGACTTCTCAGGATAGTGAAGACCCTATTTGATTCATAGAAATTTGGAAAATTTTCTCAAGCTGTTTTGTTCCTTCCTTTATTCCAAGCATGTGTTTGTTTCTTATTTGGTACCAGGGATTTAACCCAGAGGTGTTTAACCACTGAAAAACACCCTAGCCCTTTTTATTTTATTTTTTGAGAAAGGGGCTCACTGAGTTTCTTAGAGCCTCTCTAAATTGCTGAGCCTGGTCTCAAACTTGTGATCCTCCTGCCTTCGCCTATTGAGTTGCTGGGATTACAGGCATGTGCTATGGCACCTGGCTCCTGTAGCTTAACCACTGAACTTGCCCTTTTTATTTTTTATTTTAAGACAGGATCTCACTAGGTTGTTTGCAGCCTTGCTCAATTGCTGAGGCTGTCTTTGATCCTTTGAAATTCTACTGCCTCAGCCTCTCAAACTGCTGGGATTAGAGGCCTGCACCACCACACTCAGCTTCTGTAATTCTTTCTTAGGGGTCTGCTTGATGCCACATGTGGACTGAATGTCAGGGTCAGGGTTGAGTGGAAAATTGACGTGGAACTTGCTGTCCTTCAGATCACTGTCTAGTGGGTGGGAGCACATTATCAAATGGTCCCAGAAAATTAATCCCAGGAACATAACTGTGGTAACAGGTGTAACTGACAGCAAACAAGCGAGTTGACCAGTACTTAAAGCTGAGTTAAATATAATAAGGTAATCTCCTTTGGTCTTGGTTGGGCAGTGCCTCCCTGCAGATAGAGCTGTGAATGCAGAACTGCCTAAGCAACAGATCGACATGATTAAACCTGATGGGTGGATGTAAGGGGTTTGAGGAATCTGGGGGCTAATCAAGGGCAAAGATATGACCATGAGAGGCAGTAACATGCTTGGACAGTGTAGTATGAGAGAGGAAGTTCTCACAGTATGAGGTCGTTGAGGCTTATGGTGGACTGGGAGGAGGGGAGGGGGACCATCCCAAGGGGTACCACCTTGGGGACAACTCCCAAGGTGGGGGTGGTGATTGGAGAGGGGTTTACATGTCTAGGTGATGTCTCTCAGCAACACAGCAGGGAGTCTCTGAATAAAACTCCAAAGAGTAATGTCAGCTTGGGCTCTATCTTATCAATGGCCAGTGGATGGTGGGTACAACATCACCGGTATGCAAAGCAGGCAGGTCCTAAATGGCTAAAAAACTGCTGTTTGGCTATGTTTAAAAAACAACTGAATGGGTTTGTGCCAGGCTTTTGAGCTAAAGGGTCTCAACCTGGGGTGAGGAAATAACCAACGTAGGGCTGTTGTGGCTCATTTTTTATAACACTGGGGAAGCACGAGGCCCATGTGAGAAACCAGAAAGGCCTGTGGGGAGCATAGAGAGTGCTGTACTTAAATTCTGATCTTTTGTTTAAAAGCCCTGAAAAACCACTGTAATCGGAACTGTGGGTGGAAAAATAGAAAAAAATTAAAACCTACGGAAAAAAAAAGAACTGGTTGGGAAGTATCACTGTGTAGTGGTGAGCCTGGGTGGAGGCCTCTCATCCATGGGACAGTCACATTAAACTCATGGAGAAATAATGTAGTGCTTCCAGAGTGGTTGCTTAGGGGCGAACAGTAGAACAGAGTGACATTCAGCTCAGGCATCCTGCAGAAACACTAAAGAACAGGCTCAGGAGGAAGTCGCTGTAGGACTCTTAGAACCTACAGTAGGGATAAGTGACCTTTCTATTCTTTTGTGGTATTTGGCTGCTGGAAAGTGTTTCTTTAGCACATTAGACCTTGGTACCACCTTAAGCTGTTGCTTCTCCCCAACCTTGGGTCTCTTTCCAAAAGGGCAGTGTGACAGGAAGTTCAAGAAGAGGATGTTAGGCAAAGCTGAGTATGGTGGTGTATGCCTGTAATCCCAGTGACTGGAGGCTGGGGCAAGAGGATCCCAAGTTCAGCCAGTCTCAGCAACTTAGCAAGATAAAAAGTGAAAAGTATTGGGGATGTGGCTCAGTGGTAAAGCACCCCTGGGTTCAATCCACAGTATTAAAAAAAAAATGCTGAGATTGAAGGATATAGCTCAGTGGGTAGAGCACTTGCCCAGTGTGTACGTGCACGTGAACATACACACACACATACACACACACTCACAATGAATAAACAAATACAATAGGATACGGGGCCAAAGGCACCAGGGAGCATTTCATCAGCCCAGGGGATGGTGTTGCAAATATGGCCCATGCATAGCCCCTAGGGGTCTCCTCCCTGCCTTTTCTGTCCTTTTCTGTCTCCTAGTTACTTGCCTTCCTCCAAATGCCCTGTCTTCCCAAATTACTCTTCTCACTACTTCTGATCACACTCCACTAAGAGGACTGTACAGGACAGTCTTCTCTTACCCCCAGGCGCTGTTAGTGACTTTGGTTTGACACTAGCAGGAGTTATCTGTACTTAGTCTCATTTTCTAAAACATAAAATAATAATCTCCTGGTTTGGAAAGAGGAATCTGCACACATTTTTAGCTCTGACTTCAGTCTTCAAGATTCTCCTGCCCACCAGGGATGTCTCTACAAGGCTAACTCCTGTTGCTGTGATTCTGCATTACTTGGGAATTACATTGTTAGAACTGCAAGTTCCTGGGACCCCACCCAGACCCACAGGCTCAGAACCTTTGGGGTGAGCCCAGCACTCTGAGATGTAACAAGACCTTCAGGGGCTCTAATGCTTACTGGAGTTAGAGAATCGCTTCTGTATAGATGTACAAGCTTGGATATACGCCCCTACCTGCATTGTAGCTGGCAAAAGTTCCCAAAGTGCATCCTTTTATAATAGTGTATAAAAAGAAGGATGTGTTTTCTCTACCAAAGACTTGTCAGAACATAGGATGGTATCTGCATGATCTCTTTACACGAGGGAGATAGGATATAAAGCGTTTTCTCACTTTATTTGATTAGATGAACCCTCTCCTCAAGGGGAAACTCACTAAAATCACTAGTATCCATGAAATATGCTTCAGAAAATGATAGACCACTAGGGGAAAATGAGAGGAAACTGAGAGAAAGTAAAGTCATCATCCTGTCTGATGGATTATTTGGGGACCTGTGGCCCTGTTTCACCCCAACTCCTGAGCATTTATTTATGTTTCCACTAATTTAACGCTCACTGAGCACCTATTACATGCCAGCACTTTGCTAGGTTTTGGAGATCCAAACTTGAATAACAAATAGATCACAGCTCATTCTAATTCAGGGTGATGAACAGTGTGGAAGAAAGATCAGAGGTTGGTGTGGGACCATGGAGAAGAGGGGCTCTCAGTTCTGCTGCATGGCCACCTGTGTACTGTTACTACCAACTGCCATCTTCCACCAGACTTCCTGTGCACACAGCATGGCATACTAATCCGTGGCATGGCATACTAATCCATGGCATGGCATACTAATCCATGGCAGGCATACTAATCTGTGGCATGGCTCATACTAATCTGTTGGGCTCATAGTTTCAGAGATTCAATCCATGGTCAACTGACTCCAAGATGAGGCAGAACATCATGGTGGAAGGACGTGGCAGAGGAAAGCATCTCAGGCAATGTGGCAACCCAGAAGCAGAGAGGGCCCAAGTGGAAGGAGTCAGGGATAATGTAATTCCCAAAGGCACATCCATAGTGACCTGCTTCTTCCAGGCATGCCCTACTTGCCTGCAGTTACCACTCATTAACCCATTGAAATTATTAATCCATCAAATGGATTAATCCACTGATTAGTTTGCAGCTCTCGTAATTGATCATTTCACCTTTGAGCATTCCTGCATTGTCTCACACAGGAGCCTTTGGGGGACACCTCATGTCCAAACCAGAATAGTATGACCGAGGACTTTTATAGACATTATTGAGTCAGTCTTCATAGCAGTACCACAGGGAGTATAGTAGTTTTCTATGACTGCTGGAACAAAGCTTCACAAACTTAGTGGCTTAAAATAACACAGATCTATTATCTTACAGTTACAGTGCTAAATTGCAGACATTTATTATTTTGCTGTTCTGTGGGATAGAATTTCAACACAGGTCTACCTGGATTCAAATCAAGGGGTCAGCCAGGACATATAACTCCTTTCCAAAGGCTCTAGGGGGAATCTAGTTCCTTGACTTTTCATGGATGAAAGGGAATTAATATGCAGGAGCTCAAAGTAGAGCAGGTTGTACCCTGCAGTTTTTCGGAAAGTAGAACTTGCAGGTGATGAACTGGGCTTGGCTATTTAGCTAAGGAAAATTTCAAGCAAAGTGTTGAAGCCTGGTTTCTTGTTGCCACTTATAGTAGAACAGGAGAGAAAAGAGTTAGATTGAAAGGGAAAAAAAAATTGTAATCCTAATAGAATCAGGATTTGATGAATTGGGAAATTCTCAGCCTATCAAAATGGCAAAAGTATGCTAAAATTAAGAGATTTGATACAATGGAGTTCTACTCAGCCATAAAGAAGAATGAAATTATGGCATTTGCTGCTTAAGGGATTGAAATGGAGAATATCTTAGTGAAATAAACCAGACTCAGAAACTGAAAGGTAGAATATTTTCTTTCATCCACGGCAACTAGAGTAAAATAAAGGAAAGTGGGAGGGAAGGATAAAGGGAAGATCAGCAGTGTAAAAGGAGATGGAGAGGCAGAGTGGAGGGATGTTGCAGAATGAATCTTAAAAAAATCATGTTATATACGTATATAAATATATCACAGGGAATTTCATTTTTCATGTATAAATAAAAAGAACCAATCAAATATAAATAAATAGATGAGTGATAGGAAGTCTAGTAGAGGAGGAAGAATGGAGGAGGGGAGGGAAGACTGGAGGGAAAAGGGGGGACCACGAACTAAAATTGAATTCCATACATGTATGAATTTATCAGGATGAACCCAATTACTATGTATAACTATAAGGCTCCAATTTTTTTAAAAATGAGATCTGGACCCGGAGGTGCACATCTGTAATCCCAGTGACTTGGGAGGCTGAGGCAGGAGGATCATGAGTTCAATGCCAACCTCAGCAACTTAACGAAGCCCTAAGCAACTCAAGGAGACCCTGTCTCTAAATAAAAAATAAAAAAGGGCTGGGGATGTGACTCAGTGGTTAAGTGCCTCTAGGTTCAATCCCCTGTACCAAAAAGAAAATAAAAAAGAGAGAGAGAGAGAGGGAGAAGTTTGCTCTTAGGAAAGCAGATTGTAGAGAAAAATCACTGAGGATGCAACTGTACAACTTTGCTCAGAAAGTTAGAGGTAACAAATTATCACACTTAGTGGTCTGCACTACACAAATTTATTGTTTTGCAGTTCTGAAGGTTGGAAGTCTGACATGGACCCCACTGGACTAAAGTCGGGGCGTTGGCAGGGCTGCATTCCTTTCTGGAGGCTGCAGGGGAGAATCTGTTGCCTTGCATTTTCCGTTCTCAGGATGCTGTTCACATTCCTTTTCTCATGGCTCCCTTCTTCCATCTTCATAGCCAGCAACCCTGCCTCCCTCTGTGCCTTTCTCCTGTAGTTACATCTTCTCTGGATCTCTTGCTTTTTTCTGTACTGGGAATTGAAACCGGGACGTTTACATGCTAAGCAAGTGCTCTACCACTGAGATACATCTCTGGCCTTTTAAAAAATTTTCATTTTGAAACAGGGTCTCACTAAATTGCCCAGGCTGTCTCAGCCTCCCTAGTAGCTGGGATTACAGGTGTGTGCCAGTTGCCTGGTTTATGACTGAATCTCTTTAAAGTCTCTTGTGATTGCACTGGGCATGCCCACATAATCCTGGAGAATCTTCCCATTTAAAGTTCAACTGAGTAGCATCTTAATCCCATCAGTAACTTCAATTCCTCTTTGCTAGGTAACAGCATGTTCACAGGTTCTGATGATTGGGTCATGGACATCTTTGGGGGGAAGTTCTCATGTCCAGCCAGGGAAGTAGGACAGGGTCATTATCGTTTATACAGGAGGGCTTGGGAGTTCTGGGAGGAGACAACTCTAGCAAAATGCAACAGAGCTTAAACCTGGATCTCACAGATCTGGTCCTGTGGGGACTTCCACCCGCCCCCCCCCCCCCCCCCCCGCACCCGCATATTGTTTTGTCGCTAACAGTCATCATTAAGGTAAAAATTGTGATTTAGCTTCTGAAAACTAAGTGGAAATATAAATGCTCCATGAAGCCAGTGAACGAAACATGATGGCCGAGCCTCTCTTGTTAATGGTCGAGCAGCTGTTACATTTTTCCTGTTTCATTTAATAAATATGATTGTATTTTATCGTTAAAAACAAATATACAAAGCTGAATTATTGAATTTTTGCACATGTCAGACATTTATATGCATTTTTCCTCCTAAAAGGTGATCAAGCTGTAGTATTATAAACTGTACGCTTCCAGGTTGGTGCCCTTTGTCAAATTTCCATTTTATTCTCTTGTGCTGTACCTACAGACTAGTGATTTTAAGCCTGCTTTTGTGGTAACATATTGTGTCAGTGAGCTTACAAAATTCCCAAGGCAAATTTAATTTACTTTCATGTTCAAAGGAAATATGTGCAGTACCATGCTTTTAAAAGTGGAAGTTGTTGTAAAACCGAACAATGGTAGGCACATAGATTGCCAGCAAAGTTCGCAAATGGCCTGGGCACAAAGAATATATTACATTCGAATGTCGTTGCCAGAAGAGGGAAAGGAAGGGGAGCTAACATTTATGGAGAG
This sequence comes from Sciurus carolinensis, assembly GCF_902686445.1. Classification (NCBI taxonomy): domain Eukaryota; kingdom Metazoa; phylum Chordata; class Mammalia; order Rodentia; family Sciuridae; genus Sciurus; species Sciurus carolinensis. The sequence goes on from NC_062213.1 coordinate 62,459,998, forward strand.
CCTTTGTCCTGGGGCACCTAGCTACGTGCTTCTGCACATAAGCAGAAATGGGACTGAAGGCAAAAATAATTTCTAAATTATTTGCCACCCTTGAATAATGGAAACGAACTCTGTGGGGCCTATTAAAAAGTGGTTCTGGTTCAGAGAGCTCCAGGCCATCAGGCTCCTGGTCTGTTTATGGAAGACTCATGTGGGGGAAGGGTGCTCTCTGTAGAATGTGCCACCCAAGCCCTGGGGCTGCAGGGGGTTGGGAGGGAGAGGCAAGGCCCTGGGTAACTGGCCTGCTTTTATGATATGTCACAACCACAGACCAGGAGCACAGAGCACAGAAAACGATGGATAGTCAGTCTTCACAAGCAGAAGACATCTCAGCTGGGGCCCTTGCTCGATGTAGTAATTTTCCCTTTGTGTAACCTCTATGCGTCTGTTTTCTGAGTAATAAGATTGGCATATCACCTCTTTGCAACGTTTCTGTGAAGACTGAGAACGCATGATGTGAAATCACGCCATTAGCCAGCAGGCTACACCAGGGAGCATCATGCTACAGCGTGGATCTGCCCGCGGCCGTCCTTCTCCCACACCTCTTGCATGACAGAGCATAATGGGCTACAGTTTCCCCTTTTTCTTTCTTAAATCTGACTTTATACTGAGGGTGGTGATTAGGGATAGAAGAGGAAAAAAGAGCAGAATTTAAATACTTCATGGGAAATATGCCACACAGAACAGCAGAATTCTATAATCTGCATTATCGTAGTGCAGCTCTGAAGAGTATGCTTTGGGACGGGTGCAGTGGGGCATGCCTGGAATCCCAGCTATGTGGGAGGCTATAGCAGGAGGATTGCAAATCGGAGGCCAGCCTCAGCAACTTAGTGAGGCCTTGCCTCAAAATAAAATTTTTAAAAAGCAGTGACTGGGGATGAGATTAGAAGGTAGAACACTCCTGGATTTAATCCCCAGTATTGTTATTTTTTAAAAAAAAAAAAAGTATGCTTGGGAGACCTTGCCTGGCTCTGCCATGTTTAGACATGAACCTTGAACACATTTCTTAACCTCTCTGTGTCACAGTTTTCTTGTCTGTGAAGATGGGAAATAATAGGATCGATCTCTGAGGGCATTTTAAGAATGAAAAGAAACTAGTATATGAAAAGTAACTTAGCATTGTGTTGTGACTGGATGTAGAAGTGCACAGTTTTTTTTTTTCACTACTCGGGATTGAACTCAGGGGTTCTTTTACCACTGAGCTATATATCCCCAGTCTTTCTTTCTTTCCTTTTTTTTAAGAGAAGTTTTTGCTAAGTTGTCCAAGCTCACCTCAAATTTATGATCCTTCTGCCTCAGGCATGCATCCCTGTGCCCAGCTAGAAGTGCATAACAGTCAACTTTTACTTGTGTAACTACAGAACCTTATCTAAGGATTCTATTTAGAAACTATAGTCATATATTTATTTCCCTTCTACGTCCTAACCTCATTATTTTCTGAGCTATACTTAAAGTGCCATACCTTTGAACTATTTTAATTTTTAATTTTTTTAATTTTTTGGTACAAGGGATTGAACCTACGGGTGCTTAACCACTGAGCAACCCCCCCTTTTTTGGACACAGGGTCTTGCTAAGTTGCTTAGGGCCTCACTAAATTGCTGAGGTTGTCCTTGAAATTATAAATCCTCTTGCTTAGCCTCCTGAGCCACTGGGATTGCAGGTGTGCGCCACCACACCTTTCTTTGAACTTTTGTAATGATATATACAGGACAAATTAGATCACATGGTTTGAGCTAAAGAGACATATCCTGAAGGTTTTATATCTGACTTATGTGAAGCTACAAGGACTTAGCAGTAAATTTATTTTTCACAGTTATATGTCAAAGAACCGAAATAAAAACATATGGGAAAGCTAAAATCCTTTAGTTGTTTTGTTTCTGATGATTGGGTCTGAGAGACACAGGGAAGGATCTGGATATATGCTCTCATTTGCTCCTCTTAATTCTGTCTGTGGATTTTAGAAATGCAAAAGCTACAACCACATTTAGAAAGAATGACATGCTTGTTTTGGAAAACAAACTTTTTGCAAGAAAGAGTCCCACAAGCCAGGACTCTAAGGGTTACTCTAGGTGTAGACAGTTGTCATACTGGGGAGATTAGGCACCAAACCACAGGACACAAGAACTATACCTGCAACTCTTGGGAGTAAGTAGCTACCTGATGTTGGATTGCTCTTGTCTTGGATTCGAACGGACTCCTCATTCAGAAAATCTAAGAAGGAATTGAGGTCTGCCATCTTGTGGCAGTAAGGAGCCAGACAAACATCTTTTTTGCATCCAGTGCCCTCACGCAACATCAGTCTCTATCTGCCCTTCCTGGGAGTTTATAAAACAAAAGGCAGGAAGTTTTTTGAGCATCTCAGTTGCCAGGCTAAGTACAGTCGGCCTCCATAGCCACAGACTCTACATCTGCGGATTCAACCAATCAGGACTGAAGAGTATTTGGGTGAAAAACAAAAACGGTTCTGTACTGAACATGTGCAGACTTTTTTCTTGCCAAGAAAAAAAGATATGATTTAGAGCTGGGGCTGTAGCTCAATGGTAGAGCGCTTGCCTTGCACAAGTGAGGCACTGGATTTGATTCTCAGCACCACAGTAAACAAAATAAAGATATTGTGTCCATCTACAACTAAAAAAATATTTTAAAAAGATGATTTAAAGTATAAGAGAGGGGCTGTAGCTCAGTGATAGAGTGTGTGCTTAGCATGCACAAATTCTTGGGTTCAACCCTCAGCACCACACATGCACACACACAAAATTACTATATGGAAGTATGTGCATAGGTTACATGCAAGTACTATGCCATTTTACTTAAGGGACCTAAGCATCTGCTGCTTTGGGTGTCCTCTTGGGTCCCCAGAACTAAGTACTGTGATGGGCTGACAGATCTGGCTCCATGAGAATGTTATAGGCCAGACTATAAGGGAAATGACTAAACAGACTCCATTTTGCTCTGAGACTCCATGTTATGTAGGAATAAGCTTCTCCCATGGGAACATCCCACCTCTTTAACCATCATGTTACTTAGTGTGACATGTTTAGCGATACAAAATGACAATTCTTATGTAATGAAAAATTGCTCTTTTGATTCCTATTGCTCCTAAACAGTGTACCGTGTGAACGGTGATTGTGTGGATGTTAGTAAACATTCTTTAGTTTGTACCTAGGTAAGGGTCATTTTGACCCACTAACCCCTCTGTTGATGATCTCATGATGCTAGTTTGTAATTTCGAATCCTAGCAACAGATACTTATGATTAATGTGATTTTTGGTAAAGAACCCCTACAGCACTGTGGTCAGGGCTGTTCTACCAGTAGTCATTTTTGGGGGCATTGTGTGAGACATTCAGCTGGCCGGTTTAATAAAGACTCTCAAATTTGGACTTCTCAGTGGTGATCAGTCTGTTCTTAAGTTGTACCCCATAACAGTACCCACGGATACTGAGGATCAACTGTGTAGAAACAGAAAACCATGGGGGAAACCATAGGACCTGTGTGTTTTGGTGGTAGTCCGATCGATGACTTCATTCCTTAGTGTACTGGCCCATCCATTCACCGCACAACTATTTATTGTATTTATTTATTTTTTTTGGCGGTAGGGATTGAACTCAGAAGGCTTTACCACTGAGTGATATCCCCAGCCTTTTTTAATTTTTTTGTTTGTTTTATTTTGCTTTGAGTCGGGACTCATTAAGTTGCTGAGGCTGGCCTCGAACTTGCAATCCTCCTGCCTCCATTTCTTGAGTCTCTGGGATTACAGGCATGCACCTCTGTTCTGGGCTGCACAACTACTTATCGAGTGTGTCAATGTGTGAGGGGTATGGTAATAGACAAGGGATCACCCTGCTTTTCTTGAGCTGACCGTGAAGTGGAATCAAGAGGCTATTCTGGGTACTGTGTATAGCAGTAGAGGCTGCCCTCCACTGTGTGATGAAATGGGGACAGGACACACAGAGTAAGGGAAGACAGAGGCAGGAGGGATTCCTGGTTCCTTTTCTTTTCTCTGATCCAGACTGTCAGAGTTGGGGTGGGGTTGGGGGAAGAGGAGGAAGAAGAAGGGGGTCACTGGGAACTTCCTTTCCCCAGGGCTGTGTGGAGGGCAAAGCTTCCAGGCGCTAAGGAGCACCTTCCTCTGCTCCTGTGTTTGTCCTTTCTCATTTCCTCTCTCTTGGATTGTTCTCTCTCCTTGCATTCCCTTTCCTCTCTCTTTGGTCTTCCTTCCTTCTCTTTTCTGTTTATTCTTTTACTTTATTTCCCCTCACTTTCCCTTTTCTTCTCTATTTCTCTTTCATTTTTAAAAAGGCCTTTCTCTTGTAGTCTCTATCGCCTCAGTCCCCGCCCCGCTTGCTTTCGCCTCATCTCTTTATTATTTCCTGGCTTTTCTTCCTGGCTCCTCACCTTTGTCTCAGGTTTATTACTGCAGATGAACATCCTTGTCAGAGGCCTGCAGTTGCTCTCTCTGCCGTCTTCATGCACACAGGTCTTTAGCCAATTTGGTTCTGCAGACCTTGGAACTAAGCCTTACTTCACTCCCTGAATGTGTACTAAGTGCGCGGGTTTTGGAGATGGAGACCTTGAGACAGGCATGAAACCAAGTTTGAGAAACCTAGCTTTGAGTACTTTGACTGTGGATTCAACCTAATTCTCCCTCTTCTAGTCCCTGCCTTCATAACTACCTCTGCCTTCAACAAGGAGAGAACAAGACAAGCTGTGTCTCCACAGTGGTCTACGCACACAGAGGATGCCGGGTAATTTGGTTCTTTTATAAGAACAATTTATTATGTTTTTGATTATACAAGTCTGTTTGCAAGAGTCAACTTGGTTCCACTGTTTTCTTCTGTTATTTGTTCACTGACTTCCAGTAAAATATGATTCTTCACCAGAGTTGAAATGCACTTATCCCCTCCCTGTTTGTGTGGGACTGTATTTAACAGTCTGATGCCTTATCTCCAAAAAGAAGCAAACTGTATAAAAATGAGATGATATTATTTAATCACACTAAGGGTGCTCCTCTTGTAGGTTTAGGGAACCACGGATTCTAGCACCATCTCTGGTGAATTTAAAAGTGGCACACACTTCAGCCTGAGGATTTTTGCCCAAACCCTGCACGGTGCCCCCACCCCCCACCCCGCCCCAGTGCTGGAGATTGAACCCAGTGGCACACTACCAATGAGCTATGTGCCCAGCTCTTTTTATTTTTTATTTTGAGACAGTCTTGCTAAGTTGCCGAAACTTGGGATCCTCCTATCTCAGCCAACTAGTAGCTGGGATTATAGGGATGTACCGCCATGCCTAGGTAGAGGATTTCTTATTGAAACCACCCCTGTGCTCACCTGGGTCCACTCTTCTGCCATTAGTTAAGGGAGATCAGATGACTGCATGCTCAGATCCCCACAGTGCCACTCAGTAGACTTAAGTTGTTCCACCTATTTTTTCTTCTTAAAGAATAAGAATATTAGTACCTACCACATGGGGTTGGTAGGTGCACTTAAGGAAAATACAGCATTGCAGAGAAGTCTGGGTTACATCGTCTGAGGCTGACTGAAACTGCATCTTAGAATTTCCTCCCCTAATAACTAGATACCAGTTACCTTTAGTTACTAATAAGTAGCATTTACCATTGTTAAAGATCTCTCTCTCTCTCTCTTTTAGGTTCTGGAGATTTAACCTAGAGGCCATTTACCACTGAGCCACATCCCCAGCCCTTTTTACTTTTTATTTTGAGACAGGGTCTCACTAAGTTGCTTAGGGCTTCACTAAGTTGCTGAGGCTGGCCTTGAACTTGCAATCCTCCTGCCTCAGTCTCCTGAGTTGCTGGGATTCCAGGCACTGTGCTGAGCTATTAAAGATCTTTGAAGTAGACTCTCCAAACATTTTCCATGTAACCTATTACAACTTATAATTTGATGGATGGGAAATTATCCCATGGAACTGAAAATGGAACAAGTTTCTTCTACAACTCAGGCTTTAGACTGTGTTTTGTTTCCCTGAGAACTAGAAAATGATGTTACTTTTAACTAAACAACTCTCAAATATTTGCCCATATCTGGATCCTCCCCTGGGACCTTCAGAGTCTAAACATGTATGTTGGAGTTTTCCACAGGTCAATGTAAGGTGACACTAACTTGTCACAGTAAACGTAGCTCAGTCCCCAATTCTGTCTTCATCTGTGATTCTGATAAAACTTACATGTTCATCAGAGATCCCCGATCATGCAAGTGGGCTGGGTAGGGAATGTGAGGGCTGGGAACATTTGTGAGAATGAACAGCATAGGTGCTGCCCTGGGTGTTGAGGGTACACCCTCCTGAACTCATACTTAAGGGTTCTCAGATCTTGTCCAATTTATGTAACTTTTTTCCCCCCTGTCATACCAGAGATCAAACCCAGAGGTGCTTTACCATTGAGCTAATCCTTAACTCTTGTTATTTTTTGAGAGAGGATCTCACTAAGTTGCTTAGGGCTTTGCCAAGTTGCTGAGGCTGGTCTCCTCTTGCCTCAGCTTCCCAAGGTGCTGGGATTATAGGTATGTGCCACTGTACCCAGCCCTTTTATAAAATTTGGAGACAGGATCTTGCTAAGTTATTGAGGCTGACCTCCAATTTGGGGTCCTTCTGCCTCAGCCTCCTAAGTCACTGAGATAACAGTTGTACACCACCATGCCTGGCTCCCATCCCCCCCCCCATCTTTTTTTGGGTGGGGGGGTACCACTGAGCTGCATCCCTGGGCATTTCTTTAATTTTTGAAACAAAGGTCTCACATAGTTGCTCAGGCTGGCCTTGAACTTGTGAACTTTCTGCCTCAGCCTCTTGGGTTGCTGAGATTACGGGCGTATGCTGTCACACTTGACTCAATTTACATAATTCTTTAGAACATAAGCCAAGCTACCAAGGGCTAATTTGCTCCTAAAACATGTGCCTTACACACAATTTAGTGATCTGATTGGAAAGGATATGAGCTATTTAAATCTGCAAACTTGTGTTGACCAGGTAATCCAATAATGGATTGAAAAGAGTCAAAAAGGTTTTCTGTGGTTGTTGGTTGCATGTTGTCAGAGTTTAGTGAATAAGAAACTTTAAGACCTCTGTGATTGGTGTGTAGCTTGTGAAGATCAGACTCTGCTCCAGTCTGCCCAATGCCCTTGAAGATGATGACTTCCTAAGACTTTCCACAACATCAGGCCTGCTCTGATAACAGCAAGGACATTATTACTTCTTTTGCTCTAGATACTGTATGGAGTTCAAAACAGAGTCCCTGACGCCTCACTGTGCTCTGGAGAACCGGCCCCTGACTCGATGGATGCAGTACCTCCGAGAGGGATACACTGTGTGTGTGGACTGTCACCCTCCAGCCATGAATTCTGTGAGCCTTCGTTGTTCCGGAGATGGCCTGGACTCTGACGGGTAAGGGAGGGAAACCGATGGAAGGACCTGTTACTCATGTTGAGGGTCTGTCCTCTGCACAGCCAGAGTGGCTGACCAGTATGTAACAAAAAGACATGATTGGGGCCATGAGGAGTACAATCTGTGCAGCTGTCCCAGAGCCTGGGGCTGCAGCTCTGTCTGCGAACTCAGAGGCTTTCAGTTACCACAGTTGCATGGGTCAATTTGATTTTGGGAGTTTAGTTTAAGCTCCCAGATGACCACCAAAAATCTGATTGCTCCAAAGCCATGTTTTGAAGACAACTTGTATCTGAATCTCTTGGCATGGAGACTTTAAATATGCAAATTCCTAATCCCACTTCAGTCAGACCAGCTGAAATCAGAATCTTTGGGAGTTTTTTTTTTTTTTTTTTTTTTCCTGTTACTGGGGATTGAACCCAGAGGTGCTTTTACCCACTGAGCTACATCCCTAGTCTTATTATTTTTTATTATGAGACAGGGTTTTAATAAGTTGCTGAGTCTCCCTAAATTGCTGAGGCTGACCTCAATACTTGTGATCCTCCTGCCCCAGCCTCCGAAATCTTTGGGATTATAGATGTGTGCTAACGGGCCTGACTGGGGTGGATTCTTAATAATCTTAGATCAGAGGTCAGAAAACTTCTTCTATAAAATGCCAGAGAGTAGATATTTTCAGTTTCACATCCCATACATTAGCCACTGTCTTAACTACTCAACTCTGACATTGTGACATGAAAGCAGCCATAGATGCTATGTAAAATGTTGGCTTTGTTCAAACAAAACTTTATTTATGGATACTTAAATTTGAATTTCATATGGTTTTCATGTGTCATGAAATATCATTCTATTGGTTTTCCTTTTAAAAAAAATTTTTTAGACGTTGAAAGACCTTTATTTTAGTCATTTATTTATGTGCAGTGCTGAGAATCAAACCCAGTGCCTCACACATGCTAGGAAAGCATTCTACCACTGAGCCACAACTCTGGTCCCTTGATTTTCCTTTGAACACTTGAAAACATATGGATTATTCATAACTCACAGTCTATATAAAAAGAGGCAGCAAGTCAGATTTGACCTATGAGGGGTCACAGCTTGCTGACCCTGCCCAGTGATTCAAACCCACAGGGACATTTCAGAACTACTGCCCAAAGGAGCTTTTTCATGAAATCATCACCAGGATAGAGTCGTGGGCTCAGCTCTGCAGGGTAATAATTCCACATACATTTATAGAATTTTCTGAAAGAACTGATGCCAAAGACATTTGCCATTCTATAAATCTATCCTAGACCTGATAACGCCATTTATAACTAAGAGAGGAATCAATTTCACACTGGACCAGCTATTGGACAAGGATCAATTTAGGTTACACTTGGATTATAGTTTTAAGTATGTCAGGTGAAACTGGTCAAAAAACAGATTAAGAACTAAAATATTGAACTTTTCTGTCAATTTTCATTCCCTTTGTATGCTTTAATACTTAATAATTTGAATTTATGTTTATTAGTCACTTGTGCCCAAAGGCCTCTATTGCATACACCATACAAACAATAAAGTTGGTGAGGAATGCCTATCAAATGAAACTTAATATTTAGACTTAATATTTTTCTGAATACCTCATCCATACTTTGACTTTAAATGATTTTATAATTCAACTTGTACCCAATAAAGAAAGTACTTAAGCCCTGGCTAAGGTGCTAGTGACTTTAAAAATAATAATTTTAATAATCTGGCTTCACTTTCTTTTCACTACTCCATTTTTTTTATTACAAAATCGAAGAGTTGGAAAGGGATGAAAGAGGTAACTGGGCTTAGACCTTCCTAGCTTAAATATACATGAAATAGCCATTCACCTTTATGTGGCACTTGTGTTCAGATCAAGTGGGAGAACTGAACACAGTGAACCCAAACAACTCTCCCAACATGAGAGTGTCCTTAGATAGGGATCAATTGGAAACTTACTTTGATGGAATCTAAGGAACGAAATCTCTTTTGTGGTCATATTTTTTAAATTCTTTTTGTAATGAACTTCAAAATTCTGTGTGATCAGATTCCTTACCCCCCCACCCCCCATATTGGGGATTGAACCCAGGGGTGCTCTACTATTGAGCTTCATTCCCAGTCCTTTTTACTTATTTCAAGACAGGGTCTTGCTCAGTTGTTGAGGCTGGCCTCAAACTTGTGATCTTCAAGCTTGGAGCTCAGCCTCCTGAGTGGCAAGGATTACAGACATGTACTACTGCACCTGGTCTTGTATCTTTAAAAACAACAACAAAAAAAAAACCACTTCAATGTATAGTTCTGCATATTAGAATTTTCAGTGGTTTGCCCTCAGTGTGACTAATATTTTCAAAATATTGTTTCAGAAATCAGACTCTTCATTGGCAAGCAATCGGCAATCCTCGATGTCAGGGAACCTGGAAAAAAGTCCGGCGAGTAGACCACTGTTCTTGTCCAGCAGTTCACAGTTTCATTTTTATATAGATCATCATGTAAATATTTCAAGACGTGTCTGTAAGCATGCTAAATATTGTTAGGTTGTGTTTGACACTTCATAAACTCTAAAAACCGTTGTGCCAAAGTTCCTGAACACATCATTGCCACACACTGAAGCAGAGAAAGAAAATTTAGGGGCTAATTCTCAAGGAACATTCTCAAGGAATGTATATTTTTATTTTTCTAAGTTGAGGGCTTACAAAAACCTCCTGAGGGTGTATGTCCTCGACCTTCCATTCAAACACAGAATACATGTCCATTTGCACTAGAATTACTATTCCATGGTCCACTTTTTTGGTAAGTTATTATTTAAGGGTAGCTACGCTTTGACTCTTGCATCTTTTTCTCTCTATTCCATATCTCTTATAAGTGCCTCACTTTAAAAAACAATGTTATATAGCCAGGCACTGTGGCACATGTCTGAAATCTCAGCATCTCAGTAACTTAGGAGCTGAGGCAGGAGAATTGCGCCAGCCTCAGCAATTTAGTAAGACCCTATCTCCAAATAAAAAGGTGTGGGAATGTAGCTCAATGGTAGAGCACCCCTGAGTTCAATCCCCAACTAATACACACACACACACACACACACACACACACACAAATATACGGGTGTGTATATAAAATCTCACATATTTCCCATATAATATTCTATAAATCCTAAATCAATAATTCCAAGCAAATTATCCCAAGTAATTTTCCATGGGGCAAGTTGTTTAAAATTTCAGTGAATATTTTATAATGAAAAGCCAATGTCTATGCTAAAAATATTTTCTTCAGTTAATTGGAAGATGAGTGAAATGCCCATTCTAGGCCAACAAGAATTCCTTTCAATGTTATAATTTTCATGAAGAGAAATTTTGGTCCTGATGAATGAAACAATTGCTTTCATTAAGAAAAATTCTACCACCATTTGCATCTAAGATTATTTCCGAGGCTTAAAACCTTAAGTTGAATAAAATAATTATTCAGAACCAAACTTGAAGTGTGCATACATACTGCCTTTTTCCTGCAGCATACATTTTCTTTCTTTTTCTTGGCGGTGCTGGGGATTGAACCCAGGGCCTTGTGCACATTTTCTTATGTTTGGGGTGGAGGGTATGGATTTCACTGTGAATGCTGTGATCTCACCCACAAAGACAGATCTCACTCTCCTTCCTCTAGGATGGGAAGATTACTGAACAGAAGGCAACATGATGCACTAAAGTATCTGGGATGACAAGTCATTCTGCAGACAGCCACAGAGCCTAGACCCAGCTCCTCACTGGGGGCTCAGCTTCAGTAAAAGGGCTGACAAAGCTGAACACTGTGCTGAATGAGCTTATTAGCCCATTTCAGTTTTGAAGCAGGTTTTATATTCAGAATATTTCCTTTGAAGAATTGACTCTTCAGATTTAAATCATATAAAATTCCTCTGATTTCAATGTTATTTAGTAATAAACAGTTAACTAAAATAGATATTTCTTTTTCTGGTGGGGAAGGGCAGAGTACCAGGGATTGAATGCAGAGGCACTTGACCACTGAGCTACAGACCCAGCCCCTTTTATTTGTAAGACAGGGTTTTTCTAAGTTGTCCAGGCTGACTTCAAACTTGCAATCTTCCTGTCTCAGCCTCTTGAGTCACTGGGATTATAGGCGTGTGCAACCATGCCCTAAGATACACATTTCTTGGAATTTATCATGTAATAACAGACTGACAACAGCAAGATTGAAAAGGGATGGAAAAGTCCCCAGTATTTAGTACTGAGAGTAGTAATATTTCTGACTATATATACTGACTTAACTGCCAAAGTTATTTTAATGGAAAATTAATTTTAGAAATTAATGATAAAAATATGAATCTCATCAAGGCTAGTGACTTCAACTATAATTTCAGTATTAACATTTTAAATCCATTTTAAAATAATTATAAAGCAGAATTTTTTTAAGATATATCTGGTTACTTTCCAATGTTACTTAAAAATTTTATATCAATAAATAAACTTTGTCACATTTATAAAAGTTCTTCACTTGTTTGATTAAAAAGTAACCCAAAACTTCTGGACCAGTCAGACAATGCATAAAAATTTCACCAAAAGCAAAACAAAAAACCTTCATAATTTATAGGTATAGGTGAAATAACCACTAAGAACAATCTTGCTCTGATGCATTTATGGTTCCAATATGTGTTACAACATTTAACATAATTGTGGTGTATAAAATCAATTTTTCACCTTATGCATTTAATTTTGGTGCACAACCACTAATTACTTTCACATTGAAGTTATATTTTTGCTGTTTCTATTCTTGAGAAAATTTCATAGGCTAAAAGACCTAACTATTTAAATAATGGTTTTGAAAAGCTCGTTATTAATTCTAGCAAAGTTCTAGGAAACATTTCAGAACTGAAACATGCAGTCCATGTGATTAATGAAGAACCAAAAGTTTTTATTTTCAAAGTTAAAGATCAAAGTATTTAGAGACCTCTTGGCATTCTTTTTTAATGAGCCCCTTAGTGTCAGGGTCCTTCCCGCAGGCAGTCTACGATGATTTACAGACTCAAAATCACTTATTAGACTGATTTTCAAAAGTGAATGTGGAAAGTAACGTGAACAAAAATAAATATGCCCACCAGGAAAGAAGGGGAAAGGAATTAGAAATAATGATCATGTAGAAAAGTGGAAGAGAAGGAAAAATAAAGACTGGGAAAAAAACCAAGATGAACTATAACTGCACCAATTTTTTTTTTATGAGCCTTGCTTTGTTTTTATTTGAGAATGTCAGAATTAAGCATAAATAGCAATAGCAATAATTTATATTGTTTGGGTCTCTTTTGGCATAAAAATTTTAGTTAACCACTTTTTTCTAGGTAGGCACAAAACTGATGTAGAAGAATCTGGTTTGTGCCCTTTAAGAATATTCTAGTGAAGAAAGTTCATACCAACAATTGCAAGTTGACTTAGAAAGCAAGGCCGAGGTATTCTGCAGTTAAGCAATCAGAAGATGAACATTTTAAAGGGAAGTGAAACTTCTAGATTTCTGTAACCGATGCACATATTCACTCTCTCTTCTTCCTAAAACCCACTTGAGGTTACAGGACTTACCAAAGAGACTGAATCCATAAACAGATGAGAAGCAGGATGGGTAGAATCAGCCCAGTGATTTTAAAGAATCTTTGTGACGATCAAATGATTCTACTGATGGATAAGCCAGAGGAACCTGTTCTTGCAAACATGTAGAGAAGATGGTTGAATGAGATGTAAAGGCCATTATTCCTTAGAGTGGGGAGCATCTTATGTGCCCATGGAGCATAAGATAATTTTTTTAAAAAGTTCCTTCCCCTTGAGACAAAAATGTGAAACTTAAAATCAAGGATTAAGAAAACTACTGTTATATATAACCAATTAGAACAAATAAAATTAAAAAAAAAAAGGATTAAAAAAAGAAAAACAAATTAGGAGACGAAAATACAAGAGGATCAAAGAGATCCAACATCTGAGAAATGGGAGTTCTCTAATGTCCACTGAGTGCCTCGCTCATTAGTTTTCCTTTAAAAAAAAAAAAAAAAAAAAAAAAAAAAGCATTGCACCAAAGCACATTATCATGAAATTCCAGATCTTCAGATATATAGAAGAATCTAAAACCTGAGAGGAAAAAAGCAGGTCACATGTGAAGGATCAGTAATTAGAATATTGAATGATATTGAATATTAGAATGATACTGAATTACTCACCTGAATTAAAATGATATTGAATTATTCACCTAAGCAATGTTACAGTTTGCATGTGAGATGTCCCCCAAAAGCTCATGTGTGAGACAATGCAAGAAGGTTCAGAGGAAAAACGATTGGGCTGTGAGTCTTAACCCAATCAGTGAATTAATCCCCTGATAGGGATTAATTGAGTGGTAACTAAAGTGGTAGGGTGTGTGGTTGTATATATTTTCTATCTGGAGAGTGGATTTTTCTCTCTCTCTGCTTCCCTCCACCACACTCTCCCGCCATGATGTTCTGCCTCACCTTGAGCCCCAAGGAACGGAGCTAGGCTTCTGTGGATTGAGACCTCTGAAACTGTGAGCTCCCAAGTAAACTCTTCTTCCTCTACAGTTGTTCTGATTGAGTCTCTTAGTCATAGCAGTGAAAAGCTGACTAAAATAAGCAAAATTTGAAGGAAGGTAATAGAGCAATAAAAAGAAAACATTTTCCAAACTAAAATTCTGTGTCCAATAAAATTATTACTAATCAAATGTGAGGATAGATGATATTCTCACACATGTAAGATAGAAAAAATTTCTGTTCTATGCACCTTTTCTGGGAGGAGGTGCTCAACCTAAACAATACTGTAAACCAGGCAGAGGGTACAGGAAATGAGGAGTGCCCAGGAGAGAGAAGACAGCTTGCTGTTGGCCTGGGAACAGCCTCCTGAGAACAGAGGATGAATGGCTTCAACCAGACTACACCAATGGGAAGGCCGACATACTTCAAGGGGTTTATTGATTTTTGATTGGGTTAGAGAATTTAGAGATGAATATGTGACAGGCACATAGAAACTACACAGCTCAGGGGTAAATAACAGGTCCAAAGTTAAAATAATATAAACACTACTCATTTAGTCAAAAAACTGACAGCTGTGCTGAAAGAATGGTGGAGACCATGTATGGATGGGATGTCTGTATGTGGGGCGCAGTCAGGGATTATGCAAGAGGCCCAACACTTCATCAAGCACAGGAAGAGGTCAATACCTCATACTGAAAAATAGCAAGCAGAAGTATGAGGTTTTTTTTTTGTTGTTGTTGTTATTAGGAATGAACTCAAGGGGCACTCTATCACTGAGCTACATCCTGAACCCACTCCGACCCCTTTTCTTTCTCTCTCTTTTTTTTTTTTTTTTGGTACTGAGGCTTGAACCTAGGGATGCTTTACCACTGAGCTACATCCCTAGCCCTTTTTATTTTTTTTATTTTGAGACAGGGTCTTGCTCCATTGCTTAGGGCCTTGCTAAGTTGCTGAGGCTGGTCTTGAACTTGTGATCCTCCTGCCTCAGTCTCCCCCATAGCTAGGATTAAAGGTGTGAGCCACCACACCTGATGGGAAAGAGTGTTTTCTAATTTAAGTCATGTAGAACAATTTTAGTTTTAACATTATGAACATATATTCCTTTCATAAAATTGGAAATAAAAATTTGGGGAAGAATTATCAAAATATGACACTAGTTAAAATGTGGCATGGTTCTGAGCTACTTAGTTGAGGAATAAAAAGAGACAAGGAGAGAAAATATGTTAACCTTGAAACTTCTTTGAGTTATATAAATTTTGTGATGCAGGATTACGGGTATTTTTTTTTTTTTGCATTAACCATATTTATAGGATCAAATGTAAATAGCATACTATATGATCATAATGTAGGTTTGTTGGTTATGATTTTTTAGAATCAATCCATACCTAAAAAGTCTGCAACAACCTCCTTGTCAATGTAAAAGTAATAGCCAACTAGAGGCAGGAGTGGGAAGCTGGGCCACACGGAGTTGCAGAGGAGCAGAGGTCCTGATTTCCTCATCCTACAGGGCAGAGCAAAGGAATTCTGTCTAAAGTTGATGGCACAAGAAAGAGAAATCCAAGTACATGAACGAATCAAATTCAGGAGGACCACAGGAAAGGAAGAGGGATTCCCACAAGGAGCTAAATATCTTGACTTACATCAATGAATTGCAGTTAAGGTTTCAAACAAAGGTTAAGTAACCAAGGAATGAATGGAAACAAACATGTTGTTTAGAATGGGGATGAGGAGAATCACCAGAACATGTAAAACTAAGAACTGCTAGGGTGATAACCTCTGAAAACTAAAACTGGGAGGAACAAAAGCCCTTCTCTCAATTTACTGCCATTCTGTATCTTGTATGTGTGTGTGTGTGTGTGTGTGTGTGTGTGTGTGGTGCTGGGAATTGAACCCAGGGCCTTGTGCTTGACAGGCAAGTACTCTACCAACTGAGCTATATCCCCAGCCTATATCCTTTTAAAAAAAAAATTATATATAAGTATGGTAGGATACAGAGAATGACCTGGAAAGATAGAAGAGGTTTTTAAAAGGATACTCAATGGAAGCTGACTAAAGCACATCTTGCTTCTGTTCCAGCTGTGCTTTGCTGGTGATATAGCTCAGTGGCAGTGTGTGCTCAGCTTGAGAGTTCAATCCCCAGCACCAAAACAGAGTAACTGCAGGGCATGGTGACACACACCTATAATCCCAGCAACTCAGGAGGATTAGGCAGGAGGATCACAAGTTTGAGGCCAGATTCAGCAACTTAGAGCCTATTTCAAAATAAAAAACAAAAAGGGATGGGGATATGGCTCAGTGCTTAAGCAACCCTGAGTTCAATGCCCAGTACCAACAAAGAATAAAGAACAGAATAACCACTGGCCAGAAAAAAATTCAATAAATGTTAAAGGAAGTAAGCAAAATCAAGAACAGCAAGGATTAGCCAACTTTAGCAAGTAGGCTAAATCTAACCTGCTGTTTTTATAAATTATGTGTAAATTATATACATATATATATATGAGAGAGAGAGAGAGATTATAAGTGATAAAACCAAAACCAAACTAAGCAACAAAACCCTTGACAATATAAAAGTATTTGTAAAATTATCAGAACACAGCCATACCCACTCACCGATATATATATATATATATATATTGTCTAGAATTAATTTCAAGCAGAGAATGCAGAGACTATGGCCTATGAAGCCCACAATATTTACTATCTGGTCCTTTATAGAAAAAGTTTGCCAACAACCATCCCATCCCAGGACTTAAGATTGTTAGTATTTAATGTAACTATTGATGGGGTTTGATATAGATGTGCCATTTTTTGTCCTTGTTGTTTTTGCTTCCCTCCTTTGTTTTTGGATTAAATGATTTTTAGTAAAGCATTTTAGTCTCTATTGGTTGTATTATCACTTAGTGAATTTTTTTTTTTTTTTTTTTGGTACTCAGGATTTAACCCAGGGTACTTTACCACTGAGGTCTATCCCCAGTCCCCCTCACTTCCTCCCCAGTCCTTTTTATTTTATTTTCACACTGGGCCTCAGTATATTGCTGAGACTGGCCTTGAACTTGCAATCATCCTGCCTTGGCATCCAGAGTCACTGGGATTACACATGTGTGCCACCACTTCTGGCTTAGTGTATTTTTTAATCTAATGACTGCAATATTTATAACTAACTTTTCATGGTTTGAGCTAATATTACATTTCATGTGAAAATAAAAGCCTAGCGGCCAGAAATTGGAAACAACCCTGAAACTGAATATATAAATGGACAGTCTATATGATAACATAACCGTGACACACCACCTCTGCAGTAACCAGCCCTCTAGAAGCCAAACCCAAACCCCTGAAGTGATCCATTCAATGGCCAGGACTTGGCTAATGACTACCAACATTCCAATATTTTGCCCTCACCTCTGACTCAGAAAAAGTCAAATGTTCCCCCAAAATAATCACATAAAATGCCTGCTGCTATTTAATTTGTGTCCAGGTTGCTCATGTCAAAAACTTCCAGTGTATGAAGTCTGTTAGTTTTACACTATATAATACATGCATCTGCCATATTTAAGGGATTGTGACGAACTCTTGCTACAGCAAGTGCTGAATAAATGTGTTTATTTTCATTATTGGGTGGTCTCTACTCTCACAACTCAAATGTTCATCAATAGCACAATAACTGATAAAACCATATAATGGATGATATAGAAATGAAAATAAGCCACAGCTACATACAATTTGGATTGAGTCAAAGATGGTGAAGAATACTTAGAACATTTAATTCCCTTAATGTCACAGGAGTAAAACAAAAAAAGATACTCTCCCACATTTTGCAGATTGGAGTACAGGAATCCTTCAACCCATGGCCAGGCCGCCTACAACTCTGACTTAGCATCCTCCTTTTGTAGAACCTAAAGATCAGTCAGAGATGTAGGTTTCTAGTACTCTCAGGTGTTTTTCTGAAAAATGTGTCTAGTCCTGGGCATGTCCAGACTCCCTATATATATGAGAGCCCGAACTCCCCCACACATCTCCTCCCCATCCTTTCCCTCCCAAGTTTTTTGGTCTGTTTGCTGCTTATGCCATCCCCTTCCCTCTGCCCCAGGTGGCTGCAGGCAGCCTATTTTAAAAGCTTTTGACAAACACCACTGGGGAGGTTGGTCTAACTTAGAGGGGGTGAAACAAATGCAAACTTCTGAGCTGAACCTCAGGAACAAACAGGTCAAAATGCACAACCAGTTTTTTGAAGACAAGGTCTGCATTGCATTCTTTGGCACTAAGTTGTCACAGCAGTTGCCAAGCTGGGGACTAGGGTATGGTAGGAGGGTAAGGAAAAACACCAAAACTTCCACCAAAATTTACGTTTTCAGCCAGGAGTAATGGTACACACCTGTAATTCCACCAACTCAGGGGGCTGAGGCAAGAAGATCTTGTTCCAGGCCAGACTGGGCAACTTGGTTAGCACCTGTCTCAAAAAATTAAAAGGCTAGGGATGTAGCTCAGTAGTAGAACACCCCTAGGTTTAATCCTCAGTACTGCAAAAAAAGAAAAAAAAAATTGCTTCATTAAGCATTTCCTTGGTTGTTCTAGGTTTTTATTAGATATTGAGGTTTCAAAAATTTGACTCCTTTTAACTTAATGGTTATTTTAGTAGAGGAACAGAGTTTGGGAGTTCCCTATGCTATTTTTGATTATATCACCCTACATAATATTCTAACATGATCAGACTTTAGAAATGAAGGATATGTTAGTGGTTGCCAGGGAGAGTGGTATGGTTTATACAAAAGCAACTTAAGGGATTCTCATGATGATGGAGCTGTTCAGGATCTTTGCCTCTGGTGGAGAGATGAACACAAATGGTAAAATTGTTTAGAACTACACACTGAGTACAAAACTAGGGAAATCTGAATAAAATGAATGGTTTCTATCAGTATTGATTTCCTGGTTTTACAAAATGTACTGCAGTTTTACAAAATATTAATACTGGGGAAAACTGAGCTCAGTGTGCAAGGGATCTTTGCATTATTTCTTAAAACTCCATGTATATCAACAATTATTTTGAAAAATCAAATTTTAAAAAAAGTAAGTCAGAGGATTCAGACTGGAGGGATGTTTTAGAAATATACTATCAAAATTACTGGGCTTATAAAATTTTTTTTTTTACAGATTCACAGGTTAGATGAAAAGAATGTTATGCTTAAAACTAAAATAACTTTTAATAAATTAAACAGGGGGCTGGGGAGATAGCTCAGTTGGTAGAGTGCTTGTCTTACAAGCACAAGGCCCTGGGTTCAATCCCCAGCACTGCAAAAAAAACAGGTCTTTAATAAAGAAAGCACCAAACTATAGTATAATTGATGGTGATTTTTCTTTTCAAGTATTTGAAGTAACAGAGCATCTTATGATTAATGGTAGCTTAGTTTTGATGATTTATAGTATATGTTTGGAATGAGGAGGTTGACTTAGAAGACTGTGATGATGCTTTGGTTTTAATCACTGAAGTCAGATAAACACAGTATATTCAGCACAATAGGACAGACTGCAATTATTAGGAACCATACAGTAATTATTCATGTTTTTGTTTATACATGTAGGACAATATAATTTCAGGAACAATCACAAAGAAGTATAAAAAACTTTAATAGGAAATGGAAGAGATCATAAAATATTACATGTGACTTTAAAGGAACTACCTCAATATTTCAATACTTGTTTGCTAAACAAATCACATAACACAAAATGCTAAATAATTCTATTAGTCTTTAAAACACCTAAATAAATAGATGAAAATTCAAATTGTCTAGTAAGCTATGTTTAACCTTGTTTATTACCACTCTGTAAAGATAATCATGGTTAATACAATTTAAGCATTTACAGAATACTATTTACATCCAATACTGATATGTTAAAGCATCCCAGGGAACCCAATATCAGGTTATAAAGAAGCCTTATTTAGCTTATTTAGATTTGGGGGTAGTGAATTTGGTAGGGGTAAACATATTTACATTTTATCAAAATAAAAACATTCTTGAAGAACAAAATGACCTATAATTTTACTCAAGAGCACAAATCCTTATTAAACTGTCACAGAAAAATAATGCTTTAAACAAAAATTTTAAGATACATCAACGACCAGTAAGTTTCAAACAAAATGTAGTGATCAAAATATTTAACTGTCCTTGCTCAAGCTTCAACAAATACATTCAGTCTTCACTGTCCGAACAAATCAATTTTAGTTTCTTCATAGTCCTCCATCTGTCTTTTAACATGACACTTGTTCGGTTGTTGAATTTATAATGTAATAGTATTTTAGACCAGTTTCCCTCTCCATACTTCCTCACACCAGATCTCAAATTCTTGTCTTCTTCCCAAAGCCATGCCTTTTTAATAAAAAGTAAAAACAGTTATTTCCAAATGGTTCTTTGAAAGGAGCACACTATTTAAAAAAGAGCAATTGTTTTTTGTTAAAATAATGCTTATAGTCTCTTAAAGATGGAAGAATTTCTCTACATATTTCTTAGAGACCTCATCCTCATTGTAAAACATTTTAAAGGGTAATTATTATTGCTATTCATTTTACATAAGCTCAGCTACCCAAGATCAGACAGCTAGAGAGTGAGAGAGCTACTTTTGAAACCAATCTGTCCAACTTAATTAAGGTAGATTGCTTTTTTATGATGCTTTTATAATTGCTCCATACCTCTAAAACAATTTATAAATGTTTAGTACTTCATTAACAAACTCAGTGAAAATCCATCCTATTCTGCCAACATTGAGGGAAGTATATATACACAAGCAAACCTCAAGTCTTCTCTAAAATTAATTTTTTTTTTTCTCAAAAATACAATTTGTCTGGGCAGAGTGGTACATGGCTATAATCCAAGGAACTTGGGAGGCTGAGGCAGAAGGATTGCAAATTGGGAGCTAGCCTCGGTAGGCCCACAGCAACATAGTGAGACCCTGCCTCAAAAAATAAAAAGGCCTGGGGATGTTGCTCAATGGTAAAGTGCTCTTGGGTTCAACAACCCCCATACCCCCAAAACGAAAACAAAATTTAAAACATTTAAGATATTTTAGAAGAAAATGACATTTTAAAAATAAGACTGAACGCCATACATACAAAAATTACTTACGTTTGGCATTTGCTACAGGTGACCAACTAATTATTCCTTCTCTTGGCAAGGAGAGTTTGACTACCTGTGTGATTATTTAAGACTTCTGCAATTTTAGACTCATTTTTAGGGAAGAGGCGGGTGGGTAACTGGGGATGGAATCCAGGGGCACTTAAACATTGTGCTAAATTTCCAGTCTTTTTTTATTTTGAGACAGGACCTAGCTGCTGAGGCTGACCTTGAATTTGTAATCCTCCTGCCTCAGCCTCCAGAGTCACTAGGATTACAGGTGTGTGCCACTGCATTTGGTTAGACTTCCACATTTTTCAAGAAAATCTACTTAATCACCTTAACTCATTTGCATGAGAAAAAAAGTTGATAAGGACATGAAGAAAAAAAAAAGAAACTTATGTGCATTGTTGGAAGGAATATAAAATGACACAGCTACTATAGAAAACAATATGGCAGTTCCTCAAACAATTTAAAAATAGAACTATCATATGATCCAATGATTCCAGTTCTGGGTATATACTCAAAAGAACTGAAAGGAAGGACTTAGAAGAGATATTCATACATTCATGCTCATAAAAAAAAGCAAGATGTTGTATACAGATATAGAATATTACTCATTTTTAATAAGGAAAGAAATTCTAACATGCTACAACATGAATGAACATGGAGCAACATACCAAGTGAAGTACTTTAGACACAAAAGGATGAGTACTGTATGATTCCACTGATAGGAGGTGCCTAGAACAGTCAAATTCAGATAGTTGAATAGTAGTCGCTAGAAGAGGAGGGTAAGTGTTAATGGAGAGTTACTGTTTAATGAGTAGTTTTAGTTTTGCAAGATGAGAAGAATTTGTGGATAGGGGGTATTTATTAATGGCAGGACAATGTGGTGGTGGTAGTGGGTAGACTGAGCACTTTGAAGGTCATAGCCCAGGACACAGGCTCACTGAAGAATGAGACCTATACACAGAACTTTAGAATGCTTCTTTTCTCCCTATCTCACAATCTTAAACAGGATCCTGTATAACAGAATTACAACTAGAAGAGGTGCCTCAGTTCTTTATTAAGGAGCCTCAAAAGAAACCCAAAGACAACTAGAGACAAAAACAAGGACACTAGAGGAAAATATAGCCTTCAACACCAATAGCTATAGAAACTTAGTAAGCAATAACTCTTAGCCAAAACAAACCTAAAACCTCACACCAAAGGCAATATACAATATCCAGCTATCAACAAAAACTACAAGCACGTTAAAAGGCAAACAGTTTCTGGAGAGATGAAGTAAGCATCAGAACCATGCTCAAGCAGCTAATCACAGAAACTGTCAGACTTGGAATTTAAAATGATTCATTTAATACACCAATGGCTCTGATGGAAAAAACAGACCACATGGAAGTACAGAGGGGCAAATGTAAGAAATAGAAAACCCAAGAAAGAATCAAAGGGAAATGCTAGAAACCAACAACATAGTAACAGAAATGGAAGATGCCTTCTATGAAGTCTTTAATAGACTAGAGAGAGCTGAGGAGTCAATGAGCTTGAAGATAAGAGAAACTTTTCAAATTAAAAACAAAGAGAAAAAAAGGAAGAAAAAAGGGGGAAAAAAAAATCCCAAGAACTTTAGGAAAAAACAAAAATCATAAAAGATGTAACATGTTTATAATGGGAACACCAGAAGAGAAATAGAAGAAAGATTTGATGTAAAAATGGCTGAAAATTCTCCAAAATTAATGACAGAGAACAAACGATAGACCGAGGAACATTAGAAAACACCAAGTAGGGTAAATAACAAAAAATTGACATCTGTATACCTCATATTCAACTGCAAAAAGAAAATCAAGCATAAAATTACTTATGACTTGTGGTCACAAATGGTGGCATTAAGTCAGTATTTCTCCTTTTGAAAATTCACCAAAAGTAACAAGGAAATAAACAAAATCCTAAACTCTGAAGAACAGAAACTAAAACAAATGAACAAAAAAGTGGTGTGCATACGAGAGAGAGAGAGAGAGAGAGAGAGAGAGAGAGAGAATTTTTTACAACCTGAAGTGAAGGGGCACATAATGAGGGTAAACCTTAACAGATATATGAGGAAGGAGGACACAGTTACTTTGCCTTCAGATCTCAGAAGGTCTGTGGTGCATACTTTTCCAAAGTAAGGTAAATACCCTGAAGTGCGAGCCCTATGTCCCTTTATGCAAACATCAGAAGCTTCCCTCAATCTATTATCACTCCAAATGGTAAAAAAAAAAAACAGTAGGCTTAAAAAAAGGAATCAAAGAGTAGTAGTATGAGTAAGCAAATCAAAAGTAGAAGCTGCTTGGTTAAATTCATTGAGAGAAACATTAAGGCCAATATAACCTTGAGTCACAGAAAATATCACTAGTAGCTTACAACTTGACAAAAGATGTCCATCACATCTCAACATAAACCATTTTTAGATCACTTGTCAAGAAAAATATCACCTGAAATAAAAAAGTATAAAGTTCCAGACACAATAGAATAACAAGCACCAGATTTATTTACCTGTTGTAAACAACTAGAAAAATCAGACAAAACAATTAAAAAATAGCTTGATATTGGACAGATGGTACAGGACTATACCAAGTGAGGATACAAATGAATTAAACCCTAAAACTGACTTGCCTTAATAAAATTTTCTGATCAAATAATGTAATTCTTTGTTTTTACACACAGAGGATTTGTTGGAAGAATGGAATATAAAACTTTCAAAGTGGATATGTCTCCCCTTACCTTTGATGGACTATGTTGTTACTTTGTTCATATGCATTATTCAAAGAAAATTTAAGATACCTGTCTTTTCCTAGGTCGCTGTTTTTCATGAGTTACAGGTTGATTCTTTGAAACACATAATCTCTTCCTTTCAGTGGATCTTCTGTTTTCTTTCTTTTTTTTCCCACCTAAAATTAAAAATATTGCCATCAAAAATTATTTTCACATAAATGCAAATCGAAATTACACTGAAATTTCATCTCATACCAGTCAGAATGGCAGTCATCAAGAATACAAACCGGGCTGGGGAGATAGCTCAGCTGGTAGAGTTTTTACCTCGCAAGCACAAGGCCTTGAGTTTGATCCCCAGTATCGCCAAAAAAAAAAAAAAAAAAAAAAAAGAATACAAACCACAGGAAATGCTGGACAGTATGTGGAAAAAAGTAACACTTTTACAGTGGGTGGGACTGTAAATTAGTACAACCACTATAGAAATCGGTATGGAGGTTTCTCAAAAGACCAGGCATGGAACCACCATACTCCATATTTATCCTAAAGAATTAAAATCACCAAGCGTACTGGTACACAACTGTAATCCCAACAGCTCAGGAGGCTGAGGCAAGAGGATCATGAATTCAAAGCCAGCCTCAGAAACTTAACAAGGCACTAAGCAACTCAGAGAGACCCTGTCCCCAAATAAGATATTTTTAAAAGGCTGAGGATATGGCTGAGTGGTTAAGCAGCCCTGGGTTCAATCTCCAGTACCAAAAAGAAAAAAAAAAAAAAAAAAAGAATTAAAATCATCATACTATAGTGACACTTGCATATCTATATTTATAGCAGTATAATTCACAATAGCTAGACTATGGAATCAGTCTATGGAATCAGTCTAGGTGCCCATCAATGGATGAATGGATAAAGAAAATGTGGTATATATACATAATAGTTTTATATACAGCCATAAAGAAAAATGTCATTTGCAGGAAAATGGATAGAACTTGAGACCATTATTAAGCAAAATAAGCCAAACTCAGAAGGTCAAGGGTCATGATTTTTCTCACATGTGGAAGCTAGAGAAAAAAAAGGAAAGGTGGGAGGTGGTCCTGTAAAAATCAAAGGGAGATCAGTAAAATAGGTGGAGAGGAAAGGAGGGAAAAGGGGAAATACTAGGGAATATTAGTCAAATGATATTATATTGTGTGCATATATGAATATGTAACAACAAATCTCACCATTATGTACCACTATTATACACCAATAAAAAATGTTGAAAAATTGTTTACATGTTAAAGGAAAAAGAGGAATTACATTATTAAAGGCTATTATAAAGTTCCATCTGTTTTTAGCTATTTAAAAAAAGAACTTGATGTGTTTAATTTTTTCCTTCAAATCTGGAAGCAGTAAGGTACAAGAATCAACAGTTGTTTGAGATCAGAAGGAAGGGTGTTTTGAGTTAGATTTTGTTCGTCTTTAAACAAGTCATCTTCCTTCCCTGAGTCTGTCTCTCCATCATCTGTTAAAGAAAGGAAACATTTATCACAAATGATCTTTGAAATTTTCTAGTAATGTTTAGGGGTACTTGACATATGAAGTATAACCTTTCCCTCAGTCAGTTCAGTAAGACAAGAAATAAATGTGCATATATAACCAAAAAGAAACAGAACTATTAAATATTGAAAGATAACTGTTTAGATAGAAAACCGAAAAGAATCTATAAATAAGTGAAACGGATTAGCAGAATGGTAGGCTATAAGATCAATACACAAAAAACAATGGGATTTCTATACATTAATAATTAGCAACAGTTAAACAATCAGAGTCAGGCACACTGGAGCATGCCTATAATATTAGCATCTAGGGAGGCTGAGGCAGGATTGCCAGTTCAACCAGCTTCATCAACTTAACAAGACTCCATCTCAAAAACAAAACAAAACAAAAAAAAAAAACCAACCACAAAAAGTTATAAAGTGTGCCTGGGTGCTCACGCAAACGCCCATGCGAGAGGTCCTGCATTCAAACACCAGCACTCCCCAAACAATGGATAATTCAGTGGTTTTTAACATATTGAGAGTTGTTAAAACTACCATCACAATCAGTTTTAGAAACTTTTCATCACCCCAAAAGAAAACTTATACCCGCTTCTCCCAAACTCCTGGCTCCAGAAAATAACTAATCTACTTTCTAGCTCTATATAGATTTGCCTATTCTGGATGTTTCATATAAATGGAGTCATGCAATATGTGGTCTTTTGTAAATGGCTTCTTTCACATAAGTATATGTTTTCAAGGCTTATTCATGCTGAACCACAGACCACATTCCTTTGTATTGTTGAACAATAATCAATTGCATGGATGGATCACATTTTATCTATTAATCAGTTAATGGACATTGGATCACGAACTGCCCATCTGCTTTCCACAGTAGCTGTACAATTTTACATTTCCACCAGCAGTGTATAAGGCTTCCAAATTCTTCACATCCTTAACAGTACTTGTCATCACCTTTTTGTTTAAAGTTCTCCTAATTGGTATGAAGGATCTTGTGATTTTAATGGTGATTCTCCTAATGACTAATAATGTTGAGTGTCTTTTTATGTGTTATTGTCCATTTGCACATCTTAGGAGAAATTCCTGTTCAGATCCTGTGCCCATTTAAAAATGAATTCTAGGTATGTCCCTTATCAGATACTGTATGTGATTTGCAAATATTTTCTACAATTCCATGGGTTGTCTTTATGCTTTCTTTTTAAAATTTTTTAATTGGTTATATACAACAGAATATATTTTGACACAAGGGTTCTTTTTTAATTTAACAAGATTCTTCCAAAATTATGTGTTGAGAGAAGTATTCCACCATGGTCTCGAGCATCCCTGCAGTTTTGCTGACTGTACAAAGTTATTCATCTTCTGATACCACAAAGTTTCCACAGCTAGTCAGACAGGTCATGGAAATAACAGCATGACCACGATGGAACTGCTCTCTCCTGAGGGAGGATACTGGATTGTTTGCTATATTATACAATGTTTTGTGGTGTACTCAAAAAAGTGCTAGGCACTTGACACCTCGTTCCTCAAATGAAATAAAACCGGCTACATTCATATCATCTATCTGGGTCCACTGCATTGCCCGGAGACTTAGGGTTGATGAATTGGCACAACTACAGTGATTAGCATGCAGTTACACTGTAATAATTGTTTTACTCTGACTGGGCATTAACCTTTGACACCTATGAAGTGGAAGCAGGTTTATTGCTTATAATCTCTATGGTTGGGAATTTTTTTTTTCCTGACAACATGGAAGATCAAAATACTTTAGAATGGAAAAATACTCTTGAATAGTCAGATTGCCCTCCCACATATTCAGTTATTACAAAACTATAATAACAGAGACAATACAGTGGCTGGGGAAGACCTGGGTTCGATTCCAAGCATTGCAAAAATAAATAAATAAAATGAGACTATAACATGGCATTGTTGCAAGAATGGATCAAGGTACTGAAACATAAATGAAAACATGATATATGTATTGGCTATGCTCCAGTCAAAAAAATGGAAACCATACCAACTATGAACAGAGATTTTGATATTGGAAGAATTGTTTATTTATTTTTTGGTATCAGGGATTGAACCCAGGGGTACTTAATCACTGAGCCTCATCCCCAGCCCTTTTCTGTTTTATTTTATTTTACAAGGTCTTGCTAAGTTGCTGAGGCTGTCTTTAAACTTGTGCTCCTCTTGCCTTATTCTCCAGAGATGCTAGAACTAAGGGTGTGCGTCACTGGGCCTGGCTGGTAATTGTTTAAGCAGATGCTAGAAGACTAAAAAAAAAAATAAAAAGGGCAATAATAAGTTAATAGATAAATATGTATTAATAGACAAATTCAGGATTACAGTTGGGAGATTTCAACAGCTCTGTCTGTAACCAGAACATGTAGACAGGAAATAAATAAGGATACTGAACACCTGAATAGCACTATTAACTTGACCTAATTGTCATTTTAAAACACTCCATTTAATAATAGCAAAACTGCAGGGATGCTCATGGGCCATATTCTTCTTAGGTGTACATCAAAAGTCACCAAGATAAACCATACTCTGGGCCATAAAAAAATCTTTCACAATATTAAAATTCTACAAGTATCTTCTCAGACTAGACCAGAATTAAATGGGAAATTGATCACACAAAGATATCTATAATATCCTTAAATTATTTGGAAGTTAAGCAAGCTACTTCAAAATAGTCCATAGGTTCAAGAAAAAAATCTCAACAGAAATGAAAAAACAGTTCGAACTGAATGAAAAACCAACATGAAATTTGTGGACACAACTAAAGCAGAAAAAAAGGACCTAAAACATTAAAAATACATAATTGGACTACCTGGGCATGTAAGAATAAAAAGAAACACCTATACAGTGTTATGGGAAAAGTTGGGATAATGTCAGATTTGACCATGGTAGCACTCAAATCAAAGTTTACAAAATTGTGAGAAAATAGTATTCCTGGAAAATATTATATGTGGGCAAATTTTTTAAATTAATTTTGTTCCTTTTAGTTATACATAACAGTAGAATGTATTTTGACATACATATACATGGAATAGAGCTTCCCACTTTTGTGGCTATACATGATATGGCATTATACTAGTCATGTATTCATATGTGAACACAGAAATGTTATGTCCAATTCATTCTACTGTCGTTTCCATTCCCATCCCCTGTCCCTTCCCTTCATGCGGCCTCCCACCCCCCCACCTATTGTGAGTCAGTATCCACATATCAGAGAGTACATTCTGCCTTTGGATTTTGGAGATTGGCTTATTTCACTGAGCATGATAGTCTCTAGTTCCATCTATTTACTGGCAAATGCTATTATTTCATTTCTTTATGATTGAATAATATTCCATTGTGTATATGCACCTCATTTTATTTATCCATTCATCTGCTGAAGGGTAACTAGGTTGGTTCCATAGCTTAGCTATTGTGAATTGAGCTGCTATAAATATTGATGTAGCTGTCACTATAGTATGCGGATTTTAAATCTTTTGGATGTATGCCAAGGAGTGGGATAACTGGGTCAAATGGTGGCTCCATTCCGTTTTCTGAGGAATCTCTATGCTGCTTTCCATAGTGGCTGGACCAATGTGGACTCCCACCAGCAATGTATAAGTGTGCCTTTTTCCCCATATCCTCACTGACCTTTACTGTTACTTGTACTCTTGATAATTATCATTCTGACTGTAGTATGACATAAAATCTCAGTGTCATTTTAATTTGCATTTCTCTAATTGCTGGAGATGTTGAACATTTTTTCATATATTTTTTGACTGTTCATATTTCTTCTTCTGAGAAGTGTCTGTTTAGTTCCCTTGCCCACTTATTCAGTTATTTGATTTTTTGGTGTTAAGTTTTTTGAATTCTTTATAGATCCTGGAGATTAATGCTCTGAGGTACAGGCAGCAAAGATTTTTCTCCCATTCTATAGGCTCTCTCTTCACATTTTTTGCTTCCTTGCTATGAAGAAGTATTTTTAGTTTGAAACTATCCCATTTATTGATTGGACTGATTTTACTGCTTGCATGGTAGGATCTATATTATTGAGATATTTGGTTTCTAAGCTGAAAAGATGGAGATTTGGGCCTACTTTTTCTTCTAGTAGATGTGGGCAAATCTTTTAACCAAAAAAGAGTAGATATTTTTGGGCATGCATGAATTTAGAAATTATAGTGCCTATAAGTCATTTTTTAAGAATCCAGCCCAAAAAAGAAAATGAAGAGCTGAGGAATAAGGGTAGTTTGGTAGAAGGATTTTGTAAGTAGATCAATTTAAATAAGATCAAACTTTCATAGGAATTATGGCTAGAAAACAAGGTCACAAATCTTGATTATATAAAATGTTAAGGAAAATGGGGATTGGTGGGACAAATCTTTGCTAAAAACCAATCAAAATTAAAGGGATACGAATAGGAAAAGAAGAACTCAAACTATCCCTATTTGCTGATGATATGATTATATACTTAGAGGAACCAGGAAATTCCACCAGAAAACTTCTAGAACTCATAAGTGAATTCAGTAAAGTAGCGGGGTATAAGATCAATGCACATAAATTCAAGGCATTTTTATACATAAGTGATGAATCTTTGGAAAGAATAATTAGGAAAACTACCCCATTCACAATAGCCTCGAAAAAAATAAAATACTTGGGAATCAATCTCACAAAAGAGGTGAAAGACCTCTACAATGAGAACTACAGAACACTAAAGAAAGAAATTCAAGAAAACCTTAGAAGATGGAAAGATCTCCCATGTTCTTGGATAGGAAGAATTAATATTGTCAAAATGGCCATACTACCAAAAGTGCTATACAGATTCAATGCAATTCCAATTAAAATCCCAATGACGTACCTTACAGAAATAGAGCAAGCAATTATGAAATTCATCTGGAAGAATAAGAAACCCAGAATAGCTAAAGCAATCCTTAGCAGGAAGAGTGAAGCAGGGGGTATCGCAATACCAGATCTTCAACTCTACTACAAAGCAATAGTAACAAAAACGGCATGGTATTGGTACCAAAATAGAAAAGTAGATCAATGGTACAGAATAGAGGACACGGACACAAACCCAAATAAATACAATTTTCTCATACTAGACAAAGGTGCCAAAAATATCCAAGAAAAGATAGCCTCTTCAACAAATGGTGCTGGGAGAATTGGAAATCCATATGCAACAGAATGAAACTAAACCCATATCTCTCACCATGCACAGAACTAAACTCAAAATGGATTAAGGATCTCGGAATCAGACCAGAGACCCTGCAGATTATAGAAGAAAAAGTAGGTCCAGATCTTCAACATGTCGGCTTAGGATCAGACTTCCTCAACAGCACTCCCATAGCACAAGAAATAAAAGCAAGAATCAATAACTGGGATAGATTCAAACAAAAAGTTTTCTCTCAGCAAAGGAAACTATCAGCAATGTGAAGAAAGAGCCTACAGAGTGGGAGAAAATCTTTGCCAATCATACTTCAGATAGAGCACTAATCTCCAGAATCTATAAAGAACTCAAAAAACTCAACACCAAGAATACAAATAATCCAATCGACAAATGGGCTAAGGAAATGAACAGACACTTTACAGAAGAAGATCTACAAGCAATCAACAAACATATGGAAAAATGTTCAACATCTCTAGTAATAAGAGAAATGTAAATCAAAACCACCCTAAGATTCCATCTCACCCCAATTAGAATGGTGATTATCAAGAACACAAGCAACAATAGGTGTTGGAGAAGATGTGGGAAAAATGTACACTCATACATTGCTGGTGGGGTTGCAAATTAGTGCAGCCACTCTGAAAAGAAGTATGGAGATTCCTCAGAAAACTTGGAATGGAACCACCATTTGACCCAGCTATCCCACTCCTTGGCCTATACCCAAAGGACTTAAAATCAGCATATTACAGAGATACAGCCACATCAATGTTCATAGCTGCTCAATTCACAATAGCCAGATTGTGGAACCAACCTAGATGTCCTCCAATGGATGAATGGATAAAGAAACTGTGGTATATATATATACAATGGAATATTACTCAGCCATAAAGAATGATAAAATTATGGCATTTGCAGGCAAATGGATGAAACTGGAGAATATCATGCTAAGTGAGATAAGCCAATCTCAAAAAACCAAAGGATGAATGATATCGCTAATAAGTGGATGATGACACATAATGAGGGGTGGGAGGGGTTAGTTTTAGGGTTAGGGTTAGGGTTAGGGAGGGGGGCAAGAATGGAGGAAGGAAGGACTGTATAGAGGGAAAAGAGGGGTGGGAGGGGTGGGGGGAAGGGAAAAAATAACAGAATGAATCAAACAACATTACCCTATGTAAATTTATGATTACACAAACGGTATGCCTTTACGCCATGTAGGAACAGAGAAACAACATAAACGACATGTAGCCCATTTGTTTACAATAAAGAAAAAGAAAGAAAAAAAAAAAAAAAAGAACTGACAAAAAAAAAAAAAATAGCCTAAGGCTTAAGTTTATATTTGTAGATGTAACTGGACCCAGCCTTTCTAAGCATTTCATATTTATTCTTGATTTTGGAGAGATCATACAGTGATGTTTCTTGTGAAACAATATTTGTAATTCACCGAATCCCTCAGATGTACTTCTAAAAATTATATGTAAATATATTTTAAATACATGTTACATGTATAAAACATGTAACCTGATCATATTTTTCTAACTTTTGAGGACATGGGTCTGTCTGGAGTCTGAAAGTCTAATTTCAAATTTTGCGTGGGCTCAGTTCTGCTCACATACTATGAAGCCAACGGCATTTTAACTAACTTCTTTTTATCTCAAATTCTACCTCTATAAAATTGGGGTGCTAAAAACAGGTTGATTTAAGGAGTTCTATACAAAGAACTTTTAACACAAACAGTAATGATTATTTTGCCAAATGCTGGTAAGGTTTTTCTTCATAGAAGGAATTTGGATGATTCTTTCAACGTTTCTGAAATACTTATTTTCTTCCAAAGCATGTATAAATTTTATAAACCAAATATTTATTTTTATATTTGCATTATCAAAGATGGCACCAAGGGCTGGGGATATAGCTCAGTTGGTAGAGTGCTTGCAAGCACAAGGCCCTGGGTTCAGTCCCCAGCCCAGCAAAAAAGAAAAAAAAAAAGATGGCACCAAAAATTCATTTTTGAAAAAAAATTGAAAGGTTTTTCACAACAAAACTAATATCCTCTAATAATAAAGAGAGGCTACTTGGGTACTATTTAAGTAAAATGAATCTTTAAAATGCTAAAATTCACAAGACCTTATTGAATCAATAGCCACAGTCACTGTAAGCCACTCTGAAATGAGGTTATAGTCTTCAGAGTTTAACTATTGATGATGTACACCAAGTGTCAACAAGTATATGTTTACTGTTACTTGAATTCTGTATTATATTAAAAGCCCAAGAAAAGTCTCACACTATTCTAGTTTAGAATTATAATTCCTAGCCATTTTGTAGTAACAGATAAAGAAAACCAATTTTGGAATCTACCAACATTAGGAAAATAACTGAGTTTCAGTTTTCTCATTTTTAAAATCAGAATGATGACAGTACTTATAAATATAAATGTTTTAGTGCTATATTCACAAATACTAGCTAATAGTGGCCATATCACCAGGTCTGAATAAATTTATTTAATAATATTTATTGCAGATCAACTTACTATGTGACTGGTATCCAGCTGATAACTTATGAGCATGGAAAATAAACCTAATTTTGTTAAATCTCTTATTTTTATTCTGATCAATAATATTTAGATTTAGACCTAAATAATCTACATTAATTTCTCCATTAATACAGTGCCTAGAACACAATGTGAGTCAATACATTTTTGTTCAATGAACACATACCAAGAAAGAACTGATAATCAAATTACAATTGAAAATAATTTCGGACCGTTTTTCAGAAGCGATCACAGCCAGGTGCAAGGGTGCATATCGACTTGGGAGGCTGAGACAGGCGGATCGCAAGTTTGAGAGTAACCTCAGCAACTTATCCAGACCCTGTTTCAAAATGAAAAAGGGCTGGGGATGTAGCTCAGTGGTAAAGTGTCCCTGGGTTCAATCCTCAGCATTGGGGGGCGGCAGTAGTGGGGTAGTAGTAGTAAGGAGGATATATAGGTTCTTTATATAGTCAATCCTCAGATTCTATTTGTAAATTTATCTATTCTCTAAAATTTTTCTAACTCCAAAATCAATACTCAGGGAAGTTTTCAAGTTCATCGGTAGACATATACAAAGCAACAAAAATTTGAGTCAACTGATGCGCACATCCACAGCTGAGGTCAAACAAGTGCCACTTTGTCTTCCTCTTTCAGTCCTCGTGCTAGTTAAACCAATGTCTTTTTTGTAGTTGATTTAGTGACAGGTTTTTAAATCTGGAAATGCTGTCTAGTGTTCCTCAGAGGAAAGGCTGTGATGCACCTTGTAGAGAAAATATGTGTTACATAACCTTCATCAAGGTTTGCATTGTAGTGCTGCTGGCAGTGACTCAATGGTCTTAAGTCAACAATAGAGAGTCTTTCTTAAACAGCTAATAGTGTTTTTTTTAAACAACTGAACAATACATAAAACAAGGTTATATATTAATCAGTTGGCAAAAAAATGTTTTTTGTCCCCCTCCCAACCCCTTATCTAATTGGAAGGCCAATTTCTGAGTAGACAAAATGGAGTAAAAAAATGAAGGAAGGAAGTCTGACAACGGAAATCTTAAGAAACCAAAGTTTCTAACTTTGTATTTCCCTTAGAAGTAATGATTCAGTATCTGTAATTCAGTGCTCTCAGAGACTTATAATTATTTGTGAATAATGAGATCTGAGTATATTTATGTCCTAGCAAAGTAACTACTTGAAGATGATGAACACATTTAAGGTAGAAAACAAATGTCACTATGTTAACTATGTTACAGCAAAAGAGCTCTAAGCATTCAGAACTGCTAACTTTCTAAATTAAGTATCTCAAGTAACTATCATGTCAAAAGATTTAGACCCTTTGTTCTCTGGTTTTCTGAAGTGTTTTGTATGTTGCAGTGGTGAGGTCAATGACTAGATCACTCCCAAGGGCACAGCATCCTTCCACCTCTAAAAATGTAGTAACAGTACTCACTTTGAAGAGTTCCAACTCTCTCCTCTTTCTCATTAAAGTCTTGCCGCCAGCTTCCACGTTTCAACTTGGATAAGAAGAGATTCTTGTGAGACCTAAATGAAAAATGAACACTTGTGATTCCAGAAAGACTAGTAAAGATAGCGAAAAAAAGGTACATATTATCATTATCTCAGTTCTAGGATCTTCTAAGCTGGGCTGCTTCCATCCATGCTCTCCTTGTTTAGTATTCCATGTTAACTTTGGTTTCTTAAGATTTCTGTTGTCAGACTTCCCTCCTTCATTTTTTTACTCCATTTTGTCTACTCAGAAATTGGCCTTCCAATTAGATAAGGGGTTGGGAAGGGGACAAAAAACATTCAACTTTCACTCTCCCTAAGGTTTCTGAATTTATTTCCTCTCAAAAGAAATTCCAAAATTCCTTTACATGATAGCACATATCACTTGATTATCTATATAGTTTCCAAAAAAGGGCTTTTGTGAAATTTAAGGCTGTTTGAAATTATGGAATGTAGAGTGTGTGCATGTGTGTGTGTGTATATATATATATATTCATTTTTTTTTAAACAACCCTGCAAAGCTGGTATTACTCTAATCTAATAAAGAATTCAAAAAGCAGTGTTCCTTAGCTTAGATAGCTATATTATCTCCACCTAACTTAAATGCAGGCTCTGCTACATTGCTTTCCCTACAAATATACTATTCCAGTTAATACTGCCCCTCTTTCCCTCTTCCAAAAGTTTCTCTTGTGCTCTCTGGAATGACATTCTCAATGTTTTCACTAGTTTTTCTACATTTGCCTTATCTAAAAAGCTAGCTCTCCCATTGGGACAAGAGTTCTCTTCTTTGTGACTTTCTCAACTAGAGACTGGTTTAATCTTCCACTCTCCATAAGCTACAGGTTCCCAGAGATGGATCTTCATAGTATTTTTGTTATAGTGCTTGTTCTTCTATTTGCTGAACTGGGGTTCAAGCCCGGGCCTACACATGCTAGACAAGCACTTTCCCACTGAGCTATATCCATAGCTCCAATATAGTTTTCATTTACTAATAAGTGCCATGTTCAGTAGCCTGCTTCCACAGAAACCTCAGTTCTTGAGGAATCAGGCAACTGAGACATATCACCTTCTATCAATTCTTCATATCCACCCACTATCCTTCCAAGCACTTCCCATCATTCATCGACCATTTTTCATACCTAAGTGCTATTATGAATCATTTCAGTGTGTTTGTGGACAAAGCATAGAACACCCTGGCTTCTCAAATCCTTGTCTCCAACAATCTCTTCCACACCAAGTTAGCCACCCCCTCCCATGGTTCCATCAAGCATCCCACCTACTCTACTTCTGAAATCATTCATGCAGACTCTGCTTTCTGGACATGTTATATTTATTGTCTGTCACAGCACTTCTAGTAGATCAAAAAGTTTTTCAATTAAGTTTATAAAACTGGAATATGGGACATTCATCAGAAATGTTACCCTATTCCCTTCCTGTCCCAGAATCACATCTTTGTTTCTATGACAGAAGAAGAGTTTAGTGAACACCTTATTTAAGCTCAAGTACTGCCTATATATTATTCCAATAATGGCCTTGTTGAAACCATGTAAAACAACCCAGGATTCCAGAAGCAGGTCTCTATAGTTTGAAATTTTAAGACATGTCAGAGTCTTGAGGATTTGTTGAGGTAAATAGAACCCTGAGATACTTTTAATCATGCCATTTACATAGCAGCTATAACATATTTAAGTCTGCATGAATTGCTTCAATCAAAGACTTTTAAAACAGAGAAGAAAAACATCAATTTACTTCACCTCAATAAGGATACTGTACCCCCTGAGGATTCAGTTACCGCAGACTGTTTGTCACTAATACTTTAAAAGAAGAAAAAATTTGTAAGAATGTAAACAAAAGTAACTTTGCATAAGGATAGCATTTTCCACATAGTCAAGTCATATTTCGATTTACAAAAATATTTTTGGAAAGAAAGTCTGGTAACATTAAGACATATACAGTCTGTTATAACATGGCTAATTTTTGCCCAGATGTGCTTACAAGAGGCATAAATCAAGCTTCACCAAACATTAAGCATTTAGTGCTTTCAAACATTTCTAATATCATTCTTTAAAAAAATGTTCCATGGCCCTTAATTACCATAAATTCAAGTTTTTTTTTTAAAAAAAAGGTTTATTGAGGTATAATTACGAAAAACACTGCTTTGTGTTAGTATACATTTCGATTAGTTCAATTTGAATTTCTGATCCTGCCAACAGTCTCCAAATGAACTTTTTATTTCCTTTGCTATAGTTAAAATAGCTTCCCAAACATAGCATGACCATGTTCATCTCTATGCCTTCAATGCTTCTATTCCTCTTTTCATACGTGAAATTTCTGTCTACTCATGAAAATTCTCAACCATCCTTCAAGTCCTTGCTCAAAACTAAAACCTCACAAAGCAGTCCATTCAATTCCTTCAGCACTGAGGTCTATCCAAAGACTTCAGCAACAAATTATAGATTTTCTGCTATTCTGTGCCTGTAATTCTTGATGCCTCAAATAGATTATAAGTTTTATTAGAGCAAAACATCTACTCCATCTAGTCTTAATGAGAGTCTTGATTTTTTTTTTTAAGAATTAACCCTTTATTAACAGGGTAGAATTTGAATGTAAAACATCACAGTTCTTTCGAACATAAGAGTTACTTAGAGGGCTGGGGAGACAGCTCAGCTGGTAGAGTGCTTGCCTCATAAGCACAAGGCCCTGAGTTCGATCCCCAACACCCAAACAACAAACAAACAAACAAACAAAAAAGAATTCATAAAATGTCACAAGGCATTTCTGGGTCTCCAAGGAAGTATTTCTCAAAAAGGATGTTAAGAACATTTATTTGATTTTAAGAATATTATTTTTCTAGCATTTGTCTGACCTCACAATCATACTTCTCATGCTGTGCTTGTTCATTTGCATCCTATTGACTGCTGTCCTAATACTGGCAGTTTAATATTTTATTAATGGTGATTTCTATTTCCAAGATGTTTTTCATATTTGCTTGATTACTTATCTTTATCCTATCTCTAATTATGATTTACTCCCTATAACTAGTGGACTAACAGTTCTAATATATGTCTGGTAAGGATGCCAAGCCAAATTAAGAATCTTCAGAGGGGAGCTGGGGATTTAACTCAGTGATAGAGCTCTTGCTTAGTATGTGTGAGGTCTTGCATCCGATCCCAAACACTGCCAAGAACCAGCCTCCATCCCCACCCCTGCCACAAAAGAACGGTCAAAGAATTCTCAAGTCTAATGAGAGATGCAGACAGGTAAACAGACAAGTTACAATCTAAGGTAAGTCCTTTTTATAGGTGTGACTT
Organism: Sciurus carolinensis; assembly: GCF_902686445.1. NCBI lineage: Eukaryota > Metazoa > Chordata > Mammalia > Rodentia > Sciuridae > Sciurus > Sciurus carolinensis. Next base: position 62,497,832 of record NC_062213.1, read on the forward strand.
GGTACCATTGGACCCAGAAGTAATAACTCTGATCAGAGTTAGGCAAGACTTTGAATAGGTGACTTGTGAGGTAGACCTTGAATAACAAAGAAGAGCCTGCCTTGGAGAGAATAAAAAGAAGGGAATCCAAAATAGAAGAAACAAAGGAAGGGCACAGAGTAGCATTTTAGTATCAGCGAAAAGTTCTATGCTGCTGGAAAGTTTCAAGCATGTGGGCACAAAGAGGGTTAATGCTTAAGGATGAGATTATATGGTAGCTCCCTGCCCTTTTCCATGAAAGGTATGTTCCAAGGTCCCCAATGGGTATTTGAAATTATATACCATATTTAAGCCATTAGTGCTCCCTCATCCATGAGCAGTCCAAAATAAATGGAAAATTGCCAATATAATGCCTATTAAGATTTCAATTACATGCCTTTCTGAGTAATGTGATGAAATCTCACATTCTCCTGCTTTGTCCTGTATGGGACATGAACTAGCCCATTGCCTAGTATATCTATACTACATATGCTACTTACCCATCAGTCACTTAGTACCTCTCATAATTATCAGAGCTATGTACCAGTACCCCTCCCGCCTCCTACCTTTTTTGGTGTGTGTTAATGGGAATGAACCAGGGGAGCTCTACCACTGAGTTACACCCCAAGTCCTTTTTATTTTTTGAGAAAGGGTCTCACTAAATGGCTAAGGCTGGTCTCAAACTTGTGATCCTCCTGCCTCAGCCTCCCAAGTAGCTGGGATTTTAGGCATGCACCACCACACCCTGGTAAGTAATGTTTTTTAAAATTGCAGCTTTGTGTTGTTAGGGATCTAACCCAGGGCCTTGTACATGCTAGACAAGCACTCCACAACTGAGCTATATCCTCAGATCCTCAAGTAACCCCTTTTCCTTAATAATGACCTTGAAGCACAAAAGTAGCAAAGCTGGTTGGCATTTTGGATGTGCCAAAGAGCAGCCATATAGCACCTCCTTTCAGTAAAAAAATGAAAGTTCTCAACTTGGCAAGTAAAATATCATATGCCATCAGTGCTAAGTTCAAATGTAAAAACAAATATTCTAGCTGTGAAATTGTGAAGACCAAAACATTCATGTTAAATCTTTCTATTGTACTTCAAAATGCTCATGATGATGATGTACTTGATTAAGATGGAAAAGGCATGAAGAGAAAACATGATTTGTTTGAAGGTCAACATGGTGCATCCCAAAGTACAGTATATATAGCAGTACCCCTTTCTTTACCTATAAGGGATATGTTCCAAGGCCTCCAGGAGAGGACTGAAAGTGGATAGTGATAGTATTGAACCTTGTAAATAAGAACCTACCAAGCACTGTGGCAGTAACATTTGTAGGTTGAAGTATGACAGAAAAACTAGCACACAGTTCAATTTTTTTTCCCCTGCACTATTTCATGGATAGATTTGTTCTTACCTTAGAGCTCAGTAAGGTCAACAGTGTTTCCTTTCCTTATTAGGTCAACAGCTTTCACTTAAGCCGACACTTAAAGAAAGCACTTAAGGGTTCTTTTTGGCAACATCATTATTTTTGCCCTTTGGGGCTGTTATTAAGTAAAATAAGGGTTACCTAAATACAAGTACTTCAATATTACAAATGTCAACTGATAACTGAGCTGGCTACTAAATGAGTAAGGGTGAGTAGAGAATATAGCGTTGATATGCTGGACAAAAGGATGATTCATGTCTTGCTTGGGAGGGAGTATAAGGGTGGAGCAGGAAGGTGCAAGATCTCATCATGCTACTCAGAAAGATACACAATTTAAACTTATCAATTATTTCTGAAATTTTCCATTTAATATTTTTAGATCATGGTTGATAGCCTGTAAGTGAGACTATGGATAAGAAGGAACTTCTGAAAAATAAAACAAAAATCAAAAAACAAGGTCATATAAACCTTGGTAGGCCATGCCAACAAATTCTGACACATTTAGTAGAAAACATGAGCTAAAAGGTCTTTAACCTGGGAAATGATTTAATTCTGGGAGTTATGTCAAGGATGGATTTGTATGATACAAATCTATGTGATGATCTATGATAAAAATGATGAGAAAGAATACATTAGAGAAATATTTCTGAGATGAGATTCTTAATACTTAGAGAGAAAACAGGATATATGAGGTGGAGGAGGACAGTCAGGATGCAGAAAGGTAAATAAGAACATGGACAGTTCTAGTTTACACACATTGCATTCGGTCTTGGAGAACATCAGAAATAATGGGTGGTACCATATATAGAAGGAAAGAACATAGGAAATGTGCTCATTATCTGCAAGAACCATACAGTAAGTTTTTATTTTAATTTATGATACATAGTATTACATTGGACAGGAAGGCCTGGCTACAAGAATGTTTTGGGTCTTAGTATCATTAATCCTTGATTTTCCAAACAAAATGAAACAATGCAGCCAATAAAAATGTTATCTTTACTTTTCAAAATGGTCAGAGAAAGAAGTCAAATGATAAATATGACCTCAGTACAGCCTTTGCGGAGATGAACCAGTGAGGAACAAGTCATTGTCTGATAAGCAGGAAGAATAAAAGAAAATACTGTAAGACTGAGTTTTAGTGCTGAGGTGTGTATTCAACTAGAATCCCAATTCCTACCTCTGACTAAACAGTTAAAATAGGATCCCTGCAGTACTCAAGTTGTGGTCCCAAGAAGAAACAATATTATTTCTGTTGCCAAATAAATTCATTCAGAGACCACTAGGTCTCTATCTGGCCTTGGGTTAAGGGTAGAAGCACAGAGGGAACAGACCCTGAGTGCTGGGTGGTTTTGTTTATTTTGTAATATTGGGAACATAACCCAGGGGTGCTCCACTGATGAGTCACATCCTCAGCTCTTTTTATAAAAATGTTTATTTTAAGGGTCTTGCTAAGTTTCCTAGGCTTAACTCAAACTCATGATCTTCCTGCCTTAGCCTTAGCCTCCTGATTTGCTGGAATTAAATGGAGTATACCACTGTCCCTAGCAAACCATGAATTTAACAGAAAAGATCTTTTTGATGATCAGGTTGTATCTTCTTAAATAGGGTTAGCTTATAATGTGAAAAGTAAAAATTACCCTTGGACTGGAGCTGTAACTCAGTGGTGATAAAGCACTTGCCTAGCTTATACAAGGCCCTGGGTTTGATCCATGGTACCACAAAAACAAAAGCAAAAAGAAAAAGAAAAGCCAACCCTTAAAATATCCTAAAGTAATTTTGGAAACTAAACTGAACTACTCTCTCAATATGTAGAACTAATACAACCTATATCCCTCCAGTGTGAGAGCAAATCACTTTCTCTTCAGCTGAACATCATGTGAACTAGCAGCCTACGCTTAGAAAAGACATATGAACAATATTTTAAAATACTAGAATAATTCTTAGTACATAATGAAGGCATGTGAGTTCTGAATAAAAGTAAGGGGCACAAATGATTCACGTTTCCAACTTCAATCTTGTTTCCTCAGTACATCTTTGCTGATACTAGTAAATGAGATTACCTACATTATTTAAACCACAGTATTTTCTCACTCTCTATTTTTGCTTAGAATATATGATTTGTTTATATCATGTAATAATTCTATAATACTCCAAATATCCAAATGTTAATCACTAGTAAGATAACACACTTAGTACTTATTTTTAATAATGGCTCAGTGGCATCACTTTTACATAAAGATGAAATATTCGTAAGACAAAAAATTAATGTGTTTAGTGAGTTTACAAACCTTTTTCCTTTATCTGAATTGACTTCAGGTTCCACTTCAATATCATTACCATTAGGTTTACCTTGAGAAGTTATTTTTCTTGATTTTTCACTTTCCACTACTTTTGCTGCTGCCTTAGAGGGTGTGTGCAGAAGAGAGGGACAGGAAAGAAAACATTAAGCTATTTAAAACAAATAGCATTAAAATAACCCTTTTAATTCTTTGATAATCATGGGCAAATATCTGTTCACAGACCAATAAAAGGTATCATGTTACTATTTTCACCAATAGTTTTTTTTTTTTTGGGGGGGGTGAGGAGGGGTACTGGGGATTGAACTGGAGCACTTTACCACTGAGTTATATCCCCAGTCCTTTTTACTTTTTATTTTGAAATAGCCCTTGAATTTGCAATCCTCCTGCATCAGACTCCCAAGTTGCAGGAATTACAGGCCATGCCCCACTGTGCAAGGCTGTCACCAATAATTATAGTAATGCTGGCAGCTATTTTAGCTACCTCCTTAGTAAAGCATTATGGAAGGGATCTTTCCTTGTAAATATATTTGACAGACATACTAATCTCTAGGCGATTTTAAGATCAAAAAGCTATGTAAAAAAAAAAAATTTTTTTAAATCCCAGTTATTTTGAAACAAAATTCCCTGAAATTAATCAATATGCTCCACTATTATAATACATTAACTTAAAATGTTTTGTGGTTAAGATAGAATAAAAATGTACTTAATATTCTAAAGGGCTGCGGTATAGTTCAGTGGCAGGGTAGGTGCCTAGCATGTATGAGGCCTTGAGCTAGATCCCTATCACTGGAAGAGGAAAAAGAGAAAAAGAGAAAAAGAGGGGAGGAAAAAAAAAGGTGGGGCTGGGAATATGTGTTTTTACTTTTCCCAAAATATTTAAAATCTACTTACAATAAAACTAAATATGTTTTCACTTTTCTTAGTTTAAGTTTTCTTCTTCATAACACGGTTTAAAAAATTTCCTCTTTATTCCCCTTTCAAATTTTTTTTTTATTTTGAGGATCTCACTAAGTTGCCCAGGTAGGCTCCAATTTATAATCCTCCTGCCTCACAGAGCAGCTGGGATTACAGGCATGGATCATAATGCCTGAATGCAAATCTTATTTTGAAAAGTTGCAAAAATACTACAAAGATCACCCTTTTAGTAGATTCATTAATTGTAAGATTTTACCATTCTTCTACAAAACCACTACACAATATTCTGATTCAGTTTTTTAGGTACCAGGGATTGAAATCAGGGGTACTTAACCACTGAGCAATATCCCCAGCACTTTTTATATTTAATTTAGAGGCAGGGTGTTGCTATGTTGCTTTGAGCCTTACTAAGTTGCTGAGGCTGGCCTTGAATGTGCAAAATTCCTGCCTTAGCCTTCCGAGTTGCTAGTATTACAGGCATGTACCACCATGCCCAGCAAAATTCTGATTAGTTTTTAAGGTTATTTCAACTATTCTTTATCTTAAGAATTTCTCTTAAGTCCATTGTTAAGACACTCTGAATATGCATACCTTCATTAGAAAAGTTGATGATTTTTCAGTAATCACATAATTCACATAACTCTTAATTTTTTCCATCATGTGATTGTAGCTGAAGTGTTGAAAAAAAGAGTGGAATGTATCTTTTTGAGAGATTATCATAAGCAATTTTCTTTCTAAAGACTAAAGAAAATAGAAAAAAATGTATTAATAATATGTCACAAATTTCAAATACAAAAAATTCATCATATCATTCAATTGGAAACAAGCACTTTATAAAGTTAAAAAGACACAATTTAAAGTTAAACATGTATTTTTAAACTGTGTAATGGACAATCAGGTTCATACTACTTTTTTTTTTTTTTTGGTGGTGCTAAGACTTGAACCTCCTCATACACGCTAAGCAATTGTTCTACCAGTAAGCTACAACCCCAATCTCATAATATTCTTTTAATTTTTGTGTTTAATATCAACTACTCAAAAACTGATTAGTAAAGGGGACACTAAAAAGGAAAACATACATTATAGTGTTTTATCTAAAACAGGATTTTTCAACTTTTAATTGTCTCTCTGAATTTATAGTGATTAGAATTCGAGTGCATCTCATTCTCATTGCTTCAATGTCTTTAGCAATATGATTTTACAATTTAATCCAACTTTTTCTAGTTGTAGTGAGAGTGTTTGATATTTGTAGAACTACTTATTTCAGTTATATAGTACTATTTGATAAAATATCATTTATTCACCCACTCTTCAAGCATGTTGAGGATTTAGGCTATCAGCTATTATTGCAATGCTCCTAAACATTTTCCTACGTATCTTTGATAAGTACATTACAAGTTTTTCTTCAGTATTAATTCTTTCAATGCTGGATGCACAATAAAAACTATACAACTTTCGGGCTGGGGATATGGTTCAGTTGGTAGAGTGCCTGCCTTGCAAGCACAAGGCCCTGGGTTCAATCCCCAGCACCGCAAAAAAAAAAAAAAAAAAAAAAAAGAATGAGGAATGCTAAAACTATAGAACTTTCGCTGGGCGCTGTGGTACATGCCTGTAATCCCAGTGACTCTGGAGGCTGAGGTAGAAGGATCTCAAGTTCAAGGCCAGCCTCAGCAATTTAGGGAGGCCCTAAGCAACTTAGTGAGACCCTATCTTAAAATTTAAAAAAAATAAAAAGGACTGGGAATGTAACTCAGTGGTAAAGCGCCCCTGGGTTTAATCTCCAGTGCCGCCAAAAAACCAAACGAACAACAATTAAAAAAACCCTACAGAACTTTTTTAAAAAGTCCTAAGCTTAATCCCAGACCAATTATCTTAATATGACCTGGGTTGTTTTTTTTTTTTAAGCCTCATAACTTTTAAAACGTGCACTGAAAGTAAAAATACTGTTCTAGAATATTTATCTAGAAGTGGAATTTGCTGGAATGCTGCTTACAGATTTTGCTAAAATACTTTCCAAAGTTTAAGTACCAATTCACACTCACAGAGAAGAGGTGATGGTGGCAGTCTAATCATTTCTCCACTTTTTAAAGCCCTCTACTGGTGTTCTAAGACATTTTAGTTGTTGCTAATCTGAGAGATAAGAAATGGTATTTCAGTATGTTACCTGGTATTGTCCCAGGGACTAAAACTAATGAAGTCAAGCACTTTCTCTTAACCTTTTTGGTTTTAAGTTTTCCACTTTTATGACATATAACAGAGTAGAGTTTTCAGTAGTGCCATAATGCTAAGGAGAAAATATAGGGGCAGGGAACCCAATAAACAGTGGATTACCAACTGAAGCTTCTGGAGGATTATACCCTTGACACAGGGTCACATTAGAAATAGACAAAGCCTTAACCAAACTGCAATCTATTTGCAAATAGGCTCAGTCTTTTACTGATTAAGGTGATCACTTTATGTACTAAGGTATCAAAAGGTACTCTAGCTTATTAGTCTCCAGAGAAAGAGAAACTAAAACCCAGCGAAGATACTAATACTACTACATATTTACCAGAAAGACTAAAATGAAAACCACAGATACAGTCTAAAGAATATCTGGAACTTTCCTATACTATTGGAATAACTGTCATAACTACTTTCAAAAACTTTGGCATTATCTCCTAAAATTGAATAGGCATATAAATTTTAAAAAATAAATACACAGCTAGGCATGGTGGTGCATGCCTATAATCCCAAAGGCTTGGGGGCTGAGGCAGAAGGATCCAAGTTCAAAGCCAGCCTCAGAAACTTAGGGAGGCCCAAAGAAACTTAGACCATGTCTCAAAAGGAAAAAATTTTTTTAAAGGGCTGGGGATGTGGCTCAGGGGTTAAGGGGCCCTGGGTTCAATCCCTGGTACCAAACAAAAACCAAAAACAAAATACTGAATATGTGCATAGACTATGATTCATGAAGTATACAGTGAACAGAAATGCATGTATTTGTGTCACAAGACTCACAGAAGTATGCTACAAGACAGGCACAGTGGTGCACGCCTGTAATCCCAGCAACTCCTAAGGATAAGACAGGAGAATTACAAATTAAGAGGCCAGCCTCAGCAACTCAGTAAGACCCTAAGCAGTTCAGTGAGACCCTGTCTCAAAATTAAAAGGCCTCAGGATATAGTACAGTGGTAAAGTACTCCTAGATTCAATTTCCAGTATACTCCCCCGCCCTGCCCCCCCAAAAAAGTATACTATAGTCAAAAGTTGGAAATAATTTAAATGTCCAACAGTGGAATGAATAAATTATAGTATATTCAAAGGATGAAACAATGAGAATGAGCAAACTATTATTACAAGCAACAACATGGATCAATCTTACAAATAGAAACTTGCTATAGGATTCCATCTTAAGTTCAGAAATAAGTAAAACTAATCTTTGGTGGTACATGTCAGGGCAGTAGTTAACCTGAAAAAGTAACCACTTCCTTAGGTGACTGTAAGATGCTGTTATGGTTCTGTTTCTTAGATCTCTAAGGGCTCCTAGATTTTGTAAGATCACATCTACTTATACACATGTACTCTTTTAGAGGTATGCCTTGTTCAATAAAAATTTCACTAAAAATGTACAAAATCATCTTTTCTTTGAACGTTAATTCACTCCAAAAATACTCTGCTCTTAATATAAAACAAGTTCTATTGACCTTAACATTATGATCACAAAAGGAACTGTGGAAAAATAAGCAAGTTAAAATGCATTCTTTATGACTGTGTTGCCTAATATAGTAGCTATTAGCCACATGTGACTGCTGATTCCTTGAAACGTGCCTAGTTTGAATTTAGACATATTAAACATATAAAGTATACAACAAATTTAGAAGGCTTGATTTTTAAGAAAGGGAATATAAAATATCTCAGTAACATTTTATGTTGATTTACTGTTAAAAGGTTGATTTTTTTCCATATACTGGATTAGAGAAAGCATTCCTTTTCTCCAATTTTCTTTCAGTTTTCCTCATTCCATACAAACAGCTCTAAAATTCTATGACTTCAATTTAGACACTTACCGTGTGAGAATTTGGGTCACCAAATATTCTTTCGAAGACTTCTTCTGCTTCCTTAAAACTGCCATTTTCCATACAAACGGCTATAGCCTTAAAGACAAGATGACAAATACATACCTTAAACTATTTTCTAAGATATCGGGGAATTTTTTAATTATTGAAATCAACCAAGTGAATCTGAAATACTTCATTTAAAACTTCTATGCAGCTTAGTAAGTTCTATTTGATAAATAACAATTTCAAAGACAATAAGACATGAAAAAAATGGACAAAAAAGACTTGAAAATTTTTCACTTGTCCTTCACATATTTAATAAAAAATGCTCAGCATTCTATTTCTAATTTAGGCCAAATTAAAAGCAGGCATTAATAAATAAGAAGGTAGATGATGTACATTTAGGACCTATCTAAATATTAATTTTGAGTTATAGGAAAATGAGATAGGAGGTAGATGTTGTTTTGATAATTAAAATATTAAAAATTTGCTAGTCAGGATCCTTGGAAAATCTCTACTAGAAACCTAGCAAATCAGATGCTTTTGAATGATAATTTACACACTGGTCTTTCTGATATACCACATGTGATAAGATATTGGACCACCATTATCATCTGGATAACTATAATCTTGGCAGGATATTTAACATCTTGATGCCTTATAAATATAACAGTACACCTACTTCACAGAATTGTTATAAGGATTAAAGAGTTATATGTGAAAGGGCTTAGAATGGTATCTGGCAAGTATTATACATTAAACACCTGCTACATCCTTTATTGTCAACCCCTCGACTTTATAGTATAGTAACAAAGGTTAGCTTTTTTCTAGAGCCCCAAGTCTGGGATAACATGAAAAATCTCTTCAACCTGAGTTCAAGTTTTAAAATAATTAGGACTTTTTCTGCCTAGTCTCTTCATATCCTAATTCTACTTGACTGTCACCACACTAATTCTTGGGAATGGGAAATACCACTTAGATTCTCTAACATTCAACATGTGAAAAAAAATTTCAATTTTATAAAAATAAGGAAAAGTTTATTAAACACAAAGTCTATAGTACTGGCTTCAATGGCCAGCAAAACATATTTTACCAATCATATATTTGAATGACTTTTGGCTTCTCACTCTTAAACTGTCTACTAAAATTCTCTCAACATGTGTAAAATTTTATATACTCTTGGGCTGGGGTTGTGGCTCAGTGATAGGGCGCTTGCCTCACACACGTGAGGCACTGGGTTTGATTCTCAGCACCACATACAAATAAAAAAAAATAATAAAATAAAAAAAAATTTATGTACTCTTGCTTGCAAAAATCCATAATCTATTTTTAATTAAAAATACTAGTTTGGGGGATTAGCTTAGTGGTAGAGCATGTGCTTATTACTAGCATGTATGAGGCCCTGGATTCAATCCTCAGCAACAAAAACCTCAAAACACCAAAAAACATATATAATTCTTATGTAGAAATTGGGAGGATGCAACCCCTCAATTTTAAAGATTGCTTGATAATCTTTAAAATAGATGCAGTGTGACAGGTACAGTGCACACCAGTAATCCCAGCAACTCTGGAGGCTGAAGCAGGAATATTACAACTTTGAGGCCAGCCTCAGCAACAGAGTGAGACCCTATTTCAAAAAATCAAAAAGGATGGGGGATGTGGCTCAGTGGTAGAATGCTCCCAGGTTCAATTTCCCAGTATTTCCCACAAAAATAAATAAATAAATAAATAAGGTGTAATATGTTTCCTGCAACATCGGGGCAGCAATATACACTTGAGTACAAAACAAAGGTCAAATTTCTAAAGCAAAGGTCAAAATTTTTGAAAGATTTTAATTTTAAAATTTCTAAAAGGGTCTAAATTTTACTCTGGGTATCCTACCCAATTTCTATTAAGTACCTCTTCATTTATTTTAGATATCATATGCTTTTATTTTCTTTCACAATAATAAGCACAAAGAAATATTCATACCTGAATTTTAATTAAGTTGTCTATTTCTTCATGAAGTTTGTCATGTTCCTTTTCAATTGAAGCCCAAATCATCAGGGCTGATTCCAAGGGTGTAATTTGCTCATCATTTTCAAACTGTGCATCTTTAAAAAACAGAATAAAAATAAGTAATTTAGATGATCAAGTAGAATCTTTGTCAGATTTTTAAAGATGCATTTCTTTAAATATTTACAAGTATATATTATGTGCCAGGCATTCTTCTCCCATAACCATTTTAGGGAAGTGATTTTCTAAGTTAATTTGCTAAGATCAATTTTAAAGCTGGAAAAATATTCTGATGAAATCATCAAACAACTGAAACTTTACGAAAATAATAAATTCCTTTTGGCTGGATGCAGTGACACATGCCTTAATCCCAGGGACTTGGGAGACTGAGGCAGAAGGATTGCAAATTTGAAGCCAATCTTGGCAATCTGATAAGATCCTGTCTCAGAATAAAAAAGGGCTGGAGATATAGCTCACTGGTAAAGCACCCATGGGTCAATCCTCAGTACCAAAAAAGAAAAAAAGAATGGTAGAAGAAGGGAAAACTCTTTTAGATATAGTAGTTATGCCTCTCTGGGGTATGAACAGTGAAACCAAGACCAACATAGGATCAATGAGAAGAAACAGTCAGTCACCGAAGATCTGAATGAAAAGTAATCCAGAGATAAGTACAAAGATCTTGAGTAGTAGTTTGGTATTCGATGAGTAGGAAGGTTAGTTTGGTAGAACAGTAGGCAAAATGGATGCACGTCATCAAAATAATGTTAGAGGTAAGTATTTGTCCAATCTGGAACTTATTTTGAATGTAGAACAAGACTTGGCTAATGGATTAGATACGGGGAATGAAAAAAAAAAAAAAAAAAAAAAAGGACTCTCAGGTTTGAACTAATGGATAAATGTGCTAACATTTAATAACTTAAAAAGCCTGGGTGAGGACCAAGTTTAGGAAGATGAGTATGAAAAAAAATCAAGACAGCAACTATAGCTTATTTTCTAAATAATTCTGGTATTTTCATTTTGTTGAGAATACTTTTTTTGGTAGTACTGGGGATCTAGGGGCACTCTACCACTCTGTCACACATAATATCTGGATCTCCCTTCCCTTGTAGCTGGGAAGTTATCTAAGAAGAAACTAAGATATACTGAACAAATGCTATGTAAAGAATAGCATATTTTCTCACATTTAACTTTCAAAACAACCCTGTTAACAACAACGTTAACTTATAGTCTAAAAATTTTCAGTTGTGTCCACATCAGCTTGTTTTCCTCAGCAATAGGTCCTGACCTTCATACAATCCTTTCTCTTCCACATCTACTCTGCTTCTAATTCTCCCACTAGTGCTTCAGCATCAACTCCAGATCTAACCTCAGATGGCAAACAAAGCAGGCTACATGAACAAAAGCTGGATTAGTAAACACAATGAAAGTGGTAATAATCTGATTTTATGCAATACATGTTTATAAGTAAGCAATGTCATTAAGTACTGCCCACCACCCACGATGAAAGAGAAAGCATTTCATAAGTTGTAAAAACCAACATAAGTATGTAATTATTTGTATAAGTCATTTAAATGACCATGTTATAGTCATTTTTGATAAAACTGAACTAAACCTCCCCATCACAATCTTAAATAAACCAACATTGAGTTTATGAAAGGTCTCAAATATGTTACCAGTAAAAACAGTGTTTATATGATAGACATCACAAAATTATCATGTATAAAATTTAAAGTGAAATCCCCAAGAGTCCATAAAGTATAATTCTTCCACTGCAACACCAAAATTATCTGGGAACTTATTAGAAATGCAAATTCCAGGGGCTGGGGAGATAGCTCAGTTGGTAGAGTGCTTGCTTTGTAATCACAAGGCCCTGGGTTCCATCCCCAGCACCCAAAAAAAAAAAAAAAAAAAAAAAAAAAAGAAATGCAAATTCCAAGGCTCCACACCCATCCTATAGAATCTGAAACTCATGAGGGGCAGAAGGATTCAGCACAGTTTTTTAAGAAGTCCTCTAAGCAATTCTGAAGCAGGCTAAAGTTTGACAATTACTGCTCTAAGAAGACAATATACTTTTATTTGCTTTAGATATGTTTACATGAACATGTGTGTGTGTCCATGTATATATAAGGCATATACCTGCATGCAAACTCAAAAAAAAAGGAAAAGGCAGCTCCCATTTGTTTCTTCTCATTCTCTTATATTTAGACATGAATACATTATAGGATAAAAACACATTTACCGAGGGATTTTCCTGCCGCAATTCTCGTCAAAAACTGACATATGTATATAGTTCTCAGTTGATAAGTTGTAAGACTGGATAGTCCATGAATAATGGCTAGAAAAGAAAAAAAGTGAATTTTATTAAAAACGAAAAAAGTGAATTTTATTAAAAACGAACTTAATCCAGCAGTGCCACTGTGTGGTTTGTTAATAGGTTACAAATATCTGTAAAAATTAGCAGAAATTTAGAGCTGTATGTTCTAATTAAGTAACTTTAAAAAAAAAAAACTCCAACAAAAAGAGAACCCTTCAGAATTAACACTCGTTGCAAAATATAACTGACTCATATGCATAATAACAAACATTTAAAATTACTTTCAACAAGCAGCACTTGCCAGGTGTGTTGGTGCACACCTATAACCCCACCAACTTGGGAGGCTAAGGCAGAAGGATTTCAAGTTTCAGACAAGCCTCAATAACTTAATGAGACCCAGTCTTAAAATAAAAAAAATAAAGAGGGTTGGAATGTAGTTTAGTCGTAAAGTACCCCTGGGTTCAATCCCCAGTACAAAAAAATAAAATAAGGTAAAAAGCAACGCTCTATACTAAGGAAAGCCTAGTGGTAGAATGTTTGTCTAGCATGCAGGAGGCCCTGGGTTTGAGCCCCAGCACTGCAAAACAAAGCCAAAAATAATTGCTTCTATCTTACCGCCAGCAGAATGGTTATCAAGAATACAGAAAAACAGTGGGAGAGGTGGCACATGCCTGTAATTCCAGTTAAGCAGGAGGCTGAGGCAGGATGATGGAAAGTTGGAGGCCAGTTGGGCAATCTGGCAAGACCCTGTCTCAAAATAAAAGGACTGGATCTAGTGGGTCAAGGCCATGGATGCTGCTAAACATCCTATAAGGCACAGGAAATATCCCCTACCCCATCCTACAACAAATAATTTCACGGTCAAAAAGTCAAGTGTTGCCATTTAGAAACAATTCATTTGCTTCTCTTAATAGTTCTTGATACTATTGTTACCACAATTTTACAGAAGAAAAAACTGAGGAACCAAAAGGATAATGTTGTTTCTTTTTTTTTTTTTTTTTTTTTTTTTGTACCAGAGATTGAATCCAGAGGCACTTTACCACAGAGCTATACCCTCAACCCCTTTTATAAAATTTTGAGACACGGTCTTGCTAAACTGCTGAGGCTGGCCTTGAACTTGTGATCTTCCTGCCTCAGCCTCTGGAGTTGTTGGGATTACAGGCATGCACCAGATGCCTGGCTGCTTCAAGTCTTATCTCTAATAAGGTAGAAAAGAAGGGTCTGAATGGCAACACTTGACATTTCAGACTATGTAGTTCTTTGTTGGAGAATGGGGTTGGGGATATCTCCTATACCCTATAGGATGTTTAGCAGCATCCATGGCCTTTTTTTATTTTTATTTTGAGACAAGGTCTTGCTAAGTTTTAGCCTTGAACTTTCAATCCTCCCGCTCAAAGACATTTTTTTAATAATTCTAATTATTGCTAAATGACTTCATTCTAGGATTCAATTTTCTAATCATTGATAATTATCTATGGCTCCAGTGTATACATGTGTTATCTGCAGAAGAAAGGTTCTTGAATAGGAATTTAAGGCATGGGTTTGGAACATCCCTTTTAACCTACCAGTACCTTAGGTTGACTAATTCAGTCTTCTATAAGATTATTTGCCTATTCACCACGATGCGACGATATGGCTTGCTGAGAATCTCGTATTAAATATTAGTCATATTAAAGATACATAATAAATTTAGTGGCAACTCTGAATGATGTCCCGGGGTATCTTTCCGTTGCCTTTCAAAATGCTGACGCTAGTCCTCTCGTTGGGTCCACCGTTTCCCATCACTTACAGGCTATCTAGACAGCAGGTTTCATGGTTATTTTTATTGAGGGTTATACGCAGCAAGTAGGCCAATTAAGATTTTAAAAGCTCACAAATTAACATAAAACATTGATTACTTGTAGTCACTGGAGACTGTAGTAACTGGATAACTATCACTACAGGAATACGGAAGTAGAAAAGCAACAAATATCAGCGCCAAAGGACATAAAAGGACCTAGGCAGTGGGTCGGATGCAATTTAACTCATTTAACCCTTGTGTCAGCCCTAGCCACGGGTCTTCTTATCATTTTTCCGAAGAGCAAAACAGAATCTTGACGACAAGAGGCGCAACAGGGATTCGAACATAGGTTCCTTCAGTCGAGGCTCCGCCGAACCGCCGCAGGAGCCCTACTTCCGACCCCGCTGGAAACCAGGCCTCCGCCGCCCCCAGCGCAGCCGCCCGCTCCTCACCTTCCGCGCTGTCGCGGGTTCGGTGGAAGTCCTCCGAGCGGCCGTCGCAGAAGGCCCGGCAAAGAGAGAGGCAGAGGAAGTCGAGCATCCAGCCGGCAGCCACAGCCTCGGCCTCCGCCACCAGGCCCGCGTCCTCCCCTAATTCTTCCTCTTCCTCTCCCTCCTCCTCCTCCTCTTCTTCAGGGGTGCTCAACTGCATCTGACACTCGGTCAGTTCCTGGCACTCAAACTGTTCGTGGTTCTCTCTGGACCGCTCCACCATCTCCTGGCGTGAGGAGTCCGCACTCTCCCCGTCCGCACGGCCCCGCGGGCTCGGAGCCGCTGAAGAAGCGACCTCCGCCATGTTAAATGGCTCGCGCGGGTTGTGCGGCTTGGAACAGCGAGCAACGATTGGCTCGCGCTAGAGGGCGCGGGGCGTGGCCACGGAGGGTCTCTTCCGTCGGTGGGAAACCACCCAATCACATCGCCGGGATGGGCGAGCAACTCGAGCCTGGCTTCTGATTGGTCGGTTCCTGTTCCCGTCTCTGGACATTGAATTCCCCGCGGGTCTGGGGCCAGCGGGCTGCTGGTAAACTGGTTGACCTGTGTCAACTGGAATGACAAGCTGGGCGGAGAAACTGGTGAGGAAGTCGGGAACTGCTTTTCCCCTGCTTTTAAAATGTAACTTTGACTAGAAACAAGATCTATTAAAATGGAAACGCATTTTACCTACAACGTACTTCAAAAGGAGATTGGTAGACCTTGTCACCAGATCCTAGTGTTTAACGCAGTACTTGACCATAAACCAAAACTATTATAAAGGACTGACTTTCGTGCTTTCCAACTTTTAGGTGCGTTATTATCAACCTTAGGGCTTGTTAAAAGAAATTCATGGGCTCTCAAGTTTCTGCCCCTCTAGTTCTGGCTGGGGGAAACTTGAATTTGCAAGTTTAATAAGCTTTCCAGGTGATGCTGAGGCCTTTGCCTGAGGACCTTATTTTAAGAACCACTATTCTAGGAAGAGTACATTATTAAGTTGGACTGTGCAGCGTCACGCCTGTAATCCCAGGGAGGCTGAGGCAGGAAGATTGCAAATAAGAGGCTAGTGTCAGCACCTTGATGAGATTGTGTCTCAAAAAGTAGGGGAAGGTTGGGTATATAGCTCAGTTATAAAGCACCCCTTTACCGAGTTCACTGTACAGTACTGAAAACAACTACAAAACCTCTGTTAATAACTCCATTTTAACATCCATACTACATATTATTTTTTAAATGTTCTTTTTTGTTGTGTGCCTTTTATGTGTATTGTACTGTTAGAATGATAAACATAATGATACTAATTGTTTCCATGAAGAATTAGGTCCCGTTGAGGAGACAAGAAAGACGCACACAAGTATACAAATATTAGATTAATGGGTATTGCTAACCATATCCTAATAGTGTTACTGGAGTCCTAGGCCAGAGACCTGATTCTGGGGATCTAAAATCAGGTCCAGCTACTCACCCCAAAAAAACAAATAGAAAAAGCAATGGTAAAAAGCATCAAAGGAACTTTAATTGGAACAGCTACACCAGGAAGACAAGAGGACCTTTGAGGAACAGACAGTGACCCTAAGGTTTTATAGAAAAGGGAATGAGGGCATGGGTTTTGGGTTTGCACAACTGGAGGCTTTTTACAACTGTGTAAGCAAGTAATCTTGATCAGGTGTGATCTGTCCACCATATCAGGATTGGTCAGACTGGGTTCCAGATAAGAAAGTTGCTATTGCCTGGGGACTGACTTCTCACAATATGTATATCAGATCAGATCTCATCCCAGAATCCAAAGTGATTCAGAGCAAAGGAGACAGATGCAAAATGGAGGCAGAGATGCCAAATCTTTAATCCTCCTTTTAGCCACCCATCAAGCATTCACATGCTAAGAGTCTAAGTCCTTATTACAATAGGAGTTTGGTGGAGATGTCACTGGAGGAGTCCCCAGATGGAGGACCTGCACTCTGGACCAGCAGGGCCTTTGATGTATGTGATGGAAAAGAATTTCATCACATGTCAGTAGTGGCATACATAAATTTATTTAGGAAAACAAGGAATACACATTCAAGAGAGAATGAGAGCCATCTTGAAAGCGAGACAGAAACTTGCTTTTGAGATTCCTGGCTTCTCTTTTAAAGGGAACTGGGGAAGGATGTGTGTGTGAGGATGTCATCAGTCTGGTCATTCTTAGGATTCTTAACGCTGATGTGGTCTCAATTCTTGGACTGGTAAATAATGTTGGAAAGTTCCCTAAATTACAGGTTTCTTAAAATGTTGTATCTTCTTGTTATTGTATTTCTCTTAATCTATCTGTTGGGTTAATGAACGGTACACATGGTAATTTTCATAAGTGGGTGAATTTACAGTGACTTTAAGGTTTATAAAGCGGCCATAGTGGTACATGCCTACAATCCCAGAGACTCAGGAGGCTCGAAAGTTCAAGGTCAGCCTCAGAAACCAGCCTTAACAACTAAGTGAGGCCTCATCTCAAAATTAAAAATAATAATAATAATAAAAAGGACTTGGGGTACAAAATAAAAACTCAGGGTACAATGGTAGAGGGTCCATTTTCCAGAGTGACAGGGGTGGAAGAGAGATTGATTTGGGGAGTGACAAGCCTGAATAGATGTGTGGAAACTCAGATTTAAATGATGTTTTCTGTCCTTCCTTTGTGTCTCCTTTCTACTTTTTTCTTTTCTTCTACCTCAGAGGGAGTCTAAGCTAGAGAGATTTCAGTAAGAAGGTTTAAAGAGAGTTACACAGGGGAAAGACCTATATGTGAACTGTTTTTTTAATTGTTTTTTTTTTTTTTTTTTTTTTAATGTAAGTTTTAAAGGACCTAAAAGAATAGTTTTCTTGTCCTTACAGTTCTCAACTGTGGCTATGCATCAGATTTTCTCATTTGGCTATGGTAGACTTCATACTCACTAAGTCTGAATTTCTAAAGACAGGTCTCAAGGTCTCAACCATTTATGCACTTTTAACAACTTCTCCAGAGCATTCCAATACAGAACCAGGGACCATAGCTACCACACTACACAAATAAATGGAATTATTCCACTTTGAGGTGGTGGATTGTGGCATTATGGTATATAGTGTATATCTGCTTTTCATACAGGGCTCCCGACTCCAGCTCCTCTAACCCTTGTAATTTCCTAAGTGACTAGGGCAACAGAGTTTCCTTTATAAAGGTGAAAGCCAGTCTTTTGTTATTTATTACAAGTTCCTTTCAACCACACAGCTTATGTTAATAAAATAATTTTTTGGAGGTCTATGGCTAACCACTGCAGGAGGATGGGGAGGTTGGGCAGGGACTGGCTACCAGAGAAATCCACCCTATGCTCAGTAGGTTGTAACTTACTGCCCCAGTCCCTATGTCTAGGGAGGGCAAAGAGCCCAAAGGTTGAGTTGATTCCAGTGGCTCATAATCAATCACGCCTACTTTGCATCCATAAAACCCCCAAGGAATTGAGGACAGTGGGCTTCCAGGAAGGTGAAGAAGAACACATCTACATGCCAGAGAGAGGGGTGGGCCACCCCAACTCCATGAGGAACAGAGCTCCCATCCTCCCCCCCTGTACTTCTTCATCTGGATGTTCATTTGCATCCACTTATCAAAACCAGTAACATGGTGCACAAAATGACGGAGGCGGGAGAAAAGAAAGCTCTTTATTCAGTATTCAGTGGCAGAGTCACTTGATGGAACCCCTAGCTGGCATGGCTCATTTTTTTCGGAGCAGAAAATGGCAGTGACTGAAGCTAGGGCTGGGTTCGTTTAGGGTGGGACAGGAGGGTAATTCCTGGTGTTCATTGTATTGGGGCTGATCCATTAGGATGGGGCAGGAGTGTGAATAGGGAATTTCCTAGGGCCTATTGTATTGGGGTCAGCTGACCCATTAGGGTGGGGAATCAGTGCCAGAGTTCCTTTTGTGTTCCTTCACTCTGGCTGAGGCCTGGGCTTTTAAATGACAAAAGCTTCAATTTTACCCCCATGAGGCTGGTAGGGGAATAGCTGCAGATAGGTAAAATGTCTTTGGACTTATTCTCATATCCTTCAGTTCCAAGTGTTGAGCTGCTTTAGTAAAGTTAGTCAAAACTAAGGACAGGTTCATGGGAACCCCAATTTATAGCCAGTCAGTCAGAAGCACGGTTTAAAAAAAAAAAAAGCAAAACCTGGAGTTTGTGATTGGCTTCAGAAGTGTCGTGGGACAGTGGGGCAGTTTTATGGGACTGAACCCTCTGCCTGTGGAATCTATCTCTAGATAAGAGGATTGAATTCGAGGACACCCAGGTGGTGTCCACTGCAGCATTTCTTGCTTGGTGTGTGGACACAGAAGTGTTCTGTGCTGGGAAAGTATATTAGGAGTTACTAAATTTGTTTTTTCTACTCATGGACACAACATATAATACTGGTAAAGAATTACACTCTTATGAAGACTTCTTTGCTTTTCAGAATCAATAAATTACTACCAACCACTGAAGGGATGTGTAGAAGGAAAAGGAAGCAGGGTTCTGGAAAGGAAACATTATTCTAGACAGTAATCTTTCAGAGCTTTAAAATATTTAAAAGAAGATTTTTGTAGTTGAATGATTATGGAAAATAAAATTCCTGCAAAGACAGCTCCCCAAGAAAAATGGAGGGACAGTGTGGCCCGGTATGAGGGAGGGAAATTAGCCAAACATTAAACTTCCCAGTAAATCTTTTCTGGATAACAATAGGCCCCAAAGAAAAGGGTCAAATACCTGATGCTGGGCTCTGGACTTTGGCCTTCCCCCTTTGCAAATTAGTTCTAAATGGAGGCACAGCAAATATTGAAATTCTGGGAAACAATGGATCCCAGAGAAAGAAAAGCAACAAGCAACGGGCAAGATTTGAGTACTCATCCCTTGGGATCTGGACTCCCATCTCCCCAGATAATAATGAGTTTCAACCTTTTTACAAATACTTTCTTAAGTTTAAGTTTCAACCTGTACAACTAGCCCTTGACTGTCCAACTGCACATCTGCAGTCTCCAACGAAACTATAAAACCCAGACTCCTTCTGTAATCTGAGGGGCCATCTCTATATCCAGAATATGAGCCCTCCCATGCCTGATTGATTGACTTCACTGCAGAATAAAGGAAAACTTGATGATCTGTGGTTTGCTTCCTGTCTCCTGCCTCCATCATTTGTGGACCATGAGCTTACAGTAGCCCCTTGAGATATTTTTGGTGGTTATTTCATGCTTTACAGGATTAGTGTGTGAGTGAGTCTTGACAGAATACAGGCACTGTGGTGCTGCCTATGGCTCTATACAAAAATGCAATTAGTCACATATCACTTAATGACAGTGGTACTGAAGCCAGAATTAAGGACAGGTAGTTAGTGTAGAAATAGGGAATCGGGTCAATTCGAGGAAATGAAGCCATGAAGCCATCTGCCTTTGGAAGTTGGAGACTGCCCCTGGAAGAATGGAATGGCAAGGATCTCCGGAGCCCATTGATTACCAAATTTACCTGCCTTTATCAAGGACTGCAAGCATGGAGCTGCTAATTAATGCCCCCTGGGCCCTTGCCTGCCTGAATCACCTTGGCCCTCCCCCTCCCATGGTTTCTCACTTAATGCAAAACCAGGCCTAGTCACATAGGCAGGAAGGAGAGAGAGATAAGGGGGGAGAGAACTGGAGAACAAAAGAGACTTTAACCTATAAAAGATGTAGGGTGCGCTCACTTCTTGGGACTTTAGAACCTCAGCCATGGCCCCCTTCTTCCTCCCGGGAGAAGTCTGTATTATTACCTTTAAATAAAACTTGCTTAATATGCTTGCCTTGGCGTGCTTCTCTAGTGTTCAATCTTCAACATTAGAAGGAGCAGAACTCATCACCGGTAAACAGCGGTATCAGTACCGGTCTTGGAAATCAGGATCAGGTCCTGGTTTCCCTGTTGAAGCTTAAATACCTGAGGAGCACAGAAAGTGAATTTTATTTAAGAAAGAGAACAGAGGTAGCAGGTTTCTCTGGATAGAAGTCAGACCCAGAGCTGGGTGCAGTGGGAAGCGTTGGTCTTTTCTCCTTTATAGATCCCAGATTCCCCCTCCCCACCTTTTCTTTCTTCCTCACCTACCTTGCCTAAGGGCAGGAAGGAGCAGCCCAGGGGTAATCGCTAGTGTTGGGAAGTGCAGATCTGGAGGTGTTAGCAGCTAGCTGGGTAAGTGAAGTGTTATCAGAAGTTTTAGCAACCTATGTTAGCACAAAAAGAACAGGCAGTATGCAAACTTCATGAATCAGCTCAGCTCTTTTATTCAGGAAGAAGTTTCACACAGGAACAAGGGATGCAGAGATAGGGTGATACCATTGGACCCATTTTCCTGGTGGAAAATGAGCCATTGAACAAAGAAAGGGACTAGGCTTATATAGGTTACAGAGAGGTGATTTAGTGAACCTGTCAGTTTGGGCATTCAAGAAGTTGAGTTGTTGGATTGGGGGTCGGTGGCCAGCACCTGGAGAGGAGTTCTTGGAAGAAATTAGTGTTTCCTAGCGACTTTCATTCTAGGTTTGATGAAACACTTTCTCCCCACCTGTGGTCAGCATCTGAAAAAGATTTGTCTTGAAAGAGACAAAAGCTATCAAAGTATGGCTTTCTTTTTCATTCCCTTTCCCAGGCCACACTATGTTGGGGTTTTTCATTTTCCTTATCCAATAACCCATTTCCTTTTCTTTGGTAATCAGCCCTCATCTTTCGGACCTGATCATTTACTATCTATGCTGACCACCTGTCCTTTGCCCCTATCTCAACAGGGTTATGTATATTAAATGTGATACGAGGATATTTTGTTGATGTGCAAACATCACAGGGTGTACTTATGCAAACCTGGGCAGTATAGGTCAATCACTCGACACAGCTTCTTTGTGCAGTCAAGAGACAAGGTGTACTCAGGAGACTGAGGCAGGAGGATCAATCTAGGCCAGCCTGGGCAACTTAGGCCTTGTCTCAAAATAATAGCATACCAAGGTACTGATTTTGACCCCGGGTGCCGGAAGAGAGTGAGATAGATGAGGTAAAAGCCAAGTATATGGGGCTGCTCCCAGTATAACGCGCCATTCTGTTTTACGGTAAATTCTTTTATGAGTAGATGGACTATACTTTAAAGTAATGATATAAAGTATAGCATAGTAAATATATAAGCCAGTAATATAGTCATTTATTATCAAGTATTATCTACTGTATGCAATTGTGTATGTTACACTCTTTTATATGACTGGCAGAAGGTTTGTTTATATCAGCATTGCACAAACTTGTGAATAATGCCTTTCACTCTGATATTACCACAACCATGATGGCACAAAGCAGTAGGAATCTTTTAGTTCCCTTATAATCTTAGGAGGACTGTCTTCTTATTTGAGGTTCATCTCTTTGGTCCTGGGAGTTGAACCCAGGGCCTCAAGCACGCTAGGCAAGCCTCTACTACTGAGCTACATCCCCAGGCCCTTGGGGTCTGTCCTTGACTGAAAGGTTGTTTGACAGTTCACTACTGTAATTGAAAGTCAGAATCTTAGCACTCACTCTCCATGACCATTTTATTTTATTGCTTTATTTAAGAAAAATACCTTCTGGTGTATGCCTTTAACAAGTCACTGATTAGCCAATATTTTTAATAAAATGCATCTGCCAAAAGTGAAAGTGATAACATTTGTGTGAGAGTAAAAGAATATGAGCAACAGTTGGGAGGGGGGGAATCCTGTTCCTACTTTTTTCCTCCCTAAAAATAAACCCACCCTGGATAAAACAAAACAATGCATTCTGATGATGATTTTTACCCTTGAATGCAAAAATAAGTGGAACTGTAAAAACACAACTGCACTAAGAAATAAAACATGGACAACCTCTACTTAATAAAGCATTGAGAGAGAGAGAGAGAGAGAGAGAGAGAGAGAGAGAGAGAGATTGTTCTAGGGATTGAAATCCAAGGTTCTTTACCACTAAGTTACATCCCAGTCTTTTTGGGGGGACAGGGTCTTTATAAATTGCTGAAGCTGGCCTTGAATTTGTGATCCTCTCAGCCTCTGGAAACACTGGGATTACAGGTATGTATACTACCCTTTTTGGCTGTAATTTTTAAGTTTCTAGGAGTCATATTTTTAAAAGTAAAAGGAATAAATGAAAGTCATTTTAATATCATAGTTTATTTAACTCAGTATATCTAAAATATTATCATTTCAACAGGTAATCAAAATCAATAATTATTGAGATATTTTACATTTTAAAAAATGTCTTCAAGCCGGGGCCAGTGTAATCTCAACTCAGAGGGTTGAGTCAGGAAGATCACAAATTGAAGATCAGCCTTGGCAATTTAGCAAGACCGTGTCTCAAAATAAAAAATAAAAAGGAGTTGGGGGTTGCTCAGCACAGTGCCACATGCCTGTAATACAAGAGGCTGAGGCAGGAGGATTGCAAGTTCAAAACTAGCCTCAGCAACAGCGAGGTACTAAGCAACTCATTGAGACCCTGTCTCTAAATAAAATACAAAAAAGGGCTGGGGATGTGTCTTAGCGGTTGAGTGCCCCTGAGTTCAATCCCTGATACTCCCCCAAAAACGACTTGGGGACTTGGGGTGTTCTTCAGTGGTAGCGCACCCCTGGGTTCAATCTCTAGTTTCTCTCTCTCTCTCTCTCTCACACACACACACCCACACACACACATCTTCAAGGTACCTGCACTCATGTTAATTGCAGCATTATTCAAAATAACCAAGATACGGAAACAACCTAAATGTCCATCAATGAATGAATGAATTTTATTTTATTTATTTATTTTTTTGGTACTGAAAGTTGAACCCAGGGGCGCTTTACCACTGAACTACATTTTACCACTAAACTACACCCCCAGTCCTTTTTATTTTTTATTTTTGAGGCACAGTCTTGCAACGTGTCTTAGGGCCTTGTTAAATTGCTGAGGCTGGCCTTGAATTTGCAATTCTCCTGCCTCAGCCTCCTGAGCCACTGGGATTATAGGAATGCCCCAGTGTCTGCCTTTTACTCCCATTTTTAAACATTATCTAGATCCTGTTGAGACCCAAACATAAATTTCCCAAATGTTTCTGTTGAGCACCCCATATCAGTGCTTAGAATATTGTGTACTTTTTCTTTTTTCTTGAATTGAACTCAGGGGCATTGAACACTGAAATACATTCCCATTCCTTTTAATCTTTTATTTTTTTGAGACAGGATCTTGCTAAGTTGTGAGGGTCTCACTAAGATATCAAGGTTGGTGGCAAACTTGGGATCTTACTACTTCACCTTCTGGAGTTGCTGGAATTCTAAGCATGTGCCAACTTGACCAGCAGATTATTACGTATCTAAATGTGACAAATCCAAATTTAACCTCTAACCTAGAAAACTGACTTTTTTCATCTTTCCCATCTCAGTAAATGAATGTTATCACTAATTGTATCTTACACATCATGTCCAATTCTTTTTTTTTTTTTTTTTTTTTTTTTGTGGTGCTAGGGATCGAACCCAAGGCCTTGTGCTTGCAAGGCAAGCACTCTACCGACTGAGCTATCTCCCCAGCCCCCAATTCTTCAATAGCTTTGGTCAACTCTACCTTCAGAATATTCCTGAATCTGAGTACTTCCATTCTTCTTCAGCTCCCTTCTCTGAAAAGTGATCCTAATCTCATTTGAATCACAGGATAACTTCGAAATGGGTCTCCTTTCTTCCATACTTGGTGTACCATGATCTATTTTTTTACATAGTAGTCTGAATGATCTTCCTATAACATTAATCAAAACTCATCATTCAATTGGGTGTGGTGGTACACACCTGCAATCCTAGCTACTTGGGAGACTGCAGCAAGAGGATCACAAATTCAAGTCCAGACTGGGAAATTTAGTGAGAGTCTGTTTCAGAACACAAACAAACAAAAATACTAAAAAATAAAAGGTCAGAGGATATAGTTTAGTAGTAGTGTTTGCCTACTATGTATGAGGTCCTGGGTTCAATCCCAGTCAGTACAAAAAAAAAAAAAAAAGCAGCTTCTCAATTCACAATAGCCAGATTGTGGAACCAACCTAGAGGTCCTTCAATTGATGAATGGATAAAGAAACTGTGGTATATATATACAATGGAATATTACTCAGCCATAAAGAATGATAAAATTATGGCATTTGCAGGCAAATGGATGAAATTGGAGAATATCATGCTAAGTGAGATAAGCCAATCTCAAAAAACCAAAGGATGAATGATCTTGCTAATAAGTGGATGATGACACATAATGGGGGGTGGGAGGGGCTAGTGTTAGGGTTAGAGTTAGGGTTAGCGAGGGGGGGCAAGAATGGAGGAAGGAAGGACTGTATAGAGGGAAAAGAGGGGTGGGAGGGGTGGGGGAAAGGGAAAAAATAACAGAATTAATCAAACAACATTACCCTATGTAAATTTATGATTACACAAATGGTATGCCTTTACTCCATGTACAGAGAAACAACGTGTATCCCATTTGTTTACAATAAAAAAAAAAGTCACTAGTCATTTACCTCCTCAAAACCCACAATGCTATGTGATCACTCCTAGAATAATATCCAAAACTGGGTACAGTGATGCATGTGTGTGATCTCAGCAAATCAGGAGACTGAGGCAGGAAAATCACAAGTTCACCAGCCTTGGAACTTAGATCCTGACTCAAAATAAAATCAAAAGTTCTGGTGATGTAGAGCACCCATGGGTATAATCCTCAATACCAAAGAAGGAACAACAATAAAAATGGAAGACATTCATTCCTTTTTCATTTCTTTTTTTTTTTTTTTTTTTGGTGCCGGTTTTGAACCCAGTGGCCTGCATAAGTGCTCTACCACTAAGCTACATCCCTAGCCCACCAGTGAAACTTTTTATAGAATTTCAAAAGCTCAGCTATTGAGAACTAAATAGTACTCTTAAAATTTGCTCTGTTTATCCACACGCACATACACACAATCCTGCAGTTTCCCTTTTTGTGCCCTTCTCTACAGAAGATCAGGATGAGTTCCTGGAGCTAGATACGAATAATAAGAATCATATCAACCACTGTCTTAGTCCATTTGGGCTGCTATAACAAAATACCACAAAAGGATCATTGATAAACAATAGAAACTTATTCCCTACAGCTGGGCATGGTGTCCATGCCTGTAATTTCAGCCACTTGGGAGGCTGAGGCAGAAAGATCACAGATTTGAGTCCAACCTTAGCTACTTAGTGAAACCCTCAGCAACTTAGTGAGACCCTGTCTCAAAACAAAAAATAAAAAAGACCGGAAATGTAACTCATGGTAAAGTGCCCCTGGGTTCAATCTCCAAAACAACAACAATAGTAAAAAAGAAAGAAAGAAAAATTTATTCCCAATAGTTCTGGAGTCTGGGTAGTCTACAATTAAGGGAACAGCAGAGTGGGTAACTGGGAATGGATCACTCTCGCTTCAAGATGGCACTTTTTTACTGTATACTTATGGGGTGGAAGGGCCAAGGCAACTCCCTATAACCCTTTTATAAGGGCACAAATCCCATTCATGAAGGCAAACCCTTCATGACTTAAATCACTTCCCCAGGGACCCCATCTATTAATATGACACTGAGTATTAGGTTCCAACATTGAATTTGCACGAGGCAGGAACATCATTCAGACCATAGCCTACTCCTAACATTTCTGTATGCATACTAGGTGCCTGCAACTTTCTTAAATGCATAATATGTATTAACTTCTTTAATCTTCCCAGCCAGCTTAATAGTTGGATACTAGTATTATGCTGTGGTTTTTTTAGAGGACAAATATGCAGCACAGTGAGAGTTGTTAATGTAATTCAAGTTATGAGTTATTAACCTGAGGCAATAATGAGTTAGTAAGTTAGGGACCCAGGACCCGAAACCAAGCACTGTGTCTCCACATTATCCCCTTTTCTCCCTGTAAGTTCCTGAGGGAGGAGACTCAAGCTAGAGTTTATTTTTCTTGTCTCTGTTGGGCAGGCCCAAGATAGCTGTAGTTAGGCTTCCTCTTTGAGCCTTCCAGCAGGCTATGTTTTTAGTATAGAGTCAAGGTCCTAAATGCCCTGATTCTGCATATGTACTCAAGGTCATAAACATTTGCTTGTGAGCATTTGCCCGCTCATGTAACCTGTTGGAGATGTGCCTTCTTTGTCTGGCCTGCATATAAATAAGGCCTATGGAAATAGTTCCGGGGGCTAAATGGAACTGGCTGGGGCAAAATGGGCTGGAACTGGAGGGGGGGGGGCACTGCTGCCACCTCTGAATAAAGAAATGTCCTCTATCCCAACTGTGTCTTGCATCTTCCACCTGCCAGAATCCCAAATCGATTTCAGGATCTGAGCCTCTGCCTGACACTTTCTTCTTTAGGTCTGGAGATCTACCCCCCCTTTGTGCTAAAGAATTAAAGCCGAAAATGCTCCCATGTGTATCAACTTTTGCTAAGAAGTGCATGGTTGTATGCAACAGGACTGCCAGAACCTCCCATTTAATAATTTAGACTATCACACACCATTAAATTCTTTTTCCTCACAAGATTATTTCAGATGGAAAAGAATAATATTTTGTCTTAAGTGCAAAGATCTAGAATGTTTTTATTTTTTCAGGGTACTGGGAAACCAAACTCAGAACTGCTGTACTATTGAGCTACATCCCCAGAATGCCATCAGCTTTTACTGGGATTATAGGCATGTGACACCACGGCCAGCTACTTAGAACTCTTGAAGGGACCTCACATTGCTGATCCGAGCAACAGAATCAGAAAGCATTTGCCTGCAGGTTCTGCCATTCTTTAACTGACTGACTTAAGGCAAACTAAGAAAATACTTTGTGCCTTGGTTTCCTTCTATTTAAAGTGGAGATCATCATAGAAGTTACAGGGTTGCTGTGAGGATTAAGTGACTTAAAGAAAGCACTTAGAACAGTATCTGGCATTTGTAAGTGCTCAATACTATCAGCTAGTACTGATTTTCCCTTTTATTTTTGGTTTTAAACATTTCTGTACAGAACCTTTTTGGAAACTTTATTTACCTTTCTTATGAAGGGTCATATTTTCTCATTTTAATTAATTAATTAATTAATTAATTAATTTTTGTGGTACTGGGGATTGAACCAAGGCATGCACTACCACTGAGCTACACCCCCAGCCCTTTTAAGTTGCTGAGGCTGTCCTCAAACTTGCAATCCTCCTGCCTTAGCCTCCCCAGTGTCTAGAATTATAGGCGTCAGTTTAAATCTCAGGTTTCTTGCTGGGGATGTATTACAGTGAGAAAGTTCATGCTTAGCATGTTGGAGGTCCTGTATTCAATCCCCAGTACCATACATACACAAAAAAGTAAACCTTAGGTTTTTGTTTTCTTCCCCAGGGGAGGGAGGAATTATTTCAGTAATGGGCCCATTCAACTAGCAAAAAAAGTATAAAATTTATGATTTTATACACATGTTTTCCACTATTTTCCAATTTGAAGCTTGTAACACTATATTCTGTGTGAAGACATACACATGAAGTAGAAGTATGAAGGCATTCGTGGGAAGAATACCAAGCAGTACCCTTTTGAGAGGCAATGATGGGGCTTTTTTCAGGAAGGGGGAACATATGGGGCTTCACATATATATACTTGTCTTTAACAAAAAATCTAAAATTCAAGTGTGGTGCAACTCTCCTGTAATCCCAGCTACATGGGAGGCTGAGGCAGGAAGATAGAGTATTGGACTCCATTCTAGGCAATTTAGCAGATCCTGTCTCAAAATAAAATTCTAAAAGGGCTAGAGTTGAGTACACAGTGATGTACACCTGTAATCCCAGCAACACTGGAGGCTAAGACAGGGGAATTGAAAGTTCCAGAGCAGCCTAAGCAACTAAGTAGGGCTCTAAGCAACTTAGTGATTCACTGTATCAAAATAATAATAATAGGGTTTGGGATGTAGCTCAGTGGTAAAGCACTCCTGCATTCAATCTTCAATTTTCCCACCCCACAAAATGACTCTGGCTATAGCCCTAGACCTGGGTTCTAACCCTGGTAACATACACACACCCCTGAGGTAAGCAGGCAAAATGTTAAAATGTGATAATGTTAGGTGTCAGGTATACGTTCATTTTTTTCTATACTTCATAAGTTTGAAATTTTTCACAAAATCTTTTTAAAAATAAAAATTTGAAAGAACATTATACAAATAACATTTAGCTAGCATTGTCTTTCCATATTAACAAATTCCTTTAAGAGTCAAACTAAATTGGCTAATATTTTGTCAGCTCTGGTGTTACATTTTTTGACCAGTAGAGGTCACCACACAATGAAATATTTGGTTAGCAGGCTACATGGTATAATTCCCCTTAGGCAAAGATTGTTTTTCCTTTAATTTGTGAAATTCTTGAAAGCCCATTTATAAACTTACTCTGCAGAAGAGTTACACCCAAGGTGGGGTGGAGTCAGAGATCCAAGAAGCTGGTCTGAAAACTACTGTACAAATACAACCTACTTTTGTGTATGTGGCTTTTTGCATTTGCTCTTCTGGCCTTGGGAATTTCTTCTGATTTTAAAATCTAAATTTCCTCTCTGCTCTCTGCAGAGCACAAACGTGGTAACTTTTGGAACCAAGATCATGAGAGGGAGCTGAAGAGCATGGCACCTGTTAATCAAGATGCCTCTGGAAGGTGTCAGGTGGTATCCACTAGCACCACTCCCACATCCCGGTATTTCAGTTGTGCTGTATTTCAGTTGTGCTAGAAGCATCACTTCTAGCACAGGACTGCTCCCCTCCCCTGCCCCGAGGTCTCTCTTCTGTCAGTCATAGTTTTTTTTTTTTTTTTTTTTTAATTTTTTTTTTTAGTTGTAGGTGGACACCTTTATTTTTATTTATCTTTATGTGGTGCTGAGGATGGAACCCAGTGCCTCACATGCTAGGCAAGCACTCTACCACTGAGCCATAACCCCAGCCGCTGTCAGAGTCATAGTTCACCACTCTGTCTTGAATCATTTAGCATGCTTTTGGTCTCCAATAATAGAAAATTCCCACTTAAATAACTTTAACCACAAGGAGAATATATTATTTCCTCTAACAAGAAGGCTGAGTGTGGGTTAGAACCAAGGTGGGTCAATCATTGGCTCAACAACATTTTCAAGGACCCAGATTCCTTTAATCTCTCTACTCTTCTGCTCAGTGCACCCTCTTGTTCTTTTATAATGGTTCCCCTCAAGGTTCCTGCAGTCAGTATTGACCAGAGAGAACCTGTGTTACATTGTGTAGAAGACAGTATCAGTACTCTACTCAGATTCCCTAGAATCTTTCTCTTCCTCTTCTCTTCCCTTTCCCAAGGCCTTCTGCATGCTTTTCAGGCACTCTACCACTGAGCTACACCCTTGGTCCAGCCTTCCCACACCCTGCTTCTTTAAAAAAAAAAAAAAAAAAAAAAAATTTTTTTTTTTTTAGTTTTTTCCTTTTTTTGTTCCTGTGTTTGTTTTTTTGTTCTTTTCTACCCCTCCCCCAATGCTTTTAAACATTTGTATGCCTGTTCTTTTGCTTTTTTTTTTTTTTTAGATTTTTAAACAAATTTATTGGTGCCTTACACATATCATCAGGATTCATTATACAAGCATGAAATGTAATTTGCTCCAATTCAGTTCCTAATACTTCCCCTTTCCCCTCTCCTCCTGGTCACTTTCCTCTGTTCTGCTACTCTTTCTTCTATTTATAGTTTTTTTTTTAAATTAGTGCATTATAGATATACATAAAGGTGAAATTCACTGTGGCATATTTGTGTGTATACATAGGTTAGTTTAACACCTAGCACATGTAGCTCTTCTTAGGAGACCCTTGGACTACTGGAGCAGCTTTGCCAGCAGAGAGCTGTGTGCTTAGTCAGTCCTCCTGGGAGGCCCCCGCCCACTGACTGGTGGTACAGGAGCATAAAACCAGCTCCCATACCCAGTGTGACCATTCTGTGGTGAACTGACATTCCAGAGTTCTGCAGGCTCAGGGTAAGGCACCTCCCTGTCTCCTCTCCTTTCCTATCTGCTTCTTCCTCTCTGTGGTCAACTTTGGGGCTACTCCCATGAAAAATTATTTGCGCATGAATTCCCAACTCAATGTTAAATCCTGCCTAAGTCATATTCCTCTTATTTGCAGTGCTGGGCCTCTAGACTATGACTCTACTACTGAGCTACACCCCTGGTTCCTAAAACATGTTTTTTTCTTTTTTTAATTAAAAAACATTTTTCTTTTTAGTTATATATGACAGAAGGATATATTTTGACATATCATAGATACATGGAGTATAACTTCCCATTTTTGTGGTTGTACATGATGTAGAGTTACACTGATTGTGTATTCATATATAAACAGAGGAAATTATGTCTGATTCTTTCTACTGTCTTTCCTATTTCTATAACCCCTCCCTTCCCTTCATCCCCCTTTGTCTAATCCAATGAACTTCTATTCTTCCCTCCCCACCCCTCCACCCCCAATTATTGTGAATTAGCATTCACATACCAGAGAGAACATTCTGCCTTTGGTTTTTTGGGATTGGCTTATTTCACTGAGTATGATAGTCTCCAGTTTCATCCATTTATACCATAATTGGATTTCTTTATGATTGGGTAATATTCCATTGTGTATATGTACCACTCTGTATCCATTCATTTGTTGAAGGGCACCTTAGGTTGGTTCCATACCTTAGCTATTGTGATTTGAGCTGCTATAAACACTGATGTGGCTGTGTCACTATAGTATGCAGATTTTAAGTCCTTTGGGTATACGCCAGGGAGTGGGATAGCTGGGTGAAACAGTGGTTCCATTCCAAGTAAAATACACATCTTTAATCTGACCCCCTACCACCACAAAAAGAAAGAGAGAGGGCTGGGGGATATAGTTCAGTTGGTAGAATGCTTGCCTCACAAGAACAAGGTCCTGGGTTCAATCCCCAGCACTGCAAAAAAAGAAAAGAAAGAAAGAAACAAACAAACAAACAGAATGGGTATGTGTGTGGGTGGGGGCTTTGTCCTGCAAGAGAACTGAACAGGAGGAAGGTAATCTACAGTATTTTTTTCTCTGGGATCTGATTCACATCTGGAAGAGCTTAGCTTACTCTATGTATGGAAGGTAATTATTTTTGCCTAAAAATGCAGTAATTCTTTCCAACTGAAATGATAGTTTGAGTGAGTATTGGATATACAATTGGAAATTGCTGGCAGATATTACTTCATTGTTTTTTAGTTTCCAGGAATACTATAGAGAGATCTGATGCAATTTCATTTATTACATTTTTAAAAAATTCTTTGTTTGGAAACTATTTTTTTTCTCCTGTCTGGAAGCTTTTACAATTTTCTCCTTATCTCTTCATCTGAAATTTCATGATACTGTTGTTTGATAAAGCTTTATTTTTATTTATTGTGCTGAACCGTTGGTGATTATTGTTCATTTGGGAAGTCATGTACTTTAGTCCTATCTTATATGTCTGATAAATTGTATTATTTCTGGTAATTTCTTCCTTTCCCTATTCACCCCCATTTTCTGGAACTACTAGTCAGAAAGAGAAAGACTTTCTGGCTAATCATTTAAGCTTTAAAAATCCCTTCTCTCCATAAAATAGTTTCTTTACTTGTTTTCACCTTCTTGGAGATAGTCTCAATTTAAATTTTTTTTTGAAAAATTTTTTTCTATTAATCTAGATTTTGATATCCAAGAGTTCTTTCTTTTCCTCTGAATATTATTGGAGAAAGGAACTCAGGTTATATTCAGAATATAACCTGAGTATATAGTCTCTGCACAGTAGTCTATCCAGCTTCAGCCTGTGTACCCAACTATGTGACTGATTAATGGGGGTCTTACATTTGATTCAGTGCTATGGTTTGAATGTGTTGGAAACTTAATCTCCAAATTTACGTGTTAATGGTATTTACAGGTGTGGCCTATGGGAGGTAATTAGGATTAGATGAGGTTATAAGGTGGAGCCCCCTACCCCACAGCATTGGTAGCTTTATAAAAAGAGGAGGAGAGATCTGAACCAACATACTTACTCCTTCTCTCTCCTCTCTCTTTTTGGTACTGGGGATTGAACCCAGGGGTACTTAGCCACTGAACCATGTCCCCAGCTCTTTTTTTTTTTTTTTTTTGAGACAAGTTCTCACCAAGTTGCTTAAGGTCTCACTAAATTTCTGAGGCTGGCCTCAAACTTGAAATATTCCTTCCTGCCTCAGCCTCCTATGTCACTGAGATTACAGGTGTGCACCACCATGCCTGGCCTCTTTCTTTTCATGTGATCCCCTCTGCATGTTATGATAAAGCAAAAAGGCCCTTACTAGATGACTACCAGATGGCAGTATGGTGTTCTTGGACTTCCCAGTTTCTAGAATCATAAGCCAAAATAATTTTTTTTTTCTTTTATTGCGGTACTGGGGATCGAACTCAGGGCCTTGTGCTTTCGAGGCAAGCACTCTACCAGCTGAGCTATCTCCCCAGCCCCAAAATAATTTTTTTTTAGACAGGATTTTTTTTTTTTTTTTGTCCTGGGAATTATATCCAAGGACACTTTACTACTGAGCTACATCCCCAGTCCTTTTAATTTTTCATTTTGAGACAGGGGTCTCGCTAAGTTGCTGAGTCTGGCCTCAAACTTGCAATCCTCTTGCTGCAGCCTCCCACATTACTGGGATTATAAGCATGTGCTGCCACACCTGGTTTGAGGCAGGATTTTGATATGTTGCCTAGGTTATCCTTAAACTTTCCTCCCATCTCAGCCTCCACAGTAGCAGGTGTAGGCCACTGCATCTAGCCCCCCAACATCTTCTTTATACATTACCTGGTCTTAAGTATTTTGTTATAGAACAGAAAATGGACTAGGATAGTGAATCAAAGTATCTGGGATTTATCTGCATATTTTGAGCCTCACACTGTATTTCTGTCTTCAGAGGCACTTACTTTGTTTAATTTCTTAGGTTTTCTAGAGTTCTAAAGATGAATCCCCTCATCCAAGACTTGAGTTTCAGATTTCTATCCTACACTGAGTTAATGACCACTAGCCCAACTACTTTCAGGATTTTGTGGACATCTGTTGTCAGTCTGTCTCTTCTCAGGGCAGGGATATAGCTCAGTGGTAGGGTGCTTGCCCCGCAAGGAATTGGAGAGGAAGTCATCTCCTTCTAGTTTTTCAGCTTTGTTTGCAATCTTCAGTTAAAATATGTAACAGGTTAAGATTCCAAGTGTTGTGTCGCTAGAGTTAACAAATATGAAAGTGCCATTTTCATATTTTTCCGGAGGAATTGCTATGAACCTATTATAATTCCCTTGCCTGCTTTAAAGTTATAGAAGGGTCAGAGAGAATGGACAGGATTTTGTGAAAAATGTCTTTACACAAAGCTCTTATACTCTGAGATTGCATTTATTCCTTGTAGGAGGTCTGGGAGGGTAGTTTCTATTTCTTTCATATCAGGTCTAATGAAGTTTCCACAGAGACCTGGAGAAGTTTCTCATGCAAGGATCTTAGCTTGTGACCCAACAGTGGGAAGAGTAGCAGGATTGTGTTGATTCCTCTTTAGGAAATGTTGAGGGCAAGGGAAAAGCTCCTGCTCTGGGGGACAGGCATTGTTGTGTTGGGAGTTTCTTACACAAGGGAGTGCTCCCCATGGATCTGATGTCAGCAACCCACCTGTAGGCTGATGCCCCAAGACATGTCTCCACCCCAGACTTCTCCTGTGGACTCCAGACTGGCATATCCAATGGTTTGCTTGACAACTCTCTTAAAATATCTGAAAGAAATTTGCAACAACATATGCAAACCTAAACCCTTATCAGGCTGCTGTGACTGGTGGAGGCACTTCAGTGGAAAGAAGCTGAAGCTGAGGTGAGGATTCATTGTTGGTAGAAACTCACAATTTATTAAGGGATCAGGGAAATACTGTTGGAGCCTTAACTGGTATCTAATACAACACAGTTCTCATACTAACCACCTGGACTTAGTGTCAGGGACTCTACAAGTATAAGGGCATGGTCTCCAACAAGACTGACCTTCACAGATCAGCCACACACTGACAGTCCCCAGGCCTGTACTTCTGACTAGCTATAAATTTAAGATTCCCACAATCCCCTCCATCAACAATGCTATAATGACTTATGGAACTCAGGAAAATGTTTCATCTATGGATACAATTTTATTAGAAGTGACACATACAGGGGGTGGGATTGTAGTTCAGTGGTTAGAGCACTTGCCTCGCATGTGTGAGGCACTGGGTTCAAGTCTCAGCACCACATATAAATAAATAAAATAATAAAAGGTCCATAGATAACTTAAAAAAAAAAAAAGGTGACACAGGGTGAAGACTGGGGAAGAAAGCAGGATTTAGTTAAGTCATGATCAGAGCTTGTTCAACAAAACAATTTTTTAAAAATGCATTAAAATTCTGTTTAAAGCAGGATTTCTTAACTTTGACACTATTGACATTTGTGGTCAGAATATTATTGGTGGAAGTCTGCTTTGTGTGTGTTATAGAGTGTTTAGTAGCACTCCTGACCTTTATCCAGTAAGTACCAGTAGCAACCCCCTCTGCAGTGACAACTGAAAATATTTCCAGATATCGCCAAATATCCCCTGTTGGTGGGAACAGGGAGGACTGCCTCAACTGAGAATCGCTGATATAAAGTAAGGTTTTTCTTTCTTTCTTTCTTTCTTTGTTTTTTTTTTTTTTTTTTTTTTTTTTTGTGTGTGTGTGGTGCTGAGGATTGAATTCAGGGTCTTGAGCTTGCTAGGTAAGCACTCTACCCATGAGCTATATCGCCAGTCCTAAAGTAATGCTTTTCTAAAAGTTTTTATGGTTCAATTAATTGTCCTTTAATTTATTTGCTTTGTAGATCTGAGTGGTTGTACATAGCTTTTTAAAGTTGAGAGTAGCTGCAGTTGTATTTTTATGGTTGTTCTTGTCCTGAAATAAGTTCATAGGCCTCCCATGGAAAATTTGTCTCACATTGGTCAAAAATGCTGACAGTTTTTAATAGTCTTTGTTTCTTATTAGTTATGTTACTTTTACAATGTCTTTATTAAATAAAAAATTAAATAAAATCAATGCTGCATTTTATTTTGTGGCATATCAGATGACTACATTATACCAATTTATTATTATTAATATATCCTTGTGCCAAAATTTTAACATAGGCAAAACCCTATTGCAGTGTCTGATGCTAGGAAGAAAAATGTTTCATCTGTGTTTGTGTGTGTGTGTGTGTGTGTGTGTGTGTGTGTTTGTGTGTGTGTGTGTTACCAGGACTCAAGTTCAGGGCCTTGCACATGCTAGGCAAACGCTCTACCTCAGCTCTCTCCCTTTCCCTCTTTTTTTTTTTTTATAGAAAAAATAATATTTATTTGCAATATAAACAAAGTCCCATTGCTGGTCAGGGTGTGTGTGTGTGTGTGTGTGTGTGTGTGTGTGTGTTTGTAGGGTCACACATTTTCCTTCATAAGATCATAAAGCAAAACTGGCCACCCTCTGGTATACCCTCTTTACACAAATCTGATACATCTTTCTGGGGTTTTCTTTTAAAAATTAAAAGAGAGAAAGAGAACCAAGTATGGCTTGGAAGCATTTTTTGTCAATTTCTCGACTGTGGCGAGATTTGAATCCATTACCCTAAAGAATCCCTGAAAACCACCCCTGTGAGGTAAGATTTGGTGAGGGCAGCATTTCCATGGCCTCACTTAAAACATGCTGAGTGCTGGCTCTATTAGGCACCCCAGCCCAATGGTTTACCCCTCCCAAGTCGCATGCAGTCCTGATCTCTGGTTAGAACTGAGGTTGGAGAAGGAACGAAACTGGAGGAGGGTATATCCTGTGGCTATGGGACTGCCCGAGGGTTGAAATGGGTACATGTTTCTTGGTAGTAGAAAGCATGGGCAGGAGGTGACTTAGTTCTTTTTTAAAGAAGAAATTCACTATGCTTTGGAGGCTTTGACACAACAGGCTTCTGCTTTGACCACTTAGATCCTTCCTTCTCAAGTCTTGACAATTACAAGAGAACCTGCCATTGCCTGCTAATTCAGAGGCTTGGATACAGAAAACCCCCTTCAACAGTTCAGAAGCTAACAAAGGAATGGATCTCTTAAAAGTTGCAGCTCCTTGTAAAACATTTTAGCACAAAATATCAGCATGTGATTTTTCAGATGAAGTCTGTTTGCATAGAAAAGATTAAGATATATTCTCTCAGTTGTGGTATTGTTCATTTTTTGTAAAGGTCTTTCTACATTTGAGAAGAGATCCCTTAACATAGTCTTCTTAACAGAACAAAAAAACTCTTATAATATATTTCCTAAAGACATACACTAAAGAATGTATGTCTTGCAATACCAACTGAATATTTATTTCCTGTGAAATAAATATTCACAGTCCTGTACCAAAGGACTCAATCAGATTAGGGATTTTAGTGCTGGGGATGGAATCCAGAGTCTTGTGCATGCTGGGTGAGTGCTATGTTGCCAGTAGAGTGCTTGTTAATTGATCAGGGTTCTTGGATTGATCATGTAGAGAAAGGGATTCATTTGTTCTCATTTCGTAACATGGAAGGAGAAGGAGAGAAAATTAATTGTGGAAATCATAAATGCTTGACTAATTGGGTTATGCTATTCTCTGACACTAAACATCTCTTTCTTTCTCTTAAATAATTTTTATTAATTTGACCTTAATATAAAATAATATTAAAATAAATTGCTCAATATTTGAATATATTTTAACCGTTTATGTTCTGAGTTTTTGTCCTAGATATCTTATCCAGAATTTTACTTGTCTATAAAATTAAGTTTCAGACTGTCCCACTTGCTGTCTCTTGGAGACTTTGACTGGCTAGTTTGCATTTTTTTCCCTTTCTTTTCCTCCTTTCTTCTTTCTTTCCTTCCTCTCTCCCTCCCTTCCTTCCTTCCTTTCTTCCTTCCTTCCTCTCTTCTTTCTAACCCAGGGATACTTTGCCACTGAGCTATATCCCCAGTCCTTTTATTTTTTATTTTGAGAGAGGGTTTTGCTAGGTTGCTGAGGTTTGCCTCAAACTTGTGATCCTCCTACCTAACCTCCCCAGTAGCTGGTGTGTGATACTGTGCCTGACTGAGGCTTCATTTCCATGAGCAAAAATAACCCCATTTTTAGCAATGCTGTTATTTCAGTCTACCTTTTTTTGTTTTTATTTTTTATTTTCGTACTGGGGATTGATTCCAGAGGTGTGCTTTACCATTGGGATACATCCCCAACCCTTTTTTAATTTTAAATTTTCAGGTAGGGTCTCAATAATCTGTTTAGGGTCTTGCTGGCCTCTAACTTGCAATCTTCCCACCTCAGCCATATGAATTACAGGTGTTTACCACCACACCCAGCTTTAGTGTTTATTTCTATTATGGAAGCCCTTGGGTTCAGAATGTAACTTTGTATATAAAATATTTTATGTGACTTTGTACATTCATATATATATGTATGTATGTATGTATTGAACCCAGAGGTGCTTAAAAACTGAACCATAGCTTCAACCCTTTTTAATTTTTTATTTTGAGACAGGGTCTTGCTAACTTGCTAAGGGCCTTGCTAAACTGCTGAATCTGGCTTTGAACTTGTGATCCTCTGTTCCAAACTCCTGAGTCTCTAGAATACAGGTATACACTATTGTGCCCAGCCAGAAGCATTTCTTTTCAGATAGAGCTACAAGAGAGATAGAACTAATTTTATTTTGACATTTTCTACCTCCTTACCCTAGTCATTGCTTTATTTCTGGTATACATATGCCTCAACCTCTTGAGTAGCTGGGATTAAAGTTATTCATTACTGTGCCCAGCTACTTCTGGCCAATATTTTAGTTTACTACTGAAATAAATCTATGCAGGATTTCAGATTTTATACTTCTTACAAGTTAGCCTGTTTTATAAATTCTAGCAGAAGAAACAAAGATCATGGATCAGAGATAAAAGACTTTATTATTCTCAGAACAGCAAAACATGGACTCTATATTCTATATTGCATTGCTTCCCCTTCAAGTCCCACTGGGATGATGTAGATGGCCCAGGTGGGTGCTATGCATGTAGTGGGTTGTCTCAGTGTTCCTGAGTGGCTATGAAAGTTGAGGATCAATGAACTTGAGGAATCCACTGCTGTTATAGTGGGTGATAAGCAAGCTTCTCTTTGTCTCAGAAGAGACAATATCTCAAAGATGTTCATTACAAACAACCTGAGAAATGGCCCATGTATAAAGCTTTCTGGGCCTTATTTATTTATTTTTTTTTAAATTAGGGCCTTGAAATTTTTGATATAATCAGCAAGGATGCTAAGAATCAATGGTGATCACATCTTCCAACAACATGTATATGCAGGTTGAATACTGATGTACTTTGAGCATATCAAAAAGATCAGCTAAAACATACAGATGAACCAATTGAGGCATTTTGACTTAAAGCATGTGATTTAAGTTTTCAGTAATTTGACTAAACCATACATAGTAACCCAGACTATCAATATTTTTCAGTCTTATTTCTTTTGGCCAAATTAAAAAAAAGACAAGTTCAGAAAGACACCTAGCAGTGCTTTGATCACTGGGGCCAATTCCAGCAACATGTCTTTGTGCCTTTGCAAGAGGCTTGTAATGAAGACTGTAGATCTTTGATGCTTCCCTTCCATTAAGCTGTAGTTGACCCAGATCATCCCTAATGTTCTTATTACAGTTATTTATTCTTGATTTAAAACAGAATCAGATATATTTGGATTTAATGGGTACTTTGAGATTATTTAATGCCAGAAAGAAATTTCTATATATATGTTCAAAGAAATTCCAGCATGGAGTTACTGGGTTAATACTCATTAAGATAACTACTTTCTCCACTGCATTTTGGAGACATTGGTTAGATTTTATACATTTATACATATATTTATGTGTATATGAGATATACATATATTTCATACAGGGATTGAACCCAGGGACACTTTATCACTGAGCCCCATCCCCAGCAGTCCTTTTTATTTTTTATTTTGAGACAAAGTCTTGCTAAGTTGCATAGGGCCTTGTTAAGTTGCTAAGTCTGGCCTTGATCCTTCTGCCTCAATCTCACAAATAATAGGTATGTGCCACCATGCCTGGCTCCCTGGTTAGATTTTTTTAAATTATGCTTTTCTTTTCTTTTTTTTAACTAAAAAGGAAAAACAATTTTCCTTAATTCTTACTTGGGGCTGGGGATATAATTCAGTGATAAAACTCTTGCTTACCATGAATAAAGCTCTGTGTTCAGTCTCCAATACTGGAAAACATAGAGTCAGGGAGTCTTACTTAAAGAAAATGAAATTATGAACTGGAAGACAATGTTAATAGTGAGGAAGCTCTGACAATTTAAAAATAATAAAGCTGAGGGTGTAGCTCAGTTGATAGAGCACGAGCTCAGCATGTGCAAGGCCCTGGGTTCAATTTCCAGCACCAACAAAGCAAAACAAAATAAAAATAATGAAAATGGCAATTTATTGTACATTGTTGGCACTGTGCTAAGTGCTTTACAGCATCATCATGCTAAAACTCACATAATTCCTATTATATAGCCGTGTTAGAATTGAACTTAACACCTTGTGCATGCTAGGCAAGTGTTCTACCACTGAGCTACATCCCCAGCTCCAAGTCCTGTAATGTTATCCACGTATTCCAAATGAGGAAAACTCAGAGTGTTAAATAACCTCCCCCAAATCATGTGTCTTGTAAGTTTGGAGCTAGGTTTAGAGACCATGTGCACCCATATCAAACTTTTATCTTTTCACTCTTAAAATGACTCCTTGGAATGTAAAACATCCCAAAATAAAATGTTCTAGCAAGGAGACTCTAAATTTTTACATTTATTATATTTGTTAAGTGATATTCTCAGGAAAGAGGCGTTCAGGCTAATTGAATTTTCTAGCTCAGGGTACTCAGTGTGGTCTGTACCTGGTGCCAGTCTGTGAACTAATGATTACTGGTCAGTACAAAACTGAGATTAAGTATTTGGAACTTTTATAGCAAAAGTTATAAAAGGATGCTGAGATATTCAAGCATGTCATCAGTGGACTTGTCTTGTTGAACAAAGGTTATTCAAGTTCAGGTGTTGTTGAACTCAATATGGTGAGTCTCATTTGGACGTATGGTAAGAACTGCATACTAGTCATGCCCAGCAGAGCCTGGAAATAAAGAAACTGATCCTTTACCACAGATTGTTTGAACACTGTTCTGAGATGACTTAAACATACCAATTAAGTCAGTTAAAAAATTGATCTGTGCCACTATTTTTGCAAGATTTCTCAAATGTTAGTATACATTTTTCTGGTTGCAAGAGGCTGTGTTACAAGTCTTACATGAGGTCACTACAGAGTTTAAAACTTTGGTGTGGTAATGAGTGGAGAAAGTTATAAAGCTATTGTATATGGCAAGGACATTGTGTATGGCATTGTGTATGACCTGGACAGGGAGTGAGAAATGTATGTTTAGGTGACTGTGGAAGGCTTTTCTAGGACCAGTCAGAAAAGCAGGAGAACACACACAGTCATAAGATTATAAATAATAAGGCCAGTGCCAAACAACAGGTAGGAAAGTATGTTGCTATAATTTGAATCTTAAGTGTCTCCCCAAAGTCCACGTGGTAAAGGCATAGTCCTTGATGAATTTTAACTAAAAAATTGGAATGATGAAATCTTAGTTGAATTAATTCTGTGTCAGAAAAGATATATATATTACCCATCAACCTCTCTACCATATATAAATCAGTTTCTCCATCCAGTTACACATCTGTCCATCCATCTGTCCAATCTCATTTCATAAAGTACTTGAAACAAAAATAAGACACTTGTGCT
Source organism: Sciurus carolinensis (assembly GCF_902686445.1). Lineage (NCBI taxonomy): Eukaryota > Metazoa > Chordata > Mammalia > Rodentia > Sciuridae > Sciurus > Sciurus carolinensis. The sequence goes on from NC_062213.1 coordinate 62,539,874, forward strand.
TTTATAAGAATGAGGTGAAGAAAAAATGGCATTTTAAACCTAGATATTATGGTTTTTAAATATTAATCATGTGAAACTATCAATGAAAAGATCAACCTCAAAAGATAGATAAAATTCAAAACATAGGTCATGAGAATGTTGATTAGAAATATTCTGATAAATTCTAAGATGCCAGCTAATGTTAAAAATGTTCCATCTTGGCATGATGGCACAATCTTGAAATCACAGGTACCTGGGAGATGGAGTTAGGATTCCAAGTTCAAGGCTAGCCTGGGCAACTTAGTAGAACCCTGTCTCAAAATAAAAAATAAAAAATAAAGAGGGCTGGAGGTATAGCTCATTTGTGCCCCTGGATTCAATCCCTGTTACCTAAAAAAAAAGAAGTTCCAATTACCATTATTATTTTTTTAGTATGTTAATGGCCTGGTTAAAACTTCTTGTTATAAAATATAAGTAAATTATATTTCATGCACATATGATTATGTGAAAATGAACCCCAATATTATGTATAACTATCACACACTAATAAAAACAAAAAATTTCTTGGTATAATTTTTGAAGTGTTAGAATATAGAAATTCTGAATAGAAATAAAACACATCATTTAAATTTCTTTCACTAAATTGTTTTGGGTACTTTTCTACTATGAAATTTTTCCTACACAGAATTATAGCTATATATGTATTGATTCTTAAAAATAATATTTTTACCCTGCTGAGTGCATCTGAACCTTATATTTGTTTCAGAAGTGTTATGAAAGGATCAATAATTATTCTTTTATATTTTTGTTATATAGTCTTAGAATTCCAATTTATTTTTACAATTTTTTTTTAAAATTGGCTTAAGAACTATTGATGTACTACATGTCAGATTTGCAGATATCTTATAGTTGAACATAATACACGGACTAACAGGCCCATTTCTTCCTGAAGCTCTCTCACCCTACTCTCTTTACTAAATAAGGCATTTAAGAATAAGCTTAGCCAGTCTCAACAAAAGCAAGGTGCTAAGCAACTCAGTGAGACCCTGTCTCTAAATAAAATACAAAATAGATCTGGGGATGTGGCTCAGTGGCTATGTGACCCTGAGTTCAATCCCTGGTACCCAACCCCCCCCCCAAAAAAAAAAAAAGAATAAGCTATAGACATGTTTTATGAACAACATATCATTTATACAGGTGCTAGTCACCACAACTCATGAGATTAAATGGATGGGTAGATGAAGGGATAGATGGATAGCTAACTGGCTAGATAGATGGATGAGGGTTTTCTATGGCTGTATAACTAACCATTTCCAATCTTAATGAGTTAAAAAACAATAATTATTTATTTTTTTCATAAATATGCCATTTGAACTGGGCTCATAGAGGAATGGCTCATCCCTGCTTCACACAATATAAGTTTGGATGACTTAACTGAGAACTGGAGGATCTGACTAGAGGTGAAACACTCATGTGGTTTGTTAAGTTATTGCTAGTTGTTGGCTGGGACCTTAGTGAGAGCTAAGAGCCAGGGCTTTTTTTTTTCTCCATATATATCTTTCCATATGGCCTGTGTTTTTCATTGCATGGCAGTTGTGTTCTAAAGGTGAACAACCTCCAAAAGAGCATGCTGGGCAGAAGTTGTATTGCCCTTTTGACATATTCTAGAGCATCATAAAGTATCACTACCGCCACACTCTGTTGGGTTGCTCAACCTTAGCACTATCGACATGTACATTGTAAGATGTTAGAAGCAGCAGCACCCACTCCACTAATCATAACAACCAAAAAAGTCTCTAGATGTTGTCTGTTTTTTGGAGAGGGCAAAGTACTGTGAAAACCACTGTTCTTTCATTTTATACAGTCACAAAGACCTTCTCAGTTTCAAGGAGAAGAGACATAGCTTCCATCTATTTACAGGAGAATGAAGAAGTTCTGGAAGAGCATGTGGAACAAGAATTTTTTTTTTTATTTTTTTTTTATTTTTTTTTTATTGGAACAAGAAATTTTGTTCTGGTCAGTTTTAGAAAATACAATTGGCCACAGTAGGCTTTAACTAATGCTTTGGACTGAATGTTTGTGTTCTCCCAAATTCTCATGTTGAAACACTAATTCTGAAAGTGATGGTATTTGGAGATGGTGACTTTAGGTCTTGAGGGTGGAGTTCTCATAATGGGCTTGCTGACCTTATGAGAAGAGATACAAGAGAGTGCTTGCTTCATATTGTTTCTTTCTCCCCCATGCAAGAATGTAGGACGAAAGCACCCATCTGCAGATCAGGAAGTGGACCCTTACTGAGAACTAGACTTATTAGCACCTTGATCTTGGACTTTCCAGCTTCCAGGACTGTGAGAAGTGAATTTCTATTGCTTAAGCTACCCAGTCTATGGTATCTTGCTATAGCAGCGAGAACTAAGTAAGATTACTAAAGAGTATAAATTTATTCTCTTAAATTTATTTTCTGTGCTAATAAATTTTTTGTAGAATTATGGTGGTATTTCTGGTTTTAGAGAGTTCTCACCTTATTTGTTCTTATTGAGGAGAATGCTTCACTTAGAATCTACTATCTTGACAATTTTGATATCTTAATTATATGAAGCAGTTCTTGAGCTGAGATTCCCTAATTAACACATATTATTTGCATTATAATCCTAGAAATTGGACCATTTACCTGCCTTTCATTTCCAGTGTACAAGTTCATAATGTACAGATTATAATGTAAATAATATCCTTTCATTCAATTTTTAATCTTTAGTGATTATCTTCTTATTTTCCTTCCAGTGATTAAGGAAGCTGCTTAATTTCCTCTCTGTGTTTCTATGGCATTATCACCTCAATACAATCATGAACACCAGTGCCATTTTTGAGTACTTTCTCTAGTTTATCAATGTTTCTGATGTACAACATCAATATAAAACAAATATTTAGGTGCCCAATTAATATTGACAGGAAGTCTGAAGTTTTAAGAATTCTAGTTTAAGAAGTAATTGAGAAGCTGGTATATAGCCCAGTGGTAGAATGCCTGACTAGCATGCACAAGGCCTTAGATTCAATTCCCAGTACTGCAAAGAAGTAATAGGAAGTTGCAATTTTCTTTTTTAAAGCACAGTTTAAAACTTTGCCTAAAACTATTTTAAATTATTGTTTAGAAGTATTCCCTCCTACAGATCTATCCCATAAAAAATGCCCTATACCATTTCCTCTATAATCCTTCCAGTACTACCATGACAACTCCCTGAAGAAGGTTTGGAGGGCTATGAAATGTGGGCTTTTCATTCTCAGTTTCATTTTATAAAAAGATTTTTAAAGGATATGACTTCATTTGAAAACTTGCAAAGACTTTCCATAAAAATCTTATCTCATGCCTTTGAAAAATAAGGTTGTCTAACATTTACTGAGTATATATTATGTAGATTATTTCACTGAATGCTCACAACAACCCAGTAAAGGTACTTACTATTATCCCCATTGTACAAAGAGGGAAACTTGTGTTAGGCAGCTCCTCCTGTCAAGGTAGAGCCCTGAATAACTCTAGACTATGTACCCCTACAGTCTGCATTCCTGAAGTACATTGTTCTGTACTTCCAACAGTCAAATGGAGTCAGAAGTTTGTCTACATTGTAAGACTTCATTGGTGCTTGGACTTATGGTTGGTGTGGGTTAGGAAGGGAGCCAGACCAAATGAACCAGCTAGGAGTCAGGTAGGTGAACATTTTTTCCCATTATCCATTGCTACACAGAATGCTACCCCAATACTTAGCAGCTTAAAGGAAGAATAGTTATTACTTATCATCAGCAATCTGGGTGGTTTTGCCTGGGCACTTCAAGATGGCTTCATTCACATGTCTGTCAGTTGGAGTTCACTATCAGATGGGGTACTTTAACTCTCCATGTGACCTCTTATCCACTACTTATTTAGACTGCACTTCTAGCAAAGTTGTTTTCAGGTTCCAAAGTATGAGAGTTAAAGTTGAATAGGTCTCTTGTAGCTTATGTTTTAGAACTTACACAAAGTTTTTCTTAACACATTCTTATGGTCAAAAGAAGTCAGGGGTCCCCACCTTTTGATGGGAGGTTTGGCAATATCACATTGTGAGGGGACATAGACACAGTGTGCTATCAGTTTTGGGTGTCATTTTTGTCATGTTTTATCACAGTATTTCTGTCAGTCATGTATTGCTGTATAACAAGCCATCCCTAAACTTAGGAGCTTACAATAACCATTTCTCTGCTCATAAATATGTAATTCAGGAATTCGGGTATGTCTTAATGGAAACAGCTTCTTTCATGTTCACATGATCCTGGCTGGAGCAGCCATGTGGGACTAGAAGATGTGAGATGGCCTCGGTCATGTGTCTGGCACCTTAGCAGAGTAGACTCACTGGGTTTCTCTCTTCTCATGGTGGTAGCTAGGCTCATGCATATGTTGGAGTTCTTGATTTTCTTCCTTTGGCCTCCACTCCCATGTGATGTCTTCTCTAGAACCCGTCCTTATGCTTCAGCCTCTCTTAAGTAGGATAGACTGGACTTCTTTCCATTGTATCCCAACTCCTAAGTAGCAGAAGCAGACATCCTCAGACCACTGAAGGTCCAGACCTAGAAAATCACAGCATTGTTTCCTCCAAGTCCTTTTTGTCAAGGCAAGCCATAAGACTGTCCCAGATTACATGATGCACAAACAGGTTTCACATCTTGATAGGAGTTGAAATGTGTATAGATAAGAGGAACCACTGAAGGCCATCTTTACACACATTGTACCAGTGTTTGACCTGATGTGAAAAAATGAGAAGCTGGGATCAAAGAATTAGTCTAGGCTGGTAGCTACCTAGACAGAATTATAGCTAATAGCCCAAATGACTCAGTGTAAGAGAAGGTAGATACATATGAAGAAAATTATAAAAGTTTCTCTTAAATGACAAACCAAGTAGGAGACAACGTAAGGACAGGGGTTGAGAAAGTAGGGAGAATATGTTCTGCATATGGCATCTTCATGCTGACTATGAGACAGGCAAATAGGAAATCCCAGAACTTGTGCAGCCAGGAGGAATGCTTGGCTGTTACATAGGAAGCACTACGGGGGTGCCATGTGTCTTCTCCAAAGGCATTTTGTCCGCATCGGACAAATGTGGAATTTATACTCCCACAAATGGATGAGATCATAATATACCCCTTCCAACACCACAACTTGGGCAGGACCTAGAAGCAGATGGCCAGACAATATGGGGACTCTAATTAAGGAGAGAAAGCTGCAGGGCCACCAAAATAGAAGGAGACATCTTCCTTCAGCAGTAACTAGGCAGTTGTAGGCATTTTTCAGTGTTTTGGAGGAAAATAAAATAAAATCTGTTTTGTGCAACTATGCTATACAAGGTCCAGGAGAAATTCTACTGCTCCCAGGGTCTTTTATGTTTTTTAAATTTTATTTTATTTATTTATATACTTATTTTTGCAGTGATGGGGATCAAATGTGGGCCTTACACCCTACCTCTAACCTATACCTCTGGCTTCCTTCTTATTGTTTTAATCATTTATTCCACATGAAAATATTTTTTAATTTTTGTTTTTAAAAGCTTTGAATAAATTCTAATATTCACAACACTGGTAGAACTGAAAGTGACAAAAATTTTTTTAATTTTATGACTTTAATATTCTCAGTTTCACACAGAATCTCACTATTCTTAAGGGTTAGTATTGTTATGACAACAGTAGCAATAATAGTAATAAACAACTGATACTTAAAAGACATATTTACCTTTTTCATAGCATACTCACATTTACGATTTATTTTTATCTTATTCTATCACACTGATGAATCTGTGTTTCCTATGGTTCATGGAACTCTGGATTGGCTGTGAAGAATCAGAAACTAAAATACAAAATGGTACCATTCTTGCATCAATTTCCTTATAATTATTTGGGCATTTTATTATTTTCTTCTCTAGTTTAAAGTTTAAATCCTTTTAGTGAAAAGTGAAAAATATCATATCTGGGAGCCAAAATTTAATTAGAACCCATAAATGCTAATTTTGTTCTTCTGCTAATGAGAGCCATTACTTAACAGTAGTTCCTGTGTATGTCCCCATTAACACTCAAAATGAAAAGTAGGGGTGTTATTGATGTAATTAGGCTTAACATTTAAATTTGTGTGTTCAAGGATTATTAAGGTTTGTTAAGAATCATACATTCCTTTATGGAGTGCTATATTTTAGATGTTAAATGTCTCCCTAAGGGCCATGTATTAGAGTCCTGATCCCCAGGATGGCACTCTTAGGAGGTGGAGAATCTTTAGGAGGTGGGATTTACTGGGAGGCTTTTAGGTCTTTGGAGGCATTCCCTCAAAGGGTATAGTGGGACCCCAGCCCCTTCCTCTTCTTCTTTTTTGCTTTTCAGCCATGAGTAGTTTTGCTCTCCTACATGCTCTTGCCAAGATTTGCTGTCTCACCACAGGCCCCAAAACAACAAGGTCAAACAATCATGGTCTGGAACCTCCAAAACAAAATTTTCTCTTTATAATGTTCTCAGGTATTTGCTACAGAGATGCTAGGTTAACTAATGCATAGGACATCCAGAGAAAAAGAATTGGATCTGTTCCTTCCTAAGTATCTTCCTCTGAACAGGCCAGGAAGCTGCTTCTGAGTGTGGCTATAAAGATTCCCAGTGGTCCCCAGATTGAGAAATGTTTGTGTCACATGAAATAGGCCCAAGGTCGATTTAGATTTTGTGGGGCCTAAAGCTGTTGCCCCCTGCATGTGGTAAGTCATGTGAAGCTAAAGTTGCACTAATTTAACAGAATGTGAATCTTCTCAGGCTGCAAGAGCTAAGCCCTGCAGAGCACAGAGGGGTGAATAGGAGCATGTACTATAGAGAGGAATAGATAGGAAAATGTTACTGGAACATTGCCTTTTTGTTTGTTTCCACACTAACAGTTGACTAATACTTTGTTTTAATTTTAATTTTCCAATTTTTATTCTAATTCACATTGGACACGTAGAAAACAGCAGTGGCAACTACTGTAAGATACATTTCAGGCATAGACACAGAACTTGAATAAAGCGGGAACTAGGTAAAAAAAAAATCCCAGTATTTCTGATACCTAAATTTTTCTGCATAAAATTTTGTTCTTCTTGAAAAGAAATTCAAATCATAGTAAAACACTGAAAAATGCAATTTGACTGTATTTCTGGGTATTTATTTTAGCCTCAAGTGTAAAGGGAAAGAAATGACAAACTCCAGAGGATGCACAGTAACACATTAACAAGCAGCACTCAGCCTGGTAGTCTTTCCCAACCTGCACCAGCAGGGGAGTGTCAGGACATTTTCCACATCAAAGGGTCACCTTAGGGATAGTGGTTTAGCTCTCCAGAAAGCCATGAAGTCTCAGGTCACCACATTATGTGTGTTTGATGCATAATGATAACTGGAGACAATACCAACACAACGTTTGTTAGTTCCCACTAATTCTCTGTCTTAGCCCACATGTTACTTCCTCTAAAGACCTTCCCTGAGTTTACCTTTTGATCTCCTAGTGTCTTGTTCATATTTCTCTTAGGTCACTCGTCACATTGCACTAACTATTCCTTTCCACCCATGACTCTCTCTTCTAGCTTTTAAGTTATGAGGGATAGGATTATGCTTTACCCTTTTTAAATTCCTTGGACCTCATTTAGTAACTGACTTCAATAGACTTTAAAAAATCTTTCTAGAGCATTAACATTTACATTAAACAAAATGCAATTTACCATTTTAAGGTAATTTCATGGATTTTGTCAACTGTGCATTCCTATGTAACCAAAAACCCTAATCGTTTCTTTTAGCACTTATAATATTTCAGTTCACTGTCTGAGAAGTCCACTGTCCTGTAATTTTTGTTCTTATTTCTTAGTAGGTAAGGTGTTCCTTCCTCTGACTTCTTTTATCTAATTTCTTGTTTTTAGATTTGATATGCCCAGTTATAGACTTTTCAGTATCTATCTTGATTGGTGTTTATTGAGATTCTTGGATTTGTGTTTTGGTATATGCCATTAATTTTGGAAAATTCTCGGTCATTATTACTTCAAATATTTCTTTTGCTTTGTTAACTCTTTCTCCTCTCTCCTCTCTCTCCTCTCTGTACTGGGGATTGAACTCAGGGGGCATTACCACTGAGTTATTTTTATTTTATTTTTTTTAAATTTATTTTTATTGTAAACAAATGGGATACATGTTTCTGTTTGTACATGGAGTAACAGCATACCATTTGCGTATCATACATTCACATAGGGTAATGAGGTTTGATTCATTCTGTTATTTTTTCCTTCCCCTCCCCACCCCTCTTTTCCATCTATACAGTCCCTCCTTCCTCCATTCTTGCCCCCCTCCCACCCCCCATTATGTGTCATCATCTGCTTATCAGCGAGATCATTCGTCTTTTGGACTTTTGAGATTGGCTTATCTCACTTAGCATGATATTTTCCAATTTCATCCATTTGCCTGCAAATGCCATAATTTTATTATTCTTTGTAGCTGAGTAATATTCCATTGTATATATATATACCACAGTTTATTTATCCATTCATCAATTGAAGGACATCTAGGTTGGTTCCACAGTCTGGCTATTGTGAATTGAGCAGCTATGAACATTGATGTGACTGTATCTCTGTAGTATGCTAATTTTAAGTCCTTTGGGTATAGGCCAAGGAGTGGGATAGCTGGGTCAAATGGTGGGTCCATTCCAAGTTTTCTAAGGAATCTCCACACTGCTTTCCAGAGTGACAGCACTAATTTGCAACCCCACCAGCAATGTATGAGTGTACCTTTTCCCCCACATCCTCTCCAACACCTATTGTTGCTTGTGTTCTTGATAATCGCCATTCTAATTGGGGTGAGATGGAATCTTAGTGTAGTTTTGATTTGCATTTCTCTTATTACTAAAGATGGTGAACATTTTTTCATATGTTTGCTGATTGCTTGTAGATCTTCTTCTGTGAAGTGTCTGTTCATATCCTTAGCCCATTTGTTGATTGAGTTATTTGTATTCTTTGTGTTTTTTATTTTTTAATAAAATAAAATAGAGGACTTTGCTAACTTGTTGAGTGTCACACTAAATTGGTGAGGTAGACCTTGAACTTGTGATCCTCCTGCCTTAGCCTATGGAGTAGCTGGGATTACAGGCATGCACTGCCATGCCTGACTTTATTTTATTCTCTATTTCTTTACTTTAGGTATCCCAAGTACAAATATGTTTCATCTTCTCAAATTGTCCCACGGATCTTGGATTTCACCTTTTGTTTTATTTTGTTTTCTTCTTCTTTTATCTCTTTGCTTAACAGTTTGAGAAGTGTAATATATCTCTGAGCTTCTACCAATCTACCAGTGAGTGTATCAAAGGTATTATTTATTTCTATAACAGTGCTTCTGACTTCTAGCATTTTTTATTGATTCTTTTTAAGACTTCCCATCTCTCTGCCTACCTTATCTATCTGTTCTTGCACATTATCTACATTTTTTTCAATATAGCCCTTAACTGTAGTACTGGGAATTGTACTATGCTAGTAAGTGCTTTACCCCTAAGCTACATTTTCAATACTTTAAAAAATTTTATTTGAGGAATAGTCTTGCTAGGTTGCTGAAGCTGTCCTCTAGCTTGTGATCCTTCTGCCTCAGACTCCCAACTAGGATTATAGGTATGAGCCACTGTGCCCAACCAGACCTTAACATACTAATTATAGTTGTTTTAAATTTTCTCTGGTGAACTCCCAGATTTCTGTCATGTTTGACTATGGTTCTGATGAGGCTTTGTCTTGTTATCCTGTATTTTATTGCCTTTAACCCTGACTTGTGCCATAATTTTTGTGTGTATTGAAAACCAGACATGATGTATCAGGTAATAGGAAGTGAAATAAAAGGCCTGTAGTATGAGGTTTAATGTTAATCTGGCTAGGAGTTGCTATAGCTGCAGAGGTTTCAGATTACTCTAGTGTGAGCTTCCCTAGGAACTCCTTCTTAAATAGAGTATGCTTTGCAGTTCTTTCCACTGCAATCCATTGTTTTTGAACTGGAGTCTTGTTGATGTAGTGATATGCGGGGAGTGAAGACATTCTATAATCATAGGATTCAGTTTTATTCTTTAGTGTGTCACTGTGACTTTTGCAAATGTCACAAGCTCTTTTTCTTCTATCCTTATATGAAACAGGAAAGTCAGAGGAAGTCAAACTGGTTAAGTGCCTTTCCATCGTTGGGTTAAGGCTCTCTAAGGTCTTTTTGCTGGACAGTACGTCTTTGTCTTGGGAATACCCTGGGGTTCTGGGCATATTTTAGAATGGTTACTTTTCCTCTCCTTCTGCCAGAGTCATGAAGGAATCTTTCTATGCTCTTCACTGTGGGAACATGGTGGGGTTCCTGGAGGTCAAGCTCATAAACGGGTGGGGCCTGCCCCAGATGGTGGTCTCAGAAATTTCTCACTCTTGTTAGTCTACACTTAGATTCCATGTAAGTGTTCCTACCAGGTTGTGGCTTCAAGGAATTTTGCTGCTGGTTGGCAGCTCTTGGCTATGGATTCTCTTATTTACCTGTCTCTCCAGATTTTGGGGTGGCAGTTTCCCCTGTGACCTCAATTTTCTGATGTGTTCAAGAAAATTGGTTGATTTCTTTTCTTTTTCTTCTTTTTTTTTTTTTTGGACCAGGGGTTGAACTCAGGGGCACTCAACCAGTAAATCACTTCCCCAGCCCTTTTTGTATTTTATTTAGAGACAGGATCTCACGAGTTGCTTAGTGCTTTGCTCTTGCTGAGGCTGACTTTGAACTCGAGATCCTCCTGCCTCGGCCTCCAGAGCTGCTGGGATTACAGGTGTGCACCACCAAGCCAGGCAAAAATGTGTTGATTTCTGTTTGTTCCACTTTTTGCTTGCTTAAGGATGGGAGTGACAATGCCCAAGCTCTTTATATATTGAAGCTAAAACCGGAAGTTCAAGTTCATTTATCCTGTTATCCTAAAGTTATAGATATGGAAACTGGAGCTCTGTGCTTTTGAGAGATCTACTCAAAATTGCACAGCTTACAAGTGGCAGAGCTAACTTCAAAGTAAGATGCTTTAACTTGAAATTCAGAGCTCTTTCTCCCTTATTTTAATCACCACATTAAATACAGTTTATTTATTCCCAGGCATTTCTGGCAGAGTTGGGAAATAGAATTGGTTGATTTAGTAAATAAGTCTATGAGACTTTAGAGGAGGCTGCAGTTCCTTCTGACTGGAATAAGGCTCTCTATGGTCTTTTTGCTGGAGAGTATGTCTTTGTCTTGGGAATACTCTGGGGCTGCAGTTCCTTCTGACTGGAGGGAAACCAAAACTGTCCTAATTAGTAGTAAATTTCAAATAACTGAAAGTAGTTTTTTCATTTAGTTTTTAGTTATCCTTGTATTATCCTCTTATTAAGTGCTTTAATGTACCAAAGTAAAATCTCTAAGGCAATTTTAAACTTCAGCATTCTATGCATTAGTAGTTTCCAAAATAAAATTAGTACGACTCTAAAATTTTCTAAATTATGGAATAAAATAAAATAGTATAGAAAAATCAATGTCACATAGTAAGATTAAATATTTTTTCATTTAATATTTTATGAATTTTGATGTAAGTGCATATATTATGTATATATATATATGCTGGATTGCAATGTAAAATTTATTTTTTGCTGTGGGTTGTGGTTAAATAAAAATTTAAAGCACTTGGTCTTAGGAAATAAAGGAAATGGAGGAATAAAATTTTATTCTTAAGAGTACTCAAATTAGTAACTTAACCTCCCCCTCCCTCTGAATTCATTCAGAAATTAAAAAAGCACTCATATGCCAGATAAAACAGGCAGATATTTGGAAATACACAGAAGGTTAACTGAAACTTGCATTTTCATGATCTGTTTGATGAGAATATTTTGCAAATTGGTAGCTTATGCATTTGAGTATTTAATATTTGGATGATAAAAATCTCTAGATAGAATCTCAGTGTCTCAAGATGATACAAATTGAATTTGAGAAATGTGGGTCTTTTGGTGAACACTGATAGTAAATTATATTTTATTTCATGCCAAATGTTATATTAATGAGTGGCATAGTCCTGCCATTATAAACTTAGATCTAGATAAACTTAACTACAAAATTCTTGATTAGTTAATAACTAGTCATTCAATCTGTTCACTAATATTTAATTTTATAAGACCTTGATAAACTTCAAAATTTAAGATTCTAAAGGACTATTCCTTTTTGATACAGTTCTTTATATATGTTGCCAACATTAGAAACAACATCTATACTTTCACTCAGTTAACTCCTGTTTTTCAGATTTTCTAAAAATACAGATTTGGTTTTGGGATTTTGAGGTTATGTTGGACCTTCATGTGGTTCCATTGGATCTTTATGTGATGTGGTATGATTTCCATTGTATAGCTGGCTGTATCAGATCCATCTATGCCTGAAGCCATAGTAGAATTGGGTATATCAAATCATATTCCTACATCATCCCTGAAGCACAGGGGGACAGTACACCATGTCCCTGAGTGCCCCCTTTCGGTTACCCAAAACCACACCAAGTTAAGGGAACAATGAGAGCAAATCTGGGATGGAAAGTCCAGATTCAGATTATCTAAAAAGGACAGTGGCTTTCTCTTACGCACACTGGGACTCTAGGTCCATATTATCTGAAGAAAGCTACTTTCTTGCATGTGCACCAGGACAGATGCTCCATAGAATACTTCTCTGAAAGCAAACTAAGCAAGTTAATGCTGATAATGTCACTACTTTTGCAGCCTAACATATAATACTCCTTTCTGAGTGGAGACAGGTACAGAACTGAGGGCACTCTGGAAAGAATGCTTGTCACTTATCCATTCATCTTCCACCTGCTTCTAATGGGGGACATTTGAATCTGATAAACTGGTCTAGATGAAAGGAAGACTTTTCTAGGGTATGTAGAATTGATAGTAGTAGGCAAAATTTCTGTTGAGTCACTGTTTTTGTTCTTAGAGGTCATAGATGTTTACAAGGAACTTTAGAGATCATGCAAGCCAATCCTCATTGTTCTTGTTCTTGTAAGAGCTCTTAACATAGGATTTGGATTTTTCACCTTCTACATTTTAATCCAATTCAAAAAGACATCTTTGGCTCAAAAAAAAAAAAAAAAGAAAAGAAAAAGAAAAAAACATTACCACCTGCTTTTAATGGGGACAAGATAAATGTCCCAGATCTCTTCTATAATTTTAGCACTAGGATTCTATGTTGTATTTCATGTATGCTTTCATCTTTTGCAAAAATGGCACCACTCTTTAGTTTAACTCTGCATCTTGGGTTATCTGGATAAAGAATGTGCTTTAATCTTGTTAAAAATCAGTTTGTTTGGTTTTTTTTTTTGATGGTTTAACTCTTACTAATACTTTGGTTCCATTGCTCAGCATCTTTACGATTACAGCATAGGCTTGGGGTGTAGCTCAGTGGTAGAACACGTGCTTAGCATGCTGGATTTCATGCCTGTTTTACTCCCAGTGTGCGCATGCAAGCACGCACACACACACACACACACACACACACACACAAGACTATAGTCTAAAAAAAAAGTGTATACAATTTCTCAGAGCTCAAGAAATTGCCCCACTACTGCCAGACCCTCATTTCCTGGTTTTGTACTTCTTTCTAATGGTGGCGTGGTCCTTCTAATGGTGGCTCATTTATAAAACAGTTACATTTAAAAAGACTCTGAAATGGGTTTTCATGCTCACAAAGAGGAAATGGCTCTTTGGAGAATAATGGTTGATTACTTGTTCAGTGAGAGCTAAGTTTTCCATTTCCACAAAGAAAAATTTTAGGTTGTTTATGAAATTTCTCTTTGTACCTCAGTATCTGGGAACTTTTTGGGGTAATTTCAAATAAGTTTAAGAGAAAGTACAAGGCCCCTAGAGATGTTCCACTGGAAGTGCTTTTGCAGGGAGAATATTCTCAGCAGGCAAGTCCATGGGAAAGAGGAAGCAACTACTTGGATTCTGCACAGCCAATTCAGGGTCAGCACTGACTTGCACAGAGTTCATGGCCTGACCTTCCCCTGCTCATTTTGCCATCTTAGTTTGGGAATATTTTCCCTGATCTTTGTTCTCCAACCCAGAAACAGTGATAAGTAGTAGGGTGAACTGTGATCAGGATTAAAGAGAAACAAAAAGAGATGAGCCCATATTCTCTCCCACCTCTCACGCCACCTCCATTTCTTGCCTACCTTCCTTCCTTCCTTCTCCCCCTCCCCCCACACTTTTTTTTCCCTCTTCTTCTTTTTTTTCCCCTAGGGTCTTGCTCTCTGACCCCTGGCTGGCCTCAGACTCTTGGGCTCAAAATGGCAATACAGGGGGTTGGGGATATAGCTCAGTTGGTAGAGTGTTTGCCTCCCATACACAAGGTCCCGGCTTCAAGTCCCCAACACTGCAAAAAAAAAAAAAGGCGATACAGGCTTTTCTTGAGTTTATCTTATCCCTTAGTCCTTTGTTTTTCTAATGGATGGCTTACTATAAATTTTATTTGATAGTAAATATGCTAGACATTTATTTAATGATTTAACTGAAATGCTTCATTTAATAGTCACAGAAACACAATTTGTGAATTTCAACTTTGTCACCTAAAAAGAAAAAGAAAACTCTTCTAGTATGGGGTTCTTAGGCTTATTAGTTATTGCATTATTCAGGATTCTCTAGAGGAACAGAACTAACAAGATATGTATATTTGTAAGAGGGGATTATTAGGTGACTTACATAATCCAAAATTGAATAGGCCCACAATGGCCGTCTGCAGACTGGACAGCCAGGGAAACCAGTAGCTGCTCAGTCCAAGAAGCTGGAGTCTCAGAACAAGAGGGACCGATGCTACAGCCCCAGTCCAAGACTGAAGGCTACAAATTCCATGGAGAATTGCTGATGAGAGTCTACACGGAAAAAGTGAAGGAGCTGGAGTCTGATATTTTCTAGCAATGGCAGTAGCAATAGACACACTTTCTCAAGAAGAATGGAGCTTAAATGTCCTACAACTTCATCCTTCTTCTACTTCTTGTTCTACGAGGGCCCCTAGACTAGTGGACAGTTGCCCACATTCAGGGTCAGTCTCTCCCCTCAGTTTGCTGTTCCACATGCCAATCATCTCTGGAAACACCTTCACAGACACACCCAGAAGTCTCTTAACCCTACATATTTCCTAGCCATCTCTCAATGGAATCCAGGAGGCAATCCAGATTAACCACCACAGTTATTTAGGGTTTTCCTTGGAGATGTTGAGGACTAAACAAAGAGCTTTGCACATAGTAGGCAAGTACTCTACCACTGAGCTAGATCCACTGCCCTTTTATATTTTATTTTGAGACAGGATCAGACTAAATGCCCAAACTGGCCTTGAACTTTGCAATCTTTCTGCCTCAGTCTCCCAAGTAGCTTGGATTACAGGTCTGCACCGCCACGCCTAGCTAATTATTTAGTCTTCTGATTTATATAAATCCCACCTATTTCCAGAAAATGATTTCAGGCAAGAAGTTACTTAGTTAAATGAAGCACTAGTTAGAACTTTGAGTTCTTGCCAAAGAAAATGGTACAGGTAATTCTCAATTAATTAGAAATATATGCAATCCTTTTGTGTAATGTAGTTAATTTAACAAATGCTTGACTCTCAACAAGAAAGCATTTAGTGTTAATCCCTGCCAGTTGAAAGTCTTTCTAATCTGTATAAATCCCCTTGATTTTAAGATTCTTTCTAAAGAGAAACATTTAATCTTTACCAAAGAAAGAGTTTCATGATATGACTGAGACTCAGCACCATCATTCTGAATATTCTCATTGGTCAATAGTCTAGATAAGTGATCCTCATCTATTTGGATAGTCTGGAGACATATATTGGTTGTTATCAATAGGCAGTACTATTGGCATCTAGTGGTTGAGGCCAAATAATCATGCTGTAATCTCGGGACACTCCCAGTCCCCAAGAAAATATAACTCCTCCAAAAGTCAGTTGAGAACATAACCAGGTTGAGAAACCCTGGTCCAGGCAGAGAAAAATAGGACTGAATGGGTTCCAAATCTAGAACAGAGGTGAGGAATGCTTATTTCTGAGTTTAATGCATTCTGTTTTGCTTTTTTTCCCCTTAAAATGTTGGGCAGAAGCTCTCCACTCATCTGAAGATTCTAAGTAGTTGACACTGTGTTGTGCCATCATCTCTAGGGTTATGGTTGTTTAATCCCGGACATTTTGTACTGTGGGATCTGGGTGCTACCAGAGTGCCCTTATGTCCCTTTTGTATAACTGTTCAGATTATTATCTCTTGACTCACTCGAATCTTGCTTTCTTTTCTTCTTTAGTGCCTGGAGTATTTAAAAACTCTCAAGATCTGTTCCTTCCATTTAATCTAGTGTGTGGAATGAATTTTCAGGGGGGAAAAAAATGAAAATAAAAGAAAATATCTGTTTTAACATCATGTCACAAACATATACCCTGTTCCCTCCTTTTGATATCTGTTAAAATAACTATGACCATATCATACTTACTGTTCAATATCAAAACCTCAAAAGTAAAATTTCTATTTTCTGCATGGTCCCTTCCCTCATCAAATATAATACTGTTATACCTATTTCTTGTCAATATTTTCTTTTATTTTTAATTCCTTCATGAAGGGAGGTTATTTGATGATCTCTGAGTTTTCTTCTAGTTCTTCCAGTGCATCATTCTATATCATTTTCAACATCTCATTGTGTTTTGACTTTCATTAGGTTTTTTACTATGTGTATGTCTGTGTGTGTGTGTGTGTGTGTGTGTGTGTGTGTGTGTTAGTGGCATCATTAGATATGCTTTATCATTAGAGGTCAGTGCCATGGTCTTAGACTTCCCATTCTTCATAAGTGTGAGATGAATAAACTTCTGTTCTTTATAAATCATCCAGTCTCAGGTATTTTGCTATAACAAAAGAAAATTGACTAAGATACCTCCCAAGAATCATAGCCCTGATACCACTTACAAAAATATTAATACCACTTAGGAAAATATTTGGCTGAGGACTGATATCATTTACAAAACTATTTGGCTGTAATGGCAAAGACTAAGTCTAAGAAGTCTGTCTTACCAAAAAGTTCACAACTCTCAAGGCCCACCTTGTACATGCACCCCATTACAAGATTAATGCTTTCTTCCAGGGGTTTGGAAAAGAAGCTGTGGCCCCCGCTGCATACCAAGGGCATGAAGAGTTGCTCTAAGGAAGGGGCCACTCTCTGGGTTGATCTGGCTGTTTTCAACATTATATCACTACCACTCTCTTCTAAAATCTCCTTGCCAAGATTTACACTTCCCCAAACCTTATTCCCTGTGTGTTTCTGGGTTTAATTTGCCAGTGAGAGGAACTGGTGTAAGATTTATAAGGTGACAGTGAGGAGGAGCTACAATTCTTGGGAGTATCTTAGCTCCTTTTCTGTTGCTATAACAAAATAGAGCCAGGGTAAATTTATGAAGAATAGAAGTTTATTCAGCTCACATTTATGGCAAATGAGGGGGTCCAAGAGCATGGCGCTGACCTCTGTTCTGATGAAGTTCTTCTAGGTGCAGCATAACATGGCAGAGGGCATTCATCACATTTTGAGACAGAATAAGCATGCTAGCTCAGGACAGTGGTTGAGTCTCCCTCTTCTGATGAGATCACTAATGCCATCACGGAAGTCCCATCCTCATGACCTCATCTAATCCTAATTATCCCCAAAAAACCCTCACTTCCAAACATGGTTAATATGTAAACTTTGAGATTAAGTTGTCAATACATGAATTTGGCAGGGGTTGGGGGGACACATTCAGACCATAGCAAGAAGTGTTTGTATTTTTTCTAGTACTGGGGATTAAACCCAAGGGTGCTTCACCACTGAGCTACATCCCCAACCATTTAAAAATGTTTTATTTTCAGACAGCTGTCTCACTAGGTTGTTGAGTCTGGCCTTGAACTTGTGATTTTCCTGCCTCAGCTTCCTGAGTAGCTGGGGTTACAGGTATGCACCATTGCACCGGATGGGAAATCTTTGTTGGTATACACTGTTGTTTCCTTGGGTGTACAAACTTAACTGTCATAGAATTAGAGAGTTGATATAGGCTTCCTTAGAGAAACTTAAGAATCGTAGCAGTTTTCTGGTAAAATCTGATCACTATTTACTTGTGAGTTTCAGGTCAAGTTCCTGGTGACTATTTTTCCTAACTTTTGGTTGCAATTTTTGGGACCTTCATTTCCTGAGTTCTTCCCACAACCTAAATTCTGATACTGAATCACCCAATTCTTCAAATATTTACATTGAATACATTTTCTTAACCAAATGCAGTGATACAGTTGTTGATATTAGTAGTAGGATTCTACCTTAATATTGTGACACTGGTTTTGAGGTGAGTAAATGGACAAAAAAAAAAAAAAAAAAAAAAAAAAATATATATATATATATATATATATATATATATATATATATAATGTTGGAGAAGTAGTAACCTATATTATAGTGGAGAAACATTTGATCAGACTTGTCCATGGTAACATGGGAGGGAAATGTACCTAATAAACTCATGGCATTGAGCAAGATTCTTTTTTTTGTTAACAGGGGATTAAACCCAGGGCCTTGTGCTTGCTTAACACATACTGTAACTGAGTTACATCCTGAACCTCTTGGGCAATGTTTTAGAGTAGAATGTTAAGATGTGGAGAGCTAGAACTTGTTGTAACTGCTACATTTGACAAGGTGTTAAAAGAAAGAGATGAGCTCAGAAAAGGACTGGCTTGTTTGCAAGTAGCACTGAGAGGAACTATTAAGAATACAGTAATTCTGACACATGTAAGGATGAAAAGTGAAATGTTTTTTAAAAATTCCAAGCAGTAAAAGATACAATTGAGAAATCCTTTGTGTTAGAAAGGGTTACAAGACTTCACCTCAGGGAAATAACCAAATGAAAGGTGTAGTCATCATACCCTCTGTTAAGGCCTCTGAAAGATTTTTTTGGCAGGACAAGTTGACCCTAGAAAAGAGACTAAGGTCATGATCTTATGAAAACCTGAATGCCCAAAGTACCTGATACAAGGGAGAGATGTGTGTCTCAGGGAAGATTCTATTTTTAGCTAGAATCAAACACATTAAAACAACAACAATGACAACAAAATTTTGAAAGAGTTCTCCTGCTAAATGCATCACCAGCCTAAAAGAGATTGTGATTGTCCAAGATATAAAAAGACCCTCCCACTTCTGGGACGACATTGTAAGCAGCTCCACAGATCCACTTAAGCGAAGTTGGTAGAAACTATAAAAAACCAGCCATTTAAAGTTTCTGGAAATTGTCCTAAGGGCATATAGTCAATGAAGAAACATTTATTCAAGAAAAACTACTGAAACTCAGTAAGAACAAGGACAGTCTGTGTTTTTTGAGCAAAGATGAGTACCTACTCCTTCAGTCGAATTGGATGGAAGCTCTACCCCAGTCAGGTATAGACAAGTTGACAGGACTCCCTCTCTCTTGCTATATCTCACCAAGAGGGGACAGCTGTCAGCATTTCTTATCCCCTCAACTCCAAGTTGAAGAGGCTAAATTCTTAGTGAGTGTGGTTGAAAAGCCTGGGGTTCCCTTCCTCTACCTAGTTTCTACCGTAGGATGGAGGCTCTATCCCAGGTCAGGTGGTCCTTATCCTAGGCAACTCATAGGACAGAGATTCTATCCCAGGAAAGGCAAGTCCAGAAGACCCAAGACTACCACCACCCAACCCAGTGTCAAGAACAATAGTTAGTGACTTTGTCCCAGGGAAGAGGCAGCCCCTTGAAAAAGGGGAATATTCACAGGAAAGCAAGCAAGCAAGCAAGCAACAAAAACTAACTCTGAGAGGAATCTAATGTCAGATTTATCAAAGAATTCTAAGTAGCCATTATATATTGGTCAAATTATATAGTTATATTGTATGCATGTACAAATATATAACAACAAATCCCATCAATATGTACAACTATAATGCACCAATAAAAAGTATGGAAAAAAGCAGTGAAAGAACTAAAGAAAGGAAGTCTGATCAAAAAAGAAAAGGAAGGTATAAAGATAATGTCTCATCAAATAGGAAATAGATAAAATTATATAGAGAAGTAAAGGAAAACTCTGGGTTAGAAATTATAATAATTAAACAATAAGAACAAAAATAAACACTGAAAGGATTGAATAGTAGATTTGAACTTACATAGTCAGTGATCTTTAACATAATCGATAAAGGTTTTGCAAGATAGAATTAGCTGTTTCAAAAATAGATTAATAGGGATTGTGGAATCCAAAGGATAGAGAGAAAAAAAGAATGAAGAAAACTGAAGAGTTTCAGAGAAATGTGGAACAATCCCCCTTAAAGTGAAACAATCCCCTTAACATACATGTAATACAACATACATGTAATGGGAGTTCTAAAAAGATTGGAATAAGAGAAATGTGCAGGAAAAACATTGAAGAAATAATGACTGAAAACTTCTTGTGTCTCATTCAGTTCTTTGTTCCAGACAACAAGAACTTGGACCCAGGAACCCCTGGGAACCTCTGTCTGAGCACCAGTTACAAGAATAGAGAGAACATACCAACGTTGATGGAGAGGAGTTCAAATTTTGTATGGACCAGCAATTCTACATGCCTAGCATTCTTACCCTTTTTGAATGACTGTGTTTATTGCAGTTCTTCTGTCCCTCTTCTGCCACTCTAAGTGGGATGTGCTGGGGCACATAACTTGTTTTTTTGTTCATAGTGTCTAGATCAAGCAGAAGTACAGCAGTATCTGATATATATCATGAGATTATATACCAGATGCAATGTTTGGATGGGAATTTGGAGGTGTCTTGGTGAGTGAGTCAATATATTTTTCCTGATGTATATGAATGGGTTATTTATGACCAAGAGGGAGAACTGTTAAGTTGTGTTTTTGTTTCACATTTTTTCCTTCCCTTCTTTTGCCATGAATCACTTTGGGTAGAGTACACCTTCCTTCTTGACTTTTGGCTTGGTCATATGTTTGCTTTCACATGTGGCATGTGAGTAAATATAATGTATGACATGTCCTACCTAAGCTTCAAATGTGCTTGCATGACTTGACTAACTTCTGCAATACACTCTGGAAATGACAAGTGTAGACAATTGTCTTAGAATAAGACAGATGCAGAGCAATCTAAATCTAGAATCATTGTCTGAGTCACAGTCACCTCATCACCTGTAGATTAATGAGTGAAAAAAAAATTTAAAACAAAATTCAAGTCACTAAGATTTTAGGGGGTATTTTATAAAATCACTGCAGTCCTAGTGGTGATGCTGGGAATAGCAGTGTAACACGCTCACTCAGGTCCTGGTTGACCTCACTCAGTAGCCAGACCCTGTCTTTGACCTCAAGACAAGTTGTTGAACAAGACATTGCCCGATTCCCTATCAGATATATGTGGGAGAATCAAAGGTGGGGTGAACCAGAGCCAGTTCTTTAGTACTGGTTAATGGAGGTCAAGACTAGTAAGATCAAAGGACTTTCTGAGACACAGGAAGCCCTGGACCTTAGAAGGAAACTATGAAAAAGTTGCATAAGTGGTATTATAAAAATGAATTGTAAATTGGTAGAAAAAAGTATTTTATGAATCAACAATAAAAATGAAAAAAAAAATTTTGACCACAATAGTCAACAGAGGAAAGACTGAATTAATTTCTATATTCTCTGTAGAAAATATTACAAGGTCATGTGGAGAGTTGTTGTGGTAGTCAACTTTTGTCACTGTGATTAAAACACCCAATAAGAATACCTTAGAAAATGGAAAGTTTATTTTGGAACTCACAGTTTCAGAGATTCAGTTCATGGTTGGCCAACTCCATTGGTTTGGACCTGAAATAAGACAGAACATCATGGTGGAAGGACAGGCAAAGGAAAGCTGCTCAGCTCATGGCAGCCAAGGAGAGAGAGGGGCCGGGGTGGGAGGGGAGAGAGAGGAGGGGGTGGGGGTAGGGTCGAGGGGGAGGAGGAGGAAAAGAAGGAGGAGAGGAGAGAAAAATGAGAACTGGAGGAATTAGGGAAAAGATACAATCCCTAAGGGCACACCC
Organism: Sciurus carolinensis; assembly: GCF_902686445.1. Taxonomy (NCBI): domain Eukaryota; kingdom Metazoa; phylum Chordata; class Mammalia; order Rodentia; family Sciuridae; genus Sciurus; species Sciurus carolinensis. The sequence goes on from NC_062213.1 coordinate 62,561,936, forward strand.
CCAGTGACCTGCTTTCTCTGTCCAAACCCTACCTACCTACCTTTGCCACTCAGCAGTCCATTCAAATTATTAATCCATCAAATGAATTAATCCATTGAGGATGTTACAGCTCTCATAATCTAATCATTTCACCTCTGAACATTCATGTATTGCCTAACACAAGCTTCTGGGGGGACACCTCATATCTAAACCCTAACAGGTATTCATAGACTGTAATCAAAACTGAAGAAAGAAGAGATTCTAGAGGTGTACCAGTTTAATAATAATAATAAAGGATGATGCTTACTTCCTAATGTTTTAGGATTTGTTGGTTTTGGAATTTCTGGTTTCTTCTGATTTCATTTTGCATTAACAATGCTCCTTTGCATCTAATTTTGTTTTTATTTTTCTTAAAATGATCTACAAAGTTACACAAAGATATGAATCGTGAAGCCAACCAGGGGAGCTATAGTTAATGATGAGGGGAGAGCCTGGAGTTTCCAGTGTCACCACATGACTGCAGATGAAACTGACCCTGTAGATAGTGGAAGAGTGGGATGGAGCAACTTTGGGTCCTTGGTGTCATAGCGCGAGTCACTGAACAGGATACACTTGAAATTATTACTAGAGTTTTCAATTCCTGAACCAATAATTTCCTTTCACTATTAAGTGATTGTGATTTTTTTTATCACTTGTGATAAGAAGTGTCCTAATGAAAATAATAGAGAGCAATGCACATAAAATGCAGTTTTCTAAAATGTCTTTCTTTTCATTCTTGTGTTATTGTTCAGATTCGTATTATATTTTATTATTATTATTTTTTTTTAGTGGGACCAGGGATTGAATGCAGGGCTTCTTGCATGGTAGGCAAGGACTCTACTACTGAACTACCATCCCCAGTTCAGACCCTCATTATTTCTTATCTAAATTATTAAAATTTAGTTTTGTCCCCCAAACTCAGTTTTTAAGCCTCAATTTCCAAACCATAAAAATGAGAGGGAAGAGTAATCCGTTCTCACTCACATTGCATTGTGAAGATTATATAAGTTCTAGTATGTTCTCTATCACATAGCAAGTGCTCAGAAACTTTTCCCTCTTTCAAATTTCTCCCATATTTGCACACATACTTTCACTTCATATCTAATCAGGACACTCCCTTCTTCAAGGAACTATCAGTCTTTTCTGAGTAAAGGTAAAAATTCCTTTGCATGACTTTCAGGGTTCTGTGATCTCTAGACCTGAGCTGCTCTATGCTTCACGCATTTGCGATGTATTTACTGTTTCTGGGACACACTGGGCGCTTTCATGTCTTTAATCATGGTGCCCTTCAAAGTTGGGTGCTTTCTTTTCCTTTCTCTGCTTCTCAGAAACCCTTTAGCAGGTGTGTGGCTCCTTTGGTGAATCCCTCTGAGAGCTCCACACCTAATTTCTCTACTGCCTACAGTGCTTGTACTTTGTCCCAGCATCTATTTTATTTGTTTCTTTTAATGAATGATAACTTACAGGAGTCTCCCTACCAGACTGTGGGGACCTTGAGGGAGGAAGTTGCTTCTATTTCTCCTTTGTTTTTCTCACAAGACCTTGTGGTAATGTAAGGAGCTCAGCTTGTTGTGACTCATTCAAGACATCCCCATCTCAAGTCCCTCCTGGGAATGAATGTCCTTATTCCCATTCACTTAATAGGCTTTGGTTCTGAAGCTTTTACCTTGACTTTCTCAGTTCTATTCCTGCTCTCATCCTTTTGGGATAACAGCTTTTCTTTCTGTTATAGTTTGGCTCTTAAGTGTCCCCTGAAAGCTCATGTGTTGAAGGCTGGGTCCCCAAGGCAGCAGTATTCAGAGGTGGGCCCTTTGGGAAATGATTGAATCATGAGGACTCTGACCTCATTAATGAATTAATCCATTTATGAACCACAATTTAATTGGGAGGTGGTGGAAATCTCAGGAGGTAGGGTCCAGTTGGAGGGAGTAGCTCATTGAGGGCATACTGTGGGTGGGTATATTTTGTCCTTGTTCTCCTCTGGTTTTCACTCTCATTCTCACTCTTTGATTCCTGGCTGCCATGAGGTAAAGAGTTTGGCTCTGTCACACCCTCCCTGCCATGATGCTCTACTTCATCACAGTCCCAGAAACAATGGAGCCAAATGACCATGGACTGAAACCTCTGAAACCATGAGCCAAAATAAACCTTTCCACCTTTGATTATCTCAGTTATTTTGTCACAGTGACAGAAAGCTGACTAACACAGCTTGTCTTTTTTCAGTCCTCATCTTCTCACTTTTTCATTTAACGTCTATTTATTCAGCCCTATCTAGGTGCAGCAACTGTGCAGTTCAATGGGCAGACTAGTTGCTGCCTACATGAAGTGCTTATTGTGGTTGAGGTAGGAATAGGAAACAAATACTAAACAAGTAATAAGTGAAAAAGAAATTTACAGAGTATGATAAACTATGAGGGAACTAAAGTAGAGAGATGTAATAGAGAACAACATAGTTAGTATGACTTGGAGTCAAGGATGACTATGTCTTGTGCCCTCAGCAGTGATTCCCTGGCATTTCTGGCCACCCTAAGTCCTTCTCCTGGTGCCGTATCCAGTGAGTGATGTAACATCCATGGGGCCACAAAGAGGCTTGTACCCATAAAGTGGAAGTATCTATTTGATATGATTAGCAAACTCCTAAAATCTTAGTGAAGTCCCTAAACAGATGCAACGTTCAGGACTCATGATTTGCTAGACTTTCCTTTCCTTAGCTGTTTTTTCAAAATATTGTTTTAAAGAGAAAAAAAAGGCAGGGGAGAAATAACACTTAAAATTGTATCACTGAAAAGACAGAAATTGCCAGGTATGGTGGCTCATTCCTGTAATCCCAGCAACTTGGGAGGCTAAGGCAGGAGGATTTTAAGTTCAAGGTGAGCCTCCACCACATGGCAAGGCCTTCAGCAACTTAGTGAGACCCTATCTCAAAATAAGAAATAAAAAGGTCTTGAGATGTAGCTCAGTGGTAAAGCTCCCTTGGGTTCAATCCCCAGTACAAAAAAAAAAAAAAAAAAAAAAAAGGCAGAAGTCTTCATGATTTTACTCCTGCTGAATTTCCTGCATGGATAATAGGCTTGATAATTTGTAAACTACTTTTCCAGTTTCACCTTTTTCCTGTGCCCCATTTTTTTCCTCTATTGTGGCTGGTATGTGCTTTGCCTTTTCCCTAAGTCACTGGAAATTGGAATTCTAGTTTATCAGGAAGATCTTGGTTATCCATGCTCTAGGAAATAGTAGAGGTAGGGACCAAGAACCTAATAGACAACATCCCATAGACATCAGATTTAACAATGGATAAAACTAGTTGGTCCTATAGAATTTAAAATTGTAGTTTTATTGAGAAAAGACTATGTAAGCATTATATGGGAGTTTCTTGTTAAAACCAGGTGCAACGAAATATTTTTATGAATTCTGGTTAGAAAAAACTTGAACTCTCAGATTCATCTAAGACTATTATTGCTTCTATTGCTTCCTTAGATCATTGACATTTCAGAATTAATTTGTGTCTACAAGTAATAAATACTCATGAAATTAGGCCCACCCTAACACAAGGAATTTCAGCACAAATTAATGTGTTTGTACAAGTTATAGTGATTTGTTTGCCTGGGTGTCTAGGATTTAACCTTTGCATCATGTCTAGTGTTTGCTTTTGGATACTTTTGAGAGTGATTTTCTAAACAAGATATGTGCTTCCACACATAATGTAGATATGCAATTATAAGAAGTTTAAAAATATGTTTTTAAAAAATTGCTTGTCCCCCCTTTTGCTAATTTGTCATCTGTACTAAGTGGATAAGGAGACAATTTAATGAAGACAATTTACCAGACTTTAGCAAAAAATAAATTTGATTCTGGAGCATCACAAATTATAGAATCTTGGAAATGAAAAGGACACAGAAAGGTCATCTGGCTTGTCCTTCTTCATTCAGACAGGTTTGCACTTCTCATTACAGCTGGGTGAGAATCTATCCTAATTCTGAAGACATCCTAGGAAGAAGATCTCACCAGCTCTCTCGTTATCGCTAATGGGAAACATCCATCACATGTGTAAAATTTCTCTGAAAGACATCTAATTTCCTCATACTGGAGTTTATTCCCATTTCCTTTAAATGAGTGTTCGTTGATGACTACAAAAGTCTTCTATTAACCAACCACTCTAGAGAGACAGAATTGAAGGAGATAGTAGCACCTATAAAGTCCAGTGTCTGGCATATAATAGGCTCTCAAAGCTGCCATAATAATAATTATCATGATCATTATAATAGAGGGAGATATCAGTTTCCTTGCCTACATGGTGATAAGGAAACATTGAGTAATTTTGGTATTAGCAACTCTGACTACCTGGTGGTGGTTGATTTGGACATTGTATCCTGAAGCTGCATCCTGACTCAGTGGGAAGGAATGCATGATTAGTGGTTGATACAGGTGAGGGCTGGTGGCACTGAGAGAATGGCACACTTGTGTCTACTTTTGCCATCCCCATTATGTTGACTATGAGCTTTTGGAGGGCAGGGACCTCATCTTACTCATCTTGGGGTACTGGTACTTACTTAAGCATAGTGTCCGGCACAGAAAGATATAAGATATATTGAATAATTATTGATTGTTTAAAAAAATTAAACAAAATATGTTTTCATATGAATGTTATTTCTGTCTTCTAAAAATGGTGGTATCATTTTTAAAAAATTGCCCTTGAAGATATTGCTGTTTTCTCAGGTCAACCCTTTCTTTCTCACCTTTCCCATTCTTTTTACTTGGCCAGAGAGGTCAATTTTATTCTTATTTGAAGGTGCTTCCAGTTCCCCCAAGCTACTTGTGAGTTATAGAAGCCAGAGTAAGCCCTGTGCCTTGTAATAACCTTCGGCACTGTGATGAGCTGATCTTTCATGCTTCATACTGAGGAGTCCTGGCACCACATTGACTTCTTATGTGAGGAGTAAAGTCATGGGAGGTGTCACAATGTTTCAGTCAATCTCTGATCTCCATGCAACATTTAGCCTTGACCAGGGCCATTGGCCACTTTCCTAGTTGGGGCACTTGACAACATTTGGCCCTTAGAAGACTGACAGAGGAGTCAAAGGGTGGAGAGAAGAAACCCCCGAGGATAAAGTAAGGAATATGCTCAGCTTTCACTCCAGCAGTCTCTGCAATTCTGCAGCCATCTGAGTCACACTGTTAAACCCATCTGTTTACATGAGGTTGAATATGGGAGAAGGTGGAGAAGGGAGAAAAAAATTCTTTTTTTAGTTCCCTTAGAGTAGATGCCATGCTATTATTCCCCCTCCCACTTTCGTCTTTTTTGTTGCCCAAAGCATGCACTATAGGATTTATTTTTCTAAGACTCGGGAAAGAGGAGGAATGGAGCAGAGAGAAGGGACCATACCTTGGGGTAAAAATTTTTTATTCAATCAGGTCAACAGGGGGAAGATTTGGTTTTGTTCCATTTCTCCTGAGTTAGATGGAATCTAGGGTTGGATGACTTCTCTCTGACTTCTCCCAATTATTTTCTCTCTTTGTGTATTGTTTCCTGATTTTCAGTAAAGCAGGGTTCAGGAGATGAGTGTGGTGGGTAGAATAGAGCAGTTTATTTGGGAGCTTTATATTTCCTTAGGTGAACAGGTTGATCTTTCCCTGGGGGCTGCTGACCCTTTGGGATAATTGGAGAGGATGCTATAACTAGATCAGCAGCTTCTAAGTGGTACAGTTAAACATAAAGGGTATGGGTACAGTGGGCTTTGTGGAGATCTCTCTTTTCTCATCTATGACTTTGGACTTCAAACATCAGTCCAGAGTATAAGGGTTCTTGCAGACTGAATGAACAGTGAACACACTGTATTTTTTAATTATTTTCTAATTCTCAGAATCTAGGCCTGAGTTTTCCTACTTCAGCAGTCCCAACCTCTTATGTCCATAAAAATATATCTTGATGTACTTTGTCCTCTTTTTTAAATGATATGACACCTCTGGTGGCATTTGTTTATGCATCCTGGCCCTTCTTATTTTAGGAAGATGTGTGGTAGTATCTGGGCTAGGAAGGCAGAGGGGGTGATGGAGAGAGGTATCATCAAGCCCAAAACTAGCCTTCCTCTGTGTCATTCTTCTCTGCTCTGTGCTTAATGCAGGGGTTGGCTTAGAGAAACCAGGCCCTCTGAACTCACATTTGTGACAGAGCACAAACTCACTGGTAATATTTTACTTAAATGTTTATAGCTATCTCTTACTAATTTAACCCAGGCAAGTGTCTTTGGCAGTGAGAGCAGAGATATTTTGTTGTAGACAGCTGCAATTTCTCAGAAGTTTTAGTCTATTAAGCAATGGTCCTTAAGGTAAGACTATAACACATATTCCCAGCACTCTATTGGCAAACAAAATAAGGTACTTTTATTTGATGGGAAGGTAGCATAGCAAAACAAGAGCCAGCATGGCTTAGATGGTCAAGTGCCCATATTCTGTAGCTAGGATGCCTTGCTTCAAATTGTGGCTTTTCTGGTTGTATGACCTTAAGCAGACTACTTAGCTTCTTTGTGCCCTGACTTCCTTTTTTATAAAATTGGGGTGATAATAATACTAATACTAGCATGATGAGGGTTAAATGAGCAAATCAGTGTATAGGACTTGGTACGTGGCAAATGCAGTGTAAGAGTTTTTAAAATAAATAAACCTCTCTTCTCATTATCTGATAACCTCTTGCCTTAAAGAGTCTAAATCAATGGGCAGTCTTATTATTTACTTCACTGTTCAGGCAGGACTGGCTCTGTAATGTATATGGGACCTAATGCAAAATGAAAATACAGGGCCTCTTCTTCAAAAACTGCAAAGAATTTCAAGATGGCAACAGCAGGGTGTTAAATTAAGTGCAGGACTCTGTGTGTCTGTAGTTCTGTGCAAGTGCACAGCTCACATGCCTATGAAGCTAGTTTTGGGGTCAGGATTTAAGACTTGATTTAACCACAGGGCTGTTCTGAATTGGTTTCAGGAATGGTAGTGCGAGACCATCTCAAAGCTCTTTGATTATCTCACCCTAGAGTTTTGGCAAGGTGGTTTGCATTGAATGTTTTAAAAAATACAAACCAAGTGACATATCTTTCAGCTATCTAAAAGGATTCCTTTGAAAGAGGAGAGTACAGTCTTTCATTTCTTTGAATGGCAATGGTTCCAACTTTTATTTTTTTCCCCGAGACTTGGCAGTTTTATCCTTCACTTCCTCCAAAAGCCACCTGCCTAAAGAGTCAGTAATGAGGTGTCAAGAAACCATGGGTTGTTGGGAGGTGGCATGTATGCCATGCTTAATGTTAAAGTGGCTTCATGCAGAGAACTGAAATGACACAGATGATTCATTTACACATTTATTTTCTATCTCACTTATTCTACCAGACTGAAATGGAGAACAATGCCGGCAATTTTATAGACATTTTGACATAAAGTAAACAAGTATTTTGATGTTGAACAATTGTACAGACTACTACATGCATATAAGTATGCTGATTGGTGCAGAAATATTGAGTTGATCAGCAAAACTATTAATACGAAATCACATTTTCTTTTAATGGAGTTAAAATGCAGCAGATATGGGGACACTGATACAAACACTATTAAATGGGAGAGAAAGGCATTGTATTAATGGTGCAGGATGGACAGCAGAACAAACACGAGTATGCTAAATCATATCCTTTTTATAAAACTGAAATCAAAAACATTTTGTTTGCAAATATAAAGAAATAAAGCACGTGGAGGCAGATGAATGAGACTAGACAAGACTTAACCACTTACATATATGCTTTCACTTCTATCAAGAATCTGTATTGAAAGTATTTCAACATAGCATGAGATGAAAGGCTAATGCTATTATGTGTGTAGACAAGTTAGATTAACTCAGTTGAGAACTCTTAAAAATAAAATACTGATTGTGCTTGTTTTTCCCTGCAGCATCCAGAGCATTCATAGACTAGTATGAAAACCCTCTAAAACATTAAAGTTAATAAAAGTGAAGGATGCTTCATGCGACTGTACCTATAAACCTAATACCATGTGTGACTTAGAAATATGAAGTTTACTTAATATATATATAATAGCGTTTTAAAGAACTATGTTTTTAATATTTAATTTCTGATACTTTACTCATTAGGTTTTAAAAATAGTTTTGAGTATTTTTAATCTGGGAGACACTAGGGACTTAATAGAAAAAAAATTAAAATCTCTACAGCTTGAGAAAAAGAATAGGCTGTATATTAACCTGTTTCCTAGAGAAATCACCCAGGATTATTCCCCAACAAGGTTTTTTTTTTTTTTTTTTTTTTTTTTTTTTTAAAGTATTAATTATAGATAGTACTAGATTACTTCACCTTAAGTTTTCAGAAAATACTTTGTGAATCTTCACAGAGTTGTCCTGAGTTTAACAATAAACTTATAATTCAGCATTAAATGTTGAACTAATGAGTTTTGGAAGTTACAAAAATTTTTTAAAACATGTGACTCTAGTAAACCAGAAAAAAAAAAAAAAGCAATTGATAATTCAGGCTCCTCCTCCTAATTATAAATGCATTTCCTTCCTTCCCTCCTTCTCTCTCCCTCCCTCCCTACTCTTTTCAAATACTGGCTTCTGAAAGTCCATATAAGTTAATTTTGTGAATATCTACCTTAAATCTTTATGTGTGTGTGTGTGAGCTTAGGGATTGAACCCAGGTCCTTGTGCATGCTAGGAAAGTGCTCTACCACTAAAATACACCCCAACTCCCAACCTTTAGCTTTTGGACACCAAAAAGAAATATTATATACGTTTGAACACCGGACCTCATTGGCTGGGTCACCTCTGAGGAATGTGCATCTTTTGAGTAGTGAAAAGAGCTAACGTCAGGCAAGTAAAAATCACTGTAACCCTCCTCCCTTTATTTTATACATAAAAGTGGTGAAAGAAACCATTTGAGGCAGGCCCACATTGGCAACAGAAAATAATTTAAGCAATTTGTGGGATATTTCTTTTTAGCTTGTTATCGGCAATACTTTTAAACTGAATTACTTGACATATTGACTATGTAGATATGACACAGAGATTTTCATTACAAGCTTGAAAAACCAGTCCAAAAATACTATTTCAATATTTATGGTAAAGAATGCACAGATCAAAATGATTCACGTAGTGAGACATTTTAACAAACAGTGTTATTGCACTGCCTCAGACCTTTTTGGACTAGATGTTGAGTAAGCAGTTTACAGTCATTTTTGTATCTTGGCCTATGTACATGACACCATGACAGAAGGTGTTGGCATAGTGAGATGAGAAGATCACAGGGCAGCTCTTGAATACAGCAGACATAGGACAATCCACGCTGAGTTTTTATATGAGCTACACAAAGACAGGGATAAATACATCTAGCGAGCTGGTTGGGCAGCATAATGCTTCATCAGAATACTATTGATTAAACTAGGAATTCATTTTTTTTTTTGAGAAAACAGAGGAATACAGTATTTATTAGACTATAAATAGTAAAAAGATCTAAGTTGTCATGCATTATAATTTAAAACATGATTTACTTCTTAAAGCATCATAATAAATTGATAGTCCCACTAATTCATGTGTTACACTAAAGTTTTCATAAAATTACTAAGCAACCCTCCCCCCCAAGCCCCCCAAAAAACTAACAAACACCTGCAACTAGGCAACCAAAGAACTCTGAAATAACCACCCAAACCAATCAAAAAACCTCATTAAAATTAAAGTGGTATTTTCAGTTTACCAATGGTGGCTACTGAATTCTCTGAAGATGAAATTTTAATGTATCTTAGAAATTCCTTTGTAGATTTAATGGAAGAATTTCCAAATCACCCTGTCTTTAACATCAGAATTTACTGTACCCTGCAAGGTCCCACAGGGTCCATTCCACTTTGACTGGAATAGTTGTGTTTAGACAGTGTAAGGACTATATAATGTGATGCATTTTATGTAGTCCTTGGTTATCACTCAGCTCCAGTGCTCATAAGGACACAGAACTCTATCTAAATTTTGTCCTGGCATTTTTAAAAAATTGAAATTACAAATTAGCTTCACTATTATGTTTTTTGATCAATAAGATTAACATTAAAACAAAGTAAAACAAAGTCTCCAATAAAATCTGTATTAGTGGAAATCCATACTTTAGATTTCAAAACAAAATTTAATAAAGAATTTTTTTTTTTTGTACTAGGGATTGAACCCTGTGGTGCTCTGCCACTAAGCTACATCCCCAGCCCTTTTAATTTTTTTTATTTTGAGATAAGGTCTCATTAAGTTGCTCAGGCTGATCTCAAACCTGTGATACTCCTGCCTGAGACTCCTGAGTCACTGGAATTACAGGTGTGTGCCACCATGCCTGCCTAAGAAATCTTTTTAACAGAAAAAATCTTTTTAACAGAAAAGTTTTTCTTCTCATAATTTATTCTGGGAAATGTCAATCATTGTAAAACTGTAATCACAATGGTTAAGAATTAATTCATGAAATATCTCCAAATACTTACAAATGTTTAAAGCAAGAAAGATGGACTCACATATTGAATATTCACAAAATGATGAAGTATATTTAAATTTAGAGGAGAGTGTAAAAGACTCTTCAAATAGATAATATATCTAAAGTCGTAATCATTGTAGGAAGCTATCTTCCTCTAGAAGAAATTGGTGTTTGTCTATTAAGCCTTACAAATTTAAGGCAGTTAGTTTTAAAAATGGTGTTACCTAGTTTTCGTAACATGCCATTGTTAAAATAATGTCAGTCTCTCTTTTCAAAGCCACATGGGGCAGATTTATGTCTGTGTATAATTTAGAAAATAAAAATGCCCTCCATTTACATATTCACACACACACACACACACACACACACACACACATGAGTTAATATTTTTGACTGTTTAGGAAACCACAGAAGAATGTGAAAAAACTAATTAGAACACAAACATGAGTTAAATTATTACTTTTGAAATACTTTTTGTTTTTTTAAATACATAGCTCCAATTTGTGAGGCATTGTGCTAGGCACTTCCCTATAAACCATCTCATTTAAGTTATAATAGTCTTTTTTAAAAACTTAAGATTTATAATAAAATTAGAAATATTAATTTCAAATGGTTACCTAAAGATATTTTTACATAAAGGAATTTTAAAAAATTCTATTCCAAAAGTGACTTATTTGTAATTAGATATATAGCAAAGTATAATTTTTCAATATGGCTTTCTCTCCACCCCTAAATCTTTTGCTAAAGTTTTGTTTAAATGGCTATTACACTTTGGGTCCAGGGCCATAGAAAAACTACCAAAATAATGTTAATTTTCCCTGATTGAAGTATTTGTTACCATTGAAAATAAAAAGGGTAATATTTGTATTTTCCTTTTGTTACACTGCCCTGAAAACAGACATACTAATTGGTCACCCACCTCCCCCCCCCCAACACATTTAGTAGAAAGCTAGCGTTTAGGATATCGTGTGATAAATTAACAAATTAGACATCATCTTTCTCATCAACCCAGTTATTTACCTTTGAAGTTCAAAAACTTAGTAGAGGCTTAAGAAATGCTGTGTCTTTGGGATGAGGATGCTCAATAGTAGAGCACATGCCTAGTAGCATGTACAGGGGCCTGGGTTTGCTACCCAGTACCACCAAAAGAAAACAAACCTGTTTGTTGTTATTATTATTATTATTATTATTATTATTATTATTATTATTTTGGTTAATCATGGGGGAACCATTGTGTCATTTTGTTCATCAAATCACATCACCATACTCTATTGAGACAGTTCCTTTGTCCTTAGGCCTAAATTTTCTGACCTCTTGGACATTCTTTTGGCTTTGGGCTTCAAGTTCCTATTGCTAATGTTCTACTGGTCCTGCCTTTGACTTGGTACCATTGTACTATAAGCAGGAAGGTCCTAGGGAAGGATTGCTGGTGTGTATTGCTGACAAGAGAGGAAGGAAACATTTGAATGAGCAGGATGAGAGATTTGATCACAAGAATTTGATTTTAGACCAGGACGGTGAAACCTGACAAGGTAGAAGGCTGACTCATACTCACAAATGGTTTCCATTATACTCCAGGACCTGCAGCCAATGTTGATAAGATTAACATTAGTTAGCCCAGTAACTTTCTCCTTTTAACACTTCCATTTACACTCACTTCTTCAAACAAAGCAGAACAAGTAAGCAAACAGTATAAAACAGAAGTGATTTCAGATTGAAAATAAGGACTAAGAACACACATAGCCATTATGTATTTAAATGTTACTAAAAATGTGGTAATGTGCTAATGGTACCTCATATTTGCTTAAAACAATTTTTTATACATTCACTTTTGAATTTTTCTGCTTGATATTATACTTCTTTAAAATTGTATAAGTTTGGAACTTGGCTACGTGTGACAAACTAGTGTTTTGTAAGTTGCATGTTTTTCTTTTTCCTCTTTGGTGTTGAGCTAAATAAGATTTTTGCCAATTCTTTGGTGAGATTTTTCATAGCATGCATGAAAAATTACTTTTTTGCTAATTCTGATGATAGCATTTCGTTGAATAAGTAATTTGGGAAATAGTATATATTGCTTTTTGTGTATTTGTTTTCCTTACAAAAATATTCTAATTTTAATTAAACATTATGATTTGAGTATAATTCACAGGTTCAAAATATTGCCTAACCCATATGCTGCAAATAAGAATGTTAGAAGCATCTTGTTCTAAAGATGGGCCAGAAATCTGGCTGTAACAGAATTTCTGACCAGCACACATAGATGTCTGTAGAGAGTTTATAAAACCCTGCTATTTCGCCAGGTCATTTCAGGGTTATTTTAGGCTCTACTTGTAATCTTCAAGTGGAATGGAAACCGTAGGTTTTAAAGCACATTAACCCAATAGCAACATCCTCACAGATCCATGATTCTTAAACAACCACCTCTTTGAGTTCAGCTTCCCACTAAGGGAAGAAAGGTCAAAGTAACATTTATTGTGTATCCAGAGTGCAGACTAGGGCAGTGTTAGATATTTAGCTACAGTTGTGATTTTGTTGTGATTTAGAGGCAGCAGCGTGAAATATTCTGAAAGTGCAGTGCAGAGGATAACCACAGTATGATCAGATATTTGGGAATAAGAGAGAGAAAACTGAGAAGTGATCATAAAAAAAAAAAAGGAAAAGAAATTCCTGGGATGTAGTTAATTTTTGACTATATGAAGGGATAACCAAAACTTAGGAACTTTAAAGTTCTGCTTACCATATCCTTTTTTGGCAATTAGAATTCCATTTATCTCAGACTGACCACTATAGGACCCTCAAAGTGGAGAATAACAATCAGGATGATGCCTTATGACATCCTTCTGAACCTGTTACCTCAGCTTCTGCTCTGTTGTCACTGGGTCTTGATTCTGAAAGTTTGTTTTTATTATTTGACTCTGAAAAGTTGCTTTTATTACTTAGTATACCATCAAAAATCTGTTTCAGGTTGAAACATAGCAAAATATAATCAAAACTATTCAGTCACATTGTCACAGTGGATGGAGAATAAACTACTTTGCTCAGATTCGCATTCAGCTTTGATCAGATCAGCAGGTTATAAATGACTTCGATCACAGCATATAGGATGGTATTAAAAAATTAAATAGAACAGTTAAAATGATAATGTAAACATAATTTCTGGGTGGAAACTTACTTTCTTTTGATAAAGTGGGAAATATCTTCATTGAAATACGTTGTTACAAAAATGGAAGGGATATCTGTAGAAGAAAGGGACCAGGGAAAGGAGAGAAAGGAAAGGGGAGATACTGGGAAATGATACTGGCCGAATTATATTGTTATATTGTGTGCATGTATGAATATGTGACAATAAATCCCACCATTATGTACAAGTATAATGCACCAATAAAAATATAGAAAATAAATAAATGGGGGAAAAAGAAATACATTGTCACTATATTTCAGACAGCTATTATAATTTGAAGCTTGGGTATTTAGAAGTTATGGGGTGGAAATCCAGAATTTAAGGAATGAAAACAGGCAACTTAAATTTGAGGAAAAATAAAAAGGGATGTTTTTCTTGTTTATCAAGGGTAATTTGGAAAATATCTATTAGATGATAAATAATTTCTTCAGGCAAGAAAGTGAAGTTGAAATTGTGACCTCAATTCTAATTTTCATGTAAATAGTAAATATTTAGTCTAAATTATATAGAAGTAGATGTGTGTATCTAATACAATTTGTTTTAAAATGCACTAGTTTACTTACATTTTTTCTTAGTGTTTCTTCCTTTCTTTTGTTCTTGTATCTTTAGCTGGCCTTAAGATGACTTATTTGAGGCAATTTTCTTACCTTTCTGTATTTATTTATATATTTATAGGTTAAAATGCTTTTAGACTTAATAAAGAAGAGATTATGCATTGATGACAATGATAAATATGGATTTATGGAATTAAGTCAGGCTGTTTTAAAAAGGCAAGTAGAAGAAATGGTTATTGAAACCACTAATGGATAGCAATATATCACAATAAGTGCTAAGTTGAACAATACATAGGAATTCACCCAGATTTTATATTTGAGACATTTCCTCTTTTTTAGCAGGGATTAACTTTTAAATATTTTCATTTCTATTTAGGTTTTCTAGTTTCCTTTTGCTTTCTTTTTTTCTTTTATCTTTTTCTCTTTTAATTTTGTTTGGAGGAGGACATTATAGTGGCAAATATCCAATATATTTTCATATCCTTGTGGACCTACTGAATAAAGACCTATCAAGCTAAGTGATTTCTGAATATTAAATTTTAAACATTAGAAATTTAGAGGTCTAAGCAGAGAATCATGATACATCCTCAAATGTTACCTATAAACAATAAGAAAGAACACTAAAATGCTTCATTTTTAAACATATAGCCATTATGTTATTAAAATGTAAAATTTTTAGACCTTTTCTCTAGTATTAAATTTTGCTTCAGTTATTTATTATAGACTATTATTAGCTATTTTGACAAGCAGTTTACCTAATGAAAACTTATTTTTTGTTTTTTGTATTTTGTTTTAGGTGCTAAATATTGAATCCAGGATCTCACATATGCTAGGCAAGCATTGTGCCACTGAACTACATCCCTAACCCTGAAAAACTATTTTTAAATTTATCAGAAATTAGGAAAGACAACTCCTAACCTCATGCAATCAGATGAATAGTTTGCTGTTTGAAAAACTAAACTATAATTAAAAATAATTATAAATCAGGCTTTATACCATCCATTTCTTAAGAAAATAGTTCTTTGAAAAATATCATTTGTTACTGTCATTTATTTCCTTGGTTTGATCATTGATTTTTTTTTTTCCTATTCTTCAAAGTGGCAGTTTTCAATAACCCAGATCATCCTCAGCCTGGTATTATTGGACCAGGCAGTCCCATGAGGCTAGGAGCTGTACCTTTGTGCCCGGTATTGAATATAGAGTGCTCAACTAGTACTTCCTAAATGAATGAACAGTGAAATGACAATCAAGTTCAGTGAGAATATTTTTGAGTTTAGATTAGAAGTATTTCTAAAGTTTGATTTGCTTTTGATTCCAAAGAATAAGTAGCTTCCTGTTGCCCTCTGCCTAATATGCATGTCACATTGCATCATCAACAATGCATTCTCTTCTTTAGCCAAGGGATGTGCATCTTATGGCCAGCATTCCAAATTGGCAAACATATGTGCTAAACATGGTTTGTGCCAATTATCTCAAGTCATTACCATTTGGCATGATCCACTGCTGCATTAAGCAAACTTCATGACTACAAATTCACTTTTAGTTTTATTTACACAATTCCAAATATTAATAGTTAAAAGCGTCTAATTAAACATACTTTCTAGTGGTATATTGGGATGAGAGACTTGAAGCCAGATGACATGCTGAGGCCAGGTCCCACTATTCACCATTGACCTGAATGAACTTGAGCAAAGAAAAAAAAAACCCTCTTGTTCTTTATTCAGAAGACTATTGTGAGAGAAAAAACTATACATACATAAGACTTTTTTTCACAATTCAAATCTCAAGAGAAAATATTCGCATTATTGACTTTGCTTGGCTAGTATCTACATGAGAGTGAGACAGTTAATGATAAATGGGAATAGACACTTGGTACATAGTCACCTTGTTACCAAATCTAGCACATAAGGGATGCTTGCTTCCAAGCAGTTGGTTGTGTCAGAGTGAAGAAATGTCTAGTGAAATTATTTAGAGACTAGTTAAGTCAACTGCAGGGATCCACATAGTATATTACTCTTATATGTGTGGACCTACCTGAGATGTATATTGATGCCTATTTCTATTCTCTTATGGATGGTCTCAATTTTTGCACTAAAACAACCTTGTGTCAATGTGCATTGGTTAAGAGAGCCAGAAGAATCAGATTAGTCATTCTTAAGACTGTGCTATTTTGAAGTCATTCAAATAGTCTACACATCGACATTTGTCCCTGGTTTCTGAGTTAGGTATCAATGAATGAACTCTCTCAGCAGCAGAAACTTTCAGTAGTACTCAGGGCACCAATTCTATATTCCTGCCTATAATCTATATTGAGACAGTGCTTCTCAAACTGAGGATGCATTATCCAGGGGATACAAAAGAGTTATCTGACATTATAAGAATATTAATTTTGCTAGTTGGTAAATAATACAAAACATCATTTTTTAAAATATTGAAACAAGTATTTCACAGAGTAAAATGCAGCATTTACATGAATTTTGATGTAAAACTTATAAGACTTCGAAAGAACTCCGTCTGGTAGGCAAATTTCCAGATCTTTCCAGGCATACATGTTCATTCTCAGAGTTAGGTGCAGTTCATGGAAAAGGTTTAGGAAGCACTACACAGATGCATCTTGGAAGCCCCCTGTTGCCAAATTGCCTCCCTGTGGAATACCAGATTCAAACATTTTTTAAGAGGAAATTTTTCTATTTTTCATTACTAAAGAAGACTATTGGCCCAGAGGAACGAAAGATGAATTGAAGGATCAACTTTCCATGGGATGTTTTTGAAAATTCTTTAAAACTTAAACAAATGAAAAGGAAACAAAGACACTTTCTCCCCTAAGATTGAAGGGGCAAGAGTTTTTGGGCAGAGCACTTCCATGGAGGCTGGTCCTCCACTAGCAAAGCTACTGATATTAGGAATTCTGGAGGAGACACATGAATGGTGGGACCTTAGTCAACTGTCAGGACTATAAGATAAGTCCACTGTGCAGCAGAATGAATTTTAAAAATTGAGATATATCAATAACAGACATGAGGTTTCATGAGGCTATATAAAGAAAATGATTTTCATAACTTACTTGCTATTCATCTAACAGCTGATAAAAATTTGATTTTGAAAAACTATATATAGAAAATTCAAACACTCTAGCTTTACAAAAAGTGATCAACATGTAGTTTTAGACACTGAAAGAAGTATGAGTAATGTAAATATCAGTGATAATGATCATAAGCTCTTAAAAGTTATGTTTTAAAACAAAAGAAACAGAATTTCTAAGTACAGTGAAAACAAAATGTTTTAATTATTTTTAGCAGCAGGGCTGCTTAGACTTCAACTAAGATCATAGCTTGTTTTCTTATCTGAGATTTAATGACCAAATTTTGTTAATAAAGAAATGTTAAAGCCTGAAGCTAGATTTAAATATTTGGACTATTTTTTCTCCCTGAGTTGTTTTCTTCCTTTAACAAATAGAATAAAATATAGAATGCTTTTTTCCCCTTTACACAATAAGGTGTGCTTTTAATTTGGCTCATCATTTTCCTATTTCCCTGAAATTTATACCCACAGGTGCAAAATGCATTTTGTTGAAGCAAAACCTGGGTATTCATGGGAGACCAAGGAATCATTCATTTGAAGTCTTAAGGGAGTTTGACATTATTTTGTCTTGGTTTTCATTTGGGCAAGACTGATACCCAAAGAGATTGTGGAGGCTTATACAGGATCACGTATCTGGTCATTGTACATCTGTGACCAGAGACTTGATTCCTGTGAAGTAAGGAGAATTGGAATGAGCGGGGCTCCAAGACAGATTTCCCCAACAAGGAAACCTCCAGCATGTGCCTTAGCTCCTCTGGATTTCACCATTCTCAGTAGAAAATGCTGGAAGTGGGTTTCATCAAGTGGTTTCATCCTGACCACTCCTGAGATGACGACTCTGGAAACCTAGTGACAGTAGTTCCTCACCGGGCTACTGCCATCTGTGGTTTGGGCAGAATTCATATCTTGCAAGAGAAAAACTTCCCAAACCTCCACCCCATGCTCAGTGACCCGTTCCTAGGTCTGGGCTCTTTTCTTTGTAACTCATATTGAAACCAATTTTTATCTCTGAAAGGGTGGCAATCTCATTTCAATGACTCTGCTTTTTGTTTGTCAAAAGTCACTTTCTGGAATTTCCATTTTGGCATATCTACATTATTATTTCTAGATCTTTAGTTTGAAAAGTTTATATTGAATATAAGAGGAAAACACAGTCATGTTGAGATGGACAAAATACAGTTTTTAAAATCTAATTTCCAAATATGGAGTGTCAATTTTTAAAAAAAGTTTTGTTGTATGATATAACCCTTTATATATATTTTCAGGTTTTCTAAAAAAATTCATTTATCTAATACGCTGTGGCATGATATATAACATATCAGCAAAATTTTAAGCTTACATTCCAAATATTGTGATACCTGGTCATTAAATCTTACTGATTTCCATGATTTATAATAAAATCGCAAATGCTGCAACTAAACAGAAGCAAAAAAAGAAAAACGTACCCTATGGATTACAGCACAAATAAATAAAAATACTGTATTTCTTTAAATGAATGTTCTTTAAGAGCTTTATAACCCAAAGCAAGATATGTGAGATGGTTTAAGAAGAGGTTGCAATTTTGCAACTGCAAGTCTGTATAGCTCCTCCAGGCAGTAGCTGTGAAGGAATACCTGTGTCTCAGAGACTTGTTTCCACACGTTCTTGACACTTTTGCATCCAGGTCCCATTATTTACAAAGTTATGCATTTTGCAAGCTCAAAGCACCTTACTCCTCATAACTATGAATGCATGCAATGACATTTCATCCTTTCATGTGCAAATTCTAAAATTCATTGTAACATAAAAGTTAAAACTTGAAAATCTGCCTACAATTTGAAATGAAAGGATCAAAAATGTCAGACATTGCAGAGGACTGGTTCCTAATAGAGCTCTCTTTATTGGTTTACTGTTCTTCAGTTGTTTTTGTTTGTTACAAAATGCAGTCTTGACTCTTTATTTAAACAGTACTTAAACTAAACTGTTCATGCCATGCAAAAAATAACATTTTATGCACTTTTTTGGGGGGGATAGGGGCTTCCCATGTTTTAGTTCACAGGCATTATTAACCGTGTTTTAAGAAACAAGTTTTTTTTTTTTTTATTATTGCTTTTGTAACTAGTCACATGCTGGTTTCACGTGTGGGACAATAACCTGTGTCGCCTGGGTTGGAATGAATTTCTGGGGCAAACAAGTGGTTTTCCATCTTGCACCCTTCTTGACTACTCTCCTTTTTGACTTCACCCACAGCGTGACAAATGTCTTGCCTACAGTTGTGACTTGTGTTCTGGGGGGAGGAAGAGCCCACACAGCCCTCTTCTCTTAAAGGGTCTCTCCCATCACTAGGCTTATCTGCAAAGCAGTTGGGGCTAGAGTCCGCTTGCATGTCCGGCCTTGCCCCTTGAAGCTCCAAGAAGTCTTCATCTTCTCCAGTATCTATTTCAGTGAAGCTTCTCCTCTCTCTCGAAGAGAAAGGAAATAGTTTTTGCTTGGGAAACCGAGGGGACAGCCCTTTGGAAAGTCCCTGACAGTGTGCTGAAACATCAGCACCCAGCAAGGGTCTGTCTCCCTGGGGGAGGGTTTCTTCCAGGAGGATGGTACTGATGTGCTGCGGGGTGGTAAGAGAAAAGTCAGCTGTGGTTACTGGCAGTGGCCTGGCTGTGCTGGGTGGGGTCTGGGGAGCACTGCCTCTGTTTTCCTGAAAGTTTACTTTGAGGGATCTGGACTTTAGTGGGTTGCTGCCTTTCAGCGAGCTCTTAGGGCTGTCAGTGGCATTGTCAGGCTGCACAGGACCATGTAGCCCACACTGGGTACCACTGGCATCAAGGTTCACAGTTATATCGATTGGGGCATATTCCAGGGTGGCATCCCTGGCATCACGTCCTTTCTCTCTGCTTAGTGTTAGAAATGGGGGGCCTCTGGCTCTTTGGTGCTCTTCTGTCCCTGGGAGTTCAGTGGGGAACTTCATCTGCAAGTGAGATGCAGAGGGTGGTGGCAGGGGTGATCTCTCTGTCTCTGTGAAGTCAGTGGCACAGCTGGTGAAGCTGTCAATGCTGGAGGTGCTCTTCATGTCCACAATGACCTCAGTCTGCACCACAGCCAGCTGCTCCTGTGGGTAGACCACTTCTTCCATTTCTATCTCTTCTTCATACACAGATGGCCTCTCGGGCTGTTCTTGGCAGTCTGGGTTTGGGTGAGAATGAGGCTGTGTCTTGGTGATTTCGTTATACAGCATCTCCAGTTTCTGGGCACTCAGATGCTGTGGGCTGGAGGAAGAAGAGTTGTTCAGCTGCTCGTGGGAGTCTTTTTGGCTAACCTCCTGGTACTTATTCTCGTAAGATTTGTTGGAGCTTGTTTCTGACAGAGCCTTCCTGGCCCACTTCCACCGGCTTGGGGACAGGTGATTATCATCAGCTGAGTCCTTTGTATTGGCTGACTCTCCAGCCTTCTCGACTGCCACGTCTATCAGTTCCATACTTCTAGCAAAGGCATCTTTTAAGTTCATAGAAACAATGCTTCCATTCCTTTTGGCCCGCTCAAGAGCCTCTCTCCTTTTAATCGCCTTCTCCTGACGTTTCTGCTCTTTATAAAACTCAGAAAAATTGTTCACAATGATTGGGATAGGAAGGGCAATAACTAGAACCCCAGCAATACAGCAGAGGCCTCCCACAATTTTCCCTAGTAACGTTTTGGGGTAAATGTCCCCATAGCCCACAGTGGTCATGGTGATGGTGGCCCACCAAAATGATGCAGGAATACTGGTGAACTTGGTAGCATCTTCATCCTTCTCAGCAAAAAATACCAAGCTGGAAAATATCATTATCCCCATGGCTAGAAACAATATCAATAAGCCCAATTCATTGTAACTCCGTCTGAGGGTGAACCCCAGAGACTGTAGGCCCGTTGAATGTCTGGCGAGTTTCAGGATCCGGAGGATGCGCATGATTCGGAAGATCTGGACCACACGCCTCACGTTTTGGAACTGCAGCACACTCTTGTTGGACTCTGTGAGGAAAATGGTGACATAGTATGGTAAGATAGCCAGCAAGTCTATGACATTCAGTGGGCCTTTAAAGAACTTCCATTTATTTGGTGAGGACAGGAACCGTAAAAGGTACTCCATGGTAAACCAAGCAATACACACAGCCTCCACATGTGCTAACTTGCGGTTGTCGGTGGGTTGTCCAAATTCATCATTTTCCTGCAGCTCTGGAAGTGTGTTGAGAGACAAAGCAATGGTGGAAAGGACGATAAACAGGATAGACACGATGGCCAAGATCTGGAAAAGAGAAGAAAGGCCAACTTAGTAAATCTTGGTTGCTTACAAGGCTGGGCTACCTGTGGATCAGTGGTTCTCTAAATGATATGGAATGCTCCAAGTTATTCCAGGAAGGTTTTAAGAAGATAACTTTTCAGTCCAAAATTCCCTAATGAATACAAACACATTCACTCTTCAGGAGTTCATTTCATTTAAAAGCCTAATGCACAGCCGGGTGCAGTGGCTACACACCTGTAATCCCAGCAACTTGGAGGCCAAGGCAGGAGTATCAAAGTTTGAGGCCAGCCTGGGCAAATTAGCAAGACATTGTCTTAAAAAGGGGGTGGCTGGGGTGCAGCTTAGTGGTAAAGTGCCTCTGGGTTCAATCCCCAGTTTTTTACAAAAAGACAGCCTAATGTACATTTACATTCTAGGACCCAATTACTTTGGGAACAAAGTCAATTCCCTTTCCATGCCATTGTTCTTAAGCATATTTGTGTGGGTTTCCACCATTTGGATGTGGACTCCATATGGCTGGAACAGTTTTTTTTTTTTTTTTGAATAATCATCTTTTCTTTCCTAGCTAGCTGTAATTTTTCTTTCTTAACCATCCTGTTGTTTCCTTAAGTGAATTGTCTTACATACTACATAAGCTAAACAGAATTCATGATTGCTATAAGTTTAATTATATAATTAAGAATATATATATATATATTTTTTTGGTTTTGTTTTTTTGGTGCCAGGGTTTGAACTCAGGGCCTTGTGCATGCAAGGCAAACACTCTACCAACTGAGCTATACTCCCAGCCCCCTTATAATTAAGAATATAAATGATGAACCCGAATGTGGAGAGAATATGGCACTCAGTATGACAGTGCTTCTCCTAAGAACAAGTACTTCTTGTGTAGTAAGTATTGACTTTAGAACCATTAGAAACAAAGTCAGGATAGCCTTTGTTTTGGCCAGCATGATGTGGGAAAGGAACATTATGAGTTATTATAGTTTGGATATAAGGTGTTTCCCCCAAAATGTTATGTGTCAAGATAGGAATGTTCAAAGCTGAACTTTTTAGATTGTGAGGACTATAACCTAACTATGGATTAATTCATTTAATGAATTAATAATTTCAAAGCACTACTGTACTATTTTGTTGGTAGATGGGGTATGGTTGGAGGAGGTGGGTCACTGGGGACATGCTCTTGGGGATTATATCTTGTCCCCTTTACTCCTCTTTCTCTCTCTCTGCTTCCTGGTCTCCATCAGTGAAGTACCTTTCCTGCACCAAGCTCTTCCACCATGTTGTTCTGCCTCAACTCAGGCCTAGAGCAATGGAACTGGCCAACTATGGACTGAATCTCTGAAACCATGAACCCAAAATAAACTTTTCTTCCTCTACCTTGGTCTTGTCAGGTCTTTTGGGATCATAGCAACAAAAAGTCAAATATATGAGCTAAGTTCAGTCAGGCAAGATAAAGAGCTTGAAGAATAATCCTGGTGATAGTGCTAGGAAGACATTCTAGGCAGAAAAGGCAGTAGTACCATGTCAGGCTTGGAAGGAAAAAGGCAGAGCTCAGAAAGAAGTAAGAAAGAAGAATATCAAATGACTCTGTTTTACAGTCAAGAAATCTGAGCTTTATCCCTGACTTCAATTGTTTGACCTTGGGCAAATTATTTAATATCTCTGTCTCAATTTACAAATTGGCAATGAAGGCAGCAATCAAAGCCACTTCATGGTTGCTTGTAAAGATTACAGAATATATAGATGTTGCTAAATATATAAAAGATACTTATCATTGTTAGAGGCTGAAATGACCCAAGAACAAGTATGTAGAAAATCTGTAAAAGTCATATATTATAAAGACAATCCAAGAAGGAATTTCCTCACTCTAACCCAATGTTCTAGATTTATGGGGTAAAATAGGAAAATTAATGTTTTGGGCAATGTAAGGAAGATGTTCTTTTTGTTTAGTAAAGGATGCACATTTGGAATACAGTTCTTCGTGCAACAGGAAACCTCTTTTACCTAGGTTAGGTCTGGCTTGGTTTCATCTGACCTTTGGCCATGACCTTGGTAGGTGTCATTGGTCTCAGGTATTATATGTAGCTCTGAAAAAAATATCCTGACAGTGAGTGTTTCATTTAGAGATTCAGCAGCTAGTAAACATTTGAAAGAATAATGATTAAATATTCTGAAACCACAGCTTAGTACATACCAGACTTAAAAAAAAATTAGTTTACATCAGGAATCTTTCTCTGTCTTTTTGCTTTATTCCTCTAAATTTTTCAACTTCCGGGCTATTTTCCTTTCTCTTCCTCCTTTATCATCTTAGGCTTCCTATACCTTGCATTGTTTTTTTCTTCCTATTCTTTCAGCTCCTATCCTTTCCTTTTAAATAGATAAAACAATAATATATTTCAGAATATGTCACAGACATTAAATAAAGACTTATATCTCTTTAATTTAAAGAACAGTGTTTTATTATTATTAGCGTTTTGTGTTTTTTTTCTTAGAAATAGATTAAGCAATTTTCGCTGAATATACTTCAGAATTTCCTTTAAATAGGTGGATTAGTGAATAACAGTAGAAAAAGGTCATCCACTCTAAGAGACTATGAAAGCTGAAGTTTAAAATTCCCTCAAGAAGGTTTATTTAAATAAACCCCTGGATAATGAGTTCAGATGGTTCATTGAATGCATGTCGGGAGTGGTCACCTTGAATCTCTTCCTTCAGAGGCCAATGGCAGAGTAACACTTACAATACTCCATCACTAAAATGTGCCTGAGGGGAAGCATTAGTGAGATTCCATCCATTTTCACACTCTTACCATGAGGAACGGGCCTGCTGTATATTTTCTAGGTGGTCCCACTGTTACTAATATACCTTTAGACACTTTGAGTATTGGGTTTCCACCATCATTCTTGTACCGATACTCCCTAAATTTTCCACATCTAATCCATTCCCATGCCCATTTTGGATGCATTTTATTGATGTTTATTCCTTCAAAGAGAAAGTAGAAAAGCAGAAATACAAATGAATCCATTCTACATTCTATTATTTTCTAACCTTTTTCTCTCCTCTGGAGATCCAGCCTAGGGCTTTGTGTATACTAGACAAGTTCTCTACATCTGAGTCATACCCTCAGCCCCCACATTTCAATCTTTAGGACAAAGCAAAAAATGAAAAGTCCAAAGTAGGCCGTCAGTTTTTCTTAACTTCACAACCAGAGCTAGATTTGTAGGCCATTTTATTTCTTCAGCTAATAATGGGGAAAAAAAACCCACAAAACACTTTGTAATACTAATGTAGTCTATAGTCTAGTTGATTGCAGTTTAACAAATATGGCTACCTTTAACACTTGGAAATTAGCAAATGCACAAAATGATCGGGAGTACATTCTGGAAGAAAAAACATTACTGAAGGAAAAAACACTCAAGCCCTAAACCACCCTACATTCATGTTAAGGAAACTATAAGGTAATGAAATACATTATTTTCTCATGTTGAAATTCATCCTGTCAAAACCCATTTGCTCTCAATCTAGAGAAAAGGTTTATTTTAAATATCTTTTGAAGCTTGGAGTTCTCCCCCCAAAAGACAACACTTTAGACAAATTGTTCACTATATACCAAAGGTGACATATGGAGCAATAAGCCAAATGCACAGTTATTGTCTTATTAAAGGTTTTTTTTTATACACAATAAATATAATAAATGTGAAATTTTGCTCTAAGCTACAGGATGAACTTCTAAACATGGATATTTACATTAGTACAGCAAACTCTCATGGCCTTTAGGTGTTGCTTCATTTATCTTAACTGTGCACAAGTTAGGACAGGACTGACTCAATTTTTTAATCTCCATCACCTCCAATAACTGGCTGCCAGAGCTGGTAGGAATAGAACTGCTTCTCTCAGCTTCAGCAAATAGACTTATGTTTGTACATGGCAACTGAAGTGGAGGTTCCAAGTGATTGTCTGTGTGATGTCGGTATAGTCTCCTTGGAGATTTGGATTAGGTCATCTCCAAGGTTCCTTTACCTCTAGCATTTGGTGATTCTGTGTCTAAAACATTTTGCTAATTCCAGTCATGTCTGTAAACTGAGCCAAGGACAAGTCACAAATGACCCTGACATTTTGGTTGAATAGACAAAGTAAAATTTTATTGCTTAAGAAATAAAAAATTCAAAAGGGAAGTCTTTGAAAAAATATTGTACCATGTATGTTCCAAGTGTTTAGTTACTGGGTGCAGACATTCTTTCTGGACAAAATGTGCTTCCCTCATGAATCGTCTGGATGATTACTTTAGGATTTCACCCAAATTAGACATAGATATTCACGGGATCCTGTGGAGTTAAGGACAGGACTTCCAACACTTGCATTGGTAGGTACTTGAAGTTGATTATATTGATTTCTGTTTGTGAAAGGGAGTGAAGAAGTTGGAAACTTGCCTCAATTGTGCCAACTTAATGATTTTAATCCTTCAAAGATAATGGTTTTTTTGTAGTGGAATAAAAACATGACTTAAACACATGACTCTGCCTCTGTTTCCCAAACTTTACTTCTCTCTTCTCAAAATGTGGTGCCTTACTTTATCTTGGAGGCTTGCTGAGGATCAAATTGGATCATGCACATGAAAGCATCCTATAAAACGTGAGTGTGCTAAGAGTGGAAATGCCAGAGACGTGTCTGGAAAAAATCTTTGACCAGCATTGGAAGGGAATAAAAACACTTAAATTGTTTATTTTCTATTTGAATACAATTCCAGAGCTATTCCTATTCTCATCCTTAACAGTTTCAAACATATTCTTTCACCTAAGCATTGATTTGCCTAGACCATTGTATCTTATTTTCTTTGGACTGAACTATCTAGTTTTTCCATAAGTGTGGAAAAAAATATATATATACATTCCCCCTTACCCCCCAGCATTAGGGATTGAACTCAGGGCCGTACATATGTGAGGCAAGTGTTCTGCCACTGAGGTATAATCCCCTGCTCTTTTTATTTTCTATTTTTAGACAAGGTCTTGCTAAGTTGCCCAGGCTGGACTTGAACTTGTGAACCTCCTGCCTCAGCATCCCAAGTAGCTGAGATTAAAGTCATGCACCACCCTGACTAGCAAGTCTGCCAGTATTTATTGAAGAGTTAGAGTGAGATTACTTTAGGTGAGTTTGATCTGCTTTTTATCAATATATGCAGGAAGTTTTCTAGCCTGGTCCTCACAGGTGATAATCTGCTGTAAATTCACTGGCATTCAGCATTCCACAAAAATACACTGAAACTTATGTGCCTTGTGAGGAAGGTTACACATGGTACTTTCTCTCTTCCCTTCCTCTTAACTTCTTCTGAATTCATGAAATCTCCCTTTGTAGCCTTGCTTGTACTCAGCCTCCTTTTATTCAGGGGAGCCAGATTTAGGAAATAAAAATATAGCATGCCCAGTTATATGTGAATAAAATGTTGGTATAGGATATATTTAAGCAGTATTTGCTGTTTAACTGAAATTCAAATTTAACAAGGCATCCTGTATATGATCCAGCAATCCTACATCCTTGGCATTTTGGTCCAGGGGACAATCCCTGCTCTAGGATGCTTAATTGTATTTTCTTGCTTTTGGAAATCTGGAAGTTTGAACTGAGAGATTTGGAGATAAAGAGTAGCTGGGGTGGAGTCACATTATTAGTAGTGCTCTGGAAGGAGAAGCAACAAACTCACACAGTGGAGAGGCTTGGTTTCTGCCTTCTGATAGTAACTTCCAGTAAAGTGTCTTTTTCCTTCTCCCTCTTTTGTTGAAGTTAGTTAGAGTTTTAATCAGGGTCTGTTACATTCATAAATCCTTATAACCTTCTGGAATAATGATTTACAATTTCATAGGAGACTATTCTGTTTCTCAAACAAGATTTTAGAATTATGGAAGGCAATGACTACTGACTTTCTATGTAATTTCCTTATAGCAGGCACTTTGCAAATCTACTGTGAACACAAAAATGAGAGGCGTGGGGGCTGCTGGGATGTTTCCTCAGAACAGGAGAAAATGAGAATGGACCTTGAAGAAATGAAATAATACCTAATCATCCAAGAAAACTATGAGGGATACTTTATCATTTTTGGTTGCTTTCATGAAGCCCAAAGTCAGCCTAAAATTTTTAACTAGCTGTAGAACTTTTTAAAAATAGAAATTCCTATTACAAATAGTTCATTTTGAGATAACAGAACAGGTCTACAAGTTCAATGACATAATCTTTTCCTAATTTTAAGCTCTATGGTTTTTATTAATCCTTTCCTTTTTTCATTATGCTGAGCAGATTTTCTTTTTAAAAAATCCTTATTTTTTGGGGATGCCTGCTTTTGACCATGTATTGGTTTTGGACTTCACCTTCACAAAATAATGCAGTTTTTTTTAAAAAAGTGTGCTATATTCATTCTATATCACATTTTATTATTTTCATTGTAGAGTATAATTTGGACTCTGCAGTTAATCTAACCAGCTGAAAAAGTGTTAATTGCATGTACAGATCTGGGTAGATTCAGGTTTGTGCAAAAACATGGTGAGTCACTAAAAGAATTAATGTAACTTATTCAATAATACCTACATACATGCACACATTTTATATACCTATATACCTATCATTGTTCCATGTATTCACAAGTAAAGCTCCACAGAAGAATAATAAAAAGTCATAAAAGTATAAACTTAAGAATGCTGTATGTTCCATTTAATAAGTAAATATGTGCAGGCACAATTATTAAAATACATGTGCATACAAGGAAAGCATCTTAAATATGTGAAGACAGAGTAAAATAAGCAAATGGACAGAAGACTCCCTCACTTTTCTCCTTATCAGTTTTCTAATTCTTCACAAGATAATTCATGAAAACTCAAGGGAGAAAAAACAGATTTTGAACATTGATAATGTTCTAAATCCTAACTTATTTACTATTGTATCCAGATTATGTAACATTCTTTTGTTGTTGTTGTTGTTAAGATGTTTTCTTTGATCTAAAGACAATTCTAATGATAAATTTTCTTTTTGAGAGAAACCTTAAAGGACAGGTAAAGGTTTCCAAACAGAAAACAGGATAAAGTACATTATGGGCTGAGAGAAGAAGGTGGGAAATGGCTTTGAAGCAACCCAAGTTATGGCTTGCTCAGAAAGTTCCAAGTCATTGTGTGGCTGGGGACATCTATAAAGAAACATGGCATGGAGGTGTCCATGGTGACTTCAGGGCTGCTGCATATAAGGCTGTGCACTGTTCAAACCCTGAGGGCACCAGTCAAGTTATTACAATGTGAATGAACTTCCATCATTTGTGCAGTGCATAACTTGTACAACCAATTGCAACAGGTTTGATTCAGGGAAGTGAGTAGTTGTGATTGGACAGAGATGGAGGCACAAAGGGTGGGAGTGGGATACTTGTGGGAAGTTAGACAATGTGCAAATTATGCAGGGTATTTTATGCAATAATGAAGTGTTTGATGGGTTTCCTTCTGTAGGCCGGTTTTCCTCAGAGTGTGGTCTCTGGACCATCAGAAACAGATTAGCAACTTCAGCATTATTTGGTAAGTGGTTAGGCAAATTCCCAGGCCTGACTCCATACTCTGGGCAGAGGTCCAACAATTTGTTTTTTTAACGAGTTCTCCAGGTGATTTGTTACTTGCCAAAACTTGAGGATGCCACTGTAAGGAATAAAATCCACTGAAGGATCTTGAGTGAAGTGTTGGTATGCCCAGGCTTGCATTTTAGAAAGATTACTGGCTAAAACGCAGGAGCTGAGCTGGGGGCACGACTGAGTGCAAGAAGTTTCTATTACAATGGTAGTAGAAAAAGGGGAGATGGGGTAGTTATACAAATATTTGTGACGCAATGGCTGTCAACTTAAGCTGGGAGAGGAGGTCAAGGTGAACTTTTTCTACAATCATATAAACTCATTCTGTTACCTGCATGGAGGGACTCCTAGATTCTGTGTGGAGGGCCACTTAAGGCCTTGCCTAGTCAGCCTCACATTGGGGCCCTTGAGTCAGCAGCATCATCCGGAAGCAGATGGGGAATATAGAATCTTAGGCCTCACAGCATACCCACTGAATCAGAATCTGCATTTTTAACAAAATTCTCAGGTAGTTCATATGTGCATTTAAGTTTGAGAGGGCTAATCATGACAATTTCATTCATATTACTAGGTTGTAGTGATGAATCATCACGCAGTGGAATCTCAAGCCTACTTGTGATGGAGATGGAAAAGTCCAGGATTCTCTCATGTTAATGAGTAAGTTTACAAGGAAGATTGAATAGCTCTGACAAATATCCATTATTATCTTATAGAAGTAGAAGACTCAGAGTTATCCTATATCTAAATCATCTGTGATCTTTGAAGATACTATTCCTCATAGTAAAAAAAATATTCTAGTCAGAGATTTAGGCTTTAAAATAGATAAATCTCTCTTAAACAACAGTTTACTGGCATATGAATAAATTATGAGATACATGCTATATTATTTACCAGAATTGTTTTCTTTTATAAACTTTTATCTTAAGTGTGCATGCTGAAATCACACAGGGCAAAGACTAGTTTAAGGAGCTATTTATACTTGCTGTTCCCTGAAAGCATGCTCATTTGTTGAATTATTTCTCACCCATCCTTACTTCCAATTTCTGCAAGGAAGTCTTCTAAATTTCCAGAATTAAAGTGCCATTAAAAACTGGCTTTGTTCCTTGAACACCTAGTCGGCCTCAGCAGCTCATCAATCACCATTAACAGAGAATTGCAAGGATTTATTTCCACCATTATCCCCATATCTCAAGACCGCATCCCAGCAGCTTCAAAGGAAGAAAAAACAAAAGCCATAATGCAATCATTTTTCCTTTTAATGAATCTCTGCAGCAAACCTCTTCTGAAAAGTACTTTTGGGGTCAATGTCATTAAGACCACATTATGGAATGCCAGAAAACAGAAGACACGTAAGGGTCATGCTGTAATGGAGCAGTGCTGCCAAGGGAAAAGTTAGATGGGAGCCAAATCCAGCAGGGACTGAAGAAAATTTGCCTGATTCACTTTACATCTGCTATTAGGGAAGGCTGCTGTGCTGTCCCAGGGTCCCATGAGCAACAGTAGCTCATGGATCCTTCTGTTGCAAGAATCACAGGTGTTCTTTGCAAGAAACTGAGTATCACGAACAAGGACCTTTCACTGAGTCCTATTTGACTTGTTTCAGCAGCAACAATCAGGGACTGGTAATTCGAATGGGTTGCAGTTTTTCTGCACATAGTAGGGACTGAAGAGGTATTTATTAGAGAGGTCCTGCTCTTTATTGCAGTCTGATATAGACATTTTCTACAATCACATGAATTCATCCTGTTATTCACATAGAGTGACTCCTGGATTCTGTTATGAGGATTCTGTTACTTAAGACCTTGCCACTCAAAATGTGGCCCTTGAGCCAGCAGCATCACCTGAAAATAGATTGGAAATGCAGAATCCCAGGCCTTACCCCATGTCCCCTGAATCAGAATCTTCATTTTAACAAGATTCTAAGTAATTCATATGGGAATTTATGTTTTAGAGACACTGGTTTCAGATGTAAATCCATGCCACTTAAGAGAAAAAATCAGAATTTGAGACTTTTCCATACATTTTTAACCACTTGATCTCAGTTCTGTGGGCAAGGGCAGATTCTCAAGCCTGTGGGGCTTTTCAACACTGTTCAGAGGTTCTGGCCTGGGAGGGTGTAGTTAGTTAGAAAAAAGTCTTGCAGATGATGCTAATGTGGTGTCTGATTCTACTTTGACCTCTTCTGCGGTTGACAGCCATTGCTTTAAGCACTTGCACGTAGGACAATTCAAGATGGCAGTGGAAAGAACACTGGGTATTGAGTCAGACTTTGAGCTTCATCTTGGTTCTCCATTACTAAGTAACTGCATCACCTGTGTCAAGATGCAGAGTTTGTTGGGACTAATCATGACAATTTCTTTCACATTACTAGGTTGTAGTGATGAAATTATGCAATGCATGTGGAAATGTTTTGGAAGTTATATGCTTCCACATAAATGTCAATATTTTATGATAACTAAATACATTATTTTCTTATGGACTATGGAGTGTTGGGTAGAATTATTAACATATAATGTTGGGGTAGAAGAATTTTATTCTTACAATTTCCTGTTTGATGTTAATGTGTTCTTTCCTATGTAATTGCCATTCAGTCCATTTCTAAGGATGTTGCTGACTGATTTCAATAGTTTGGTTGAGATAAATATCTGGTCCCTTTGGAAATGCAACATATTGGATTGAATAGTGCTACGGTCTGAATGTTTTTGCCTCTCCAAAGTAAGTATATTGAAACTTAGTCCACAATGCAATAATAAGAGGTGGCATTTTGGGGAAGTGATTATAAGGAGGTGTCATGAATGGGGTTAGAGCCCTCCTAATTGACGGTGAAGGGAGCATCGCCTTCTCCACCATGTGAGGAAACGTCAGCATGTGCTATCTTTGAAGTAGGAAGGAAGCCCTCACCAA
The DNA here is from genome assembly GCF_902686445.1 of Sciurus carolinensis. Lineage (NCBI taxonomy): Eukaryota > Metazoa > Chordata > Mammalia > Rodentia > Sciuridae > Sciurus > Sciurus carolinensis. The sequence continues at coordinate 62,593,992 of NC_062213.1, forward strand.
ACACTGAGTCTGTCAGTGCCTAGATCTTGGACTTCACAGCCTCCAGAGCTGTGAGAAATAAATTTGTGTTGATCATAAATTACCCAGGTAAAAGCATTTTGTTATAGCAGTAGAAATAGACTAAAGCAAATAGTGCCTCCACCCAAGTCAGTACACACAGAATTTCAGAATGTAACCTTATTTGAAATAGGCTCTTTGTAGATATAATTAGTTAAGTTCATATTTGCTTAGGGTGATCCTAAATCCAGCATCTAATGTCTATTAAGGAGAAGGCCATGGGAGATACAGAGTGACACACAGAGGGAGGATGACCCAGTGACAGAGGTAGAAGTTGGTGTGGTATAGCAGTAAGCCAGAGATGCCAAGGATTGGCAGCAACCACTAGATGCTAGGAAGGGGCAAGGAAGGTTTCTTCTCTGGCACCTTGAGAGAAAGCATGGCCCTGCAAACATCTTCTAGCTTTCCCGAACTAGGAGAGAATAGATTTATCTCTGTTTTTTTTTTTTTTTTTTAGGCTATCCAGTTTGTGGAAATTTGTTGTAGCAGCTCGAAGAAATGAACACAGTCAGGTTGTATTAGTCAATGAGAGAGTTTAATCTTTAATGAGAGATAGAGCTAAGAATACTCAAAGAGCCTTTATACACTTCAGAAGTAAATTCAATGTCACCTGAAAAGGACAGGAAAGTGCTGAGATTTGGAACCCTTGTCAGCAGGACAACCAGTTAAACTGGGAGAAACTAACTTACATTTATATTGGAAGTAAACAGGTTGGATTTGTTAAGTAGGCAATTAATACCTGCATTCTAAGTAGCAGGAAATAGTACCAAATAACACATTAAAAGACTTAAGTTAGAAATAACAAATTTCTCTAATGATAGGAAATTTAAGAACCTAGTTTTAAAACACATCCCCTAGTGGTGACTTTTAAGTTAAAAGTGCTGAGGAATTATCATACTGTTGTAGATAAACCAATTTTTATATCAAAAGCTCTGTAAGTGGACTTATGTATCCCCATCTCTCTGTTATTTAGCCCTTAGTAAAAGTGGGTCCTGCAAAACCGTGGTGGCAGCCTCCTGTTCATACCATCTATGTGTAGAACAGTGTTTTTTATTTTTTTCTTCAAACTGGGTACTAAACCATTGAGGAGTCTTCAGCATTTTTAAAAAAAGTAAAACAGAAAAGATGAGAATAGAACAGAAAATATGAAGAAGAGTAGTGTTTTGTAAAATGTGCATGTTTATGTGTGCACTGGGTCATATACAGACTCAAAACAATGATAATAGTTGTTATTAAATTATAATTTTTATATTTGATGAACCATTTAAAGGCAATATGATCCCAATATTTCCTAAGCAGAGAGCTGGACATTTTCGATCAATGGGAAAGAAGGTAGACTACCTTCTGCACTCTCCTTAAAAGGACAGAAATCCTACAATTCCAATGGTAACTTTGGCTTAGAACTTTCAAAATGTACCTGCCTGTACAGTCACAATGGGATAAGACCTGAGAAATACATCATTTGTTCATTTTGTTATTGTGTGAACATCAAAGAGCATACTTGCACAAACTGAGGTGATTATGATGTCACTAGGTAATATAATCCTTTTGGACCACTGTCAAATATATGGTAATTTGATTGAAATGTCATTATGTGGTGCATGACTGTATGTGACCATTTCATTATAGTCATTTTGGCACTTCTTTAGTTCTAACACTAAGACTTCTGTCCTTTGATTTACTACTTTTCATACTTCTTTCCTATTGGGTTTTTAATAAATACTAGTAATTTGTGACATTTTCTAGGATATTAGTCGGGGTGATAAACTTTTGTTAATCATTAGCAAAGCTATTCAGTAGCTTTTGACCTTTGTTATAAGGAAATGTCACATATTAAATTACACTATATGCTATATGAAGACTTTTTTTAAAACTTTCAGTTAAATCATTCAAGATTTAAGATAAATTAACAGTATTGGTAGATCATTGATTGATATTGGTTTCTAAATATCATGTGGGGGTTTCAATTATATGATTTGCCTCAAAATAAAAGAACAAAGATTTTTTTCCATACATATACAACTTTTTTTTTCGAAAATTTTTTTACTTCAAAGTTTTATTTTTGTTTTTATTTTATTTGTTCTTTTTAAATATACATGACAGTAGAGTGTATTTTGACGTATTTATACAAACATGGAGTATATCTTATTCTAATTAGGATCTCAGTCTTGTGGTTTGGTTAGGTAAATGTTTACTGGTCATATAATAGTTACATATGACTGAAATAGTTAACATTAAAATAACTGATTCCATAATTTCAAATTTCAACTTTAATTCTAAAGTGTTTTGTAATTAAATCCCAGTTCCATTACTCAGTCAGTTATGAGGCATTTCCTCTTTAGGTCATAGAGATACAATCAAGATTAGAGCTTAAAAATCTATAACACCTAAAAATAATTAATAATGGCTACTACTGGACTGGAAACATAGTTCAGTGATAGTACTCCCCTATCACGTGTGAGGCTTGGGTTAGATTCACAGCAACACCCTCCCACCACACACACCCAAGTGACTAATATTGATGCATATGTTTCCAAAATAGTTTTCATAGGTAATGACTTCTGTCTATAAAGAGTCCTGTTTAGCAAGGCAAAATCCAACTACGAAATACTCTATAAATTAAAAAAAAAACAACAACTTTGCATTATAACAAATGGTCAGGTAATTTTTATATGGAGTATAAACATCTCATGTTCAAATTTCTTACTTTTAGGCAAAAGTTTAAAATATTTCTTCAATTTCAAGTATGACTGAAATCAGTATGTCATTTGTGGACCTACAGGAAATGAGGTGTGGCTTGAGGTTGTAATAGTGTAACTATGTGTAGGACAACAACTGACAAACTGATTGCAGAAGGGAGGTGGAAGGCCATGTCTGAAGGCTACCATACATCTTTTTCCTTCTAATGTTGGGAAAGAGTACCTTTCTGGAAGCCTATGTTCTACATGGTACACAACTATTTTGAATCAGGCCCTGTTTAAATCTTCTTCTTCCAAAATACCTTTTCTTGATCTCCACACTGAGAATGATTCCCTCCTGTGGTTTTCAAAATGCTTTTCTGGAGCTCTGAGATTCTTTGCATGTGCCTTAGAGGGCATGTTGAGATAAGAAGAAGACTTATTGGGCAAGGCTAAGGGATGCCCCCTCCTGCCACACACCAGAAGGAGCTGTCCTTCCAGATAGTGCTGAAGTTGCATAAACAGGGAAAGTGAAAAATTCTCACAGAATTCACCCTAATTTGATGGTATAACATAGGCACACATACAAGTACATGCATTCACATATACATACAGATGTATATCTCCTTTGGGACTGATAATATGGATAAATTTTGCTAGCTGTGTTGAGGACATGGTAGAAAAGACTTGTATATGATCCAAAGCTCTTTCTAAAGAAAGAGCCCAAATCATTCAACCTCCTAGAGGCCATTTAATGTGGTACAGCCACGGTTCAATGGATTTCAGTTTTGTGTGATATCTTAATATAATGTGTTTACTCATGCAGTCTGCCTGCTTTGGGATGTCGAATTTTAGCTTCTAGGCGTAGACAAAACTGGCCTTGCATTTAGAAGTCCTAGAAGTCTGAAAGATAAAGATGTATTTTAATAACCAACTCTGCAGACAACTGCTGTGACTTCAAATAAAATAGTATCTATTTTTGAGTAAATAATGTTTTTTTGGAAAGAGCTTTGGATCATATACAAGTATTTTCTACCATGTCCTCAACACAGCTAGCAAAATTTATCCATATTATCAGCCCCAAAGGAGATATACATCTGTATGTATATGTGAATGCATGTACTTGTATGTGTGCGTATGTTATACCATCAAATTAGGGTGAATTCTGTGAGAATTTTTCACTTTCCCTGTTTATGCAACTTCAGCACTATCTGGAAGGACAGCTCCTTCTGGTGTGTGGCAGGAGGGGGCATCCCTTAGCCTTGCCCAATAATTTTGGCTGAATATTGGTTTTCTTCTTTTGTAGCAGTAGTATTTTGTATTTTAGATGATTAGGTAAACATAATAAGGTTTATTTTGTCACATTATTTATAAACTAGTTTAGAATTCCTTAAAAAGAGTTTTCTAGGATTTTGTCCAGGTTGAGTATTGAACCCAAAGAATACCCATTAAATATGTATTATTCTCATCAAATTTCTATTTATACCAGCATGAGTCCAATGAATACCATCTATGTCCCCTAGATGTTCTTAATCTTATTTTCTAAGACAGTAATCTGAGGAAAACAATTTCTAAGTGTTCTGTATATATAAGAGTTAACATAATAATAATTTTAGAAAACCCACTGTGTCACCCACATCTCCATTCTCTCATTGCATAATAGTAAATGCTTGCATCTGAAAGTTTAAGTAGATCAGAGAACAAAGCACAGGCAGATGATGATTTAGCACTGCTGCAAAAGACACAACTTTTATGCTGCTTGATCTTTTTTGCTTTAAAGTTCTCATCCTAATGATATGGTTGGGAGATTGTCAGGTACCACAGATTTGGCAGATAAACAAAGAACACCAAAATTCACAGTAGGAATAGGCTGAAAGGAACTAATTTGCTCTCTATAAAACCATGACTAGGTAGGTTGGAAATGAGAACATAATTGCCCAATTGTATATTGGCATTCCTGGCCAGCCTGGGAAACATTGTAAGGCAAGTTTTATTTATCTTAGTTACTCTTTAGCCTGCTTCCCCTTCTCCACTTTAGATTGTTCACATGCCTACCTCTCTCCCCTTCCCTTCTTTTCTGTTTCCTCCTCTTCCTTGCAGGGTCAAACTCTCAGTCCTCTTGGGGTCACTCAGGGCCTTCCAACATCACTGCCACTGCTACTCTTATCTTCTTCTGTCCCTTTCCAAATATCATCCCAGTGAACTTTGCATCCAACCCTTGCTCAAACTAACCTCAGACCATTACCAGTGATGGATTAAATCTTGGCCCAATGAGTATATCTTCATCAATAGAATTTCAATATCAGGCGATGCAGACATTTCTGATTAGTGCAACCTTTTAAATTATACCATAAAATACTTACCTATTAAGCCTAATTATAAAGCTATTATTACTGGAGAAATATGTTTTGTATATAAATTATTATTATTATTATTATTATTATTATTATTATTTATCAGGGATTGAGTCCAGGAGTGCTTTACTACTGAGCCATATCCCAGTCATTTTTATTTTTTATTTAGAGACAAGGTCTTACTAAGTTACCCACGCTGGTCTTGAACTTGTGATCCTCTTGCTCCAGGCTCCTGAGTTGCTGGGATTACAGGTGTGTGCCACTGTGTCCAGAAAACCATGTTCTTTTGAAAACTTACACTTAAATAAGTGGTATAACATAATTTTTTTCCTCCCAATTTCAACCTCAGTGACAGATAAAAATTCTATTTGAACTGAAACCTAAATACTTTACTTTATTTATGCCACAAACAATTGTCAAAGACATTTTAAATAGAGTCGATTTACTGATTAGGTCTCAGGCTTTTAACTCTGGAATTTATTCTTATTTTCAATAAAATGATCATATGCTCATTTAAGGACAGCATAAATAAATTCACTATCATTTACTTTGTCTCTTTTTGGTTTTTTAAAAAATATAAACATTACAATAAGGGTGATATCTCGTATATTTATGACTGCCTTTAGTCAACTGATTATAGTATTTACTCTCTCTCATTCCATTGATGTTATATTTGGTGCTGAATCCCTAGACTTGAATTCTTGGTTTCTCTTAGCCATAGGTGAAATTATTTCATCTGATTTATTTACTCTTTGAATAGTTCAATTATTTCTCAAGTTTGCTACTTACCAAAAAAGTCTCACAAGGAAATATTTTCCTTCTCAGCTTAATGATTTACTGAGGCTCATGTCTAGAAACTTCCTTTATAATCAACAACCTTTCATACTTAACCAACATTCTATGAAAGTATGTGGTAGTGAAAGTGATTTCAAATTAATCCCTCATAAAAATAAATTAATAACATTTATTTGCATAAGTTTTCAGGGGGCTCCCAATATCTCATGGATTCTTTCCATGGATCTCCTGATATAAAAAAAAGTAGTTTTCTGAGACCAGATCCACATTTTCAACCTCTGTGGTCTTTCCACTTATATAGCCATTGATCCCTATTACCTTGCAGCTAGTAGAAAAGAGAAGTCCTCCAACTCATCTTCCTGCAATGGATCCTTCCTAATTTTTTCTATTTATAGTGAAAATATTGCCTTTATTTAATTTTTCCAGTCTGGAAATTAAAGTGAATTTTCCTGGTTCTAATATTTTATGTCATTTATTTATAACTCTTCTCTCTTAATTTTCAAATTCAGGTCCTCAAGTTCTAGTTCCTTGTCCTTTGAAATATTTTCCCAATCCTCCCTCTTGACTGCCCTTCCCCTTGTTAATTCAGACCCTTACCATCTTATTCTCAAACAACTGCCTTGACCTTCTAATTGGTTCATCTGCTTCTAGTGTTGCCCTGTTCTTTCTGGGAATGAAATGAATCTAGGGGAAGAGGGAATTCAAGAAGTAGAGTAGCTTTCCATTTCCTTTATTTGTTTCATTCTCCCTCAAACTTCTTTCTACTGTTTTAAAGATTAGTCATTTGTTGTCTCTCTCCTGCTGGATTACAGCTCCTCAGTGACATCAGATTGAGATCTATTTTTCTTAAAGCACATAACACAATTCTTGCATTTAGATGCTTAATGAAAAAAAAAATCAGTACTCATGAATTTATTTTGAATATTCACTGGTACATTCCAATAGTCAGTGAAATTCTCAATTATAATGTAAATATCTGATTAGCTTGTTCTGAATTATCTTACCCCTCTCCATACATCTAATTACCCTGTTTAAATCAACAGAAGCTTTAATCACTTTCGTATCATTCAATAGCACTAGTAGGTAGGCAAATGCTCTTGCTTTAACTCCAAATTCTACACAGAAACTAAAACCACACGACATAAACGACTGCACCGAACAACCCAACTGAGAACTATTTCTTCGAAAGACATCAAGACTTCAATTATACATGGTTATGGCTAGGAAGTTTAGAAGGTTTAAAGAGAATCCAAAGTGTTTTAACTAATGGAACAAAACGACAACATTGCCATCTTCTTACCAAGTTTTCTCCTTTCCTAAACTTTATTTTCTTTCATTTTGCTATGATCTGAATGTTTATGTTCTCCCCACCCCAAATTCATATGTTGAAATTTTGACCCTCCAGGTGACTGCATTAGGAGATGGGGCCTTTGGGAAGGGATTGAGTGATGAGGGTGGAACCTTCATGAATAGGATTTGTGCCCTTATAAAAAGGCTTGAGAGAGACCCCATGTGAGGACACTGTGAGAAGGTATCGATAAACAGGAAATGGGCTCTCACTGGACATGGAATCTGCTGGTGCCTTGATCTTGTACTTCCCAATCTCCAGAACTGTTAGAAACGTTTCTGTTGTTTATAAGGTACCCAGTGTTTGATACTTTGTGATAGCAGCCCGAACAAACCAGAACACATCCTTTATCTCATTTCTGATTTCTGAACTCTTTGTTCTAATCAAAACTTAGGAAAGCACAGTTTTCAAAGTACAATATTATCATCAACCAATGACATGGCATAGAATAAGATAGAAATGATTATACATTCATGAAATTTGAGCTGGAAAGTGTCATCTCTAGGGGATCAAAATAATATCCAAGTTTCCCAGAAGAGACAAGAACCTCAGATCTGATGAGGCCAGATAGGAAGCATCTGTCTAGGGCCCCATGTGATATCTAGAATGATGAGCATCTTGTCTCATGGCATCTGAGATGGGAGTGCCTCATATCTCACCTGTTGTTGGAAGGCAGGTGTTTAGCCAGTGTGTGTCAAAATGACAGAACTAAGGGGCATGAAGGGCCTTGACCCAGCCTGGTGTTTGCCTCACCCAAGCATAGCTAGTTGATGCAGTGTCCTAAAAATAGTAGGTTGGTATATCAGGAAGAGTAGAGATTCTATGATTAAGTTATAAAGAGTTGAATACATCTGAACTTAAAATTTGTTTTTATAGTTCTGGGGATTGAATCCAGAGCTTCTCCAGCTACCTCTCCAGCTTTTTTTAAAAATTTAATTTTGAGACAGGATTTTGCGCCCAGGATGGGTTCAAACTTGTAATCCTCCTGCCTTACCCTCCTGATAGCTGAGATTATAGACATGTGCCAACATGCCTGGCTTGATTTTTTTTTTCTTTTGAAAATGTAATTCCCCGAAGGGAAGATTCTGTATCTTACCATTAAACCGTGCATATCCAATACATTTCAAATAATAACGAGAACACTGCATTCTCAGAATAAATTGATTGAAGTCTATGAAGTGAGGCTCATTCTTGCCAGTAGGTGTCTCTGTTCCATCATGCTCTGGCCCAACTCGCCCAGGTTTCTCCTGGAAATACATATGTTACATAAAAGGCATCTTTTCTTTAGAAATTGTATGCTTTAAAGAGAAGATATAAAATGACTTCTCTTTTTATTTATATTCACTTTCACTCTGAATTTGGCCTTGCTTCACAGCACTGGTTGCTGAAAGTGTTGGAGGGTGTTTTCAAGATAAACTCCCTCTTCATTCTTTGGTACTTAAATGAGCTTTGTTGCTAAGCTTTATCTCTCTCAGATCATGCTGCATTTCTGAGCAAAATGGCAATAAATAAGTTGCTAGGTATGTAAGACTGTTCAAAAGACCAGAATCTTTCTCCTATACGTTTATTCCCTTGATGATACAATGAAACCCTGGGTTAAGCATCCTTTGGGCTTCACAAGTATTAATCTCAAGTAATAATAATTGAAAGTATAGATTACAGTTAACTATGTAGCCTCTGGCTTCAGACTAGCAGGATCCAAATCATGATTCTGCTTCTCATTCCCTGTTCGATCTTCTTTGAGTTACTTATTCATTCTGTGCTTCTGTTTCCTCATGTATAAAAGGGTGATAATAATAATACCATTATTCTATGATAAACTTGTTGAGATTAAATATCTTACTATCTAAAATGCTCAGAACACTGCATGGCATGTAAGAGGTTATATACATCTTTTCCACATACAAGATACACATATCTAGAATATATCTCCATCTACTTTGACATACTTGAACTGAAGCAATAGGTTACTATAGGGCATATGTGTACTTTCTTTGTGACTTGTCTCAGAAAGCCTGTGGCTGTTGGAGGAATGAAACTGTAGGTCTTGAGGGTTTTTCTTTGAAGTCGGTTATTTCATCCATCTCATGTTTTTTCAAAGGGGGAGAACCACCGGCCATCTTTTGAATACCTGGGGAGGTTTCCCACCCAAGAGCACCCAGGAAACTCCTTTCCCTGTGGAGTTGGGTTACATGCTTTGGGTTATTATAAACACAACTTCAAAACAGAGGAAAGTAAGTACTTGGGATGAAGCTCAGTGGTAGAGTGCTTGCTTAGCAAGTGAGGCCCTAAGTTCAATCAAAAGTACTAAAACAGGGCTGGGGTTGTAAGTCAGTGGTAGAGCACTTGCCTAGTATGTGTGAGGCACTGGGTTTGATCCTAGGCACCACATAATAATAAATAAATAAATTAAAGTTATTGTGTCCATTTATAACTAAAAATTTTTTTTAAAAAAAGTACTAAAAAATAGGAACTAAATAATGGAAAAATGACTTATCATGAAGATGCACACAAATTTTCATGTCATTGCCCAGGAGTTATCTTGATTTTCCAAACAAGCCTGATTAGGATATAAAATAAACACAGAGAGATTTTAATAGTGACAAGCACTTATGTATATCCACTCAAAAACTCTTAAACAAGTTTTAGGGTAGGTGCCATTATAAGCCTTAGTTTGTAGACAGGAAAGTGGAAAGATGGATGATTAAGGACCATGCCCGGTGCTGTGTTAATGTTGTTTTCATCACTACCTTGTCAGGTACTACTATTATTCTCATTATGCAAGGTGGGAAATGGAGGCACAGAGAGATTAAATAAGTTACTCGTAGTGAATAAGCAGCAGAGCTGGGATTTGAACCCAGCCACATCTACTCTAGAGATGGCCATGTTAAACAAGGATTTATTTAGTCAGCAGTTCTCAAACTTGAGATTGTACAGTAGGAATCACCTGCACCACTGAGATGATGCTGAATGGTTGGAATGCCCTGGCTAAAAAGACAGTCTTGGCTAAAGGGAAGAGTGCTCAGCTTGGGCTCTGGCTTCATTTGATCACAGAAGTTGTAATGTACTCTTATCTAAAAGTGACTCATTTGAGCCTCAGTCCTCTTATCTGTCCAATGCCATTTCCAGGGGAAAAGTTTTGAAAGATGTGTGTGTGTGTGTGTGTGAGTGTGTGTGTGTGTTTGGTGTGAAAAGAAACTTGTTTGATTTGCAAAAAACAGATCACATAAAATGTCCACACGGGATGGGTGCTAATCCCCAATCGGTGTGTTCTCTCTGTGAGCGAAGGGAAGGCAAGACTGGTTTTTAATCCACAAAAGTCATTGAGAAGAATCTAAAATGGAGCAATGGAGCATAGAGATGTAGACTGTCATCAGAGTTTCTGCTCCATAGAGACCTTTTAATGCTCTCAATGAGAAAATGAATTCTCCAAGTGAATAAATTTGCAATGTAGAAAATCGCTACTGATGCTATGTGGAGTTTAATTCCTTTTCAAAAAAGCCTTGAGAACAGAATAAACACATTATGCTTGGATGGTGTATTCAGGAAGTCTCTGCTTTAGGAAATTACTTTAGAATTATTATTTTCCCCTTTCTTAGCCAGCACCTGACAATGCATGATAAAAAGTCAGAATAGGGCCTCCAAATCCAGACCCTAAAGTCCTTTATATTACATGCTGAATCAGAGCACCAAGGAAAAAATCACATCTCTATAGCCAGAGCACGTTTTAACTTTGTTCTTACGCTCCTGCCCTGTGGTGATTTAATAAAAAGTATTTGCATATTAAGTAGTGACCATATCCAGGAAAGTCTCTCAACTTTGCTCTAATTTTGCTTTTGTTCCTGCCCTTCCACTGAAACTCTTGTCTCTGAGGCACTAATCCTAACTTGTCCTTAAATGCAATGAAACTTTACAACCCTTACCTTTCTTGGGCCCTTGACAGACTTTGACTACTTTCTCTTCTTGAAACTTTCTCTTGCCTTCAATTTCATGATGGTATGGTGCTCTCTCAGTTTTCCGGTTGCCTCCCTACTTCTCAATCTCCAGCATATGTGTTGTTTATGTTGTTGATTTTTATGTACTCTTATCATCATTTCTTCTTGGTTTCCATATAGCAGTTCCCAGTGGTTCTATTCACTGGTAGTTCTCAAATCTGTGTATCCAAAGTAGATGATTTTCCTACCACCATCAGCACTACCACCATCACTACCAATAAAGATTTATTGAGGCAATTGTGCTTTACAAGCTTGTTATTTTACTTATTTCTCCCACTATCCTCTGAAGTAGGTAATATTATGTCCACATTTTATGATCACTTGTAATGTTTTCTCTTGCCTTTTGACTCTTTGAACATGTTGGTCCCTGTGCCTCATACAATTTTCTTTTTCCTTCTCTCCTTATTAATGCCTCTACTCATCTGGTTTGCAGTGAAGGCCACATGTCTGGTGGGACCATGTGCCACCTGGGACCAGGTTGGGAGCAGCTCCTCTGTGTGCCCGAAACTCTCTTTGCCTTTCCTATCAGAACACTTACCACATTGAACTGCACTTGCCCATTTGCTGCTGTTTGGCTCATTAGTCTCTAAGTTTTGCAAGAAGAGTGGCCGTATCCCTATCAATTTTGAAAATTCTTCTATACCCAGTACTGGGTATGTACTTACTTATTGATTGACAACTGTCCATCTGATTAAATCTGGAGTTTCAACCTTCCCAAGATTGTCTAGAAAATGGCCAGTCAGGAAAATAGCAACTTGTCATTCTGCGGATATTGCCACATGTGTCAAATCCAAGTTTGGAGCACCGGCTGGCGCAAGGATATTTTTGCTGTGTGGGTCTCCCAGGTCAGAGAATTTTTGCAGGCCAGCTCCTACTTTCTTTCCAGGCAAGGGATCATCCTTTAAAGTGCATCCCTTGCAACCCTTGCTAATCTTCTATGAAAGCACAGGGATGTCTGGACTTTATGACTCAGCCCCTGTGCTCCTGCTGTTATGCAGCTGTTGCCTTTGTCTGAACCTGCTCATCTGTGACCTGGGTCCTCCAGCACCTTCCCACTCTTCCTGATTCTGCCTCTTCTGTTCCAAGGTTTCCCTCCATCTTTGTACCTCACCAAGCTTCCTAAATTCCTAACCTGATCATTGTTGTTTGGATATCTGTTAGCTTTCTTATGGCCTACGACATAATGTTGAAGAGCTTTAGCAAGGCTGTTTGTAATTCTGTCCTAAACTTATCTCCCCATTCTCATCTGTTTTCCGTTTCCAACTATTCTTATTTTCCTACAATATGCTGTGAGCTCTTGGAGGAAAGAAATTGCTTCATTAATCAATCTATCCATTCATCATTCACCAGTCAGTCCACCAATTAACTGAATGATACTGTGTGCTGGGCACTGGAATAAACTGCTGAACAAATTCAGACATGTTCTCAAGTTTGGGAGACAAGCACTAATCACATAATCGATAAATGAGTTTATTTACAATTGAAATTAGATTTCTGAAGGAAAGACTGACATTGTATGCAACAAAGATGACTGCCCTTGACTGTGGGATCAGAGATGCTTTTCTCAGGAAATGCTTGAGATAAAGGAAACAAAGAAGTTAAGTAGGTGTACACTAGGGAGAAAATTTTATAATTTCTTTACTGTTCAAAGCTCTCCCTCACTGCATGGCACAAAAAAAGGTGCTTAATAAATACTTGCTGAATGAATCAGAAAAGGTGGGGAAAATACCTAAGAAAAGTCAGTGTAGACTTTGTCTAAGAGGAGGACTAATTGAACTATGCACACAGTGTGAATCAAAGACTCAGTTTCTAGAATGTGCCAGAAGAGATGAACAGTCTGTTCAAATGTAGGATGATGGCAGGTGTACAAGTACCAGTGTCTTAGGAAGCTGGGGAAAAGATTCCTTTTTTCCCACTCAACTCAAATAAAAAGGGGGAAAAATGAATTGAAAGCTAAATGTCACTTGGAATGTAGCCTTTGAGTCACCTATTTAAAAGCTTCCTGTTCCTGCTGATGGGCAGAATCACAGCCTTTGAGATGGGATTCCCCTGTGTCTCTCCTTTGTTAGCAAAACAGCAAACTTTCTTTTTCTCTTTTCTCATACACACACAAATGAAAGCTAAATGTCTAATAACTGATTGATTTGGATTGTAAATCTTATTATATAACTTTTAGGGGATACTAAGGCTAAACTTTTACCTTTCTCCAAAGGGTTCACAAACAGCAGGGAGGCCTCTGAATCTAAACTATTAAACATCATGACATAGAGGTAGGGAGAGTTACTGAGGTTTTAAGATCCTACATTTGGTATAGTCTGACTTAGGAGTCTTGACGTACAGATTTGATTTTCTATTTGCAAACATTTTTGTGTTGAGCGAATCCAATTATGTCTCTGTATTCTGCCAGGTAAAATTCTTCTAGGTTACATAAAGGTAGGGGCTTCAAGCAGATTCTGCTCTGCTAGGCATTTCCCATGTTTTGGATTGCCTTTACCTGTTCAACCCATCTTCTACTCTGTATAATGTATAACTTTAAAAAAAACATACTTTAAAATAACTTTTGAAGATTTCAACTTGGTTTTATTTATCAAGGATACTTCATGGTTGGTTAATTCTTTGTAAATAAAAGTAGCAAGGAACACATACTTATCAGCAAGTACCTATTTTTACTTCCAAGCAAACAAACATTGATTTGCTTGTCTGCTATTAATGGCAACATTCTTATGTCAGTACTGATTATACCACATCTTGGAGTAGAAGAAAGGAGATATATTTTTGTAATCATAGACACCCATGGTCATAATTGCCCTGTGCATCCTTCAAGGACAGGTAATATGAGGTCACAGTGGGTAGCGCTAGTGGCAAAAGTGTGATATTTATAATGGAAAACTTAACATTAATTAGAAAGCAATCAAATGACAAGGCAGTCGTTGCTGTTGGGAAAGATATATTTTAAAAAGTCAAAACACTGTGAGTCACTCTCTTACAATGCAATTCTCTATGTTGGCTCCACCTCATTAATTTGCAAACCAACTTCTACTCTAAGAGAGGAAATGATTTTCACATAAAATCACTGAAGCAGCTTTCTTTCACCTTATAGTTTGAATTCTACAGAATATCTTTAAAACTCTTGAGCATTTGGTTGTGAAAAAAAGGGAAACAAATACTTTTTTCTGAATTATAAATGATCTTGTTTAATTTGATCTAGTCCCAGGAGTAATGAAAATGACCCAAACTTCTTCCTGGAAATGCTTTCCATGCTAGCTAGAATCCTAAGAACCACCAGGGACTAAAAGGCAAAAGATTCCTTGGCTTCTTAAAATAGGTGATTTAGATGAAAAACTGTAAAAAGTTTAAGAAATTAAAGCATCAGAAATGAATGTTTTTTAGAGAAAAAGAAAGAGCACAAGGCACAATACCAGGTTTTCACTTTGCTTGGTGTTCTCTCCCTTGTAAACTTTCCTTCAATATGGCAGTTTTTACTTAGATGTAGAAATGAAGCCTAAGATAGTCATCTGAAATTGCACATGGCAGCCCAAGGGCTGCTTGACAATTTAACCAAAGAGTAGAGGGGAAGAAGAGAAAGAAGTGAATAGTGACTTGCTTCAGATGATGGAGGAAGAAGGTTTGAATCCTATGGATTTGGCCAGGTATTATTCCTACCATGTACTTTGACCTTCTGTACATTTTTATGTCCCTTGACTGCATCCCAAAGATCTTATATCAATTCCTTATGGACTAATGACTTTGTGTGAGCATGGTATACTGCATGAATTCTGAATGGGGCTGAATAATCAGCCTTCCCAAAGTTTTTGATGTGTTCAGGGTTGAAGTCAGGTTGGACTCAGACATCTGACTGATGGCCCCTTTGTTAGAATCCAGCCTGCCTTGCATACACAGCAGTTGAAATATTCTACTTCACAATGGATTGTCAATGGCAGTGCAACACTTGTGTTCTTGGGTAATCAGAAACCAATAACAGGACTGCAGGTGACTGCATTAAGTAGCCCCTCCACCCTCCTAAGTTCCACTGCTCTTGTTTGGCTGAAAGCTTTCTTCTTTAGAAAAGGGCCTCAAATCATTAAAATTCACTTAACTTTCTAACTCTCTTATAATTTTAGTACACAAATCTCTCTCTAAGGTTCTGATTTAAAAAAAAAAAAAATCCTGCAATTACACTTCCAAGTGTTTTAAGTTCCACTGGAATGGCCAAAGTGAAGTAGAGAACTGAGAGATCCTGTGAACTGGGGACATTTTAGGTGGCCAGTGGGGCAGGAGGTGGTGGTGGCAGTTGTGGTAGGAGGACAGGAGAGATAGTAAAAGTATTTGATAAAGCTCTGTTAATTTGACCTATGAGTGCTTTTCTTTAATCTGTACTGAGCTTGAAATATATTCAATTATCTTCATTTCTGAAGGGTTAAGCTTAATTTCTAAGGGATTTCAAGAAACTTTAAAAGACTTTAGTTCTTCCATTTAAATAAACCATTGGTTAGGAAGAAGTCAGAAACTCATTCCAAGTGAGGTTCATAACTGGCAAGTGTTTCATGGTTAAAAGATGATCATGAGTGGTTCTCCAGATTTTGTGGAAGAGTTCTGTGATAGCTACCTTTCATCTACCGTCCATCCATCATCTACACATCTACTCTACCGAAGGCACAAGGAATACCACAGTGAGCAATAAAAGGTTTCTGTCTCCTTAATGCTGTATTTGGATAAAAGGAAGAAGCAGGTAAGAGAAGAGAATTGGGGAACAAAAGATTATAATATGAAGTGATAAATTTTCAAGTATAAATTTATGTAAAGTGCTATGAGAACATTATTGAAGAAGGCTTTAAAACTTTTTTAAAAAAATCAGAGCTACTTAGAGAAAACCAACTAAGTTAATTTAATTTGTATCTTTTTTTTGCTCTTGTCCAATTGTTAAAGGATTCCAAAATGTCCAAGAATGAAGGTGCATAAGAAAAGTGAGGTGAAGTTACTATTATACAGAAAGTTATCCACTTTGAATAATTGGATTGAATAGAGTCTAAAACTATCTGTACACATTTATAAATAGCATGGTAGTAATGCATCTCAGTAATGCTACACTTACCTGTAAACACATCAATTTATGAAAGTAATTGACTATATAGCCATCTTCTGTATACAAAAAATTTAGATAAAAATAGAAGGAACTGAAAATGGGAAAAAGATGGTATAAAAATAAGAAATGAAAAATGAAGTATTTCAATTACCTTTACTCCTCAAATGCCTTTAGAAAATAACCTAGAAAACTATTTTTT
This sequence comes from Sciurus carolinensis, assembly GCF_902686445.1. Classification (NCBI taxonomy): domain Eukaryota; kingdom Metazoa; phylum Chordata; class Mammalia; order Rodentia; family Sciuridae; genus Sciurus; species Sciurus carolinensis. Next base: position 62,610,501 of record NC_062213.1, read on the forward strand.
ACTTATACTATACTATTCATATGAAAATTAGCTTGTTTTTGGATTGTGGTTATTTATGTTTCCACATGGTTTTATCTCCCCTGTTGCAGTCTCATTGTAGGTAAAGAGGTGTTGTTTTATCCATCCAAGTGCTACATAAAATTAAGTTTTTATTGAACAAAGAAATATATTTTTCTTTCTAAAACCTAGAAGAGGTAGCAAGAGAAATTTATATGTTCTTTACCTGACCAGGATTGAGGTACCTGGCTTCTTAGATATTTAAGTTTCATGGGGAAGATTATTTTTTCAGAGATAACCTTTCATTTAAGGGCACTGAATATTTGAGAGATGCCTCCATTATCTTCAACTGAGTTCTATGGCAAGGAACTGTTATGGTTTCCTGAAAGTAGTTTCAAAAGATCAACTAAACAGTTTCAGTGTTCCAAACTTTTTTATTGTTGTTGTTTTAAGAAACAGGGTCTCACTGTATTGCCCAGTCTGGCCTGGAACTCCTGAACCTAAGTGATTCTCCTGCCTCAGCCTCCTTAGTAGGTGAAATGATAAACAGTTATTCCTGGCTTCAAAGCAATTTTCAACCAAAAGTATTTCAGGCTAGATGGGTGACTATAATCAACACTTTAACTTTCTGAGTTTCAAATTCAATAATCATAGAATCCCAAGTTTTAGAGTTAGAAGTGAATGAAGAAGTTATTCAGAACCACCCTTATCACTGAAGATGAAGAAATAGGAGTTTTGCCCAAGGTTGTAAATAGTGATCAACTCTGGTACCAAAAGGCTGATTTCTCAACTCATTGTTCAGACTTCTTTCTACTATACATTTTTTCAGAGATAGAGGGAAAAAAAATATAGGAACAGAAATATACCAATTTTCCTTGCTAGTCATCCTTCAGAGACCAAATCACAGAGCAAGTCAGTAATACTTGCCCAAATACTAAAAGTAGATCTCGCTAAGTCATATGTTATGATATGGATGTGGTTTGTCCTCCAAAGGTGCATGTACTGGAAGCTAGATCCTCAGTATGGCAATGTTGAGAGATGGTAGAACCTTTAAGAAGTAAGGCTTAGTGCAAGCTAATTAGGTCACTGGGGTGCTATCTTGGAAGGAATTGATCCTGGTCTCACAGAGTAAATTAGTCATTCTTCCAAGAGAAAGTTGTTATAAAAGAACTAGGCTGAACCTTCCTCACTCTCTGGCTTCCTCTCTCACCATGTTCTCTCTCCCCCTTGCACATGCTCCTTCCATAATGTCATCCTTGGTGATGTGATATAGCTGGGAGACCCACACCAGAGCTGGCACTGTGATCTTGAGACTCCAAAACTGTGAGCAAAATACACTTCTTTCTTTTCTAAAAAAAAATAAAGTACTAGCTTCAGGTATTTTGTTATAGAAGCAGAAAACAGACTGCTACACAATATTATCTCTGAAAAGCCAAATTAACTTTTTTTTTTTGCAACAACTGAATTATTTATAGGAACAGAAATATGAACAATGAGTTGAGACATCAGCCTTTTGGCACCAGAGTTGATCACTACTTACAACCTTGGGTAAAACTCCTATTTCTTCAACTGAATTATTTATTCAGTTGTTCATTTTACAATTACTTTATGAACTCTGGCTTTATGTTAGGCTATTGACCCTATCAGACTAAAATAATAGCAGACATTTTCTTTATTTATCAAGTAATTTAATAAACTCCAGTCATGATCACAGGGGACATCAAGGTCCATGTAGTACACCTTTTCAATGACTTGACCTCTAAGCTTTTCAATCTTCTTAATTTCAATTCTTCTCTAATTCATTTGTTTACTTCCATTGCCCTACTCAACCTTGCTGTCTGACCTGGTCTACACCATATCTGAAACATCAAACTCTAAAATTCTACTCTCTGATCCCAGCCTGAAATCTCTCCAACCTCCCCATAACACTTGTCTATGACTTCAATCTTTGACTCTTCATCATGGTCTTCTGTCCCTTCACTCCTTTCTATTCAGGTCCTTCTTAGTTTTATTTCCTTCTCCATCTAGTCTAGACTCCACTGTATGGCTAGCATCTTCAATTAAATCACTCTTTTGTTCATCTGCCACTCCTATCCTACCATGTATTAATCAAATTACTTGTCTTTTTAAAAGTCCTATGCTTGGCATATGAACCACTACTGAAGTAATTGTCCTGCTATGCTGACTACTGCTAGGAGAAACTCAAAGATCAGAATCTTGGTTGAGCCCTCAACACTACTGAATGGGTCTATCCCACCTGTTGCTTGGTTGCCTCTTTGGGCATTTAAAAACTTCTCTCCTCCCTCAAGACACCAGTTCATACTTGCTTTCTGCTCTCTTCACTGATGATTTTTTTCTATTTTAGCAAAAAACAGAAACACCAGGTTTGGAGTACATCAAATCCCTACCCGGCTTCTCCAACATAACATTACATGCACTTGACTTTCATTGCTGATGCAAATACAAAATACTACAACCTCTGTGGTAGGGACTTTGACAGTGCCCAGCAAAAGTGCATATACCTTGACTCAGCAGAGTCAAGGCCTCTAGAAATCTATCTCAAAGATAAAATGGCAAAACTACAAAGTGATCTATGTGCAAGGCTATTAATTCTAACACTGTTAATAAGAAGAAAAGATTGGAAACAACCCAACTGTCCTTCAGTACCATAAACTATGACATATCCAAAATGGAGCTGTAGGGAAGAAATGATGAAGATCTCCATAGATGGTAATGAAATGATCTTCAGTATTGATTAGGTGAAAAAAGTAAGGTGCAGAAGGAAGTTATAATATATACTACCTTTGGCATAAAAAAGGTGGTGAAGTTATGAATCTATATACATTTTTACTTACATTTTAAAAAAGAAACGATGTGTGGCTGTCTGACACTTACATATCAACTATTCATTGTCTGATGTCCTAGGGCAGGGTTCTGTCTTGAAACTGCTGCTGTTTCTTGCCAGTCATTTGCTAAAATGTGTCTGATGTTGTCATTTCGCTTGGTCATTCTGGCACCCTGTGCTCTTGGTATTGCTAGAATCATCCCCTGTAGCAGGGGTCTGTACTTTTCATGTTGTGTTCCAGCTTACTCCTCTTCCTCCCTGGCTCCCTGGGTCCCTGAAAGACTTGTCCTTTGACACGCTGCTTCTAGAGTAAAGGAGTGCAGAGGGCTCACATAATGAAATAAATGATGATTTTTAAAAAGCAACCTATTGGAATTCAGGATTACTAAAATCCCTACTTAAAAATGTAATCTATATTTTGTTGTTTCCTAAACTTAAGCACAAAAGAGCTCGGCTACAGCAATCACTCTTCAGTTGGGAAAATCAGTTTCCTGGAGCAAAAAAGATAAAGTGAGTTGACAGACTTCTATAAATTGAAGCATCTAGAAGAAATTTATCAAAAGCCAAGTTCATTAAGAATGCTACATATAAGAAGAAGAAAAAAACCCTTAGAATTCCATCAGTTCGGTTCAGTACTGGGTCCATAGTTAATATTCAGAAAGTAGTTATTGAATATTTGTTGAATTTAACCAGTCATTGTGAGGTTGACTAAAAAGCAATGTTCATGAGCCTGTGAAGAAAGAAGCTAGTAAAATAAATTTCTAGGAAGCTCAGCAAAATTGGAAAGAAATGTGAAAGAGCAAGGGAAATTTCTGGCTTGGCTTGATAAGAGATTTGGCTTAATTTCAATACATTTCATAAGTATAGTTTAAACTAATGTTGCATTGGCCTCTGTAATGCAGTCCAGGGAATAACCCTTCCAGACACAATAAGTGGTCAGCTTTTCAATGTCAAAGGTGTTTTTAGCCTATAGTTGGAACCTGTCAGACATCTTGGTGGTTACAAAGGAATCCTCCTCAATTCTCTCCAAATGTGTTAGTCCTTGTTAGACATGCAAATCCTCCTGAATTCCATAAAGAAATTAATCCTCATTTTAAAAAATAGGCTTTGAAGTATGAAATGAAAGAGAGATAAGCCAGATCTCGGGGTCCAAGGGCTGCTCTTGGAAAGCCTAAGAAATTCTTAAGAAGCTGGAGCTATCAGAGGTGAACAGCTTCAAAGCACATAGGCTTAATAACTGCCCAGAGCACCTCTGTCTTTCTACTGGGGTGTATGATAATCTCCTTCAGGTTCCCCCACAATTGAGAATAGGGTGCACCCAAGAAGTCAAAATTGCAAATAAAGAATAAAGTGTCAGAATGAAAATTTGTTTTCCAGATGGGATTTTGTATTGATTCCCCATATTCATGATTCACTTAAAACAGTCAACCTTCCTACCAAAGCAATAGGGCTTTCAAGAATGAGACCAAGACATCTCAAATAAGTGGAAGTCCTGGAAACAGGAGTTGTAAATTAATTAATTTTGGACAGGTAGATGCAATCTGAATAATTAGGACCAAGTCCTATACTTAAGTTTTGCATGGTTGTGTTGCTGTGGCCACAAAAATAATTTTAATTATTAGTTGCTATTGTCTTTTAAATAGGTTCTTAAATAAAACACTTAATCTTGAATTATGATAACATGTACAAAAAAAGAGAGAGAACTGGAATATTTTGTGGATAATTCAAGTAAAAAATAACTTATTTCAAATATCTTGTTAGTGATAAAAAGTTTGTTTTCTAAATTGGATGTTCAGGTAATTTCTTACATTACTTACTCTCCTGCTAAACTAGATGAATAGGATCTGGAGACCTTAATTATCCAGTTCTTTTTTCTTGTTGTGGTGGTGTGATTTTATTTTTATAGTGCTCAGCGTCCAACCTAGGGCCTCATGCATGCTAGGTAAGAGTTTCCTCACTGAGCTACACCCCAGCTCTAGTTATACAGTTTTATTGCCTGTATCAAACAGGCAATTGAATCTAGAAGAAATTTATCAAAAGCCAAGTTCACAACTCCTGTTTTCAGCACTTCCCCTTATTTGAGATGTCTTGGTCTCACTCTTGAAAGCCCTATTGCTTTGGTAGGAAGGTTGACTGTTTTAAGTGAATCATGAATATGGGGATTCAATACAAAATCCCATCTGGAAAACAAATTTCCATTCTGACACTTTATTCTTTATTTGCAATTTTGACTTCTTGGGTGCACCCTGTTCTCAATTGTGGGGGAACCTGAAGGAGATTATCATACACCCCAGTAGAAAGACAGAGGTGCTCTGGGCAGTTATTAAGCCTATGTGCTTTGAAGATCAATTGATTAATTGAATGATTTTCTTATATTCACTTCATTTTGTATTATTAATTTTCTGTTATCTACAGAGTGAAATTCTGCAGAAACTAAGAGTTGCCACTATATTCTAGATACAAGGAATTATGTAAAATCAATAAGGTGTGGTCTCTGTCCCAATACAAGGGCATGTACAGGAAAGATCAATGCAATTTCCCACACTGCAATGATGTCATGAGAAAGTTAAGTATGGAACTGCCTAGCATCTGGAATGCATCTGTGTTATATACATCTATGCATTCATGGGTATAACCATAAGCTGTATTTTCGATAAGGCTATTCCGATTTCCTAGAAGTCCAGAACAACTACAGTAACAATTAAAAAATGCTAACTAGAGGTAAATAGATACTGACAAGGAAAGGGAAGAAATTTTCTAGTCTTTTTCTTTTATTTATTTTTTTGCACTAGGGATTGAACCCAGGGGTATGTAACCACTCAGCCACATCCCAAACTCAAAATTTCTTATTTTAAGATGGGGTCTCACTAAGTTGCTTAGGGCCTTGCTAAATTGCTGAGGCTGGTTTTGAACTTGTGATCCTCCTGCCTCAGGCCTTTCAAGTCACTGGGATTACAGACATACATCACTGCACCTAGCTGAATTTTCTAGTCTTGATGTCTATATCAGGCAGAAAATAAGAATTTCTCTGAATGACTCAGATCTTGCCATTTTTTTCCCCAGAGGTAGAGAAATTACTGTATTTGATCTAATAATTTAGCACTCAACAGTGTGCTAGTTGCTGCTCACAAAGTTAGATATATTGAGATGAGCTTTGTAATTTACATACACACATATCTGCACACATGTATGACTGCAGAAGTTTCATTTGTAAGTATGAAGCTTTGTACAGAATTCTGAATCTGAAAAGGCTACTTTGTTCAACCTTTTTATTATAATTAGAAGCTTCATTTATTCATTCATGTAGTATAATTTAGTGTTGACCTTGTAAAAGACACAGAGCTCATTACCAGGTGAAAACAAAGGTGAATGACACATGTTGCCAATTATCCAAAGGGAGGAGAGAATTTGGAGAGAGAAAAATGCTAACCCCACAGTAACTGACAGAGCAAAAAATGCAGATGATGGCATCTTCCCTTAGCAGGCTTATATAATGGACAAACGGGCAGCATTCAACTTCTGGAAGAGGTACTGCCTGAAAGTTGTCATCAGAGTCAAGCTTATTAAATATCAATAGCCACTTAAGAGGATATCCTGAGCTAACTTTCTCTTTGTCTGGAACATTCAGGGAAACAAAACTCTGCCAGGGCATGAGATTATGCTTTATCATTAACTCCTCTCAAAGATTCAAGGAAGTTTACAGAAACTTATTTTGGAAACTCAAAAAAAAATAATAGCTCAAGGATATTATTATGTCCTGTTAATTTTATGAGCTATAAATGACAACTTAAATGGTTATGAGATATAGACTTTTAAAATTAGGAAGAAAATCTATCCCTAATCAGCAGCCATACTAATTAGCGCAGATATTTTTAAATTTATACAGAAATCAATCAAAAATATTCCTGTTGCCCGTTAATTTAGGCAGGCTGCTTGTCATGAGTGTTGTTTCCAAAGACATTAAGAGCTTGTTTTGTTACCTTTTTTTTGTTTGTTTGTTTTTTGTTTTGTTACCTTTTGCAGAAGGATTTCTTTCTTTCCTTCTCTCTCTCTCTCTCTCTCTCTCTCTCTCTCTCTCTCTCTCTCTCTTTCTAATTAGAGCTTTATAGTTATACATTGCAGCTGGGTTCATCCCAACATAACCATATATGCATGGAATTTGATTTGAGTTCATGATCCCCCCTCTTCTCTCCCTAGTTCCATCCCCTCCCCTGTTCTCCTTCCTCTACTCTACTAGAGTTCCATTTGCTCTTCTGTTTATATTATTTTTAAAACTTTTTTTAGTGATGGACTTTTATTTTATCCATTTCTTTGTATGTGGTGCTGAGAATCCAACCTAGTACTTCACACATGTGAGGCAAGTGCTCTACCACGGAGTGAATCTCAGCCCCATCTTCTGTTTATATTTGATTGACTCTTTTTACTTACAAAGAAAGGTGAAATTCCCTGTGGTATATTTATATATGTCCATAAGTAATTTTTTAGGAATTCATTCCACATTACCCCCATCCCTCTACTCTGCCTCTCTTTATTCTTCTTCTGCACTACTGATCTTCCCTCTATCTTTATGCTATCTTGTCCCTCCCTCCTCTTTCCTTTATTTAACTCTAGCTTCCACATACAAGAGAAAACACTTGATCTTTGTGTTTTGAGTCTGGCTTATTTAACATAGCAAGATATTCTCCATTTTAATCCATTTACAAGCAAATTCTATAATTTCATTCTTCTTTATGGTTGAGTAGAACTGCATTCTGTATATATACCATAATTTCTTAATCCATTCATCTGTTGATGGGCATCTACATTGATTTCCATAACTTAGCTATTGTGAATTGTGCTACTATAAACATTGAGTTGGCTATATTGCCATAGTATGCTGATTTTAGATCTTTCAGGGAAATACCAAAGAGTGGGATAACTGGGTCATATGGTAGTTTCATCCCTAGTTTTTTGAGGTATCTCCATACTGCTTTCCAGAGTGGTGGCACCAATTTGCAGCCCTACCAACAATGTATAAGTATGCCTTTCCCCCTTCAAAACCTAGCTGGGCATTTATTATTGTTTGTATTCTTGATCATTCCCATTCTGACTGGAGTGAGATGAAATTTCCCTGTGGTTTGATTTGCATTTCCCTGATTGCTAGAGATGTTGAACATTTTTCTTTCTTTGTTTCTTTTTTTTTTGCCATTTGTGTTTCTTTTTTTTTTGAGCAGTTTCTGTTTAGTTCTTTTGCTCATTTATTGATTGGGTTATTTGTTTTTTGGTGTGAAGTGTTTTGAGTTCTTTATATATTCTTGCAGAAGGATTTCTATCTTAGGTTTTTATGCACCACAATTTATCTCTATATTCTGTCTTGTTTACTAATTGTTTCATGACCATTTGTTGGTTTCTACAACAATTTTCTAAAGGCCAGTAGATTACAGGATTATTATCTCATTCCCTATAGTTAAGGGGTCTACAGAAACAAAACATAAAAATGTCCACCTGAATACTTATAATACCTCTCAAACATCCCTTCCTTCACTATAGGGGCTTTCCAAGACCATTCTGCCTGTGTTTGCAATGAACATCCAAATGATCTAAAAAAATGTAATGCAAACCTAACATAAGTAAAATTAAAATTATTGAGAAAGAATCAAGATTTCATAAACTTACATAAAGTATGGGAAATTCCTTGAGTCACGTGTAAGGCTACTGGCAAAGGAAGTTTAGGCCAGTCAATATCTCAACAAGATTAATTGGCAGGATGCTGCTACCTTGGGTGCCTCACAAGAGAGGCTTTGGAAAGACTGCTGGAGGTGTCAAATATGGTGTCTTTATGGTCATGCTACAAGAGTAAAAAGTGAAGTGAAGTGATGAGAGATGGTGCAATTCCATTTAATCAACATATAATTCATTCTCTCATTAAGAATTAGTGCATGGTTCTAACAAACTCTTAAAACTTAAAAAAACATAAATCAGTGCTGCGTGTGATGGTACCTCCCTGTAATCCCAGCTATTCAGGAGGATCACAAATTTGAGGCCACTCTCAGCAGTTGAGTGAGACCCTGTATCAAAATAAAGAATAAAAAGGGCTGGGGATGTAGCTCAGAGGTAGACCACTTGACTAGCATACATGAGGCCCTGAGTTCAATCCCTAGTACAGCAAAAATTTTTTAAAAAAGGAAAAAAAAAATTCAGATCATGTCCTTCCTCTTAAAATTCTTCAATGGCTTATTTTTTACCTTTGGAATAAACTACAAACTATTTTGGTGGGGGTGAGGGAGATACTGGGAATTGAACACAGGGTAAGTGTTCTACCACTGAGCTATATTCTCAGTCCTTATTTTATTTTAGTTTTTGAGATAGGGTCTTACTAAGTTGCTCTGGCTGGCCTAGAACTTGTGATCCTCCTGCCTCAGCCTCCTGAGTCAGTGGAATCACAAGAGTTCTACACCAAACCTGGCCCTGAAGCAAACCAATTCTGATGATGTATTATAACTGAATTTGTTGAAATTGGATATCCACAGGCAGAATGATATTAGGCCCTTATCTCATACCACATACAAATCCCAATAAAAGTGGATTAAAGCCAACGTGAGACTTAAAACTATAAAACTACTAGAAGAAAGCAGGGGAAAAGCTCCATGATATAGGTCTGGACATTTTTTCTTTCTTTTTTTGCAGGGATGGGTGGGTGGTAGGGTGGATATGAATCCAAAGCACATGCACCAAAAGAAAAAAAAATCTAAAATGCAAAACTCTTTACTTAGGCCTGTAAAGCTCCATGTGGCCTTGGGTCTCCTCTCTCTGACTTCATTTCTCCCACTCTCCACCTTGACCAGGGTCCTCCAGTCACAAAGCCTTCTTGCAAAACTCCTTCCCACTTTCAGCATTTTTGCATTCTTGTGTTCCCTCACCTGCAGTGTTCTTCCTGCAGATTGTCGTGTTGCTGGCTCCAAATTGTCATTCAGAACTCAGGCCAAATGTTCAGGTGAGCCAGTCATCATCTGCCCACCCTCACACTTTATTTGAATTCCTGGTATCACACTTATCCCAGAACAGTCCAAGATAGAGGAAAGGGGCTCAACAATTAGGGGTGGCAAGAAAGAATGGAAAATTGGGGTTATCCTTGCCTTTATTATAGTATTAGTTGGAATGAAATATCTTTGGTTTCAAAACTGATTTAAGAATGTAATGGAATGAACCATTCTCTGAATATTTCTGTTCAGTGTTCATGTAGCAAATCAATTCAATCTTTTAAGTGTGTCTATCAACACGCATCAGGACTGGGAAAACAATCTGGCCTGACATTTTGGTGTGTGTAGAGCTATCTAACACCCAACCTTTTTTTCTGGGTTATCTGCTAAGTGGAACAAAAAAAAAAAAAAAAAAAAAAGATAATGATGAGTTACTCTAATCTTAGTTGTTTCAACTGATTTTGATAATTAATATACATGAAGATTGAATTAAAATGACTCATGTATATAAAATACTTTGCACAAGCTCATTTAGTGCTACTGTTATTTTGTGAAAGGTATTATGATTAAATTTTAGGTCTGAATTGTGCTTACTAATATTGTGGGGTGGGTTTTTCTGGTATTAAAATAGAAATCCCAGGAATACAAGCAAAATATCTAAAAGTATGAAATGTGTAAAATATAGGTGATAAAACATTCAATAGAGTTGGAAGGAACAAATCAGATGTGTTTTTGCCCCATACTGAAGTGGAAAATAAATTCAATGTAATAGGACTTGGGACATGGGATGTATTTATCATGCTCAGAGAGCAAACTGATGAGTGTGAATTTTTTTTAATAAGCAGAATAAATCAGGGCAGATGAATCTATCACAAAAGCAAACAGAATCTCTTTATAAATAGCAAATCACACCAAGCCATGGCTAGCTTGTTTTTTGTCAACTTGTATCAACCTCCTTCCTTTTATCAGTCCTCAAATCTAAATCACACACATTCATCATGCTAAGGTCAAACCAAATTTTCTAGCTGTGCAGTAGTCCAGGACAAAATCATTAACTATTCCCAAGGGTTGATCAGCTGGCATTGCAAAGCACATAGTTTCAGAAGTGAAATGTTATCATGTCCAGTTCCTTAAGCACATTTACTACTTTTAAAGATAATTTTGCATACTTGTTTGAACAGTAACTTAATTTAATTTGCAACTTAATGGCTATATGTCCAGAGCCATAAGATGGTAGAAAATTTTTCATAGGCAACAGTTTTCATAGGGGATTTTGAAAAAAAAAAATAAACAAGAATTGAGTGAGATGTGGAATTAGGATTAGAAGCAGTATAGAAGGGAAAAGGGAGCAGGCATGGGAGTATCCAAAATGGGTTCAAATCCTGGCTGTGTCACTTTGCAATTACATGAACCTTGGACAAACTGTGTAACCTTTGGGAGTCTCAGTTTCCTCATCTATCAAGCAGGGATGTCTTGCCAACTTTTCAGGCTGCTGGGGGGTTCATTGAGGTAATGTATGTAAAACAGCCAGCATGAGCTAGATATCTGATAAATGTCCTCAGGTTAACTGAGAGGAGCCAGTTTTCCTATGCAAATCCTGGAAAAACAAAGATGAAATAAGCTTGGATGTTTGTAGCAAGGTCTTTTGACTTGCCAGAGGAAGTTCCTTCCTACCACTCTCCAGGGCTTGGAGTCCTGCCTGCCCTGTGGTCACCACATACACAGCCATTGCTCCCTCCCTTCTTATGAGGGGATCACAATGTGTGTGCTGCATCTCACCTATCAAATAATGAGAGCTCAGTGGGGGGAAAATATTAATTTTGAATAATCCCCAGTGGGAGAGGAGTTTAAAATAGATGACCTAATAATCTCAGGGAGCAAGTGCAGATCCCCTCCTATTGTTGATTTCGATTGGCACTGACAGTGAAACTGAGCAAAACCGGGGCTGTTGACATGATGTCTTTGGCTCCCCCCACCTCCTTGTCATTCACCTTCTGTTTCAAGATGTTCTGACTTCTTAGACCTATGAGCACTTTTCAGACCTTTAGATTGACTTGCCAACCTTCCAAATTCTCTCCTCTCTGCTTATAGCCCATCAAAACTCCCATTTGACCAGTCATCCATTACAAGGATGACACCTGATTAAATTATCCATATTAAGGAATGATGGTTGATAGAAAGCATGAAGTGTTAATTATTGAAAGATTATTTTTCCTTAAAAGGAAAAAAAATTCCCTATGTTCTTTTGGCCAGAGCATCCCTTTGGATTAGGCTGCAAATTCAGCCCCTCTAGAGGATGACCAGCTTTAGTGAAATCTCGGAAAAATGTCACAAAGATTTATGAACCATGAATGAATGAAATCATTCATCCAATCATTTATTCATCAAAGTGCTGCCTCATTGAAAGTGTTATACCTAAGTGCTGAAGTGGACCATGAGACCCCAGGTTGTCTGAACTTTTAATATTTGCTTTCTTTATATACACATTGAAAAATATGTGGTTCTTCTGTAATTTAAACTGGATAGTTACCATTTCAGAGAACTGCATCTTATGCACCTTGTCTATTCATAATTGTATTAGCATATCTGTGCCTATTAATATTGCTTCTAATTCTTGCTACATAAGCATGTATAGTAATTATGAAGACAGTCATAGAATTATACGGACAGCTTAGCATACCTACAATTTTATGGAGGGCTGCAGTACCTACAACTATCCCTTATATTTAGACAATAAACATGGTCATTTCCAGCTGTATATTTACATTCCTGGAATCTACTTCTGTTATTGCTGTCTCATGATGACACAGGGTCACGATCTTCAAGTGCTGAAATTTTTATTTTTTGTATGAAACATAGGAAAGAAGTATGTGGTTTTACAGTCACTAAGATCTTTGTATTGAAGCAGGAAACTTTTGTGCCACTTGAATCACTTTTATAGATGACACTATAGAAGTGATGATCCTGGCCACTCCGGTCGCAGGCTCTCTTCACAGGGCGATCCAAGATGGCGGCCTAGAGGGTGACTGCACCCCAGTCGCTCCAGAACCCAGGAGTTAAGAAGGGGAGGCATTGAGAGACTCGGACTGAAATAGAGCCACAGGTGAGTCTGCCCACTGGGTAAAGCTCGGCCCGGGTGGCAGGCCCAGATAGAGGTGGCTTATCGGAGCCAGGCAGGGCAGCTAGAGTCTTCCCAAGGTAGCCTTCCACACTCCGGCAGTGGGCCCCTCCCACATGGCCAGCTGCACGGTGCAGGCCCATAGTGAGAGCATTTCCGGCACAGAACCAGTTCCAAACTGTGGAACCAGTAGGGGGCTAGGGGCAGTTTTCTTCGGATGCGCTGCTTTATCAGATTCCTCCAAGACATCAGGCTACTGAAGGCTGGGAGGTGATACACTGGAAATCTACCGGGACACTATAAGCCAATAGCGGAAAACTGCAATATCTCAGGGTCCCACTGACAGCTGACCAATATGAGAAAACAAGGGAAGAAAATGTCCCAAACAAACCTAGATACTACATCAATAAAACCCAATGACAGCACAGCAGAAGAAATGTCAGAAAGGGAGTTCAGAATGTACGTAATTAAAACGATCAGGGAAGCTAATGAGGAGATGAAAGAGCAAATGCAGGCATTGAAGGAGGAGATGAAAGAGCAAATGCAGGCATTAAATGATCGCACCAATCAACAGTTAAAAGACCAAATACGGGAAGCAAGAGATCATTTCAATAAAGAGTTAGAGATACTGAAAAAAAAACAAACTGAAATACTTGAAATGAAGGAAACAATAAACCAAGTTAAAAACTCCATAGAAAGCATAACCAATAGGATAGAACACCTGGAAGACAGAACCTCAGACATTGAAGAAAAATTATTTAATCTTGAAAGCAAAGTTGGCCAAACAGAAAAGATGGTAAGAAGTCATGAACAGAATCTACAAGAATTATGGGATATCATGAAAAGGCCAAATTTAAGAATTATTGGGGTTGAGGAAGGCTTAGAGAAACAAACCAAAGGAATGAACAATCTATTCAATGAAATAATAACAGAAAATTTCCCAAATCTGAAGAATGAAATGGAAAACCAAGTACAAGAGACTTATAGAACTCCAAACATACAAAATTACAACAGACCCACACCAAGGCACATTATTATGAAAATACCTAACATACAAAATAAAGACAGAATTTTAAAGGCCGCGAGAGAAAAGAATCAAATTACATTCAGAGGGAAACCAATAAGAATATCAGCAGATTTTTCAATCCAGACCCTAAAAGCTAGAAGGGCCTGGAACAACATATACCAAGCCCTGAAAGAAAATGGATGCCAACCAAGAATCTTATACCCAGCAAAACTTACCTTCAAATTTGACGATGAAATAAGATCCTTCCATGATAAACAAAAGCTAAAGGAATTTACAAAAAGAAAGCCAGCATTACAGAACATTCTCAGCAAAATATTCCATGAGGAAGAGATGAAAAACAACGATGCAAATCAGCAACAGGAGGCGCTAGCCTAAAGGAATAGCCAAATAAAGGAGAAACCAAATCATGTCAAAAACAAATATGAGTCAATTGACTGGGAATACAAATCATATCACAATAATAACCCTGAATGTCAATGGCCTGAATTCATCAATCAAAAGACACAGACTGGCAGATTGGATTAAAAAGAAAAATCCAACAATATGCTGCCTGCAAGAGACTCATCTCATAGAAAGAGACACCCATAGACTAAAGGTGAAAGGATGGGGAAAAACATACCATGCACACGGACACAGCAAAAAAGCTGGAGTATCCATCCTCATTTCAGATAATGTGGACTTCAAACCAAAACTAGTCAGAAGGGATAAAGAAGGACATTACATGCTGCTTAAGGGAAGCATAAATCAGCAAGACTTAACAATCATAAATATCTATGCCCCGAACATTGGCTCATCCACGTACGTCAAACAAATCCTTCTCAATTCCAGAAATCAAATAGACCACAACACAATAATACTAGGCGATTTTAACACACCTCTCTCACCACTGGATAGATCGTCCAAACAAAAATTGAATAAAGAAACTATAGATCTCAACAACACAATCAACAATTTAGACTTAACAGACATATATAGAATATACCATCCAACAAAGAACGAATACACTTTCTTCTCAGCAGCACATGGATCCTTCTCTAAAATAGACCATATTTTATGCCACAAAGCTACTGTTAGCAAATACAAGAAGATAGAGATACTACCTTGTACTCTATCAGATCATAATGGATTGAAATTAGAAATAAATGACAGAATAAAAAACAGAAACTTCTCCAATACCTGGAGATTAAATAATACACTATTATATGATGAATGGATAACAGAAGACATCAGGAGGGAAATAAAAAAATTCTTAGAAGTAAACGAGAACAAAGACACATCATATCAAAATCTCTGGGACACTATGAAAGCAGTACTTAGAGGAAGATTTATTTCATGGGGTGCATTCAAAAAAAGAAGTAGAAATCAACAAATAAACGACTTAACCCTACAGCTCAAAGCGCTAGAAAAAGAAGAGCAGACCAATACCAAAAGTAGTAGAAGATAGGAAATAGTTAAAATCAGAGCCGAAATCAACGAAATTGAAACAAAAGAAACAATTGGAAAAATTAACAAAATAAATAGTTGGTTCTTTGAAAAAATAAAATTGATAAACCCTTAGCCACACTAACAAAGAGAAAGAGGGAGAAAACTCAAATTACTAAAATTTGGAATGAACAAGGAAACATCACAACAGACACGAGTGAAATACAAAACATAATTAGAAGCTATTTCGAAAATCTATACTCCAACAAAACAGAAAACCTCGAAGACATCAACAAATTTCTAGAGACATATGAATTACCTAAACTGAACGAGGAGGACATACACAACTTAAATAAACCAATTTCAAGCAATGAAATAGAAGAGGTCATCAAAAGCCTACCAACAAAGAAAAGTCCAGGACCAGATGGGTTCTCAGCCGAGTTCTACAAAACCTTTAAAGAAGAGCTCATTCCAATACTCCTCAAACTATTCCATGAAATAGAAGAGGAGGGAACCCTCCCAAACTCGTTCTATGAAGCCAATATCACCCTGATACCTAAACCAGAAAGAGACACATCGAGGAAAGAAAATTTCAGACCAATATCCTTAATGAACATCGACGCAAAAATTCTCAACAAAATTTTAGCAAATCGCATACAAATATATATTAAAAAGATAGTGCACCACGATCAAGTGGGTTTTATCCCAGGGATGCAAGGTTGGTTCAACATTCGGAAATCAATAAATGTCATTCACCATATCAACAGACTTAAAGTTAAGAATCACATGATTATTTCAATAGATGCAGAAAAAGCATTTGATAAAATACAGCATCCCTTCATGCTCAAAACACTAGAAAAAATTGGGGTAGTGGGAACATTCCTTAACATTATAAAGGCAATCTATGCTAAGCCCATGGCTAATATCATTCTAAATGGTGAAAAACTGAAAGCGTTCCCCCTAAAAACTGGAACAAGGCAGGGATGCCCTCTTTCACCGCTTCTATTCAACATCGTCCTTGAGACTCTAGCCAGAGCAATCAGACAAACCAAAGAAATTAAAGGGATACGAATAGGAAAAGAAGAACTCAAACTATCCCTGTTCGCTGATGACATGATTATATATTTAGAGGAACCTGGAAATTCCACCAGAAAACTTTTAGAACTCATAAGTGAATTCAGTAAAGTAGCAGGTTACAAGATCAATGCTCATAAATCCAATGCATTTTTATACATAAGTGATGAATCTTCAGAAAGAGAAATTAGGAAAACTACCCCATTCACAATAGCATCGAAAAAAATAAAATACTTGGGAATCAATCTCACAAAAGAGGTGAAAGACCTCTACAATGAGAACTACAGAACACTAAAGAAAGAAATTCAAGAAAACCTTAGAAAATGGAAAGATCTCCCATGTTCCTGGATAGGCAGAATTAATATCGTCAAAATGGCTATACTACCTAAAGTGCTATACAGATTCAATGCAATTCCAATTAAAATCCCAATGATGTACCTTGCAGAAATAGAGCAAGCAATTATGAAATTCATCTGGAAGAATAAAAAACCTAGAATAGCTAAAGCAATCCTCAGTAGCAAGAGCGAAGCAGGGGGTATTGCAATACCAGATCTTCAACTCTACTACAAAGCAATAGTAACAAAAACGGCATGGTATTGGTACCAAAATAGACAGGTAGATCAATGGTACAGAATAGAGGACATGGACACAAACCCAAATAAATACAATTTTCTCATACTAGACAAAGGTTCCAAAAATATGCAATGGAGGAAAGATAGCCTCTTCAACAAATGGTGCTGGGAAAACTGGAAAACCATATGCAATAGAATGAAATTAAACCCCTATCCCTACACAAAACTCAACTCAAAATGGATCAAGGACCTCGGAATCAGACCAGAGACCCTGCATCTTATAGAAGAAAAAGTAGGTCCAAATCTTCAACTTGTTGGCTTAGGATCAGACTTCCTTAACAGGACTCCCATAGCACAAGAAATAAAAGCAAGAATCAACAACTGGGATAGATTCAAACTAAAAAGCTTTCTCTCAGCAAAGGAAACTATCAGAAATGTGAAGAGAGAGCCTACGGAGTGGGAGAATATCTTTGCCAACCATACCTCAGATAGAGCGCTAATTTCCAGAATCTATAAAGAACTCAAAAAACTCTACACGAAGAATACAAATAATCCAATCAACAAATGGTCTAAGGAAATGAACAGACACTTCACAGAAGAAGATGTACAAGTAATCAACAGATATATGAAGAAATGTTCAACATCCCTAGTAATAAGGGAAATGCAAATCAAAACTACCCTAAGATTTCATCTCACCCCAATTAGAATGGCGATTATCAAGAATACAAGCAACAATAGGTGTTGGCGAGGATGTGGTGAAAAAGGAACACTCATACATTGCTGGTGGGGTTGCAAATTAGTGCAGCCACTCTGGAAAGCAGTGTGGAGATTCCTCAGAATACTTGGAATGGAAACACCATTTGACCCAGCTATCCCACTCCTTGGCCTATACCCAAAGGACTTAAAATCAGCATACTACAGAGATACAGCCACATCAATGTTCATTGCTCCTCAATTCACCATAGCCAGATTGTGGAACCAACCTAGATGCCCTTCAGTTGATGAATGGATAAAGAAACTGTGGCATATTTATACAATGGAATATTACTCCGCAATGAAGAATGATAAAATTATGGCATTTGTAGGCAAATGGACGAAATTGGAGAATATCATGCTAAGTGAGATAAGCCAATCTCAAAAAACTAAAGGACGAATGATCTCGCTGATAAGCGGATGAGGACATATAATGGGGGGTGGGAGGGGTTAGCATTAGGTTTAGGGTTAGGTTTAGGGTTAGGGATAAGGAGAGCGGTAAGAATGAAGGAAAGAAGGACTGTATAGAGGGAAAAGAGGGGTGGGAGGGGTGGGGGGAAGGGAAAAAAAATAAACATCATTGCCCTATGTAAATGTATGATTACACAAATGGTATGCCTTGACTCTATGTACAAATAGAGAAACAACATGTATCCCATTTGTATACAATTAAAAAAAAAAAAAAAAAAAAAAAAAAAAAAAAGAAGTGATGATCCTGGTCACCATTCTTGTTACACTGTGTGCCATATAAATTTAGTCTTCTCCTAGATAACTTCATCGGCCCTCAGGATGATGAGGTTTGTACTGAGGCTCTTGTGGTAGTGCAAAATCTCCAATGTAATCCTAACACACATGTATGAGCCACGATTGTTGTAATTTAATTTTCTGCCACAATCTCCATTACTAAAGAGATTGAGGTCTCATCCTGAGTAGACAGCAATAGTACTGCCTCCATTATTGTTGTTTACAACAAATATTTAGGAGCAAAAACAGAGGAAGAAGTGAAATATAGTGGAGGTAAAAGTGGACTTTGAAGTAGATGTGGCTGCTTCTCTGAGATTGGAGATTGGTGTTGTGGTGAGGATTAAATAAAATAATGATCCCTATAAAGAATAAGTGTTCAAAGTTCATGCATATCCACTTTTTACTCCATGAAGTCAGTGTTGTTGATTCCTTTGGTGACTGGTGGGAAGAGGTGTGGCAGGTGGTTTTCCAGACGGGTGATGGGACTAGGGAAAGGACCTGCTCTTCACAGGTAGGAAGAGTGCTGGATAGGTAGGCTGAGACCTACTCACGTTGTGTCTGGGAAGCAGCAGTGTCTTGTCTCTGTTCACCACCCAATCCCTCCCTCCATTAAAGCAGGTCATGGACTACTGGGACTGCCTTCCACTGGACTTCAGTTTCTTCAGTGCCTTGTCCTTTCGTCTTTGTAGTTTTGGTGCCTGGTTCTGTTGGGAGAATGAATAGACTGACTTTCAGCTATTAATATTTAGGATAATGGACCATCTAAGGTTGTTTTGCTACAGAGAATGTTCTAGAAATGTAGAATCTAAATCTGATGCTTTATAGATGCTCGGAGAACATGTTTTCCATCTTCTTTTCTCCCTCACCTTTCCAGTCCTAGAAATGAAGATTCAAAAATAATGGAGCTTGTTTGGATGCTGAGTTTTGCTTTTATCACTCTATCTTATTTATTGCTTGTGTGTTTTGCTTTTTTCTTGTTGATCAGGGAAATGTCTGTTTTCCTTATTGAGCAGGGCTGTGTGAAAATGTAACTTTTGCTTAATTTCCTACCTTATTCCACAGTGCCCTGGGGTCCTATATTACTTAGCCCTGGTAGGTGTGTCTTTTCAGTTGTGTAGTGAACATTTGTACATTCAGTGATGTTAGGGGGAGAAACAGTGACACATTGAAGGGTTTTCTGAACATGCAATGTGGGACGACACACAGTGGATACAGCCTTTATCCTCTCTCCCCCGAGAAGCCTGTCAGATGCTGGGGAAGCCCTACAGAAACTAGGTTCTCTATTGTGCCGAGGAGTTTTCAGAACTCATCCAGAACATTTCCCTCAGGTTACAGATCCTGCTGTAGATTATCTGAGTCCCAGAGTTAGTGTTATACAAACTGCAATTTGTGAATCCCAAATTTCATAAGAGCAGTAACAGCAGCAGATGGCAAAAATACATTTCTAATTCATTTAAAATCCGCTCCAAGAAATGAGTTCTCCCTGTACTCTTTATACTGTTATTTTTCTATATGTCTCTTCTATGCCTTCTAAATGAAATAATTATGAAGAAGAAAGACAGGCTTATGTTCCACTCTGCTGAGAGGCAAAAGTGGTTTATGTTCCATAGTCTTACTGGGGAATCATAATATAAACCTCTATTACTAAGGAACAAGGAGTTTAATTTTGTTGTTTTTCATGTCTGAAGCTTTCACAAGGGCAAGGTGCTATGTGTAATTTACCTTTATGTTTATGGAATGTTTTCTTATTTTAAAATGTATGATATGTCAAGAACATAGCTTGAGTGAAATGCTTAAGAAATGTACTTCAGTCTTGGTTCTCCATGACTTTCATATCTCAAAAGCAAAGTTTTAGTAGCTACTTTAAAAATGTCTTTTATAATCATGACTGTGATTATAGGTACATTAGAAATCTAACCAGCTGGAAATTCATCAAGAAATTTTACCAGGAGACCACTATGTGCAAAACACTTGAGAAGAGTGTCCAGGGTCTTCCCTAAGGCATTTATTTAAGAACTCCAAGAGACAAGACACAAGGTAACATGAGGCAGCCTACGTTGTTTGGGTGTGTCTTCTGCAGAGGTCACTTTGGGGAGCCAGGAAGCAGGCTGATGAGGATTGGGAGCGTGTCCTCCCCACCTCAGACCTGTTCACATCCAACCTCCCCTCTGGGAAGGGAAGAGGTCCTGGACCCTGGACTCAGTTTGGGTTCTGTGTTGGACTTGATTAGTGAGGGCCGTTGAGGCAGGATTGGTTGGGATAGAGAGGAATAAAAGTCCAAGAGGGATAACTAGTTAGATCAGAGAAGAAAAACTCTTGGCAAAGTAGAGCCTCGAAGTATTGTGGGAAGCACGTTAGCTTTGGAAGGAAGTCTCTTGTGGGAGAATACAGTTTCTCCTGTGTGCTAGGGGCCAGGGTCAATCTACTGAACCAGTTCAGAGAGTGATTCTTGTTCCAACGCCCTCTTCCTGTTCCTGACTAGAGATGGGTCCTGTCTTCTGATAAGCTCTTAGAGTGATTATTTGAAATTAGACCATCCAAGAAAATTAGGAACCATGTCATGCCTTCACCTATGTACTCAACAGACTAAACCTCTTAAGCTTTTTGGCCAACTTCCCTCACTCTGTGTTTTTAAATAATATTAAATAATATTATCCATCCTGTTTTAGTTATGGGAAGTATAAAGTAGTCACAGCCCAGGCCAGCAAGGCCAAGTTTGAGATAGATAAAATGGTATGATGTGAGATTGGATAGCACCTGCATTAGACAAATAGGCCATCCAGGGGTGGAGTGAGCCATTTGCTAATATCATGGTTTCATTTTAAAGTCTACAGTCAGGATCTAACTCAGCTCCCTCACTTGATGACTCAGAAAACAGTTATAGATAATATCACCGAGCTGCTTTAGGGAATCTTGAATGATCCCCTTTCACTCATATAGCTCAGCTACAACCAGGGCATGTCCTTTTTCCCAGAGCGCATGGCATGTGGAAGTGAAATGCTTTTTGGCATCAGGCAAATACCCCTGGCCCTAGTCACTCTGTCTCAGGGGGCATGTGCCATCCCTTGAAGATTAGGACCCAGTGACTGTTTAGTGTGACCTCGGTTAAGCCATCAGATTATGCTTTGGTCTCTCTTCAGTGCCCCTGGATAGCTCCTGATTAATATTTACTGAATGTTCACATGATGCCAGCTGCCACTGTGATGACGAAGCTGATGATCCATTTAAATGGCTGCTATTTTGTTTGGCTGAAAGAGTCTGGAGATACTTGGAACTTTCTGAGGCTCTCTGTGAGTGTTACTGCCAGGCTAATGTCAGGGGAAATTACCCTGGCAGGGTTGAGGTTGGCACTAGGCTTGGGTGGGGACAAGCCAGGTGTGCACAGGGGTGTAGCAAGTCTGCTTTCTCCCTGAAGGAAACTGCTTTGAGAAAAAATATCTCTTTCTGATCAGGGAAGAGTAGATGGCAAGGGTGAATGCTCTTCATGTGGAAAGATGCCTGATTCTTTGGGGAGTCAGAGTGTCTGGGAAAGAAAGAGGAGGCCTTTTAAAGTCTGGTGATGGGGGGTGGGCAGCGTGCAGGTGGGAGTCAGGTGCCCAGGTTAGGGAGAGAGTGAGGAGCTTATGGGCTTTCTTAGGAGAGTGAAGCACAAGAGGAAATATGTAGAAGAGTGTTTAGAAATGTTTTTCTTTTGTTAAGTGATCAAAACATTCTCTCTCTGTCTCTCTCTCCATATATATATATATATATATATATATATATATATATGGCTGGGATGTAGCTCAGAGGTGTATATATATACATATATATAACTGAACTATTAAAATTATTTCTGATATATGAAAGATAATTTGTGGGATATGAAGGCAGGGAAGACGAAAGTAGTTTTTTTTTTTTTTTTTCTTCTTAATCTTCCTGAGAAGCTGGTTTGAAAGTCCTAGGGTTTGGAAATGGGGTTAGATTGTACTCATAGTTGTCACATTCATGTTTTTAGTCAGAATTGGAAAAATACCATAAAAAACAGGCAGCATATTCTACCTAAAGGCATGGGTACTTAGAAATAGCTCTACCTACATCTTAGAAAGCAATTATAATTTCAAAATCATAGAAGAAGATACTACTCTTGAGAATTGTGTTTTGTGATATGTATAAATGAGAAAATGAAAAAGGCAGGAGAAAGTAAGGGTAGAGGCGAGATAGAGAAGTAGAATAATAATAAAAAATAAAGAAATTTAAAAGAACATATAAGTACTGCAACTATAGAAAATTTAAAAAATCATAATATATTATGAAACACATCTTTATCACCATAATATTTTTATTTATTCCTTTTTTTGTGGTGCTGGGGATGGAACTCAAGTCCTTGCATATGCTAGGCAAGCACTCTACCACTGAATTTCCTTTCTGGCCCAATCATGTTGAATACTGAGGTGAAGTAGATACTTTCCTCAAAAGCAATGAATTTACAAATATCTCAAGGAGAAGGTGAGAGTCTAAATGTACCAACAACCACTAAAGAAATTGAATCAGTCATTGGAATGCTAAGCTTGCCCAAAATACACAAAGCCGGAATGGTCTTATGGTTAACAAGTCTTCAAGGAACAAATGATCCCTTTATTATATAAACGATTTTAGAGAACAAGAAAAGAGAATACTACCTAGCTTATCTGGCTAACTAAAAGTAAATAGGGAAGTATAAGAAAGTTATAGACAAATCTCACTAATGAATATAAATGACAAATTTAATGTATAAATAGTAAATTTGCTCAACACTGTGTATGTCCAAGGAGTGTTTATTCAAGGAATGTAAGCATAGTTTAATATTTTATGATAATTTTTTTTTTTTTGATGGTGCTGGGGATTGAATTAAGGGCTTTGTGCATGCTAGGTCAATGTTCTACCTGTGAGCTACATCCCAGGCCTAGGATTAAGAATTCTTATCAAAGTACAGACAGAAAGAAACTTCTTTAACTTGATACAAGGTAACTACAGTGAAATTACAAATCAATCTATAACAAGATAATTCCAATCCAAATTGCAATAGAGATTCTCATGATATATAAAGAGCTGATCTTAAAAGTCACATGGAAGAGCAAAAGATTAAGAAGAGCAAAGATAATTCAAAATGCAAAAGAAATGGAACTTGTCTTTATTATGAAGATGGGATAGCTAAGACAGGTGAAGTTGGTATGGGGTAGATTAAAAAGGAACAATGCAACAAAATAGAGATTCCAGAAATAGTCCTAAATATGTATGAGATATTACAGACCATTGTGAAAAACATAAAGCCTTCAATAGAGGTGGAAAATCCACCCCCCAAATGCAAATTCCAGAGGGATCAGTGATTTAAATATGCAAAGTAAAGTTTTTAAACTTTAAAAAAGTAGCATAGGAAAATGTAGTTTTGACTTCAAAGTGGGGATTTTTTTCTTCTTCTCAGTACTGGGGATGGAACCCAGGGCCCTGGGCATACTGGCAAATGCTCAACCACTGAGTTATATCTCCAGCACCAAGGTAGGAAAATGTTTTTTAAGTATTTCTTAAACAAGATGAAGAAAATGTAAGCCAAACGAAAATATTAACAAATTCAAAACTTCTGTAAAACAAACCCCTCTGTAAAACCCCCTCATAATTTTCACACACCTGAGAATAACATTTTTGATGCACATAACCTTCAAATGATTGTTATTACAATTTTAAAAATGCCTACAAATTGACACAAAACAGAGAACCCAGTGGGTAGCAGGGAGATGGAACAGGTGACTAGGCAATTCATGGAATCCCCATGGTCTATAATGCTCAACCTAACTAGTAACCAAAAAGGAAAACTTGAAACAATGTCAAGATGTTGTTTCACCTTTAAATTGGCCCAAATTTAAAACTTTGGCAATACTGTGTACTAGAAAAGATGAAGAGGATTGGAAGCTCTCCTATATTGCACCTGAGAAAGCTACAGCAATGACATTATTTTGGAGAAGAGTTGGAAATAAAGATAAAAAAGTGCTGCCTTGTGACTCGCAATTCCACTTGTAGGTTTATAAAGAGAATTGTGCACATGTGTGTTGGGAGATAAATACAGTAACATTCATTACTGCCTTGTTGACAATGGCAAAAAATAATCAGATGCCATCAAGAAAAGCAAATATTAAACTTAATCATGATATATTGTACAGCGGCCCAGCACTTGAAAATGGACCCATAACCCATGGAGAAACCTAAGAAGTGTATTTAAAAACAATGCAAGAGAAAGACAATTCAGGCTGCTGGTAACCTCTGGAAATTAGGGAAGAGAATGGAATCTGGGAGGGATAGTTGGGGAATTTCAAATATACTTACACTATTTTATTCCTCAGGAAAAAATAATCTTGAGCAGTATGGAAAAGTATGATGTTTCAATAAAGTCAGGAAGTGAATGAGTTATACTGTTCTTATTTCTTTTTTATAGATCTGAAAAATCCATAATAAAATTGGAAACAAATGAGTTGCTCTTATATAAGGAAAGTGAAATGCAGACACATGGGGGCATTTAGTAAAGTCAGAGATGCAGAGCATCGTTGCAGCAGGTCAGAGGCATGGAAAGAACTGCTCCCAGCTGATGCAGATCAGCCAGAGACAGGATGTTACCAAGAAGCAGCTGGAGCCAGACAGATGTCTGAGGAGGAGTGCCAGCAATATTACACTATGCAGAGGGACTGCTAGTTACACCTTGAATCCATGCTTCCTGGTGCAGGCACCCAGTTAAATAACCAAGGATGGTTGTGTCACTTTCTTCTCAGACATTTCTTGTTTTTATCTGATATCCTGAGATAAAGAAACATCTTAGTGTTTTGTACATTGAGTGAAGTGGACCCTTCCCCAGCCATGTTCACAAGCATCTGGGCTCCCAGAGAGTATCCTAGGGGGACCTACTTCACATAAGGTGGTAAAAATGGGATGTGAATGTAAACGCCTTCTGGGACCAGGTGGGTAAATAATCAGGAGCATGGAGTGGGCAGGTGCCAGACTCTGGGGAGCAGAGGGCATGGTGGGGAACTACAGAGGATGTCTAAAAGGAAGGAAGTGGCCATGTCTTTACCTGATCAGTGCCACATGGGAAGAAAGTGTCAACTGATTTTACAAATCGAAGGAAGCCAGAAATTTGAATTTTTTAATGCGTGAAATTACCTGATTTTTAAATGTTTCAAGTAATTTGAACATTTCTTAAAAGACCATGTAGGAAAACAATAATACCAACAACAATCCAACCTCTCCTTGGTGATTTCTGCTAGCAGATCATCATCTTGCTGGGGATCCACAGAGAAAGAACTGGCTGCTAGGGTCTCATGACCCATCTCACTACCGCCTGGCTGTGGAAGAACTTCCAGTGCAGAGCTGAAATGAACACACACACACACACACACACACACACACACACACACACACACGATCCACCTGCAAGAACTGCAAGAACTAACTGGTTTGGTGGAAATAGAAAACCTAACACATTAGCCTTGTGAAATTCAAATAGGAGCACAGCATGGTCTGGGAGGGTCTGTGGACAGGACCTAGGGATGAACTGTGACCTCAGTCCCACTCCCTCTTTTTGCAGTCTGCCTCCCATGCCTTCACTTTCTTCCCTCCCATGGGTAGCCCCTGAAGAGTCCACGTTTCTCAGTTTTCATGTAACAGCCTGCTAGCATAT
Source organism: Sciurus carolinensis (assembly GCF_902686445.1). Classification (NCBI taxonomy): domain Eukaryota; kingdom Metazoa; phylum Chordata; class Mammalia; order Rodentia; family Sciuridae; genus Sciurus; species Sciurus carolinensis. The sequence continues at coordinate 62,636,693 of NC_062213.1, forward strand.
GGGAACTCGGAGGGCCAGTGAGGTACAGGCAACCCATGAGTCATGCACTTGCACTGCTCTGGGGGTGGTGACAGTGCCTTGGGAATCTAACCAGGCTTTGTGGCACAGGTGTGCAATGAGGGTCTAAATAACACCTGATGACTTTACTATGCTTCCTGTGAAGGAGAGAAGATTGTAGAATCAGAACAAGAAATTTAGAATGGTTACAGAATGGCTCTTATTCACAGTTCTAAAAAGGAACTGTACATTTCCCCAGTCTACTGAAATCATAACTCTGGGTTTTATTTTTGGGAAAAAGTACTTTTCATCTTGTAAAAATTTAATGGCCTTTGAGTGACAGGGAAGTTCCAAGTGTTTTTCACTTATTCTTTTCTGGCTGCAGCAGAAGGTAGAGAGATATAAGGGCCAGGTTTGTCTCCTGCTTCCTCCCCCTGCTAGGAGGTGTGGACAGGTAGGTAGAAAAAAACACTCCTTCTCCATTGTCTGGATGCCACTGCTAATGAGTTGCCAGCACACTCTTCTCTCTTCTTCCGGCTCAGAGCTAGAGGCAGGGCAAAGGTAGCCAGTCCTTTGGGTAATATCACTAATAATAACAACCAGCTTCTGTGCAGTGCTTTCCCATCTCCAGATGCTTGAGTGCCTCTGTTCCTTTCTGTATTACATGTGGAATGAGCAGCGCTCTCCTTCCAATTGGTGTTAATATAAAATGATCACACATCTCATCATTACCATAAGACTCAGATCAGGGCTTCTTCAAATTGAACATGCAAACAAATCATGTGGGGATCTTGTTAAAATGCAGGGTTTTTTTTTTTTTTTTTTCTTTTTTCTTTCTTTCTTTCTTTCTTTCTTTCTTTCTTTCTTTCTTTTTTTTTTTGCAGTACCGAGGATTGAACCTAGGAGTGCTCTCCTACTGAGCTACATCCCCAGCCCTTTCTATTTTGTTTTGAGACAGGGTCTGTTAAGTTGTTGAGACTGGTCTGGATCCTCCTGCCTCAGCTTCCTAAATATCTGGGATTCCAGACATGTACCACTATGCAGAGTCCAATAATGGAATGGAATAATGGTATGGAAGGGTCTGAGAGGGGCCTAGTAAACTCCCAGGGGATGCCGAGGGTGCTGGGAGATTTGAAGACAATAGAAGAGTGTGGGAAGAAGACAGTTCCCCTTTCTTCATCCTGAGGACGTGCCTCTGCTTTCCTCGCCCAGGACAATAATCCATCAGCTGAGCCCTGTTGCGGTAGGGAGGTTTGAGCTCAGCAGCTGCCACCGCCCAGGAGGAGGTTGTGTGTGTGTTCCTTTGTGAGAGAAGATGACGAGGCCAGCAGCATTGTTCTCAAACACCAGCCCTGGTCCTTCAGCTTTCCTGACAAGTGTTCTCTGAGCTTTCAAAGCAGCAGCAGCTGAAGGCTGGAGGAGGTGAATGTGAGATCAGAGGGTGTTGGTGGAAAGAAGCTCCATGGACTCCAGAAAGTGGCCAATTATCAGTTCTGTGTTTCCTCTGAGGTTGTGGCAGGTTAGAAAAGTGAGAGAGAGGGTGAGAATGCTACTAGTTGGTTCCAAGACTTTTCTTAGTACAGAAAGGATGGAGTGAATTAAGCCCTCACAGTGCCAGGCCAATTGGCCCGAGTCCCTGGCACACAGATGGTGTCACAGCCGGGCCAGCCCCCTCTTGTTTCTGACAGGGAGGTGACGAGAACCTTGGGGGCCCTGCAGGACTGCAACAGATGTTGTTTGGTTCCAGCAGCTGAGCAAAGCCTTGCACGCAATGTAAACATTTCATCTGCTCAGCCGGTTCTCTGGCTGCTTTGCCTCGGAACAACTGTCTTTCTCTAGGTGTTTGCATGCACTTTCGTCAGTGCTCCAGCTGATAAACCATCACAGGGCAAGGGCTGGGGTGTACCCCCAAAGCTTGCCCTGCTGCCACTTATGTGCAGCCAGAGAAGACCCTAGAAGAAGACCTAGGTAGATACCACACTCACAGATGTCAGTCAGGATGCTCCTGCCAGTAAATTCCACTCTCAGACTCTCTATGAGAGATTTTGTCACATCAGTGTTCATCATGGCTGGAATCAAATGGAGCCTAAGGCTCTCATTTTAAGATGACTTTAAAAATCTTGGAGCATCTCCAGCTAATTGTGATTGATCCCCAAGGCAAAATTGCATTACCTAATATACTTTTTAAATAATGTTTGATGATGGTAAAAATATTTTTAAAAATTAAAATTAGGTTCCACTAAAAAAAAAAAAAAAAAAGTTAAAGGAAAAAACAGTCCCCAACCAACAAAAGAGCAAATAACTCTAATTCACTTTAAATTGAAGATCTGAATGAGCAGGAGTAGGCGAGTCTGCACTTGCCTCTTGGTGCTTCTCCGGGAAATAAGGAAAAGACGACACTACATGGAATGCAATGCCAAATCTGTCACAACCCTAGGCTGTAGCTGATTAGCTATCGGGAAATAGGAGTTTTCAGGAAATGCTATTTCTAGGTAGAGGGGGAAGCTGACATCTGTAGGAGGACAGATAACGCTCACAGGTATCATCTTAGAGATCCTGTTGCCTGCTGCAAGCTGCCCATTCCCCAGCTGTACTGCAGGTGGCTTAAAGCAGAAGATGTCATTTTCCCTTTGTCCTGAATGGAAAGACACTTGTGAGCTGGCATCCCCATCCCCTTATGTAGCACCCTGGTCTGTGTCATTATCGCCCTCCCCCTGGCTGCCCCCCAGACTCAGAGGACTAGATATGCCTGTCTTTCCATGCTCAGCTTCCCTAGTTACAGGTTCACCTTAGGGCAACTTGGCTGTGCCAGGGGCTTCTATGGATGGCAACTATCATTTGTTGAGGAGCTACTTTGCATCGGGCACTTGCATTTTTATTATCTCACCTAAGACCACTCCAATGGGGTCAGGGGCACTGATTTCTTTTTTTAAATTTGGGGGCACCAATTTTTATTATTCCAATTATGAAAGAACCAAAATTAAAGGGGTTAAGAGTTTGTTGTTTTTAGAATCAAAGGCTGCCTGGTGTACGTCAGAGTCCAGTTTCAAGGTCGTATGACTCTAAGGCTATGTTCTCTCTAATGGCCCTGCCAAACAGTGATAGCGGTGGCAGTCCCTTGCATTTGCATGTTGCTTTGAAACTCAGAAAAAAAAAAAAAAAAAAAAGAAGAATGACATAGCCTTAACCTGCATGGCATGTGGTCCTCTCTGCAGAGCAGGAGGAAATGACTACACTGCAGGTGGGACATTCTGGTTTATTTTTAAGTTTGGAATTCAATGAGTGAGGGTTCTGAAGACAAAAGCCATCACTGAGACCCTCAGGTGTGCCAGGGTGGGACATGGCAGTGACTGGGGAGTCTGGGAAGGGAATTTGACTTCATGCTGGGCCAAGTGTGGGAGGTGCAGTTTCAGCGCACAAGCTGAGCCTATATGAATCACCCAGTTCATAAAAACTTATTGAGTACCTACTATGTGCCAGATAGGGAAAGTAACTGTGAATTCCACAGGGAATATGCAGGTATAGTACTTATTTGAAGGAGATAACACCTTTAAACAGATTCAGGACATAGCTGGCCCACGTAGAGAAATGTTAATTGTAGCAGGTAGATAAGCTAACAACCTCCTCAGGATGTTGTTTAAAGATTTTGGAGGTAGGATGACTTTTCTTCTTGGGAGTTGCTTTATCCTCATGAAATCAGGTTAGGCCAAGGATGAAGATCACATTTCTAACTTGATGCCCTTTTTTCATGGGAAGTCAGTCTGTATTGAAAAGCTGTTCTCTTCCATGAAGAACAACTTGCTATCATTAACTACTATGCAGCATTCATGACAACTTATTAGTGAGAGTCATTTTAAGGACACAGATAAGAGTCATGGAAACCACTTTAACTTTTAAGTGAAATCTAATGACTTCCTTTAAAAATTTTTTTTTTTCCTTCCAGAACTAAAGCTACACCCCAGCTACTATCCAGGGACTCTTCCATTGTGCACAGAGCACCACGTTAGAACTGAGAGGAGGGCGAGAGAAAACTGAAGACAGCATTAAAGGAAGCCAGTTAAAGAGAGAAGCTGTTTGGAGGCAAATTGGGAAATGCTGGGAACAAACAGGCCTTTTCTGACAGAGCCATTTGCCTAAGAAAGATGATCAGCGCCTTTTCTGCTGAGAACTTCAGCCAATTACACTCACAGTTGCATTGCTGAGATGCCAATTTATACTCAGACACCGTCAAAAGGAGCAATTTCCACAAGACGCGCCACAAGCTAATTCTCCAAAGACACTCTCTTGTACCAAGCAAGTGGTCACAGCTTCAATGATGCAACATGCTGTGTGACAAACTGAGGGAGATTTCTTTACACTTGAGCACTGCACTTAAACATTGAGGGGCCACCCTTCCAAGTTCAGAAAGGAGATTTTAGGATTGATCCTATCAATGAGAAACTCCTATGTCAAAATTCTCTGCTAAGGTGCAAAGGCTTTGCATGAGGGAACCATTCATACTAGCAAGAATCATTAGTGGAATTCTGAAGTCTGATTTGATTAAGATACTGCGTGAGTTTTAACTGTTCTATTGGGTCTCATAATATAAGATCAGCTATTCTATTGTAACTCCTGTAATGCAAAGTATAGTCTCTCAAGCATCTGCTGGCTCTATGGTTAGCAACATGAATTTAAAGTAAAAGTACCGTGGACAATCTATACTTTGCTCATTTAAATAACATGTTTTTCTCAGTCCTTTTTAATTTGAAGAGTCTTATTGAATGAATAGCAAAAAGGAAGAGTTTTGAGGAAATTATGGAATGAAGAATGTTTCAGTATGAGGACATATTAAGAAGGGGTAAAAGAGCAAGTCCTATTGAATCTACTAAATTTTACTTCTAAGTACCTGCTGAGTGCCTAGTGTATATTAATAATGAAATGGGAAATGTTGGGGATCCAAATATATATGAGTAATGTGTATCTTTCAGAAGTCTCATTTTTTTGTTTAATTGTACCAGGGATTGAACCCAGGGGTGCTTAGCCAAGAAGTCACCTCCTCAGTCCTTTTAATTTTTTTCATTTTGAGACAGGTTCTCGCTATGTTGCTTAGGGCCTTGTTAAGTTGCTGAGGCTGCTTTTGAATTTGCGATCCTCCTGCCTCAGCCTCTGGAGTTGCTGGGATTACAGGTGTGTTGCTGTACCAAGCCAGAAGTCTGATATTCATGATACTTAAATGTTGGTGAAAGTTAGAGTTATGATTATTAGTTGCAACCTCCTCAAAAGGAACATTTGTTATCTTTGTCTTGGGCTGACTTTGCCATGTTTTTCACAATGAAGTATACCAGTTAAGATTTTAGTATTTCAAATGTTGGCAGCTTTGTGAGGAACTTATTCACTTACTCATTTATTCATTCATTCAAGCTGGATATGTAGCTCAGTGGTAAAAAGCTTGCCTTGCATGCTTGAGACACTGAGTTAAAAAATAAAGTCATTTATTCATTCAATAAACATCCACCGAGTAGCTTTTGTGTGCCAGGCACTGTATATTGCTTTCCTCTAACATAATTTTTCAACTGCTTTGGTAATGGTTCCCATTATGTAATTCTTTCAGCTATAATAAACATGTTTCTACATCTGTTACCTCATTTGATCCTTTCAGTAACCCTGTGAGGTTGATGGAGCAGACGATTATTATTACAGGTGATGAAACTAAGACACAGAAAGGTTAAGTACTTAGTTCAAGGTCACACAGCTGATGTCAAAACAAAACAAAACAAAAGAGAACAAGCAGCCATCTCTTTTAATTTCATTTCAAATGTTTTTCTATATGCTCCCAAATTGCTATTCCTATTAATAGCCACCATTTACTTAGGGCTTTGAAATAGGTGGTAGGTAAAGTATTCTGTGTACATTATCTCATTTAAATTCTCATAATGCAATTTATGAGAAAGCCAAAAATCAAACACATTAATTTGGTCAAGGTCATATATAAGAGGAAGAGGCATTTGGAACCATTACCCTCCCACAGTTTCCTCTTGTGGGATTCTCTGTTTACTTTTGGATGAGTATGTAGTATGAGAAATAAGTTCTCCCTTCATAAGCTTAAGTTCATTTAGAATCAGAAGAAAAATAAGAATCTAAAAGCAACTAATACACAATAATGAATCCAGCCCAGATTATATTTATCCTTATCTCAATGCATTCATAAAATATAATTTCAATATATTTAAAATTTTTTCCTTTATTATGATAAGAACACTTGGCTTGAGATCTACCCTCCTAACAAATTTTAAGTACCCAATAGAGTATCGTTAACATAGGCACAATGTTGTGCCACAGGTCATCAGAACCCGTTCAGTTTGTATAACTGAAACATCACACCCACTGAACAGCATCCCAACATCTCCCCATCCCTCCACTTCCCGTCCCTGAACCACCATTTTATTGTCTGTCTCTGTGAGTCTGACTAATCAAGAACCTCACATGAATGGAATTGGGCAGTATTTATCCTTCTGTGACTGGCTCGATTTCACTTAGCATGAGGTCTTCAAAGTTAATCCATGTTGTCACATATGGTAGGATTTCCTTGTTTTTTTAAGGCTGAATAATATTTCATCATCGTATGCATCATATTTTCTTTATCCATTCATCTGTTGATGGACATTTAGTTTGTTTCCATGCCTTGGCTATTGTGAAGAATGCTGTAATCAATATGGGTTTGCAGATATTAGTTTGAGATTCTGATTTCAATTCTTTGGTACATTTTGTCAGAAATGAGATTGTTTAATCATACGATAGTTCCGTTTTCAGTTGTTATTGTTTTGGTACTTGGGGTTGAACCCAGGCCTTGCAGATGCCAGGCAAGTGCTTTACCACTGAGCTACCACCCAGGCCTTTTTTATTTTGAGACAGTGCCTCGTTGAGTTGCCCAGACTGGCCCCCAATTTACAATTCCCCTACCTCAGCTTCCTGAGTAGCTGGATTTATAAACAGGTACCACTGGGTCTGGCTTATTTTCAGTATTTTGAGGACCTTCCATACTGTTTTCCATAGTGTCTATACTAATTTATGTTCCAACCAATAAATACATGGGTTCCAATTTCTCTGCAACCTCACCAACAATTATTATCTTTTATTTTTTGATAGCAGCCATCCTACTATGAGGTGCTATCTCAGTGTTATTTTGATTTACATTTCCCTGATGACTAATGGACATTGAACATCTTTTCATATAGTCATTGATCATTTGTGTGTCATCTTTGGAGAATTTTCTATTCAATTCCTTTGCCCATTTTGGTTTTTTTTAACATTTTTTCTCCATATTTTTTATTGGTGCATTATTTGTGGTTATATGTTAGTACATGCACAACATAACAACATGATTTGGTCTATATCACTCCCTAGCACTTTCCACTTCCCTTCTCTCCTTCCACTCCCTGGTCCCTTTCTTCTATTCTCTAATCTCCCTTTGCTTTTCATGTGATAATCCCCCACTTTTCTTTTCCTTTTTCTTTCTAGCTTCCACATATGAGAGCTTCCACATATGACTCTTGACTTTCTGTGTTTGGCTTATTTCACTTAATGTAACAGTCTCAAGTTCCATCCATTTTCCTGCAAATTACATCATTTCATTTTTATTTGTGACTGAATAAAACTCAGTTGTGTATTTACCACATTTTCTTTATCCATTACTCTACTGATGTACACCTAGGCTGTTCCATAGTTTGTCTATTGTGAATTGTGCTCCTAGAAACATGAATATTCATATGTCACTATAGCATGATGACTTTATTTCTTTAGGATAAATACTGAGGAGAAGTATAGATGGGCCATATGGTGGTTCCATGCCTAGTCTTTTGAGGAACCTCCATACTGATTTCCGTAGTGGTTGTACTAATTTGCAATTCCACCAACAATGTAAAAGTGTTCCTTTTTCTTCAAATTCTCTCCAGCATTTATTATGGTTTGTATTCTTGATGACTGCCATTCTAACTGGTATGAGATGAAATCCCACCATAGTTTTGATTTGCATTTCCCTAATAACTAATGAGGTTGAACATTTTTCATATATTTGTTGGTCATTTGTATTTCTTCTTTTTTTTAATATTTTTAGCTGTAGATGGACATAGTGGCTTTATTTTGCTTATTTAGTTTTTTATGTGGTCCTGGGGCTTGAACCCAGTGCCTTGAGTGTTCTAGGTAAGCACTGTACCACTGAGCCACAACCCCAGCCCCCATATTTCTTCTTTTGAGAAATATGTTTAATTTATTTACTCATTTATTAATTGGGTTGTTTGTTTTTTTGATGTAAAGTTTTTGTGTTCTTTATATATTCTAGATACTAATCCTTTGTTAGAAGAGTAGCTAGCAAAGATTTTTCTCCCATTCTATAGGTTTTCTCTTCACTTTCCTATTTCTTTTGCTGTGCAGAAACTTTTTAATTTGATGCCATCCCATTTATTAACTCTTGGCACTATTTCCTGAGCTTTATGGATCCTGTTGAGAAAGTTGTTGCCTGTGCCTGAAAGCTGGAGTGTTGACCCTAAGTTTTCTTCTAGTTGTTGCATAGTTTATGGTCTAATTCCTAGGTCTTTGATCCATTTTGAGTTGACTTTTGTGCAGGGTGACAGGTAAGGGTCCAGTTTCATTCTTCTACATATGGATAACCAATTTTCCTAGTACCATTTGTTAAAAAGGTCTGTCTTTCCTCCAATGTATGTTTTTAGCACGTTTGTTAAAGATCAGATGACTGCAGATGTGTGGGTTTGTCTCTGTATCTTCTATTCAGTACCCCTGATCTACGTGTCTGTTTTTATGCCAGTACCATGATGTTTTTGTTACTATAGCTCTGTAGTGTAATTTGAAGTCAGGTATTGCGATGCCTCCAGCATTGGTTTTTTGCACTTAGAATTTCTTTACTATTCTGGATCTTTTATTCTTCTGAATGATTTTTAGGGATTTTTTTTCTAGTTCTGTGAAGAATGTAAATGGTATTTGATGGTGATTGCATTGAATCTATATATTGCTTTTGGTAGTATGGTCATTTTAACAACATTAATTCTGTCTGCCTATGAGTCTGGAAAGTCTTTCCATCTTCTTATGTCTTCTCTAATTTCTTTTATTAATGTTCTCTAGTTTTCATTGAAGAAGTCTTTCATCACCTTGGTTAGATTTATCCCTAGGGCTTTTTTTTTTTTTTTTTTTGCTATTGTGAGCAGGATTGTTTTTATGATTTCTTTCTCAGGAGATTCATTGTTGGTATATAGGAAAGCTATTGATTTTTCTATATTGATTTTGTAGCCTGCAACTTTCTGAATTTAGTTTTTTAGCTTTAGCAGTCTTTTGGTGGAGTGTTTTGGATCTTCTGGTATAGGATAATATTATCGGCAAATAATGACTTCTTCCTTTCCTATTTTTATTCCTTTTATTTCCTCCTATTGCCTAATTGCTCTGTCTAGAATTTCTGGTACCATATTAAATAAGAGTGGTGAGAGTAAACATCCTTGTCTTGTCCCAAATTTTAAAAGAAACACTTTCAGTTTTTCACCAATGACTATGAGGGTTTTTCATACATAGCCTCTACGAGATTGAGGTAGGGTCATTGTATCCCTAGTTTCTTCAGTGTTTTTTTTTTTGTTTGTTTTTGTTTTATTATACATGAGTGCAGAACTTTGTCAAAGGTTTTCTCTGCATGCCCATTTTTAAAATTGAGCCACGTGGATTGTCTGTTCTTGCTGTTGAGTTGTAGGACTTCTTCAGATATTCTCAATCAGGCATAAGATTTACAAATATTGTCTCCAATTCCTTTAGTATTTAGACTTAATGGTAGAAGGGGCACACAAATGCAAATGTGCCCAATGTTAAATCATCATTAAGTCCTGTTTTGGTTTTTTTGGTCTTTGTCTTCTTCCTAATGCATATAGACTTTTGAAGAGAAACTGTTAGTTTTAGTTTTCCTTTCCCTCCAAACTCCCGTCTGGCACAGAAGCTCACACACACTTCTCCTTGCCTCATGTTGCTGTCATTACCCATGGGGCACAGGACTAGACTACATCCTGTTCTCACCTCGGGACTGGAAGCTTCTTTCTATGATACCTAGAACTAGTGCAGACATGGAGTGGAGGGTCACCTTCCTGAGGGCTGGTCCCAGTTTCTTCTATCATCTACTATTCTTTCTTCCCCAATTCTGCCTACTAACCTGGTTCTGGTTTTGATAAATGAGAACTATGGAGGACGAAAAGAAACTATCGCTTGTTGAAGTGTGCTTTGGTTAGTGATGGGTGGTGGTGTTGGAATATGAAAAGGAGCCACATTTTAGTCTTTGAGGGCCTGAATAGAAACTTCCATGGACACAGATGTGCACCTTTGGTTCAAGCATGCTCTTCTCCTGATACTCTACTGGCTTCCTCTATTTTGAGCATTTCTATTTTGCAGACCAAATTGATTCAGAACATTATATTTCATGTCTTCCTGTCTGGGCTATAACTCAGTCACCTAAGGCAGTGTTTAAAAAAATGTTCACTTAAAATAGACAGTTGAGCTTCCAAGAGCCTCTTTTAATATGAGGTCTTTATTAGAATTGAAAACCATGAAGGTGCAATAATTAAATTAAAAAAAGAGTAAAACTAAAACCAACCTCCACTGTCTTGTTATACTATGATTTCACAGACCAATGATAGATATTTGTCAGGTTTATAGCATTCATTTCAAAGAACTGGGCAATGTATTTCTTATGCATCCGCATGCCATTCTTGTGAGGTGAAAGGTGAAATGAAGAGAGTAGCCAAGAAACATTGGCATCTACCCATAGCAGGTGGTCATTGCTCTTTTTGCTTCAATCTAGAAAATGTCTTCAGTGATGTCATCTTCGCTTGACACAGAAGGAAAAAAAAGAGACAGGAATGCTGTCACTGGATGGGTCATTCAGGTCATGCTATGTCTATTGTGGGCTAATAGCTCTTTTTAAATGTGAGTGGATTTATAGGGCATGACTTTTCAAAACTCCAACAAGCAGGAGCAAAGAATGTATGCCAACTCACTAATTAGATTCATGACAAATGTAGCCTGGACCACTCTGGGCTCTTTTTAACAAAGATCTCTTTAGGTCACAGACTCATTTGACTACTTGAAGTTTAAACAAGAGTCACTATTTATTATCAACAATAAAATCTCTAGCTCACTGCTTTAAGACATGCTCAACATGGAACTTACTGCACAGAGTGAACATAAGACCATTTCCTTGTAACAGAGTCAATATTCACATCTGGAGCTACCTGAGTTCTCATATCAAGCCCCATGCTTCACAATATGGTGTTTAGTGATCCATTAGTCAGGTGTTACTTGTGTGCATAGGATGATGTCTAAAACAGGAAAATTTAAGAGGGTTATAAAAAGATGAACAATTGACAAACATACCTCCAAGCCATCAGACTTTCCCTTCGTGGATTTGGGAGACAGGGAAAGAGACAGATGTTATCCTACAAAACTACGGCAAACAAATGGATCATTATACGCCACATAGGGCACCATAAAGAAAAGGGTCATAGTGCAGTTCGAGAGGATGGGTATGGTTTCTTTAGGGTGGCCAGGGAATATGTCACTGAGGTGACATTCACAGGAGACCAGAAGGACAAGAAGGAGTCAGTGAGCTGAAGAACAGGAAGACAAGTATCCCACATGGTTATGCATAAGACATCAAAGAATTTAGTGTGCTAGTAACTTGGAAAGCCAAAAGCTTTTAAGGAGGAAAACCCTTTATAATTTGGAGTTCTATGAATCCTTCTTACATGTAAGCAACTAAAGAGGGGAAGAAAAACATTTATTAGCAATATTATGAGATTATTCTAATAATAGTAATGGTCATTATCAAATTTGATAATGATGATGATCAGCATGATTATTGTTTATTAACTACTCCTAAACACTATGCTATATGCACTCAAAATACATTTTCTCATGAAACTCTCACAACAGACTATGACCTTGGAGTTCCACAGAACATTCCAGTTTCTTGGAAAGAAGATTGAGAACAATGAGGCAGAGCAGAAAGGAGAGAGAGGCCCAGGCCTGGGAAGTGGGTGCTTTGGAGCAGAGCCTTCCTATGGAAGCCAAGGGGCACGTGGTGAATTCAGAGGTCAAACCTTGGGGAACTGTCAGCTGTAGGAATAAGAAATGAGGACAGAGTGGTGAGGGGCTCTCAAGAATTTCCTGGCAGAGACCAGACACATTTGAATGACTGTAATTCAGCCAAGAGCAGGATGATGTAAAGGGAAAGAGGCCCAGAATGGTCCTCTGAGGCGAGTCAGGGGCCTGTTGCAACAGTTCTGGGAGAAGACTCTGAAGGCCATGGGCAGAAGGAAGAGACACAGGTGAGATACATGGAAGGTGAACTTGGCCGGGGCAGGAGGTGTGGGGAGAAGAGTTCTGTGCAAGAGTTTTGCAGTTGAGGCTTCGGCAGGAAAAACACATTTCATAAGTAGTTAGCATTGGTTCTGATTCCTTTTCACACCCATTTCATGAAACCAAACAGAGTCCCTTGTGAGGGATTTAATTAGCCAGGGCTCAATAGAGCCTGGCCGGCAGCAGTTCCCATTCTCTCACAAATGCTCCCAAAGAAACATCAGATGGTTAATCAAGCTGTGCAAGGAAAGAAGAGTAAGTCTGGGAATGATCTACATAACATGCCAGGCCCAGAATCCTGTTATAGTTATCTTTTATCTGTCTGTTATTTTCCATACCCGCACTGGGAAATTCCATGTCAGGACACAGCCGGATTCACAGAAGGCAATGGCGACATCCCTCCCCAATCTTGATCCCTGATCATTAGCCTGGAGCTCACCCTCCTCTGACACATGCACACCGTAGGTAATACACACTCTGGTTGACCTTAATGGAAACTCAATAAATTATTTATACCTCTTCCATTGCAGCAGAGGGTGTCAAATAAGAGAACTTACAGAGGGTATTTTTTTGCTCTGGTTTTTGTTTCTGTTCTTAAGAACCAAAAGAGAGACAGATAAGAAAATATCTTCAGAATAAAAGATTCACTTTTAAAGATACTAAAGCTGGACTTTAGAACGAAACGCTTTTGTGTTTTCATAGGTCCACTTAGAGCATTTTAAAAGGTAAGGAGCACAAAAGGACTGCCTCTAGTCTTCAGGATGGACAGAGGGGCACTGGACTCTTTGGCCTGATGCTATGACGCATTTAATGATTTCTGTCATCGAAGCTCTGATTCTGTAACCTTACCCACCCACGGCCTTTCTACCCAGGAAGTATAATTGATTTGAATCAGGTTCAGGGATTAAATGCAGCAATTGGAGCAATCAGGAGGCAGGCTGGAGTCTGGCTTTAGAAAACAATGCCTTCCTCTGTCACCTGGAGAGAGTGCAAAAGTGATTATGCCCTTTGCACACACTTAGTCACACTTTCGCATGTGGGCAGGCTGCCACCAGTTGCTGGAGGCCCCTGAAGGACTGTCCTTTCTGTACAGATGCTCTTTTTTGTTATTTTTTAAAATTGGTGCATTATTATTGTACATAAGAGTGGTGTCCCTTGTGCCATATTTGTACATGCACGTAACATAATTTGGTTCATTTCATTCCCCAGCAGACACTAACTCTGAGATCACTGGCCACTAAAGTTAACAAGTTGGTAAGGGACCTGTTACCTGGGATGATGGCTCAGAGTACACTAAGCTGATACAAATGTCTGGCTTTCATTCTCTTTTCTTTCTTTCTTTTTTTTTTTTAGGATGTGTTAACTGACTTGAGATTTTGGATAATTATCTGGTGTGAATTCCGAAATCCATTAAAATATACAAAAACCTAATAAAAATTCCACTAATGCAAAATTTATTATCATTTTGACAGGCCCAAGCTGGGTTGGCTTACTTTTGCTTGGCAAACGTGTTTTTAATTGTGTAAGATGAATAGTGCAAACCAGATTGCAGAGGGAATGTTTAAAATACTTAAAGGACAAATTGTTTTCAGCACCGACAAGCCCTGTAGGAGTGCTGTTTACATAGAAACAAATGACATGCTGCTTATAAATCTTTAGAATTTATTAATTAACTCAGCTCTTCCCTACTAGGCAACACTGAGTTGGTTTAATTTGAGTTATTGTATGTTTTTTTTTTCCAGAGAAAAGAGGTATACTTATTAATATTCTACTGTAATTGAAAATAAAATTATTTGGAGTAGCACAAAAATCATGGGCTTTGCAATAAGAAAATCTGGATTTGCATCATGGTTTTCTCATTTTGCTGTCATTGTGACTTTGGGTGAATGGGTGGCTGAATCTCTCTGAACTTTGGTTTTCTTATAGGTGAAGTGAGAATTATAGTGACCTTTGTGGGTTATTGTGAAGATACCACAGTTACCATATAAAGCTACTAGAACCATCCCTAGCACATCATAAGGGTTCATTAGGGTTTCTACCAAAGTAGACTTTGGGTTCGAGAAATAAAAACATAATGTCTGCCGAAAAACAGTACAAACTCACTGGAGAGAACCTAAGCAAGAACAGTGACTTGCTTAATGGCGAAAGGTGACGCCATGAAAACAACAGCTTTCAATTACTGAATGGAAGCTATCACTGAGTCCTCTTTTCAGAGAAGAGAAAACTCTAGAAATGTCTGTCCTTGATAACTTTAGTATTCAATTTCAATTCAGAAAGAAAAAGGTTTCCAATAAAAATAGGATCTCAAAAATCATGCCATCTCTTGAAAGTAAATATCTTGGAGGATTTAATGTGTTTTCAATAATTAGAAACAATTAAACAATTTTTTATAGGTCTCAGGTTTCACATGAAAAGGGCAATTGATGGTACAGTTAAGGGTCACATTTAACTAATGGTCACAGTAGGCAAAAACATGGCAAGTTCATGGCGTTAATTTCTTGTTACCTGAAAACCAATACTATAGTTTTCATTTACACCTGAAAACTAATCGACTAAATAAAATTAAATTTGGCTTGTCTCTAGACTGGCAGAAGTTAAAAATGGTGGTGATTTTGCAAGTTTCTTTGAATATCAAACTTCTAGTTTCTCAAGGAAAGCAAGAGTCAACTAAACATTTTAACTTGGCAACAACTCTGACAAGGACAGTCTTTGGTCACAGGAGACATAAACTATCCCTATTCTGCAGAGCATTCACGGGACGTTAGGGGTCACCTTAATTAACAGTAAGCAGACTTTAAGCACAGCATTTATTTTAACAAGATTCATGAGCTTTGTGAATTAGTCTTTGGTTTGCTTTGTTTTTCAGGTCAAGCAAGTAGGAATTTTCTTTTTGTCAGGAACATCCAGTTTGCCTGATGCAAACTAGGTGAGGCGCCACCAGGAGGGGTCAATGCTAACATCAGATTGGGCTCCTCCCACAGACCACTGCCAAAAGCTCCATTGGCACTAAACAGCAGATTCTTAATGAGTTTTCTTTTAACTGCACTTTGTAGCAGGTGCTGCTGCCCACCTTGAGCTATCAGGCTCCTCTGGTGAGCTTTTATCTCCTAGGACGGGTCTCTGGGGAGTGGCACTGTAATTACCTCTGAAAGGCTGACGAGGAAGAAGAGTGAGGAGGAACTTCTTGGCTTTCAGTTGCATGAAAATGATCAAATTCTTATTTTTACCAAAATTGCATTATACCAAATGACATAATGGCTTTGAGGTTAGAAATATACAGAAAAATCATAATGTGCGATTCTGATCATTTTGATTTCTCACCACCAGGGACATTAGCAAACGTGTAGAAGCTCAACATTTAGAAATGGATTCTGTTCAGATAAGAGTCACTCTCCTCATTATGGATCTTAGTATTTCAAGAACAAATAAATGAACAAACAGAAAAGAACCTTCCTCTGTCCTTCTAGGTTTTGAGATGGGTTTAATGTTTGAACTCTTCTTGAGAATTCACTTACGAACAAACTTTTTGTGAGTAGCTAGGATATGCTCACCAATTTAGGGTTATTTAAAAAAGAGTTCTAGATCTGAAGTGGTTTATAATATAGTACACACACACATGAAACAAACATTCTAGGAATAATTATAGACAGCATGGGGATAAGTTAATACCATAGTAATAAATTTATTTAGGATACATAAACATTTTTATATTGGCCCAATGATTCCCTTATCTGAGAATGATTTAAAAAACAAAACAAAACGAAAAATGTCAAACTCACCCACCATCAACAAAAACCAACAGTCATTACACGTGCCCAAGAAAAGTAAAAATAGACACATGGGATTATATCAACATCAAAAGCTTCTACACAACAAAGAAAACAAGAGAAAAGACAACTTATGGACTAGGGGAAATATTTGCAAACCAAGGAATTGCTATCCAAAATAGATAAAGTACTTCAACAACTTTATACAAAGAAAATATCTGATTAAGAAATGGGCAAGGACCTGAATAGAGGTTTCTCAGAAGGTATACAAATGACTTACAGATACATGCAAAAATATTCACCATCACTAATCATTAGGGAATGCAAATTAAAATCACCCTGAGATATTACCTTACACCTGACAGAATGGCTACTATAAAAAAGACAAAAGATATGTGTTGGCAAGGATATGGAGAAAAGGGAAACCTTGTACAAGGTTGGCTGATAGGAATGTAAATTAGTACAGTCATTATGAAAAACAATGGGGAGGTTTCTCAAACACTTATAAGAAAAAAGAATCACATGATCCAAATATCACATGACCCAGAAGATCTCTACAGTGAAGAGATGTCTGCATGTTCATTGCAGGACTATTTACAATAGCCAGGTTATGGAGTCACCCTAGATGTTCAAACAGGGGATGAATGGACTAAGAAAATATGGTATGTGTACATAGAATAGAATAACATTCAGCCCTAAAAAAGGAAGAAACTCTGTCATTTGTGTCAACATGAATAGAACTGGATAATGTTATCCTAAGTGAAAGAAGCCAAACACAGAAAGACAAATATCACAGTCTCACTTGTATGTAGAATCTAAGACAATTGAGCTCATAGAAGCAGAGAATGTGGAGATGATAGTGAAAAGGTGCAAAGCCTCAGACAGAAGGACTACATTTGCCTTTTTTTTTAGATCAAATGCATCGTGAGATGAATATAGCGAATAATTGAGCATTGTGCATTTCAATATTGCCAAGAGAGTACATTTCAAATGTTCTCATCACAACAGATGTTGAATACTTGAGGTAATGAGTATGTTATGAGCTTTATTTAATCATCCCACATTGTGTAAAAAATCGTATCACTTTGTACTCCCAAAATACATTCAGCTATTATCTGTCAATTTTTTAAAAACCCTACAATGAGATACTGCTTCACATCCATCATGATGGCTAAACTTAAAGTCAGATAGTAACAAGTGTTGACAAAGATGTAGAGAAACTGGAATATTCTTATACTACTGGTGGGAGTGTAAAATGGTACAGCCTCATTGGAAGATAGACCGATGGTTCCTCAATAGGCTAAATGTAGAGTTACCACATGACTCTGCAATTCCAGTTCACGTCCCTAAGGGAATAAAAACATATGCCCTCACAAAAACTTACATATAAATGTTCATCACACCAATATTCTTACTAGCCAACAATAAGTTAATGAATGAATAAATGAAATATCCTATATTCATGCAATGGTATATCATTTGACAATAAAAAGATGGATGATCCTTGAAATCATTACTATGAAATAAGTCAGTCACAGAAGACCAGATCTTGTGTGATTCCATTGACATGAAATATCCAGAATGGGCAAATCTATAGAGATAAAAAAGAGATTAGGGTGGATGGGAAAAGAAATGGGAAGTTGGAGGTGATGGCTAAGGAATAGAGAGTATTTTGGGGGCGGGGTAAGGAAAATGTTTTAAAATTCATTGTTGTGATATATGCACAACTTTGTATATATTAAAAATCATTGATGTATATTTTAAATGGGCAAATTATGTGGAATGTAAATTATACTGAAGCTATTATTTTAAAAGAGTTTTAAAATGTATGGGTGATTTATAAGGAGACAGCACTGCATGAAAATATCCCATACAAAATTCTGAACTTCTTGTCATTGTTGTTTCGTGATGCTGGGGATGGAATTCGGGGCCTCACACATCCTAGGTAAGTACTCCACCACTGAGCTATACCCCAAGCCCTCAAATTCTCCAACTTCACTTGCTCTCCCAGAGAAGTCTTATGTTTGTCCTTTTTGATCCTTCCACACCCATAAGATGCCGGTAACCACGGCAAACCACTCCACCTTCTTTCTTCCTTATTGGGACCTTGCAAGACCAAACACTTATGTCCTGGATTCACAGGAAGATTGTTTTTGTCTTTAGTAAACTTGTACTTTAAAAATTGAAAGCATTAATTGTGAGCACTACAGGTTTATAGGGCCAACTGGTTGCAGAAGAAATCATTTTAGCATTCGGATAATCCTGTCTCTGTGATGGAGGCAAACAAGATTAAAAGCTCTATTGAAGCCAAGACTCATTTACATGAGATAAAGGGTGTAGAAAACAGAGAACACTGTTCCCCTTGGAGGACTGCATTTATTCAAGGAAAAGTCACCAGGGAGAGGAGCAACTCACATGGTGTAAGACAACATGTACTGAGGAGGAGAGAAAGTAAAAATAAAGTCCAGGACTCCCAGGTGGCCCCATTCTGTAGTCACTTTGGAAGGCCACTGGTATTCACAGCAAGTTCCATTAGAGATTTATAGCAACAACTATCTTGAGACCTCAACTGTTGCCCACTTCATCTCCAAATCTTTTCTTAATGTGCTTCATTTTTAGGAGAGGACTATGACCACAACATTAAATTGCAGAGAAAAGCAAATTTGTGCTACCAGTTTAGCTCTGCAAAGTGGGAAAACTGCTTAGTTTCTATGCTTTAACACATAAAAAATGCAGTTGTGAAAATTATTTAACAAACTTCAGTAGAAAAATGGCTAAATTGCATATTACAGAGATAAGTTACCCCTGATCTAAACATATTTTTTACTTACAAAAGCACTCTTTTTAAAAAGAAAATTAAAATAGCATTATTTTTATGAACTTGCTTATGGTGTTAAGACATATCTTAAAATTATAATATGGCTCATAAAATATTATTGGACCAAAGACATTTAATGTGGCTAATCTTCTTAATGATTTAAAAATATGTTATAATTTTAAAAAATAGGAACTATATGAACTAGAAATGTACTCATAAATAAGTGGATTTATGTGTGTCGCCATTCTTTCTGCAAGATCAGAGACTGAACTACATTTAACTCCAGGAATTACTCTTTAAACAGTGTCTCCCTTTTGCTTGGCCTAGTGGAAGAGCATTGGTACTGTGGCTTGATAGATCTGAGTTTTCATCCCTTGTGTGCCTTTTACTAACAGATAATTGTGGGTAAGTTACCAAACTACTCAGCTTCAATTTCTTTATTGCAAAATACGCTGTTGGAAGAATTAAATAAGATAATACATGTACAAGGCCTAAAAATGGGTTTTTCATTGAGTGGATCCCCCTTCCAAGGTTATTGCCTCTTCATAAATGGTCCAAATCTAGTCTTGATGTTCTGTTGTAATTAATAAGAACTCTAATTTTTTTCTTGTCATTCTTCTTACCCCTTTTGTCTGTTTATTGCCTGCTATTTTATCCTGTTGTGCTTCCATTTCACACCTACCTCCATCTCCAGAGGAACAACATGTCACTCTAACTCATTACAACCATCATCTCATAGGCACCTGGGATTTGAACTTTTTTTTTTTGCGGTGCTGGGGATTGAACCCATGGCCTTGTGTTTGCGAGGCAAGCACTCTACCAACTGAGCTATATATCCCTAGTCCTGAACATTTCTTTTCTTTTCTTCTTCTTCTTTTTTTTTTTTTTTTTTTTTTTTTTTTTTTAGCTCTCTGTGGACTGTTTTAATCAACCTTTGCATAGCAGTAACCAAAAGACCTGACAAGAACAGTTACAGGAGGAAAGGTTTATTTGGGGGTGCATTCTTTCAGAGTTCTTAATTCTATAGATGGCTGAGTCCTTTGCTTTGGCTTCAAGGTAGAGCAGAACATCATGGTGGAAGGGTGTGGTGGAGGAAAACCAAGCTCAGGACACCAAGAAGCAGTGAGAGATCTGCTCACCAGGAACAAAACATAACCCCCCAAAGCACACCCCCAGTGACCTATCTCCTTCAGCCACACCCTTCCTGCTTAGAGTTACCACCCAGTTAATTCATTCAAGTGGATTAATGTACCAATTAGGTTAAGGCTCTCTTAACCCAATCATTTCACCTCTAAACTTTCTGGCATTGTCTCACACATGAACTTTTGGGAGACACCTCATAATATGGACCAACCTTCATGAACAGCCATACTAGCCCTTTCCAATTCTACCCTCTACTCATAATGAACTTCTTCTGGTTCCAGGAAAGTCTAGTTTTTGGAAGCCAAGACTACCATATTCCATATGAAATTGGAGTCTTCCATCCTCTTTTCTGTGCCTGGGGAATACTTTGCTCCTTTCTGTTCATCTGGCCAATCCTACTCCTCCATTGGTTCTCACTTTGATGTCCCCTCCTCAGGAAGTCCTTCTCTAAGCCCCTAGCCCAGGCTCCATTCTGCCTCCAAAAGTTCTCTCACCTTTCATATTGCACACCACAGGCTTGTCCAACATCTGACTTCCTCAAGAGGCTTCATGCTCCTTGAAGACAGAGATTGTATAGTCCCTGGGCCCAGCACAAATTCTGGTATATAGTAAGTGCTCAGTAAATAATCATCGAAAAAGCGAGTAAAAGAATGAATATCATAAGATTATATTTCTTAATAAATCCTTGAAGTAGTTGCAAAAGATGAGTAGCATATTAGAGAGGACTGCAGTTTTTCTATCCATACAGTCTATGTCTGTGTTTCCATATTTTCCTGTGGAGCTGGAAAGGAAGCAAGAGAGTTTTTGAATCTTGCTCACTCAGTGACATTAAGTTTTCTATATACTGGTCAAATAAGAAAAGCTGATTCTGGGTGCAATGGGAGGAAAGTTGCCTAGCAATATTCCAGCTGTTGTCTTTTTTTTTTTATCTTGAAATTTAAAATTCTTTTTTTTTCTCTTGAAATTTAAAAAATCACCCTACAATGCTCTTTATCACATTACATCCATTTATCTCATATATACCTGCAGTCAGAATCAAGATGAGTGATCCATGAAGAACAAAAAAAGATGCTGATGACTTATATTTTCTTCAGATATGTAAAACTGGTAGAAACATTTTATTTCATCAACATAGAAAAGCAAATCAGATAATTCAAGCCTCTAAATTCTTAATTGATTCCTTCAAGGTGTTTTCAATATTGATTCTGTTCAGCTTATTCTCAGGTTTTTTATTTTGTTATTGCTGCTGACCTTACCTGGATGCAAACTATCTGTGAGGTTCAATATAGTGGCTACCAGCCACATGTGAACTTCAAACATGATAAGTCTAAAATGAGATCTGCCATAAGTGGAAAATACACACTAGATTTCTCATGCTTAGTATGGAAAAAGGATACTATTAAAAATTTTTTAATTGAATTCATGTTGAAATGATAATATGTTGGATACATGGGGCTAAACAAAATATATTATTAATAATATTTTCATCTGTTTGCTTTTACTTTTTTAATGTTGCTACTAGGAAATTAAAACTGTGGTTTGCATTATTCTATTTCAGTATTCTACTTCCATTTGGCAGTGCTGGTCTAGATTCTTGGACAGTTAATTTGTAGGGTCCAGAAACCAAACTGACCTGCTGCCTGCTAAGTTATGTCCAAGTCTTTTTTTTAAGTCTTTTTTTTTTTCCTTTGCCAGACACTATAATAGTCCCTAGAGACACAGAAGCAAAACAGATCCTATATCTGACTTTGTGGAGTTCATAATTAGGTTAGAAAAAGCGTCCTTGCAGATGGGTTGTTTGGGCAGAGTGTTGAAATTCAGGACAGGCCAGAAGCCTATAACGTTGTGTTATGTGCTGATTTTGATAAACATTGTGAAACTATGAGTGGCCTGGAATTGCTAGAACATAATGATGCAGGGAGAAATGAGAGATGGAGGAAGTGGGGATAGGAAGCCTTGATAGGTTCTGCATGCAAAAACACATATTATCTTGCAAGCAAGGATAAACTTCTGGAGAGTTTCAAGCATAACCATGTCAGGCATATAATCTAGGAAACTACAATGCAGACTGGTTTGAGTCTTAAATTTGTTTAGATCTATATTAGAGATTATATTACATCTTAGATCTATAATATAAGGCTGTAAGTGCTTTTATATCCTTGGTGTGAGGGCAATTGGAGGTTGTGCCAGGGTGACCTTGGAGAGGCAGATATGGTACAGGGATGGAGTGCAATGCAACCGAGAAGCATTGTGGAGTTCTCACCCGAAGACCTCTTAGATCCAACCGAACCACAGTTCTTTGCCCCCAGTGGATACAAGATATATTTATTTTGGGGGGTGGTCCCAGGGATTGAACTCAGGGGCATTTGTTCATTGAGCCACATCTCTAGCCCTATTTTGTATTTTATTTAAAGACAGGGTCTCACTGAGTTGCCTTGTTTTTGCTGAGGCTGGCTTTGAACTTGTGATCTTCCTGCCTCAGCCTCTGGAGCCACTGTGTCTGGGTCAAGATACATTTTATTTGGACAGAGATTACTTACAGTTGAGTGACCTTCCCAGTTTCTCTGGGCTATTTCTCTTAGCTTTAAGGCTGGTATTATTACTTATACCTTAAAACCCACCTGTAACATTTGGTTATACCTCTTCCTATCACAGTATCTTGGCACATGCTAGTTTCTCTGTGTAGAATGCTCATCTTCCCTCTCTTTTCCTCAATGTTGGATTAACAATCACTTCCTTTGGAAGCCTTCTCTAATAACTTGGAGTTGCTCAACTGATACTATCCTGATAGCACCTATCACAGTGAGTTATATTTATACAGTATTTGATTAAAGTTAGTTTCTCACCATCTACACTGCACTTGAAGAGGGCAAGTGTTATAACTACTGAGTCCTCAGATAGTACTTTGCACTTAGTAGGTCCTTGCTAAATATTTGTTAAATGATTGAAGAGTTTTTACTCCTCAAGGCATTGTGAAAATCTGAACAAGTATTGGTACAGGGTGGGTCAGCATTCTGGAATATGACAGTCCCTAGGTTGAAAGTGGACTTGAAAGCTAAATTTTAAATTGCCTTCTAACCTTTGAAAAAAATAAATGGACTCTTGCTATCATGTCGGATGTATTTGCTCAATGTGTATATAAGAACGTGAGATTTTACTCATTACAATTTTATTTTGCCTGCTTAGGAGAAATGCATAACATTTAAAAGGAAGCTACATCCAGTTTAGGGAATGTGATAATAGTTTTCCTGATTATGACTGACCAGTCCAGGAAGCAATTAGATGCACTAAATAAGTAATTAAATAAATATCCCATAAATAAGTAAATAAATATCTCATAGGAATTGAAACAAAATAGCCCTAAATGGTTTTAATTTAATTGGGAGGAAATGTCTTAGACTTACAGATGAGTTGTCGACTTTCAAATTTATACTAATGAGAGCAGAATATCCCATGGACAATGAGAAGGGTTAGACAGGAAAGCTGAATACTGCAGTAATATCTGTGTAATTGCATGGAAAACACTGCTGAGAATCTTAAAATAAGTAGACTCTGGGAAAAACTAGGAAAATTCTCCATTCAGGTCATGCTTATGTGAAGATGCAGAGAAAGGTTTATCATCTTGGATCCATCCAAAACGACATTTATAGCACATTTTGCAGAAGTAAAATAGTAAATCCCTATCATTTCATTGCCATTGGTTTTGGTAACAATATTGAAGATGGCAATAGCTAACATCTGCTGAATTCTTCCCAGGTTTCAAAGCACTTTCGCATAATGATACATTTTATAATTCTCACAATAATCCCATGGGTCAGTTCTTAGACTTACTTTTTCAGAAAAAGAAGCTAGAGCTTAAATGTTAGGTGGTATCTTTGGTTGGGTTCCCTAGAGCCAGAGTCTGCGACAGGAATTCTTGTTCACTGATATGCTGGGTGAGTACTTCGAGAAGGAGCAGGAAGAAAGTGAGTAATGTAAGGAGGGTGGGGAAAAAGCCATCTGAGAGCACAAGATCTGCTAGAGACCAGGTTAAGCCTGACTTTCAGGCTACAACCTAGCTGGTCCCAGTTGGAAGTAAGGGAACCAGCCTTTTGTGCCTTGGGTCAGTTCAGTCACTGGCTGCTGGTGTGTGTGACTTTCTGCAACTTCTCTTTGGTTTTTCATGAACTTGCATGTCTGGAGAAGTAGAGAGCTCTGTTCTATGAGCAATCAACACTCAGAGCAGTCGAGGAATGAATGCACCATTTTGGTAAGGGGAATTGGGTTGAGGAAATAATAGGGTGTATTATAAATGACTGCTGAAGAGAATGCAGATAGTATCAACTATGTTTTGGGTCTGAACTTATCGGCAGCGAGTCTAGGACTCTTTTCAACACAATTCAATAAAAACCAATGATTCCTCACAGACACACACACACACACACACACACACACACACACACAAAGACTATTGCTATATGCCGAGGTGAAATTTATTTACCATACGTTAGTGCAAATATTTTCCAAATAGTATTTTGATGCTACTGATTACATTGTGCTAATGAGAAAGCACTGTGATCACAGATTTCTTTTGAGTTCTAGGTATGTGAAATTCAAAAGTAAAAAATTCATATTACCTAAAAAGCTACCCAATAAATATAAAGGCTCAACATTATAAATTACAAATGACTGAACTTCTATAAGGATGGGTGATTAAATACTTGGTTAGTATTTGCTCATTGTTGATGTGCATTTTTTTATAGACCACTTTTACACAGAGAAATACAACCGAAAAATTAATTTTCAAATTCTTCTGGAATATTTCTACCATCAACATGCAGAGACTATTACATTCGAACTATTCAGTTGTAGAGGACCCGCTACAGAATATGGGTATTGATTGTTTTTGCGTCCCCACATAAATATTTAATAATATGTGCTGTTATAAGACTAAGATTAATGGAATGCAACTACAGGGTCTGCAATATTCCAGTTGTAGTTTGCATCAAAACAGTACAAGCTTTAACAAAGTGTTAAATAAAATGAAATATGTAATACTGCTGACAAGTAATACAAATATTCTTTTTGACTAGTGGAAAAGTGGTAGAAATGTTCGTGAAAATAGTGAAGAAAACTCCAAAAATATTTTCAAAACAGTCTTTGATTAAGTTAAACCTGTAATCTTAGTGAATTCAAACTTTAGTGTACTACAGTTACTATTATTATACTAGCAAACTTCAAGAGGACCATAAGATATGGTTCTTTCATTTGTTTTTTTAAGGAGCAAATAGAAAGTTATTTTGAGAAAAAGATATTAAAATGTAAGTATGGTAAGCATAAAGCTTTTTTGACAAAATCAATGTGTTTTCTTGTGGTTTCCCTGACAGTATTCCAACAAAGAAGAGATTTTGAGAAGGTTAAACCCTTCTGGAATAAACATTGTATTAATCTTGATTGCCTCAAGTGGCACTTCCAAGTGAATATCATGTGAGCCACAGATATAATTTAAAAATTTCCAGTAGTTGCATTAAAAAAATAAAAAGAAACAGGTGAAATAAATTTCATAGCATGTTTTACTTAACCCAACATATCTAAAATATTGTTACTTAAACACATAATCAACATAAAATGTATTAAAGGGACATTTTACATTCTCTCCCTTTTTTTCCCACTGTTATCTTCAACTGCTAGTGTACATTTTCCTTTTTGGCACATCTCTGTGTGGACTAGCCACATTTCAAGTGCTCAAAGGTCACATAGACAGTGGTTACTCTATTGGACCCCAAAGAGCAGAGGCATGGCATGCTGGAACTAAACCCAAGAGAATGCTTTCTCTCTTTGACTAATACAGGTGCTGGTTATGTGCTCTTTGAATAGTAGAAAAAAAAAAAGAAAATGAGGTTTTTTACTCTCTGTATTCCTTAATACTCCAGATTTTCTCTTTATCTGATCAGAAGTCTATAAAGATGGTGGGGAAAATCCTGGAACTCAGAACAGGTGCCTTTTCTATTATTTCCTACATTTGAAAGAAGTAGAAGGAGGAGGAAAATGAGGAGGAAGAGAAGAAAAAAAGAGGAAATAAGATAGGAAGTAAGTAAGTTCCCTTTGCTTAATTCAGGTAAACCTCAGCCGTCTTCTCCAAGGAGCTGCCTTTTCAGTACAAGTGATTGGTGAGCAATCTGGCCAACGATAGTGCGGGACTCTTCTCTCCCCTTCTGTGGAGCCACTGACGTTTCAGAGTGATATGTAGGTGCTCAGAGGGAGCCCTGGGGTAGATGTCAATTGCATCCTGATGAAGGAATCCTGCCCTTTACTAGAAAATGACGGAAACTCAGGCAAGAGATGCACTGAAGTTAGTTTTTGAAAGAAACCTCTGGTTCTGGTAGCCCTATCCAGTTCTGCACAAAGATTTAAGGTTGTTTCAGATTTTCCGTATGGAAATTCCTTCTTAACTTCAAAATGATAAGAATAATGCAAAAATGAAAATGAACACATAACAAAGTGCAACACAGTACGATGTGGGTACTTTATCACTTATTGTCCTGTCACTGATGGTTTCCAAAGGCATATTTTGTCCCTTGTAACTGGACTCCATTGTAATTTCCCCTTGTATCCCATTGGGGCTGAGGACATAGGTGGTCTGCCCCAAGGACTTAAGATGGAAGGCAGTAGTCTGAGAAAGTCCTATGTCCAGATGCTTAGGAAATAAGGAGAGACTGAATTTTCTGCAGTTTGTTTTCAGAGCTGTTATAACTCATTCCCTACAAAGAGCCAGTATATTCATAAACTTTATAGGTTTTGCTGCATTAGCTTTAACTTCAAGAGAGAGAATCAAGTTTGGGGATCATCAACTCTTTTTATGGGAGGTACTGTAGTGTCTGTGTCTGGCTGCCATGGTGTGGGTCTTCCTGTCATGTGCAGAGTTATGCATTGTGGACATATATTGGAGGACAATAAGAGGAACTATATGGAATGCAAAATTATAGCCAGTCACAAATACTAGATTCCAATCAAATGAAAATTAAGAAGAAACTTTTAAGGCTGACACTTATATAAATGTTCTGTGTTATAATCACACACACACACACACACACACACACACACACACACCCAGTGTGAAGACAGGAGTAATTAGTCTTTCCCATTTATGCCACATGTTAGCCTTCTGTATCTCATTCAGCCAAGGTTATAAAACTATTCCATTAAATTTTCTCCTCTGGTACTTCCACATTAACTGGAGTTTGGGATTTATGAGATTGCATGGAGATTATTGTACCCCATAAAATTCTCCATCTAATAATTTCTTTTTATAAAACAGAATCTGAGTCTTGCATCATAATTACTCATCTGGCTCCCTTGGGCCGAGAGGCTTTTTGCAATGTATTAAATGTAAATGGCAAGAACAATCCTAAATGCTTACAGTTTATGCAAAATGAGGTCTACACACAGCCATACCTGAAAATGTGCTGTTATTGCCCTTAACATTCACACAACAGACACTGGTTGAATGTACTTGAGGTGTCAGGAAAGTGCTCGCTGCAGGGATACAAAGATAGCTTAGATGTGGCCCAGCCTTCGGGATGCAGATGGTTCTGCCTCACAGATGATGGGTGTTATGAATAACCAGCCCTCGATGTGCTGTAATGGAGGGTGTTGATTAACATACACAGCGTTGTTGGATGCTAGATTAGACTTGAAGTCTTGAATTTTCTCACAGACTGCCTCCCAAATCTTACGATTCATGACATCAATAGTAGAAAGACAAAGATGCCTTCCAGTTGAAGAAACGATTTTAAAACAGATACCAGCATAACTCCTGCTTTAAGACACATTTTTGGCGAGCTCTTCCCTCAAGCAATAAGGACACTGAACTTTCTCACTTTAAAAGCCTATATGTTTTCAAAGGAGGGGAGATTTTTGAAAAAGTAAGCAATATGCTAGTGTATATTATCTATTTTAAAAGATGCTTGACAGATGAAAAGAGCTTGCATTTAGCAAAAGTGGATTTTATAGTCATACAATATGTGTGCTTAGCATTAGAAAGAAGATTGGTAGAACTAATCCCAATGTTTCAGGTGCAGCTAAAGAAGATGAAACTCTATGTTCTAGAATAAAAAATTACAAGGGTAGTAAGGGAAACAATTATCTTTTTGTTGTTAAGAAAATGAAAATAATGAATAAATATTCAAAAGAAATTATATATATCAAAGATGATAAAAATATACTGAAAAATAAAGAAGAATAATAGACATGAAAGTAAATACAATGCTGTTTTTAATTTCTATTTTTTGAGATATTTGAGTGGCAAAATTTCCAGTGGTGTGTAGACTCCTGAAGGTAGAAATTATATTCTTTTATTATTGTATCCTCAGCATTTAAGCAATGTACCAATCTTAATAAGCTATCAGGACATATTTTTTGAATGACTAGATGGATGAATGAATTAACAAATGATTCGAATGGTAAGTTTTAAGAGAAAGGACATGGAACTAGAATTCTTTAGATCTATTATGTCTTATGCCTTGCTTTTGTTTCAGGTGCTTTACAGAGGGAGTCATGGATCATCCTGTAAGGAAGTACTACTCAAAGTGGCCTGACCTATATAAAAATTGTCATCAATCCATGGCAAGATATGTGCAGAAGTTGAAAGTAAGCATTTAGAATTTTTCATACCAGTTCAACAAGGTCCAAACTAGAGCATGATTATATTTATCCCAATTTATTTTTATAATTATTTACAAAAGTATTGGTCTATGACGATTTGAAACAATACAACAAAAACAAAAACGAAAAAGAAGCAACATTTCCTTCACTAGACTTTCCAAAATACTGCTCTAAATTATGTACTACAATCTCCACTTTACTGATGAGGAAACCAAAGCCAGTAATTGAAGTAGCCAGAAAGGGCTAGGATTATTGGACCCAGAGTTTAAGCTTTTCATAGCTGGAAAACAGATACATCGTCTAGCTAAGGGCTTGATTTTATGACCTGTTCTTATTGATAAAATGAAAATAAAAAGCATATGCTATATTCCAAATGTGAAGTGGGCTTCACTAGTGTAAGTAACAGTGAAGTAATATTTAGGATTCATGCCAGAAACAATGAAATGCAGGAAGAAACACACACAAGAAAAAACTGGAAAGGGGAAGCTTTATGCAATAGGGCAGGCCTGGGTTGTGATCTATGATGAGGAGAATGAGTGCTAAGGGAGAGAGAATTTAATATACTTCCCACAGAGACTCTGTCCTATCCTAGCTCTCCCGCTGAAGCAAATATCAGTCTGGGAGTCAGTATTTACTGTGAGTTGGAGAACTGAGAAGACCAGCTGGGTTATGTGGGGGAAACAGCCATCAACAGATTCTTAACTGTTTGCTGGAATATACAGAATTTTGTGGCAAACCATTTGTTTGCCGTTTTGTGTTTTCCCTTATTTGAACAGTCACTGTTTTTCTTTGTATTTTTTCAGTTTGAGTGTAGAGAGAATACTAGAGACTTCTCAGGAAACCAGGGACTCTTAGGATGGTATTTGCAGATGATGTAATCAAATGAAGTTAAAACTCTTTACATATATAATGTGATTTCCCACCTTTGATTGGTTGTAATATGCAAAAGGAAATATAAAATCTTGATGTAAGAATACTTGAACTTATTGGCAATGATATTAATATTTGCTAACAAATATCTCAGAAACCAAACTGTTAAAGTAGTAACTAAAGCCTGGGAGATGCTAAGCCGAGAGTTTGCATAAACTCTGCTTGCCATCCTTCCTAGGACTTGATGCCTGGGAGGCAGGCAGCTTGAGAGGAAGACCACTAGAGGGCAGTGTTGTAAAGGGCACCAGGTGCGGTGCTTGGCCATTGTGAGAACATAGAAGGTTGCTTCTAAACCCTAAACCCTAAACCTTCCTGAGAAGGAGGGTCTTTTATGTGGTTTCTTCAGTGAACTCTTGATCCAACTCATGGAATCATTACACATTTTAAAGGAGACTTTCAAAACTTGGCTCAAGAATCACTTCTCTTTATCTTTCCCACCCTCGTCCCTCCGAAATCAATATTAGATAGTACCTGCAGGAATTGTGGTTTTTGTGTTTTGTTTTTGCCTGATTAGATTATAATTTGATCAGGGCAGAAACAGTGTCTCCTCATTCACCCTTCTGTTGTAACGACCTATGCTACTATTGTGTGGCAAGGCACATGACTGGTATTTAAAAGATGTTTGTTAAGTGAAGTAGAATCTAAAAACCAGAAATGTTTGTAAAGTTATGCTTTCCATTTAAATAATATTTAATCATTTAATTTTATAAATAAAATAACTTTAGAGATGTAGGAAATACTTATAGGGTCCAGAGAAAAGAGAATATAGGATATTGTATATACATCATGATTTAACTAGAAAATGTATACATCAATAATGAGAAAAGGAGAAGGAATGGTGTAGAATGGAAAAGAATTATGTTGGGATGATGAGCATCTTATTGTAGTGGGTATTCTTTATTATTATTATTATTATTGCTTGAAGTAGTTTATTGTATCCAATTACCTTTTAAATAAAAATCAAGTTTTATTTCAGCAAGGATATTGCTGAAAATATATTTAGTTACTTTAAAAATTATTTGTGGTTAACTTAGAAAGTCAAGAATCATATTTTTTCTCTCATATGTGGAGGCTAGAGAGGAAGAAGGAAAAGAAAGGAGGGGAGGTGAGGATCTTATGAAAATTAAAAGGAGATCTATAGAGAAAAGGGACCAGGGGTGAAAGGAGGAGAGGGAGGGGGGAAATGCTGGGGAATGATATTGGCCAAATTACATAGTTACATTGTGTGCATATAAAATTACAACAAATTCCATCATGATATATAACTATAATACACCAATAAAAATATGGAAAGAGAAAAAATAAAAATAAATAAATAAATAATATTTGTGGCTAATGTGATATTAGGAAAAAAAAATTAACATAAGCCCTTTCCCTCAAAAAATGGTGGGAAGAGGACTGTCTTGCTTGTTTAATATCCCAAATTCACACTGGCTTTAAAAACCTGAAAATTTCATAACTAACTAAAGTTTCTAAAAAATTACATTTATGAAAATTTCTTCATTTTTATATATTATTATCCATCTTACTGTACATGTAAACATTTATTATATTTGTGGACACGTACATTACAGTATTTTTATTGATTCTTTTTAGTTATACATGGCAGTAGAATCCATTTTGACATAATAATAAAAGCATAGAATATATTATGTTCTAGTTCAGACCAGAAGTCCTCTCCTTTCCCTTCCCTCCCCTACCCGCTTCCCTCTAATGATCTTTCAGTCATTTGCCCACAGTTATTTTTTAAAATTAATTTCTTGTGGATGTACATGATGGTGAGATTCACTGTGACATATTCATATAATTACACTACAGTTTAGATCTAGGAATTTAATGAGAAGTTCCCCTACTGGAAAATGGCTATAATACCTGTAGAATTTATTCTGAAATGCTCAGTTTATGAATATTTTAAGAGAGTATGCAGGATGAGTACATTTCCTAAAGATAATATTAATAAACCACAAAATCTAATTAATATAATTTAAAGAGGTAGATCAGTATGAAAGCATAAATCAAATCCAAACAATTCTAAAGAAATAAAGTTATCCTATTTAAATATTCCAAACCTAAACTTTGTTATCTAAATATTTTATAGACTAGGTTGGTCCTTTGTAGTGAATAAATTGGAAATAAAAAACATTCAAAATTGGAAAAGTCTTATTTTCTAGAGTATGTGACATTTTCCCTTGCTGTGGATTCATTGCTATGGGACTGGTAGATCTTGCTCTGCTATTAGTTGGTTCAACAAAATTTTACTAAGTACCTAGTGAGATGATAAACTTTAGTCTTTAAATTTCTTCATTTTCTAAAAACCATGGATTTTAAATTGGTGGGATTCCAATGTGAATATATTTCACTCTATGTAAATTAACTGCTTCCCTTCAAATAAGCCAGGTTCAGGGAAGACTGAGACATAGTCTGACCAATGATAAGGTCATATTCTTTTAGGGTATATTAGTTATACAGAATTACAGTTTCATGGTGGATGGCACAGCTTTTAACGATGGTCCTCACTGGTTTGGTTTAAGAATCTATAAAGCACCAGAGAATTCTAATATGGGAAATGGTTGGTAGCTGTTAAAATCCAGGTTTCTAAGTATTTTCGAAAACTGAAAGGGTCCAAATTACCCAAGAAGTCATCACAGGCCTAATGGTTTTGCAGTGGATGGGGAGAGTCACAAGAGCTCCTAAATGCAGGAGGGACTTCTGGAGGTCTCCAGGTAATAGAACAGATGTGGCTGTTCTGAGAAGGACCCACAGACCCCAGGTGGTCCTTTTGATCATGAATAAAAGGAAGTTATAGAGCATTCTCTTATTTATTTATTTTTTTAATTTTTTACAGACTGGATTTTGATTCATTGGGCACAAATGGGGTACATCATATTGTTTCTATGGTTGTACACGGTGTAGATTCATATCACTCATGTAATCATACATGTACATAGGGTAATGATGTCTGTCTCATTCCATGATTTTTCATACCCCTCCTCATTTCCTTCTACATAATCTAAAGTTCCCCCATTCTTCTCTCACTCCCCATCCCCCCACCCCCATTATATATCATCCTCCACTTATCAGGGAAAACATTCTTGACAGTCGCAGCCCAGAGTCGTTATCAGTAAATGTTTCTCTGGTTCCAAGCATTGTAGCTATATACAATTCTAAATATATCAAGTTGATAAAGTAACGTTTGCCCTCATTTTTACAGAATTAGAATCCACTATCTGGAAAAGTGTTCAGATCTGAAGTGGGTAGCCCACTGTGGAGAAATGCTTATTGAATCTGCCTTGAATTTGAAGTCCCAGATCTACAGGAGAAAGCTGTTGGGTAGTGAAAGAAGAATAAAGAGATGAGCGGGCAGTGAAGTCACTTCCATATTCCTTGGTGTGAGATACTCAGTGGTTAAAGGGATACCCAGCTTGTAGAATTTCTAGGAAACAATGACATTTCCGAGAATAAGGAGTTCCCTGAGGCTGGCACTACAGCTTGCAAGAAGCGTCTGCCTGCTGCTGAGCCCCACAGTAGCAGGCACGTCACTGGTCTTGAAAAAGACTTCCATTTTCTATTCAGTTGAATGTAGACTTTTACCAAAGAAACATGTCTGAATTTTCGTCGACACCCATGTTTCACTTACCAAAAGTTGATGAGAATTCTCATAGACCTGTTTTAAAATAAATTTACTTTATGAATTGTACAGAGAGTTAAAAAAAAAAAACAGCAGAGTGATAGCTGCAACGTCAAAATTTTGAGTAACATCTCTCTGCTGAATCTTTTGAACCCTGGTTTCTGTTACTCCTGTCATAAGTACTTGATGAATTCAAGAGAAGAGAAACAGTGGTAGGTAAATAGAAGTAGAATCAATGTAGATGTTTTTTTTTTTTTTTGTTTTTTTGTTTTTGTTTTTTGATGCTGGGATCTAATCCAGGTCCATATACATGCTAAGTGAGTTCTTAACCACTGAACTACATTTGCAGCTCCAAATTCTAACTTAAAATTAGATAATTCTTTGAGCAGCATAACTCAGATGAAAATTTGCCACTATATTCCCAAACTAGTAAAGAATAAGATATTAAATATGAATTATTATTAACAGCGATGCTTGCCTAGCATGTGCAAGGTCCTGGGTTCAATTTCCAACACCACACACACACACACACACACACACACACACACAAGGCATAGAAAAAAACAATCAGGCCAAGATTGACACACCCTGGGAAAGGCAAACATTGATAATTGTGTGTTTTGTGATCTGTTGAAGTTCATAGTACACAAGCATCTTTTGAATACATTGAGCACCACATGTGGGATTGCAAAAGGAGTGAGTGAATGTGGGAAGGAATGAATATTTTCTAGAAGTAGATTTGCAGTGGTTAAGAGAGAAGGCAGGATTTGATCTGATTTATCCAGTGGTTCTCCACACTATCCCATTTATCAGACAATTGTGGATTTTCGACTTGAGTCATATGTGTGATTTGTATTTTCTAGTTCACTTACACCTCCAGGGCCCTGGAAATCACACATCTGGGATCTCTTTGCACAAAAAACTTCAGAATAAATGCAGGTTTTTATTTTAAATTATCTAAGTACTGTCAAGTCCAGTTTCCATAACTCTCAGTGCCAACCTTAAAAGACAAAGGAGATTAGCTTATAGGTTATCCTGCCAGAGTCACAATACAGAAAGCAGGATTCCCAGAACACTTCACCTTGGGCACTATCCATCTATCTTTAAGAGTCTTGGAGCATACGCTTAGCTTGTTACCTCCCCCCCGCCCATTGCTTTCTCTTTCCTAATAAGGCAAAGTAGCCATTACCCATACAAACTACTGGATTTAGTTTGATCTCGAGCATGGGGAGGCATACTATTTCTTTCAATAGTGTAAAACATTATTATTTGTAAATTAAATTCAAATGTTTGAAATGCCACCTCCCCATGCATTAATGTGAAGTCTCATCAACATTTTTATAACTTGAAATGTTATGAACAAAGTGGTTTTGGTTAACATGTGTCCAGGTTAGTGTCTATCAGGCATGTATGCTTCACTCACTTGATCTCCCCTCCACCAGCCCCCGGTGATATCTGAACTCTGAGTTACTTGCCAAAGGTAATATTGCTTTTGGAACATGAGGAATTAGCTTCACTAGCAGAATATTCACTCAAGGACTCACCTGATTCTCTTCTTCCTGCCAGTTCCCCATTCATTCACATGGGTGCCCTTTGGAGGAACCAATTACTGTATTTTCTGGGTTCAATGCAGGATGAGAGAATCAAGAAGGCAGTGCTAGTATATTTCTAGAATGACTCCCTAAGTTGCCTTCAGAGATGATGATTTGATTTTTTCTATAATAGTCATGGTAATTGTTTTCCTAAAATATTACTGGGCACAATTAGATTATCCCCTCGTTTCTGCTGTAGAAAGGCATGTCCAGGTTGGGTACATCCTCCGTGTTTCCTAGTATTCTGGATATTAAGATGACTCCACTACTTCTGGACCAAATAGAGGACAGAAGTTGCCTCAGGAAAGTCACAGTTCCTTGGGAGACTGCACCAGACTGACTCAGATTTTGTGTCTGAGGACTTCTAGCAAGGGTTTTTGGTTTAGCTTCACTCCACACCAAAGAATTTAAATTAGTTTGTGGGTTCTCACCAGTAGGTCCTTGGAAACAGTGTCTCCCAGAGGGCTTAAATTAAGACTGGTCCTCAGAGTTCTCTGGGCCTGATATAATTCATTCCCACCTACTTCAGATGTTGCTTTCTCCCATGAACTGTTTTTCTCTTTCTATAGCAACGGTTTTCCAAACATATCAAGATTCTAGAGTCTTCTCATAGCCTGCAATCTGCAGGGTCAGCTTTTTCTTTATGCTGTACTTTCTTATCAGTGTTATGAAGTTATTTGGTCACTGAAAGACCAGATAAAGGAAGAACTTAAAGATGTTAAGGAAACAATGCAAAGCTTAAAATTTAAGGTAGTTGATTCCTGTGGAGATTAAAGGATGTCTCACACAGATGCACAGATGAATAGATTATTAGAAACAACTAATTTATATGGAAGACTGAGTAATCCACAAAACCATGAATATGTCTCTCTCAGTTAAGTATTACCTTAAAAGTTCTGCAGGGGGAAAAATGCTTTTGTGTGTAAAAAAAAAAAAGTATGTGGTCTGTATCAAATGTACAGCTGATGTTACTTGGATAAAATCATATTTGCTGATGTGACAAAATATAAGGGCCAAATGAGATTCTATGAAAAGAAACAATATGAAGAGGAGGGGTTGGTAGAACCTTTTGTTGTCCATGCTGTCTTGTTCAGCTGTCATTCCGACTTGATTGATTGACAGGCCTTCTACTCCTGACTGCACGTTCCTAACCTCCTCATCTCTATGCGTTTCATCCGAACTCCACATGCATCAGGTACTCCTCTGAGGCCACATCTAGATCTGCTCTCTGTCAAGGTTCACATTCTCCCTCTGGGACCACAGATGTCTACCTCTCAGCTCTTGTCCCTTTACACTTCAGCTGGACAGCTCCTTGCCTTCTATACTTTTTGATTTAATAATAATATTCCCTTTTTTTTTTTCTCCTAAAGATGTCCATAGTTCAGAACTCCTCAAATCCTATCTCTCTGCTATCTCTTACCCTAAATAATTCCTATCATTTTCTTTCCTTGTTTCAGCTTTTATAGAGCAGAGAGATATTGGTTAAAGTCACAAAACTGTTCTGATCTGCCCAAGAAGTCATACACTCTCTCCTAAGCTGCAGCCTCACTGTTGCCAGCAGGGCTTCTGTTTGCTCCTTGTTGACATCGTGCCACACTTTCCACAATAAGTGTGCAAGACTTAAGACATTTTTTTCAAGTTTTCCCCATCTCCCCTCCCCCACGCCCCAGCTCTGAACCATCCTGGTCGATCTTCCGGACTTCAGCTCTTCATTTTGATCAAAGTCCCTGGAGCTTCCCACTTCTCTTCTTTACAGTTTCACTTTACCACACCTACTGTTCTTGTTCTCTCCTATTCTAGATAGAAACAGTCTCTCCTTTCCAAAATGACCTTCACTGCTCTTGATTCTAGTTCTTCCTGGTCCTTTCAGAACCTTGACCATTAATTATTTATCTTTCATAATATTCAGTATTTCCACTGATGACTTCTCTTCTACTAATTATTTGGAAACAATCCTCCATGAGTCTCCTGTGATCCTGCATGTCCTTTAGCAGAGGCATGACTGTCTTTTTTCTGGACTGTTATCCCCATATGTTTGAACAGTAAAGAGCCTTGCAAGACAGAGATGATTTCTCCTTCCGAAGCGAAGGATAGCTTCACTTGCTCTCCATTATGAAAGATTTGAGATCCTTAAACTGAGGATCCTCTTCTGTGATGGCAGATATCATCTGGCCTTCTTGGTGTTGCCTTTTAGGAACTGGGACATGGCAACCAGCAAAGAAAACACTAATATTGTGGCTACTGTTATTTCTTGTAATAACACCCCTGTCTCTGACTTAGTGGTCTTGTGTCTTCTGCCAGCATCCATAGAACTATAGCATGCCAAATTGTTAGCTTGAAAGTGGATTAAATCTCAGTGTACAGTTCTGGACAAAAATAATACAGGTCTTCCAAATCCTTAAAAAGAATAATCTTCCCTCAGTTTAATTTTGATTCTATTTTCTCTTGCATCTGCTGTTCAGTTTTTCAAAAGTGATGTTGATGCTTTCTCAGAATTCTCTTTGAAAGCACTTATTCTGGCCTTGAACTCAACTTTTGCCTCCAACCCTGCTAAAACTACACTGAGATTTCATCTCACTCCAGTTAGAATGGCAACAGTCAAGAATACAACTACCAACAAATGTTGGCAAGGATGTGGGAAAAGGGGAAGGCTCATACATTGCTGGTGGGACTGCAAATTGGCATAAACACTCTGGAAAGCAGAATGGATATTTCTCAAAAAACTTGGAATGGAACTACCATTTGACCCAGTTATCCCACTCCTCGGCATATATCCAAAGGATTTAAAATCAGTATACTACAGTGATGCAGTCACATCAATGTTTATATAGCAGCCCAATTCACAATAGCTAATCTATGGAACCGACCTAAATGTTTATCAACAGATGAATGGATAAAGAAAATGTGGTACATATACACAATGGAATATTCCTCAGCTGTAACGGAGAATGACTTTATGACATTTGCCAGTAAATGGATGGATCTGGAGACTATCATGCTAAGTGAAATGAGCCAATCCCCCAAACCAAAGGTTGAATGTTTTTGCTGATATATGAATGGTAACCCACACGGGAACAGAGGGAGAAAAAACTGCTTGGTGAAAGGTATTAGTGATTTTCTAATTGTCCAATTCAAGGAATTATCTTTTCTGGGTCCTCATCATATGAGAGTATGAACTTGACCCTATTATATCTTGTTCTGATATTTTAATAGTTTCTTATAGTCTGCAGAATAATGTCCAAACTACTTAGACTGACATTCCTAACCATCCTTTTGTAATTTCCAAGTTTCTCTTGTGTCCTTTTTACAGGCAGCTTGGATTATATCCCCTATTCCTAGACCATACCTTATGCCTTGCTGGAATAATGTGTTTCCATATTAGCTCTTATGACTGGAATTCTGTCTTTACTATTTCTCTTAAGCCATTAAAGATCAGCCCAATAATGCTTCTATTTGAAGCTTTCCTCAATTCTTTTTCCAACACTTAGAGTATTACTGGAAGAAAGTTTTAAAACCTTATTTTTAAAAGACTAAAAATAATATTCTAAAATGATCATTCATAATACAATCTAATGATTTAAAGACAGTCCTTCTAAATACCTGATGTAACATATGAGGAGCATTTTCTCGCATCCTTTCTCAGACAAAGCAGAGAATAGTTCCTTGTCATTCCAACATATCTGTTATGTGTTGTTGAAGTCTTTCTACATAGTTGGGAACCAAATTTGCTTAGATAACTCAAGAAAGTATAAACATTGATTTGAATATGTGTGAAATATTTTATTTCAATTAAAACATATAAATGTACATTCATTTGTTAATAACATTTTGATATAGGTAAAGGGCTCTTATATATGCTTGCCTGCCTGCCAATTGGTGTCCTGGATCCCTGTTTGAATTTTCAATTTCCAGTTTGGCTTTCCTTAAAGTGAACAATCTTTTCCTTGTGAACAATCTAAGTCCAAGTTCCTTTTAGAGTTTAACATTCTTCTTTCTAAATCTCTGACAGCCCACATTTGTTTGCTGGTGAGTTTTTAAAATTTATTTTTATTGATTGCATCTTAGTTTTTATAGAAACAACTCTTTCTCCTCGGGCATTCATATTTCATTGGTGAATGTAATCTTTACTTAAATGACAGAATTATAATACAAGTATTAATGTAGTAACTGGTCTGAAAGCAAACAGAGCCAATCTTGGTTGAGCACACAGATCACTCTGTGGGGGTGTAAGCATGAAGGTGTACTGGAGTAGCCCATAGCCTGAGCATTTAGAGATGAGTCTCAGTCAGCATGACTACTAATGGGAAGAAGAGCACTGGCCAATCTGATGAGCTGTTAAAGCAGAAGAAGGTTAAGAGGGCTTCTAGTGCATTTAAAGTCAATTCTTAGTTTATGGTATTGGTATATAAAGAGGAGGACAAAACAGAGATTGCTTGAAATTAAAATCTATGTGGTTCAAGACTTAAGTTAGAACTTTGGTAAACCTGATTTGTGTGTGTGTGTGTGTGCTGGGGATTGAACCCAGGGCCTCACACATGCTAGGCAAATGTTCTACCACTGACCTACAACCCCAAACTTGGAATTTTATGTAAAGTCTCAATTTTCAGTGTGCTTGAGGATTAGATGATTAGGCCCTAAATTTCATGCTGTCACTCTAGATTTTCATTGCTTTGTTTTGCCCAGGGCAGCAATGTGCCACAGAGATAAAAGACGTCATCTGGGTGAGGTAAATATGGTGTCTGAAGCTCGATTTTGAGCGACCAGGTGCTGATGATTAGGTCTGGCATGGCCCATGGGAGTACAGGGCACACCCATCTGCCTGATGATGGGCTAGGTCCTGCACAGAGGATGGAAAAGCATCCCATAAAACATGAAAGAGTTAACATGCACCTGGGTTTGGGAGAATAAATGAAGCATGAAACAAGTTGATTCAATTCTGGAAGGGGTGGGATGGGTAGTAACTGACATTTGGAGATTTTGACTAGTAGCTCTACATGGACAAGAAATTGGTTGTCTAGTTCTTTTTAGTATTCAGTGTCCCACAAGTCCTTTTTCAGTCTAAATTAGCATTAGAATGGGTTTTGGATGGTTCTGTATAGTCATCTTTGGATTTGTACATCTTGATAAGCAGGGCCTGTGGATG
Organism: Sciurus carolinensis; assembly: GCF_902686445.1. Lineage (NCBI taxonomy): Eukaryota > Metazoa > Chordata > Mammalia > Rodentia > Sciuridae > Sciurus > Sciurus carolinensis. Next base: position 62,676,732 of record NC_062213.1, read on the forward strand.
TTGGACCACATTTCCACATTAACCTGTTTTTGGTCACTTAGGGAACAGAAAAGTCTCAATCTCCTTCTTAAGCTTTCTTCTTCCCTCCTTTCCTTTCTTTTGGGCAAATATCTATGAAAAAATATATATGTGTATATGTATGTATATATATATATATTTTTCCCCCCATGGGTCTGTATGTATATAAATATATATATATATATTTTTTTTTTTTCAGTTCTAAGAATTTTGACTGTTACAGCAACATGTGTGGGAGTATGCCATTTGAAGGCAAAGAGACCAGGATGAAGAGGGTTGTGTTACACTAAAAGCAGAAGAAACAGTGAAGAACAGAAGAAATAAGATTTTGAAGAACAATGGATATTCTTTTTTTTTTTTTAATTGTAAACAAATGGGATACATGTTGTTTCTCTGTACATGGCGTAAAGGCATACCATTTGCGTAATCATAAATTTACATAGGGTAATGTTGTTTGATTCATTCTGTTATTTTTTTCCCTTCCCCCCACCCCTCCCACCCCTCTTTTCCCTCTATACAGTCCTTCCTTCCTCCATTCTTGCCCCACTCCCTAACCCTAACTCTAACCCTAACACTAACCACTCCCACCCCCCATTAACAATGGATATTCTTAGTGAACAAATAGTAGCCATTTTTAGTGACCAATTATGAAATAGTAATTTTTTTTGAAGCAGCATTTTTTCCATCTTTCTCCTCCTTCCTACTATCCTTTTACCCACACAAAGAATGATACCATTTCTCACTGTCTCTCCTTATTCATAGAAGGATGCATAACTGTATCGATGGTTACAAAGGCCAGTTACATGTGACCCAGTTATCCCATTCCTTGGCATATACCCAAAAGACTTAAAATCAGCATATTACAGTGATGCAACCACTTGTGTGTGTGTATACACACACACACACACACACACGTATATATATATATATATACACACACACACACACACATATATATATATATATATACACACACATGATGGAATATCACTCAGCTTTAAAGAAGAATGAAATTATGGCATTTGCCAGTAAATGGTGGAGCTGGAGAATATCATGCTAAGTGAAATAAGCCAATCCTGAAAAACCAAAAGTAGAATGTTTTCTCTGATATGCGTACTATTAACATATGCTAATTCACAATGGGGGGTAGCTATGGAAGAATAGAGTTACTTAGATTAGGTAGAGGGAGTGAAGGGAGGAAAGGAGAGGGTATGGGGTAAGAAGGATAGTAGAGTGAAACAGACATTATTATTCCATGTACATATATAACTATACGACTGGTGGGATTCTACATGATGTCAACCAGAAGAATGAGAAAATACACTCCATTATATATGATGTAACAAAGTGCCTTCTACTGTCATGTTTAAATAAAAATAAAAAAATAACAAAATAAGTTGCCGTTAATTCTTCATTTCACTTTTCAATGGATAGAACAATGAATCATGGGAGGATCTTGCCTGAAGGGGGTCTCAAAGTTAGTGCTGAACAGAGAAAGGCTCAAGTCAACCCAAGAGAGCAAACGTATGCGGGCAGAACAGGAGGCACTGGGTTTCTTTTCTTTTCTCTCTCTCTTTCTTTCTTTCATTCTTTTTCATTTATTTATTATTATTATTATTATTATTATTTTTGAGACGGGGTATCACTAAGTTGCTCAGGGCCTTGCTAAGTTGCTGAGGCTGACCCTGAACGTGTGTTCTTTCTGCCTCATCCTCCAGGGTTGCTGAGATTACATGTGCACCCAGTACACACATTTGTGTTTTATAATATCTTATTATAGTAGTCTGAATAAGGCAGAATAAGAAATACAAGGGGGCTATTTTCAAGCTATCAAACATGTTAAGCTTTCTCTGAGTGGTAGAAGAGAAAAGTTGCCAGCCTTATTACTAGTGTAGACTTTACCTTGGGACTTTTGGTAAAATAGTATTAGGGACTTTCGAGGTTTAAAGTATTAAGAATGGGTGAATAGAGCACCCTCATTCTTAGAGGGTTTGGAAAATGAATGATCTTAGCTTGGCTTGAAAACTATAGAATAGAATATATTTTTAGCATAATAAATCTTTTCAATCCGTTCAAAAAATAGATCCACAGAAAGAGCAAACAGATGGAAGCCCATGTGCTGTTTTGTAACATGTCCAGGGTTTTAAACTGGATAAACACTGAAACCCTGCAGCCACAAATCTGTTCTTTCTCAAACAAAATCCTATGAGATTTTGAGAGCTGCTCTAATCAAATATGCACATTAAAAAATACAGGAAGCCCTGCCAACTTCTCTGCTAGGGCTATATGATAAATGGTCTCAGTGCATGGACATTAACCCATTTCTTATTGATGAGAGTATGTACTAAGGACTTTTAGGATGCTTGTGACTACAACAACCAATGCACTCAGGATATTAAACCAAACAGAAAACCATAGAGAAATACTGCAAAAACAATGTTATTTTCCCACAGGCTCTCCTCACATTATCTAATAAGACTCTATAATAATTTAAGGTTATGAATAAAATTTAATTCTGTTTCTGCAGTAAATAATACTTAAGCTGAGCCCTCATGAGAGAACTGGTTAGACATAAACTTGCATTTTTTTAATGTTGTGTTCCCCTCACGTATTTCATATCATTCCTTATATCAACCTTTTCCTTTTTCTTATAGGGTTGCAATTTATAAGACATTTTGTTGAAGTAAAAAATGATTTTAATTGAAACTGAAGACACAGAACATAAAGTGAGCTCTCCCAGGGAAGAAATGATCCCTTTCTGAGGCTGGTGCCTCCAGCAATGGCCTGTAACCCATTCACTTACCAAGTAGGCATTTATAAATATTTGCTGAATTAATTAGTGAATAAGTGAGTAAAATTTGGAGGTTAGGATCTGTTTATAACTCCTGGGCACTGATGTAGCAATTCAAGCGTTTTTCTCATTTGTTCTTTATTTACTTGTTTCCTTTAAAGTCATGGCTAAGTAAATGTTTTGGTTGGAAGTTTTTACCATAGCAGAGTAACTTGGGTTTAAAAGATCTCCAGGCTATATTTTAAAAGGTATATTTTGTTTCCTTGCTTAATAAAATACAACCATGAATACATACTTAAATACTTTAGAAATTCCAGTTATTACTGAAGTGATAATTTATTCACTTTGCTACCACAAACATTTGGATGCTAGATGCTGGGGTTTTGGGGTGAAGATGTGCCTTCCTCTGGGAACCTCAGAGAAAGTGAAGAGAAGGTTGGGACTGAGACATACATGGGCAACTACAAAGTGTTGAGTTCTATGAAGCGGGGACTCCCTGGGTAAGGCAGAAGAATGTCACTCTGGGGGTAAGTGGAAGAAGCAGGAAGACTTCCCAGGGGCCTGAATGATAAAATCACTACCTGCTAAGGGCAAAGGAAGGACCGTAGGAGAAAGCATGGTGTGATATATAGTGGAATATCACTGGAGTAGAGGATTTATATCTAGGAAAGAAGATTGGGGCTGAGATGGAGGGGAGGAAGTGATAACAGATATGGCCATACAGGTGAGCAGAGGTTAGAGTCAGGGATAAGCTATAGGGGAAAAGAACAGAATCTGTGTGAAGTCTGGAAGGTTCACTTTCTGTGTTAGTAGTGAAGTCATGATAACAGAGTAATAGAACTGTCCATGGACTTGGGTGGTAAACATCCTAAGGATAATCTAGAAGCAAGTGCCTTGAATTCTCCAGGAAAAATAAATGACTAAAAGTCTGAAATTATTAGGTCAGCTCACACATCAGTGGATCTAACAGATTACTTGTGGGAAAAACTTAATGTCAAATTGACTCCCCTAATTATATCCAAGTTTTTCCTCCCCTCTCCCTTTTCCTGAGCATTGGTATGTGCTCAGAGAATGAACAGCAAGTTTACTAAAGCCAGCTTCCCCCACCTGCAACCATTATAAGAAGGTCAATCTCTCTCTGTAAAATTGGGTGATATAATCTAGAACCAAACACAAGTGAATTCTTGGATGATCTTGGATTCTTGGAGAGTCCTGCTCTCCTTCAGTACAATGGGCAGTCAAAGGGTGACGATAAAAACAAACAGCAGTGCTGCTTGATCCTTTCCTTTCCACATTCAAATATTTTAAAAAGAGGCAGAGAGCTAGAAGCAAAAAGTAACACAAAGATGCTATGTAGCTATGATTGCTGTTTTCATTTAGCTATTGTAAATGGTGGAGAAATTGTGTAGAGATTAAGCAGCAATATTTGTGGAAATTATATCTGAGAGTGCTCTGGGTTTTAATTCTCAGTGTTCAAAATTACTGACTAGTTAGGTAAGGAAATTGCTTCTTTTCAAAATATGGGTTTTTTTTTTTTTTTTTCCTGCAATGTCATTTTCTAATAGAGAAGAAACTTTAAGGAGTTAATTACTTCACCCCACCCCCACTTGTATTTTATTTCAGAAGAAGAATCTCTAAAGAAAGATATTTACCATACTCAGTAACCTAGATACACATTCTCAGGAAATATCTAAATTAATCTCACATGCTGCAATTTAAACCTATTTCCTTTTATTCTTCCCTCAGTGAAGTAAGGGAACAGCTGTCCACAAACCTTGTCATATGCTTGCAAACTATTCTCGTCACACCTCAGCCTTCCTTTCTTTAAGTTGGATACACCTCTTTCCTTTCCTTATTGCTTGTAGACTTGAAAAATTGTTATTGATTCACTCTTGTTAGGATGGGAAACTCCAACATGTAGACTTGCTGCCCTAGTGGGATCCAATGAGGAACAGCTGATAATTTGCAGTCCCTACTGTTTGTATTCCTATCATATAGATGTTAAAATTAGACTCTTCCTACCTCAGCTCTGACTGAGGTACCAATATGATAGGTAATGAATACCAAAGTAAGTGGGAGACAAATTTGTCTCTGAGATTTCCAAAGAAAATCCATGATGTTAGGATACAGACCAAGATTTTAAAAGTCCGTTAGATACCTTAAATCATACACAAAAATTAATTCAAAATGGATCATGACTTAAACCTAAAAGTTACAACTGACACTCTTAGAAGAAAGTATAGGAAGATTTTTGTGACATTAGATTTAGCAATGATTTCTTGGGTGTAACACCAAAAGCACAGGCCACAAAAGAAAAAAATAGATAAAACAAACTATATAAAAGTTAAAACCTCTTGTGTGTCAAAGGACACTATCAACAAAATGGTAAAGACAACCCACAGAATGGCAGAGAATATGTGCAAATCATAAATCTGATAGAGAAGCAAGATCCAGAATAAAAGCCCACAAACAACCCAATTTTAAACTGGGCAAAGAAGGGCTGAGGGTATAGCTCAGTGGTAGTGGTAGAATGGTCACCCAGCATGTGTGAGGCCCTGGATTCAATCCCCATCACTGCCAAAAAACAAAACAAACAAACAAACAAAACAAAAACAAGAAAAATGGGGGTAAAGAATTTGGATAGGCATTTCCTCAAAGAAGATATACAAATGGCTAAAAAGCACTTGAAAAAGATGTTCAACATCTCTAGTCCCTAGGGAAATGCAAATTAAATCCATAATGTCATACCATTTTCTATTTATTGAGATGACTACTATCAAAAAACAAAAAACCAGAAAACAAGTGTAAGGAAGGATATCGAAAAGATGGAACATTGTATATTATTAGTGGAAACAGAAAATGGTGCAGCCACTGTGGAAAATAGTATGATAGTTCCTCAAGTGATTAAACATGTTCATAGCTTTATTCATATGTCCACAACTGGGATGAATGGATAAACAAAATGTGACACATTCATATAATGGAATATCATTCAGCCTTAAAGAGGAAGGTAATTTGACAGATGCTTCAACAGAATCTTGCAGTCATTATACTGAGTGAAATAAGCCAGTCACAAAAAGACAAGTGTCATGTGATTACAATGATATGAGGTATTCATATACTCAAAATAAAAGAGACAGAAAGTAGAATATGAGTTTCCAGAGTCTGGAGGAGTAGTGTTCAATGGGTTTAGAGTTTCAGTCTGGGAAGATGAAAGGGGTCTGGAGATGAGGGGTGGTAACGGTTGCGTGACAGTGTGAATGTGCTCCATGTCCCAGCAGTGTGCGCTTAACAATGGTAATATGATACATTTTATGTAATGTATATTTTACTGTAATTACATCAGAAAGAAGTCAGAGTGTAAAGGAGAGGGTGCATTGTGAGAGGCTCTCTAGAGGAAGCTTTTCAGGGGATTCTCTCCATTTTCCCTCCTCCCAGGGGCTATAGGTCTGGAGGTGGTGATGTGGGTGGTGTGGATGATGGTGGTGGCGGTGGTGACAGTGATGGTGGTGGCAGTAATGGTGGGGCTGTGGTGTTGTTGATGATGGTGTTGGTGATGGTGGTATTGATATCATGGTGATGGTGGTATTGATATCGTGGTGATGGTAATGATGATGGGGATGTGTGGTAGTGATGATGGTGGTGATGGTGGTGGTGGTGATGGTGGTGAACAGATATAAGACTATCGGTGAACTTTGTCTCTGCAACTGGGATGCCATGAATCAGTGTATCTAGACAAGAGTAGATTCCCTGGTTTGGTTTCATGGCCATAAAACTGCTGCTTTGGCATGGCCTATACCTTCAGAATTTGGGGGTACAAGGAGAATGAGTGTGCCTGTGAGTCAGGCAGGGGAGAGACGTGGTCAGGTTTTCACAGGGTCAAGAGGATCTCAGCAGAAACAGTCTGGAGGAACACCCCAGGATGGCTAGTGTATGAGGGAAGCCCAGGAAGTGACCATCTGTCCATGGCAGGAGGGCCAGGTAAACACGGGGACAGAACTCAGCAGGGAAACTTCACAGATGAGAGTCAGTCTTTGGACGCCTGACAGGCCAGGGCACATGCAGCCAGCTGGCAGAGGTTCCAGTTCAAGAATCATTTACCTCCCCACACCCTTGTCCCATAGGACAGATGCAGGCAAGAGGGCAGGGGATAGAGGGGGCACAAGGCAAGTCAAATGAGAGGGCAGATTTGCCATTCTATCAAGTTTCAAGCTTTGATGGAGAGCTTAGACTGTGCATCCTCATGTCTCAATTAAGACTGTGTTTGCCACATAAAATGGCTACCTCTGAATGACCAGAAAAATTATGGGGTCTATGGAGAAATGGAATATTGCTTAGGTTGTACACAGTTCAAAGACATGGGAGAGACAAAATATAAAGCTGCATTTTGATCACCAAACACCTGGCATATTTGTTGGGCATCCCAGTAACAACATGGGTGCTCCTGCGTCTTAAGGAATTGGTGTAGGCTTTCAGAGAAAGCCCTCACAGGTGAAAGTAAATTCCATTGTCCCCAGGGTGACACTTGGGTTTTGGTCTGGTCTCAGCTTAAAAATGGGTTCCCTGTATCACCTGCAACCATTTACTTAACCTCTTTGAACCTCGGTTTCTTCATTTATAAAATAGAGGTAATTATAATATCTGCCACCTAGATGGTTCTTAGAATTACACAAGACAATGAAAATAAGTGCTTAATAAATGTGAGCTATAATTATTATTATAGGTAGAAAAATTACTGTGTGTGCCTCTTGAGAATTTAGTTTCCAACAAAGAACATCATGAATCTTCTATCTGGGAGCCTAGAAACTTGCATTTGAGGAGGAACTTGGAAGCAGAGTATTACAGGTATCAAAGTCCCAACTCAATTTAACTCAGAACAAGATGAACAGAGGGCCTGCCCTGAGCGATGCCCTTGGCTGGGCCCATTTGGGAGACAGTTTCTGTGCAGAGACTCCAGAAGCCCAACAACCTGCTTCCTGGGGCCGGATTTGCTTCATAAAGCCTTTACCATGGCAACAGGGAAGCACTTGCAGAGCCCTGCAGCTGACACTGTGAAAAATATCACCTGCTCTCAAGGTACTCAAAATTGCACAGCATGACTCATGGTGGCTTTCTCTTTTTGGTTATCTGCTGGGTCATAAATGCTGAGCAAACATATGGTATTAAAGAGGTTTCTAAGTTACAGAGATCCTGCACGAGGTAGAGAGCGTGTTTAAAGTGAAGATGAAGGATCTGCACAACAACCTGCTCAGGACAGGAGGGAGTGATCATTAACTCAACAAATATTCCCTTCCTGCTTCTCGGGAGCCAGGGAACACCACGTGGCTGGGAAGCAGTGGTGAGCCATGCGCACAGGCACCTTACTCTCAATGAGCTGACCAGGTCTGGGGAGGGCCACAGTGAGAGACAGGCCATGTGCAGATGAAAACGATAAGCCACAAGTTGTCCCACAGTGATAGCCATCATGAAGGATAGACTCTGGGTGGTCAAGAAAATGAAGGGGTGGCTAGTAAGGTGAGAGGTAAATGACCAAAAAAGATGGAGGCTTTGGGAAAATCCAAGGCCATGAAAGAAGAGTCTAACCACACAGAAAAGCCGGTGGTGGGAGAACTAGGAAGTCGTCTGGATTTGGAGGACCCTATACTAAATTTGGATTTTTTGAAAAAATTGATAGGAAATCATTAAGGAGTTTTAAACAGGGGAGTGATGTCATGTCATTTATAGTCACTTGGGGAAGATAATTGTGGCTGCTGTTGGAGACTGAACTGGGTAGGAGGTGAGGAACAAATAGAAAGAGACTGAATTGTCTGAATGGTGGCTCCTGGGGTTGGCCCGGGGGTAGAGGGAAGGTAGGTGAGACACACTTCCTGTCTGCTTCTTTCCAAGCAAGATGGGAACCCTTGCCCAAGGGCATACGGCCTGTTGCATGTGAACCACGGTGACCTGCCTCAGACCTGTTCTCCACGCTAGCATCTAGTAACTGGGCCATCACATCATTCAACACAGAGATTGCAAGCACTTGCCATGTGTGGCATTGGAGCTGCCCACCAAGGAACTTACCAGGAAGGAGGGAACGGAAAGCAAGTACACATTTGACCCTCAAATAACAAAATAGGGCAAGTACCCTAAAGGCGAAGGTATCGGTCCTGTTGAGTGAGAGGGCGGCAGCCACAGGAGCACACACACTTATTCTTGAAGAAAGGCTCAGTATGGTGACCTGAGAAGTCACTGGAGGGTCTCAAGCAGGTCAATGACATGATCAGATCAATAAGTGGGTTGGAGTGAGGTGAAAATAATAGAAAGAGACTCATAGCAGGTGGGTGTGCAGTGCAGGATGAGGACGACCAGGGAGGAAAGGGGATGAGTGAAGACTTACTGGGGAAGGGAGACCACTGGGCTGGGTAACTGACTGCAAGTGGGCGGGAGGGGCAGGGACAGGCGGCTGGGAGAAGCAGGGAGAAGGAGGACCTGCTATCTCCCTTTCTCTTTTCTGGCCCTCCCTCCCTTCCCTTCCCCTTTCTTCCTTTCCATCTTCTTTTTGTCCTTCCTTCCAACTTTGTTGCAAAGAAACTAACAACAACAACAACAACAACAAAAACCCTTATTCTTTTTGTGTGACTGTTTATAGAAAGTAAATTGAATGGCAATACATATCATAATCACTGTTTTTTTTTACAGTTTTACATACTGTCAGGGCTCAATATATGGGGATTCAGTGTGTGTGTACCTGTGTGTTTTAACAGAATCATTAGTGGAATGTGGGAACTTCCTTAGAAGGATACACTAGAAAACAGATCAATTAGCTTCACATTCTTTAATAAATTCTTATATTTCACATTTAAAAAAAAACTTCACAACTATATTACATAACTGTAATTACCTCACTTCAGAGTGGGAACAGTTAAGGTCATCCAAGATCATGTGGCTCTAAAGGAATAGAGCCAGGACTTAAACTTGGTTAGGTCTTTACACCTGAATTTGGGGTTCCCTTCTCCACCCTGGTCCTGTGTGGGTGGGCTTTCATCAAGTGTCTATTAAGAGAGCAAGAACAGAATAATAATAACGCCTATTAGTAGGTACTATGTATTTATCTATAGTTTGAAAAAGTACATCAGGAAACTTTACAGATAAACTCAGCAATTCTTCCAATACTCTCCTGGGCCTAAAGGGGCCAGGCTGTTGTCCTTGATGCCTGATAAACAAGTGGGGTCAGTGACAAGTTAAGGTAAAACAAGCCATAGCAGGCCCAGCTCACCAGCATCTTCTTTATTTTGTCCATTAGATAATATTTTCTTTGAGAAATAAAAATTGGGGAAGAAAATATACTCTTAATTCATGTGTTGGGGGTCTAAGAAAAGAATACTAGAATATGTAAGAAAAAAACTTTAATAAAACCTTAGTTGCTTATAGTTCTTTTCAAGTACATCAGAAAAAAATATATGTGAGTTTTACAGAAAGAATGAATCAGAATGGATATATGCCCTGTATGTTGTAGCAGGACAGTCTTGAAGGAAAGATAATGTTGAGAAGAAACTGGCAAAACCAACGAACGTAAGAAAAATAGTATGATCTATCTGAACAAAGCAGAAGGGATGAAAAGAGATTTTTATAAGATGATCTGACAGGAGATCAAAAGTAGGACAATACATTTAGAGATAATAAGTAAAACAGTTTTGAAAACTTCAAGAGGTAAAGAAAGTAGTATTAATTTAGGGAGACAGAATTCAAGAAGAAATAACCATAAGAGTCACTAAGATGTGATTCACAAAGTGAGAAAATGAAAAATGTATCACAGAGGGAAAACAAAGTCATAAATTAGATAAGGCAAGTATATCTAGATACAATTTTGCAGCCAGAGACAGATAAAGGCAATGTGATTATGTGCAAATTATACATTTGTTTTGAAGTGGGGAATTAAAATATTACTTTGAACATGTTTGAAAAGGCTGCCCTGAGAACCCCACATGTTTATAGAGAAATTCAATGTGCAAACTAATTGGAAAGGAGTTCCTGGAATAAACATTTAGGAACATTTACTATTTAGGAAAATGAAAAGGTTAATTTGTGAAGTTACTCATTCAAAAGATATCATGAGTTTATCACAAAATTACTTCTGATGAAAAGAGGCGTACTACCAGTTTTAGCTAGGGCTTACAATCTGCATAAAAGTGAGTTTCTGGGAACAGTAACCATGCAGAGAAGGAGATTACTTTATGCTCAATATTTAGGATGAACAATAAGGCTTGACATGGTTCGGAGGGGTGAGAGGTGGGTGGAGGAACTTTCTGGAGAGGGGAGGACTTTGCAGAGAGCCGAAGGATGAGTATTTGGAAGGATGAGTATAATGTTGAGAAGATGAGTATAATGTTGGAAAGGAAGTTGGGGTCACTGCAATAGAATCATGTAGACCACCTGGAAGCCATGCTTTGGGAGCCAGGGAAAGACCAGTCAGCTGAAGTAGAGGATCTGGGAGGAGAACAGAAAGACAAAGGTAATGTGTCCATAGAGCAGGTGTTGGATCTTAGGCTGAGTTTGGACTTTATTTGGTAGCAGTTGAGGACTTTCATTGGTACTGGGGATTGAACCCAGAGGCACTCTATCACTGAGCCACATCCCCAGCCCTTCTTATTTTTTATTTTGAGAAAGGGTCTCACTAAGTTGCTTAGGGCCTCACCAAATTACTGAGGATGATCTCAAACATGCAATCTTCTGGTCTCAGTCTCCCCAGTCTCAGGGATCACAGGTGTGTGCCACTACACCCAATAAAAACGTTTTTAAAAAAATTCCAGAAAGTTCTAAAAGGCAAAATCTGAATGTACCACGCCAAGCACTACATTGAACCCATGTGAGTGAAGTGATGTGTAGGTATGCCCTGCTGTAACTTCCTGCCATCTCATAGATCTGCATGTAGTCCCTCTCCGTTCTTGTTATTTGAGCATTGTTTGCTTTGGGTCTCATTCTATGAAGTTAGGCCTACAATGGTCATGTCTGTCCTGAATATGCATGGACTTTTTTTTTCTTGTCATTACTCCCTTAAAGTATAGAGGATAACAAGTATTTGCAAGGCATTTACGTTGTAATAGATGTTTTAAATAACCTAGAGATGATTTAAAGTGTGCATAGGCTATGTGTGAATACTAGGCCATTTTATATTAAGGGATATGAGCAACTGTGGATTTGGGTATCCGTGGGGGTCCGGGAACCAATCCCTCACACACACTCAAGGAGGACTGTGCATATATAATCTTATTGAATTCTCTCAGCATCTTTAAGGGAATTATACTATTATTCCTATCATAATTGCATTTCTGTGACTATTGATCTTATCCTTTCCAATAGAGACAACCAGGAGCACACCTGTAGTCCCACAAAGGTAGGATTATTCAATTCCTACAACACAGGAGATCCTGCACTGTGAGAAATGTTGGAGTGTTTCGGTAATAGGAAGTTTGGTAAAATTTGGGTTCTGCCCAATAATTCTGAAAAGGAGTTGGGAGTCATCTCTGGAATGGGAGCTATTGCAGAGATGGAATTAGTAGAAACTGGGATTAGCATTGGGCCAGTTGCTGCCTGAAGTGAGGATAGTTTATCAATTGAGTATCTTGGTAATTTTTTTTTTTTCCAGGAAACAGAGGAACAAGGCAAGGCTGGGGAGAGACTGATAAGAAGTCAGTAATTATTCACGAGAATGGGGTAAGGCATTTTGTGGTTGTGATGAGACTTTGGCAGAATCATTATTTCATGTTGGCTTTGTCTCTGAATTTGTCTGTCTCTTGTCACAGCTTGACTGTTGGCAGGATGAGTTTCCTTGCTCGTCTTGGGTTTTACTCTGTCACTATTCTACAAATGATGATTCGGAGACACAGAAGAAAGGTTTCACACAGCTGGTAAGCGATAGAATCAGGATTGAAACCTGCAGTTGTCTGATGTGAGGTTGGGATGGTCTACACTGCAGACTGAATGGAAAGGAAAGGAGCTGTGATCGGAAGGATGGAAAAGACCTGATCATCGATCAACCGTGAAGAATGACACAGAAGCCAGTGTGTCTGAATACTGAATACGGTGACTCATGGTGCACTGCAGGTATTTCAAGCAAGGCCTCCAGGTGGGTAGAAGAGGAAGAATTTTATTTTAGCCTACTGAAAAGCAGATCCTCCGTGTTAGCGTCTGATTAAGAAAGTAAAGTTAGGTAGTTTCTAAAATATCATCATAAAATTTATTCATTCATTATCAATTAATTTTTAGACTTACATTATTATTACCTACAAGATTTCCCCACCCACCTGGCATGGCATTGTGCAAGTTCATATTACTTGGTCCTTAAAATAGCTCTGTGTGAAGGAGTTGTGACCGTGCATTTTTTAGGGGAGGCCTAGGAAGTGAAAGTGACATTCTTGAGGTCACAGAGCAGGTGCCTAGTGAACTATAATTACAGTGGTTTTATTTGTTGCCCATTATGTAATTATTCCAAACCAAAATTTCTCCAGTGGTACAAAGAGTATTGGATTTGGATACCTCTTAGTAGGAGTAACAGATTTAAATTTAGTAAGTTGTTTGAATATCAGAAAAAAATCTTGACATCAGTAAATAGGTTATATAGCATTTTTCTTACAGGGTGATAGACCATGATATTTTTTAAAAAAAAGATTTTTGTTGTTGGAAGAAAATAAATTTCCCTTGCCTACAAATTGAATGGTTGCAAAATCTGTCCCCAGCTTCTAGTTAGAAATGGGTGGAACATTTTAATAATGAAACTCAAAGGTATCAAATTATGGGCCATTAACTCTATTAGGTAAACCTGGATATAGTTATCAAATCTCCTCATATTCATTCACTTTAAAAAAAAATAATATTGGTTGCTAACCTTCCTCCCCAACTCAGATTTCCCATTTGATGACAGATATTCATGAAGATATTTGTAAAAAATATTTTATTGATAAATTAATTTATTTATTTTCCTATAAATTCAGATTTTTTTCTTTTTCTTAAATTTATTTTTATTGTAAACAAATGGGATACATTTTGTTTAAATTCAGATTTTAAAATGATTAAGAATGGGCATAACAAAAGAGGCCCTTTGGAGGAAATAGCTTTCTATGAGGAGAGAATTGCAAGGCATTCTAGTTACCTTTACTAACATGGATCATGGAGGAATCCCCTTAAATCTGCTTGGGGAAGAGAGTGGAAAGGCGAGAAGAGGGTGAGACTTTTTTAAGCACAGTTTGCCACAGCCTGAAGAAGGCTTTTGCCCTATGAATCACAATTCCCTCCTTCAGAAATGTAAAGCCATTGAGAAGATGTCATAAGCAGAAACTCTTTGATTCATTCAAAACCCTTTAAGGTTTTCTCCAAGGTCAATGTTTTTCTTTTCCCTTGGAAGATTATTTTCTACAGATTGTGTCCATTTTAAGGACTTAACGTAGCAACGTGTCTGAAATTTGGGTTTCAGAATTCTCTAACTTTGGATATTTCCAGAATTCACTGATCTTTTCACTGCAGCCATGGGTGGAGTAGAAAAGCCCTGGCAGACATACAAAGACCTGGACGTTCTCTGGGTCATCAAAAACTGTTTCTGTCACTTGGCTTTGGAAGTTCCACAGCTGGAGGTCTTGGGATGAGTCACAGTTTGGAACAAGCAGCAGTAAAGACTCACCATTGATCTGCTTCTTTACAATGGAGAAATAAGCAAGCAATAAATTTCATTTGCTCTTTAACTGAGGTTTCCAAAACAAAGATGCTCTTCAAATCCCTAATAGGAGAACTCCAGTAAGAGGGGTTAAGAGTACACTTAGTAGGGTATTCCTTAGGAAAAAGACATTATTCATGAATTCACACTGTGAAAATATAAAAATGTTCAGCACATCTATACAGTCTGATTAAACTGTTTCGGAGACACATTTCCATTTAATTCATCTGCTGCCAGGCTACTTGAGAAATTGCTGTATTTCGTGCATATTTTGGACTAACTGCTTCAAAACCTTGACAATATGTTTAGTTTGCATAAATCAGGCAAAACATATTTTGTTTTGTTCAGCCTGCTCTGAACTTTCACAGTTATTTCATTATCTGTTCAGATGGTCCCTCAGCCTTGCTTCAACTGAAAGGGAAATTGTAAATGTTGTTAAAATAAAACCCGGCTGGTGCATTGGCAGCTGTGCAATTTGCGAAGGACCCGGGTTCAAGGAACTAGTTAAATCCCAGAAGCTTATCGTCACTAACTTCTCGTGGTGATGAGCATTACTATTCAGCACGTTTTGCAGAAATCTGTTCATCTTCTCTCTTTAAGGAAATCTATTTTCATTTTAGTAGGATCCATCTTTCCCCAGCTTCCCTTCTTGGTTTCGAGCACTGCTGACTTTCAATTTTTTCGTCTTTATAAAATATTCTAAAATTTGTCCTCCTCAAAGTGGTGTAATTTTGAATCACTTGGTTATGAAAACTTTAATTTTTGTTGTTTTCCCTCTTCCTTCATTATCATCTTTCACAATTAATTTGAAATAACTGTATTTAGATATTTTTCTTTTATATTATGTCATTGTTTCTTTGTACCCTCATTTATTCTCACAAACTTTTCATAAGGTTTCAATGATTTGGTTTGCTCCGGGTTTTAGGGCATTCTTCATGCTTTCCCTTGACCTTCCTCAAGGACATTCTTAGCCTTCCCTTTCTCTCCTGCTCTATGGAATCCTTCAGGCTAAAATTTTTTCCTGTATAAGAAATTTGGCATAATGGGACTAGATCTCAACCCCTTGCTCTTTGCTTTCATGAGATACAAAAGACAAAATTTAGGGATTAGTCAATGAAAGACTAAGGAAAGCATTAACCTAGAGTTCATCCCTATTCCTTTGTTCAATGATGCAGCAGATATTTATTGAGCAGTTCAGGTGCTCTGTTAAGCAACAGGGATACAACAGAAAGCAATGGATAAAAGTCCCTGCTCTCTCTGAATGCACAGGTCTTCCTGGGAGATAAATACAAATAAAAAGTCAGTTGTGACAAAGATAACTGCTAATCAAGGAGAAAGCACAAGTGATGATATATTTAAACATTTAAGAATTCATAGCGTTAGGGTTAGGGTTAGGTTTAGGGTTAGTGATAAGGAGGGTGGTAAGAATGGAGGAAGGAAGGACTGTATAGAGGGAAAAGAGGGGTGGGAGGGGTGGGGGGAAGGGAAAAAATAACAGTATGAATCAAACAACATTACCCTATGTAAATTTATGATTATACAAATGGTATGCCTTGACTCCATGTACAAATAGTACAAATCGAGAAACAACATGTATCCCATTTGTTTACAATAATGAAAAAAAAAAAGAATTCATAGAAAAGAGACCCCACCCTCTCTTTTTTAGCACTAAAGTCTGAATACATTCTGGATAGAGTTTGTGCTAAAAATTTAAATTACCTATGAAATATCCTATGACATGAAAGTAGATTCTGATACACCATTTGGGAGCCCTTGGGCGTCTCTGTTCCTGCCTTTTCCTTGCCCATTTCCTTTCTTCCCTAGTACAAAAGGAAGATGCACTCTTAATGAGAAGAGTTGACCATCACTTTTACCTGGGTAGATTTTGGCAAAGAGCTCCTGAACCACGGTGGGAAAACATCCTGCAATTTAAAATGAATACTTTGATTTCTATCTTGTTAATTCAGAGGAATTACCTAAGCTCAATAAAAAGTCTCCTTTCTCTGCTTTGCTTTCTCTTTACCAATTCTTAACCTTCTGACTGACTTCTTTAATTTTTCTAGTAATTAATGCTAGCTCAACCCACTGTTTTCTCTGTAATTCACACATTATTCCTTGGCTCGTTATCTTGCATTATTTATGCAGAACAATTATTATTCCACACATTTGTAGGTGTCATTTATTAGAATTACAGTGTGCCAAAAAAAAGTAGCAAAATTAGGATAGGAAAAATTTAAAAATCTGAAGACAGTGAGTCCTCTTAATGTTGTATAGTATTAATCCAAGCGAAAGTTGTCCTCAGTGGGGTGATGTTACCATCTCAGTGAATGAAATCTTTTGCTACTTAAGAATTTTCTATTCCTTTTGTTTTTATTTTTTTTAATTGTCCTTTAATCAAAATTAGCCAAAGGCTTACTAAGCACTGAAGTTAACTTGCATTTGTGACTTGTGCATAGTGGCAGAGATGATAAAGCTGAGATTTAACAAGTATTGATGAAGATATAGAGAAAATAAAGACTCATATATTTCTGTGTGGAAAAAATAAATTAAAACAACTACTTTGGAAACTGTTCGGTAGTACCTGAAAGAAGTGAACATATGCCTATCCAAAGTTAGCAATTCCACTCTTAGGTACAAACCCTTCAGGAAGGGTAATGAAAAATCATGGACAAGAATGCTTCCAGAGGTACAAAAACTCCTAATAATTCCAAATCAGAACCTCTGTGAAGGCTTATCAGCACTAGAATGGATAAACTGTGGTATATTCATACAGTATAATAATAAACAACAATGAGAATAGAATTGATATGTACCAACATAGCTGTATTGTACAAACATAATATTGAACAAAAGAACCAGATACCAAAAAGCATGCAATACATTATTTCATTTACATAAAATTAAAAGCCAAGCAAAGTAAATTACAATGATAAAAGCCATGAGAGTAACCCTTGGGGAGGTGGTTGAAGGGGCTGATGGTTACATGAGTGTCTTCGTTTGGGAAATTAATTAAGCTATCCACTTCTTACTCACATTTTGTACTTTTACATATGAGTATAATTGTTCTATAAAAATTTACAAGGAGAGAGAGAGAGTTAATCCATTCATTGATTGCATCCTGGTTAGGTTCCGACAAAGTCAGTAAATTTGAAAAAATTTTCCATTGACAGCCCTTTATTTCCCTTCTCAGACCTCCTCATTAGTCTCACTCTCATGAACCAGGCGACCTCACAAACTGAACTTTTTCTGTTTCTGTATGAAAATGATCTTCAGGAACAGATGTCCATAAATCATTGCTTTAGGGTATAAACTTAAATGGGAGTTTCATATCTCCCAAGGGCAGCTGCATTCTAAGCCTTAGAACATTTCTAACATTAAAAAAAGACATCTCTAGTCTACTATTAAAGGAACTTCAGCAGCTGGAGACAGGTTTGGGTACGTGACTTCTGAAATCATACTGTTTGGGTTTCTGCTTGCTTTTCTTATGCCAATATTGGTTAAGTATCATTCATTGTCTTCTTTATGAAACCATTCTTGGTATTCTCAGAGCATCTCCTACATACTTTAACTGTAGAAACCTATAAGGTCTTTATGTAATATATTATTGACTTACTGTCCCCTCCACTAGTCCATGAGTTTCTTTAAGACAGTCTATCTCTCATTCATTTTTGTACCTCCAGTGACCAGGAATAGTGTTTGAAATAGAGTAGATAACAAATCAAGCCTCCTGGAAAGCTTACCATATTATTAAGAAGCATCTAGTTCCTGTGCAATTCATTTTTCTCCAAGACATAGACAAATAAAGAAACCTTCCAGATAAACAATCTGGTTTATTTATCTTGATTGCATAATATTGATAGAAAAATCTGTAAAACACTGCACAATAAAGAAAACTACAACCTAACAGAATTTACATATATCAATGGAAAAAGCGTGTATTAAAATAGTAGCAACCAGATCTAGCAAGACATTAAAATAATAAAATTTCAGGACTGAGTAGAAAATATCCCAGAAACACAAAGATGGATTGGTATTAGACTATCTATTAGTATAACTTATATTTACAGACAAAAGGAAAAACATGATCATCTCTTTAGACCCAGTAGTTTTCTAAATCCAGAAACTATTTATAATTTAAAGACACAAATTATTGATAGATATTCCTTAAAATAATAAAAATATTTTCATATCTGTCTCTATTCATCCATCCATCATCCATCCATGTCAGTCCCAAACTAGCACCAAAATTACTGAGGAAACAAAAAGTGTTCCTGCTGATTTTACAGTTGAGACAAGAATGCTCACTAATAGCACTATTATTTAACAAAATTAGAACAAAAAGAAAAAAATTCAGAAATATAAAAATTGGAATGGAGGAGGTAAGATGAAAGAGTTTACCTAGAAAAATCAAGAAATTAGCATAAAATACACACAAGCAAAGGGAAATGAGAAGCCAAAGGAGCAGGGGTATGAAAGATAGTGGAATAAGACAGATATCATTACCCTATGTACATGTATGATTACATGAATGGTGTGAATCTACATCGTGTACAACCATAGAAATGAAATGATGTGCCTCATTTGTGTACAATGAATCAAAAGGCAGTCTAAAAATAAAAAATAAAAAAGTACACACAAGCAATGAGTGAATCCAGTAAGATACTCCATCAATTAGTAAAGTCAAGGATCCTTGTATATAAATACAAGTTAGAAGATATGCTAGAAAAAATTCTCCCTTCAGATAGTATCCCTGAAGATAAAACTTAATGAGAAATATGGGAACTTATACAACTTTAGGACTTTGCTGAAGAGCACAAAATAAGACTGAAATAAATGCAAAGATATTCCATATTTTGGGTCAGAATATGTGACCACAGAAAACTGTCAGTTCTTCATAAAGGAATTTATGAAGCTAACATAATACTAATACAAATATTAATAAGTTTCTAAGAAATGAAGTGAGGTGATTCTAAAGTTCATATGGAAAAGCAAATAAGAATAGCTAGGAATATTCTGAGGAGCTGTTAAGACTTACCTCAAAGCCTTAAAAATTAAATCAGTGTGGGAAAAGCACACGAAGAGATAGACCAATGGAAGAAGATTAAGAAAATTGAACCTAAGACTTATAGGCATTTATATGAGAAATGAGGTGTCTTTTGAGCAGGGAGGAGCCACCTGGATAAAGAGAGTTAGATCTACTTTTTAAAGACAAGAAAATCCCTTCTGTATCTGGCAGTATGTGACTTGTTCCAGTAACTAAAATTTTAAGCAAGATGGCAATTGAGAAATACTTGAGAAAGGAAGATAACAGATAACATAAATATGGTTTGGACTGGTCTCCTGAGCAGAGGATATTCATTGTTTCTCTTTTATGTTCTAGCTTGGCAATTGTGACACAACAAATTGGGCATTATCACAACTAAGTTCATGTCAGGTCCTATATCACAGGTTAGATAAGAATGTTCACCCAGAGACTTGTGGACTTTAGGCTGAAATGTAAAGGGGCACCTTATGCTATCTCTCTTCCAAGTGCTAAAACTGATGTCAAGAACAAAAACGTTAAAAAAAAAATTTCTGCTTTTGTAATGGAAGTCCTTCTAATAGATACAGAAAACTCTGGGAGTAAGCATTCAAAAATTTGGGAATAGGAGGTTGAGGGTGTAGCTCAGCGTATAGCACATGCCTTGGATGCACCAAGCCCTGGGGTTCAATCCCCCGTACTGCAAAAACAAACAAACAAATAAACAAAACCCTTGGGAATAAGAGACAGGTCTGTTTTCCTCTAATAGCTCTGTGATAAAATTAACACATAACTGGTTCCAACAGGGATTCACGTGCATCACTTTAAGAACACTGGCAGTGCAAGTCAAGTCTTAGCCATATTTGATTGAAACTATTTCCTTATCTAAACAAGGGAAGGAGTTTACATGTCTATCAAAGTGGGGAGTTTGTCAGCAACAGACACTTGGACAAAGAATAATGGAGAGACATCCATTCTCCGCCACAGCAGAGTCTGCAGGATTGCTTTGGATTCTTCTCTCACTCTAATCATGGTGACTCCTGGTTTATCAGGGACAGTTCAGGTTCATGTCTCTTGTTATTTATAGTGACTTTTATTTTCAAAATAAAATGGATGATAAATTATGTGGATGCCCTGCACCTAACCTTGCCGCCTTCTCTGTCTCACCTGTTTGCTTACCTCTCTCTGCTTGGTACTGAGTCCTGTGCTAAATTCCTTCAGAATGAGTTGTTCTGAGTTTTGATTGACATCTTCCCAAGACACTCCTCCTTCTCCATGCATCTCATTTGCAAAGGAGGCATGAGGCATCCACTATACCTACCTGGACCCTAGGCAGGGGCAGCTTGATTGCACAGGAAAAAACATTCTAATAGGAGTCAAGGTGAGCAGGCCATTAGGCCAATGAATTTTTAGTGTTTTGATCCCAAAGACAGTAAGTAGAAGTGTGAAGTAATTATGATTAAAGTAATGGATACTAAGATGAGACTGAACACTAAAAAACACAAGAGAAATAATAAGAAACAAAGGCTAAAATCCCTGCAAAAGGCATTCAGCAACTATTTCTTAAAGAAGAGAGGTTATAAATTAAGATTCACATTTGTTTCTTTCTTTTTTTTTTTTTTTTTTTTTTTTCAGTGCTGGGGATTGAACCCTCACATTTGTTTCTAAATATTAAGGTAAAAGGTCTGATTTCAAGTATGATGAGTACTGACATCTTTTGGACTGATAAATACTGGGATTGTTTTGGGTCTTTGGAGGAGGGGGACTTCCCTAGAAAGAGGCACTCTTGCATATTGATGGTCCTTGCCAGACAAATGATTCAGAGTATATTTGAGGGCAATATCAGTATTGTAAGTTTAGTTTTAGAATGTATTTATTTAATAAAATTAAAAGGAGAAGTCTTACTTTATCCCACAGACCAATGTCTCTAAGTTAATCAAACTTACTTCCCCTTGATTCTCCAGGGTAAATGTAGCCTGCTGCATGGAGTTCCCAGGAAGAGGAGTTGAAACTACTTCAACATTTCCCTTTTTGTTCACTTTAATTTGAATTTAATTTTAATTTGTAAATGTTACATGTACTGTTGGGGGGAAATGAGCTTTAAAGGAGGAAGGATAACCAACCCCTATAAACTAGAAAGAAGTTTGTTAAAGTATTTGTCTTGGAAGAGAGAAAGAATAAATGATGTTTGGACTCCCTGCATATAGAATGGAGTGTCAACCCTACACCATCTCATAGAGCTGGGCATTTCAGTGAAAACACAAGAGTGTACTTAGATTTAAAGATTGCTTTACATTGCTGCTCAATTCACCATAGCCAGATTGTGGAACCAACCTAGAGGCCCTTCTATGATGAATGGATAAAGAAACTGTGGCATATATATACAATGGAATATTACTCCGCAATGAAGAATGATAAAATTATGGCATTTGTAGGCAAATGGTCGAAATTGGAGAATATCATGCTAAGTGAGATAAGCCAATCTCAAAAAACTAAAGGACGAATGATCTCGCTGATAAGCGGATGAGGACATATAATGGGGGGTAGGAGGGGTTAGCATTAGGTTTAGGGTTAGGTTTAGGGTTAGGGATAAGGAGTGTGGTAAGAATGAAGGAAAGAAGAACAGTATAGAGGGAAAAGAGGGGTGGGAGGGGTGGGGGGGAAGGGAAAAAAATAATGAATCAAACATCATTGCCCTATGTAAACGTATGATTACACAAATGGTATGCCTTGATTCCATGTACAAATAGAGAAACAACATGTATCCCATTTGTATACAATAATAATAAAAAAAGACTGATTTATAATAGTTGCAATTATGAGGAGGCTGCATTTTATTTTATTTTAAAAAATTTGTTCTTTTTGGAAATACATGACAGTAGAGTATATTTTGACATATTGTACATTCTCAGAGTACAACTTATTCTCATTAGGATCCCATTCTTGTGGTTGCACATGATGTGGAGATTCACTGTGGTGTATTCATATATGAACATAGGGGATTTATGTCTGGTTCATTCTACTGTCTTTCCTATTCTCTTCATTCCCCTTTGTCAATTCCAATGAACTTCTATCCTCCCTCCCACCCTTATTGTGTGTTAGCATCCTCTCACCAGAGAGAACATTCTGCCTTTGGTTTTCTGGGATTGGCTTCTTTTACTTAGTCTCCAGATCTATCCATTTACCAGCAAAAGTCAGAAAGTCATTTTTTAATGGTTGAGTAATATTCCACTGTATATATACTCCCCATTTTTTTTATCCATTTATCTGATGAAGGGCACCAATGTTGGTTTCATAGCTTAGCTATTGTTAGTTGAGCTGCTATAAACGTTGATATTGCTGTGTCACTGTAGTATGCTGATTTTAACTCCTTTGAATATATATCAAGATGTGGTATAAACATGTCAAATGGTGGCTCCACTCCTAGTTAGAAGGTTGAATTTTAGATTGTAAGATAGAGTAATGGGTCACATAATCCTGGACATAAATCACACTTTAACCACATTTATCCAACAAATGTTGATTGAGTACTCACTTTTGTCCAGATACCATACTAGAATGGCACACCAAATGTCTCCTGATCTTGCCCTCAAACATGTTATAGTACAGAATGAAAGGAAGAATGGACTAAATAGATGAAAAATTATATAATTATGTGAACAATTAAAAGGACTTCACCTTTGTGATGCTCTGAGTAGAATCCTCAGCAACTAACACTATGTACTATACGCTATGAAGGCAACTCGGTGTTATGAACTAGACCAGATTTAGGGTCAGACTGGTGCCCTCAGAATTAGATCACGGGCCTAGAGGTTAAGTAGACATCTCATAGATAAAGGGACAGCTTGGGGGAAGGATAAGGGACTAGGTCAAGTACATGGGTTCCCTATTTCCCACCAAATCATTTAATCCTCAATGGTATTAGAAAGTTTTTCCCAAAGACACTAAAAGTATTGTAATAATGTATAATTGCAAACTTCCTTTGCAACTTTTCTACTCTGTATAAAACACATGGGTTCTGGAGCACACACCAGGTTATTGGGATTGAATTACAATGACTCTTTTTTAAAGACTCTGCTTGACAGTTTTCATTCAACATATATTGAATTGCCCACTCTGTCATATGCACCATACTAGGTGTTTTGAAAAACTACATCATGAAATAGATTATTTAGTAGTCTAGCCATGTATTTTCATTGGAAGATTTTTATCTGGAAACATGAAGTTTCAAAAATATTAATAGGTTATAATTACATAGATTAAGATGTATTTCTGATCAAAGCATAAATTCTGCACTGTATCAATGATGTGCAGAAAACTGCTGATAAAATTCATCCTATTATATGGCAGTGGAACTCATATTAAATGTAGACTGTGCTTCAGGGCAGAACTGATCCCTTGGTACATGAGATTTAGTGAGATCAAAGGAAAGGCTGAATTTGGCCAAACCAAGGAAAGACTGCAACATGAAGACTCTTGGCTCTTGTATAACTTGCATTAAAACTGTCAAGAATATTAGCATGAGGAAAATTATCATAAAAGTAGGAGATTTTGGCAAAATTTCAGTCCTTTTAATAATACCTCAGCTTTACTAACTGGGTTTGCCTGTCTGTTCCTTCTCCCTGTTTATTTCTCCCAAAGTCCCTTTACTAACCCAGTACAGAAATTAGAAAACAAAAATGTCCCCACCACCTTTCTGTGTGTATATGTGTGTGAGCATGCACGCACACACTCATTTTCACTAGGGTTTCTTTCTTCCATTTATTATTTCCTGGAGAAGTACACAGCCCACATGGAGACACAGATTTATTCTTATCTCACATTTGTGTGACACAGAAGTGGCTGTTTCTTCTCTGCCCAGCTGCCATCTAGAGGGAGTTTTCCAGTTCATGCTGCTGAGCAGTTTCCTGGGACACGGTGAGTGAGTCAAACACAAATCAGTCTGTATGGACAGTCAGAGGTCAGACCTCACCATCATGGTGCTGAGTAGGGTTCCAAGCAAGGTGATTCTGATTAACACAAAGAAGATGGAAGCAGTAAAGAACAAAGCTGCTCACAGAACCAAATTGAGTGTCTAGAAGTGAGTGGTGCTTATAGAAGCCATCAATAAGACCTGTATCAGCAGAAGGCCCAGGAATAACTTATGCCTACAGGGTGGTCAAGTTTACAAGGGTTGACTCACTTAAGAATATCTCAAATGAACTGCACAACATACTTGGAGCCCAGAAAACAGCTTCCTCACATTGGCTTGTGTACCGTATATGGTTCACATACTTCATTTCAAGAGCTCTTCTGGGAGCAGACATGTTCTGAGATACAGGACATGACTACATGGTCTGCATGCTGTGAAACCATAATTCTGCAGTTCCCCAAAACAGTCATAAATCTCCCACTGGTTGTTAGTGGGTACATATTTAGGCCTGATAGTTTTGTTAAAAATCCCAAATATTTTTCTTTCTTGGGGTTTTTGTGATGAACTATAACCTCCCTGGGAAACTTCTTTTACCTTTGTATTAAACTCCTTTTTACCATTTTGGTCTCCATTAAAATGTATGATGAGAGAGAGAGGTCCATAAGCA
Organism: Sciurus carolinensis; assembly: GCF_902686445.1. Lineage (NCBI taxonomy): Eukaryota > Metazoa > Chordata > Mammalia > Rodentia > Sciuridae > Sciurus > Sciurus carolinensis. The sequence continues at coordinate 62,701,826 of NC_062213.1, forward strand.
TGCTGTTTAAACATGTGAATCCCCTTCTGCTAGTCTCGTCCATCCACCACTGTTATTTCTTTCAGAGTACTTCTAGCAATATGAAATTATTTTGATGATTTCTTTGTTTATTGTCCCATCTGCTGGGATGCACATAGGCACCCATCCTTGTCCACCACCACATTGTACAAGCACAGTACCTGGTACAGGTACATACGAGGCATTCAATAAATTCTTGAAATGACTTCAAGCAATTATGTTTTTGATTAAAATATTCATCACTTTTAGTTAACTGGGAACATGAAATAAAGTAAAAACAACAGAGTTCACATAATCTATCTCTGCCATTGTGCAAATGAAGAAGTTGAAGCTGTAGAAACTATGGTTTTCTCAAGGTCACGACCAGGATTAGATCAAGTCTCCTTACCTCATCTGGACCTATCTCTCCTACCACACCTTGACTAATAATAGAGAAATACAATGTTTCACACAAAAGTTACTTTTGCAAATTTCATGCACATAGACGACAGAGAACCATTTTATGAAGTATATAGTAAGTAAGCCCAAAGGAGCATAATGATACTGGTAAGGCAATTATAAGCATTTTGGTTGGTTATATTTTGGAAAAAAAACAGACTGAAAAAGAGTTTAAGGTTGAGAGGCACATGAATCAATCTGGTTAATAAGGGGTAAAAGGGGATAATTTAAAAATCACTGGGTCAAAAAGGAACTAACTCTAACTCTGTTTGCCCAGAATTTTATTGGCAACCAGAATAATCCTTGTGACTATAACTGTATGCAAGGCAACAGATTTATAGTCTAAGATGATGTCCTTGAATTTCATCTTATACCTTCCATGCTCTACCATGTCACACTTCCTCAGGAGGAAGCAGGCAGAATTCCACAGTGAGAACAGTCATACCCTCTTCATTGTGATTGATTTCAGAGAGGATGGCTCTCTGATGAGAACCAGGACCAAAGGAGGAAAGTTTACTTCTGTAGAAAGCATCTGTCTCTTCATATAATTCATCTTGTCAAAGTTTATTTTTCCGTCTTGCTACTTAAGTTGCTAATAATAATGATAATGATGGATAACAACTATTGAACAGTTAAAATGTGCAAGGCATTGATCTGAGCTCCTCATCCCTATTAACCCACACAGTCCTCACAATGATCCCGATGAGGGGAGGATGCCCATCTTACCAGGCAGCAAATGCAGCTGAAAGTGGGGTGGATCTGGGATTTGGACCCGGGCTATCTGGCACCAGTGCCCAGCAGCAGAGCCATTGCAATGGCTTATCTTTAACCTAATGCTTTGAAGTTAATATTCTCATCGTACCATTAACTCTAGGGAGTAAGACCCAGTTCTCTGAAGTCTGTGGGGCCCAGTACTTCCTTTCCAAGACTTCTACTTGATCACATCCTTCTCTATCCTTCACATGCCTCTGCCTCAGCTCCAAGAAGCAGGGATGGTGTTTTCCATCTTGGTATTCCCAGTAGTTAATGTAATGGCTAACAAAAACAGATAACAGGTGTTCAAAGAAGTGTTTGTTTAATGAGTGAATGAGTTTTCAGAACTAATTGCCATCCCTTTCATTTTATTCATTATATAGCAAAGCCCCATAAGTCATTTTCAAATGTTATGTTTTAATTAGTAGTTAATTTTGCTTAACCCTTGGAGAAGGGGGTGGTGTGGAGAGAAAGGAATGACAATATTGATTAAAACTTTTTATTTTGAAAAGCTGTGATGGGAGTACAGTCATATACCAAGACTAATCTTCATTAGCAGAGCTTTAATTTAATTTTTTAAGTTTAATTCAAGGGCTGAAGTTGTGGCTCAGTGGTAGAATGCTTGCCTAGCACATGTGAGGCACTGGGTTCAATTCTCAGCACCACATAAAAAATAGAGTTATTATATCCATCTACAACTAAAAATATTTTTTAAAAAGTTTAATTCAATCGAGTTTTTATTTTTGCTGTTTCTAGGTGCCCAATCTTCCCCATTGTGATTTTAATTTCCTAATGACCATTAGCAGTTTCTATATTCTGGTGATACTTTATAACCCAAACATGATAATTTCTAGGCTCTATTTTTCATCAAAGCAGTGAGTAAAGAGGTTAAACAAAAAGGCAGGAGGTGGAGAAGAAAATGAAAAAGAAAAGGAGGGTAGGTGTGCTTGCTCTTGTTGGCGGTTGTTCTGGGTTATTGAAGAAGCTCCTTCCTTCCTTCCTTCCTTCCTTCCTTCCTTCCTTCCCTCCCTTCCTCCCTCCCTCCTTCCTTTCTTCCTTCCTTCCTTCCTTCCCTCCCTCTCTCCCTCTCTCTCCTCATCCATATATTTGCTACTTCTCTGCTAATAGAAGTTGGACCCTGTCATCCTTCTATTTAAATTCCTTCGGTGGCGGCTTCCCACTGTCTTGGGGATAAGGGAAACTCTTGCATGACCCACAAGTCCTCTCTAGACTCACCTTCCTTTCCAGGCCCTGCCCTACCATGTCTACTGACCTGCCCATATTCTAGTTCCAGTGAACCACTGTTTTATCTGGAAGCTGTCACTCTCAATGCTCATTTGAAAAATGCCACCCTGCCTGCACACATACCCTTCTCTCTAGAATGGGAAGTTAAAGCTGTTACCCACACTCAGGCCTCCTCAGCTCCTCCCTCTTGCTCTCCTTGTACCTCCAGCCCCATTATTGCAGAAGCCCGAGTGAGGAAGTGTAGTTTGTGACCCCCCTCATTCATCCTGCTGATTTCTCTCTGCCTTTGCCAGACATCCTTTTCAACTCCCAGTACCTGGGCTCTCATCTGCATCTCTCTCAGCATTTACTTACAACAAAATGGTCTTTGGGATGCTCAATACTTTTGCTGATTTCTGCAGGCACTCAGCATTTGCTCCTTCTCTCCAGATCCATAAACTCACAGAATTATAGAGCCGGGAGGGGAGGAAAGTGATCCCTACTGGGTAGTCTTATATGCTCAGAATGTCCTCAGGGTTTCCTATGCCTTTCAGTTTTCACAGGTATGTGAAGCAGGAATATGCCTATTTTATAAATGTGGTGTTGGTGGTAGTAGATAGGGTACTACCTTAGAAACATGGCAACATAGTTCCTAATTATCTAGAATGCCTAACGTAACTTTTGGGATTTCTCAAACACTGGGGAAGTTTGAAAAAAAGTTGGTGAGATGTTATGGGCACAAAATAAGACTTCAGCATAACTTTTAGTTACAAACTTTGATCTTTGTCATCCCTGGTAAGGTACAAACAAGCAATGAAGGGAGAACAGACACATAGCACTTTGCCAAACACATAAATGACCTAACAAACTTCCTCTAAGTTGATTAAAAACCCAAATGAACATCTGTTCTTGGTACACTGCACCATATATTTAATTAAAACCAATATGATCTTAGCAAAGTAAAATGAACATCAACGCTTTTGAACGTATGTCAACACAGAGATAATATTAAAATAAGCAAGGAGTTTTTTCCCTACACATGACTTCGTAGACCAAAGATAGTACTTTTTGCTATTTTAAGTGCAATGACTATATGGTTGGTAACTATTGCTATCAATAATTAATGCTGCACGTCTATGCATTTAGGAATTATTTGTCATCTCAAAGCCCTTGCAAATGGCTTTATTTGCCCTCTAGGACTGAAATCTCTGCATCAATGGCTGAAAAATATTCAGCTCTGTGGCAGAACATAACAGCTGCTTAATACCAAATAACAACACTATACAACAATTGAAGAGAAGTGAAGTCAAATCCTGAAATCAATTAAAACTACAGGGATAAATTAGGTAGGAGGAATGTAATTATCCAAATTGAGATCTGGGCAGACTAACAGGACTAATAATAAACTCATCTTTTACAAAGATTTTAATAAGGAAATCAGTTACTTAATTTTTCTTTTAAATGTTAAGTTTTTACTCCTTAGTGGCTACAAGAAGTGGTTGAAATGATTCTGCATTTGTTTTAGCAAATATGTAAAATGGAAAATGAGAACATATTGCTGTTTATTTTGCTGTCTTGTGGCCCTCATTTAGTCCATCTCGGAATCATCTGCTTTAAGTCTCTTCTTAGATACCTTCTCTGATGTGCCCAGATAAAGAACCTCCTCCTTAGTGGTCCCATTGCACCCTATCCCACCTTTATCACAACCCTTGTTCTATGTTTTAATGGAGGGTTTACTCAGTCTCATCTGTGTTAGACTCCAGGGCAAAGACTGTGTCATTCATTTTTATATATTCAGTGCCTCAATACATACTTAGTAAATACATTTGGAAATCAATAAATGTTCCAGAAAAAAATAGGGCCACTGGAAAATATAATGAAAACAGAATGATCTATCAATGAAGACACGTTATTATCTAATCTTTAAAGGATCAATTCTAAAATCTAAGCTCTAGTCAGTATAACATCCATTTTTCTCCAGGGAATCACCAAAAAGGAGAAGGATTCAGGTGAGATAAAGTATTTTTTTTTTTTAAACAACAGCAACAACAACAACAAAAACAACAACAACAAAAACATAGAAAAAAGGAACACTGCCATCAACAAGGATATCTTTGGGTTTGGGGACAAATATATTAAAAGGGGATACAAGATGACCCAACAGGCTACATAATACTACTATTTCAATCGAGTCAGAAGACCTAGTAGAACTTGGTATTGGTCTCACTCCCTGAAGGTCTAACAGGGATTTAGTTTGCATCGGTTTCCCCACAGGGAGCCAAGGAAACATAGATCTCAGATTTTAAGTCAAGATTTTCCCTTTCATGTTCTGGGCCTCTGATGGACTATCTCCTACAGGAAACAGAACAAACGTAATGTGAAGGAAACTTTACAAAGAGCTGCTGGCGACAACATAAGTGGTTGAAATGAAAGTTTCACTCTTCTAGGAAGGCTCTGAACCTGCAAGTTTGGGCTTAGATGGTATTCTTATTGGATACCAGACACCAGCACCTGAAAAATGGTTTTGATTATCAGTAATCATAAAAGAAACATCACTCCATCAAGTGTCACTTGGGGAAGAAAATCTGAAATTCTATCTGTTATAATAAGAAACCCAACCATAGTCAATTGCCTCCTTGCCTTTGGGGAAAAAAAAAAAATATATAAAAAGTAGATACGTGTCACTGGAAAATATATATTTATTGGATCCCAAAAGACTAATTAGGTACTGGATCTTTTATAGTACTCTAGGGCAATATCCAAATATTCTCAAATATGGAGCCGTAGGGAGCAAGGGGTAGTGACTCAAGTGAGCTACTGGTTTCACTGGGGATTCTTTATAAATATAGAGGCTTTTATTGAGGAATAAACAAGCTACCGCAGGAATGTTTTTATTACACAAAATTCAAACTTATTCAATAACCAAAAAATTGTTGGCCAAGACACATATTGTTCCATAGTTAAGGGCTGAAGTCAGGGCTGGGGAGATAGCTCAGCTGGTAGAGTGCTTGCCTCACAAGCACAAGGCCCTGAGTGCCGCAAAAAAAAAAAAAAAAAAAAGGGCTGAACTCTGTAAACATTCATGAATTAGAGTTGTAAAAATATAAAAATACAGCATTGTAGTTTGTATTTTCCAAGAAATATGTTGGACTGCATTCTTCGAAGAGGTTTGTTAGATTCCAATGACACAATGCTTCTGCCAAGTCAGGTTTTTAAAGGTCTTCACTGTTCCCTTTGGCCTATGAAGACATTTTAAAAAGCAAAACAAAATATATTCATGCACAATGTTGAGTGTTCTATACAAGTATTTCATGGGCACTTGGATAAATGCCTATTTTTATACCTAAATTCAGATAGCTTTGATCCTTGCAGTTCTATGCTCAAGAACTTTCAAGCTTAAGGCCAATAGAAAAAATTCAAATTCACTAATTTGGATTCTACAGACCGTTGTGCTCTAGCTTTCACCAGCTAGCCCAAAGTTCCTTTATCTTCTCTTTGTACCCAATGGGCTGCCCCTTCCTGGAAAACACCCAACATGTAAAATTTCCTTCACTGTGCATGTAGTATTTGCAGTTCCAAGTACTGAGCCTATATCAGCCTTCAAGCCTCATATGAATGAGGCCTCTTACAAGAGGTCCTTCTGACTAAATCTTGGCCTTCCGACAAAACTGAATTTCTCCTTCATTGAAATTTTCCTATGTTGGTGTCTTTAGATGCCTCCTTACTTCAGCACTCAGGACAGTTCTTGGCCACATGCATGGAGCACATATTTACTGCTTTCATGTCACTTGTCCTTCTCTTTCTGATTTTCCTGATTGTACAATCTGGGAATAAGTCTCACTATCATTTTAGATACTCAACAGACCTAACATTCTGTACCTCTATGGTCATGGGCATTATATTCTTGTCTGATTCCCTTGCCTTTCTTATAAACCACCATGTAGTTTTCCAGTTTTTAGAAATTTAGGAAGGTGCTGAAGAAATGTATTTTATCAGTATTTTAAACACATTCTTTTTATTTAAAAATATGAGTATAACTGTTTTGTGGAATTCTGAAAACCAAACTTGTATTCAGAGAATAATAATAGTGTATATATTAATAATATATAATAATATATATACTATATACTACTATTATTTTATTATTATTAATGAATTTGTTTTTTATTGGTTGGCCTTATACTTTGAAAGTTTTTGACCATAGAAATGAAATGATCAAAGCTACCTGGATTTATGTATAGAAATAGGAATTTATCTAAGCGCCCATGTGGGGAGGAAATATATATATAGTGTGTATGTGTGTGTATAGTACTGGAGATTGAACTCGGGAGCTCTATCACTGAGCTACATCCCCAGTCTGTTTTAATGAATTCTACTTTGATATAGGGTCTCACTAAATTGCTAAGGCTAGCCTTCAATCATCCTGCCTCAACTTCCCAAGTAGCTGGGATTATAAGCATGAACCACTATGCCTGGCTCTCAGTGTGTTCTTGAACAATGTGTTTTAGTTAAAAACGAGTTGAATCCTTTACACATATTGGTTTGTTATTTAGTTTTTTAAAATCAGAATGGAGGAAAGTACTATTTGAATTTTATAGTTAAGGAAGCTGAGGTTGGTTTGCTCACAGTAACACCATCAAACTGATATCAAGGAAAGTTATTCTCTAGTACTTTTTATTTGGCTCTCTGAATTGTGCAAAACAAAAGTGATGATGTAATTAAGGGGTAATCCACAGAGATAAGTCAGTAATGGGTGGTGGCATTGCTTCACTGCATTTCGACCTACGGCCAATGCTCTAAGACTCGTGCTGAGACAGTTCACACTGATAAAGTTCCAGAGATGGTTCTCTGTTAGCAAAGATGGTCTTGGAGAAGCTCTGCAGTCAAAGAGCCACAAATAGAGAACAAGAAATTCTCTTCACTTATTTCTTACTTCCTTGACTCACCAGTCACCTGGGGACTTGCCCATCCTATGCTTCTTCCCTCTAAAAGATCAGACATCATAGGAATCTGGCCCTATAAATCCCATCAGAAACCTCCAACCTGTATCACAGCAGATCATCTTTACCCTTAAGGGAAGTCATGATGTGCAGATGGATACTGGGTGAAGTGAGAAAGTAGAAATGGAATACTCATGTGTTTGTGTTGCTGGGTGGGAGGTAGAGGTGGAGTGAGTCAGGGAGGAAGGAGAATTCACCTTCTTTCTCCCATAAAAATGAGACCAGCTATTTATTAGCATCTCTGACTACCAGGATTCCCAAGCTGAAGGAGCTAGGTTTTAGTATTAGTTATTTGGCAGTTCCAGGATACAATAGCAAAATAAATAAAGGAAAAGTCCACTTTCATAAGCACTTAACAATTCTGTAAGCAAGGGCATTACCATCAGTGCTATGATAGCTATGTTATAAAAAAATACACGCAGAACTTGCCTTCAAAAAGAGCTTAAATCCTCGCACCTGTGCTTGGGTCACTGCACAATTCCATGTTGGTTTGGATTCAGAGGTTTGGGGTAAAATTTTGTCTTAGTAGGCTGTCTTCAGACATAGCTAAGGAAGTTCCCATGGGTATCCCTAATCTAGGCAGAGCCTGCAGAGTTTCAAGCCTGGGGCTATTTTCTTAAAGTTTATAAAAATGCAAAAAGATACTGATGAAAATACTTTGAAGGAAAGGGTCCAGTGTTACATGTATTAAAGAAGGAAAAAGACAGAGAGAAAGAAGGGGCAAGGAAATGATGTAGAGAGCAAGTGGGTAGAAAAAGGGATCTAAGACATGGTTAGAAATAGATATAAAAGTTTGAGAGTTTGGGCCATCATAACATATTTAGAAAATAGAAGGCAATGAAAGTCCTCTTTTAGCTGTTTCCCCACACTCCAAAAAGTCATTCATGAGGCTATTCTGCAATGGCATTACAAACAACCCCTTTGGAGCTGGCAGGTATTGGCAGCAGTTGACATCATCATAACCCAGTTCCAGCCATGCTACTGTAGGCGCTGTGGATAATTGGTTTCACAGAGGTAAGCTTTGTCAGCATAGGTTATCCCAGATGGATGAGAAAATACTCCTAATTTGGCAGGCACTGGATGTCGATCTCAGAAACCTCATTTCACTTTATTAAGCAACTCCCATTTGTTGCACATTTTCTTTGTGACAGAGTTAAAAATATAAGTGGAAGAATAAACTGATTAACTTGACAGAAGGTAGAAGCTGAACTTTGGTGGTCCCCAGAGCAGGGAGAGCAGCCCCATCCTAAGCACAGGTCCTGCAGAAATGTCTCCTCTAGGCATTGGGCCTGGAGGAGTTCTGCTACTGCCACCCCCATGGTAATCGGGTTCCTTTTTTATCACACTCTCAACTTTGTGGGTAATTTGCTAGTGGTGATATGTTTACTAGTTAGTGGGGAAGCCAGAACTTCGTTTCTGAGATGACAAAATGGGGAAGATTCATTCAATTTATGTAGCTACTTTTTTCAGATGCTTTTGTGGAACTATATTGATAGAATGTTCAAAAATCTTTGAAGCTATTTTAACAATTACCATTGAAAATTCAGGGGAAAAAATTCTTTTTTAGAGATTATGTCTTTTCCAACATCTCCTGAATCAGAAAATGGTGCATAGTAGGATCTGAAGTGCCATTATTATATCATATCATATTAAACACTATATCACATCATCACTATTAACCAGGGAGATCATTATGTTCAGAAAAATAGAACTCTTTGTAGCTTATGAAGCACTTCCATGTACTTGATCCTAATTGACTATAGGATTCACCTAGAAACATTCCCAAACCTAGCCTGTTCTCTGCTCAGGAATTATCAGAAAATATGTTTCTGGACACTACAAGGAGCAAGTGGAATTCATTTAGGATATATGCACTCAGGGGAAAACTTTTCAGTATGTAGTTGATACCAATTTGGTGACAAATTAAAGTTCTCATGTAATTACTTAAGCCACTATAAGATCTAAAATATTCGTTTTACTAATTTATTCAGTAAAACAGATCAAAAACTTTTTCATTGGAATTCACTTCCAGGGGAGTTTTTAGGGTCTTTTTGATTTTGTAAGTTTTAGTAAATTAGAGTAAATCTGATTAAGTTGAATGGGTACATTAATCCCAGTCTTATTATCTCAGTTAATGACCTGCATATTTACAAATTCTCCCACAGAACCAGCAAGAAGCTATGGACCATAATTACTTTTAAATTTGACATGACTCAGTTTTCTGAAACTTCTTTAAACTCACAGGAATAGTGGCAAAATAAATTTGTTTTCTGTATCTTTGAAAAGGTACCAAATGCTGCCTATCCAACTTGTATTAGCTAGTTGTTTGACTCAATAAAAATGGAGGACACATATTAATCTCTACATGCTTTTATATGTAATACCACCTCTTTCATTTCATCTTTCTGTATTTATGATGAAAACCCAGGTACATAAAAGAGATTCTAGATTTTGGTTTTAAAGAGCAAACCTGAGTGAGTCCATGGTAATTCAAACACTGATTATTGCAACAGCTCAAACAGGTGGTCACCCCATGACAAACAAACCTGAACAAATATTTCCTTCAGTAAACATTTCCTGGTGACATAAAAGATCATGGGTCGTAAATGTGGCTGCTTAATGTAATACATGCCAGATGGAACCTTAAAAGAGTGACTCGTGATCTCTTTATTCTGTTAAGAAGGGAGACTTACTTTTTTGGGTTTATTTTTTCGTGGGTGCTACATACTACATTGCAAGTTGAACAGCTTCTTAGGGCTACATGTTATATTTCACTGTTTTGTGTACAAAAGACTTTTTCTTACAGTCTTTAAAATTATAAAAGCTAGTTTAGTTTTTGTTGCATCATTACATGCCTCTGAGAGATTCTTGCTTGCTTGCTGTAAGGAAAACAATAGAAATATGCTGTTCTTTTTCATAAATATGAATAATGGTTGCATAAAGGTTTTTGTGTATGTTTAGTTATCTTCAGGAATTTTTAATTTTTAAAAAAATCCTAATTTTTCACAGTTCCCCTAATATGGAACATTTTAGGACATCTGAGGGTAAAAATTCAGTTCCAGGGCTTTTTTCTGTTTTCATTTTATTTTTTATTCATTTTATTTTATTTTTTTTGAAATGACGCTCTCTGATGAATAAATGACTAAGCTCAAGGTAATTGAAATCAGATTCCCTGTAGTTGTTGAAACAGGTGGCCCTTTGTGTGGCACCTGGATTACCTCATACATTGTGTTTTCCTTTAAACAGATTAAGGTTGCTTAATCTTAGTATTCTGGCCACATCATATACTTTCTACAAAAATCTCAAAGTTGTAGCAAAAAACATTCAGATAATTTATTCAGAGGGTCATTTTGTGGGGCTGCTCCCCTAGGCCCAGACTAGGTCATATACTGATTGAAATTTCTAGTAGAGCCATACTGTTGTTTCTTACACAATTCTTATTTCAATTCTCCTGGGTCCTACCAAGTTTTTAAAGGAAAAGGGAACAGAAAATATGTAAAATTTATTGAGCCAATATTTGTCTACTTTGTAATGTCTCTACTTACGCTATTTTAGAAAGAAAAGTGATTCATACACTTTTTTCCTGCAGTGGTATTAAAACTCTAAATCTTACTCATCTCTTAATGACCCTGCATTGATCTTGCACGTGCATGCACACACAGACACACACGTAAACTCTGTACCTATATATTTTCAGTCTAGGTCTATTTTGTCAGATGTACCATTAACTTGTGGCAAGAATCTTATTGTCATTAATTGCATTCCCTTTGATGATCATATTCTCAAACTCCAAACTAGAGACAGTTTCTTTTTTTTATTTCCCCTCCCCAGTGATTCTACCTCTATTAGACCTTTAGCAGCATTTAAAAGTTGGTCTTTCTTTTCTTTAAACACTATGTTGGTTGTTTTCTCTCCAGGTACTCTAAAGCAATCTTCATGACATTGAATAGTTTCTACATAAGGTAAGGCTTCTAAATTTGATCTCTGGTCTCAATCTTGTGCTGAGATCCAGAATTATCTATTCGACTGCTTGCTTGATCTTGTCACTTAGGTGACCAATAGGCAAGTTGAACAACAGATTCTTGGGGCCTAATCATATTTTAGCCACCCCACCCTTAACCTGCTCCTGTCCCTGTCTTCTCTATCTTGGTAAAGAATACCACCATTCTCATTGTTTCTCAATCTCAAATTTAGGAGTCAGCCTACTTCCAATTTAGTAAGTATGGTTGACTATGCACATGCTTGTAATCCACCAAACCCGAATACGACTCTCTACTTTTCACAGACTGGACTAGCCACTGCTACCTTTCTTCTAGAATATTTCAATTGTCTCTTTTTTAAAAATTAGTGCATTATAGTTAGACATAATAGTGGGATTCATTATGCCATATTCACATTTGTACATGATTTGATCAATCTTATTCTCCAGTACCTTCCCTTTGCAATTATCTCTTAATTGATTTCTTCACTTCTGATTTTCCTGAGTCTACCTCAATCCATTTTCCATGAAACAGTGTGGTATCACTTCCCTACTTAAAGCCAGTCATTTAGTTACTTCTCATTATACTCTGTGTAGAACACAACCACATTTCCTTACCCCCTCATCCTGGCCTTCATTCTTTATTTAATGGATCTCAATCCTCTGTGAACACTGGGATTACCTGGAAGAAACTGATGTTGAAACCCTAGAGATTTTGAATTGATGAGTCTGGTGTGGGTCTAGACTTGGATGTATTTTTCTTTTTTGACATCAGGAAGCAGGGCTTTATTCTGCAACATGAGGAAACATGCTTTGCCCAACCACCCCAGACATAAATTGTTACAACTTAGGTACTGGCCAGCAATGCCACTTGTGGACCCCATGCAGGGTTCTAAAGAAAAACTAGAGCCCGAAAATTTTGAGCTTTCTTCCCATAAACACACCCATATCGTTATTTACAGAATTCACTTTTATACTGGTATCAAAAATTATATTAAAAACTTTGATGTATTTTTCTAAAGTGCTCCAGAATTTGCAGAGTTGAAAACATTGCCTATGTGGCTGCTGTTTGAATATGTCTACAAGAATGTTTCATTTTTGCTTTCCTTCTTGATGTTCTAGCTACTGTGACATCAGATTCAGGATGCCCATTCCTGCCCTGGGGACTTCAGCTGCTCCAAATACTGTCTCCCCAGACTTTCACGAAGATGCCTCCTTCTTGTAATTTTTTCTTAGTGCAAATGCCACCTCCTTAGAGAAGGATTCCCTAATCACTAAATCTCAAGTAACCCCATCAGTCTCCATAACTCACCTGTTCTTTCTTCCTAGAACTGGTTGTTTCTGGTTCATTAATTTGTTTATGTCTACTCATGAATACAAGTTTGGTAAAAGGAGAAACCAATACTTAGAATACGAAAAGTCTCCCACAATATTTGATCAATGAATAAATCAATGTGGTATCAGTATAATCATGGGAAAATACGAATGAATATTTAAAACTAATATGATCCCGAAAAATCCAAGTCATTGTAGTTACTAAACAAACAAATACGAATATTTAAAATTGTGTAGCCAGGACCTGGGGATGTACTGTAACGGTAGAGTACTTGTCTAGCATGTGCAAAACCCTGGGTTTTGATCCCCAGCACTGAAAAAAAACAAAACAAAACACAAAAACAAAAAAAAAAAGTGCAGCCAGTTTCAGATTTGAAACATCATTCTTTGGTTTGAGCAGGGGAAAAATATTTAATGAATGTTAATTGTTAATTTTTCTCAGACATTCCAACAACTTAAATTTTAAGACATTTAATCTGCAGGGCTCAAAAACATCCTGAAGTCTATTGTATTATTTTTTTATTGTATTATTGATAAGTGCTATTGATCCTTCACTATACTGTGTTGTACCATCTGGCTGATGTTCTACAAAAGATCCAGGCAAGACACTTAACCAAGTATGCATGGAAGTCTGAGAAACATTATTTAGCTTGAATGCCACCAGAGGGTTAGCAGATAAGATTGTGGACTTCAGTGGTTTCCAACCCTGGCTGCACTTTAGAACCTTCTAATGTAATAAATACACACACACACACACACACACACACACACACACACACCCCTGGATTATACCACAGGGTAATTAAAATAGAATATCTGAATATGGGATCCTGGCATAAGTACTTTTTATAGTTTTTCTCTCTATGTTGTCCAACTGCTATGTAGCCAACTTAAGTGCCATCGATAATCAACACAATTGGCTTAAGGAGAAGGGGGAAAGCCAATAAATTTGCTAATACAGGTAGCAAATATCCCAGCAAGAGAAATCCTTTGCTTACAATAGGAATGAGTCCTTACCTTGAGACACATTGCTTCTTTTACCTCATCAACTTAGCTTACAAAGTCACAAACGCTATTAGTGGTCCAAAAGAGTAAACATATAGATTTTTTGAGGGAGGGCAAGAGATACCTTTAAAATGCCAATTAAGCCAGAGAAATGTGGAATGTGTATTTTATCCAGTGAGGCAAAGGAGTTTTGTTAGCCCCACTGCCTGGCCCAGGAAGGCATCCTGGAGCCGTGCAGAGACCAGCCCTCAGGCTCAGGCCCTGCCTTGATCACTCCCTCTGCTACTTCTTGTTCTATGACCCTGACAAGTTACTGAGCTTTTCTCAGCCTCCTTCACTCTCCTGCAGAATGCATGATGACTTCAGTACCATGGGCTGATGTATGTGAGGCGCCATGTGCTCCTGGAGATGGCGTTCCTTCCTTCTCCTCTTTCTCTGCATTATGGGTAGGATGATACCTTCCAAAAGTACGTAGTAAGGACTAAGCAAGTGTGTGCAATATCTGTTGTTACTATTAGATTTTTGATATAGACATATTTTACTCAAAGTCCTAAAAGATATAATCTTAACATCTTTCTCTAGGTCTTTGCTTTTCCTTTTCTTGTAGGGGAACATGGATCACTTTGTGGCCACTGGTAGACATAAAGTCAGAGAAATTAGAGAGTGAGAGATTCATTAATGTGCTGGTTGCTGACATGATGATTGGCTAGCCTTGCATGAAGAAGCGGGTGGCACTTCAGTTGTACCTGCCAAAGTCCTCACTCAAGAGATCTCCATGATTTCACCAAGGATGGTTTCCCAATCCAGTCTGCTGTGTTTCTTCTACAGAGTAAGTAAAGCAGGAATCCAGGGGTTCTGTTCAGTGGCTTAGCATCCCTCTGACAGGTAGATGGGCAGCATGCAAAGGACTATTTCTTTTCTCTCAATAACCTAAACATAAACATCCTCTCAATAACCTAAACATAAACACCTTTGGGAGGAATCATTTGATTCTTCTTTCTTCCCCTACTCGGTTTATTTATTTATGGAAATTCTCACATGAGAGGTTTGCTTAAAGCTGATCACATGGTAAAAATAAAATAATACATTTTAATGGACATTGACAGCAAAAATAAATATAAAATATAAAAGCATTGAGTGTATGTAATACTCCTCAGGAAAGACAGTCTTAGGATGGCTATTATATTAGCTGGACATAGAGTAAGCACAGGTAAATCTCATGACCAAATTTCAAGTACAAACCAATCCATTTATCACTAGCCAAAGAAGTGAAACTTGAAAAGAATGTTAGTAAGGTATTTTTCAAAGGCCTGAGAATTTAGGATACTGTTTGATCCTCAAAAGTTATGATATTATTAGAAATATTAGATGTAATGGGGGAAACCAATAGTTCTCTCTTGATCTTTCCTCCCTGCTGGCTGCTGTAACAGAACAGTCCTCCTCTAGAGGGACAAAGTTCTTGAAGACATATTTTTGTTCAAGATCTTCATTTCCTCCTTCCCTTACCCACTACAATTTGGCATTACTTGTCATCCACTGAAGCCACTGCAGTAGTGTCACCAGTGACCTCTTAATGATCTAATTCAGTGATATTAAGAAATCCTCACTTAACCTCTGTGCCACTGAACCCAGTAACCTTCTTGAATTCTCTGGACTAGCAGAATGCTGCTTTCCTCTGGTTCTCGCCTACCTTTCTGACCTCTGTAGCACCTATTCTGGGTTCTTCTGGTTATAGGTTCTCTTTCCTGACCTGTTATTCTAGAGGCTTCCTCTTGCCAACTTGACATGGGCAACTGACTATGGATAACAGCTTCCAAGTCACCATTTCCAGTCCTGAATTCTCTCTCTGGGGCTCCAGATTGCATTTCAAATCTCTACAGGCAAAATTCACTTATATATTCCACAAGTAACTCACAATAAGGAATTTTAAATGGAATTCTATCATTCACTCTGAACCTCCTCCTCTTCTACTTTTCCTTCTTTTGCTTCAGATAATGATTATTTCACCCAATTCTTTGAGCCAGGAACCTAAGAGTCAGTCTCACCTTTTCACTCAACTTCATTTTTCATATTTTAACAGTCTGTCTCTTAACTGTATCTTTTCCTACTCTCCTCCAGTTTTGCTCCCAGTTCCCAGGGTCCACATCATCTCTTACTTGGACTATTATAAGGTGAACTGGTCACCATCTTGTGAATGTTGCAACTCTCTGAAATCCTGTCTTCCCCATCCCAGAATACATATCTTTATCAGAGTACCTAAAAAAACAGAAAGCTAATTGCATTTTATGTTACTTTCCTGCCTCCTCAAACTCCAAGGTCCCTTGCTGTCTTTAGGGTAAGCATGACCCTTACAAGGTTCTTGAACACTGGTCTTCAAAGTGGTCTCACACAGGGCCCTTCCCTCATACAAGTCCTGTTGTCCATTTCTAAGTACTCTGTGTTCCCCTGTATCTCTCAGTCTTGCTGATGCCTGCTTCCTCTTTCTCCACCTGATAACTTCTGCTCCTCCTCCAAGAGCCAGTTCAACAGTAACTTCTACTGTTAACTACTCGGAGGCTCAGAGGCATTTAGGTAATCCTCTGTGCTGCACAGCGAAGAGGCAGAATACACTGTAGTTATGAAAACGCCCTCCAGCATCAGACACAACTGAGCTCATCTTAGCTCTACTACTTTATGACTGTGAGCCACTGGACAAGACACCTCATCTCTCCATTCCTATAAAATGTTGATCACAACAGTAATTAACTCAGTATTCATGGAAGTATTAGATGAAATGATGACTATAAAATAGTTGACATGGTAACTGGAATATCATAGCTAGCATGAAATGACAAGCTATGATTACATTCAGGTGGCATTTAATCTTACAACAAACGACTATGTACCTACATTTCCAGTTCAGTATAGTTGCTTATTTACATGTCTGCTTTTACAAAGGCTGTGATGTATTTTAGGTTGTGTTTTAGGAACTATTTCCCCTGTACCTATAGTGTCTGGCATACAGTAGGTAATCAATGAATTTTTAACTGATGAAAGGAAGAATTGATGAATATAATATCAAGGGGAACAAGCTGGCTTTCACCTTTGTCCAGAAATCTCAGGCTAGCTATTTAACAATGTTATGTTAGTTCTTAATACGTCTTCATGTAGTAAGTATGTGATGGGTCATTTATAATTCAATTTTACATGTGGATTTAAGGGAAAAAGAAATTAAACAACAACTGCAATCACATCGTGAGTCAATAGATTTAAGTATGGAATTAAGATTCTCTAATTTTCTTGAGTTTGTATCACTGTGGACTAAAACTTGTTCTTTGGCATTCATTCTACATGACAGGTCATTTCTGCTACATCTCAAAGTTACTCTTGGTTCCATTCTTTATAAGTAGAGTATAAATGTACTTGGTATTATGGAATGAAGTGTGTCTTCCCCAAATTCATGTCAATTCCTCCAAATTCCCCCAATGTGACTGTATTTGGAAAAGAGTATTAAGGTGGTCATGAACATTAAATGAGGTCCTAAATGGGCTGGGGTTGTGGCTCAGAGGCAGAGCACTTGCCTAGTATGTGTGAGGCATTGGGTTCGATTCTAGCACTGAATATAAATAAATGAATAAAATAAAGGTCTATCGACATCTAAAAAATATTTTTAAAAAAATAAGGTCCTAAAGCTGGGGCTCTAATCTGATAGGACTTGTGTCCTTATAAGAAGAGGAAGAGTTGCCAGAGCTTATGTGAGCACAGAGAAAATGTCTTGTGAGGACGCAGCAAGAAGGCATCATCTTAAGCCCAGAAGAGGGGATTTAGAAGAAACCAATCCTTTTGCTACCTTGACCTTGGGTATTGAGTCTCCAGAACTGTAAGAAAGTAAACTTCTGTTGTTTAATCCACTCAGTCTGAGGAATTTTGTTATGGTAGGTTGAGCAGATTCATACACTTGAGTTATAATTTCTGCTGTAATAATAAAAAGTATATAGTTGATATTGTTTATTAAGGGTTGTGTTTGTCAAAATACCATTTATAAAGAGGAAAAGTTTCTTTTGGCTCACAGTTTTGAAGGTTTCAATTCATGGTCAGTTGCTTTTAGGCCTGTGTTGAGGCAGCACATCGCAGTGGGAGTGTGTGGCAGAGAAAGCTGCTTACTTCATGGCAGTTGAGAGGCAAAGAGAGAGAGAGAGAGGAAGCAGCTGTGACCTGACTTCCTCCCGCCAGGCTTCACCTCCTAAAGGCTCCACCCTCCCAGTAGCACCACAGGTCAGGAACCAAACTTTTAACTCATGGGCCTTTGTGGGAACATATCAAAACCATAGCAAGGGCTTGCTGTGTTGTCAGACACTCATAAGTTCTTTATGTGCATTATCTCATCTAATCATCCCCGTAAACTTGTGAAATAGATAGTAGTATCATCATTTTACAAATAAGGAAACAGAAACCCAGAGCAGTTAAACAACATGTCCAAAGTCACAGAGAGCAAGTATTGTCAGATCTAGAATTCAGGAATTTGTCTCAGAACCTGTATCCCCAACCACCATGCTACAAAGTAAAACTGAATTGTCTGCTCTAAGTGAAAATAGTAATTAGTGTTTAATAAAAAAAGTCAAAGTGAGGAAAGCAGTAAAAATACAATACATAATTTAACAATGTAATTTTAATGTAAAATGCATGAATGCACATTCATTTGCCCATATTTCACTAGGAGGAGGAAGAGGAGGAAAGGCAATACTAATTTCTTTGATACGGATGATTAGAATTCTTCATTATCTTTCTTCCACAAACCACACTCCAAAATGCATTGTTTACTATCTCCAGCTGTAACTCGTTCAGAGTGGAATGGAGCTTTAAAGATCCTTTCTAAACAATTTGTGCCAAAGATCTGTCTAGATTTTTATCTTCTCCTCAGTCTTTCAAAGCTGCTATACATACACCAAATTCAAAAGAAACCCCCCCTCCCAATTTAGTCACATACCCTTACTGAGTATCTCTAAAGAACTCATTTTAGTTTTCATAAACCATTTTTATTGTACTACGTTTCATGAACTGATATACTATTGAATTAAGGTGCATAACTACAACAGCAACCTCAACTAATATAAATATTGTTGGGGAACCAACACAACAGACTTGGGGATAATCAAACACTGGGTTTGGAGGGAGAACATGGCGAGGGATCATCATCTTAGTCCAAAGAGGTCAGTATGCTTTGGTCAATCAAAGAATCAATGCATTTCAGAAGGGAATGCAGATTCTTGGTTAAATTGGCTATTTATTTAAATAGAGTAGGTTAAAAGAGATTCTGCTGTAGTAGTGTTATACCCTCCAATACTTTTTATAAAATGGTATCAAATTCACTTAGCAATCACTTTTAGTCTTTATTCTCGGTATCTTTACCAAGTGACTTCCTGTTCTTGGGCAAAGCACTTTTCACATTATGGTTTACTCCATGTGTCAATGGAAAGTTGAATTCATTCTCAATGGGATCAGAGGCAAAAATGATGAGTACTTCATCAATGGAATGGGATAGTCTGTGGTTAGCAAATGATTAGTGTGGAAGGTACCAGCGGGGGGGCAATGAAATATGAACTCTAGGCGTTGATTTACCATCACTTTTATGTGTGAACTGATATTAAATATGATATCTCTGAGCCTTGGAAGAGTTACTCTGCAGACAGAGTGAGACGAAAACGGGAAATGAAATGCCTATTCTTCTTTAAGAGTCTCTTTATCAAATGATGGAGAATTATTCTCTGCCATTTTTATTACAGTGCCTTTAAGACTTTTTATTTTAGCATACTCCTAATCAGTTTAAGATATTCAGAATTAAGCAAATCTAGGTTCTCAGAAGATATCCTCAAGTTCTCATGGCCCTGAGGAGGCCTAACTGAATTGTCTGATCATGTAAAACAATTCGTGCAATGAATCAAACAGAGGAAGTGTTGAGATAGCAGCACTTGGTGGTAATTCACAGCCTCAGAACTAAACTGCAGCTGAATCTACCTAGTTGTATGGGAAGAGGGGAATATGTCCCATGAAAAATCCTGAAGTTTTAGAAGAATCTCACATTGAAGCCAGCTTTGCCTTACAGGGTTTAGGATGTTTGACTGCTGACTACACAGATATAAATTTAAGGAGTAAATCATTGGGTAGATACATATCCCATTTTGTCCCATCTTCCCAGATGTGGAACACCTGTAAAAACTTAAATATAGCACATACTATGTAATGTAATTATATATTATTCAATATAATTATACAATAATGTAATTGTATAATAATATTAATGTAAATATACATATAAACTCTAGATTATGATTTCCAGTCTATTTTAATGCACCTGTGTCAATTTTGTTGAAATATTTGCAGAACTGAAAACCTAGGACTTAATGGGCTTTAAACATGAGCACTCTTCCTGAGAGTATCTCAAACTCACTGCACGACTTTAGATAAATCATTTATTATATCTTGTTCATGCTAAAGTTGTGGCTAATAAGAGATTTGTCACAAAATGCTTTAAGGATTATAGGAATTCATGAGCAAAATGTCACACTCTATGTCTCATAAGATATGAGTGTATTTTAAATGATGTGGCTATGTCAAAGTATGCTGTAATGTTATTTTTGTCCTTATAAGATTGGCATGAAAACCTAGCATAATTTGTGATTTTTATAAACAGATTAACAGTGAACATGCTGTGAAAATGTGAGTAAAGTCTTCTTGCTTTTTTTCATTTTCAGTGTTTTTTCCCCTTCACATTTAATTATGAACAACTTTATTTTTGCAAAAACTAGTGACCTTTTTGTGTCTTCAAGCTGCATTTTAATATGGAAATACTTGTGAATTTAAAAATGGAATTGCCCTTTTTAGTATGCTGGTTATGGGAAAAGGTCTCATTAAATATGAACCCCATGATGTATCTCATTCAGCACTAAGGCAGAGGCCAACACACAGTAGGCACTCAATAATTACTGAGTGAATCATACCTTCTACATTAAGTTCCAGAAGTTGTTTAAATTATTGCCAAAGGAAAACAGATTTATGGAGAACAAGTTACTTTGCCTGAGCAGGCAATATAGCACATTTTCTGAAATGCATACAACAAAACAATGACTTATTATTCATGGTAGTCATCTCCAATCACAAAACAAAATGCCAGAGAAATACCTGATTAAAGGGTATCATATACCCTTCGGGCAAACAGCTTGTTTCAATTAAGGAGCACTATTAAATCCATGCCATTTTTCTTTCCAATTTTATCTGAATTGTTAACTGATTAATTTTCTTTCCAGAAAATAGAGAAAAAGGAGCAAAGCATAATTTATTATTTTCTCAGTGACTCTTGTCACTCCCCAGTATAGACTTGATGGTTCTAGGGAAATGCAAGAAATGACTAACAGAAATTTAGGCAGTTCTCAATTATTCAGAAGCTCATTATCCAGCATGTGGGCTGTTTATAATTCTTTTTTCCTCCCTTTCTCCCACATATTTTTGTTAGGAAGAGAAATGTACAGAAATCACACTCATTTCAATATAGTTTCTCATTGGTTAGCAGCTTTGATCAAATGGTTGGTGTAATAAATTTCTAAAATAAGGTTTGGGAATTAGGTTATCCTTAGCAACCACTTATATTATTTTTAAAGTTATAGCAATTAGCAACATTTCCCTTATGCTGAAAATAGAACATGAAACATTATATTATGAAGGTTTTGTTTTTAACTCTGACAATCTGACTAAATATTACTAGTAATGAAATGTGGACTAAGGTAGCAATAGTTTACATCCATAGATTACACAACGTTTTTTGACAATATGGTCAACTACAGTCAGAAGAAGTTCAAAGTTCTGGTCTCTTTCAGCAAACTTTTATTGTGTAGGTGCTGGATGGCAAGTTTGGGGCTCAGAAATAAAGATGTTTTGCTTCCTTATAGTAGGTCCTGGTCCCCTGGAAGGGTTCAGAAGCCAAATAAATACTTATAAAACAATGAGGTGAGTGAAATAAACTAAACACAGAAAAGCAAATACGATCTGATCTCACTTATATGTGGAATCTAAAGAAGTCATGGAAGCTGGGTGAGGTGGTGCACACCTATAATCCCAGGGACTAGGGGAGCTGAGGCAGGAGGAGTCCAAGTTCAAAGCAGCTTCGGCAACCTGTCCAGGCCCTAAGAAAATTAGTGAGACCTTGCCTCTAAATAAAAAAGGGCTGGGGAAGTGGCTCAGTGGTTGAGTCCCCCTGGGTTCAATCAATCCCTGGTACCTAACAAAAAAAAAAAAAAAGAAAAGAAAAAGAAAAGAAAAGTCATAGAAGCAGAGAGTACAATGGTGGTTGCCCAGGCTAGGTCGGGGTGGTGGTTGAAAAGATGCTAGTCAAATGGTCAATACATTCAATTATAAAAAGAACAAGTTCTCGGGAGCCACTATACAGCATGGGTAGTGACAGATGTGTAAATTAATTTGATGGTGTCTAGACCACAATACAATGTCCATCAAATCATCACCTTACACTTTTAATATATTCAATATTATTCAATTAAATATTCAAAACTTTTAAAAATGTGATAAGTACAATGGTAGAGATTGCAGAGTGCCATATAATAGAATGCTTAGAACTGATTGCCTAACCCAGCCAAGGACGTAAGGGAGGCAACTGGACTAGATTGAACGGATGATAGATTTTAACCAGAAGATGAACACCCTTTCAGTTAAAGGATGGCATGTAAGGTCAGAAATATTACCATGGCACATTCGCTGAGACAGGAGTTTGTTTCTGCTCCAGTGTAATTGGAGACAAGTTTTAGAAAACAATTGGATCATAATCCCTCACTCATACACCTAGTGCATGGTATATGCAGTGAACAAGAAGCAGGTCCCTGCTTTTATGGAGCTGACATTTACTGAAAGAGCAAGCCTGCAAACAAGTGACTTCTGATAGTGATAGAGTCTGCAATGAAAACAAAAAAAAAAGGCTAATGGGATAGAGTCAGGGGATGTGTGGGAAGGATGGATATCTTTAGCTAGCAGCTTGGGAAAGGCTTCTCTAGGAAGTGACATTGGAATGCACCCTGAATCCCCTGAGGACACAGGAGGGGAGACTTCCATAAAAGGAGACCAGCAATTTTAAAGGCTTTAAAATATGAATAACCCGGATACTGGCGGGCCTGAGAGATGGGCAATTTGTCTGAAGAACAGTGAGAAGTGCGAATGGGGGGAAAGGAGTTTGGGGAGAGAGCTGAAGTCAGCCTTGTGGTGGGGGGCCTTGCAGCCCAGAGTAAAGATTGGATTTCACAGGAAGTCACTGTAAGGATGAGACTGGACTTATGCTCTAAAAAGGTCATAATTGCTGTTGTGTGGCAAATAAATGATGGAGAGTGGGTAGAAAATAGAAGCTAGGGTTCTTTGTTATAGGGGGCTAAAAAAATGGTGGCTTAAATATTTTTGTAGAGTGGGAACAAATGGATTCCTTAAGAACCTGTGAAGTCATCAGAGCTATGGTAGGGAAGGGTTTTGTAAGACATGGTGCTGGATCTGTCTATAACGTAAGAGTTGACTCAAGCATCTGATAGTGCTGTGGAAGGTATATATTGAAGTTCCTTACAGCTCAAATTAATTCTGAACGCATGACCTTTCTTATGAATAACAAAAGCAATCTCCTTTTAAGAACAATGGCTTGAAAGAATCTTAAAAAGACCCAGAGGTCCCAGCAGCTCGGGAGGGAGACGGGAGGATCAGGAGTTTAGCCTCAGCAAAAGGGAGGCGCTAAGCAACTCAGTGAGACCCTGTCTCTAAATAAAATACAAAACAGGGCTGGGGATGTGGCTCAGGGGTCGAGTGCCCCAATATTCAAAAAACAAAAACAAAAAAGAAGACCCAGCGGGAAAAAAACGTAATAGCTAAACCCTCTCCTCAAGAATTCTGTCAAGTTCGAGAGAGTTTTCCAAAATGGAATTGAACTTCAACTTGAACTTCACTCTCAGCCAGCAAGACAATTACTGGCAAAATTACTTACATGGCATGGGTAGGAGGAGCCACTGAGAAAGGATGACTTGGAAGGATGGCTGTCTCATAAAAACAGTGCTCAGAACTAGGCACTCAGGCTTAGGGTCTTCTCCGGGGCTTTGATAATCAAAGTGAAGCAGCAGCAAGGCTTCACTTTGCAACTGTCCTCATCTCAAAACATGTTTAAACAGAGCTGTGCGTTGCTTGACAATGGAGGCTAATGTTCAGAGAGACGATTGCTGCATGTCCCGTCAAGCTTTAGAGACCACCATTGTACATGCTGGTCTGTTGTTCACCGATGCCATTATGTGACACATGACTTAAATTAAATGGATTACCCTGGAATTCTTAGTAAAACTACATGAGGAATAGATACTTGCCACCAAATCTTACTGACATCTCATACTGGCGTGCTATTTGGAAAGGGTGGACTTTTCCAATGTGTTTTAAACACAAGGTTAATCACTTAGAAACTTTGGACTAAAGAAACAAATGAAAATTTATTAATGCTTTGAGATCTGTACAATTTGCAATTGATTCAAACATTGAAATAGGCTTAACACCTGCTTTCAATTTTGGGAAACTCTCTGGTTTTGAATACTCTTAAGATCTTTCTTTATAGATCTTTCTGTACTTGAGAATATTAACATTTTTCAAAGGCTATGTGCTATTTTCTAGTCAAAATAGAAGAGGAATAATGCAAAGTGAAGTGGGAAGGATAGAATAGCCATACAATTTCAGATGAACAGATTTCAGTACCAGGATCTTGAAGATATTTTGGTCTTTATTTTTCAAATTGACCTCAGATTTTCAATTTCCTCTGAGCCTGAGGACAATGAGAAGTCAAACGATAAAGTAAAAGTGTCTGGGATGAGTGAGGAACACAAAGTATTTGGTTCCTAGCTCTGAGTTAGAATTATTAGGCTCTGCTTACAGCTTTGAACATTATTAAGTAACACTTCAGATGTAGAGGATTTGATATACAGGGAAACAGCAGCTTTACAGGGGAGCTTTATCCAGATCAGCTGCCCCAGGATAAATAGGGAGTTCGATTCTATCAACCAAGCGCTGTCCATGGTGATTGGAAGAGGGGTGCAGAATCAATCTCAGTAACAATCTCAGACTCAACGGATGATCCCGAAAAGTAGTGGAGGGCATTGAAACACAGAGTCACTAAGGAGCAGTAGTCCATTTTTATACAGCTCTCACATATTCCAGTCTGTGCTGAGCTGAGGAGAACATTTGGCTGCCTTAACCTTGATATTATTCAGTCACCACAGTTATGCATGTACTGACCCAGCACCTTTTCCTCATTTATCTCTAATTTTATATTCTAAAATTGTCAAGTTGCTTTAAAAAAAGAAAAGCTCTGCAGTCCAACGGTAAGATGTTCAAAGAGCCATAAAATTCACTAACGAAGGACTTTCACATCCCGTCTGTGAACTGGATTCCAGAAAGGGGTAAATGAAAATTAATAGGATCAAAGTTGGAGAACCATGTCAAATACATTTTAAATCTTTCCTTTTCATGTCCTCACTGGTGAGCTCAGGCATCAGGCAGTTTTTAACTGGCTGGGGAGATTCCTGGCAGGAAGGCAAGTGGTTTTAATTCAGCCTAAAGATGACAGACAGCTTGCTTGGCCACTTGGCCCAAGACAGGCACATTCTGTGTGGAAGCTGTTCTGTATGCACACCTCCACGTGGCACAATTTTGTCCTTTGTTCCTGTGGCCAGCACTAGGGGAGGCTGACACAGGTTTCTCTCAAATGGAGACTTGCTGTGGTGTGGATATGGGTTGAGTGTCTCCCCTGAGGGTTCATGTGTTAGATGCTTGGTCCTCAGTGTGGTGGTACTGGGAGGGGGTAGAATCTTCTGGAGGTGGGACTTAGTGCAAGTTAATTAGGTCACTGATGGTGCTGCCAGCGGGAGGGAATAACAGTTCTCATGGGACCCCAGTTAGTTCCCAGAAGAGAGTTGGTTTTTATAAAAGAGCAAGACTGCCCTCCACTGCCCTCCAGCTTCCTATCTCACCACATGATCACCATTGTAATGCCATCTGTTTTGTGATGCTGCCAAGGTGGCCTTCGCCAGAGTCAAATGGATGTTGGTGCCATACTCTTGGACCTCCAAAATGGTGAGCTAAATAACCTCTTTTCTTTATACATTACCCAGTGTTAGGTATTTTATTATAGCAACAGAAAATAGGTGACTACAGAGACCAATGTCTTTATTTAATGGAGGCAAAGATTATTCTACAAGGACTAAAGAATAGAGGAGCAATGAAAATACCATGTTACCTGTGGCTTTGCAAGCTGAGTGTGTAGCATAGTTTTCTCTGCCTGAGCTTCCTATGCCAAAGCCTTGATCAGCATTTACAAAGAAAGCAACAAGCTAAGCTGTGCCTAAGCCATGAGTCAGGAGGGTGCTGGCTTTTCTCCAGCAGCATATGCATTTGCTGACTGGGGCAGGGGAATCACCACAGAGCTCAGCAATCCAACTACGTATAATTGGCTGCATAGGTATTACCTGGCTTCTTACCATCACCTACTCTGTAGGTAGCCTTGGCAGCTATCTTTAAAAGGGAACATGTCAGCCAAGTCCTATGCTTGGCTTTCCAAATGACCCAGTAGGAAATTAGGCTATAGAGTTGGGTTGGGATTAGGCTATTTCAATTTGTTATCTTGAACTTGACTGAATTTGAGCAATTTCTAGAGAAAGGATATGTTGAATAAAGTCACTATTTAATATCCTGAAACACAGAATGTGCTTTTCTGATTCTTCCTCAAGTGAGATGAGGTAATAGCTGAACTAAAAGGATTGATAGGAAGCCAGGGTCCAATGAAAATTACTTTCTTTTCATAAATCTTCATTTTCCAGGGTGGTAAAAACAATAATACCTCTGTGTGAAAACTCGCTCTTTGTTTCCATAATTAGAAAACTAAGCTGTATAACTGTTGGCTGAAAAGGAGAGTGTATTAATTATAAATATCACCCAGCAAGGGATGGCAGAGTTATCATATGGCCCACCCACAGGAGCTATTAACTCTCACAGATGCTATTTTAGACAATTCATTTTCAGTATAACATGAGTTTATAAGCACAAAGCATGAGACAGCACCACTTTTGATCTCCTATGCTTAGGGAAAGATAGCAGGGAAGCAAGGCCAATTTCATTTCAGATGTTTGGAATAATGGGACTTCAAGTGCAGAAGACTTCAAACATGAATGTTTGGTATTGAATTTGTCTTCAGAAGAAGGAACCAATTGCATACTCTGTAACAAATCAATGAATGAATAAATTCCAAAAAGATTGCAAACAGCCAATTGTTTTGAAGAGTTCTCTCTCTCTGTCTCTATCTCAGGCAGAATGTCATGTATTACTATTTTCTCTTTTTTCTGACTACTGATAACAAGTAAATCAGCAATTTTAAACATGCATGTACAAATGTACCAGTTTTTTAAAGTGTTTTTTAAAAAAATCATGTGACTATATTGCACACTAATTTATCCCTTTTAAGAAATCTTGGACTCTGGAAATTCTTGAAAAACCAGAATGAATACAATGGCAACAAGTAACTAGGACACTTTTTTTACACCAATTTTATAAACCAAGATGGAGAAATACCAATGTGGGTGACTTTTCTAAGAAGGCACATTGACCCCTGCCCCGGGGGCTGCTGAGACCCTACAGCTCAATCCTCTCACTATTTCCATCATTTCCAGTTCCAAAGAGGTTCAGGAAATCTTCATCACCTTGTACTTCCCAAACCTACGTACCTGGTCTCATTAGCCAAACACCACATTAAACTGGTTCGTAAAACAACTTAGTATCACTTGGCAAATAGGCAAGCCTAAAATAATGAAAAAGACAATTTTATTCACTAGTCTGTGAACTTTACGTTTATATAGCACTAACTAGTTCACCTTTAGGCACTCAATTCTTCAGCATAACAGTGTACTGCAAAATGAGGAAGAGAGAAAATGCTACTTAGATGAACCGACAGAATTCTTTAAGGTCCTGGTGCCATGTAGATTTAATTAAATAAATTCATCTTGTTTGCTTAAGATGATTCCTGCATTTCTTGTGAATTTTCTGAGGCCTGTTCCAATTACATTACACATAACATTAGATAAAGGAATACTAAATCACAGAGTTATAGGATTTGAAATTGCAAGGAACCTTAGAGATCACCCACCCCCTTCTCATTTTCCAATGGAGGATGGAGAGTTTAGGGTCAAGGTCATTCAACTGGTTTGGCCAGTGGTATGATCTCCTCCCTCCTAAAGGGCTTTGATCTGCAAGTAGTTAAGGCGATGTCAGGATCTATAACTGATTGACCCCATGTGGATTAGTGCGTGTTGGTCTCTGAACTGTGTTGTGATTTTCACCCCAGTACCCTTTGATGAGCCATGTTGGATTTATCTGCCCGGGGCCCAGCCCCCAGATCCCCACCCCACAGATGTTTGTAAAGGATACTTGTTAGCAGCAATCATAGAAAAACACAAATAAGATGCTGTGAACAAGGAGTCCTACATTGAAAATGCTAAAAATATTCACCAGCGGAGTTGATAACATCCTCCTGAGATCCCAATGCCCACACAAACCAAACATATGTAAATAAGGACAAGAGGATGAATAAAGAGCTACGAGCTTTAAAAACACAGGAAATAATCAAATGGCTTTAAAAGAAGGGCAGAGCCTGGGATTTTATCATCTCAAGTGTGGTCGGCCTGTCTATTCTTACCTGTAAGTCATTTTTTGAAAGGCTCATTCATACATCCACTTCATCCTCCCCAACTCCCATTTATTAATAAAAGCCTGGAAGATGGGGGTGAGTAGACAAAGGCTTCTCTGCTTTTGCTCCAAGGCTAAGGGGCGTTGCCGTTGGGTTGTTTACTGTGAGTCACAAAGTAAAGTCATGCATCTGTGTTTTTTAAATATATATTTTCTTAAAGGGAGATTAAAGCACATGCTTTTAAAAATACATGCACGCGTCGTGTTATTGAGGGGAGAGCCACAGTTCCTCTTAGGTCAAGTTGTTTGCTATTCTGAAGGAATTCCTTGCGCCTTCTCCATATGAGATGTTTGAAATTGGCAGTCTGGGGATATAATCTGGCCACAGGTAGTTCTGCCCAGTATTTTTTAAAATTAGAATTGCAGTGGTTTTTTTTTTTTTTTTTGACATTACCTGCAGACTCTCCTTCTCAAGGGGGTTCATTAGCAGCACCTCCAGATGTAGACTGGGGCCACCCATGTTTCAGACACTACTCTGGGGCAAAAGGGAAGGCTGTGCAAAGATCTGACCTGAGGGCAGAGTTGGTCTTTCTGGCCTTTATCTGCCTCAGAGGCAGAAGGCATAATTGGCAGGTAAACAGTCAGAGAGATGTGCTCTGTGTCTGGAGTTACCCTGGTGTCAGCATTAGGGAAGAGTGGGGCCTTCTGGGGTCTCTGGACATTTCCCCCCTCCACCCCATCTCCCCTGCTTAAATGTTTCTGCTTCTGCCAGTTCATTAACTGGTTGCTCTGATTTATCTTTACAAAGAAAACCATGTTTAGGTGACTATGGGCCTCTAGAGTCCAGTAGGGACTTGATTTGAGTCACTTTGATAGGGAATGTCAGCAAGTCTCTAAACAGGAGGTACTAGAATTAACATCACATCCTCATAATATTTTTATATGCAGTTTGTTATTGCTCTAAATACATCACCAAGTATAACTCAGGGGAATACAAATTCATACTTGGACATACATGAGAATGCTCATTTATATATGTGATACACACACACACATATGTATATAATTTGGGGTTATGGAAATATATATTAAAAATCTGGGATTCTGGAAATCCTTGAAATTGTAATTATATATAATGACATAAATGTGAAATAAGACTGCAAAGAAAAACATAGATATAACCTTTTTGGTTTATGTACAAGAAAAAAGGACATAACAGTATGATCATGGTATGTGTAGACTTTATAGTCAGTCTACTTGGGCTTAAATGCTGGTCAACTCCATGATTGACCTTTAGGCAAGTCATTTTCTGTGTCTCAGTTTTCTTGTCTATAAAATGGGGATAATAACAATAATAATCTCATAGGGTTATAACTGATTTAATGAGAAATATATGTACAAATCCTTGATATAGTAGCATATAATCAGCCCTTGATTTTTATTATTGTTATTATAATGTAATGTGACTAAAACTTGATCTTTTAAGAATTTTAGTGGCTTTACAAAACTACCACTCTTTATTCTTGAATTTATCACTAATTATTATATTTTATATCGATCAGCTCAGACATTGGAATGAGTATGTGATTTTTAGTTATATATAAATACTTCAGTGTAAAGTATATATTCTAGCATATAGTTCCATATTTTAAGTCTTAAAGTTCTTGGATACAAAATTCACTGTGAAGGTAAATAAACTCCAGGAAAATAAAAGTGAAAAATACTAGGCCAGCTCAAAATACTAGGTGAAGTGAACTCTTACCAAACATCCCAGACAATACTATAGTAATAAGATTTAATACTGATAAGGATGGCTTAGAAAAGTTTCAGTCTCCTCTCCTAATTTCCATCAGTACCCTCAAAGCCAAATCACACTAAAAATCAACTACATAATCTCTATACCCCACAACTGTGGAGACATCTTGGCGTCATCCTAAAGTAACATAGGCTAATAAGAAATGAATTCTCAGATAGTAAAGTGTGGTCATGTTATCGTTAGGAGATCTATACAGGCTTTCTGTGTGATCGCATGTAGATCTCTGACAATCTATGAGTGTTGACATGCCTGGGTTAGATTACACTTTCTTCCACCCTAACAAAAACTCAGTCTGTTTTCCCCACACAGGGAAATATATAGGAGTAGTTGGCAAGCTTTGGCCACAAAAACCAGGCTGGGCAAGTTTTCATGATTTTTAGCTCAGCAGAGTAGCAGCTAAGTGACTGGCTCTCATCTACCAAATAATTCATGTGGCAGATGCTGTGGAGTGGTACCTACAACATGCCCAGTTCAGGAAAGAGGCTAATGCTGTTAAAATCTTATGTGGTACCCTTCCATTGCAAATTATAACACCATCTTTCCACTCATTGATTATGGTCAATTTAGAGAAATGATGAGAGAGGAAGGTTATAAGAAATTCCCCTAAAGGGCAGAGTGAGCTAGACTTGTCACTATTGCCATCTGAATGACCTTGGTCATTTCAAGCACTAATGACCAACTAGTGAGATGGGTATTTTTGAACCTATGTTTTTTTCAGAATGCCTTAGCTGACATCTCAGAGACCAACACCAACTGGAAACCAGTTCCAAACATCCACCTAACCAGAATGGAGTTCTTTACAGATCACCAATACTTCTGGACAGGATATTTTTCATTTGGGTATTTATGATAAATGGACAGACAAATGCAATCGTAACTATCATCTTATAGGGAACATGTAAGTATGTAATTGTTTTTAGGGCAAAACTTGACTACTGTTGGTATTTCCTACCAGCCTAATACAGAAGAGACCAGAAAAATGACAAACATGACTAGAAAGGACCTGCTGCTTAAGGACAAGAAGGAAGTTCTTTTTGGATGTCCAGATAGGGAGAGCTGGGAGACAAATAAACAAAAACAACAACAACAAAATAAAGTTCAGAATGCAAATCATCTACATGTGTTTTCACCTTGCCATTCTTTGAACTTAGGCAGCTGTGCCCACTTAACATGGTGGTTCTCAATCGAGGGAGTTTTGATTCCCTCCCCACAACAAAGAATTATCTGAATATATCAATAGGGCCAATGTTGAGAAATCCTGACTTAACTCATACCTATGGGTTCAACTAGCCCTAGTTTTAGACTAATGTTGGCCCTGGTCAGGGTCCTCTAGCTGGTACCTTAGTGAATGGGCAACCTTTGCCTTGGCTTGCTCTGCCCTTGAACCTCACTGTGGGCTCTTGTCTTCTCTCCCCATCCCATGTCTTGAGTTTCTCCTTGGATTTCCTGGGTGTTTTTCTGTCTGGTTCATCAGAAGTCATGGTCGTAGCTTTCTTCCTGAGTCCCCCAGGAACTGAAGTCCTTAATCTTGCCCTCTTGTCTTCTGGGCTGGGACTCTGGACTGTCTGGATTCTTTCTGATACCTACTAGGTAATGCTGTGGACATGTGCTTCCCACCCTGCTCCTGGGCCTTCTGAAGACTGCTGCAAGGATTGAGTAGACATGCTCATCTCTCAGATTTCAGGTTCAAAGCTTTATTTTTATAATATTGCATAGAATGGTTTGCTCTGCCTGGCTCTTTGAACACCTGTTTTTAGCCATGGCTAGACTGTCCTCATACCAAATCTTCTGACTACTCTCTGCTTACACTTGCCTGGTCTTAGAAGCCTTTCTGGTTTCTGTGCCTACTTGTTCCCTCTCTGGTCCATCCTATCACTTACTCACTCACTGAGATTTGGCTATCACAGAACCTAAATTTCCCCATCTCAAGTTCATCCTTCAATAATTCTAAAACAGTGGACAAGTCTTCTCTAATAAACATTTTTCAGATATTTGTTTACATTTAGAGAATCCAAAGAAAAATCAGCTTCTTTTAAAAAAATCAGTTCATTTAATAAAATACAAATTGGATGTGACAAAAATGGAACACTATAATTTAAAGAAAAAAAATAAAAACAAGCAATCATTTCATCTGCAGGTAGGTAAATTAAATATTTGAGAAAATGCCACAGCAAAAATGTTTGCTTTTCAAGCAAGGAGTTCCGTGAAAAGAGACTTAGGTAACCGCTGGTGTTAACTGCTGGAAAGGTTAATTATGTATCATTGCCCCTGTGTTTATCATCATAACTTTTTTGTTACTGTATCCTTTCTTAATTATATGGTTTATGTCCATCTCTTGTGTAGTAATTGTAACCTCTGATGATTTTTCTGGAGAGACCACAACTTCAGCTAAAGATAGTCCTGCTCATCTCTTTCAGCCAATAGCTGGGAAATTTTTCTTCATCACACAGATTATCCTAAACAAATATAGCTGAGTTCCTATCATCATGGGATATTTAAAAAATATCATTTGGACCAATATGTGAACAGTACAATTTCCTGAAAAGTTAGTGCATATTGCATAAGGTGAACAGCAGAGCTGCGTGGTCTGTGCAAGGACTCAGCTCTGAGGCGTTTACACACAGTGAATCTGCATGGTTATTTTCAGTGTACAGCATCTATATTGATTTCCAAAGTCAAAACAAGAGAGATCTTTGGCCCTTGGGGTAATAATGGCAGTCATTTGCTAAGCACTTAATTTATGCTGGGTAGCAGTGCCTTTAACATGGATTATCCTATTTAATCCTCATAAGGACTTTACGAGGTAGGTGTCATTATTATCTTTACTTTACAGATCAGAGAACTGACACTTCAAGGAGAAACTTGCCGAAGATCACATAGCTGGTAAATGACAGACATCAGCTTTGAGTTTAGACAGTATGACTGTGCTCCTATACTCAGCTGCTATGTTCTCTTTCTTATCACTTATGTTGAAGATTTTATTTCTCTTTAGAAATGCGTAAGAACATTTTCTTGCTCTTGTTTACAAATGACAGCACTCAGGCTTTCCTCCTTGGAGCTTAAGCTGGGCATTACAGATGATTCCCTCAAGAGGCCTTTTCAATTAAGCACACAAGGAGAACCTGTGTAAGAGGAGTCATCAAACACCATCACAGTCTTTGTTGGTGAGAGTTGATTGGCCTTTGATAAGAAGTTATTTTATCTTTCTCAGGCTTTCATTTTATTGGGGCTAGTGCTCTAGTATAGGGAAGGAAGCTTAAGCTGTGATTGGAATAGTTATAATGGGAAATTTTCTATTTGAGGAGCAACAAAAACACTTAGACATGGTTCAGGGAGAATGAGAGATCTGAGGTTTTCAGTTAGTGAAGCCAGACCTGGAACCACTCCTGCCAAAGCCAGATTCCCAAAGAAGGTTAAGCAACCTTCAGTACTCCACTACCTGACTGATGCCTAGCTCCTTCAGGGGTTCCTTCTTGCCAATAGAATGGGGCCCAAATTCCACAGTATGACATGAAGAGTTCTTCCAACCTGCCTATCCTTCTGTCTCATGTCTACCTACCCTCCACCCTCCACATTCACACTACAAGAGTCCAGTCCAAGAAAATTCCCAGCAGATCATTCCCCTTCTCTCAGGTGTGCCCTTCCCATCTTCAGGGCTGACCTTCCCAAATAGAGTCAAGCACTTGCATTACTATGCTTGAATTTTGCCTCATATGTGTCTCTGTTGGAATATTTTCCATAGTGTAATATTTGTCATTTACCTGTCTGTCTTCAAAGAGCACTAAGAAACTGGATAAGAATTAGTCAATTCACCCTTCTCATCCCAAGTCCAGCACACAGAAGTACTTAATTGGTTTCCAATAGATGCTGAATTAAGCTCTTTAATTGCTCCAGGACATTCACAGTATTCAGCATACATACATCTTGTCTGATTCTAATTTGTCTTTTTATGTTACTTAATTTTCAAAAAAAATGAGGAGGGTGCGAAGGCTATTCGAAGGGGGAAAGAACGTTCTTTTTAACAGATGATGCTGGGGTAACAGGATATTCACATGCAAAAGAACAAATTTGAATCCCTTCCTTATAACATACAAAAAAATGAACTCAAAACAGATTGAAGGTTGAATGTAAGAGCTAACTATAAAATTTTAGAAGAAAACAGGCATAGCCTTTGTGAACTTGGATTAGGCAATGATTTCTTAGATTGACACCAAGAAGCACAAGCAACCAAGAAAAAAAATAATTAGACTGCATCAAAATTAAAATTTTTTGTGCTACAAATAATACAGTACAGAAAAATTACATTAAGTGAAAAGGCAACACATAAGTGGGATGCAAATTATAAGTCTGATAAGGGATTTGTACCTAATATGTAAAAATAATTCTTACACTCAATCATAAAGAATTAAATAACCCAATCAAAAACAGGGCAAAATATTTGAATAGACATTTCTTCAAAGAAGATATACAAATGGCCAACAAACACATGAAACAGAGGCTCAGTATCATTAACTGTTAGGGAAATGCATATAAAAATCACAATTAGGTAGCAATTCATATTCACTAGGATGGCTATACTGAAATACAAGTAATAATAAGTATTACCAAGGATATGCAGAAATGGAGAACCTCATTCACTTCTTTTTTTTGGGGGGGTGCTAGGGATCGAACCCAGGGCCTTGTGCTTACAAGGCAAGCACTCTACCAACTGAGCTATCTCCCCAGCCCCCCTCATTCACTTCTGATGGGAATGAAAAATGTGCAGCCACTTTGGAAATAGTTATCAATTCCTCAAAGTGTTAAATGTGGATTTACCCTATGATCCAGCAATTCCATTCCTAGAGAATCAAAAGCACATGTTCACACAAAAACTTGCACACAAGTGTTCACATCTATATTGTTCATAATAGTCAAAAAGTAGAAACAACCCAAATGTCCATCAACGGATGAATGGATAAATTAAATATGGTGTAGCCATAAAATAGGACATCATTCAATAGTAGAAATGAAATACTGATACGTATTAAAATATGGATGAATCTTGAAAACATTATGCTAAGTAAAAGAAATCAGTTGTAAAAGGCCACATATGATATGATTCCATGATATGAGATAGAGACAGAAAGTGAACTGGTGGTTGCCTAGAGCAGGAGCAGGGAGCCTTAGGGGATGGAGTGACTTCTTAATAGGTATAGGATTTCTTTTTGAGATAATGAAAATGTTACAAAGTTAGATCGTAGTGATGAGTGCAAAGCTCTGTGTGAATATGCCAAAACCATTAAAGTGTACCACAGCAAGTAGGTGAATTTTAAAGTATATGAATTACATCTCAATAGATATGCTAAAAAGTAAACGAAAGAGGACTCAGTAAGCATGTATACAAAGATAACCTGGTGGACACACTGTGCCTCAGCTCCTTAGAGGAAAAATACATTTTCTCTATATATTCCTTGGCACCCCAGAATGCATCTGATACTCCAGTTGAGTATTTCTTCAATATCTGTGGATCATGTTCATAAAAATCTGATGAATGTTATGAGTCTTTTTTCCAGAAAACATAAGTGCATGTGTTAATATATTCACATATAAACACAATTTTATTCCTTGAAATGCATTTAAGAAAGGGCTCTTCAGTAAAGTGTCCCTTGGTGAAATAGTTTGGGAAATGCCACAAAGATGTGTGATGATACAAAGGAGCATATTGAAGGCCCTGAGATATCTTGGTGTCAAACAATCTAGTAACTAACTGTTTAATCAGCATTTCCTGGCCACATGAGATTTGTAAAAAGTACTTATAAACATCTGGTGTATCACAAATTCTCTTAAGGGACACAGGTTAAGAAAGGAAAAACTTTTACCTCTTTGATTAGATTGATTCCCAAGTATTTTATTTTTTTTGAGGCTATTGCAAATGAAGTTGTTTTCCTCATTTCCCTTTCAGCTGTTTCATCGCTTGTGTATAAAAATGCTTTAGATTTATGCGTGTTGATTTTATAGCCTGCTATTTTGCTGAATTCATTGATGAGGTCTAGAAGGTTTCTGGAGGAGGTTTTTGGATCCTCTAAATATAGAATCATGTCATCCGCAAATAGTGACAGCTTAAGTTCCTCTTTTCCTATTCGTATCCCTTTAATTTCTTTGGTCTGCCTAATTGCTCTGGCTAGACTTTCGAGGACAATGTTGAATAGAAGTGGTGAAAGAAGACATCCCTGTCTTGTTCCCGTTTTTAAAGGGAATGGTTTCAGTTTTTCTCCATTAAGAATGATGTTGGCCATGGGCTTAGCATAAATAGTCTTTACAATGTTCAGGTATGTTCCTACTATCCCTATTTTTCAAGTGTTTTGAGCATGAAGGGGTGTTGTATTTTGTCGAACGCTTTTTCTGCGTCAATTGAAATAACCATATGCTTCTTATCCTTAAGTCTATTGACATGATGGATTACGTTTATTGATTTATGAATGTTGAACCATCCTTGCATTCCAGGGATGAATCCCACTTGATTGTGGTGCACAATTTTCTTAATATGTTTTACCAAAGAGGTAAAAGATCTCTATAATGAAAACTACAAAACATTGAAGAAAGAAATTAAGGAAGACCTTAGAAGATGGAAAGATCTCCCATGTTCTTGGATAGGCAGAATTAATATTGTCAAAATGGCCATACTACCAAAAGTGCTATACAGATTCAATGCAATTCCAATTAAAATCCCAATGACATACCTTACAGAAATAGAGCAAGCAATCATGAAGTTCATCTGGAAGAATAAGAAACCCAGAATAGCTAAAGCAATCCTTAGCAGAAAGAGGGAAGCAGGGGGTATCGCAATACCAGATCTTCAACTCTACTACAAAGCAATAGTAACAAAAACGGCATGGTATTGGTACCAAAATAGAAAGGTAGATCAATGGTACAGAATAGAGGACATGGACACAAACCCAAATAAATACAATTTTCTCATACTAGACAAAGGTGCCAAAAATATGCGATGGAGAAAAGGTAGCCTCTTCAACAAATGGTGCTGGGAAAACTGGAAATCCATATGCAACAGAATGAAACTAAACCCCTATCTCTCACCCTGCACAAAAATCAACTCACAATGGATCAAGGACCTTGAAATCAGACCAGAGACCCTGCATCTTATAGAAGAAAAAGTAGGTCTAAATCTTCACCTTGTTGGCTTAGGATCAGGACTCCCATAGCACAAGAAATAAAAGTAAGGATCAACAACTGGGATATATTCAAACTAAATAGCTTTCTCTCAGCAAAGGAAACTATCAGCAATGTGAAGAGAGAGCCTACAGAGTGGGAGAATATCTTTGCCACTCATACTTCAGATAGAGCACTAATTTCCAGAATATATAAAGAACTCAAAAAGCTCTACACCAAGAATACAAATAACCCAATCAACAAATGGGCTAAAGATATGAACAGACACTTCACAGAAGATCTACAAGCAATCAACAAACATATGAAAAAATGTTCACCATCTTTAGTAATAAGAGAAA
Source organism: Sciurus carolinensis (assembly GCF_902686445.1). Classification (NCBI taxonomy): domain Eukaryota; kingdom Metazoa; phylum Chordata; class Mammalia; order Rodentia; family Sciuridae; genus Sciurus; species Sciurus carolinensis. Next base: position 62,739,623 of record NC_062213.1, read on the forward strand.
TGCAAATCAAAACTACACTAAGATTCCATCTCACCCCAATTAGAATGGCGATTATAAAGAATACAAGCAACAATAGGTGTTGGTGAGGATGTGGGGAAAAAGGTACACTCATACATTGCTGGTGGGGTTGCAAATTAGTGCAGCCACTCTGGAAAGCAGTGTGGAGATTCCTTAGAAAACTTGGAATGGACCTACCATTTGACCCAGCTATCCCACTCCTCGGTCTATACCCAAAGGACTTAAAATCAGCATACTACAGAGATACAGCCACATCAATATTCATAGCTGCTCAATTCACAGTAGCGAGACTGTGGAACCAACCTAGATGCCCTTCAATTGATGAATGGATAAAGAAACTGTGGTATATATATACAATGGAATATTACTCAGCTATAAAGAATAATAAAATTATGGCATTTTCAGGCAAATGGATGAAATTGGAGAATATCATGTTAAGTGAGATAAGCCAATCTCAAAATCCAAAAGACAAATGATCTCACTGGTAAGTGGATGATGACACATAATGGGGGGTAGGAGGGAGGCAAGAATGGAGGAAGGAGGGACTGTGTAGAGGAAAAAGAGAGGTGGGAGGGGTAGGGGGGAAGGAAAAAAATAACAGAATGAATCAAACATCATTACCCTATGTAAATGTATGATTATGCAAATGGTATGCTGTTACTCCATGTACAAAAAGAAACAACATGTATCCCATTTGTTTACAATAAAAATAAATTTAAAAAAATAAGTTTAAAAAAAGTATATTGAAAGTGGACTCTGTTTAGAATATTCAAGTTAATGATCTTGTCTGTTATTATTTTGATTTTATTATTATCAGTAAATTAAATTTTTGCAATGGAAAATAAAGATTATAGAATGTAAAAAAAAAAAGTAAAAAAGAAAGGAAAAACTAGAAAGAGTTTATTCATAGGCTACCTTTCTAGGCCTGTGACTGTACATTAGAATCTTTGAGGAGCTTTCAAATACTTCTGTGCCCAGGTTGTGCTCAAGTCAATTAAATCACAATTTATGCAGTTGAAACCCATGATTCTACATTCTTTATAGCTCTTCATGTGATTCCTCTGTGAAGTCAAGGCAAGAGAGTCACTATTGTAGATGTTCACGGGTAGCACCTGGGATACTTGTTCTTCACCTAAGGATTCTGATTCTGATATCTGGGATGAATCCCACTCCTAGCTCACAAATGTCCAGGTGAGTCTGACACACATGGTCCTTAGACCACACTTGAAGCAGTAGCTTCAAAAATGAAGCTCAATCTGGCTCAATCAACTTATCACCATGAACAGAGATTTTAAAATGATAGCTGTTGGGATAAAAGAGAGGTTCTCACTGTGTGGATTCCGGACTAGTAGCAGTCAACATCACCTTGGAACTTATTAGAATTTTATATTTTGGGTCCCCACCTTGGATAATTAGAGGGTCTGGTGGTGGGGCTCATCAATTTGTGTCTTAATGAGCCCTCCAAGGTGATTCTGACATATGCTGAAGTTTGAGAACCATTAAGATAAAGTGTAGCATTAATTACATGTGTATTTTACACAGTCTCAGTATTGTTGATTATATAATAACCAGCTTGACTGTGCTTATTGCAACTCTACAGATAGAGGTCCCAGAGTGTTTTGAAAGTGACTATTTTCCATTATATTTATTTTGATCCTCAAAATTGCTAACAATATACATACTTGGAACTATGAGTTTTTGAGAAGATGTTAAAACTGAACAAGGAGCTTCCTAAGGATAAAGATTTGGAGAGGACTGTGCTTATACTAGTTTGGGGGAAATAGTCCCTTTAACGACATTTGAGCATAAGGCAGGTTGACTGAAATCAGCAGAGAACTTGCCATTATATTTTGGTTTAATAAAGGTCAGAGAACCTTTATTAGGTCACAGCAGAAGGGACGGTGATGGCAAAACTAATGCTGTATTGGTAACATAACACACAAATGGAAATAAGTTGATTTCATCTGAAGACTTCACAATTCTTGTATGTTTCCTGGCAGTTATCTCCCCAGTGAAATGAAACTGTGAATGAACAATCCTGGATGAAAGTTTATCCTGATGGCAAGGGCTGGGCTTGGCTGTCAGGGATGGTACAAGTGGAGGTTATGGACAGCATCTCCCACAGTGTGGCTTAGGCAACTGGGGTCCAGAAACAATGTGTGCCGATGGCTGTGTATACAACTCACCTCACCAAACACTATGCCAGTCTCTACTTTATAAGTCTTGAACATGCTACAATTGGAAATCTTTAATTTTATAAACTTCAAAATGTCTGCCAGCTGTGCTGTGGTGCATGTCAGTAATCTCAGTGACTCAGGAGGCTTAGGCAGAGGGATTTCAAAGCCAGCTTCAGCAACTTAGTGAGGCCCTAAGCAACTTGGCAAGATCCTGTCTCTAAGTAAAATATTAAAAAAGGGCTGAGAATATGGCTCAGTGGTTAAGGGTTCCTGGGTTTGATCCCTGGGACCAAAAAAAAAGAAAAAGAAAAAGAAAAGTCTGTACTAAGGGTGAAATGTCCACCTCTACAGGACATTAGTCATAGTTCAGACTCTGTGCTGAGGAGCTACCTCTGTCATTCCTTGTCAGGGAATTTATCCTAGTGAATTTTGCAGATGTATTTTCCCTGAATAGACACTAACTGGTCTCCTTTTCTGTGCAGTGAGAAAACACTGAAAACAGGTCAGCATGTTAGTGTTTATTTTCTCCTGATAAATTGGAGAATATGCTTTCCTAAAATACAGTGCATAAAAAGCAATCTGGCATTGGTTAGGATTATTCTGTGGTAATTACCATTGCTTATTTTTTCAACAAAGAAAGAACACAGGCAAAAGGAAAACAGGACTACATACAATGGCCAAAACCAAGTGGACTTATTCCCTGCCCATTTCAACAGTTCAAAAAAGACAATCTGGGGATCAGGACAGAAACTGTACTTAGAATTGGAGGCCAAGCAGAATTATAGGTCAAGCAGATGGAACTGCTTCTATCCCTATCACTGTCCCTCCAGAAAACCAGCCTACTTGGCTGAACCTTGATTGAACCATGAACCTTGGACAGTTGTGATTCCTCTTCCATCTCTTCCTTCCCCTAGGGTCCATATCTCTTGGTAATTTCTATGCTGTCCTTTGGAATTCGATTCCCCTACATCTTCAAATTCTTCCTGGAGTGTTGTCTCCATCTCCCTGCATTCAGTAAATAAATGACTTAGTTCCCCTTATTTAAGTCAAGGTGGCACACTCTCCCATGCATCTCTTCTCCACCATCCAGCAGTGAAGTTCATTCTTTCCATTCTCCCTCCTCTCTCATCACCATGCTCTGATGACCCTGAGGGCTCTTCCATGGAGGACTTTGTCACAGTCCTTCTTTTCACTTCAACCCCTGAGATCATCCTGCAGGACCTCTGTGGTTCTACATCATGGAACTGGTCTCTGTGGCTCTCCTATGTGGGAACCTTGTTTGTAAAGTTGATTCCCAAACAAGAGAGGGTCTCTTCTATGCCCATGCCTTTGTGAATATTTTGATCTGCTTTGAAGGCTGCTCTTCACTTATCTTCTCAAAGTCCAACTCCTTCTTCAGGGTTCACTCAAATCTCACCTCCTCTGTGAAGCCTGGTATCTCTAAGCTCATGACACATTCTTTTTGGTACTAAATAATTTAACATAACTTATTGTGCACCTAAATTGTGCCAGGCAGTATGGAACTTTGGGTATATGTTTAGAGGATTCTGTTTTTATCACTGGAATCTTAACTTTACTGGCAGACACGTAATTTCTCTTACCCAGGCTAAAATGTTTTTGAGAAACATTAGTCTGGTTTTTAAATAATTATAACCAAATGCTGCTCTACCTTTGGGTTTCATGTCTAACCACAGGGCTTTCCATATCATTAATCACTCTAACTCTGTATGGCTTAGTCTTTGATCTAGAGTATTTAGCCCAGGCCCAATGTCCATCTAAGGCACTGAACCTAAGGTACATCATCAGCATATTGTCAGAGATGGCAAAAAATATCAGTGGTTCTGATATTTCATTGTGCTTCAGAATTACCATAGGAGGAGAGGTGTTTAGAAAAGGAAACTCAGAGGTTGCTCTGGAAATTATAGTTTCTTGGGACTGAGTTAGGCCTAGGAATTTACATAGTTGCAGGGTACCCAAGTAGTGTGATGGGCTGTGTTCTGAGATGCTCTCCTCTAGGGTCTTCAGGTTACACACTCTGCTAACACATCATCAGTTAGGAAGTCCCTACAGAAAAGTCCTCTATGAGTTATTACTTGATACTAGATCCTTAGCTTTATGACAGGATTAATCTAAGAACAGTTTGTTAAAAACCTTTTTTTTTTTTTAAACTCTGCAAAGCTCTGGTTGAAGAGATCATTCACTGTTATCAAATAGTCTTTATACAGAGACCCTATGAAAGTTCAGAATAACTTTATTCTGAATCTAATTCAAAGAAGTATTTCCCATACATGTATTTATGAGCTCATTTTTGCCATTAAAGTGAAAATTTCACCCATTACACCCATGTACACATGTATGTATGTGTATATACGCACACAAAATGTGCACCAATTTAATATGATTTGCTTGTTGCTATGATTTGATTTTTTCTTTGTTTCCAGGAAACAAAGTCAACTTTTCAGTGCTCAAATGGAGAAACACAAACATAAAATTATCTAGCCTTAGGCCTCCATGAGAAGGTTGGCATAAGTGAATAATTATAAGATCTAACATTTAACTCTATTGAATCTGTACCTAATATATCATTATTTAATTTAATCATATAAATCATATGCATAGGAATAAGCATGTACATTCTTACCTTATGTACACAGAAACTGAAGGCAATAATATCTGTCAGATAGAGTAAGGCCTGGAGTGGTCTGAAGAGACAGTCCCCGGGGGCGAGTAGAGTGCTAAGTATGAAAGAGAACTATGAAGGGGTGGAGCCTAAGTGGAATTCCACTAAAAATTATTTTCCTCTCAATTTCGGCTTTGAATAATGTTAAAACAATCTGTCCAAGTATGTCAGTAGATCACTTTTAGATTGCTGGTGTGCATATGCTGGTACAGGTACAGATGTCTTATCATTCATGCCTGGAAAAATTGGAAGCTATGGCCTCAAATTGACTGGCCCCTCCCTGATCACAGAACACTGTTAGAAAGTCACATCTACAGTAAAACAGGCAGTAATTTGAAATGGGTCCAAATATAACTCTGGTGACATGGTTGTAGGTTCGTTTAGGGCAGGGGAACAGTGTCACTCAGAACCATTTATTACTATGTAGCACCATGTATTCCATAAAGAACATATGGAAATATGAATATCTCTAAGCCCAGATTTATAACTCTAAAGTGATGCCAGTTTAAACAAATTTTTGGTTTTAGTTCTTAATTTAAATCTAATTTCTGGTGACATTATAGATTAGAGTCTATAGGCTGCTGATTAAGATAGACAAGTAATTTGGGCTATACTTTTGCAAATTCATCCCTCCTGAGACCTGTATAGACTGTCAGTAGTGGAGATATTAGAATATGGTTTCCTTCTTTTGCAACATCATTTTATTCTAAAATCAATGCCACAACTTTCAGAGCTAATGGATTTTGTTGATATGCATTCATTTGCTGCAGAGAAAATCATTGCTTAAATCAGGTTGCTTCAAATAGGATTGACTAAAGCAAGCAAGATGGTATTCTTGTCAAAGCCACCTCATATTCCAATTGACATATTGTATTCTAGTGCTGACAGCTGAAGGCTAGAGTTTTGATTAATCCATTTTTCTCTCATTATAAACACAATCTCTCTTCCCTGAAGGTTCCAGCAATCACTTTAGCAAGTGTTAGACCTTGAAAGAATAATGCTTATCCTTTGATGGCCACAGTGTATACAAGAGAGAAAGAGCTGGTTTTGTTTTCTGAATCTCCTTGGGCATGGTTGAAAGGGGCTCATTTGTGAAAGCATGTGTTTCAAACTCAAGGCTGTATTTTGTTTTTCCTCTTCCATTTAAGGAGTAGTAGAGAGAAGGAACAGGTGTGCCATTAACACAAAGCATGACAGATGCCTGTTGATGAGTCATTTCCAAGTCCACAGTGAAGTGGTACCCAGGGCATGGACCACATTATAGGGGACAGAGTAGAGAGTGGGGAAATCTTTCTTTTGGGTCCACCTCTACTCTGGACTGCAGAAATCAGAAGTCGTACATTTACTCTGCTTCCTACAACCCCCAGGCTAACCCTTATTCTCTGGGCTGCTATTGATAATCACAATTGTTTTTGAGATTCTAAAGTTTTTCAATAATCAAAAATATCCCAAGTTATTTGGTGGTCACTTTGGTACTCAGTCCCCAAATACAGTTGAGAAGAGAAAGTGATGGTGACCCACTAAGAATTGGTCTCATGCAACAGGAATGTAATGTGTTCTGTTTGTTTCTCAAACTTGATTAGGATCAATGATTGAACACCTGGTCTGACAGTAGAAAGAATTCTGGAATTTTCCCGGTCTAGGTTAGGCACATTATGATGTGGATGGACCTCTTTTAAAGCCAACACCCTATAGGTCAAAGAAAAGTACTGCAACACCAGGTGGATCTGGGTAGGTAAATATTTAACTGCACTCAGTGTAAACTGTTTACCTGAGGGCCATGGACTCTACACCTGCTGTACGCTGAGTCACTAACCTGATTGATCCTCATACAATAGTTTTCAAACTTAGTATACATGAGCGCCTACTGGAGTGCTTGGTAACACAGACGTTGCTGGGTCCCACCTCAGGAGTTTCTGATTCAGTAACTGGTCTGGGATTGGGCCTAAATTCCCAGGTGATGCTGTTGCTTCTGGTCCAGGGACCAAATCTGTGAACCCCATTCAGAGACACTAGGCAAGGAAATGCTTTACTTGCCCCATTTGAAAAGTGGTGGATTTTAGAACAGGCCTTTCTATGCTTTGGAAGTGAGTTGTCCCTCAAAAGCTCATATGTGAGACAACACAAGAAGATTTAGAAGACAAATGACTAGGTTATGAAAGTCTTAACCCAATCAGTAAATTAATCCCCCTGATGGGATTAACTGAGTGGTAACTGAAGGTGGGTGGTGTGTGGCTAGAGGAGTAGGTCCCAGAGGTATGACTTTGGGGTATACATTTTGTATCTGGAGATTGGAGTCTATCTCTCTGCTTTCTGATCATCATGTGAGCTGCTACCTTATGCCACATTCTTCTGCCATGTTGTTTGGTCACACCTTGAGCCCAGAAGAATGGAGCCTGCTGTCCATGGACTGAGACCCATGAAACTGGGAGTCCTTCAATAAATTTTCCTCCTCTGCAGTTGTTCTGGTAGGGTCTTTTAGTTATACCAGTTTAAAAAAAAAAAAAAAACTGGCAAAAAAACAGGCCTATATCCCCTAGGTTGTTTGAATATTTACTCACAAATGGGAAAAGAAAGTATTTATTGAGAAAATATTATGTGCCAAATACTTCATACATTATCTCCTGTAATGCCAACAAAAGCCCAACAGGTAGGAATTATCATCCCTACTTCCCAATTAGAAGAATGGAAGTTTAGAGGTCAGTTGACTGAGATTTACATGATTGGTCTGGCTCCAGATCTTTAGGCTTTTCATAACATCTGAGCTCTTCCTTAAATAAATTTACCTATATCTTTGTAAAAGAAGAAGGAAGACTTTGTAAGTAAAGGCATATGGCTTAGTTGACTATGTGAACCATTGATTCATTTGTTTTAGGAAGGCAATGTTCAAATTCCAGATGTCACACCCTCAGTCATTATGAATTTTGTCTCAGTGACATTGATGACCTGAATTCTGATGACTTTCCCCCACACCTTGACTCTGATCTCATCTCACTCAGGAACAGAGGCAGTCCTAGCCTTTCAATAAGAGGCTACTGCTAAAAGGTTCCTGGTGACCCCTTCCATGAAAGGTAACCACTTGCCCTGCCACCTACCCATGATGATGCTAGTTAGAATGGGGCAAACCCATGCTCCATCCCACCCTCCATGTCTCTACCTCACAAGTCCCAGTCATTATTTCTTCTACAGAACTGAAATGGTGCTTTTTATCATTTTTAGGGACTGGTATGGATCACAGAATTCCAGATCAGCCATCTTTTTTCTTTCTTTTTTCTTTTTTTCCAGATCAGCCATCTTGTACTTTGGTTAATTCATTCCACATGAAGACAGAAGCAAGTTCGATTCAAAGCCTTGCACACTGTGGTTGCATAACTTTGGCTAACTGCAGTAGGAGGAAGAGGCAGTGTGGTTGGAGTAGAGAACCAAATTTAAATTCTGATGGCCATCTATCAGTATTTATTGAGAGCCCACAAGAGACACGATCCTTTGCAAGATTCTCAGATTATCCAGGTTCTCCCCCAATAAATTCTCATTAAGATATTTCATATCTTAATTTACAATAAATATAGAGAGCTGTGCTGTTTTTTCCTCAGGGCAAATTTCATTTTCCATATTCTATAATGTGAAATAATGTCATAAAATAGAATAAATGGGCCAAGAACCAATTTTTTTTCTACTAAAACTGAAAAGATACATATCCTTCCCTCTATCCCTCCAACTCTTTTACTGACTAGAATAAACAGGGCTTAAAAACAAACAAACAAACAAACAAGAGGGAGTTTAGTCTTCCCATCTGCCCCACTCTATTTCCCTGATCCCAACAAAACACTTTCATCAGTTCAGCCTAAGTTTATTAAATGAAAGAGAAGGAGTCCTAAAAATTCTTCTTGTAAATTATCGGCAAGATTTTATTCTGATTCTCCAGCTGCCCTTTAATTATCCAGCAGAGCTAGGGCATATAATAAGGTAATCCAGATAAATGGCACTTCGCATATTTAAAGTAAATGTCAAATCAGGTTAGTTCGTGGAGTTCTGCTCTTTTTCCTCATTAATGGAGTGCCCATGGGAAATAAATGTTTTTGTTCCAAAAAATATAGAATTGTGGGCCCTAAGTTTTCAATGACTGCCAGTTTAATCACTATTTAACTATTATGTATTCACTGTAAAAGCAGCTCCAGAACTTCAGTAGCTTCTGTCTACCTGATAATCATGCAATAATAAGAGAGAGTAAACCATTCCCCTTTCAAGAGGGAAATGGAAACTGAGAGGTCTGTGGAATGAACAAGGAGCAAGACGATCTTGAGGGAAAGAACCAGGATATGTTACTCTTAGATGTTGGAAAAGGACCATCTGAAACCAGACTTAGGTTAAATTTTGTAATTGTGATGCACTCATTAGCTATACCGTTGTGTGTTCCATATATATCTAGGTTTATAACATTTCTATTGCATCTATTTGATTTGTACTTCTTCTAGCCTCCTGGATTGTCTGGGCCCTAAACTTCAGCCACACCTGCCCAGCAGCATGGCGCTCACAGTGTGTTTTTGTGCTACTACACCTGGGCTTCCAAGCACAAATGGAGACATTAACTCCACCATGAGGTCTGATGCTACTACACACTCCTTAGTCTCCAATCTGAATCAGATATCTGCTTCACTTGGTCATTCCAGAATGTTACCCTTCTCCTCCGACCTCTTACTAAACTCCTGCTCCCTTTTGATCAACAGACGCCATGAGTCCTGCTTGTTAAGAGTGGAAAGAGAGGCTCTGCAGTGGGAAATCTCTCAATTCTCTGCCCTCGTGTTTTCCTTTAAGTTTGTTGGTCTGACCCAGGGGATGGGCTCCAAATCTTCAGCTCCCAGGACTCTCCTTACTGTATCTTTATTTTTCCTTCATACCATGTACACCCCAAAGGGCACCCAATCTTGAGTTGGTGTGGTTGTCTTGGCCCACTTGTAAACTTTGAACATGAAGTCGCCTCTTGATTTCTTTACTTTCAAAATAGCACTTGGGATTTTGTTCATGTTTATCCCTTGGCTTCTTCTGTTCCTGAATGTCTCATTTTTCCTCTGCTATAAGTACCTAAACTTCAGCACCCACTGACTCAGCTCTGGCCTACATGGAAAGGTTCAAATGAGAATATTTTTATACCATAATCTTCCTTAGAAGAACCATTCTGTCTCTCTAGGGGCACACACAACACACACGTGCACGCACACACTCACATGGTAAACCAAACATAATGTCCCTGGTGCTTAATGTTCCATCATCTCTAGATGAAATCCCTTCCCTCCCATTAGGAGTCCTTGACATAGCAATTATTTATCTCTCTGGGAGTTTCAATCTCTTCATTGGTCCTGGTTCTCTGTCTCTCTCTCTCTCTCTCTCTCTCTCTCTCTCTCTCTCTCTCTCTCTCTCTCACACACACACAACACACACACACTCCTTCCCTGATTCTGCATTCTCCTTGCTACCACTGAGTCTCCCTCTCTTACTCACAGCCAGCTTTTCAGGATACTAATTTATATTTGCTGTCTCCATTTCCTTATGTCCCTCTGCAGCTCCACTGCAGTCAGGTTTTTGCCACCCAACTCTGCTAAAATGGTCTGGCCTAAGTCACCACTGACCTCCATATTGCCAAGTTCAATAAAAACCACACTTGAGCTAGCAGCAGCACCTCACTGGCTGATTAGCTCTCCTCTTGAAGCCGCACCTTTGTCTTTTGTAACATCTCTCATGTTTTTCCTTCTTCGCTTCTAGTCTCTCAGTCTGCTTTGCTTGCTTCCTTTCCTCTGCACCCCCACCCTTAAGCACACTGGTGCTCCCCAGAGGTCTGCTCTTTCCATTTCACCTGCTCTTCTAAAACAATCCCATCAACTCCCAAGCTTTTAGAAACCATTTTATACCAATGATTTCCAAATTATTGCTTTGGTCCACCTCTCTTCTGAGTATCTTACACTGCCACCTGGATAGCTTCAGAAGCAGGGGATATTCAACACATCTAAACACAAACGATTTATTTTCCTCCTCCTGCCCTCCTTATATTGATTTAATGGAACCTAGAACATTAGCCTCATCCTCTCTCTGATTCTCTATCCCATGTCCCAAAGCTCTGCTGATTCCATCTTTCATCATGATCACTGGAAGCTACCCCACCTATCCATTGCTACTGCTGCTTTTATCGTCTCTTGCCAGAGCTACTGTTGGAATTTTCCAACTTGGCTAATAGAAGGGTCAGATGCTATAATTATACCAATAATTTGGTGCCTTTCCTCTACTCTACTGATTTCTCATGAAATCAATAGTTTTTAATCCTTGGCTAAACACTGGAATTGCTTAGAAAGCTTTAAAAAATATTGTTGATTGGATTCCATTCCCCATAAATATGATGTTATCACTGTAGGGTAAATCCTAACTTTATAATTTTTAAAACATCTTAGGTGATTAAAAAAGGCAGCCAAGGTCAAGAACCATAGCTCCAAAGGGTTGACTATATGCATCATCCCTGTGGTAGAAAAATCCCAGCTGATATACATGATATAGGATACTTACATAAGATATTGCACAGGTACAACTCAGAGTGGAAGATAACTGAGAAGAGGGACAGGGCTACAGAAAGGGAAAAAGTAGCCATGGCAGGAAATGAGAGATTGCCATTGACTCTGGCAACTCACCAGCAAGTGCACTGGACACAGAATCACAAATAAGACCTCTACCCCAATAATAACCAGGTGTGATAGATTAAGTCATGTCCCCTAAAAAAGGTATGTCAAAGTCCTAATACCCAGTTCCTCAGAATATGACCTTATTTGGAAATAGGGTCTTTACAGAGGCAGTCAAGTTGAAATGAGTTTGTTAGGGGTGGGTCCTAACCCAGTAGGACTGGTGTCTTTATAAAAGAAGAAAATTGGTTAGAAAGACAGATGTACAAGAAGGAAAAATGGTGAAGATACCTAGGGAGAATGGCATTAGGAGCGCTAGAGCAAGTGGCTGTAGGCCAAGGGATGCCAAAGATGACTGGCAAACTATCAGAAGGTAGGAGGAGGCAAGGGAGGTTTCCCTGCAGGCTTCAGAGGGGGCGAGACCCTACTGACAGCTTTATTTGAGACTTCTAGCCTTCAGAACTATGTGACAATATTTTTTTGCCAACTTAGTCACATGAATTTTGGAACTCTGTTAAAACAACCCCAAGGAAATGAATATAACAGATACCACCATCCAAGGTCATAGGTGCCGGTTCTCTGGGTTCTCTGAGATCCATCCTGGTCCAAGAACCTTCTTGGAGCTAGGAGTATTCCTCACTAATCTGAACCTCCCCCACTTTCCTCCACTGGCATCAGGTCTTCTCAAACCACCTGTGATCTCTTTCCACCTTTTTGTCCATAGTCTGACCAGTCTCCTGAGGTTTACTCACTACTCCCAGGAGACAGGGTTACTGTCTTCTAAATAATTCTAGTTATCATTTAATGCCTGCTGATGTGCAGTAGACTTCACATATAACTTTTAATCATCACGTTAACCCTGTGCCACAGGTAATATTACCTCCATTTTGGGATACAGAGGTTCAGAAGCATCAATAACATGGCTAGGATAGATACTACTAAGTGGCAGGACTTGGAGTCTAGCCCAAGTCACCTGACTTCGAGAGCTGCTCAGCTTTGTTGGATCCTGCTATCTCCCTGGTACAATAACTTCTTCAGGCTGTAGCTGGTGCAAACTTTTCTTCAGATATCAGTAGAAGGGACTTAGTGGGCATCTCTCTGCTAACTAATCAGTGACTACAGCCTTTTAAGCAGTCTTTCTACCCAAGTTGGGGACCCTTGTAGCTATTTCAGTTGATAAATGCTCCATCATCCCATCCCAGTGATAAAGCACTTAGTAGAGGTTTTAAAACATTTAACAGAGGGTCAATCTACTTGTCTCAAGAGCCAGTCATTATAGTAGGCTCCAAACTCAAGCTCTCTCAATTTCTTCTACTTTTCAATAGGATATAGTTACTTATTGTTGAGTTTTAATAATTCTCTATATATTCTAGATGTGAGTACTTTCCCAGATTTGGTGGTTGGTAAATACTTTCTCTTAGGAGAAGGACTCCTGTTCTTGAGGGGCAATAATCTCACAGGAGATAGGCATGCCATCCTGACTCACCCCAGTTCCATTCTTTCTGTTCCTACCACCCACTCCAGGTCACTTTCCCAAGGGATCATGACTGGGTCAACCTTGGTAACCTATTTTTGCTTCAGTGGAACCTCATATGGGCTGGGAATGTAACTCAGTGGTAGAGTACTTGCATAGCATGCATGAGGTCCTAAGTTTAATCCCCAATACTGAGAAAACAGGTTGTGAAACTATGTGAATATTGTGCATCCCTTAAGGATATAAAATGTTCCAAGATATAACCATGATTTTATAAAAAACAAAACAAACAAACAAATAAACAAAAAACCTTGCAATGGACACTTAAATTTTTAATTCCTGTCTAGACTAGTGAGTTTGCAACTAGTTTTAATACTGTGGCTGTTAATTCAAATAATAACAGCAGGCTTGTTTTATCTGATACTATAATGCCACTTTCCTAGTGAATACTTGCCATACTCCTGTGTCTGTTCTTCTTTTTACATTATCTGTATGATATCTACAGCCTATTCCATGGGCACTCACACTTGCCCAACACCAATGTCGAACCAAGTAAGTATTATACACCCCTATGCTGAGAAGGACTCATTTGAAATTCAGTGCAGAACCCCCTAAAAAACAGCTGGGAGTATTTTTCACAGAAGCTCAATGGACATAAAATTTTCATTAAAGTATTAAATCTCTGTATCAAATTCCTCTGGGGGATTAATTACCACACTTTTAGAGACTTTGATTTATTAGCTGAGAAATGAACTTGAGAAAACAGTGTTAGCATAAGGTTACACAGTTTTTAGTTTATATTTTATTTTAGTTTTACATTCAGTTATATTTATGTTTAGTTTATGTTTGAAAACTAGGAGATATCATGCATACTATAATTTAGTCTTTGAGCATCCTCTGCATTTTCCAGGGCAGCATCTTTGTACCAGGGCCACAAATGAGGCTCTGTCCCTGTCTCTGTGTGATGGAGGTTCAGGCTTCTCTGCCACTCTCTATAAGCTTGTTTTTTTTTTTTTTTTTTTTATAGTCATGAACTGTTTCTCTAGACGGTCTTTCTCTTTTTGCTTAATTTAAATTAAGGACAGTAAAATGAGTTTTGTTTTGGTGAACAGTCCTATGAGTTTTAACATAATCATGTAATCACAACCACAACCAGGATACAGAAAAGCTCCGTGATCCTCTAGTATACCTTTGCTTTACAGTCACTGATCTGACCTTGGTCACTGCAATTCTGTCTTTTAGCAAATGTCATCAAAATGGAATCATAAAGTATGTAACTTTTTGATTCTGGCTTTTTAAAACTCAACAGCATGACTTTGAGATTCATCCAAATTGTGTGTATCAATAATTTGTTACTTTTATGGCTGAATAGTAGTCCATCATAAAAGCATACCTCAGTTTACCTATTCATTCATACACTGAAGGAAGCTGCCAAATTTTGGATGGCTGTGTCATTTTGCATTCCTGCTTGCAGTACATGGAAGTCTCAGTTGCTCTAAATCCTCACTAGCACTTGTGCAATAATATCTAATGTGGTTTTAATTTGCATTTCCCTAATAAATAAAGGCACTGGGTATCTTTTCATGTGCTTATTTAATTACATGTTCTTTGATGAAGTATTTGTTCATGTCTGTACACATCTTTTGCCTCTTAATATAATTAAAAAATAAAAACTATTTTTCAAAAGTTTTCATTTACAAGAAATGCACTAATACAGTATCAAGTCCCCCATACCACTGGACTTAGCTTCCCCTGTGATTAACACCTTTAACAAATATGGTACATTTCTTACAACTGCTGAAGCAATGTTGATATGTTATTATTAACGAAAGTCTACACTTTATTCAGATTTTCTTTATTTTTACCTAATGTCTTTTCCCCCCGTGGCAGGATGAAGCAACTGACAAGCTCCTCAGTTGGTTACATCCTCTTCTTGCAAGTTCTTATAACATTCTGTACTTCTCAATGTTGTAATTGCAACTACTTTTTAAATGATTCTTCTTGACTAGACTATCAGCTTCATGAAGGCAAGCTTAGCCTAATTTTCTACTATATTTCCAGCAAAGGAGCTGCTAAATATTCATTCAGTGGCACTGTTATAAAATGGTGCTAGGCTGGGGAGATAGCTCAGTCAGAAGAGTGCTTGCCTTGCAAGCACAAGGCCGTGGGGTCAATCCCCAGCACCAAAAAAAAAAAAAGGATGTGTTAGTATAAAATGATGCTAAATGTATCCTTACAGAATGGTGACATCACTGATATCCATATAAACATAGATTGTGGTCATCAATATAAACTCTATTTTTTATTTTATTTGTTTCTATTTTTTATTGGTGTGCTACAATTATATGTAGTAGTGGAATTCATTTGACATGTTCTCATATGAACACGATATAACCATATAATTGGTCAATATCATTCCCCAATATCTCCCTTAAACTCTTGTTTAGTAAGCAGAACCAAAAGAAGAGTGTAAGTCAAAGGAAATAATCAAGAAAATTAATTTTCTGGGCACTCAGGGTGTAGCTCAGTGGTATATTGTGTGCTTAGTATGTGCAAGGCCCTAGGTTCAATCCCTAGCACACACACACACACACACACACACACACACACAAATTTATGGGGAAAGGAATTTTTACCATGACACCTAGCAACCAACATTACTATTTTATTCAAAAATTCAGGTCTGTCATCAAGATACTCCTAAAAGAAGAAAACTCAGCAATCTTAAGAAGAATGCATTCATCCACTGGTTGTCAGCTTGACACATTCAGGACAGAATCTCTCCTTCGGTGCTTAACATTTTGATTCATAGACTAAGATCTCAGAGCCTGAGTAAAATGGAAATATGTCATTTGGATGTCAGCATTGATTTTATGATATTCTAGAAGAAAGCAAGTGGGAATACATGGGCGTTCGGGAGGCTTATCTGAGAGTTCAGCGCACACTGCCTTGAAGTACTACAGTGTGTGTGGCATCTTGGAGTGATCAAAATCAGGGTAGTGGTCATCATCTTGGTCAAAAACCTGTAGCCTCTATTAGTTAGGGTTCTCCAGAGAAACAGACCCATAGGATAAACACTCCCCAACATACGCAGATGGTTTCCAACTTATGATGATTTGACTCAGAATTTTTTCCATTTTGCAATGATACGAAAGTAATACTAATTTGGAAGAAACTGCACTTCAAATTTTGAATTCTCAACTTTGTATGGGTAGGGACACGTTATATGATACTCTCTTGAGTTTCTGGGCAGATCAGAGTCTTAGCTCCCAGTCAGCGACATGATCACAACATTATTGTCCTCTATAGTGTGCTGTGCTGCTAAGCTACATGGGCACCATGTGAGCCTCTGTGCACATGTGTGTGCACACACACGTGAGGTTTGGGAATTAGCTGGATTCAATGTACTTTTCACTTACGATATATGTAACTTATGAAGCTTTTTATCAGTATATAACCTCATCATTAATTGAGAAACACCTGCGTATAAAATGAGGAATTGCCTCAAGGGATGCTGGAGGTGAGGAAAGCCCAAGCTCCACCATCTGTGGCTGAAGACCTAAGAACACTGGTGGTGTGGTTTCTGTGTGAGCCCAAAGGGCTGAGAACCAGGACAACCAATGGTGTAAATCCCCACCTGGATACAGAAGAAGATGGGGTGAGATACTGCAGCTTCAGCAGGGAGACTTTATTCTCCTTCCTGGCCAGGGCACCCCCTCCCACACAAGCCAGAAGAGGGGAGTTCGCCACATCACGCTATTGGTCTCTGTCACAGTCCATCCACTTGGTTACTAGATCCTTTTGATTCTATTTCCATAGTATTGCTTGCTCATTTATGTTCCCACTAACTCTGCCACAAGACTATCTTCAAAATGTAATAGGCACTTAAGTTTGTGAAATAAAGTATTTCCTCCTTCCCTCCTAGCAGGACCTGTCCTTGGGCTCCTGAAGGACAGGTAACATGTCCTTCTCATTTTGTGTTCATATGTTTATGAGTTTGCATGTGCACACACTGAGTGTGTACAAGGGCTCACATGGTGCCCCAAACAGTGCCAGGCACCTAGAAAATCTCACATGGGTTTTTATTTAAGTACCAAAATGTCCAATTGGAATCGTCACTAAGCTAGTGTTGCAAAACCAAAGTCAGAACCCCCAAGTCAAGGCTGATTGTACATATATATTTTTAGGGGAGCCAAGTGGTCCTGCAGCATTCCCATTATGACCTACTTTGGCACCAAACTTTACCTTATGAGAAAGTCTTTGGAGACACTGCGTCTCCAAAGGGTCCCTGTGGAAGGGAGGGGCACTATAAGAAAAATGCTCAGTTTCTGGGTTCTGGAGTAAGTAGATGTGAGTTCAAATTTCAGCTCTAGCATTTAGATATGAAATTATACTTTTTAATATTTTAGTTTCTTCATCTATAACATGGTAATGAAATTTTAATATCTATGCATAGAGATATGCAGATTAAATGAGATAATGCATACAGAGAGCTTGACACAGAGAATTATGGTTCATTTCCTCCCCAGGAAAAAGGGTAAGCTGTATGTCTGAGGTAAGTCTGGTTTTCAGTGGGCTGTTTTTTTCCCCACAGGTGGGGTTGCTGTCCTAAAATATAGGTAACCTAAGTCTGTCTCCTGCCTTTTAGCTGCATGCCCTGCAGTTGAATATCCTTTCTTTCTTAACTTCTTAATCCAAATTTATAACTCCCAGGTCAGGGCCTGATTCCTGATGCAGCAGGGAAAGGAGCCTTTCTTAATCTCCTCCTCTGGTTACTGGGGACAAGTCAAATACGGATTCAGCCAAGCTTTGCAATGTTCTCCGATGTAATTTTCCAAGCGGAAATCTAATATTATACCTTGATTTTCACTTGATTTCTGGTGAAAACTGAAGGGAAGGATAAGTGAGTGACTGATACTATTAGATTTTAATAATGCTAGTCTACATTACTGTTGTGAACAAGAAGTTATTGCACCTGTGTGAGTAGAGCAGCACATGTAGCCACTCACATAAATTCGTACAGAAAACAAGAAACAAAACTGTCAATGGAGTTAATTATGAAGGCAAAGACCTAAGGGCATGGTGCATTGGTTGGAAGGGGCATCTATGGGCAAACTAAACTAGAATTAAGCAGAGGAAACCAGAAGGCAAAACTCATGTGCTATAACCTCTTACCAAGATCAGACATCCCACCTGAAACTTTAAAAAATAAATAACTCACAGAAACAAGTGATTTAAGTCTTCTCAGTGACACACAAAGATACTGGTATACATTGCTGATAGAGGAAGTATAGCCATGTTATAAAACAATCTGAAACTCTTTTTGTACAGATGAGCTTGAGCACACCCATAATCCAGGAAATCTTCTCCTGGCTTCATATAAGCACGAGGAGAGATGGGAAGTGGCCACACAAATGTCTACTATTACAAGGGGTAAATAAATTGTGATAAGTCTATATAAGGGAATACCACATAATAGAGAAAATGAATAAATTTCAATGACATACAACATAATGAATCAATCTTTGACTTCGGATGTTGAGGACAGCACATCACAGAAGGCTAAGTCATACAACTAGGCAATATGTGGTTTAAGGATTTGTATGCAGATGGTAAAAGTTTTTTTTTTTTTTTTTTTTTTTTTTTCTGGGGATTGAACCCAAGGCTTTGTGCATACATACAAGGCAAGCACTTTACCAACTAAGCTATATTGCCAGTCCTGGTAAAATCTTTGATAAATGCTAAATTCACTTTAGTGAACATCTGTGAGTGTGTCCAGTTAGGGAGGAAGCATAGGTATTGGTAATATCCTAGATCTCTAGTTGTGTGGTGGGTTTGCAGGTCTTGATTATATTTTTAAATGTACATAGATATTATTTTTTGTGTGTACTAAATATTACATATTAGAAAACTCTTTTTAGGGCATGTTAGTTTTTAGGTATCATTACTTCCTTTGTTTGTATGGTCTTAGGCAATGTGAAATAGGGTGGCTTATAAATATTTATATTTATATGTAAAAATAGTTCCTGGTTTCTTTCCTGAGGTATGAAGGAATGACAATACATAAAAAGTCCACACAAATATTAAGATAGTTTCTTAACTATGAAACACACATTCTCAGTTCACAAGCCAAAAAAAAAAAAAAAAAAAATCATAAAATTTCAGAGAAAATGACTTGTGAGAATAAAATCTATGAGTGGACCCAGAAAAGGTCCTGGATGACTTTAGGTTCAGAAACACTATATTCATTATACTCACTGAAATAAATCATGGGAGAGGAGATGTTGGTTAAAAGGTACAAAACTTCAGTTGGGAGGAAGAAGTTCAAAGATCCATGATACAAAACAGTGATGACAGTAAGACTCAATGTATTATATTTTGAAAATTGCTAAGAGTAGATTCTACGTCCTCTCACCACAAAATTATGATAATTATGTGAGGTAATGCATATGCTAATTAACCCATCAAACCATTCAGCAATGTATATACATTTGCAAATATCAGGTAGTACACAATATATGCAATTTTTATTTGCCAATCAAAAATATATAATTGAAAAAATAAAATAAGGAGGGATTTAAAAAGAATAAGCCATTGTAATAAAACATCATGTTATGTTTCTTTAGCTTCTAACTCCCCAAATCAACCAAAGTCGATTGGGTACACTAAATTCGATGGGATTGGGAAGTCATTTATCATTTTTTTTCTTTATTTCAACCTAATTCCTTTCCTTCAAGACATTTCCCCTCAAAGCACTGAATGCATATAGATCTTTGAATAAAAATAGCATAAAATTTACCATGGTAAAATCAAATATTATGAAGCTTCCATTGACAGTTTGTTCCTCTGATGGATTTGGTGCGTGATCACCTAGCACAGAGACAGGTGGGAGAGACTGATGAAGTGCATCTGACAGGGCAATGCTGAATTACATAAATCATCTTAGTCACCATATATTCTTCTGTAACAAAAATGGGGCTGGAGTGTAAGTCAGTAGTAGAGCAACCGCTCATTATGCAAGAGGCCCTGGGCTGGATCCCTAGTACCAAAAAGTAAATAATAAACACTAGTTAACCCACTTCACATTTTACAAGTAGATGAGACTAGAATTAATAGGGATATAAACTTCCAGGATGCTAAATTACAACAAAAATTAAATTTATTTTAAATTAAGACAACCCGTGTACACTTTTAATCCATACTGTTTATTTCTGATAATGTTCCTGTTTACTCCTTCTTTGCCTTTTTTTAATCTTACTATCTGTGGGTGCCACCCTGTTCTCTACTTTTCATTATAATTTCACACTTGACCAAAGAACTGGGGAGCTGAACAAAGCTGTTGATATGTAAATAGCAGCTTTGAAAATGGAAGCATCAGATTGTTCCTAAACAGAAGAGAAATTGCAGTTGCTTTATTTGACTGAGTAGAAAAGAAGGTCTCAATATATAATTTCAATCGTTTACTAAAATAAAAAGTGCATCATCTGGATTTGAGCTTTATACTGAGCATGAGGATATTATGGTATGTTGAAAATTGTTCATTTCCTTTGCTTTTGAAAATATTCTCAATATTCCTCTAGAAATACATTTTCTTATTGTGGTTTCATATTTTGGGTTTGAAAAATTCAGAAAGAATTTTATTTATACTGAACCTAAATAACTTCAAATGCAGAAAGCAAATTAGGTTCTTTGGCAAAATAGGAAGGTAGATATGATCAAGTGGTGTCATTAAGGGAATCAATCCATCTATGCTATAGAGTATAAGGTGACCAAATCCCATTTCTTCATTCAGCACATCTGTTGACCACCCTCTATTATAAGGACACTGAAAATAGGAGATATCCAACAGTTTTGCTACTCCAAGTGTGCTTCAAGTGTCAACAATTAATTAGCAAGACTTGAGAACTTGTTAGAAACATGGAATTTTAGGCACATCCTCAGACTTACTGCATCTGAATCTGCATTTTACCAAAATTTCCCAGATGATTAGGATTGCCAGATTTTGCAAATAAAGAAGACTACAAGTTAAATTAGATGTTCAGATAACTTTGTGTTTTGTTTAGACAAGTATGTCCCAAATATTATATGAGCCATACTTACCCTAAAAAATTATTTTTGTTGTTCCTCTGAAATTCAAATTTAACTGGGTGATTTGTATTTTATGTGAAATTCAGCAGATGATGTGTATGAACAGTATAGTTTGAGAAACATGGTTTGAATGCAATGATTTTCAAAATGCAGCATAGCTCAGAGTCCCTTAGAGAGTTTGTTAAAATACAAACTGCTGGCCCCAATGCTCAGAACTTCTGCATCAGGTTGCAGGGTGTCCCCCAAACTACATTTCTAAACAAGTTCCTAGGTGATACTATTGCTGCTGGTCTAAAGAACACACTTTGAGAACTGCATTATAGAACACTCATTCTTCAGTGTGGCTTCCCATAGCAATGAGCTGACAGTCTTGGATAAAATACTGATGTCTAACCACAGAGATTCTGATTTAATTGGTCTAAGGTGCAGCCTGGGCATATGAAGTTTTTCATGTCCCCCAGGAGATGCTGATGTGCTGCAGAATTTGAGAACTGTAGCTCTAAAGTATAAGACCTGCTTTTATTCCCCCTTAAAAATGTATATACTCAGGTTAATTTTACAGTTTTATATGTAATTGCATGAGTTGTATTTATACTAAATTAAAAAAAATTAAAATAATGTTGGTACTAATGGTCATTAGGACTTGTAACTCAGACACCACTTCCTAACCCTATGTTTCCTAGTTTCTGTATTTGATGAATCGACATCTGGGTCTTGCTGACCCTGGAGAGACTGTCCCTGTCAGGGCTAGCTAATTCCCAGAGAGGAAAATTTAGTTTTCTGGATGGTTAGTCTACGCAATGCTTGGAAACATTTGCTTGATTCAATTTTGTGGCTTTCTATCTAAAGTCAGCTGTCACATGGCCATCATAGCCTACTGACTTCTTCAGGTCAGTGAAGGTCCAGTAATAGAAAGATATATTTCAGCCCTTCAAAGAATGATGCAATCATTCTAAGACTATATTTCCCACCCATCATACACATCGGGAAGCGGAGGAGACAGAGTCTCTGTGCATTGCTCAAGGTCATTTGGAAAATGAAAATATTGTCACACATATCCTAGCTCGTTATGCAGTGAGACAAGAAATTCTGTATAATCTTCCATTGACTCATCCAGGCTTCTTTGATTTTTTTTTTTTTGTGTGTGTGTGCTTTATTACTAGTAGACAAAGAAAATTTTGAAGAGTTGATAGGAGCCTCTGATTTTAAATGTTAAGGACACTGAGGTTCTATTTAAGACCATTCTCATTTGGACAAAAGAAGTAGCTAGGGTTGTCTTTCTCTCACCATTTTTCATAATATTGACTCAGCTCCATGTAACATTTGCCAGGCATAGGCAAATATCCAACAAAGAAATTGGAAAAAATGTACAAGAAAATAAGATTTAGGGCCCCAATTCACTAAAATCACATTATGAAATATAAAAGCATCTTAGAGAAAAAAGATTTATAGTGCAATTATTTTTTTCTATTATTCTTAGGGTACAGTTTTGTCAGGTTTTTATTAGATGTGATTGATATGTTTCAAAGTATAGATGAATCTGTATAATAATAAGTAAAACTTACAGGAAATTTGATAGTATGTATACAAATGTCATAAATTAGCTGTAGTGTTAAAGACATTGCATAAATATCAATGGTCGGTTGTCTGTCTCAGAAGAAAAAATACAGAAAGTAGAGATTTTAAAGTGAATTAAAATTTATCCAATTTAGTAGCAAATAAAAATGCCCTAGGCCTAGTGCCAAGGAATATTTTTGAATTGGAACTTGTTCAACATCCTAAATTTAACCAGCTGCAATTCTTTTTTAAGTGCCATCCAATACAACCTTTTGAGAGGGTGTGCTTTTAAAGGGTAATTGACATTCCATCTGAATATTTATTGTCTAGATCAACAGATTGCAACATACTCAGTGTAGATTAGGGAATGTATAGGTCATAGTTAAAGATGACACACAAAAGATTAGTCATGTGTTTCTCTCCAGGCCATAATGTTTAGAATACTGCCATGTTAAAATGTGTCAATGACAGGCCACATGCATACCTCATATTTCATAAGGGACTGTCTTCCTATTTTGAAGAATCAGAATGAGTTGGAGCCGGAAGAGAATTTTCACAATGTTTTAGTTGCAATTCGAGGCCCTCATTTTACATAGGAGTCAACTAAGTTCTTCATTTTATCACTGGTAAGTGACAAACTCCGGGTCTCACCCAGAGCCCATGTCCTTATTCATCCATTCTACAAATATTTATGGATATAGACTATATTTTATTAAAAATAAATTATTTTACATTTTGTGAAAAATAAAATATGACTAAGATTCATCACCTATCTGTAAGGTGCTCATGGCAGAGGGAGGCGCGATCTATCTCATGTTTCCAGTTCCGGGAACACATGGACTGAGCTAGTACCGATTCCACCCCAACCCCAATGGTGGACATTTATAAATGCTATTAAAATGTAACCAACTGTTTTGAACAATACAAAGTCAAGTGTGAAAGAAGAGGTTATTGTAAACTGGAAAAGTGACAGGCTGACCATAGGATTCCTGTGTATTGACCTGGACTTCCCTCATGAGGCTAAGAGATAGGAAAGGCAGCTAGGATGGAGAATGTGGCAGAAGCCAGAAACCTGGGAAAAATACCCCTTCCATGCTTGGGAGGATAGGAAATATTCTACCCATAAAGGTAACTACAGGGAAGAGTACTTATTACTAAATTGTTGTTGTTGTAAGAAGTTAGAGGATACCTGGATGCCCACTCCTAGAGGAGGGAGCAGTCAGCCAGAGAGGCATCAGGCCAGTTTATTTCTGCCTGTGAGTCTGACTGGAATGTGGTAGGGGAGGGTGGGAGGTGTCTCTAGTAAGAAACAGAGCTCCCAAGGCTGTACAACCACGGGCATTAAGTCTTAATCTATACCATTTATGGTGCTGGGAATCCCAGGCAAAGGCAATCTCTCCCTCGCTAAACATTTTTCATGTGTGAGAACCAAATTATGGACGCATTCAGAAAAAGACTACAGCAGACCTGTACTTGACAGAATTACTGAAGAATATGCTTCAAGAAAGGAAAACCTGAGTTCAGAAGGGAAGAATGGGATTCATAGATCAATGGTGAACAAATACATTTTTAAATTGTGGCAAAATCTAAAGAAGCCTTGATTGAAACCATAAAAATTTTAAAATATAAAACAGAGTTGCAAAGAGATGCATGACTTGAAATATGAGCATGAAAATGAGAATCACTAATTCTACCTGGGGGAATAAAGTAAGAGCTGATTTCGCACTGAGTATCAAATAATGAGCTGGAATTTAATAGATGACAAGGTGCAGAAGGAGATTTTCAAAGATAAATATGAAGGTGCACAGAATGTTCTAGAAACTGCAAAGTAGTTCATAAGCTAAGTGTTTATGAGGAAGTGGCAGAAGAGAAGGTTAGAAAGACTGTACTGAATCTGGTCTTCCTTTCAAATCAATTTCATCAGAGACAGCTTGCATAGAATGTTAGATTAACCAAAGCAATTAGGAAGCTACAAAAAATACATGGAATCCAAACATACTGTTAGAAATAATATCAAATTTCATAATTTTGGCCAACATTGTTTAAAATAATTATTTTGCTATTTTCAAAAGACCTCAGATCATTTCTTTTACTCTAAATCCCAGGGTGGTTTATTATCCCTGCAACTCTATTTAACAGTAAAGAAACTTCTCATTTATTGAGATAACTCTTTCCATATTAGTAATCAACATTATTTCAAAGCTATTAAAAGTGAGGAATCAATTACAATATCTAAAGTTATAATATGCAGGATGCAATAGCCCATTGAACAATTTAGAATTGTTTCCTTTTGTTGCAAATGCTACCTGTTTAGGTTAAAAAATACTCAGTCACATAAATTCCAAAATGCTAGATTTAGTTGGAAGAATCATAAGATCTCCTTAGAATTAAGGCAGGAATTTGGCATTTAAAGATAGGTCGAAGGATTTTTTTTTTGTTGGTAATTCAAAGCATTGGAAGGACAATGCAGGGCTGCCCAAGGACTTTGTGAAGAAGATACCCTTGTATTTCTATATGTGAGTTTTTTCCTGCTCTGTTCTTTGCTTTTGGCAGTCATTCATTCATCAGCCTCTCCTTACTCCCACCAGAACTTGCTCTTCAGCAAAGATTTTATAAATATATCATGTGAGATATGAATGACTGCTAAGACTTACTATGGGGCCCTCTTCTGCCATATTCACTGTGTATTAGGGGATAGTGCTCTAAACTTATTGAAGAGCTTGAGGCATTATCTGGTGATGAGGAGGTAATTCTTAATCTGGGGCATTTCAAGAGCCCAAGAATTGAACACATGGGTTCTTGTTTGTATCACCTAGCCATAAATCTGGTTCTGAATCCATGTTTCAGAAAATATTGTCTTATTTGCTCTTCTGGGTCAATGGCCATAAAAATAGTACCTGTCTGAGTTGACACAATTTCAAATACCTTATGACTATTTCAACTGAATAGGAATTTAACCACTACTGAATACTAAAATATTATTTACAAAAAGATAACTCACGAAGTCACCAAACTGGGCACAAAGTATGGTTAACTAGAAGTAGTCATCCTGTCTAATAGGTCATCAATCAATCAATGGTTGGCATGTATTTATTGAATTGTCTGTTTTGTGTGTAGTATTGCCCATACAATTTGATGTGGTTCCCCTCTTCTGCTTAGTTGGAGAGAGAAAGTTCTCATAAAATAATGAGAGAAAAACTGAGGGATGAACCCTGTGGTAGGTACTGAAAGAACTGATGATAGAATCTCTTTTTTATTTCCTCTAAAGCCCTTTTATCTCCAGGACAAAGGCTAAAGCTCTTACCATGTTTTAGAGAACCCATTTTATTTGGTTTCTGCATATTTTTCCAACCTCATCCTGGGCATATTCTTTCATGAGCTCAAAGCCACAGGCCTCCCAAACCACACAGAACTTTCCAGATTTGCCATTTTTTATTTTTTCACTCTCTCACTCTCACTCATTTTTTCGCTTATTCTGTTTGAAATGCCCTTCCTACACTCTTGCTTAGTTCCTACTCATTCATTTAGGTTCCCTTCTTTGACACTCTTCTCTAGTCCCTAAAAAGTTTTGTGCTTCTATTTGTTTCCATTGCATTTCTGTCTTTACCTCATGGCATGGCATCTCATGTTGTATTGAAATCACTTAGATACCTGTCTAATAATCTCATTATCCTACTTTTTTTTTAAACTAGGGAGGAGTATTTCTATCTCATTTATGTTCATGCCTAATGTGAAACCCAGATACTTAATAGGTGTTCATAAATATTTTTTGAATGACTTCCAGTTCTTTGGGGAGGGGGGAAGCAGCTGACTTGGAAATTGTCTTCAGTGGGCTCCAAGATTCAACTATAAAAGAAGAAATGTGTGAGAGCACAGAAAGATGGAGCAATTATGAGATGGTATCTGTGAAACCCTGTAGAATACAAGTGAGAAAAACAAATCTACTGGGTCCCATAACACGTTCAAAAGTTAGAACTTGTTGCTTGATAGTTGAAAGACAAATTTAAAGCAAAGGAGGAACAACTCTTTAATTTTAACAAGTTGTCTAGTTGGAATATGTAAATAAATAAAAACCTATTAAAGCCAGGAATTATTTTCCATAGAAAACACTTTAAGGTTAGCACTTTCTAAATTTGATGTCAAGATGGACATGAATCCTATGTCTCAATGTTCCTAGATGTTCCTCTATTGAAATACTGCCTGACTAGAACATAGAGGTTATTTAATATGATAAAACTCTTTTTAGCTTAACTTTCAGTTGGTTCATCTGTTATTCTTTTGCCAAGGATGCTCAAACTTGACCCTCTGTGCCCTGGGACTGAGATGCATTTTACCAGAGAAACTAAGAGCAAACAATTAATATTAATCACACTACATGCCAACTGTAAATAATCACAGCAAGACTGCAAAGGTGGCGTGGCGGTGACTTGCTTTCTTCCCAGGGATTGGTGGAGGGTATACCAGGCTTGATGTGAGTCCCCACTGTAATGAATCCATGTATCTAATGATAAATGACCAGGGGCTGATTCTGAAATGGAGAAGTAAACACTTGGGAGAGTTGAGAAAGAGGACACAGACTTGGAGCTGGCAGTTGCTATCTTAGAAGACAACTTTGCAGCAGCTCTACTTTAAACATTAGAAAACAATCGTAGAAATCATTTTTAACAGAATGAGCAATCAAGCTTGGATTTGATGGTCAACTCCCAGAGGGGCTTCCTGTCCAGAGTCAAAGTTCAGGATGAGCAGTAAAGGTCAGCACAAACATCTAAGAAGAGCAGAAAGATGCATGTTTGTAGTTTAGGAATGGTAGGTTAGGAGATGAATGAATAAAAAAATGTGGTATATATACACAATGGAATAGTACTCAGCCATAAAAGAGTGACTTGATGACTTTTGCTGGTAGATGGATGGATCTGGAGACTATCATGCTAAGTGAAATAAGCAATAACCAAATAACCTGAATAACCAAAGGTTGAATGTTCTCTCTGATATGTAGATGCTATCACACAACAAGGGATCGGGGAAGAAGAGGGGTTCATTGGATTAGACAATGGGGAATGAAGGGAAGGAAGGATGGATAGGAACAGGAAAGATAGTGGAATGAATCAGTTAGAACTTTCCTGTGTACATATAGGAGTATACCACAGTGAATCTTCACATTATGTATAGCCACAAGACTGGAATCCTAATTAGAATAAGATTACTGCATGTTTGTTCAAATATGTTAAAATAGACTCTACTGTCATGTATAACTAAAAAGGACAAATTTTTTAAAAAAAGAAATGGTAGGTAAGGTATATTCTCTAAAACAAGGGCTCTTAACCTTTTCTGAGAGGCTATGAAGCTTCTGAGAAATCGGTGGACAACATGGTAGGTGCAGGGAAGCCTTCTTCTAGGAAAGATGTATAATTCTCACATCTATAGAGCTCTAGTAAACTTGTCTCCACTTCTCAGAGATCCCCTCAAGCTGAGAACTCTTTTAAAGACTCTCTAAAGATTGTGTTGAGACTTTGTCAACTTGATATAAATGGTCAGGAAATTCTTGATTATGCATACATGGTCTAATTCAGGAGTGGTTACAGGGCTGCCATTTTGAAAATTAGGAAAATCTCACATTTCACTCAGAGTTTTTAGGGTTATTGGATAGAAGTGCATCTGTGTTTCAATGAAAGTGACACCAAAGAAGAGAATTTGAAAAGAAAATGCTCTGAGTTAATCACTCTTAATAGTCCAGTTCTGAGCTTTGTGTATTTTGAGGAGAGGAAGTCCAGACTATGTCTGTTCTTGAAAACCCAGATCACGAAAGTCCTCTTCAAACAGTGCCCCCTTCCCACCCTTCCTGCCTTGTCCAACTACTACTAATTAGTTTAGTGGTCTTCCCATCCTATTCCAGAGGATCCATGCCTCAATACTAAGGTCACCATACCTTGCAAGCTGTCTTTAAGTTGGCAATCAGAAAAATAGAATATGGTTATATACTAGAAAACATCACAGAACGGATACACATTCTCTTTAAATACTGCCATTAGGAATGTTTTTCATTAACTGATTAGCATTAATGAACACTGCCTAAGTAGGCATAGTTTACAAGCTATGAAGGTATAACTTCACCCCATGGTAATTCTGAATTGGAACCAAGATTTTAGTCAGAACAGGTTATTGATTTTGCTCATTAGGAGCATTCATTACTTAACACAGCTGGCAAAATACAGATTATCAATCAGAACTAATAGTCATTGTTTGGTAAGCAAGCACATCGTTGTTTATTCAGTTCACAAATTATTTGAAAATTCAACTGTAGCACAAATTTGGGTTAGGAATCAGTTGGAAGTGTTAATAAACTCTTTGATAAAGTATGTATTATGCTTCTTGAGAAAGAATATTTTTTGCTGATTATAAAGTATATTTTCAGTAACTTGGTTTTCTTTTATCTAATCATACAAATAAAAATCTACAATCATAACAAAAAAGCAAAAAAAGCAACTTCCTTTAAAATACTGCACAACTATAAATTAGATTAACATGAAACATGAATGTAAATCTAAACATACAGAAAATACTATATATGTATGTATGTATATATTCATACATTATATAGATATAAATATGTAGATCTAGTTATACAAATATATATCCATATATCATATTTGATATATGGATAAATATACATACACACATATAGATCATATTTTCTAGCTTCATATTAGTTCAGGCCAAGTTTTGGTGCAAAACTTGGGAAATCATTGCATTTTCAGTGTTAGAATTTGGGAATGACAGATTAAGGACTGTTGTTCTATATTCGTGTATGGAAATCATTTTTTCTAAGAAGGAGTAATAATCAAACCACTTGTCTGTTAATATGCAGTTTGATTTGCTGGGAAGCTTTAATTTCCGTGAAAGTTGAACTCTGGCCAGCCCTACCCAGTTTCTGTAATATTTTTTAATGACATCCATTAACAACAACCTTGTTGGCATCAGAACAATCCAGGAGATTAAGGGATTGGCAATGGGTCTAGTAAATGACTACTGAACATAGTGTGCATACTCTGTGCATCTTCCTGGACAAACAGTGCATTACTGCTCCTGGAAGAGTCTAGGTAGCTATTCTTAACAAACTAAACAAGCACAATTAACTCATCCAGTACATATCCGAACCTACAGAACACAAAGGCCCAGGCTTGGTGAAGCAGAGATGGACTTCAATCTGAATTTTTATCAAGTACCTTGGATGGCTCTAATACCCAGTAAAGTTTGAAAATCACTCATGGAGACAATACCTTGTTATATTATAACCTCATCAGTTTTTGTGTGGGAGATCTTTACCCACACAAAATCCTGAGTATCAAGTTTGACATACAGATTTCTTGTGGGAAATGGGAAATTATTGCCATTTTTTTCCCTGTAAGATACACAATGATTTTCATGAGTAAAATAATAAGTCTTGCTGTGAAATGATGTGATCCGACTGCTTCTAATCAAGTACTTTTAAAAGCCTCAATACTTATCTATAGCAAAGCACAAGAAATAATCAAAAAGTCACTTCCTGGTGACCGATTCTTATTCGTACGCATTCAAAATATTGTGTTAAAAAATGGAACTGCACTCCTGGATGCTATTTAAAATTGCGAAGATCGTGGATTGGGGAGTCTGTGATTTAAATAGCCAGGGTGGTATAAAGTGACTATAATTTGACTATGAATCATGGTGATGCTCACAGGAAGATTGTGACAAGGAGACAAAGGGCCCTGCTGTCCATTATAAACCACTGAATTGCCTTCAGATAAATGCATCTTGTCCTTTGAGTGGAAGCCACCTATCAACTTTCCCCTGAAGCCCGTTTTGTTCAGAGTAATGAAAATGCACTCAGTACAGTACAAGCTGCCTAATTCATCAGTGCAGGCCTGCTCAGACCACCTGCCAGGCTCTGGGGGAGAAGAACAAGGGAGAAAAGCATTCACATTTTTCTAAAATTGCTGACCTTTACCTGAGACTGTTGAAAATCTTCCTTGTTATTGTGAGATGCTCCATGTGCCATGTAGCCAGGTAACCCCCTAGAACAAGCTCTACCTGACTGACACCAAGTTCCTCTTCAGAGTGTTCAGTCTGATTACTTGATGCTGGAGACTTTCAGAGGAGATGGCAATGAGTCTCATTCAACATCCTTCTCCCAGTGAATATTTACCTATGGTTACCAGAGACACACATGGCCATGCATTATAGACCCCGTGGTTCAATCATTGGATTGGTCCTAGCAGCATCCAAGTTTGTAAAAATAACTTTCAGTAAGGCAATAGAGGTAGGAAAGGTTCAGACAATTCTCTAAAAAATACTTAAAAAGCACCAGTTGACACAGACTTCCTGCTTTTATATCTGACAGTTTGTAACACCCTCGTTGGAAAGAGCAAGACTACTCTAATTGAACCAGTCTGAGTGATTGTAATGGGGACGTGTTTTGAAATGGTTGAAGTAGAGGTTTCGTTATAAGAATAAAGAGGACAGGCCGCTGGGCTGGATTGATGTTGGCTTTTATTTTCACCAAAGCTCCCTGTACAGGTTGAACCTAAGCTGACAATCTGAAGCACTTTTGAAATGGTAATGCTGTGTTTGCAGTCTTTATGGATAAAATACTGTTAGGCTGGATCTATGGGGAGCTGATGAGACTGTTTTTACATCTTAAAGGAGTATATAATTGCTAATCTCAATGTTGTCTGTTCGAGATTGCAGATGATAAACACTCCATAAGCAATCTTCCAAATCAGCTAAGCGGCCTGGGAAAGGATCGAAGGCGAGTTGCCTTTAAGAAGAACCAGCAACTATAAAAATATCCGGATCAAAAGTAGACGCCCAGCCACACCCACTGTGGTTGGGCTGACAAAAATAGCCACTTGCACAGATTTAGTTCACTTCAATGTCAGGTTTCCTCTCCAAACACCCTGCCTCTCTCCCCAATCTCCAAATCCTTAGCCTATTTCCATGGGTGAATTCAGCCTTCATTAGCAGGTGCCTTAGAGTCCTCAACACCAAATGCCCTGCTCTGTCAGAAACTATAGGAGAAGCAGCCAACTTGGAACTCTCCTTCTTGCTGTCCTAACAACCACAGCCCTGGGAAAGGATGGTTCTGCAGTGCTAACATGTAGACCATGTCTATAGGGTATCAGGCGCTATACCAAATGCTTTACCCGCATACTTAATTGGGTCCTCCAAAGCTCTATGTCACAGTCATTATGGTCTTTGTTTTACTGATGAGGAAACCAGGACTCAAATAACTTCTTCAAGGGCACACAGTTAATGAGCAGTAGAGCAGATGCTGACCCATATCTGATTACAGAGGCTCTGCTGCCTCCTGTCTAGTCAAGAATGGAATCCCCACCCCACATCCTGGTTGGGTATCCTCTAAAGAGGGAATGCTGATCATACACACCCTCATCTCTCATCTCAGAACCAAAATCAAAATTCTTGATTCTAGTTGACTTACATTTAAAAAGATAATATAAGTGAAAAATAAAGAAATAAAAGGGATACAATTTTTCCACTTTAGTTATTTAAAAACTGAAATACTATGATACCACATGCTTTAAAGGTGATGAATGCAGTTAAAACTCTTTCTATAACATCTGCCCATACTAAATGTTAACATTAATCTTCATAGTGCTAGATAGCAGAGATACAAAGATAATTATTATTCTCTAAGAGTTTGTATTTTAGTTAGATGGGTAAGTCACTGATTGGTAGTAATGCAGGGTGATACACCTTATAACAGGGAGAGAACACAGAATACTGTTATATAACACCTTGGCCAGGTAGTTAACCCAGCCTAAAGAGGTACAAAATGATTTATGTGTCTTATTTTTAATATCATGCCATATATAGTATTAATCTCAAGCATGACTGTATGAACAGTCAACAAGTACAAGTCATACTGTTTTTCTTTCCCTAAGTCCACAGAATCACCAAGAGTAGCTTAAACATCTCACTCACTGTAAAGAGGTTCTAAGTACAGAGAGCATATTCTTTATCCAAAATGCCCCAGATGTGTTTTGGATTTCAGATATTTTTTGGACTTTGAAATATCTGTACATACATAAAGAGAAACTGTGGGAATGGTACCCAAGTCTAAACACAAAATTCATTTGTTACATGTATACCTTATATACATAACCTGAAGGTAGTTTTATATAATATTTTAAATAATTTTGTACATGAAACAATGTTTATCTTGAAGCATGGGAAGGCACATGAGCTCAGTCAGAGGGGTGGATTTTTCCACTTGTGGCAGGCATCATGTTGGTTGTTTTAGTCAGCTTTTGCATTGTTGTGACCAAAAGACCTGACAAGAACAATTTTAGAGGAGGAAAAGTTTATTTGGTTCATTTTTTGAGAGTTCTCAGCCCATAGATGGCAGGTTTCATTGCTCTGGGCCTGAGAAAAGGCAGAACCCCAAGGCAGAAAAGTGCGGAGGAGGATAGCAGCTCAGGACATGGCACCAGAAATCAGAAAGAAACTAAGCTCAGCTCACCAAACAAAATCTAGACCTCAAAGGCAAGTTCCCAGTGACCCACCTCCTCTAGCTGCACCCTACCTGCTTACAGTTACCACCCAGTTAATCCATTCAAGCACTGATTAGGTGAAGGTTCTCATAACCCAATCATTTCACCTTTAAACTTTCTTGCGTTGTCTTGCACATGAGGTTTTGGGTGACACCACATATGTAAACTATAATATTGGTGGTTAAAATTTTTTTTGGATTTTTGGAGCGTTTCAGATTTCAGGTTTTTGGGTCAGAGAAGTTTAATCTGTACTACACCTTAGCTAATAGTCCTTTGAAAAATAAAAATTAAAAAAAACCTTTAAAAAATCAAGCTATCTACTGAGAAACTTAGTCATACTTTCTTGCGACGTCTAAACATCTAAAGGGTGGAGAGCGACCAGCATGATATTGCCAAATGTTTCCTAGATGCCTGTGGGCTGCCTCCCAGCAGTAGAGTCAGATCAGGATGAAGACTGGCTATAAGAACACAGCTTGTAATGCAAAGCAGATTCTGCCTCAGATCTCCTAGCACCTTCCAGAGTGTGAGTTGACAGAGCCATAAACTTCAGTGTCACAGGTTCTAGCTAAGGAGTAGCAACTGCAACTAAAGACCTATAGCTTAATACATACAACTGCCTCTGAAGAGACAACTGTACAGGAGAGTAAGGAAGTTCCTGTGGCAGACAGCTCAACTCCCAAGGCCACCAGATAAAAGAAGACATCTTCAGCAGGAAATGAACAAAACACCCTGTATCAGACACAACCCACTTGACTGCAGTAACTTCCAACTGAGGCATCCTCTTGGCATCTGAAGGAAAGAAGAATCAGCAGAGAACTCAAATATAATTGTGGGAAAACATCTTTCACACTGTGAAGATGAATTAGCAGAACTCTTAGGTGCTACCAGATGCCACACGGGACTTCAGCAAAGACAGTCTCTAGGCAGCTGTTCCTAGGAAGCCAAAGTGACCCCAGATCAACAAAAATCACCAGGACAAGATCCAGCTGACCAGATATGACATCAAAGAATCACAGTTTCTAAAATCAACAACCCATCCAAACACAGAACACTTTCTTTCAGAAGTTCTGTGACATGTATTGATTTATGATGTGTTTTTCTTTCCTCTTTCTAACTCATTTCTCATAGTTGTCCTGAGAGGAATTGACCTTATCATCCCATATTGCCTGAGAGGTAGTAGAGGCTAAGAAAGGTTAAATGATGTGTTCACACTCAAATTGAACACTGGCTCTCACTTATGAGTAGGCACCACGCTGCATCCCAGTATTTACCCTTGAGCAAGTGGCTGTGCTCAAACAGCTTCTAAACTGGTACCTTTTATGTGAAGCTTCTGTCTTCGCGTTTGTGAAGTATTTTTAAAAACGTAGTAACACTTGGTAAATGGGCAAATTCTCTTGGCAGATACTTCCACGTTTAACATACAATGATGGTTGATGTTCAGAATGATGATTGCTGGATTCAGAAATGCCTTCTAAATCATTAAAGGAAATACAATTATGGCAAAGATGACTTTTGTCTTCAGTGTATTTTATTGTACGTTAATTCTTAAATCAACAATTCAACACCGATACACTGATGACTTCCTCGGGAGTAATGCATTCAAGTGGCAGAAACCTTACAATCTCTGGAAACGCAAGATGATACATGCACAATGCAAGATATTTTCCTCTTCCTCTTTCCTTTTCTTCCCTGCTCACTCTACCTTTCCAGCCCATCTACCCTTACAGAGGACACTTTTTTTTTTAATCTTTTTTTTT
Organism: Sciurus carolinensis; assembly: GCF_902686445.1. Taxonomy (NCBI): domain Eukaryota; kingdom Metazoa; phylum Chordata; class Mammalia; order Rodentia; family Sciuridae; genus Sciurus; species Sciurus carolinensis. The sequence continues at coordinate 62,774,583 of NC_062213.1, forward strand.
TGTTATTATATCTTTTGTTGCTGTTGTTGTTGTTGTTGTAGGTGAACACAATACCTTTATTCTATTTTTTGTGTGGTGCTGAGGATGGAACCCAGGTCCTCACCCACGCTAGACGAGCACTCTACCACTGAGCCACAACCGCAGCCTGGAGGACGTTCTTTATGGTGAGTTTGACCATTGTACCGGAACCTTCTAGGACCAGCAGCGTTCTCTGGTGGTCATTTCCTAGCCCTAAGTAGGATGACATACAAGGCAGAAGGGGGACCGGGAGAGGGTTAAATACAGCTTGGCATCAGTCTTTCCTTAAAACAGAAAATTCTCTTTCTGTGTGACATTTCCAGATAATTTATAGTCTAACATGCTCTTGTGGTCAGAGTTATTTGAATAATTTCTTGAAAATAAGATTAGAAGAAATTGGTGAGGTTGGCCGGTCTTTATAAGTTCAACATTGAGCTAGATGGTACCTTACGATCTTATGTTTAAAAAGATTATATGCTATATTCTTTCTCTCTACAGGTATTGTATTTTATGTAGATGATTTAACTCTGCCATTTTATCTTTGGAGATTCAGGACTTAAAGTAAAAAATAGAGCTAATTGCTTTTTTTTTTCCTTCAAATTTCACTGTTCATTGAAAAGGGAAAATGGAAAAAACGACATTGGTTGTGAAGAAACCAGGACAAATGAATTAGTTCATGAGTTATTGCCTTATTATACACTCAGTAAGACTTTCCTGGATTAAAAAAAGGCCAATCACAACAGGTAAAATTTAATCAATCATTAAGATAAGCATTATACACTCTGTTCTTCCTTAATATGGTTTCAGTATTCAATTGACATTTAACTTAAAATTACTATCAATTAATCTAGATTTCATCAAAGGCTATTTTAGATATCCAGTTTCAAATTTATTACAATACATCTGGGATGGTGGCAGGTAAGCAGTTTCAAGGAGAGTTGGGTCAAAAGTAAACCCATTTACTTTGAGGTCTAATCATTCATTCCAAACAAGTTAACTTCCCCCACTCTTCGGTGATTCTGAAAGCTTTCCCACTCATGTCTAGCTTACGGAGTTCCTCAGACCTGTGGGCTTCTCCACATGAAGATGATATCTGGAGTCCTCAGAGAGGAATCGTGGACTAAACAATGTGAATAACAATATCAACATGAATCTAGCTGCAAAATTTCTCTTCCTCTAGATATGAATGACTGAAATGAACAAATGGTTTCTTCTTTGCTCCTCATAAAGATTCAAATATTCTTACGAGATGGAGTGACTAAACATTATCAGTTCTTTTTGTTGTCCATGAAAGTGTATTTTCTTTCCAGAGAAATTTGATAAGGGGAAAAGGGTCTTGTGGATAAACCTTGATAACCAGGGAAATTTCACAGGGTTGCAATTCACTGCAACTATATCTTTCTCAATGGAAGGAAACTGAGTTGCCATGACTGATCAGGAAATGGTCTCAATGTTAGTTTGCATTTAAGTGAATTAACCATTAGGAGCTTCTATATCTAGGATGCTAGAGTTGATATCTAAAGTGAAACTGGCACATAAAAATAGAAAATGGACCAATGGAAAGGTACTGATGAGCATTCCTGCCAGAATAATATATGGATATATAATATTTTATTTCAATAAAGTCTAGAAATGGAAAAAAGATATTGCTAAGATTGTTATTGATGTGCACTCTACAAAACTATGCTTTAAAATAGTCAAAAATCTGTCTATTCCTAGAAATAATGCATGCTTATTTCCTTTTTTCTATAATGGTTCTAATCCATCTCCACTTTTTTGTTGCATATTTTTCAGTCATAGTTTGTGACCTCTTGCCTGACTTATTCCACAATGAATTTGAATGCCATTAGCTGTTTCATATGAAGTCTATGCAATTTAGGCACTTCTGTGTTTACTCCACATAGTTTGTGACAGTGAAAGAGAGCAAAGATAACGACCTGTGGAAGGATGAACCCCAGCTTTGCTAACTGGGTACAGATTTGCCAATATTTCAAATAAATAGCCAGGATATAAGGATCTCATCTATGCAAAGGGTTGGAGGCCACCCAGTGAACAAATAGACTAGCAGCTTTATCTGACTTTTGAATGCAAAAATGCCTCCATTTTATAACAGTGCAGTATAATTATATATATGTACTATTTTGATTAGCTATATGAGAAGAAGAATAAGAGGAGGATCAGAAATCTTGGCTTAAGAGCTTATTGCAATAGTCAAGGAGAGAAATTCCCCTGTTTTTTAAAAAATTATTAGTTATAAAATTTTATTTTTATGTTTAATTGACAAATAATAATGTATATTCTTAGGGAGTACAATGTGATGTGTGAAGACATGCATCATTGTGCATCGTACATCAAATCATGCTAATTAGTATGCTCCCCTTTTCTGAATTCCAAGTGTTATTGCTAAAATATCTGACAGCTAGACAAAATTTCAAATTGTGCAGAGATTAAGTAAATGGGTGAGTGCACTGGGGAGTTAAAATAAATCTAAGGGGAAATATAGAGAAGTCTTAGCTTAAAACAACTCACCTACTGTTGGTAACATTTCTTTTCATCTCATTTCAATTTTTAAGGGTCTCCTTAGCTCATTAAAAAAAGTCTTTGTTTCTACTCATTAAAGAATACCTTGTTCTTTTATTTTAGCTCACTAGTCTTTTTATCCATTGAGTTAAAAAAAGAGGAAAACTAGCAAGTGAATAGTGATGAGAGACAAAAAGAGAGAAAGATACAGAGCATTTCCATTAGGTAGGGTTTAGGTTGCTCTCAGAGCTTTGAGTTGCCTCTTAATCCATCAAGAGGTTGCTAACTACACCTGGGAGCTCTGGGCCGCATGGGGAAAGATTTCTGGATGTGACGAAGCACGTCCTGGATCAGGTTTATATCTTCGTTTTCAGTGGCCACTGCCCAAAGTGAGTGTCTGTTCATTAGCAACAATAACAACAACAAAAACATGGTTTAATTGATTTTTTTCTGATTACAAAAGTAAAAATATTAAAAACTCAGAACTTGTAAACTACGGTAGAGCACATACACACACACACAGAGAGAGAGAGAGAGAGAGAGAGAGAGAGAAATAAACTGTAAATCAAACACTTAGATACAATTATTTATTCACATTTTGATATATGACTTTGTGTTTCTTAAAAATTTGGATATTACTGTTAGGCATGGTGGCACACACCTGTAATCCCAGTGATTCAGAAGGCTGAGGCAGGAGGATCACAAGTTTGAGGCCAGCCTCAGCAACTTAGCAAGACCCTATCTCAAAAAATAAAATGGGCTGAGGATGTAGCTCAGTGGTTCAACCCCCAGCATCAAAAAAAATTATTGGATATTGGTGTGTGTGTTTACATTAGTTCTTATAAGAACTATATAAGAACTATATTCTAAGAGAACTAAATCTATTTGTACCATATTTAATGCTGTTTTGTAGTCTGATTTTTCACTTAAATGTAGTAAACATTTTTCTGTACAAGTCCACTAAAGTATGATTAAAACTGCATAATAATCTACATATACATTTGCCATGATTTCTCTAATCAATATTATATTAGTAGATATTGATCTTAATTGGCTCAGGCTGCCATTGCAAAATATTCTAGAGTGGTATAGCTCAAACGACAGAAATTTACTTTCTCACTGTTGTGGAGGCTGAAGTCTGGGATCAAGGTGCCAACATAGCTGGTTTCTGGTGAGGGCTCTCTTCCTGGTATGTAGATGGCTGCCTTTTCACTGTGTCCTCACACAGAGGGGAGACACAGAGAGTAAGCACTGCAGTGTCTCCTTGTACAAGGGCATTCACAAGGGTCCTCATGATGCAGAAGATGGCCATCCGAGAGCCAGGTAAAGAGCCCTCACCAGAAACTGACATGCTCACAAATCATCAACAAGTGCTTACTGTATGTACAAGAAAAGAATTCAAGAATTCTTTTTTTTTTTTTTTTTGGTGGTGCTGGGGAATGACCCCAGGGCCTTGTGCATGCTAGGCAAGCACTCTACCAACTGAGCTATATCCCCAGCCCCAAATTCAATAATTCTTAATCCTAAGGAGTTCACAGCCTGAGAAGGATGAAGGCAAGGAAGTGGGGAGGAAAAAGAAACTTCTTTTCACTCTGCCCTCTACAGAGAACGTTTATTTAAATATGATACATAACCTCACACTCTTTTATATTTATTGCCAATCTGTGTCCTAGGGAGCACATAATGTTTCCATGAACAGAAGAGAGAGCCTACTTCCCTAAGTGTCAGTTCATTTTTTTAAAATGTGCTGAGCTGAATGTGGCCTTTCGTTGGCCATTCATGGGAACTCTTGCTCTTCTCTTGAATTGTTAGTAGTCAATTTTCTGGTTCAGCACCTACGCTATTCCAAATAACTATAGAAATATCCTTCGCTAGATAGAGAAAGAGAAAATATGTGCATTTGCCACAAGTCCCCCATTCTAAGGCCTGATGAGAAGTGAACGTTTCAAAATACTTTAATATTTCTTGCCTATATTTTAATTTTTAAGTAATCTGGTGGAGGAGGAGAGAAAAAGAAAACACTGATGCAACACAAAGTATAATTTTCTTTCTAAAATAGGGTTTACTTTAATAGAGAGAGGGAGTGAGAGAGTTTCATAATTTTTTTTTTAAGAACTAAATGTTAAGTAATTTTGTGGAAGTAAGTGTGACATCACCAAGGTTAAAAATGAAGTTTTTTTTTTGTTTTTTTTTTTAAAGTAACATGTCAAAAAAAACTCTTAAACATAAACCATTTCTCTGAACAATAAAGAGTTTTTGTTAGAATGATAACCTGGGACTTCCCAGTAAAGGAAAAGGAAAGTACTCTATGAATTGAGTAGCCCTTATCTGACACGTTTGGGAGCAGAAGTGTTACAGATTTTTTTTTTTTTTAATTTGGAATATTTGTACATACATAATGAGATACCATGGTGCTGGAACTCAAGACTAAAGACAACATTCATTTATGTTTTGTATGTTCATAATACATGGGTCTGAAGGTAATATTATACAATATCTTCAGTGTACCGCATTTCGACTGCAACCTATCACATGCAGTTGGGTGTGGAATTTTTCATTTGTGGTATTGTGTGGGTGCTCAGAAAGTTTCGGATTTTCAAATACTTTAGATTCAAAAGTTTTGTATTAGTGATGCTCAACCTGCCTATTAAATGTTAGGAATTATGTTAAATCCTTTCATTTACATGGTCTCAAATAAAATTGCTTTTATTTCTCACAACTCTTATGTGTTAGTGCTTACCAACATTCAGCAAATAAAACTATAGGATAACCAGTTAGATTTAAATTTCAGATACACAACAAATGGTTTTTTAGTATATCTCATAAAATATTTGGGACATACTTATACTAAAATCATTAGTTTGAAATTCAAATTTAACTGAATGTTCTGTATTTTTTCTGACAATCCTACGTAGGTACCATGATTCATATTTTTCTTTCCATACCATGGAAATGAAATGGCCAGAAAAGAAATAAAGTTGTCACAGTTTGTCTTAAAAGATCTGGACTCCACATTTTAGGCCATTAAATTCTCCTCCAAGAGTCAATTTCAAAATCCTATGGCATATTTGGCTTGTCTTCTTTGTCTTCACTTTAAGTTTTCCAAAATGACACATTCACTGTTTTCTACTTCTAAGCCAAGATACACATTAAATGGAGAAATAGCTATACAACTGTCATTGAAATATTAATTTGCTTAAAGATTGATTTTCCTGGCCATAACCACTCACTCATATTTAATTTACAGAACTGCAGGTACACAATAAATATACAAAGCAGACAGTGACATGTGAGAGGAAGAGTATGAAATACGGCCATTACACCGTGACAAGAAGGCAGAGCAAGTCAGAGAGAAAGAGGCTAACCAGGAGCAGAAAATGGGAAGCTCTGACTTATAGGGGAAAAGCACTGAGAATCAAAATGAGGGAAAGATGAAAGGAGATTACTTCCCAGGCACAAGAGGTGTTACTCCTCATCTATCCGTGCAAATCCATAAAAGAAGTGACCATGGTAGAAATGTGTCCACAGGGACTCTGCTCAACTAGCCACAGTTAAGCCTGCTGGTCTCTTCAGATAATTGAGAAAGAAATTTGGTTGTCCAGGAGTGGACTTGAGAACTCTACCACTTCTTGGTTCTCCAAAAGAGTACTTACTCAAATGATTTTGAAATGGAAAACATGACCATTAATGCTAGGCCTTTTCTATTCTGGACATTTGGATTGTGAGATTGTAAAAATGATCTTTCCCAGTGTCTGAGGCTTGGTGTGTGGCCGGGATACTAACAACTAGGTAGAGGAGCGACTGACACCAGGAAGCTGAGTCAGCTATCAAGAGAGCTGAAGGGCATATTGGGTTTTCCAGGAGCTGGAGTACAGGACGCTGCAGGGTTCTGGGCTCCAGGGAGACTGTGATGACAATCACTTCCTGTGGAGAGGGTGCAGAGTCTGAGGTTTATAGACGGGTGACTTTTATATTGCACACTGAAGAAGTCAGGATGATAAACTCATATGAGACAACAGGGCTTATTTTTGAATGAATATTAAGACTTTCTTTTCTTCAGTTCTAATATTACCCCATTTTAAATGTTCGAGTTCAAATAAACACCTCAAGCAAAGCATGTTCTCAGCATGCATTAAAGCAGTCATTTTGGTGTTCTATTTAGAATAAGGCATGGAGGGTGAATAATTGAAGAGAAATTTCGTTTCTGTACATCTCCCTGCCCAAATGCAATTTAATTAACTAATCATTTCATAATAAAACAGTATAAGAAGCAAAAATTTCACATTACTAGATGTATTCAAATCAAATGCTTCTTAGCTCTGTCAGGCAAATGCTAATTCTCCATGCAAAGGTATGCACTTTCCATAATACTGCTAATGTTAAAAGAAAAAATGAAGTTGGTAGTTCTCAGCACTTTGGGCAGTTGCATTTTGGAATGACTGGTGGGAAAAGATGGATCTCTCTCTAACATGTGAGGTTGTAATATCTAGCATTTTCCTTAGCAAGCACTCCATGAGTTTATTGAATTTATTGATTAATAATATTGCATTCACCTTGTAGTTGGCTTTGTCAACATATATTCAGGCCTGTTTAATTTAACTTCCTAATTTTTTTCCAAATCAACAGAGATCTTCTTGAAGTGTAAGTGTCTAAAACAACATCTGCTTTAACAAGCATATGTCTATAATCATTTTGTTCATTTATTCAATCAGCATCTACTGTTTATCAGGAACTGTGCTGTGGGGAGCAGAAATAGACACTGCTCCTGGATTATGGACCTTGCAGATATGATTCGATGACCTCGTAAGCTGCAAATGTGACAAGCACTAAAGAGGAGGGACTTGCTGAAAACTGAGTAGGTGGTAGCCAGGTAAAGATGGTGGTGAGAACATTCTGAGCAGAGGGCACTGCCTGGGCAAAGATCCTTGACTAGAGAACATGCATTGTATATCTCTGGGACTGAAGGAAAGGCCCTGACTGGTGCAGAGGACAGCAGGAGGAGGTAGGTGACAGTTACTATAGGCCTCATAGGGATTTGTCTTAATCGTATAAGCAATGAGAAGCCATCAAATATTTGAAGGGGTTGTCAGTTCAGACTTACAGTCTTGAAGATTATTCTGCTTGCAGAGTAGAGAGTAGATTGGAAGGGAGACTAGAGTTAATGGAGGAAGGCTAGGAAGGAGGTAAATATCACTCTGGTGGGAAGGACACTAGGGTAGCCAGAACAAATCATGGTCGTGGTCAGATTTGAGAAGCAATGAGGAAGCAAATTCAATAAGGATCTGCTTATGGATTCTAGAGACTGGGTATGGAGAGTTTGGATACTGAGCTGTTCCATCACTAGATAGCAAATTCTAGAATGAATAAGCAAGGACTCTCCATGGAGAAGAGAGAAGAGAGTGTTTGGTTTTGGACAGGTTACTCATGGGTGATCCAGATGACTGTCCAGTTGGTGGGGACTGTACTGTGCATTCAGGTCTGGAGCTCAGAGAAGGCCCAAAGAAATAATTGATTTAAGTTTTTATTGTTCAGGTATATTAGAGAGGAAGGTGCTTGTTTTTTTTTTTTGTTTTTGTTTTGTTTTTTTTGCGGGGGGTGCTGCACAGAGGCCAGCAGAACAGGAAGTTCCAAGCCACATGACTGATTTCAAAACCAGCTGTGCTAAGTGCAGACTCAATCTTCATCTGTTAATCAAGAATGGCTATACAGGGTGAGTCTGAGTGAGACAACTTCATGTGCAGGAAGGTACACAGTAAACCAGAGTCCTGTACAAGGTCGAGGGGTTCAACACTGACCACCAAGTCAGCATTACCTTCCTCTTTATTCTACCTCTGACATCTTACTTCTCCTTTTGCTTCTGACATTTACCCCATCCTTGACCTTATTCTCACCTTTACATTGCAAGGTCAGCAATATTGAAAACTTATTTTCAGACTTAGTGAGAAGTCAGCCAGAACAAAGAGAAAAGGTGCTTGCCATCAAGGCACTTCAGTTTTAAAGGAGAAAATACCACATCAAACTCATTCCCAGAGTACACTTATTTAGATTTTACCAGCAATGACTGCGACCCTCCAGATTATGTAGTGTGTGAGGCCTAGGCTTAAGAGAGACACAGTAAAGAAATGCTATGAGAAATGGCAACATACAGACCAGAGGCAGTATGAACCACACTTACTGTTGGATGATGTTTCAGTTTCATTTTAAATTTCAGATTTTTTAGTATATCTCCAGTTTAGGTCCAGTCTCAATTGGAGCTAATGACAAAGTCCAAATGTGGGGTCCTTTATGAGTTCAAGAGCAAGGCCAAATGGAAGGTTTTTAATCTCTCTCGTCCCCCTCCATAAAAGGGCCCACTCAAGGAGATTTTCTGTATTTATACAGCACAAAACAAGATGTGAAGACTTAAATAGGAGAAAAATTCTTCAGTAAATTTATAATCTCAGTGCATGGAACATCATGAGACATAATTAAAATCATTTAGATTGGCTGATGAGATATTAGTATCTAGGGTGAATCACATAATAAACTATTGAGAGTGAGGACCTTGGCATGGAGTTGGTGCTCAATAAATATGTCAAATGACCAAACACAATATATGTTCATTCACTCATTTGATTAATTTTTGTCACACCTACTGTGTGCCAGGCACTGTTTCCTGGGATGCCAAGACAAACAGGACCCATGATTGAACAGAGAGGAGAGACTGTACCCAATTAAGGACCAGTCAGTGTGATGAAGGCTATATAAGGGTAAGCATAAAGGAAAACTGCAGGGGAAAAATTAAATGCAACAGGGAGAGGGTCTCTGGAGAGTTAGGAAAAGTTTTAGAAGGAAATGACGTTGGCCATGAAGGACTTTTCAAAGGAAGATATTCATTTGAAGATGAGTTTAAAGAAGTTGGGAAGACATGTTCTGAGGAAAATTAAGGGAAACCGTAGTCAGGTAAAGAACTATAGCAAAACAGCAAGGTTTAAGATCCGGAGAGATTTTCTCCACGACAGATGAGGAAATAGGAAGAAGACTAAATGAGATGCAAATGACAACTACCTCCAACTCTTTGACCCCTCTGGACTGAGTTTTAGTAAAGAGGGCAGCTAATCTATCTCCTTCTAAGCACCAAGACATTAGTATAATATGGGAGACTAGAACTGCCTCCAGTGGAGGTAGAATAGGTAATAGCTGATCTCGGAAGAAGAAGGCAGCATAAATATATATAGTCGACCCTTGGTATCCCCTAGAGACTGGTTCTAGAACCCCCATGGATAACAAAAGCCAAGGATGCTCAGGAACCTATGTAAAATGGTTAAGTATTTGCATTTAACTTACACTCATCCTTCAATACACGTCAAATGATTTCTAGATTACTTATAATATCTAATACAATGTAATTTTAAGTAGTTGTTATACCGTATTGTATAGGGAATAATGACAAGAAAAGTATCTGTATATGTTCACTATAGATGCAATGTTTTTTTTCAAAGATTTTTGATCCACAATTGATTGAATTCACAGATGCATAACCTACAGAGATAGAGGGTCAACTGTACTTAAAAAATAAAGAGTATTGTAGCTTACCATACAGTGTCTCTGGGTTAGATTTCCAGTGTGCTGGAAGATGAAATGGATGAGTAGCCTAGTCATGGTCACTACCTGTTTGTCTTTTTAGACATCAAGGACAGCCATCCTGAGTGTTTCTTATCATCTGCTTCTTTTAACCACTTTTTTTTTTCTGTTGTATGTTCTGATAAAATTCCTTTTTATTAGAAGGTTTCCTTTTTGCCTCTTTAGCTCCTTACTTTTCAATTAAAATCCATTTTTGTTTTTTCTTTTGTTTTCTTTTAAGCCAGTGAAGTACTACAAATGGCAACTGCCACCATCCACTCATGTCTTGTTCTCCTGGTAGACTATGACTGAGAAGAGCGGAAGAGGAAAGAGCTTAACCCTGAGGTCCAAAAGCATCTTTCTTCTTTTTAACCAAAATGAAACCTTCAGGAGGACATTTGTAGTGACTTAAGCAGATAGAAAATTAATGAACAATTTAGATTTTTTTTAAAGAAAATATATTTTGATGGGAGAACACCAGATACTTTGTAAACCAAACCAGTGTTTGTTTAACTGTTAAGTGAATGTATTTAGCAATAAGTACAACGCACATTTTTAGCAGAAGAGATGTGAGATGGGAGGGATGTCATCATTTTATGTATTTTAAGAGATAAACTATACGCCCCTGCCAGAAAACTGACTTTAGGGGCTAACAGAGCATGTCTTCCCAGGGCTCTATGGTTTCTGCAGAGCACCAAGCATATTGGGAGCTGAGTTCTTCCTTGTGGACATGAATGATACCATTGGTCAGACAGAATGCTAGGGTAAAGTCCAAAGGAGTCCCGAACAGGGATCAGAGAATATACCGCTATGCTCCAGTGCTGGCCATTATTCCAGGTCTAGTATATCAGCAGAGAAAATGATGCTTCTTTTACATACCATGTCTCATATCACTACTATGGCCATAAATCTTAAAATTTGAGATAGACACTGTATCCAGATCTATTTTGAGAAGGGCTAGGGCAGGGGAGAAACTCAGGGTTTTCTCAAATTTATTTTCTTGATATTCTCTAGGACCCAGAAGTTTTATTTGCAAAAACAGGGGGATAAGAGAACCCCACAATACCCACTCTGTAGCTTTGTTGCCATAATGAACAATTCCCTAATCAAGTGGTTATCCAACATCAGAATACCGAAGCACAATAACTGCAGTACATGCAAAGATTTGAGCACCATTTGTGGTATATAATATGCATTTAGTATGTGACAGCACTTGTTCTATTATCCTTTCAGGAGAAAACCACATTATTCAGCTGTTAGCCCAGGCCACAGGGCCCCTAGTTCAAGAAGCAGTTGGGCTTTCCAAGTTAAATCACCAAGCCAACTGTTTTCAAAACAAAACTCATACCATTGAATAAGAGAGGGTGAGAAGTCTGCCAATAAAATAGAGGTCAGTGAGTGAAACACTGTTGCTCATTCTCCTGCTGGACAAGGGTAGAACTACTGCCTGTTGTGGTGCTTGGCCTGTCTTTCAAACTGGGCTCTTCCTTCTCCTACTCCTCCCACTTCCTTTTCTACACAGAGTGGACAGAACAAAACATTTACTTTGACTTATTTGCTTTTTGTTTTACAACAATCATCATTAAGTAAAGGCAAATCAAAATGATAGTTGAACACATTTAGAATAACAGAAGTAACATACCAAATGAATAACTAACAAGGACAAAAGGCAAGTTCCTTCCTTACATGAACACTTTAGAGGCCTAGGTAGGTCTCTGCACATGCTGCATCTTCACTAAGGAGCCCTGAACACCACCCTTGTCTTTACCTCATGAGTTCTCGGGTAGCATCACTTCTACAAGCTACAAGACTTCCTGTGACTGCTGAAGAACTGTTTTTTTGTTTTTGTTTTGGTAACAGGGATTGAACCCAGGTGGTGCTGTATCACTGAGTCACATCCCCCGCCCTTTTTATGTTTTATGTTTTATTTTGAGACAGGGTCTTGCTAAGTTGCTCAGGCTGGTCTCAAACTTGCGATCCTTCTGCCTCAGCCTCCAGAGTTGCTGGAATTATAGGAGTGCACCACAGCTCTTGGCCTGGTTGAAGAACTTTAAAACATTCTCATTCTGTATGCTTTTGTGCACCCTTTATCAAAGACTTCATGAAACATTGTTGAAGTTGCCCTTCTATGCATCTGACTCTTCAGTGTGAAAGTTTGGGCCACAAGGGAAGTGATGATGAGCCTGGGCCTGGGCAGGGAGTGTGGCATCATCAGGGCTGCTTGCAAATATTCCTGGCTCTTTGCTCCCAGGGCACATGACAGAGTTGCACTTCTCCATGTGCCCTGGTTTTGTCATGCTGTGAGGAACACTCTTTCTTGTTAGAATCACCTGAAAGTGAAGGGTACCACTTCTAGGCCAGAGCAGTCAGTTGTCAGTGCAAGATGCTACACAGCTCTTTCCCTCAGTCACAGGGACCAGCAACTCCCTGGAGAGTGGTTGCTCCATTGGCCTGGATCATTCAGTGAAAATGATGCAGAGTGCCAAGCTGACCCATGATGGATACAAGAGCAAGAAGCAAATCCTCATCACTGCAGACCACTGAGATTTTGGCATTGTGATTAACAACGTGGCCCATTCTGATACAAAAGTCCATACTATTGATGAATAAATAAAGAAGAAACAGCACCGTGACCTCTCTATCCAGTTAAATACCTTGAGTGGCCTTTAAATTCATTGTTTCTCATTCCAGGAAGCCCATACTTCAAATTTAGATTCTTCTTAAAATCTCTAGAAATGACCAAGAGTACATTTGGACATTTAATATCATCTTAGAAAATTCTTTGTATCTAAACAGTGAGGTGACATACTGCATTGTTCTTGGCAATACTGAAAGGCCTCTGTGGTTTCATGATGCTATTGGTCATGACATATTGTGCCCAGACCACTGATAACTCAGCTCAGTGTGAGGGCAATTATCATTATTACTGAGGCCAGTGGGCCCTGCTGTCCACTTTTCCCTTAGTTTCTCTTCTTTTTCAACATAGACACACGTGCACAGACATACACACACACACACACACACACACACACACACACAGTCCTATTGCTCTTTCCCTATATTTCAAAATGAACCCACACAGTAATAAAGACATATCATCTTGCTTTTGGCTCTAATTAACATTTTGGTTTAATCATTTATCATTTTCAAGTATCGATTTCCTGTTAGGAGATTACATAAGACTTGAAAGAGAGAATATATGAAAAACAAAGTAGAAGTGCAAAGTATTAGCCACATCTGGGGCATGTGGTTTGAAGAGAACTAGAAGTCATAACTATCATTAGTGTTAGTGTCTCTGGGAGGCCTTTATGAAGTTTAGTCAATCACCTGTAGATGGAGTGAAATAAATTCATTATTACCCTAAAGCACCTGCTAGCTAATATGGTCTAAGAACATGGGGATGTAGAACAAAATGTGCTCAAGGTATCAAGAGGTGTTTCAATAGCCTCTCTGGACAGGTAAATACAGACCGAAGGCCATGAACACACAGTGTCAGTACAGTTCTTCCCGTGACTGAGCGACATCTTTGGAGAAACAGCTGTATATTTTGGGTAACAGTTCCTTACTGAAGGCCTCCATCATCATCAACAGAGCCATGCTTACTGAGATGGCTTAGGGACTGAAAGAATCTGGGTACTTACAAGAAAGTCAAACACATTTCAAACAACTAAAATTTTTGTTTTGGGAATCTTCTTTTGTCCTTACTTTATGCCAATGAAAATTAAATTGTGTGTGTGTGTGTGTGTGTGTGTGTGTGTGTGTGTACATGGATGTGCATGCACACACATCACAGAGGAAGTGATAGAAATAGATTAAGGAGATTTTTCTTCTACTTTTCCCTTTCAGTAGAAAAGAAAGTAGTATTCCTATTTCTGCTCTTCTAGACATAGTTAACCTGAGAGGCTACGTTCAAATCACTGGACGCTTGATAAAATGTGTAAAGGGACGGTAAATAATGCCAGCATTAGGGGAGGGCAATATCATCCAAAGATAAATAATGTGTCACTTTTTCAGTGCCTGCCGTTTTTTACCGGCCACTCCTTGGTGACCTGGCAGGGTATCTGTATCCAAGTTACATGTTAGGCTACTAAGGTCCACAGGTAGAAAAGCAATCTGGGAATGAGTTTGATTTAAGTCTCTTATGTCTGTAAGGCTGCAGATCAAAGTAGGATGGAGGTAAGAACAACCTTATGCTAGATTCTCATTCTTCAAACTTTGTCAATTTTGGTGACACGTCGTTTATACTATTAGGAAAAAATTAAAAAACAGAGGCAAAAGGGCATTATTGTGAAGCCTGAAGATAAGAGCTACGGAAAACATTTAGTTACGTGTCTCTGATACAACACAAATCTGTATCCGCTTCCCAGATGAGGGAAGTGGGAGAAGGGCAGACTCCTGAAGATACTGAAATCAAAGACCGAGAAGCAATCACTCTTTCCACTATTAAAAGGTAAAATGTCTGAATAATTAACACTGGTGCAGAAAGGCTTGCCGGGAGATTTGAGGCTTGTTCCAACCCTTGATGAGTGAAGCATTAACTCTAAGATAATGCACCAGAAGATGGCATTCTCTGAAATCAATGGCAACTTCCAGTCCATACCCAACTATTGATTCTTTATTGGACCATGCTAAACCACTTTAGATGACCTCAGCAGGTTAGAACAAAATTGTAGATTCACCTCCATGTGTACTCAGCTGTTTGTCCTACAATCCCAGTCTTCAAATAATGTCCTTTCCAAAGAATGAAGAAATGAAATGAAATAGATAACACAAATTCCACTTTTCATAAGAAGTCAAACTCCTCCTCACCATCTGTGCTGGGAATCTTTTATTTGCTTCCACCCCTTCCCCACTCGCTCTGGATCCTGCAAGGTCTGTAGCAGTAGGTTCCCTTGTACTGGGCTTCCTGTTGGGACTGGCCAATGGAGCACACTGGTGGACCACTGGTTGTAGTGGGCTGTAGAATCACAGTGGCCTGGATCTCTCCCTAACTGAAGGTCCTGGCTCCTCTCAGTGCTGTCTGCACAGGTCTTTCTGGGTCTGGATTCTTGTTTCCTTGACTTCTCAGGTCTCAGGGTGGAAAGAGATTCTTACTATCACCACCAGTTGGGATTCCCCTCACTCTGCTTCATGTTGGTGAAGAGTTCCTTTTTCATATTCTCCTCAAATTACCTAATTTGACTGGGCCATGTGATCTGTTTCCTACTGGCTGATAATTTATTTTAAAGTGAAGAAGTGTATTTCTTAGGCCACATCTTGATGATTTAGAACATGGGAGGAAAAAAGCTTGAACGGGAAAACTGTTAATATAATATAAAACTGTTTTCCCCACCTCCCAACTACTTGTCAATCTTTAAACATCCTAGCTAGCTATTGGTTCATCAGTCAGCTTGCAAGTATCCTTCTCCGTTATTGGTCCCGTTAACCTGCGGAATTTGACTACTTAAGGATAGCTCTCCACCATTTTCCTCCTCTTCCTCACATTCATGCTTTCTCTCTTCTTCTCCTCACTTTTTCTCTCTCTCTTCTCCTCACTTTCATGCTGTCTCCTCCATTTCACTCTCCTGTGCATGTGCCCTTTCTCTTTTCCTCTCATTTTCTCTCTTACCCTGCAGGGAGATACTCTGTGTGCTTAATAAACTCCCTTATGTCAATTCCCGTGTCCAGAGTGGTTTTATGGGTTCTTACAGTTAAACCATATTCATGTTTTATCTTCCTTATTTAGAAGGTGTGCCCCTCAGAGTTTCTGAGTTCTGATGGCCTTTTCATTGGTTAAGATGTGTCTGGGGTCTTATTTCCACCAGCAAGTTGGTGGGACTTATAGAAATGAATGTATCTCTGTATCATGTGCCTCAAGGAGTTGGGGCTAGGTTTTCAGATACTCTCTAGCCCCTATCATTAACACTCTATAACTCCTCTTGTTTAATTTTGCACTCTCTGAAATGAAGGGAGAAAAAACAAACAAACAAACAACGCAACCAAACCAAACAAAAAATCTATGCTTAAAGATCGATGACAACATAGCTAAAGGAGAAAGAAAAGAGAAATTCAGGAATAATTTGGAGGCTCCTTCAGAACACAAAGGCATCCACCAACCATTCTTTATCCTCCTGGGTCTCCCAAGTAGAATTTAAATTACAGCATGAAGAATCTACATCAGAGACTTAAAACAGAACCACTATGTGTCTGTGGAAGTTATCATCTTTTAAAGCACTAAAGAAGGTTAGCAAGAAAAGTTGTGAAATTACTTTCTCTGGATGCCTTTGCAATTTAAGTTATTTCCTCTCTGGGATGCTTTAGTTCTGACTCCCTCTGAAGGCAAAGTTTGAGATTAAATAACTTCCCAAGGTCCCTTCTTAGCCTATAGCATATTAATTCGAAAGCACAAACACTCACATGGAAATATGATGAATGGGATACAAAGTTGGAATTAAACAAAGAAGCCATAGAGCTGATCACGGGAAGCAGGTGGCACAATGGTGAGTGACTCAGAACCAGATGGACAGTGAGCAGCATGCGCTTGCAACGGATACGGGTTCACAAATAGGGATGGTGCTGGGAGCAACACAACAGCAAAACAGGTCAATTTCTTGAAAAATTGTTTGAGAGGTATGTGATTACAAAGCAATTAGAGCCAAATGTTATTTTAACAAACATCTGGCCATTCTACCTACCATTCTCTTTCAGAGGGATGTATGGTATATCAAAATTATGAGCACATTTTTTTTTTTTTTGTATTATGTGTGAGACAATAAAAAGATGGGTCATGTTCATTTTCCCAACTCATGGAGTGTCTAACTGAGCAGTACGTACAGATGGAGACAATATGATTCAGGCAAGGGCTTAAAAAAGCTATAAATCCCTATGCTTATATGTATGAGGAAAAACCTGGCATCATAACACTAATTGGTAATTGACCTCTCTGGGGAAATTCAATAACAATTCTGATGCCTGAAGAAGTCAGTCGCCTTTAAGGAAACATATTTTATTCTATGTGGGTCACCGTGAACTGTACTTATTCATTTTTCACTTTAAAAAAAATAATGTGGTTGGTGGTTTGAAACCAGCACTTTGAGCCAAAATCCATGATGCATGATGCACTTCCATCAATAGATCCACAACCAAGTAGCAATATTTAGCTCTCAGATCAGTGCTACTTATTATTTTTAATTGTGGAAACTTAGAACTTTAGCAGAATGATAAAAAAATCAGAAGGGTTTTGCACTCATTTCAACAGATTTCCCCCTGCCCTCCGACACATGACCCACCACTCTGTTCTGCTGGTATGCCCATGAAAGAGCTCACCAGTCTTCTTCAGGATGCATTACAGAAGTAGAAATGCCATTGTGTGCACTTTTCCCCTAAAAAGAAGTTCTTGGTCTGATACTTTTCCTTTTCTTTCCCAGGAGGCTGTGTCTAGCTGCCAGTCCCATGCTCTCTCAAATCCCTGGCCCCTGTCCAGTCCATCTCTCCCTCAAATGAATCTGGCAATTCATCTTTTAGTTTTGCCCTGGTCCTGGAGGCTCCTCCTCTGTGTGTCTCTATCTGAGAGTCTTCTTTCTCTAGTCAGGACTACTACTAGCTCCTCCTGATTGGGAAGCCTCAGCTCTAAGAATGGGTTCTGCTCCATCTGTAATCAAGACCCCAGAGTACATCCCAATCAGGAACAGAGTCTCCATTTTGTCCTTCTGATCCTGAACCTTACCCTTTTCTTCACAGTCAAATTTCTCCCACAGAGGGTGCTTGGAGCCATTATCTGTTGTTGGATGTACATGGGAAAAATGTCTCACTCTTAGGCTGCATACACCTCTCAGACAACTCTGGTGTCTACTCAGATTCCTTCTACCCTGTTGGGCCCTCACACTGTCCATAATCACTCATATTCTCCAGATGGCCTGACCTACTTGGCTTGATTGTCTTCCTCTACCCTTAGTGAATTCTGTTTCACTAGATTCCTCTTTCCACTGCACTGCTTTCGACCACACCTGGTGTTACAGCAAATAAGAGGAACACATCAATCATGTCCATCTCTACAGACATTAGGATGACTTACTCATAGGATTTATTTCTTCACAGGTACAGTATCTCAGAGTTTCTTAATTTTACTTCCCCTTTCTTCACTACAGAGATCTAGCTTAAGTTCCTCTAACATCATATTTTACTCTTTATATTCTATCTGATAAATTCTGATGGATGCAGTTGGTAGATGGGGGATGGTTCCCATGTATAAAGTCTAGTGACTTAAACAATATTGGAAAGGCTGGATGCCACAGAAAGGGGCCATCTAATGAAACATGTTCCAGGGATACTAAATCTTAACTTAAATCACCTTACTGGTAAACAGTTCAAGGTTCAGTCTACACAGATGATTAGGTAAAAAATAAAACAAAGTGAAGCAAAGATGTCACAGGGACTTACTCATGTAGAAAGAAAGGATCCTTCTGAGATTGAAACTGCTTTTGGTTTTATTCCCTCTCATGTCTTTATATTTTAAGTCTGCTATTATTTAAACATGTTCTCCAAAAGTTCATGTGTTGGAAACTTAATTCCCCAAATTGTATGTT
The DNA here is from genome assembly GCF_902686445.1 of Sciurus carolinensis. Lineage (NCBI taxonomy): Eukaryota > Metazoa > Chordata > Mammalia > Rodentia > Sciuridae > Sciurus > Sciurus carolinensis. Next base: position 62,793,287 of record NC_062213.1, read on the forward strand.
GATAATATTTAGAGATGGATCTTTTAGGAGATAATTAGGGTTAGATTTGGTCATGAGGGTGATGAAATTAGTGACTTCAAAAGAAAAGGAAGAGAGACTAGAATTGGCATGCCTACTCCCTTGCCATGAGATGTCTCCTGCTATTCATGACACAGCAGAAGGTTCTCGCCAGATGCCAGCACCTGGTGAGGACCTTTACTGTAAGAAATCAATCTCTGTTCTTTACAAATTATCCAATCTCAAGTATTCTGCTCTGGTAACACAGAATGGATTAAGAGTCCCTGCCAGATTCATCATCTTAGGAGATATCACTCAAAAGAGTAACTCTTAATTATCTTGAAGCCTACTCTGTATCTTGGGTTCTGGGTAGGAGAAAGCTTCTGAAGACTGAGACAGGGACACAGTGCTTATTCTATTTCTGCCCCAAGTCTAGTACTGGTTTATTGTTTTATAAACACACAAATGTGCCAGCTTTTTCTGATACTCTCTGAGAGAGAGAGGGAGAGAGAGAGTTGTAATTGTTGTGCCATTTTGGCAATTCCTTTCAGCATGCATACCCTTAGCAAATCTTTAGGGAAATAATACCAACTGTTAGCTGTTTAGAGAAATTTGCTTGCTCTTCTAAACTCCAGTTTCCCCATCTACAAGATGGGACCACTCATGCAATTCATTAAATGAGATAAAATTAAGCTAAAATAGTCTATAATTAAGAAAGAGCCCAATGTTAGTGGTCATTACTTTCACTTCACTTTGGTAGTGCCCTACAACCTCTATACAAAAGGTTACTTGCTCAATAAATGTCATTGACTAAATGACTGATAAAGTAATTTGGACCTGACCTCTCTCAATTAACTCTAGTAGCACAGGTCTGTTTTTCACGGTCACTGACATTATCCAAGAATGGATTTTTGAGCTGTGAGGTTTACATGGGGGATGATTACCCTCTGGCAGCCACACAATGAGAATTCAAATAGAGACATCAATCTTTGGTCTAGCTCTAGAAACTTCATCTACTGTTTTTAAATTCGTAAGCATAGAATCAAAGGCAGTATCTGATTGAGACTGATATTAATAGGATAATGCTTGCGAACATTATTTACTCTTCACAAATGATATGCCCTTCAATCAAATGCTTCTTCCCCAGTCACACACCATTATCATAGGTTGTTTCCAGGGGCATTCAGTGATGTCATACTTCTTATCTTACAAATACAATCATAAACACATTTAACCACTTGTTATGGTGGCTTTTGGTGGGGCTATCCTTTGTATACCAGAGCATGACCCAGATTCTCCCTTACCCTGACCTCAGCATAGAAGCCCTTCTCCTTTCAGATATGGGAAGCTTTGGCAACCAGCATCTCTCAGCTAAAACCCTAATTAGCGGTTGTCTGAGGGTCCAGAGAGCCACTTTTGCTCAAGATCATGGGGCAGCATGAAACCAGGGACTGGTCAGTGTAGAAGTATAAAGGTTTAGTTCCCTAACAGCTAACAACTGTGAAGGGTCACTCCAGAGCAAGGTGTGGGGCTAGCTGAGTGCATGCCTGTAAAGTTGCAGTTCAACTTTTTCCTGCCGAAGCCATCTCTCCACATCCTCTGTATTCTCCCACACATGGTGAGCCAGGGGCTCTTCCTAATAAGTTACTGGCTGTCAATCTCCATCCCTGAGATGCTCCCCAGGAACAGGACCCTGACACCATTATCTCATGATAGTAGGGAGAATTTGTAATGTTCTAGTGTAGAATGATAGTTAAGTTCCTGCCTCCCCAAAGTACCATGACTAGGTTTCAAATTGTGTAGTCGGGGAAAGAAAAGGCCTTTAATTTCCATGTGCTCCTCCTGCTGGTCTTCTGATTAAGAGTTTATTGATATTTACATAAGAGCTCACTATTGTTGTTCCAGCAAGATGAGAAACAAATCTGGAAACTTCCTTGGTAGATCTGCACTGGGAAACTGGTCCCTTGATGCTCCTTGTCAACCAGAGATGAGATCAGGTCACTGTGCACAAGGACGGTCCACATGTAGTACACAGAAGGCCAATGGCACAGTACAGCTCTGGAGAACGGATCTCTGAGAAACCTGTTTCCCAATATTTTTCTCTAAAATCTGGTGAGGCAGCCACTTCCTAAGCTTCTTCTCAGATATAACAATAGCTCCCTGCCAGGGCTCTGTCCACCCAGCTGAAGTGGCCTCCCGTAAACAGAACATGACATTTAACAGCACAAGCTCACTATTTTTCTAGCAGATTCCTGGCAGAAGTTGGCTTTTGAATTAAATGAATGGCACATCATGGTTCAATTTCTCCACATCATTTCTTTCCTTCCAAGAGTGGCAGGCCAGGACAGCAAGGGCCTGATAAGGTCAGCCCTCACTTCCTCTCTGATGCACAGGGAGTCCGAGGTTTCTGATCAGCTGCTAGCAAAGTAATTGACTGCATGTCCTATTTTCCAGTCTCTGGGGGAGAAAACACAAAATGAAAACAAAACCAGACCTCTGGCTGAGACAAAACTGCAACCAGGCCACATACAGAGCTGTTCATAACTCTGGAATTCCGAGAATAGGGACAGGTAGTTTGTTTGGTGTTATTGAGGATGTACATTTCTTCCTTGTTGAGGAACTCCTATCTGTCTTGGTCTCAGTGGGGAGTTTTCTGGAAGAGGACAAGCTGGAGGATGGGGAGGAAACCGAGTTAGCTGGAAATGAGAGCAGTGCCAAGTGAAAAGGAGTTGACACAAAATTCCAACACAGAGAAGTTAACTTATGTATTGGGCATGTGCATCCACCGGTGAGATCATGTTCTGAAACAGATAGGGGCCGCAGTGGTGTTTTGACCTCATTATCAGTGACAAAGGTGAAGAGGAAAGTTTACTTTAATGCTTTGTTTTGTCAGATATATTGTAGAAAACTTAAAAATGCAAAGTACTAAAACTGAAAGGAAGAAAATTAAAATCACCTGTGACTGTACCTGCCAGAGTTAAGCAGTTACTATTTCAGCTCAGATGTAGGATTATGTCTATTTTACTTTATACTATAATACCTACTGTATAAGAAAGAATATACTGCTTTGTAGAAGAAAGAATAAACTGCTTTGTAAGTTTTTTTCCCACTTAAATTATGGCGTGTCTACATCATTTTAAATAGTTACTTAGTTTTTCCTCTTATGTATGTTCCATAATTATTTGACCAATCCCCTATTAGACTTTCAGGTGTTTCCTATTTTTGGCTATGATACCCACCCTCAATTAATGACCTTGTAGCTCAATCTCTGAACACATGTTCATGATTATTTTCTTAGGATAAAATCTTAGAAATAGTATTGAAAGGGTTTCTGCCTCCTCTGTCCTAACCTCTTTCCCAATCTAGGAAGTAGGAAAAACTGAAAGTAGAGGAAAGTTAGAAAGAATCTACATAAAAGGACAGGTATAATGCAAAATACTCTAGTTTATTCTATGCAATATCAAGGTGCTGTGGGATGCAGGGCAGTGGGGATGCTAGAAGTAGGTGTTACTAATAGACACCTTGATACCTAACTGACTTCCACGCTGAGACATGCCTGCTTTTATGCAAGTGGTTAATTTCCTAAACACTGAATGTAAAGAAAATGATTGGAATAATTTTTAATGTGCAATTATCAATACCTGTTCCAGAATACAGTTCAGTTTTTATTTGAAATGTGTGAGAGAAAAGATTCTCAAACCTTTAGGTGCATCAAAATCACCAGGAGGGCTTGCACTTTGCTGAGCCCCACCCCAGAGTATGGGAAACAGACAGTCTGGGATGGGTCTGAGCATTTGCATTTAACAATTGCCAGGTGATGCTGATGGTATATGAACCACACTTTGAAAATACAGTTCAAGAAGAACTTATTTAAAGGACCTGCAGTATATACTTGGTTTTATTCAAATGCTGCCTGTGTTAGAAAAAAAAAAAAAGTCAGTTCTTATGTCAATAATTGCTTCCCAAATTACCTGTTTGATAAATTTTAATTTTATAAAATTGGATTGGATTTTCTGAACTAGTAGGCCCTATTTCTAATGCAAATCCAATTTCTAGGTGGTGATAACTCCCTAGGTAAAGTCTTGGCTGAGTAGCAGGTGCCGGATATTTACTGGAGAATTGGGTGCTGAAAAGACATAGATAGTATCTAAGGTAAAAGTAAAATATGAATGATGATGATGATGATAGCTGACCTTTGCTGTGTTTACTATGAATGGGACTTGCACAAGCATTTCATGAGTCTTAACTCACTTGATGTGCACTGCAATTGGAGGAGAAGGCTCCTAACCCAGTTTTTATTTTTATTTTTTCTGCCTAAGATGAGGAGGTCAAGGCATCTTTCATATGCTATGGTGAATGAATTGTTTAGTTATTTGCTGTGGCTATCTGTTTACTTTGAATACAGACCTTGAAACACTTCCAGTAATGGCAAAAGACAGTGTAATAAGCTTCAACAATAAGGCAGCAGTGAAGCTTACATCGATTAAATACTAATTTGCTAAGATCAATACTTTTTAGTCTTGCATATGAATTACTGAGTGATATAAAACCACAAAGTTTCTTAGAATGATAACCCCATTTTAGATGTATCTAGGAAAGATTTTAAAAAAGATTAATTACACAAAATCTTCATTTCTTTTCACTTGCTTTTCCCATAGATACACTAATAAAAGAAAAAATAAACATTTCTTTATAGAGGAAAAAGTTAAGTGATGAAAAGAAAGGAATTTATCAAACAGTAAATTTAGCATGCCCATGATTCATAAAGGTCCCTTAAGTTAGACGATTTATACAGAAAACTTTTTCTTATACAATAAGTAGAATCAAAGATCAGAAGAGGGCTGTTCTTTTGTTCCTGGCTCCTGATTCCCTCATGCTGCTCTCTCTGTCCACTGGTCCTCTCATTGTGTCTTTATGGTTCAAATCATACTTGAACTTGAAGGCTCAAGAAGGTGCTCATTCTCTAAGTCTGGGATGTTTAACCCAGGGTCTAGATACATGAACACATGGATGCCCACATGCCCACACATGTACATCTCCAGTGACTTGGTGAACTCTTTGGGTACATGTATGTGTATAATGGAAGACATGTTTTCCTGGAGAAAGATCTATAACTTTATTAGGTTCTCCAAGAGATTCACAGTTTCCTTAACTCCCCAAACTGAAATCATCCTTTTCCTGTGAATTATCTATAATTGTACAACTCTCATGACCCTTAGTATGCCCATCCTACTCATTTCTGTTTTCTCTCCTTGCTAGATTATAAACCCCTTCAGGGCAGGATCCATTTCTGATTCACCCTTGGCCTCTTGCCCAAGCACTTAGTACAGAGAAAGCACTTAATAAATATTTATTGAAGGGAGGAAAGAATAAAGAATGGGCAGCAGGGAGGGAAACTTCAAAAACTATTAGATTTATCCCCGAGTCTCCTGACAAGGTTACGCCAAACTACCTCCAATAGATGACTCTGCAAGTGCCAGATACTAAATCACTTTAGAAAAATCAGTTTCTCAGTGCGGTTCACTGGCTACAGCCTAGGACCGTGTTTTGATTCAATCTACACTCCATCTCTGTCTCTAATTTGATGTGTCACCTTGTAGGGCTAATACTTAATTTGCAAAAGGCCTTAGAAAATACTAAACAGACACAGAAAGTATCAAGTAATTAGGATGAAAAAACTGCTGGAATGATTTAGCTATGTTAAATGATGACCAAAATTTGTTCATTGATTCATTCATGAATTATGAATATACTGGTATGTCAAAAATCAGCTCCAGGAAATACACTGGATGAATCAAATTACACAACATTAGAAAGATCATGCTATTAAAAAAAAGAGTATTTGGTAAGTTTTTGTTTAGTTTGCTGATTGTTCTGGCATTATTGCCTAAAGGAAACTCTCCTCTCTACATAAGATCACTGCACGAGTGAGTTAACAGAGACATCTAATACAGATTAAGAAGACTTCCATTTTCAAAACCACTCATTTTGCTGCATGTGTGGTTTGGTGGTACAGCATTTGCCCAGCATGCAGGAGGCCCTGGTTCAATCCCCAGCATGCAAAAAATCAAAACTAAACGAACAAAAAAGAGTTCTTATTTTGTTAAGTTACTTAACATTTTAAAACATGTCGTTTTTGTTCACATTTACCATAGTCACATAAACATGTGAACCCTCAAATATTCCCTCTGAACAGGGAACAGATGAGGATATGTAGGTTTATAAAGTTAGATCTTTGTAAAATTTTATAAAGTTTCGATTTAATAAACTTAATGCCACATAGTTAACTTAATTTTGATAAGTATTTGGGCATCTTTGTTTTCAGGGAAAAGCATCAATCATTTTAAAATCCTGAAACATAGATTTCAATAGAATAGACAAATAGAATATTAATTGATTGATTGATTTGTTTTTGTTGTTGTGCTGAGGGTAGAACCCAGGGCCTCAAGCAAGCTAAGTATGCCCCCTAACATTAAGTTACACCCTCATCCGTTAATTTATTCTGTTTCAAAAAACTGTATTTTTGCTACTTAATGAGAAAAAAGACAACCACACAAATGCTATAAAACTTCCTATTGAAAACAGTCACTTCTACTTATTGGTTGGTCCAGACTGATTTCATAGATAATGTATTGTGTTCAATATTTGAAAAAATACATTCAGCAATGACTTCTACTAATGAATTAGCATCTAATATCCACATTTTGCTATATCTGGCAAGATCTGAGAACACTTTCTTTAAATGCCTGTGTCTACACAGAAGTCTCCATCTTTTGGAACATTCTGATCAAGTTTATCCATGCGCATTTAAAAAATTGTTATTTAAAAACTGTTGCTACATGATGGATTTATTTTGGGCTTTTAGAATGATTGCTTAAGGCAGGTTCCTCTTTAAAATGCAGAAATACACAAATGGAACAAATCCATACCATATATAATTTTTGATATTTCTGAATACTGGGGAGGGCTTCCAGTGTGAAGACAAAAGGAAACAGATATATTTGTGACTGAACAGATGTGGCATGTCACACATGCAAACTCACCGATTTGACTCTAAAAGCCAGTCTTCTTCCCATCCACCTTATGCAAAATAAAGGACTTTGCATGCCTGCAAGGGGATATGTTAAGAAATGACCTTTGCAGAACAAACAAACAACAATTAAATTAGGATTAAAGTACTTTCATATCCCTTAATGGTTCATAATTTAATTATAATTAATTATTGCTCTGCCTTTTGTGAGGACAATGGATGACATAAAATGCACACATTTAATATTAATTTTTCAATTTTCTTCCCAGTGTCATATATCATTTGATCCTCAGAATAAACATTTTATAGTAAGTTGAAATAATAATAAATTTGAATGCATTTGCCTGTTATTTGAGAAAGGTTTGGCTAGAATGCTGAAGTATAAACCACAGTTATTTTATTAGGGAGAAATTCAGATTTAGGACAATTTGCTGGTTTTGAGGTGAGCAGAATTGATATTTCTTGTATGCACAGGATAATAGATACAAGCGACATTCTTATTCTCTGTCTCTCCCGGCTCTCTCTCTGTTTCCTTCCTTCTTTTCTTTTCTTTTCTTTTTTTTCTCTCTAGGTACATTCAGTCCACACTGAAACCCTGCAACTATTGAGAGCAGACTTTCACAGATAAGGTTAAGCTGACTAAATTTTAAGTCATTCTGAGAATAATTCTAGAATATTATGAACTGCCTATGTATTTCTGAGGCTGGGACCAATCCGAGGCCAAATGAGTGACATCTTATACAGGGAGTTGTTGCTTTTTTTAGAATGTAGAGCTTGCTCTCTCCCTGGCTTCAGGGTGGACATGCAGGTTGACAGACATAGGATTTATATGCTCCCTGTGTGACATGGTCTCTCACCATGTCTCGGAGAAACTTACACAAGGACACAAGAAGGACAAAGCTTCACATAAGCAGGTGTACTCTCAGACACAACAGAAAGTGTCGCGGCAATGCTTTTGCAAAAGGACATCCAGGTGCCAAAGGAATGGCCTCTACTTTGTACAGAGAAGAGAGACAATCAGGTAAAAAAGTGCTGTGGGAAGTCCATCCCCCCCACCTCACCCACCTTTCCCTGTGACCCCAGATAGACAAACATCACCAACCATGTCCGGTTATAACTGAAAATGAGACAGCTGCCAGGAGGAGGAGGAAATACAAAGTGTATTCAGTTGTTCTTCATTTGTTCAAATTAGACAAGACAGCTCATATTGGTGGCCAAACGAGGCTGTCGGATGCTAATGATATCATACATTATGATAATCACAATATTCTATTTTTCATTACCAAAAGCAAGTTACAGCTGGTGTGGTGGTGCGCTCCTGTAATCCCCAGTGAATTGGTAAGCTGAAGCAGGAGGATTGCAAGTTTGAGGACAGCCTCAGTAACTTAGACCCTCAGTAACTTAGCAAGATCCTGTCTCAAAAAAATAAAAAGGGTTGGGGAGGTAGCTTAGTGATAAAACGCCCCTGGATTCAATGTCAATACCCAGAATATCCCCCCAAAAAATCAAGTTACACAATTTCAACAATAGGAAAAAGTTTACAACAAAACAATGCAAAACTCATGGGAGTCCCACCACCAGCACTATGACTTAGGCTTTGTTCCTAGTTCGCACTTTAAAAAATAAAGATCCTACATTAGGAAAGACGCTAATATATTTTAAAATCTATTGGAAAAATAAAATATATTTAGTACTAATGATCTTCAAGGTAGAAATTAAAACCAGTAATATGGAATACAACTTTGGAAGTAGAACTGTTTCATATAGTTTGTGAAATTACATATGTGAGATATGAGATCAGATGACATTAAGGAAGGGGAGCCCTTTTGTAGGGTACAAGTCTAGAATTCAAGGTCTAAATATCTGTTTAACTCAAAATTTAATAATCAGATTTGGCATAATATTAGACAGAGACATTACAGATCATTTCGGGTGAAGAGCGTTCGCACTAGCTTTTACACGTAATAACTATTTTCTTAGGTGAGACATGGAAACCTGCTCATTCTTCCCACAGCCAAGTGTCTCTAGGTGGGCATGGCAGTGTATTTAGGATATCTGCTGTAAAGGGTCTACTTCCCTGTTCCACCTCCAATTCTTCACAGATACTTTTATTAAATACAATTACAAGTTAATAGAAAAATGATTTAAAAACCCAAAGATGTGCAAACTATTAGCTCCCATTTTTCATAATTAGGCTCAGCAGACAAGGTCAAACTGCTATCAATAAATGCTTACTCTTCATTTCTGTATTTATGTCCTCACGGGCCAATGGCAATCAATCAACTTTAAGTAGCACTGGAATAGACAGTTAGGTATCTTTAATCCCTTCATAGAGAAATACTGAAATTACTGAAGGAAAAAGGCAGGGATAGAAAGGAAATAGAACCAGGCATGCAAATATTCATGGGAGGATGATGACATCGTACCAATGAAGCCACCACTGAAGCTCCCTGAGGATCAACTTTGGAAAGTCAAAAAGCTTCTAGGCTCTCTGTGAGAATCACTGGGCTTGAAAATTTTGAGGATATCAAATGATTAGTGAACTGCTGTACCTGTAGCTCAATGTGTAATTAACCTGTGGCACCTGCAGAGGTTGAATATTATTACAGCAAACAGATTAGCTCTTTAAGCATGAATAAAAACTACCAGTTACGTTCACTAAAATAATTATAAGGCTCACAACTTCGGAGATTTCAGGATCTAAAACAAATTACAAACTGGAAGGAGCTTCCCATTGTGTCCTGAAATGGCATAAGTTCCAGTGTGTAAGATTTTTCTTTTGACAGCAACTTTAGCATTGGCTGTTATGAGAAGACTTAAGTCGACTGATAATTTGATCCAAACTGGTGATATGTGTCCTCATGGTTTTAAGACCTCATTTTTATTCTGTGAGGAAGTTAGGTGCTCTGGGAGGCACAGAGATGTCTGAGGCAAGAGTTCAAAGCAGAGTATTATAGGCAATGACAGGCACCAGGGAAGACAAAGCCTATGTTTTAAAACGTCAAGTTATATAAACACGTAATTCAAAAGGGAAATAGATTAACTGCCTCTTAGCCTTGGGGAGCTGAACCAGTCCATCCTCTGAAAATGGCCCAAGTCAACTTGACACTCAGCTCTGTCAGTGCAGCAAGTTTTTTTGTGGCAAATGGTTAAAAGTGCTATCAGAATCTGAAATTAGGCACTTCCAGAAATGACAGCCTAGCCAAGTAGGACTTGGTAACTCTCCTGAAGAAGGTTGGAGCCTAGTAGAAATGACAAACCAAGAATTACTGAGAGGGCCAAGTAGTATAGAAATGAGAACACTTATTTTTGGCTTTATCCCCTAAAAGAGGGATCCTTAACTGGTCTACAGGCACTGAGAAGACAGTTGATTTAATTGATGACAGCTGATAATGATAGCAATCTTCTCTTCTGGAGAGAGAAGGAAATAATAATTATTCAATCATATGGTTGTTTTTATTGGGCAGCATTTGACAAGACCAAATCTACAGGAATCAAGATGTTTTGCTTAGGTCCTTTTCCACACAGCAAATGATTCATATAGGAGCAACTGACTTGACATTAAATTCTTCCAGCTTTCAGAGCTCAATGAATGGCAAGTTGGCTTCAGAAGGAAAAAAATTCTTAGAACGCGCTACCACAATGACATAGATTTACAATGTTAAGAAACTGGACATTTTTTTTTTCCATGGCTAGAGCAAGCTTTGGTGCACACTTGTTAATGTAATGAGTAATTTTAGGAAAAGAACAATAATTTTGTTTTAGGGTCACAAATAAAAGAAGCTGGGTTACCTAGTCTGGTTACCAAATATAAAATAAAGCAGATTTCATAGGTGGTGATAGAAAGCCCAAGTCAGACTTTCAAGCAGAATTACTTTTAAATTCCAAAGTTTATAGCCCCAGATAAGAAACAACACAAAAGCCCATCAACTAGTGGGTGATTAAACAAAATGTGGAGCTAGGGTTGTAGCTCAGTGGTAGAGCGCTTGCCTAGCATGTGTGATGCACTGGGTTCGATTCTCAGCACCACATATAAATAAGTAAAAATAAAGGTCCATTGATAATTAAAAACTATTTTTTTAAATGTGGTCCAGTCATATAATAGAATTTAATTCAATAATAAAGGAATGAAGTACTGATACATGCTACAACATAAATAAGCTCAAAAATCTAAGTCATGTGAAATACCTCAAGCAGAAAAGATCACATGCTATATTATCCCATTTATGTAAATTTCCAGAAAAGGCGAATCTGGAGAGTCAGAAAGCAGATTAGTGGCTGTTTGGGGCTGGGGGTTGGAATGGAGAGAGACTACAAATGCTCATGAACTTTCTTTTGAGGGTGATAAAAATATACTAAAATTAGGACATGGTCATGGTTGTACATTTCTGAAAACATACTAAAAATCATTGACATGTACACTTAAAATGGGTGAATATATGGTAGGTGAATTTTATTTCAATAAATGCCAAAAGTAAACACTGTCAAAGTTCAAGAATCAGCTCATGCTGAGAACAGCTCTCACCAAAATGTATTACACTTATTATTTAAGTATTACATACAATGTGAAATGAGCAGAATGATAAGTTTTGGAGGATAGGAACTGTGTCTAAATAAGTTTCTCTCCATTTGCCAAGCACAGTGCTTATCACATAGCAATTGTTCAATACATTGAATGAAGGCATTTATTGATGAGTAATTACATAAATGAAATAAATTTTAAATCACCAGGTATCTCTCTAGAACTTTATGTCTACATCCATCCATATGTCAATTTTTTCTCAAAATGTTAAGGTTATTTGTAAACATAAGTATCATAAATTTTAAAAAATGAATAAAATTTCTCCTTTCATTTTTCATCTATAGTAATTATGCCCTAAAGTATCTCATTCATTTACTTATTCCATTTTTATTCAAATATTCATTAAGCACTTTGCTAAGCACTGAAATGCAAAGTAAAATAAGCTCTGTTCTCTGTTCTTGAGAAGTTTACAATATAGTGAAAAGAGAGGAAAATGGTAAAGAATTAGAGCAAAACATGGTGAATACTACGGAGAAGGCACATGTAGGGTTCTATGTGTGTGGGTGGGGGAGATGGTTCTTTCAAGCCATGGTTCAATATGGTTCTTTCAAAGCTTACCAAGCCAAACCAAGAAAGGTAAGCATGAATTTGCTAAAGGATGGTTCACAGATGATGGACATTTCAGGTGAAGGAAGCCCAGGGAGGTGTGAAACAATGTGATGTACTTGAGGAAGCCAAATAGATTCTAGGGGCTACAGTGATGAGTGCACCTCAGAGATCAAAAGGAAAGAAGGTCAGAAAGTGTTTGTGTGTGTCTTTGGGGGGCAGGTGCAAAAAACAGGTCAGAAAGTCAAGGATTTAAAAAAAAAATGTCTTGGGTTTTCAAACCTGAAAGTTATAGTACCCATGAAGGTTTCCAAGCTATGAATGAAATCAGACAGGTATGTTACAAAGATGGTTCCATATCTGTGTGGGAGACGGACAGGATATACTTTTTATAGAAGCTGCAAATATAGTTACACTCTCAGTCACCTCTTAGGACCCTTCTGCTCAGGTTACTTTGATTCCATCTCCAGTAACCAGGACTTCCTTTAGCCTCTGGTCTTCCCACTTTCTCTTACAGACTTTGGTCTATCCCACCTTCTGTAGCCCCGTCAGCTACCCTGAATAGAAATCCCTGTATCTTCCACGACTGAGACAAACCTAGGTCCCAACAACAGCAACTTGTCAGGTACCCAGGGCAGGCCAGTTCTGGGACCCATAGAGATGGGATTCGGAGGTATTGTGCGTCTTATTTTAAAAGGCATTCAAGTAAAAGTATATGGATCAACATCTCCATTTCGAACGCTGTTACACTGTTCTAGAGTATGATATTGCAAAAACATCACTGCTTAAGGTCAAAAGGAAGTTACTGAAAATTTTGTTTTTTTTTTTTTTTTTTTAGTTTGAAAGAACCAACTAACTTTAACTATCTGGAACAATAGTTTGTGACCTTAGGCTTAATGGCACAATACTTGGATATGTTGTATTTTAATGTTTTTCTTGCTGTGCTTTTATTGTTTATGAGATCCATTGTTGCAGCTCCTCCTCCACCAACAAAATCACCCCAAGGCAGCACACTTGCTGGAAATGACAAAGAATAAATCTCCTTAGACAGCTTTCTCAACAATGGGGGAGAAAGATGACAGATTAAGCTTGAAAACAGGCTACCCATGATATATGCATGAAATAAAATTACATTTTAGTGAAAAAAATTCTCTATTATTCCTACCCAGACCATCTAAAAATTTCCATTGGTTGATGACAACAGGGCTAAAAGTAAAAACACTAATTCTATTCCAAATAGTGCTCACAAATCTTGAGAAATAAAAACACTTGCATTGATTAGCAGTTTTTAAAAACTGCATTGTTTTCAGGAACAGATTTTCCAGTATGTTGCTATCAGGAACCATCAACATCAAAGAGCGAGATGAATCATATTCATCCATTTCAAAGAGTTATGAAGACATCTTCAACTTCCTGTCAGCGAAAGAGATGCTTTTTATTATTCTCAGTAGCATTCCCAAGTGACTTCACACATAGCTTCCAAGGTAATTGATGCTTTGAGGTGAGCACTTGTGTGAAGCAGATTTCTCAAGGGAATTCTACAGGAATCGTGTAACCGTCTCATCCTCATTATTCTATGCCATCAAGCTTAGAAGACCATTGTCCTGGAGAGTAAAACAACTTTAAGATAGCTATTTAGGAGATACATTTAATTCTCACTATCGATCTGGGTAAACATGATGTGGGTTTAATTCCGGAGTCTTAGGTCTCAGGGCTGTTTCTAGCCAAAATCACTTAGGATATGTAATTCTACCATTGTGTGACCACTCATAACCTTAGAACATTACTTTTCACCCAGTGACAAGAAATAATTTCTTAGTGAAAGTCAATGATATACTGTGTCTGAAGCTAGGTTTGTTTTTAGGTCGTTTACCATGTTGGCAAGATAATTCATTCACTGCCTTTTGCTGCTCTGTAGCTTTTCTTTCAAGTTTCTGAGGTAAGAAATCTCCAGGAAAGAATTATTACACTCTGCTAAGTTGGAGAAGCCCAGGCCAATCTGAGAAGACTAGTCTCAGACTAGAGCTACACTCCAAGAACAGTCTCACCCTGCAGACTCCATAGAAAGAATAGAGTATTTTTTCCATGTGAAAGGTCAAAGTCTTGACACAGCAATAAATTGAGAAATTTTGTGTTTCTAATGGGAAAAATATGATCTTACAGACAAAGTCTCAAGAGAAAGGACTGGCATCAGTACTCTCCCTTTCCTGTACTGCACTTGAGGAATTCAGAACTTCTGTTCCCACAAATGTGCCCAGGTGCCATGCTCTCTCACGGGTGTCTGGGTGTTCTCACACTGTTGTTCCTCTGTCTTCTTTGTGACCCTGCCTCAGCCCCTCTGCCACTGCCGCTCATCTTCAGGTCTCAGCTTCAAGGTTCTTTCTGTTTGGTTATCTTCTTTGACTCCTACATATAGTTAGGTACTCCTGCTACTTGTTCCCATGGCTTGCAGGACTTCTAATATCAGAATATCTACCATTCCTCATTTTAAATACAGTACAACAATTTTTTCCTATAGACTACAAACCAAGAGCCATTTGGTTCCTTTCAATATGGTACCTCCAGCTCCTACAACAAACCATGGCATGGAGCAGCAACTGGATAAATTTGTTAATGAATTCACTAAAACTTCCCCAAACTTTATGAACATATGTGTTGTGCATATTGTTGTCAGAATTTGAAAGCAAAAATAACTGAGATTGTCAAAAACACCATAAGAATATGGGGGGGATGATTGCAAGAGTGGTGTTTCCCCAGTGCCAGTCATTCAATTCTGAGACATACACATGCCAATGTGGCCTGTCACGGTTGGCTTTATGTCAGAAGTTTTTTTTTTTTTTCTTTGTAACTTGTAAGAAGGGCACAGTATTATTAAATCCAACATTTGTGCCTCAGAATAGCAATGGAGTCCTGTCATACTTCAGAGAAATGTTTCTTGCTTTTTTTGACCTCAGTGAAATTATAATTTTTTCGTTGCTTGAAAACCTCCTTAATTTATTTTGACATGAATTATTTAAAGATGAAGGATTAATATTGCAAAGGAATAAAGATGACTGTGTTTATTCATAGGGTAGAAGCACAATAAAGGTGCTTAAATATTGGGTAGAGGACCTCATAAAATAAATTTACATACATTTGTGCAAACATCCTCAGTGGAATGTATACATCTGGAACACACCCTTGACTTTCTAATTCTCACACTTGAATACAAGTCTGCCATCTATCTCAAGAAATTCTAAGCTTTCTAGTAAAAATTTGTTCCTCTCTCTCTCTCTCTTTCAAACTATTTACTGGAGTCTAATCTAAATATACAGCACAGTGCACATTTGATCAGTGGATGGCTTGGTGACCATTCATAAATTAAACTCCCCTATTAGCACCAGACCAAGATGCAAAGCACTACCCATCCCCTGTCTCCTCCTGTTCTCTTTTCTAGTCACTTCTTCCACAACAGAAACCCCTCTTCTGTTTACTAATAGCACAGATCATTTTGCTTGTTTTTGAATCATACATAAATAGAACCACACAGTATTAAATCCTGTTTGCTTTGCTCAATATTTTGTGAGATTATTTATATTGTTTACCTTGTTAATCTCTTATGTCAATTTAAAGTAATTTTAAACTGACATAAAACATAAAAATTGTCCATGTTTATCGGGAACCATGTGATGTGTTAATACATGTACAGATTAAGTAATGTTTAAATCAATTTAAATGTATCTGCATCCTCAAACATTTATCATTCTTTGGGGTGGAAACATTTAAAACTCCTTCTTCTAGCTTTTTAAAATATGCAGGACGTTATTGTCATTTATGGTCACCCTACTGTGCAGTAGCACGGCAGAGTTTCTTGCTCTTGTCTAACTGTAACTTAGTACCCACTGATCAGTCTCTCTCCATCCTCTTTTCTCCCTACTGATTTGTTTCAACTGTGGCCACTGATCAAATATTCTCTTTAATTTTCACATTTTCAAGAGCTCCACAAGGTACTGGAACATACTATACCAGAAATTCTTTTAAGAGAAAATAATTCATTTCTATAGCTTCACCAACCGAGTTTCTAGAGATTTATCAAACATACCAACAGTTTTAGGTAAGTGTGAATAAGGCGGATGACCTTCCTTCTTCCCTCTTATCCCATCTTCTTGCTTCAGACTTTTAAATATTGCAACTGGCAAGGATTCTAATGCTTCCCCGCTATTCATTCCCACTCTCTCACTGGGCAAACTTGCCCAGCTCCAGGGCCTTATCTCCTCTATACCACTGACTACAGAAGGTCCACTGACCTCTCAGCTGGTCTCCAGAATCTTTACACCACTGCCTTCTGGGCTAACACCACGTGAATGTATCAGGAACATCCAATCGACGTGTGAAATACAGAACATCCCATTTTGGATTTCACCTTTTAGTGACCACAGAGTTGGCTCAAGCATGAGACCAGGGAGAGCCAAAGCATCTCCTCCATGCCTTGTGGTCAGTGAGGTATCTCTACAATCTGTCCCCTCCTAACTCAACTTATGCTGCTTTCGGGCCAGTCCTTGCCATTTCTCCTAATTGATGATCTCACTCCTAGTCTTGCTTTCTAATCTGTCTACTGCCCCACCAGTGGAATAATTTTTCTAAACTAATTTGTATGTTAGTATCCTTTAATCTGTGCTTATTCAAAGGGTAATGTACAAATATACCATTTAAAGACCTTTATGATCTAGCTCCTGCCAACCTTTCCAGCCCCATCTTCCACTGCTTCCTGACATGCATTTTCTCTTCCTCCTGTGCTTCCCCCCTCTGCACTTCCCTGGCATCCTGTCTGGATCCCTAATAACATGTCTCACATTGTATGATGAATGACCCCCAGCCAGCCCCCTCTGTAGCAGGCACCTGCTCTTTCTGTCTGTGTGATGTCTGTTCTCTCTTCTTTTGGCAGCAGAACTTTGGACTTTTCAGGCTCTACTGGAGGACCTGTCAATCAAGGGCTCTGCCCTCACTGGTCAAGGGGTGGGCTCCTGACAAGAGCCAGACCAATCTGAAGCTCTTTCTAGAACTTTAATTGGGCAGAATGATCACAAATGGACAAGTGGTAAAGCTGATTTCATTTCAGCAATAGTGTCTGAGGGGGGATATCCACTAATTTTCTGCTATTTTTATCCTAAGAGTTATTCTCATTCTTGGCATCCCTAAAACTTAGTTGTTTTGATCCTTTGAAAAATTTAAAGTTGTTTATAATGGACTTCTCCTGCACAAATAAAAATCCTAACTGAAAAAAACTCCTGGAAAAGGAATTTTATTGTTTTATTTTTTGTTCTATATTGACTTGGCACAGTGCCTAGAAACAAATAAACATTTATTGATTGACTGAATGAATGAATGAATGTTTGCATGCATGAATAATCAAAACCCTTGAGGGGGAACAGGGAAAAAGTATCTGAAGCAATGGAAAGGTCTTAGGGACAGTGCCAACATTGTTCAATGGTGATGGTGAGTATTTGAGATATTTGCATCTCTTTATGTCCTTACTCTTTACTTCACATTTCCCCACATTACAAAGGAAAGAATAAGAAAGATTTTCCTCATGTCAGAAAAAGAGTTGATCAAAAGGACTCACCTTATTATTCATTAGTACTAGACTATGTGACCCTTTTCACGTTCTTTCCATATAACAGATTCTGACTACACAAAAGGCATGAAATAACAATACTTTTTTCTAGTATTTGGAATCACTCATATCTCCATGATGACATTTTATCAAATTTACCCAAGGGATAATTCAAATTCAACTTTAGTGTCCATACAACCTGGTCAGTTCTGTTGAGAAAGACTCTAAGAATGAATCAAGACATACAGTGAATCACAATCAAATCTCCAGATGTTCTAATATCTGGAATTTATGAGAATCAACTTTAAAGATTACAAAAAACTCCTGTGTGAAACTGATAATGGTAATATTGTAATTAGCAACTTCTTCATAATACTAGCTAGCAGTATTCCTAAATTTCAGAGGACAGTGCAATCATTAATATGTGTAACATAGTACAGGATAAGATATTATTTACCTTGGTCGATAACCATGAGTCATGCTGGTTTTTAAGAAGACTGTGCAGCTATAGGAGGTGGGGTTGCCATTCTCCAGCAACATTTATTAAGTCATAAACTCAATGCAATAGATTTGAAAAACTGAGCCTTTGTTATTCCCTAAAAGAAATTAGGTTTCATATAGAGAATCAGGTTAATATTAACACATTAACTTAAGAAAATGAAGCCTCACGTCTAGAAAGCAGGAAATTGAACCCCTTCTTGTTATAGCTTGTGAAGCCTTAATGTCCTGGTTAATTGAGCAGAGCTAAAGACCTGAAAATAGAACTTTAACCCCTAGAAGCAGTCGGTTTTCAAAAGAATGTTCACTGAAGAATCTGGGTGTATTCAACCACCAAACTTTGATTTTGGTTTTCTCTTGAGTTAAACAGGATACCGCGTCCTACAATGCTGAACTTTATGCAACTCTGTCAGTACTCTGGGAAAAGATACAACCCCAAACCCAGTCATTTATGCAGTTAGTGTTGGCAATATGGGAAAGCTTCTGACAGAAAGTGAGCTGCTTATCTGACTTTTCAAGGCACAGCATGTATGTGCTTTGTGGTGGGCTGAGAATGAAGAACTGCCACAGAATGACTGAGGGGCAGTAGAGAGAGCTGCAGGTGGACTTCGCCTCTAGGGAACTTCCAGATCCACCCAAATATGCAGAGTCACTGGAGAGTTTTGGAAAGCATTAATGCTCCCCTCAACATCAGCGAAGAGAGGGCTACATGTGCAGCAGGAGTTGATCCAAGAGCTGCAGCCTGGACTTGAGAAACAGGGGCACAGACATCGTCTGGGCAAGGAGACAGAACAACAAACCCCCAGGCAAAGACCACTGCACCTGTTATTTTCCATCAAGCCCATTCCCACAGAGCTTAAGGCTCATCTCCTGACTAGAAGGTCAAAATGGCTCCCAGAAACACTCAACCTGACCAATCCATATACACATCCTTTCAGCGAGAGCTTAGAGGAATTCACTTATCCCTGGGGCCATCCTCTAAAAGTAAACACAAATGCATTTCACTTGGGATTAGAGCGTGGGAATAGCAAGCCTTTCTTTACGTGGAACCAGTGATGCTGCACTTTATATGGGACAGTAAAATATCACTGGAAGGCTCTGTGTTCTTGTCCTAAAAGCTTTGCTCATTGCTAGATTAACTCCCACTGAAAGGGTTCCTCTCGAGTCAAAGACGGCATTCTCTGTTGTAAAAAGAAACTACATTTATGAAAGCGCAGAGTCTACACTTTCTACTAACATCTATTGCCACAGAGCACCATATCTAAGATGTAAGGTACCCTGAAACTATTCATCGAAGTCTCTCCAGAGGTAGATAACACTTTTTGTTGCTGTTCTTTTATTCTGGCATCTTCCCAACAGTAATGAAGTGAGACAAGTTAGGGGGCTAGGTATGAAATGTAGCAAGGTATCACAGGGTATCACAGCAAGAGCAAATGAGGGAATTCTGGGAACATAGGCCGTGTCTGGCTTGTCCACTAGGTAGCTGCATGACCTTGAGTGAGTCACCTGTCTCCTTTGAGTTCCCATTTACTCAGCCAAAGAATAAAAGAGCTGAAAACCACTAGAAAGCTAGTGAATATTGTGGTTTGGATATGAGGGGTCCTCCCCACCCCCACAAACTCCTATGTTAATGGAGAAATGTTTGGAGTTGAATTGATTGGATTGTGAGAGCCACAACTTATTACAACCCATTCTAGTTTGAAGGGATTGACTGGGTGTTAACTGTAGGCAAGTGGGGCGTGGCTGGCAGAGGTGGGTCACTGGGGGCACGCCATGGAAGGTGTATCTTTCCTGCAGTCCCCTGATCCCCTTGCTTCCTGGTTGTCCTGAGGTGAGCAGCTTTATTTCTCTGGGTCCTTCTGCCATAATGTTCTGCCTCACTTTGGGCCCAGAGCAATGGAGTTGGTCATTTATGGACAGAGACCTCTGAAACAATGAACACCAAATAAATTTTTCATCCTCTAAGTTGTTCTTATTGGATATTCTAGTCATAACTATGCAAATCTGATTAAAACAGCAGATCTCTCTATATATTTTCTTTTTAAAGCAGTCACAGGGGAAGGTCTATGAAGGTCCATGGACCCTCAGATAGCATGACTGGCAACTTTGGACTGGGAACTTTTAGAGAAAAACATGAACAATGGCCAACGATGGTCATGACATCAGTCCTTGAAAGACACAGAAAATAACTTACACTACCCCAGGAATGAGTTCATTATTTGAGTTTGGTAGTAGCCTAATGAAAAAGGTCTACTAATATTTCTAATGGAAAATTATACTGTTTCTTCAAGTTCAACATCCCCTTCACTATTATAAAATCTTGTCCCTCAAAACAAACTCATTCCATTCTCTGACAATCTAGCAATTCTGTGGATCATTTTCAACTGATTTTTTGCATCACCCTTAATATAAAACCAGTTATCAGCCTCTTCTGTTCTCCATCTGCCATGAGGTGCTCCTTCACTTCTTTGGCAGCCAGTCAGGAGACTGTCACAAGAGGGTAGAAGGCAAGTATCACTGGTGCTTGGTGTATCTAATCTTCACATCGTCCTCTGAGGCAGGATCTATTATTATCTCCATCTTTGGGGTGAAGAGAGTGTGGCTCAGAGACGTTGACGACTGTATAGCCAAGTCCACCAGCACACAGCGGCTAAGCCCCAGAACTCAGACCCAGGCAGTAGACTCCAGAGTCCAGGCTAGGTCAGCCTGCCTCTTGCACTTCTGAGAGCCTGCCATGGAATTCTGCTAAACATTATTATATGTTTTCTCATTACTCATCAGCATGACCTTGTAAACAAGGTCACATCCTTTCTTTAGAGATGAGGCCTCATGGCCAGGAAACAACTCCCAGATTCAGACTCTTTTTCTACCCTGCAATGCCTCATTGGCTCTCACCTGGACTATGGGGACAGCCTCAGTCCTGCCATATTGATGGCTCTGTACTACAGTGTCTCAGATAGAACTCCCCAATTAGTTTCCATTAGATGCTTCTGTAATCATGTCATTTTCTGGCTCAAAATCTTCTCATAGCTGCACTACTGTTTTTATCTAATAAATTCCTAATTCATCACTTTGATTGAAGGCCAATTGAGAGGGTAGGATGTGGCATTCCTTCATTATCTGACCTCTTTTCTGATGTCATCTCTCAGGGTCCACTCACACAAGGGTGATTCATTCCTTCATACTTTTACTCTCCCCTCTTCCATTTGTAAGGTCTTCCTTTAGGGTTCTTGGTGTTCACTCCCTGGAGGACGGGCCTGGAAAAACCCCTAAATGAACTGGAGCTGAAAGTGTGCTAGAGTGCTCTAAAAATTCAGGTAATTAAAATCTTATTAGGCATTCATTATTATTCAACTAAATCGTGTGCTGAGATAGGTGACACCACAGTGAAACTTGGGTATAATATGAACCTTCAGGATGCTAGCTGCATTATTGATCTTGGCTTAATAGAACAGAATGAATAAAACAGGACCCATTACACAGTGATGCACCATTCCATTAGAGACGAGGATTGGATCAGACAGGAAGCTATCAGCTGCCAAAAGCAGCCACATGATCAGAGAGCAGATTCTGTAGGCAGTGAGTTTTGTTCAATAGTTGCCAGGTCCATGTCTAACAAGGATGGTGAATTCTGCTGTTCTCTAGAGATTGTGTAGTAAGCCCCAGATAGGAGATTTAAACCGATGTCAGGTCCTAGGGACTTCTCAAAACCACAGGGTAGACATAGTTCACCTTTCACTCACTTTTGAGAACTGGGGGCAAAATGTAAATAACTGAACTGAAAATGTCTTAAAAAAAAAAAAACACAAAAAAAAATGAGTGTAGTTCAGTGGTAGAGCTCTTGTCTAGGCTTGCATAAAGCCCTGGGTTTGATCCCTAGTACTCAAAAAAATTAGAAAATTTTGGACTAATTATGAATTAGCATGGAAAATTCCATGATTTTTAGTACTAAAACACAAAGCACTTTTGAATTTGCTGTTGACTCCTCTGGTTTACAGAGTCATACCCTTGGGATACATGTTGTCCTCTTCTGATACTAGAAGAATTTCAGTGCAAAGGCTTGAGAAACGTTGATGTGATGTGCTAAACAATATGGACCAAGACCCAGTGGAACCTAGTTCCCATGTGTTGAAGAGTTCTTGCCAGACATGAAGAGCATGACCATTCATAAATATGAAATGTAAAATGTTGACACTTGCTTTATGTGAGCTTGTGACCAAATAAGAATAGTGTTCACACTATTCCTTAAAAGTTGGATGTTCTTCTTATTCCTTTAGCTTATTTAACTAAGGTTTCACCACGTACCTTGGATCTTTCCAAACATGATTCAGCTATTACATTTTGGAAGATGTGCAATCTAACTTTCCTTAAAACAAACCTGCCACAGAACAAGGTCATAGCAGAATAAATTTGGGTCAGGATTATAGATCAAGGCAAAAATCTAAGGTTCACACATTCATTCTTTCTAAATAATTTACCATGTGATCAGTATTCATCTAGACAATAGATGAATATATATATATATATATGAAGAAAATAAAGAAAAAGCGTTTCCACAAAAGTTATCACCACAGCAATCTGTACAGGGATAGATGGAAAGATTCTAGGTGGAAGAAAAAAGATGCAAACATTTACATCAAGGTACACAGTAGACAGGAAGGGTAAACCACAGCACTGAATAAAGTACAGAAATGTTAGTACTTGCAGTCTAACCTTGTCAGTCCAGCACTGGATCACTCAGTAAGTCATTCAATTCATCTGTGTATGTGACAGGATCTGTTCTAATGGCCCGTATTACAAAGTCCTGGTCTTCAAGAGTCTTGAAGCAAGAATTTTATCATGGAAGTCTTTATGGCAAGATGACATTCAAATAGAGAGTGGAAAGGAGTGATGAAGTGAACCACAGCGTCTCCTGACAGGAAGGCATCAACAGCAGAAAGAACTGCAAATGCAAAGGACCTAAGACAGGATCATGCTTGGAATGTTTGGGGAGGGGAAGTTGGGAAGCAAAGAGTCTTGGGTGGTTGGAATGGAATGAGGGAAGAACAAATCACTCCCAGCCTGTAGGACTCTATGAGAACTTGATAAGGCTCTTGGAGAGAAGTGAGATGGAAGTGAAATGGGAAACACTGGAGGTGGTGATGTGATCCATCCTGTTTTGAAAGGACCACCCAGGCAGTAATATGGAGAGTGAACTATACAGCAATCAATAATGAAATAGCGCTTTAATTAGGCATGCAATAAACAACATCAGAGACAATGGTGACTTGAAAAGGCAGAGGAGGTAGTTAAAAGTGGTTGGTTCTGGATGTTACAAGGTAAGAGGCATTAGGTTTTTTTCGCATAGTGGATGGGGTGTTCAAGAAAAAGAGAACGGTTAAGAATATTTCCAAATTTTTCATTCATACACCAGGAAGAATGCACTTGCCATTTATGAAACTGAGGAAGAACAGATTTGGAGGAGACAGGTTAATATGAGATGTTTATCTGACATTTACTTAGAGATATCTAGTAGTAGCTGGATAGACGATTCCTGACTTCAGGGGCAAGGTCCAAGTTAGAGACAAATTTGGAAGCCTTGGCACAGTGATATTTTATCTAAAGCTAGGAGGATTGGAGGAGTTCATCTAAGACTGAATGTAGATTCAGAACACACTAATAGACCTGGACAGGGAGACATGATACACTCCACTTTATGTTTTAAACAAAAGTTTTACTGGGCATAACTGAAACACAAATATTTAAGGACAGTAAAATGGAATTTACTAGCAAAGGAGCCTGCAAAAGAAAGGACAGTGAATTATGAGTAGAACGAAGAGAATGGTGTCCTACAAGTCAAATGAATGCTCTGACTGTTGGAGTAAAATAAATACTGAGATATGTGCACTAGATTTGGCAGTGTAGGAGTCAAGAGAGGTGCTGATAAACCTGATTGGAGTTAGTTCCAAAGAGAATGGAGGGGAAAAAAGTAGAGATAGAAATGTAAACAATTTCTTCAATGATTTTGCTATATAAGGGAGCAAAGAGATAGGGTCATAACTGGAGGGGGCTTACAGCATGCTTGTGTGCTGACAGGATGGATGCACGTGGAGAGGAAATTTTCAGAAGCCTGGAAAGAACAGGTGGGTTGGCAGTGAGAGAGAGTGGGGCCTGTGTAAACTCTGTAGCACAGCCTTAACAAAGTGTCAAAATTCAAGTGACTTAAACAACAGAGATTATTGTCTCATAATGCTGGAGGCTGGAAGTGTAAGACCAAGGTGTTGGTAGGTTATGTTCCCTCTATAGTTACTCTGAAAGGATCTGTTCCAGATTTTTCTTCTAGCTTCTAGTAGTTCCATGGTTTGTAGCAGCATAACTCCAAACTTTACAGGCATTCTCATTGTATATGTGCTTGTGTCCAAATGGTGGATGGGGGATTAATGGACATGCAGACATTAGATAATGGGGGGAGGAAATAATGACAGCAAGAATATAGGAACCAGAGAGAAGATCAGAGAAAAACTCTCATCCAGCCATAAGGAATACAGTAGGGTGTTAGTCAACTTTTCATCATTGTGACCAAAGTATCTGATAAGAACAATTTAGAGGTGAAAAGATGTATTTTATCTCATGGTTTGAGAGGTCTTGGTCCATGTTCAGCTATCTCTGTTGCAGAAACATCATGGTAGAAGGGTGTGACCAAGAAAGGTGCTGCTAGGCTTATGGCAGCCAGAGAGCAGAGAGAGAGAGAGAGAGAGAGAGAGAGAGAGAGAGAGAGAGAGAGAGAGAGAGAGAGAGAGAGAGAGAGGAAGAGAGAGAGAGAGAGAGAGAGAGAGATGGGGGCCATGGAAAAGTTTAAACCATTCCAGGGCATGTCCCAAGTAACCTACTTCCTCCAAGAGATCCGCCTCCAAGCACTACATTCAGTTATTGAAGGATTAATCCATTTGATGGATTTCCATCTGATGAGGTCAGAGACCTTATGATGCAATCAAAGACTAAAGGCCCCATCTCTGAACCTCGCTGCATTAGGGACTGTGCTTCCAATATAGGAGCTTACTGGGGGCACATTTCAGATCCAAACATTAACAGGTAGAGTTTTTCCATGATGTTTTAGGGAGAGAAGAAATATCACCTGTAAATTTTAATAACCCCAGAATGGAGGTACAACAATTTTACTATCCATGGGAATACAGGTGACTGCATATTGCTCATTGGACCCACTTACTTTAGGATTTAAATGAACTGTTTCTCAAGTTTTTCATGTTCAGAAATTACTGCACTTGATTTTGCAATGGAGACCTCAGCAAAGGAAATACTGTCATTTCATCATAATTTGCAACTCTGAATCTGAAAAATCTGAAGAAGTTACATGAAGACTAGATTGGGGAGAGAGAGGAGATAGGTGATGTGAACAAAAACAATGCAACCACTTTGCAGTGTTTTTTCTGTTTACTGAAAACATCCCTGTTTTAAAGTGAATGTTTCCAACATTACATTTTTCCTAGCCTTAATTCTTCTCCAATTCACTCACATAATTGCCATTTGCATTTTTGTCTGTCTTGAGTGTGTGAAGTGGGACACTGAAGCTCTCATACCAGATAAAATGATCTCATTCCATAAATAAAAATAAGAGTGCAGACTGCTTGTTTCTGCAACAGGCCTCCCATTAATGTCAGGAAAAATGGTGGGAGTGGACCAAGGGTAATATATGGCCTGTAACCACCTAGAACTCTAGACACAGAGAAATGGAAAACATCCATTATATTGTCAGCTAGACCTTACCCTGGGGACTGGCACAGATTTTTTTTCTTATTGCATATTTTGTTCAGTTTTTTTCAATATTGCTTTGAAACAAATTGAGCAAAGACTGCTGCTCATTGCTTCCATCAGGAAACTCATAAACATAAAAGCTTTGATTTGAAAAGTTCTTGGCAAAGATATTTAAATACTTTTTATTAAGTTTTTTTCTCCCAAAGTACCTAGATATACTACCTTGCTTCGTGATAAAAAACAATCCTTTTTTTCCTTCATATCTCTCTCTTCCAATATTCGTCAACCACTCTTGCAGTACCCCCATTCGTCATTTCTGCATTTGGTTGTGTGTAAGCAAAGGGAATGACTGAAAGAACAAAAAGAAGTCAACCCCTCCAGCAAAGTGAAACCACAGCAGTTACTTTTGTTGTTTTAGAAACATGTTTTATTTCTCAGCCCTATATAATATCCTTTTTTTTTTTTTTACTTTTGCACATGGGAAAAATCCTTATTTTTAATGTGATATGACTTCAACCAATGCATTGCAGCAGTAAGAAATAAACTTTTCTGACAATTCTTTCAACAATTCAATCTTTCTCTTAAGCCTTTCTGCTATAAGCAAAGTTTCATAGCCACACTCTAGTAGTTTTCAATCTATCTTTCTCTGGGAGTCAGATGTTAGGGCTTGTTCTTTTCATGTCGAACATGTATTAAATATTTAATTTATGCCAAATATTAGTGCTACAAAAACAAATAGCATAAATCTATCACCAGTGATTTAAGAATATAATTTTGCATTGTCATTACTAATAAGAGAAGTACAGTCTTTATCATGATGATATTTACAAGGCATGTTTTCATTTATTTTTAACCTAATAAGCCAATGGTGCTGATAAATGACAACATTATGTTTGTAAAAGTCTGTCATACCCCAAGTAGTATACAAGAGCCTAGAGTTGCAGATGGGAAATAACTACATTCAAAATGACATTATACTCTTCCAAAATCTAAGTGGAACTTGATCTTTGATAGAATAAAATATCAAAATATTAAAATATATTAATCTATAAATAAAATATCATTAACCTAAGTGATGTTTTGCAAACCAAATGAAGGAAAATCAGGAAGCTTTAGTGAAAAAAAAAAACTGACCCTTTTAAATTCTAAGATGTTTAATACTTTTAGAAAACTTTCAAAAATAGACTGCATGTGAATTGAAGAGAGATTGGTAGAGGGAAGGGAGGGGAGTGGACACGGAATTGAACTGAAGCAGGTTGAGTTCCGCACCTTTGTATATGGTTCAGTGGTATTACGTACATTAACACTGTTGTAAAACCAACATCACTACCCATTTCCAAATCTTCTTCATCTTCCCAAACTGAAACACTACACTACTTAAAATAACAAGTGGAATCACACAACATTTGTCCTTTTGTGTCTAAAGTTATTTTGCTCTGCATGTTTTCAGGGTTCACCCATGTTGTAGCACATATCAGATTTTTTTCTTTTTTTGTACTGGGGAATGAACCCAGGGACACTTAACCACTGAGCCACATCTCAAGTCCTTTTTTTTTTTGTATTTGATTTAGAGACAGGATGTCACTGAGTTGCTTAGCACTTTGCTAAATTGCTGAGGCTGATTTTGAACTTGCAATCCTCCTGCCTCAGCCTTCTGAGTCGCTGGGATTACAGGCTTGCACCACTGTGCCTGACCACATATCAGAATCTAATGACATTTAAAGTTTTAAAAATAACTCTACTGAATGTACCCATTCATTAGCTGATGAACATTTGGGCCATTTCTACCTTTTGGCTATTGTGAATTATGTTACTGTGAACAATGATGTACACACACATCTGTTAGAGTTCAACGTTTTGAGGTTTACACCCAGAGATGGAATTGCTAGATCACATTTTAATTCTACGGCTAACTTTTTGAGGACCCACAATACTGTTTTTTACAGGAGCTGTGCCATTTAACATTCCCATCAGCAATGCACAAGAGTTCTGACTTCTCCATGTCTTATAACACTTGTTATTTTTTTTTCTCTTGAAAATACTACTAATTTTTTTAGAATGACAATGTACTGATCACACTAAATATGATAAGATTTTTAATGGTCATAAGACACTGTAACTAGGAGCCAAGGAGATTGTACTTGATGTTGAGATTTACTCTCCTAAAGTATCAGAGCATTTGAGGCAAAAACCTTAACTATAAACAGAAGACTTCAGAAATCTAGAAACAGTTCCCACTAAATAAAAAGACTTGTTGAAATTGAGAGACACAGCCAGGTGTGCAAGCCTATAATTCCAGGGACTGAGGAGGCTGAGACAGGAGAATTCCAAGTTTGAGACTAGCCTCAGCATCTTAGCGAGGCCCCAAGCAACTTGATGAGAACCTGTCTTAAAATAAAAAAATAAAAATAAAAAAGGACTGGGGATGTGGCTCAGTGGTTAAGAACCTCTGGGTTCAACCTCAGGTACCAATCAATCAACCAATGAAGAGACTTCACAAACTTACCTTTCATTCTATCAGTGCATGGTAATAGGAACAAGTATGAAAAAAATACAATGATCTTAATTTATCACAGTTGCCCAGAGCCTTCTGGTGCTCCTAGAGTTATCTCCCAAAAAGCCATGTGCCATTGTCAAATTTTATTAAGCCATGCATAATTCAGGATGTGTTACCATGTTGATAACCACCAGCTTAGAGAAGCAGTCCATGTTAATTTGCTGCAACTGTGGTGGAAATGTCTATGCTAATGAGTTTGAAGGAAATGAGTTAGTCGAATATTATCTTTTTTATGAGTCTAAATAGAGAAATTCCGTAGGACCCCAAACTGCCCTTAGTACTTTTCTAATTCATTTAACTCAATTAAAAACAATAATTTTGTAGCAAAATAAACTTTCCAGAATACCTTTGATTATTTAATAAATACTGGATCTAGCCACCCTTACATAGTTAGCCCCACAGGAAACCACTATATGTGAACTACTTGTTACTTCCTTGCTAAGGAATCTACAGGAATGAGGATTATCTTTTCTCTCAGTGTATCAGTTATCTATTGCCACAATAAAGTTGTATGGCAAATAACCATTCAAACTCAATGAAAAGTAATATCCATTTATTTAGCTCATGAGTCTGCAGAGACCGATCTGGCCTGGTCTTTGCTAGGTAGGGCTGGGCTTTCTCACATATCCAGGTGTCAGCTGATTCTTGCCTGACCCAGGACAGCTGCAACTCAAAAGATACAGGGGACTCAGCACTGCCTTATCCTTAGCAGTCTAGTGTAGGTGTGCTCTTGTGATCATCACAATGAAGTAAGGGAGGACACACAGAAGGTAAGTACATTTTCAATCCTCTGCCTCTGGCACACTACTAACTTATACTAGCCAAGGTAAGTTAAACAGGTAAACTAAGGATAAAGGGGGAATGAAATACACTACACTGTCTGAAAGGAGGAAAAACAAAGCCACATTGAAAAAGAAACTGGAAACATGAAGGGGCAAAATATGGAGCCATTAATGCTAGCAGTTCTCTACATTTCCCTTCATGTACTTAGGCTGTGAAGGAATTTTCCTTATCACAGTGGAGTGGGGCTCGTTTTCTCTTTGCCTTCTTTTTCTCTTAACAAACAGCTTGCTAATCTGCGTGTATTCCAAGGCAATAAAAATCTAACACAATGCTGAAGGCGGAGTAGGTATACTCAGTAATTGCCAGATGAATGGATTAATAAAAGAACGAAGATTCTGCCAACTGTTGTGTTCAACGTGGTAGCAACCTGCAATAATATTAACATAAGAAGAGGTATATTTTGTGAATTTTCTACCTCTATACTCACTGTCCTATGTTAGAGTGACTTCATCCACTTTTGTTCAACAAAAATGAATGTGCATGTCTTTCCTGCGAAACACTAGGGTTTGAATTTAGGAATATGATGATGCTATCTCTCAAGAAAAACCAGTCCCCAGCCCGGTTTAGAATTCTAAAGGGTGCATAAAACGTCTTCCATATAAGAATATTCTGTAAGGTTCCATTTGTCTCCAGAATTCCACAGCTTTATTATTAGTAATTTTTTGTAACCAGATTCAAATGTTTAATTTTTTTTCAAAACTTAACTATACTAGTAAAAATAAATTATATTTAGACCACCTTTAATATTTGTACATCATCTTCATACAACTATAACACTGCTTTCGAAAGACATTTGGTAAAGGATATTATTTTCACAATGAAAATGTGTTTCAAAAGTAGGGCAACATTAAAGAACCTTAGTCTGAAATACATTTCGTAATGCTGAGAGGCATATTGTTCTTTATCAAATTAACTGTACTCGTATTCAAAAATAATATGGTTTTTAACTAATGACAATTATTTCTTGTCCATTTCAGTGAGTTCTTGGATCCAAAACAAAATCTGTATTTATTTCTTTGAAAACATCATTCGTTGACCGTCCTTTCACTGCTGTGGAATGATCTGCCTTCTCAATCCAGTAGGTTTTATTGGGACCTTGCATTTTCTGTGTCACTTTCCCCAGAAAGTTCTTCTCACACATTTCATCTGCTGAGACTGACACAAACCGTGTGGAATCTTTTATGCAAAAGAGATCTTCATCTCTGAGTTTATGCTGCTGTTTGGGATGGTGCAGTGGATAAGAAATACAAATGAGACCTGGAACAAAACCATCAGCATCATCTGGCTCAGTAAGCCGCATTACAGAAGCAGCTGCTCTTGAATCCAAGAACGACCTCCAAGGAAAACACCTGCAAGCTTGTATTCTCCTGAGGTCTTTAGGTAATTCAAAACTGCTTTATGTGCCTTAATTCTATGTACAATATTAAGGCCTTTACGGGTAAATCTCAGGGAAAAAAAAGTCATGAGATGCAAGATGGGATGCTAGTGACATCAAACCAGGAAGAGCCATATCTCCTGATGCTCCATGTGTAAGAATTATTCTGTATGTTAAGTTCTCACTTGGCACCAAACGGCATCCAGTAATTTATTTCCAAAAGGATTTTTAACTTAACTTCTGTATGACTTGTTTTCACTGTTGAATAATAAACTTAAAGTGCATTATATCTGAGAAGCAAAGGGCATCTCCCTGGGAAGGCAAATGTGGCCATCAGCACCCAACTGCCCTCACTCTCTTCAGAGCACAAGCTAGCAAGCTCAAAGAGACCACCTTGCTGCCCCATCAGTGTGGTCTTCACAACTTTATTATTTTAGGAACAACATAATAGCAGGTAGAATGTAAGTCCAATGGCAAAGGCACCTGGAGTAGTAGAATAACTTAAAGGAAAAAGAGATCGTATCCATTTGGAGTTGGAAAATTAAGACTTTGAGGGAGAGCTAACACATCTCAGGTGTTTTGGGAGAGGTAACCTTTCAGGACTTGTAGGTCTTTAAAAACCAATGGGAGCAGTGTATGTGCAGAGGTAGGCAAGACTGGATGTGATTAGAGACAAAGGGTAATCTAATTTTGCTGTGGACAGTTGGCGAAAGATATACCTTCAAGGAAGGTGGGATCTATATTGTTTACGGCCCTGAATAGAAAGCTGGAGAGTCTGTACTTATTTCTGTAGCCACTCCTGTTTTAGGAAGATTAATCTGACAGTACTGTGCAGAACTACCTTGTGTAGGGAGAGGAGGTGGGCAGAGAAATCTATGGAAATTGTCTAGGTGAGCAAGAAGGAAGATCTTAATCAGGAGGACGGCAGTGAGAGCAGAGAGGCTCTGAAAAAGAGGGGACTGTGGGCAAGAGAGGAACAGCCCAGCATCTTGTACATTAAACCTTTTTCATAGGAAACTGACAAGTACATGCGAGTTTATATATTCTGCAGTAAATGGTAGTTCTCAAAATATTCCCCACATTTTCTATCAGAATGAATTTATTCCAAATCTCAGTTCAACCAAAGGCAGAGATGCTTGTCACAGTAATTAAGCATCGAAGGCACCACTGGAGTAATAAGAAGCTCAAACTGATTTATCACTAAAAACAGTGACCACACATTGGAAGTAGTTCACTGGTTACTCACCTTGGATCGGCCTGAACTGTCCTCTTGGGTGGTTGAACACAAAAATTAATCTCTTGATAATGTGTGGAGTCCTCTAGACTGTCAACACAAGGAAGAGAGAACCCAGGCTTTTAGAGCTGGAAGCAATTTAGAGATAATCTTGTTCAATGTCCTTATGAGTGAGGAAACCGAGGCTCAGTTAGTTGTAGTCAAGTGATCCAGCTAATCAGAGAAGGGACCAAGAACAAGAGCCCAGCTCTCCTCAGGCCAGTGTTCTCTGTAGGATGCTAATTAGCACTAAGATATATTTGTGTCTGTTCACACATTTAACACATCATTCTCGACCATGTTGAGTCTTCAGTTAGACAATAACACTATTTGATGGCAGTAAAATGAGGCCAGCATGGAGTCGTTAAAGAGATTGGAAGACAAGGCTATAGACATAAGCTGGTTCTTAACTCTCTAGGACCTTGAATGACAAGACAAGAGTTTTGTACTAAAATAGAAAATGTGAAATCACAGAAGGCTTTTACAACTGTGCTTTATTTAAAAGCACTCCATTCTCTCAAATTCTTGCACAAAATCTGAATGAAATGCACATCACATGATTTCATTACTATGAAAGAATAAATTTTCTGAAAATTGCCATGGGCAATTAGACTTTTTTTCAAAACTTCAAAACTGAGAGAAGTTTCTGTTTATTATAGTGACATTTCCAAATTATACACGTCATTGCAAATCAGAATCTTTTGGATTCTTTAAATAGAGAAAGATATCTATTTTATTCAGGTATTTTTAGAATGCTTATCAGTTAAATATATTACTTAAATTCAAAACAAAATGTTATACACACTTTAAAGTCTTCCTGAGCTATGATACATTAATTCTACCAAGTTCACTGAATACCACCAGGTCAGTTAAAATGTAAATGTCATATACATGCAATTCATGACACAAATGGAGACACAATCAAATGACTATAATGGATCCTCAGCTGTGCTGGTAGTTCTGGTAAGGAGCTATAAGGAGCAAATGGCTTTCTACCTGCTTCTGTCATTAGTTCATGAAGTGGAAAGCTTCACAAAGGCACACCTGGAGGGCCGGAAAGAAACAGAAAATTGTCTGACCAGCCAGATAAGCTTAATCAACCCAAGTGTTTACAGATATAGCACACAGATTATCTTCCTCTTCGATTGTCAAATTATAATGATTTCTAAATAATTCATTAAATAATTCATTGATTACAGATGAAATCCAAGGAAACAAACAATAAAATCTTGACTTCCATCACTGGAAAATGACTTTTGAGCTATGAAACCCTTCAGCAGATGAATGGATAAAGAAAATGTGGTACATAGACTCAATGGAATATTACTAAGCCTATAAAGACAATGAAGTTATGGCATTTGCCAGTAAATGGATGGAACTGGAGACTATCATGCTAAGTGAAATAAGCCAGTCCCCAAACACCAAAGGTCAAATGTTCTCTGATATGCAAATGCTGACTCACAATAGGTTGTGGGCGGGAGTGGAGGTTCCTCAGATTGGGGAGGGGGAAGTGCGAGGGGGTGAGAATGGGAAAGACAGTAGAATGAATTGTACATAACTTTCCTATTTTCATATGAATACACGACCAGTGTAACTCCACATCATGTATAATCACAGGAATGGGAAGTTATAGTCCATGTATGTATGATATGTCAAAATACACTCTACTGTCATGTATAACTAAAAAGAACAAATTAAAAAAAAAAAAACTAACAAAATGTTTTCTGAGTACCAGTTACACCTCAGATAATGTCTGTGGCAAAAGACAAACACGGCGCCTGTCTGTGTGTATCTTCAAGTCTAGTTGAAAACACAAATAAGTGACTAAGAACATAAAAACACAATGAGGACTTGACATAAGTATTTCAGAGTACTGGTCCAGGGTTCTGTGATGGAGAATAATAAAGGGAATGTATCTACTTGCATCATGTAGTCAAGAAAGGCCTTTCTGATGTGGTGACATTTAAAGTAAGACCTGAGAAATGAGGAGGAGACCAGGAACAAGAGTCCAAGGAGGGAAAAGGCTTGGCTTGCTTTAGGAACTTCCAAATGGTCAATGTGCGAAAAAGGATTAACTCTGTGGACCTAGGTTGTCCAACACTTGTGCACTCCAAAGAACACCCTGGTCTTTAACTAGTTCCTAAGAAATAACATCTAATTTGGAATACCCCGTCTCAAAACGGTGGTTTTGTCTACTGGGACCATGGTCCACACCGACAGTTTATGTTAGCTATGTGATTTATGGTAAGGACTGTGGGCCATGTGATATCACTTTGACTCTCAAGAGGTTACAGACTAAGTAAGGTCAGCTGCATGCATACTCCATGTCTATGTGACTGATCCCTAATAACTGGACACCAAGGCTCGAGTGAGCTTCCTGGTTGGCAACACTCTGTATGCTGTCACACACATCATCATTAAAAGAATTAAGAGTTAGTCATAGCACTCTACTGGGAGAGAGCAGCTGGAACCTCATGGTTGGTTTCTCTTGGACTCTGACCTATGTGCCTTTTTCCTTTGTTGATTTTAATCTGCATCCTTTTTATCAAAATAAAGCCATAACTATAGCAGGTTTTCTAAGTTTTATAAGTCCTTCTGGCGAATCATTGAACCTGAGGGTGGTCTTGGGAATTCTGAATATGAAGTCAGTGAAAATGGACTGTCAATGGGGAGTTCATGATCACAAGGAATCTCTGATGGGAATATTATGAAGGTTACAAAGTTTAGGTTGCAAGTGCAACAAGACTTCACTGAAGAATTTTAAGTAAGGGGGTGACGTCTGGTTTACATTTCCCAAAGATCTGCATGGCTGCTATGTGGGGTAGAGATTAGAAGGAAGGGGTGGAGAGGTTACGGGATGCGGGGTAGGTAGAGATAGAGAGATTTGAGAGAGAGGGAGATTTGAGATATGGCAGATTTGAGCTCTACACTGGATGTGAAGGAAGAAAACTTTGTAATTGGTTATATTTCAGGAAGGAGGGAAAGACAGATCACAGATAGTTCCCAGGTTTCTGTCTTAACCGGGAGGATGGAAGATTCACTGAGAGTGAAGAGTAGAGGAAGCAAAGGCTTGTGGGATAAAGGAAAGAAGAAAATTCAAATTTATACATGCAAAATTTGAGATGTTCTGAAACATCTAAGCTGAGTGGACCAAAGATATAAATTAGAGGTGAAAGCAAAATGGATAGATGAATAAGATTTAAAGCCACAGTAAAGGGTGTGTCCACTTAGAGAGAATGTGGGCAGATAAAAGGGCTCAGAACTAATCCCTGAGGTCTTCTAACATTTGGAGGTCAGGAAGAGACTGCTTATTATGCATCAGGATTTTCACGAGCTAACCTACATAATCCTAACAAAGACTCCAGGACATAATTATCACTATTCCCACCTTTTTAATGTTTTAATTAGTGTGTTAAAACTATACATAACAATGGGATTTACAGTGACATATTCATATAAACACATAACATGATTTACTCCAACTCAATCAAACCAAGATATGAAGAATTTAGATATCTTGCCTAAAGTTTCTCTTTGTCTGTCTGTCTCTCTCACTCTGTCTCTCTGTCTCTCTGTCTCTCTCTCTCTCTCTCTCTCTCTCTCACACACACACACACACACACACACACACACACACAATTATATGGAAGAAATAGAGCCCAAACATCTGGCTCTAAAATCTACTTCTTTGTTGTTGTTGTTATTCTACTTCCAAGTCATAAGCAGAAAGGAAAACAAAACAAAAAGCCTCAAAAACAATAAAATAAAAACAGATAAGAATTGAAAAAAAATTCTAGTACTTATGATTTCCAGGATTGAGAAAAATTCAGAGAAGGGGTTCGTGGGGGGGAAAGAGGGAAAGGAGAAGTACTCTGGATTGAGGATGAGCAAACTATGTTATATGCATTTATGACTTAGTAAAAATGAACCCCACCTTTATGGTATATCTATAATGCACTAATAAAACACAAAAAATGATCTACATCTTAGACAGCCTACTAAATAAAACATAATACCATAAAGTATTGCTCCCTAAGCCTTTCAATCAGAATTTAATTCAAGTTCTTTATTTTCCATCTACACAATCTAGACAGTGGTAAAAAACTGCACTTGATAATGAACTCAAAGTGTTCTAGTTGTTGTCCATATTCCCTTAAAGTTTTTTTGAGAATCAGCAAAATCATACATTCTCTAGGTGGATGATATATGGAATAAAGTAAAAAGGTTTCTTTCAATTTTTTTAAGCAGCAGCAGCATGAAGGAAAGACCTAAAATGAATTTTTTCAATGCAGGTAGATGACATCAGGTGTGCATTTCTAGAGAGAAAATGAGATTGATCAGAAGCATCTATAAGTTCTTTATATTAATCGTATTATATTACTTTTTGTTCACAAAGAAACAGTTGAAGAGGCTGACAAGCAATTTTTAAAAAGTAATCTTGAAAAAGAACACTTTTGGTGAAAAGAAAAATAAAAAAAGACATGGTTAGAGTTGTGAAGCCGTGGCACATCAGGAAAGGACCAGGACGCTAACCCCTACCCACAGGGACACGGGGAGTCCCTACCCTCCAAGTATGCACAGCACCACCCTCCTTATTCCCTGGGGTAACCAGTTTATTTTCACAGTATGTCGGCTGGTTAGGAGGGGAAAGATTGACTGTGTTTAATGATTAGCTTGATGGGAGGCAACTAGTCTGTCTGGGCTGAGTCTGTGGTTGCTTTCTGAGTTGAATAAAACAATCATTTGGACAGAACTAAATTTTTGACTGAGATAAATACAATCCCACGATTTGTAAATACCCGTAAAAGCAGGAGTGATTCAAGAACAAACTTACATATATGTTAGTCTCCTTGGTGAGAAACTTGACAGAATTCAGTGAATATCCACTGAGTACTCATCTTAGGTTCTGAAGGTATAATGGTGAATAAAAGATTTCCTCCCAAATAATTTGATGACCTGCCTGTTACTATATTATTATTGATTAATTAATGGATTGATTTAATTTATTGTGGTGCTGGGGATCAAACCCAGGGCCTTGTGCATGCTAGGCAACCACTATACCACTGAACTACACCCTTATTGTTTATAATGTTGATTTAGAAAAAAGATCTCTACTTGGGAATCACACACCACACACACACACACACACACACACACGTTTGTATGTTTTCTTCATAAATGTGTTTTAAATTTTTTTTCCATTTTTTTCATGGTGAAGGACAAGCAGCAAAAGTTATTTAATAGTTTCTCTGTTCTTTCTTCCCCAAACCTGCTCCCCTGCAGCTTCCCCACCTTAACTAATGGCAACTCCCTCCTCCCGGCTGCTCCAGCTAGAAGCACTAGTGACATCCTTGTCTTATGGTCCAGGCCCACATCAGCATCCACTCACCTCTCACCATTTCTCCTGAAAAGGCGGTTTCATTTGGATTGGCACGACTGCTGTATGGCTGATCTCCCTGGTTCCTCTCTTTTCCCCTTTCTCCTGTTCTCAGCAGGGCTACTCCAGCAACCGAATCAACCATCCAGCAAGACATCATGGCAAACTCATCCCCTTTGCCAATACCCTCTGGTGCCTTCCCAGTTCACGAGGAGTGAAGGTCAGTCTGTACAAGGGCCTTTCAGGTTCTTCCAAATTTGCTCCCTGACATCTCCCATGACCTTTCTTCCCCCTACTTCGGTCCTCTGTACTTCAGCCTCTCTGGCCCTTTGCCATCCCCTGAACACGGAAGTCATTCTCCTACCTTTTGTTTTTGCTGTTTCTTCAGTCCATGCAGGCCTGGTTTGCTTCCACAGTCTTCCCTGACTGCTCTATTTAAATTTGCCGTGCCTTGAGCAATTCTGTCTTCTTGTATTATTTTTACAGCAATCATACTTTTCAAACACTAATGATTTTACTTACTTATTTTGCCAATTTCTCCCCATCAGAATGCAGTGCTGGGTGGTTAGAGACTTTTGTTTTGCTAATTCTGTGCCCTCAGTACCTAGAATAGTATCTGGTATGCAATAAAGATTGTCACAAGAGTGAATGTGGTAATGAGAGATGTTTTCTATATTCCAAATTGGGTAGTCTTTCCTTTAAAATAACATTCTATAGATGAGGTCCCTGTCATATAAAAAAAGGTTTCATGTGATGCAGGTGGCATTTTATGCTAACCCTGGACAACAGAACCAGAGGTGATGGAAACCGTTAGAGCAACAGGTAGAAGTGACAGATGTAGGTGGATGATGTGTTTATGGCATTTCATCCTCAAGCACAGAATCAAACACATGCTAGTTCCACCTCAGATTCACCTCTTGCCAACAAGGAGGACTCTTCCTTCTTCAGACACTGCCACTTTACCTTATTCCTGGGCCAAACCTGCACAGAAGGCCATACAGACTCCACGGGGAGGAAGCTGCACAGTAACAGAGTCAGGAGCTGAGCTGACACAGGGAAGAAAAGGTGGCCACTAGTCAGAGCTAGGTGGCCAGTTTCATTCTCATCTCCTGGGAACTTAGAGCTTTGAAAGCCCAGGTGAGTCACATAATTCCCACAGCAAGAATGAATTCCCCTTTTTGCTTTAATCTAAATCAGAAAATTGGAACATACTGCAAAGCTAAAATGACCCAATTTTGCATTCAAAGAGAATTTCATTTAAAGTAGGGTCCCATTTGAAGAACCAAAGACCCATTTATTTGTGGGAAGAAAATCATAAGGAGGCAATGATGTTGTAGTAACAAATTCACAAAACTGCAGTTGCTTTTTGGAAGTAATACTTTATAATGTCTAAGTCTTTGTTTATAAAATGAACAATAAAAACACAGAAATATGAAAGCTATTATTTCATCAGTGTAAAAGTCATCCTTTCTGATTGTTCTACCTTTGCTTGCTTTCACTGTAATCCATCTTATACGAATAGCTTCATCTTAGCACAGCTCACCCATGCCCACGTTACTCCTCTCTCAAATTGCTCTGGTGACTTTTCATTGTTTAAAACAGAAGCTAAATTTTTTATATTTAATTTATAGAACCCTTTTTCAAAATAAGTGTTATATTAAATTATAATACAGATGAATGTAAAAATGATCTGCTTAAAGTAGGATATAGATGGAGAATCTAGACTCCAATTGATTGGCCTTCTACTAACCCCTATTGCACAACAATGCTCTATACATATTCAGAAACATTTGGGCTTAGTGGAGCAGTTTGCATAACCCTGGCCTGAAGAATTAAGTGAATTTTTCCTTTCGTTTATTTATTTAGTAATTAATTAATTAATTTATTTAGACTCTGACGCCCAAGGTCTACTACAAATGATGGCTCCAAATTACCTTCCCACTATTCTCTGATGTTCTGATGTTACATCTAGCACACCATCCATTTTCAAGCCGAGCTCTCTTCTCACTATTACTTGAATACTCCCTAACTCATTTTCCATGTTTTGTATAATTAAAAATTGGGTTGGAATCAAAGTACCTACTACTCCTACAAACCCAAGACAGGTTATAGAACCTACACTGCCTTTGTTAATCCATTTGCAATAACTGAAAACAGAAGCACCTACTTCATAATGCTGTTATGAGCTAAACCATGTCAAGAAATTGGAACCCCACCTAGGATACAGAAGTGTCCCCTAAATGTTGGATATTATATGCCCAGGGATAGCCTCCACACCAATCCATCTTATATGAATACTTTCATCTTATCATAGCTCATCTGAGCCCAGGTGACCCAGAGCTCCTACCCCTCCCTCCAAAATGATCATTGTGAAGGTTTCCAGGTCACCAAACATTTCACCATAAGCAAAAGGAGTCTGAAATTCAGGCTTTCCTTGCTCACAGTTGGACTGCATTTTTATGAAATATGTGGACTATGAAAATGTGACTTCCTTCTTCTTCCCTAGTTTTTGAAGGTGAAATCAGTGAAGAAAGCCAAAACCTACCAGGAATTCTCTTGCATTTTTCAAGGCAGGACAGACACAAATCAAGGATCTGACAGTGCTGCTTTCTGTGGCCTCTGTGGTCAGGATGAGGTCTCCAGGGCTGAGGGATGAAGTGGTTATTCAAGAAAATGAAAAGAACTGGGCAGGGTCACAGGCTTATGAATCCTCCACTGCAGAGCCGCCCAATTTGCAGCACTGAAAGGGCTCTGGGGTGGCAGTTCTTCAGGCAGGGCTGGGGGTAGCTGGAACCCTTGCTCACCAACCATAACATTCGAGTAGCTTCAGTTCAAATCCCAGCATCATGTGATATAATCATCCATGTATTTTGTGATGTGGAAGAAGGTTGGGAAGACCTATCCTCCCTCCCCCACCTCACTGAGGTCTTTGCTGTTTTTTTTTCTGGCACTGGTTTTGCTCTGGGTATAATGCTCATCAGTGTCCTCTGCAGTCTGTTGTGGCTGTCTGATCCTGAAAAGCTGGCTCCAGCAGTGGGTAAGCAGTGGTCTCAGGGGCCATGGAGGAGTCCCTGCACTGTAGTGGCCCTGAAGATGAGTGCCAGGAGGTGGCAGTGTTACCAGGGTCCGTAGATCAGGCTTACAGCACTGTGGATTGCCATGGGAACGGTGGCACTGATGGCCAGGGTAGGATATTTAAATGTTTTAATCATTTCAAGTCTGCTGTATGCAAGCAGGACAAAGAACAGGTTACTGGAATTTCTGCCCTTCAGATGAAAAGCCAAATCCTTGAGAGACTTAGCCTCATTGAAAAAGACACTGGAGACCTTGAATCAACTTTGATGGAAGTCAGACCCAAGAATAAAGTATTTGAAAACAACACAACACAACAAAACATGAAACTGGATGTCCTTATTAAAAAGCTTTAAGGCTCCATGTCTTTACTTGAGTTTAAAATAGAGGTTTTAGAAAAGGACTTCAGAAAGAGAAATCTAAATATTTAGAATGACGTCGCTGATGCCTGACATTACAAGAAAGATTTAAGTCTTTAGAAGATGCATCAACACACATCCAATTTCAAGTAGCTGTAACTAAAACAGCTTTCAAAACACATCAGAAAAATGTGGAACAACTTCAGAAAGCACTGAAAGATACTGTGCATGAAAATTTCACTCTGTAAGAGGCTGCTGTCTATAGAGCATGAGACATGGAAAGGAAGAGTGAATGAACATGTTAAATAGAATAAAATGACAGGAAATATGGAAGGGTTTATGGGATAAGTTCAATGATGAAGTCAAGGAAGACTCTGGATAACCTCTTGCCAAAGGTGAGAGACTGGGTTCTTCAAGAGACACCATCAATGGTGGGAATGTGGAATTGGATATGACAAATGAATCAGAGAACGGAGACCTCTTAGAATGAGACTCCAAAGGAGTTCTGAAGAACCAACTGATAAAGTTGAGTCAAATACATATTTGAAAAATAAAAAAGAAACCAAATGTATTCTTAATTAACTGAAGACAATAAAATAAATTGATTTACTTAAAGATCATGTTAGAAGTCTCCAAAGAGAGAA
Organism: Sciurus carolinensis; assembly: GCF_902686445.1. NCBI lineage: Eukaryota > Metazoa > Chordata > Mammalia > Rodentia > Sciuridae > Sciurus > Sciurus carolinensis. Next base: position 62,834,785 of record NC_062213.1, read on the forward strand.
AGTTTCCCCATCATTAGGGAAAAACCCCCCAAAAACTAACAAACCAACAGAAACAAAACAGAAAGAGAGATGAAAAACTTCAGTAGGTAAACTTTCTTTTCTCAACTGTATGAAAAGAAAAAAAAAAAAAAGGAAGAAATAAATGGATTTCCACCAAATGTCCAATTTAGATCTAGTTCAAACCATAAAATAGAGGCGAGTCTATCCAAAGCTGATGACAAGATCAGTCAGGCATGTAAAAAATATTAGCCAAAATTCTTTCATAAAAAAGTCAAATAAATCACTGACTATTATCAAAGCCTGCTTATTTCCCATGAAAGAAAAGCTCATGGTAGTAGTTTGAGAGCTCTGACAGCTGAGAGAAATTTCAATAACTTAAGAAGAGAAAAGGCATACATCAGACAAAGTTTATTGTGGAAGAATTTAAACATTTCAGAAAGTATACTATGTCTCCGATGTTAGAAATGGGGTATTTGGCAGAGGCTTATGAGGACCATCAGGAAATATCTGGACCAGATCCCCAAACAAGAAGGAAGACTTGGTGGTGACAATCACAGGGATCCAGGTCCAGTGTCCTCCTGAAATGCCACCCTGTTAGGGTCAGGACTCTGAAATAGGATCCCTCCATCAGGCTACTTACATCCTCCACAGAGCATGCCAAAGCTTCCCCTGGGTCTCCCTGTCCTGGCAGGCACTGAGGACCTTCTGACTCCACCCTCCCATCTGAATAGGGCACCTCTGACAACTGCCCCCAACTTCCACCTTGTATTCCCATCAGATGTTACTGAGGGCTCCCAGGAGGCATTTCCTCATGAAAGAATGCCTTTTCCTTCCCCTATTCTTGAAAGCTAGGACAAATCTCCCTAGGGATTCTCTCCACCAAGGGACTTCCCTGGTCCAGCACATCCTCTACTACCTAAGCTCTGGATTTGAGCTTTCCTCTGACAACGTGAAAACAGAAGTGAGACACCTTCTAAATTGATTCTTCCTTCATAAGCCCCCTCTGAAAGTCCAGAAATATAGCAAGGTGCCTTCTTTCCCCTAAGACTAAAACAATATTGTTTTCTCTATTAATTATATTGCTATAAAGTGATTTTACAATGACTCAAATGGAGACTGATACAATTATAATTCTTTGGATAGTGCCTTAGAATTGTAGATCATCAATATGTGGATTTCATAGGTAAACTGTATCTATTTTATTCTATTTGTAGGTAGCATAATTAGGGTAGTTTTATTGTTAACAAGTCCACTAAAATCATCCAGAAGTGTAGCAGGCAGTTATTTTCTTGTAAAATAATTTTGAATTTTTCCCTTTCATTCTATTGCTATTACTTAATGATCATACGAAAGTTCATATGGAACCATGATAGGATTATAATTCATAGGAGAAATTTCTATAGATGCATATTATATAAATTCAAATCTTTATGGTATACTCCTTATTTGATGTTTCGTCTATGTTTTCAGTGAGTCTAAAATTCTTATTGTAACTACTTAACATGTCTTTCAAACAATCCAGAAACATGGAAACAGTTTGTTTCTCTTCCAAAGTAGTCTTGAACTTTCCCTTATTTATTTTCACTGCTCTTAGTTAAGTGATTACACAATTGCTCATTGGAAGTCTGTTAGATTTATAGTTTCTTAGGATATTATTTTATAAATGTAGCTTGAAAGTGAACTTCTTGAATATAGGTTTCCTTTTCTTCTTTTGCTAGGTAATTTAAGGATGATATTTCAATTGTTGCTATTTAATAAGTCCTCCATAATGTGAGCTATAGTAAAAGTTCCATATATGCCATCATGCAACTGTAGACATTTGAAAATCAAATTCTATTTCTGTAAAACCAAGGCTGCATTTACTCCAGATTAGTATATTTAGTTAAATAAATTCTGGTTTAAAAAAATCCTATCTATTTTTAAAATATCACCCTTACTCTTTTCTTTTCCAGGAATTTGCTTTTGATCTTTTCCTACAATTTCTTCTATCAATGTTCAGAGTCATACTTCTTTAGTGGTACATTAACATGCTAAATCCTTGTCAGATCAACTACTATTCTTATAGATTGTAATTTTCTGGGGTCGGGGGGGGAGAGAAGGACTATACTTCCAGCTATATATTTTGCAATTTCCCTAGGGCTTGAGTAAATGTGCATGTTTTGAAGATAAGAATTTCAGAAGTGGCCAATACGTATTTATTAAATTGAAGGAAAAATACTTCACAGTAGTTAAGTGAACTTGCAAACATACTCAGTAGTATATGTGGCCTGCAATAAATTAGAGGCTGGGAATTCTATCCCATATGTGTGCTTATAAAAATGAGATCATAAGCTTTTCTGTCTCAGACAACACAATTTCTCTCCTTCTTGCACCTCCAGAATAAGAATGTGAGTAAAACCCAATCTTTGCTCGATGGGCCTCTACCATCTGTTGGCATCTACTAAAAGAAGGGCTTACAATTGTAAAGATGTACTTTTTGCACATTGGAAGCATCTCTCAAGGACCTGAGATCCATTCCCAAGAAGGTAGCCATCAAAAGAGTAAGACCTCGGTCTCTAATAAGACTCCATTGGAGGACAAAATCCTAATTCTGATGATTATCAGCCAACAGACACAGTTGGCCTGGTCTCATTTATACTCAACAACTCTGTACTTTTCACTCTTTGACTCTGAGTTCTCATGAGCAACCTTAGTTACTTGCTTTTAGTTAGCTTTAACCATCACTAATCCTGAAAGTTGCACAACTGGGCTATACATTTTGAGCGTCCCTCTAGTTTTCCTGTAGATAACACCTCTGATATGTGGGTTATGATGATAATGGTTACGAAGGTCACTTTTCAGGGACTTGAAGTCCAATTCTGTTGAAATAATAATGGCTCCTCACTTGGGCCTGTGCAGATGTCTGATGGTGATCTTTTGACATCGAAGGGCCCAAACTCCACCCTCATATCACAATAATGCTGTCATTTTCTGAACATGTGTCCCATGAAGATCTATGAAGACTGATAACCCATGTGGAGACCACTGATTACTTGATCTTCAACCACCTTTCCCCACACTTTAAGTCACCCTGCTTCTTTATCCCATAAACACCCTCAATCCCTATCTGTTTAGGCTTGGGTCTTCCCCCTCCATGCAAGGCTACATAGAAAATAAACTCTCTTTTACAAAATTCATCTAAGTGGTTGGCATACCATGAAATAAGCAAAATGAGAGTGGTTCAGTTACCTGAGTTGCTGATCCTAAACTGGATCTGATGAGAAAGTATGAAGGTAATCACGGAAATCTATGACTGCTACTGAAAAACAGTTTCCATGGTGCATACACTGTTATTTCCATAGGGGAGAAAAGCATTACACTATACACTATACACTAGCATTACCAATACACTATATAGTCTTTTATTCCTTAATATGAAACTTCCTGTTAATACAATGTGAAGGCTTTAAGCTGTAATGCTTAAAAAAGTCTCAAATTATGAAAATCTAAGGTTCTCATTATAATGGTAACTTAATTATATTGCACATTTTTCATACAATAAAACACCCCTGGAAAGTTTATCCAGATATTGAGAGATATTATATAGTACAATTGGATGACTTAACATTACAATGAAAGCCTTTGCTTTTGCATTTTCTGGTTTTTGTGTGCCATTATTATTATTTATGATTTGAATGTTGACAGTCAAGTCAGCATTGCATAAGCCATAGAGTAAGCATGGTTTCTGCCTCGGGGCTCTCTGAATGAATTAGATGGGCAAACTGTTTCGAGTTCACTCTGAACTCTGAAGATAGCTAACTCTCAAAGGTGCAAGTTTCTTTGTCTTTAATACATTTGTGCTTTCCCTCCTTTATCCTTTCTAACCTTTTGCCTTAATTTGTGTCCTTCTTCACTTGGAGATCATTGAAAATAATGAAAGAAGATGTCAATTTTCCTAAAAATAAAATCTGAACATCTGAATGTTCCTGTGCTACAAAATTGAAGTCACAGGAGTGAAGAAGTGAAATAAAGATCAGGATTATGAAAATTAAATAAAGAATCCTTTGCCTTTATGCTCTCAAACAAGCTAGTTCTTCTGCCCATGATGTCCTTTTCCCTTTTCTCTGGCTCAGAAGTCTCTGCAACTGAGATGCCTTACTTGACATTCCCATTTGACCATGCACTCCCAAGGGCAAGGAGTATACCTTATTCAGCTGTGAACCTGCGGTATATCTAGCTCTGAATACTCAATAACTAGAGGTAAGTGATGAATAAATAAAAAACAAGAAAGACTCTTAAAATGACATCATTCTCTTAGAATGATATGACTAGTGAAATTTCCACCCATCTATTCATAGTCTTAATCATGTTGATGAGTATGTTTTGACCCTGATATATAATCTTAAAATACCAGCAGAAAGCCTGAGGTATCCTGGTTTGCTGTTTGCTATTTGACTTGCTGTTTGACATATCTCTTCTTAATTCACTAATCCTGTCATTCCCTGAAACTCTTCCATAGACATAGAATCCCTCTCTCTCTCTCTGTCCTCCATATCTTTTCTTTTCTCTCAGTTTTCTCTGTATTGTCTGTCCACTCCATGTTTTGTTCCATGATTGTTTTTTTAAAATATCCATGGTGATATTCACTACCTTTTTATTTCATATCCCTTCACAACGCAAATTATTGAAGAATGTGAAAAGGCAGTTAGTGATAAAAGGTCATTATAAATGTATTAACAAATCCATGACCTATTGTTTTTATCCTCTCAAGGAACCATTTGAGACTGTAAGAAACTATTGTAAATTGCTCAGACCTTTAGATAGCATATCTTTTTATCTGTACTGGGTGTTAGAATTCCACCATATTTACTAGGTATTGCTTATCTGCCTTGGTGACTATTCCTCCAGAGGTAGCAGGGGTACAAAAATTATATGCTTATACTCCCAAGTTGCTGATGCTCTTTAATTTTTATATTTCACACTAAAGCACAGGATAATACTTATGATTTAGCAAGCCTGAGACAGATGCTATGATGATAAACTTGTTCATGGAGAGGAGAGTAGGAAGTGGACCTAGTGTCTGGATCTGCTCTTTTTGGAAGTTGACATCTGCTATGAAATAGAAGCAAAGGGAAAAATCCCTAAACTTGAAGTCATAGGGCAGTTGGAGTCCTGCCTTTGCCCCTTGCTAGCTGGATGACCTCATTTTATTTGAAACAGAGATCATAATATTGACCTTACTGAGTCATTATGAAAACAAAAGAAGATGGCATACTCTTCAAAGACATCTGAGATTTCAAAAGTATATTCTGTAATCTTGTCTTAACAGAATTTTCTCTTCTACTTTTAACTATCTGAATTAGCATTTATGAATTATTCTGTTAGAAACAAACAAAAAAAACCCAGATATCATTCTCTTCAGAGTACCAGTCCTAAGACCAAATTTAATTTGTCTGCTCTGAAATAACTCTTTACATTATAGATTCAGCAAACATATACTATATGTCAGACACATATGCCAGGAACATGTAGTTTTCCGTAAATAGATAGTACATATTTTGGGTTGCGTGGGCAGCATGGTCTCTGTCATGACTATTCATTTCTGCTGCTACCACACAAAGGTTGTCATGAGCAACACAGAAACACACAGGCTTGACTGTGTTCCAATAAAACTTTATTATAAAAACAAATGGCAGGTCTGATTTGGCCGTGGGGCAAATTTTGCTGATTCCTATTCTGGGTGACACTGAGATGAAGAAGACAAAGTCCCTGACTACATGGAGCTTATATTCCAATAGGGAGAACGATCAATGAACAAAAAATAAATACCACCCAATGGAAAGTCAGGTGGCATGAAGAAAAACAAAAGCAGAATAAAAGAATCAAAAGTGAAGAGGGAGGAGAAGCTATTTCAGATAGGGCACAAAGGATGACCTCTTGTGGGAATTATTGCTTGAGAGGAAACTGGGATAACACCAAGAAGTGATATCCTGACTGCCAGGTGAAAAAGGCTTGGGGAAGATACTGCAGATGCAAGCTATACGGAAAGTGAGTCGAACAGTAGCTCTGAAGGATATGTCCATCCAGAATCTCAGAATGTGACCCTACTCAGAAAAAGGGTCTTTGTAGATTAAATCAAGTTCACAATCTTCAAGATGAGATCATCCTGAATTAGGATATATCCTAAATCCAATGACAAATCCTCAGAAGACAAGGCGAAACAAACCTAGAGAGAAGAGGGGAGAAAACCACGTGGAGTCAGGCAGAGAATGGAGTTACACTGCTATAAACCAAAGAATACCAATGACTGCTGGCAGACATCAGAAGCTAGAAAAAACCCATGGAATGGATCCCCTCTCATTGGCCCCAGAGGGAACCAATTCTACCTCTTGATTTTAGACTTCTAATTGCCCCTATGAGAGAAATCTCTCTCCCAGAAAAATAACTATGGAGAGTGATTGATTTAAGTCTTTCCGTTGGTGATGATTTGTTAATGCAGCTCTAGGAAACTAATACAGATGGAAATAAACTCAGCATGTTGTAGGAACAGAAAAATATGAGCCAAGCAGGCCAATCTGAAGGTAGTCAATGTAGGTATTCAAAATATTTAAAACCCAACATGACAGAGGCACCCACCCATCATTAAGTCTTGCCAATGCATATTGATTAATTATCAGCCTGAGAGGTCAGAGGGAAGTCTAAAGAGACAGGCAAGGGTCAGATTGTATCTAGATCTGTGAGCATGGAAGGGAGTTTGGATTTTATTCTAAGTGTAAACAGATGCCAATGGAAGGCACAAAGTAAGGAAGGACATGATTTGATATATGACCTTAAAAGATCACTCTAGAAGTCCTAGAAAAAATGACTATAGCAGGAGGGCAAGAGAAGTACAATTATGTAGCTCCTACAATATTTATGACAACAGAGGGTGGTGCCCGACTCAGGCCGCCACATGATTCCAAAGGTTTTGTACAGGACACGTGCAGGGATGCCACCCTCAGTATGAATATCGTGGACTTATGTATTTATTGCAATAGCTTTCCAGCAGAGGGGTAGTGATATGCCCTCAAGAAAAATGTATTACAGCAATGTTCCACCAATGGTTTTGTCTTGAGAAAGGGATGGCTTTTTAAAATTTACATGAGGGGCAAGGCATGATGGTGCATGCCTATAATCCCAGTGATTTGGGAGGCTGAGTCAGGAAGACAGTGAGTTCAAAGACAGCCTCAGTAACTTAGCAAGGCCCTAAGCAACTTAGTGAGAACGTGTCTCAAAATAAAAAATTTTAAAATGTGCTGGGGATGTGACTCAGTGGTTAAGAGCCTCCAGGTTCAATCTGTGGGAACCCCACAAAAAAAATTTGCTCAAGGATCCCGTGTAGGCTAATGATACTTAGGTCCTAAAGCAGTAGTGAAAAGGTACTGAGAAAGGTCAAATTCAAAGCAGATTATGGAGATAGATCAGTGGAGTTGTAGCTATGGGGAGTAAAATAGAAGTCAAAATGACACATTACTTTAGACTTTAGCCACTGTGTGGTAATATTTACCAAAGTGGGCAAACCAGGTAATGACTGTTTGACATACAAGGAGGGTAAAAATGAACTTGAAGGTTCTGCTTTTTCCTGTTACCTTTGTGATGACTGTTAATTATCCAGGTATGCCTTGTATGCATAAGGCCCTGGGTTCAATCCCCAGCACCACAAAAAAATAAAAAATAAAAAATAAATTATCCAGGTAAAGAGATCAAGTGGATAGTTGCATATGTCAAATTAGGGATTAGTTTCTGTTAAGTTCTTTCCCAGCATGATTATATCTAGAAATAATGCAATAAATTGATGCTACATTTGGTAATGGTCTAAGGTTGATTAGATGAACTGAATGTAGATCTAGTGCTCAAAGACCAAAAAAAAAAAAAAAAAAAAAGCATTTTCCAAAAGGTGTTCAGAATTGACTGATTATCTAGTACAATTTATAGTGGATGAAGCACATCTGGGCCTTTAGCCAAGTCACTGCTGGGCCTTTTATCACTGGTTTGTGTGGATCAGCCACTACCTTCATTGACTTTAGGGGGCAGAAAGTCTCTGTGGATGTTAATGTTAAGTAATCTTTAACAGTAGGGGTTTAATGAGTTGTTTTAGTGTTGGATGGTAAGTACTTCAAATCCATAATTCCACTTCAACTGCTTTTGTTATCCAACACCATCTTAATTGAAATGCAACTTTTGAAAGAACTCCCAAGAGAAAATTGTTTATTATTCCTTTGCCCAAAGAGCCTCTCTGGGCCCTCACTGAAAAATTATTTACCTATGAAAATAATGACTTTCATCAACTGTAGGTCAAATTGGATATTAATAGAATGAGAAAATTTTAATATAATTATTTTATAAGGCTTGTAGAAAATGAAATATGACTTATAACTATGGCTTATGCACAAAATCTGAACATGTTCATATTGGGAAAAAAAGTACTGGGCTTTGTCTTTTCCTCATTCCCTAGACTCTTTTCACCGATGTTTTCTCAATAAGTGCTGCACAGTAAAGGGAAAGGCATTTTTCCAAAGCTTCCCACAGCCTGTGACATGGTAATTCTAGGGTTTAGAAAAAGAATGTCAATTTTGCCACTCAATGCTATCTTGAAGTTCCCAAATGTATCAGTCTACCAAATAGGTCTTGGCTGCCAGGTAGTAAATATAAGTCAGTAAAGGGAGATTTAAAGTCATTTTTAGTAGAGAAGGAATCCCTATCAACATCTATATCTTGATATTTATGTCTATTTCTTTATCAAAGCTTAGGGACATTGAAAGACTACTTTAGAAAGCATAATAGATGTCAACTTTCCCTTTAAGTACAAAAATACCCTATAAATTTTTATGTTCTTTTTCCTTTTTTTATTTCCTCACTTTTTATTGGTGCATTTATGGTTGTACATATCGATGGGATTTGTTGTTATTAGTACATGCACACAATATAACAATATAATTTGACCAATATCACTCCTCAGCATTTCCCCCTCCCTTCCTGCCTCCCACCCTTTCCTCTACTGATGTTCCTTTGATTTTTAAGAGATCCACCCCTCCTTTGTTTTCCTTCTCCCTCTCTAGTTTCTGCATATGAGAGAAAACTATGACCCTGACCCCTTAACCTTCTGAGTTTGACTTATTTCACTTAACATTATGGTCTCTAGTTCCGTCCATTTTCCTGCATAATTCCATAATTTCATTTTTATTTATGGCTAAATAAAAATTCATTGTGTGTATATGAGATATTTTCTTTATCCATTCATCCACTGATGGACACTTAAGATGTTTTCAGACTTTGGCTATTGTGAATTGTTGCTATCAGCATGGGTATGTATATATCACTGAGCTAAGATGCCTTTAATTCTTCAGAGTAAATACCAAGAAGTGGTTTTATACTCTTTTACAAGCAGACTCTTACATATGCACTCATTCATTAGTGGGTGACTAAGTCAGTGATAGGACCCTGGGATATGGGATGCAGAGTGTGAAGAATACAGGTGGTCTGTACTCTGAAAGACCTGGTAGGATCCCTGGCTCTGATAAATACTGTCTCTGTGCTCCTGAGCAATGTGTTAAGTAATCTTTAACAGTAGGGGTTTACTGAGTTGTTTTCATGGTGGATGGTAAGCACTTTAAATCCATATTTCAACAATTTCTGTTACCGAACACCAGAGGTTAGTTAACTTCTCTGAACCTGAAGTTTCCTCATCAGTAAAATGGAGATTGTTGAGAGAATTAAGTGAGAAAACTTTAACAAAAGTACCTTATTCAAAGCCAGGGCTAAGACTAAGATTATTTCCTGTCTCTTTTTGTTCTAGACAAGAGCAGAAGAGTAGAAACAGAGCTATCAGGAAAAGGCAGTGATCAAGTAGGAGTTAGATGACTTTGAGGCATTCAGCAAATTGAAAATCGCAGGCCAGACATTTAGACACACGTCTATGGTGTCTAAACAATCTGAATTGGTTGGACGAACTTGTGACAATATAGGCAGGTCATATATAAACACTTTCTAGGGAGGGTTTATGAAAGAGCTACAGGATGTTGCTTAACATTTTTACCCACAAAATAATATTTTATTTAAAAAGATTTAACTATATATGTGACGAGTTTAAAAGTTTCTACGTATAACTGTCTTTCCTTCTAATGGCCCTTTATTCCTTTATGATCCATATTAACATGAAATGGGTCACAACCCTGGTCCACTCTACTGGGTTCCTCTTTCAGTGGGTGTTCCAGGCTCACTGATTGCTCATTAACAGACCTGTCACTACCAGGAGAACCATCTGTGTAGTGAGATGCAGCTGTCATCCCTTCAGTTGCAATTTAATGACTACCCCTGCTGGAGTCATTCCAGCTAGCTCTACTATTAATCACCTTATTTGATTATGTCATGTTCAGAACGGTTCAGAATTCCAGCAAGGTACAAAAGATCAGGATGCTCAGAGGTTTGATGAGATTCTAAAAGGAACCAGGCTATGATTGGAGACCTGGCATATTTTTCATAGTGCACTGCTGGATATTTTGACCCCACATCTCCATCACAGAAGCATCTATTCTCATTGATGATTAATGGGAAAACCAGCTTTTAAAAGGCTAATGATTCATCTTCCAATCACCCCTTTGCAGATTGAATGCCAGTGCATCATCCTTTAGGTGAATGGGAGGCAGTGTTCCAGCATCTCTCAGAGAAGTTTAGATCAAGACTACAATTTTCAGTACAGTATAACTTGAAAACATAAACCCATATCCATTAATTCAAAGTGGAATAGTTTGAAAAAGTATGAGTGAGTAGTTTTTTGTTTTGTTTCGTTTTGTTTTTTAATAACATGGCTGGAGATATAGCTCAGTTGGTAGAGTGCTTGCCTAGTATGCACAAGGCCCTGGGTTCAATCCCCAGCACCACCAAAACAACAAAAACAAAACAAACAAACATACAAAGAAAACACAATTTATCCCATTCTGTAAAACACAAGGAATAGCAGGAGGAAAATAGTTTCTTAGGCTATCAGATATAACCAAAATTTCCTCTTTTAAAATTAGAAAAGGAAAATGTCTTTAATAGAAAAACAGAAAAACAGAAGGCGTGATTTTGTATTACATACAAATCTGTACAGTCAAGAAGCATACAGTGCAAAAAAAATTTTTTATAACTTTGTATAGTATAAAATTTCACAAGAGCAAATGTCAAATTAATATAGTAACATACATATTTCTTACAAAACAGTGCCCATTTTATGGATATCATCTATTGATCCTTAGGTTTTCTTGCTGGGTATTATGAATAATGTAACCTTTTGTTTATAAAAGATCTTTAAACAAAGTGTCATTTCTGAATCAGTAATTTTTTTCTCCTTTTCTAATATGCATGATTCTATATAGATTTATCTTGCCACACTAATAAATCTCACATCTTACCTAATCAGGAAAATTCTGGCTTGTGAACTGAAAGTTTGTGGACACTGAATGTGTTAATGAACACCCATTCAGTAATATTTGTTAACACTTTATTCAAGCTATGAATTTCTATTCTGAAAATAAATATGAAATGTGCACATTGAAGCAGGAATTTGTTGGAATTTCTAATAAAATGTATAGTTTAAAAGCTAAATCTCATTGCTTTTATCCTAAAATAAACTACTGATACTTTTTCCCAAACACAGGCCACCAAAGACATGGTAGTTATCAAAGGCAGGTCAAACCTTACTCGTGAGTCTCATATCAAATATGGCACAGAAGAACTAATGCATTTGTTTCAAATCAAGCTTTTCCTTGTCATCTTCAAATCAGATAATATATTCTTTCTTCTAGAGAAATATCATAGACTACCAAGAGCTGCAAACCTCTCCACATGAGTACCCCATTCACACTAAGAGATTTAATTACACTTTAGCATGGTTTCTAGCAGCCTCCAGTAGCTCCCTGAGTGACCCAACCCACTTCTGAATTCCTGTTTGGAAAAGCTCAAGAATTGACTGTTCTTTCTAGCCCACCTGACAGCAGCCTTTAACTTACCTTTCTTAGAGCATTCTCTAAAAGGGATTTAGAGGGGCTGCTGATGTAGCTCAGTGACAGAACCCTTGCCAAGCATGTGTGAGGCCATGGATTTCAGCACCAAAATAAAAAAAAAAATGAAAAGAACTGAGCTGGGCGCAGTGGCACACGGCTGTAATCCAGTGACTGGGAAGACTGAGATCGGAGGATCCCAAGTTCAAAGCCAGCCTCAGCAACTTAGCAAGGCCTTCCTTGTCTCAAAATAAAAAATAAAAAGGGCTGGGGATGTGGCTCAGGGGTTAAGTGCCCTTGGGTTCAATTCTGGTACTGAAAAAAAAAAAAAAAAAGGACTGAACAATGGTAAATCCTTCTCTGTGCCTTGGAGACGTGTATCTCCTACAACTCAAGAGTAGAAATCTTCCTCAAGGACTTGAAAGCCCTTCCTTTGAAGTATAATCAGGAAGAAAAGTGCCTCTGTCTACCAGTCCCCATGGGAGGGAAGGATAGAATCCTGACTTAGATAATTGCCAGCTAGCAGACACAGCTGGCCTAACTGCTCTCACACTGGCCAACCCTTTGTAATTTTTCACTTATCTTACTACTTGATCCTATGCCCCACTCCCTGCTTCCTGCTCCCTCTCCCTTCAAAATACCCAATCACATCTGCACTAGCAGGAAGGGAACTCGGCTCTGTCCTATGCCATCAGTAGCTACAGAATAAGATCTAATGTCCACCTGTTTATCTTTGACAATACTGAGCTCTTACTTTTTTACTGAAATATGATTACTATGCTTACATATCTGAGTAAGTATCCAAAGAACTTCCATTAATCAATGTGTCTTTCAAAGCATATTGAAGAGTCCCTATGTTTATTGAAACTGAAATGATTTTAACATTTCTATTAACTTCCTCTGCACCAAAAAAGTTCTAGTAAATTCGATGAATGCTATTTGGAAAAAAGAGCAAAACAAAATAAACAAACAAAAAAAGGGCTTTAAAAATTAGCCAAACAATTAAGTATTCCAATAGCAGGAATTCACCAGGGAATGCTCACATAGTTATGGACAGTAAATCCATCTTCTCTAGTTGTTTTTCCTTAGTAGATCATGCTGGGTCTGATATGAGGAGTCAGCATTTGTAACAGAGTTTGCTGAGCCATGAGAGGTTTTTAGAACTTAAAAACTATTTTAAGGCATGGAAGATTCTCCTCAGGCTGCCAGCCCCCCACATCTCCTGCCAACCTCGTTGCTGCAGAGCGATGTGAGCGTGTTCATCAAGATCCAGGGCTAGAGTCGGGGAATCCTCTGCTCCATTTTTAGCTCTTCCATTTGTTTACTGAGTGATCTTGAGGTTACTTAACCTCTTTTTATTTTGGAAATTCAGCCAGAAAATAGAAATCATTATAAGTTTCCTTAGAGGATTTCAGTAAAAATTGCTTTCTCATAAGTATACTATTCTCATTTTGTATCTCGGTATTCTTTCTCAGAATTATAGAACTCTTGTCAAGAATTGTTCAGAAATTATGGAAAAATAGAAAAGATACTTAAAAAAATGGTCTTGCATCCACTCTTTAAAAATAAGAAAAGGTTTATCTTGAAACAAAAGATTATTACACATGCAGTTGGTCCCCCTCCTTAAATTCACTGTATTTAGGACTAGTTATAAGGAAGCCTCATCAGAGTGAAGAATTTAAAAAAAATTGTAGTAAAATATTCATAACATAAAACTTACCAGTTTAACCATTTTTATGTGTATATTTCAGTGGTATTGAGCACACTCACTTGGTTGTGCAACTGTCACCATGATCCACCTTCAGAACGTTTTCATCCTCCCAAAGAACACCTTACACTCACCCAAATACAACTCTGCACTCTTCCTGCACCCATTCTGGGCACCCATCTCTCTACATTCTGTCTCTATGATTTGCCCACTCTAGGTACCTCATTTAAGAGGAATGGAATCACACAATATTTACCCTTTTTTGCCTGACTTATTTCACTTAGCACAATGTCCTCCTTCAAGGCTCATCCATGTCACAGCATGTGCAGAATTTCTTTCCTTCTTAAGACTGAGTACAATGAGTACAAAATCTTTTTTTTTTTTTCTCAGTGCTGAGAATTGAACCCAAGGCCTTATGAATGGTTAGGTAGGCACTCTACCACCGAACTACATCCCAAATCTCAGAATTACTTCTTAAGATAGCTTTATGGGAAGTATAGTCCTTGTCTGAATACTATCTTTCTGAATTTCATTATGTAATCAAAGAGATGATGAAAGATTTGAGTCAATCCCTCAGTTCTTTGAAAGAGTTTAGTTTTGAGAGAATATCACCATATTCACCCTTAAGAAATACTTTTAAAAGATGAATCTTTTATAATTCACTAATATGAATTCTAAAATGAAACATTAAATATCAATAATAAAAAACAAAGCAACATACAATTCAAAAATGATTTTAATATATAGAATGTATTTAGCATATATTACATTTGAATATTTTACCCTTAGATATATTTCAAATTTCTGATGTATCTGAATTCAGAATATATATAAGGACCTACTCATTAAACTTAAATATATCTAGAAAAATTAAAAAATACAATTGAGCCACACCTCCAAAACACTCCCAAACACAACATGGTTTAAAATGAAAGAAAAATTCTGCTTTTTTTAAAATGAAAGAAAAATTCAGCTTCCAGCATTAATAAAAAATGTAACAACAGTTGTGGGGCACCATGGTGCATGCCTGTAATCCCAGCAGCTTGGGAGGCTGAGGCAGGAGGATCATGAATTCAAAGCCAGCCTTAACAATTTAGTGAGGCCCTAAGAAACTCAGGAAGACCCTGTCTCTAAATGAAGTACAAAAAGGGCTGGGAATGTGGCTCAGTGGTTAAGTGCCTCAGGTTCAATCCCTGGTACCCAAAACAAAACAAAACAAAAAAGTTGATACTTCAGTGGCAGGGCCCAATTTGTAATCTATAAAACAGGACGTGTATTGAATACCAATAACAATACCAGGAAGGACTTACCAATCCCCTTCGTTTACTAATCAAGAAGGTGACATTGTTGTTGGATCAGCATTTAAACCAGTAAAGGCATAAGATACTGATATTGATACTGATATTTCCATTTGAAATTTCATTCTGATGTAGGTGTTGCTCAACTTATGAGTGCTTCTGACTGGCAACTGGAAGGATCAGAACATAATTTGGTTCAGATTTGAGATCACCAGGCAGTTTAGCTGAATTTCGAGCAGTCCCCTTGGCCCTCTGAAGCTCTAGCAGAACATAGAAATCCATAAGTTACTCTGAAATAGGAGCCCAGGAGCTTTGATATCACTAAGAGCTGAGCCAAGTGAATCGAAGCGGACTATATTTACTACCATCTCTGGGGCTGCCTTCAGCAGTGCAGGAAGACAGCAGCTTTGTTACTATGACTTGCTAAGGCACAATTGATACTCTGAGATATATATCACCTATATGTATATTGCACTTGAAAGCATAAAATGTGCAACTGCCATTTTGTAGTTGCTCACATGAATAGTCCAAGAACAGCGAAATATGAACACATTCTAACCACAAAGCACATGGCCTATAATAAGGAGCCTATAAAATGTCAAGGGGCACAGATCTGATGCATACACCCAATGCTTAAAATGCCAAGTCCTGGGGATGAATCCCCGCCTGGATGGGGCATAGTTCTTTGGTAGAAGATGAGTGCTAGCATTTTGAATCATTGCCTATTGAATGTGGTCGTCACTGGTGTGGTATTGTTTAGGGCTCTTCTGAGTGGTCAAGAGCAATCATACCTCACTGTGACTCAATTATATTTCACAGAGATCACAAATATATATATTTTTTGAATTTCCAAAAAGATGATTGTATAAGAAACACTGGCACTGTGTGCTTTTCTCTATTGCAATCTGGGGCATTGCTTTCTCTCTCCTTCAGCATAGACTCCCGTCCTACTGAAGAACCACTGAGCCAACTGGTGGACTCGGGGGTTCATTGACAATCTGGATTTAAGTCTTGACTTCCATATATATATATTTTTTTTTGGTCAAGTCATTTAATTTCTCTAGATATCAATTTCTTTATTTGCAAAGCCAAAGAAACAAGCTCTCGGGCTTGTGCAAAGACTAAATCAGATAATGTATGTGAACAATTCAGTGAGTACCTGGTATGGGAAAGTACTCAACAGATCATAATTGAATTGTGAGATAATACAATTGAGAACAAAGCAAACACTCGACACATATTTAAAATGTCATTTAAAATGATGGCTATCTGCTTTATAACCACAACTCTGCAAGTAAGATGCTAATCTGAGACTATGTTTATGTTCTATAGAAAAATGTGTAGGCTTTCAATAAGGCAGCTCTAATTTGGCAAAGCTTGTCTTAATGCCTCAGGAGCAAGGATATTATTACTTTTGAGTTTCAGTATGTAGAGTCGCCACATTGCACTGCAAATTGAATGGATTTCCATCGCTTGCTTTTCCCCCTTGTGTTTTAAAGACCCAACTCACATCCTCAAGACTGAAATGTAAATAAATAGCATGGGATAGAAATCTGGTAAGTAATGAGTTAATATCATCAGGCAGCATAGTTCAGAGCAAAACAAAACAAAACAGAAAAAAATAAAAACACTACTTCATTTTCATTTCCAGATAGCATTCATCTGAAGAGAAGGGGGTGTGAGATTTTTTTTTTAAAAATCATGGTTTAATGTGGTTGGCATAGTTACGGTGCACAGGGGTAATTAAATTTCTGGTATGAATTATTGTTTTCAGAGTATGAAAACAATTGGTTCATGTACAACACAAAATCCCTTTTCAAAGAACATGGCATTTTATGTACAAATTTAGGTTGCTGATCATAATGTTACCTTTACTTATTCACCATATACTCAATTCAATGAACGAAGGATCATTCTTTACCCAGATGCTACAAAGAACTATCACCTACTGATAAGCAAATGTTATTTCCTTCAATTTGTCCCACTGAATCCAATTTCAAAATGCCAGGAACATTTGGGAAAAGTTTACATAAATGCCCTTTTTGTACATTTCTGTGGGGTTATTATTTTCCTTAAGTATGGCTGGTGTTTTCAGTTTTCTTAATAGGCCTCCGCTCCGATCAAAGAGAAATTTGCCCCTCAGATGTATTTTCCCTTACCCATGTTTAAGTCTGATAATCTTCAAAAGTCAGATCTGCACCGGGAATGTTCAAGTGTCTCTGTACTTTCCAATAGGGATTCATGGCATTAAAGAGCATCTTCTGGAAGGGAAAACCTAGCAAAACTCCAAACTGGTACAAGATCAGAAGGAAAAGACAAGTAGACCTCAGAGAGGAGCACGGCATTCTCTCCTGAAGGCAGACCAACACACTGCTGCAGGGGGAACGGTCCACACTCCTCACAGTAGAGACCTCTTGCTCCCCATGAAATAGCACAATTTCAGCTATAATCAGACATGCAAAATGGGCAGAAAGCAACCTTAGGGTTAACATGAAATAGTATCTGTCCAGATTAGGGATCGACGTCGGTGTGCCAGACTTCACTGATATCCTGGGATGACCAGGAAGCTACTAGTTCCACACCCTGAATTACTTACCCAGGTCTCCCCACTTACCCACAACGATGCCCAGCACAGTGTCTGGCACACAAAACTTAATAACGGCCACTTCCTTTTTTCCATTCTGTCATTTCCTTCTTTATTTTCAAAAATGAAAGTTCAAGATTTTTGTTTTTGCTTTTGGGCTTTGTGTGGAAAGGGCACCAGGAACATACTCATTGTGTTCCAAGGAAAACATGCTTTGGAACTACAAGATAGCCACCTCACATTTGGCACATAGGAAAAGAAAACTAAAGTTCTGGTAGACTAGATGAGATTTTGTTTCCTTTATCTGGCAAGCTCAAATGCCATCTATCTGAAAATCGAGACAGCTATCTCTTGACAAGGCAAAAAGCTTTCAAAATGTGCCTTTTTTATTCTGGTTCAAGTTCTCTGCACTCGGGCTTATCTCACATCTTACATTATTTCAACAAAGCACTCTCCAAATGTGTCTCAACTTTATTGGCCAAAATACTATACAAACCAATGCAAAAAAGGATTTTTTAATTTTTAACAGAAAGATTTTGAAGGCTTCAGAACCAGCAGTAAGTTATTTTACCTCTATTTCATTATTTTGATAGCTGGTGTCGCAGAAGACAAGGTTCAATTCTCAAAACTGGTTAAGAAAATTCCTCTGCTGTTTAAGTGGGTCCTCAGGTGATAATTAGTCATCATTTTAACTACCCCATCCTCACTTGCTACCAACCAGTATAAAAAATTCAGGTGACCTCACAATCCCCATGTGTTATAAACCCAGTCACATAAAGTATTAGGAGCTCTCAGCACTGTCTCCCATAATTAGCCCAAAGTTTTTTGTACCCACATACCATGATCACACCTCACCTCTTTTTTCTTTTTAATGATGAGGTACACCAGCTAAAATAGTGTCATGTACCACAAATGTAATGTGAGTCCCATGCGATTCAAAATTTTATGTTATATTTTAAAAGTGAAAAGAAATAGGTGAAATTAATTATAGTAATACATTTAGTTTAATACAATTCATCCGAAATACTATCCAATCAACATTTAATCAATATAAAATTACTAATGAGCTATTTTATATTTTCTCCTTCCTTACACACTTAGTTTCAAAAATCAGGTGACGGCACATCTCAAATCAGACTGGTCACATTTCAAGGGCTCAATAGCCACATATAGCTAGAGGTTACCAATAGTTAGTAGGGTAGATCAGTCTTTCTCTTCACTTAATTAACTTAATCCTACTTTCTCAAACTTCCAGGTTCAATATAAATCATGAGCTTAACAAGGTCCCACATTCAGGACACGAATCCTAAGTAGTTGGAAATTTGCTGAAAAAGTGCTAGTGTGCATATCTGTTGTAGCTTCACACAAAATAGCTAGAGTTTCAGCTAGTGCTAGTTGGCCACTTGTCCCATGTGTTACTCATCATCACAACTATCCTATGAGGTAGGTAATGTGATCATATTCATCTTATAGATGAGGAAACTGAGTCTCAGTCAAGTAGCCTGCTCAAGGTCATGCTGCTAGGAAGAAGCTCCGTCAAGATCCAAGTCTAGACAATCAAGTCACCAAGTTCTAGTGCTTAGTCATCACACACTCCCGGTATTGAGACAATCAAGGAGAGCCAGCAGTATCTGATTTCACTGGTGTCTAATTTAATGTGCTATAAAAACAAAGGTTAAAAGGAGGAAACATTAATAATGAGAGTAACTAAGCAAGGAAAGACAGTACCAGGCAGGCCATCTAGAATGTCCATTTCTTTTGTTTGGCATAGAAGTGTGTAATATATATCTTTCTCTTTAGTGGGCAGTAAAGAAGTAATTATATGGACTTGATTTAACTCGGTGACTACAGGAAAATAAGTTTATACTGGATGGTATAAACTTTGTAAACAAGAACTTCAGGGAAGTGAGAAATGAATGGGCACCTGCAAGTAGGGAAGAATTCAATCATTACCAATAGAAACATTACTACCAAAATAATCATTCCCAGATTTAAGCATCACTAAGATAATTTGGTTCATTACAACTTACATTAAATAGGAAAATTTTACTGAAAGTGAAGAGGAATTGGGGCTGTTTTCTCCATAGTGTGGTGATACAAAATGGCTGCTTAGTCTCCAATACTTTTGTTTACCTTTTAAAATCCTCAGGTTCACTTTGCCAGTCTCCTCCAAACGTCCACATACCTCCTGTCACAACAGAGGGGCGTGTACAGAATCAACAGTTACTATATGACTTCACAAGGCTACCGCTGGAGAGGGCCCTGAAGTCCAGCCTCTTACCTTTACAGCTAAACACCAGGCCTGCACCGTCTGCGATATGCAATTGAATTAATTGAACAGTTGATCACATCATTTACACAAAGATCAAGTTTCTCATAAAAATAATAAAGAGTCAACTAGTCCATGTTAAATTCAACTCTAATGTAATACTAAGAATATATAAACTGTAATCAAATTCCTTTTTCTTTATATATTTTTATTTTAAGTTTTTTTATGGGTTTTCTTATACATTTCTAAAATCTGATTTTGTGGAGATTAAAAATGAATTCTTTAATGGAGTTTCTTGTTTTTTTTTGTTTTGTTTTTGAATCACTATTCCTTGCCAGCACTGAATTGAGTACTACTTACTGCAGCCATGCATTGAAAGCATAATTTTTGGGATAATTTTTGAAGGATGTCACACTGATAAGACAGGATTTGGGTTACTTTATTTCCATGACATACCCTGACTTAGATCCTTGGTATCTTTATATAATGAGAAACAGAAAAATGGAGGATTGGCTGGTAGGTATGACTCTTCTGTTCATTCACTCATTTCCCCCTGGCTTCTCAAGCACATTTGAGTCCTGCTGTGTGTGTCACTGGAGACAGACATGTTCCCCTTATTGGCAAAGTCACTATTTAGGAGAGTGATGTATAAATAATAGGATCATGCCAGCAAGCAAAATCTAGAAGCAGAGTTAATGGTCACCTAACAAAGCATATGCCGCTTTCCCCCTTCACTTCTTGTTTAATAGGATGAAAAAGCTCCTTTATCACAGGTCAGGACCACGGCCATACCACCTGGGGCCAATGACAATAGACATATGCAATGAGGCATTTGATCAACTACTCTTGAAAAGACAGCAAATTAATCCATGATGTACTCATGCACACGCAGTCCCACCTTCTCTGCTACCAGCTCTCCTTGACTTGACATTGAGCCATCTGTTTAGCCTTTTGGGGTTTCCGCTTCTTATTTCTATTTTTAGTTTTATTCTCAGTTACAGGAAAACTGAGTAGTTTTCAACCCTGGCTGCACATGAGATTAGCTTGGGGAGCTTAAAAAATAGACTGACACCAGGATCTCTCCCCTGAAATTGTGGTTTAACTGGTCTATGGCACAGTTCTGGCAGCTGCATTTTTCAAAGCTCCCTTGGCAACTTTAGAGACCAGCTGGAACAGGTTCCAAACAACTGCTCTACACATGAAGGCTGAGGTGTCACACTTGGACAAAGTCACAGACTGCTTCAGTACCCCATGCAACCCTTAGTAGGAAAGAGCATACTTGCCTCAGGAAGAGCTCATCAGCACTACAGCTGGGTGGAAGGCAAAACGAGAACAGAACAAGGAGGCTTTGTTGGCAAAAAAAAAAAAAAAAAAAAAAAAAGGTACGATACACAGCCAGAGGTAGGAAAGTCTACAACCCATGATGGGAAATGTGAAATATTAAGAAGTTTGAAAATAAATGAGTGCATGAGAGCTAAAAATGTTTTTTTCTGCCCAAAGTTGAGGAGCAGGTAATCAATAGCATTACTTGTGGCTGTCTAATCAATATACATCCTGCTGGTTGTTCCGTATTTCTGTGTATTCACTGTGGGTGGCACAGCAAGCTTACCAACTGTTACCTAGGTGAGACCCAGGAGATCTGCAACCCAGGATTCTCTCAGGTACAATGAAGAACAAGCTGGAGAAGAACACTCTTTGGTTTAGATGTGAGATACCCCCCAAAACTCACGTGAGACAAAGCAAGAAAGTTTAGAGGTGCAATGATTGGCTTATGAGAGCTTTAACCCTAATAAGGGCCTTAATGCTCTGATAGGGATTAACTAGGTGATAACTGTAGGCAGGTAGGGTATGGCTGGAGGAGGTGGGTCATCGGAGGCATGCCTTCGGGATATCTATTTTGTGAGCTGAGCTTAGTCTCTCTCTGTTTCCTCACTGTCGTGTCCTGAGCTGCTTTCCTCTGTCATTATCTTCCACTATGATGTTCTGCCTCACCTCTGGCCCAAAGCAATGGAGTCGGCCATCTGTGAACTGAGGCCTCTGAAAACATGAGCCATAAATAAACTTTTCCTCTTCTAATTGTTCTTGTCAGGTCTTTTGGTCCCAGTGGTGAAAAAAACTGACTAAAACAGATATGTTCATCAGTCTTGTAGTCAGGGATCTACTCCTGATCATTCTAGCTCCCTTTAGCATCACAACAGATTTCTTAACATAAAAGTCTCTAAAATTCTAAACAATCAATTCATATTTTCAGCCTGTGCTATCACTAGAGATAGAAAGAAGGAGCTTTCTAGGTAATACTTTGGGCACACTGAACATGCCTAGAAGCCAATAACAAGAATTCAAGGAAATCACAACAATCTGCATAAGTTGGGTAATGGATTTAATATTGTCTGAAATGCTTGGAATCATTTCCTTCAAGCATTTAGCCTCTAAATGCAAGAAGGGTGTTTTTACTTGGAGTTTTTCCATTTGGGGATGGGAAATGATGCAGTATAAAGGGAAAAATTCCAGGTTCTTCCAGAAAAACTATGTGTACTAGCAGGTCAGCTCAACCTCCAAAAGAGTTTCTTCAATCATAAAATGGAAAAAATGGTTTTGCATGGCTTCTGAGATTTTCCTTGCTATAAAAGGCTATGAATTAATTGAAACTGAATTTCATAGGAGTTTGGTAACACCACCGGCCTATGAGTTTTTTGTTTAAGAGGCAGATATTAGAGGTAGGTATGATTTTAAGGCTGACTTGAAAATATATATAGTTGACTTATTCAAGGAAACTACACAATTGCAAATGCTTATTTAAAAAAACACATCTTCTCAAAAGGCATTTTTTCTTGAGGCAATGAAGGAAATTGGCATGTGGTTATTTTGGAAAGAGGTCAAAGGATCAGTAACCCTTATGAAGCCTAGCGGCCAGGGCCCCTGGTGGGAATGGTTTCTGGAGATTCAAGAACAAAAGGGTGCAAGTAACTTCACGGTTGTTTCATGGTAGTTTGCCAATCTTTTGTGAGTTTCCATGAATCCACAGGAGAAAACTTTAGAGTCTTCTTTCTAGTCGTAGTGCTATATAAGAGACAAAAACATAAGTGAAAGGATGCACCCTTTTTTCATCAAAGGTCATAGGATCTTAAATGATCCCTGAAGAGTTCTGAATGGCTGAGGCTGAACCTTACAAGTGTAGGGTAAAGAGAGATAATTCTCACTGCGGTGAACAGATGGAAGTGCCAATGTGTGCTTGTAATTGTATGAGATTGGCATTATTATTATTATTTTCCTATTTTGCAGATAAGAACACAAAGACTGAGACGGCCACAGTCTTGGAGTTGGTAAGAGGAGCAGTAAGGAAACAAATCTTGTGGCCTGATTATTTTTGACCTTCTATTTACTCCTTATTCTTTTTTTTCCCTACTCATAGCCCTCGCATGTGGTCTTCCAGAAGGCTTCTCCACACTTGCTCTACTTTTTCTCCACACATGTTCTCATATGAGGTTGTGCAATTCCCTGACAGCAAGTCTTTGGTGACTGTGGATTTCACAGTCTTCTACATAAGTGCATATCAATGGTGCAACCCATCTGTTGAGTGGGATTAGGAGGAAAGGAAATGAGAGAAAAGGGACCAAGAGAATTCTCCCAAGGCTTCCAAGAAGTAATTATTTTTTAAAAAGTGTGTGTGTGAGAAAGAAAGTCTATCAGTGACAACCTAGGGTATCTCATTGGTGCATCAGTATCACCAGTAATTTGCACACAATTCCTCTTTGTATAGTCTTCTCTGCTCCCTCTCATCTCCCAGCCCCCTCTCATCTCCCAGCCCCATGTGTGTATTATGATTCACTAAGAGGGCCATGAATAAAGGTGAGTTGACCATGCCACTCCAAATGGACTGACAGCTCTAATTACCCTCCAAAACATCTATTTAGAAAAAAAAAATAAAAAGAGCAAAAACTCTGTTGATAAAAAACAAGGAACTAAATTACATAATCCCTTAGTACAACTTGTCAAGCCAAAATAGATTAATTTTCCTGACCAGGCCATTGTAAAACATGGTTTCTTTAGAGTAGGACTATTTTCTCTAATTTGGTTTAATCCAGGAATATTACTAAGTACTGAACTGAAACAGGCCACACCGGGTAGTGAAGTAATTCATCCTCATTACATTTGGTTATTGTTAGCAGGAACAGAGTCAGACACATTGGACAGTGATGGTCAATAATCTGTCAATCATGCCAAGCCAGTCCAATGAGCATAGGATCTTAATACAAACTGCATACTTGCTTGGCAAATACACATTAAAGGCAAGAGCATCACTTTTCTCCAACTCACTGTTGCCCCCCAACCCCTCCTAGAAAGGAACTGTGGAGCTTCTGGTGAAGTGGGGGACAGATCATTTCAAGACTGGAATCATAAGACAATAAGTCAGGCTTATGGCACATTAGTGGCAAAATGGTCTATTTCCTGATTTTTATGGTTCCTTGTTTTTTGTTCTCATTTGCTCACTTTGCTTCTCACTTTGAACTAAAACTAAGTCTGATCTTCTATAATATGTCATGACAAAAATTGCTGTGAGAGATCAAGAGATTTGACTTGATTTGTGGGAAGGAAAACATCATAGATATAAACAGCACTGTCTTTGGAGTCTGCTTCTTGGTAGCTATGTGATCT
This sequence comes from Sciurus carolinensis, assembly GCF_902686445.1. Classification (NCBI taxonomy): domain Eukaryota; kingdom Metazoa; phylum Chordata; class Mammalia; order Rodentia; family Sciuridae; genus Sciurus; species Sciurus carolinensis. The sequence continues at coordinate 62,859,299 of NC_062213.1, forward strand.
TGGACAAGTTACTTAACCTCTCTGAGCCACAGATTCCAATATGCCGTGCAACAGAGGTCATTATATTAGCTACCATATTGTATAAGTGTGGTGAGAACTGATCAGATCAAGTAAAGTATTCAGTGAACATTGCTGTCATGATTAGAACCTAATCTAATCAAAATGAAAGGATTAGAGCTAACGAGGAAAATTACATCCTTTCAATAGTTCATAGTGGAAACTTGTCTGCCGATACATTTCTAATTTAGATAAAAGCTAGTTTGCTTGCTATCAGTTAATTTAATGCCTTTTAGGATAACATATTTGTAATAACAAGTTGGACTTCAATCACCTCTCCCTATGTGACAACTTTCCATCAGGCTCTTTTACTAAATTGTACTTTTGGTTTAACTATAACCATGAGAGATTGGTATTACATACCCTGTATTACAGAGAAGGCATTCCAGAGACACCACAACAGAACTAAATCTGTACAAAGAGTCAGAATTTGAACCCATATCTTCTGATTTCCCGGCTGCTCCCTCAGATTCTCTAACATCAGAAAACTCCTAATGATAAGATCCTAATCTTTACTGAACACTTACATGGTATGTGCCAGGCAACTTTCTAACCAATTCAGATTCACAAACTTATATAATTTCATGAAAACTCTGGGAAGTAAATATCTATTCCATTGTATAGATAAGGAAACTGAGGCAAAAAAAAAAAAAAAAACATCCAATGTCACATAACTTCCAGATAATAGGGCTGGTCAGAAATAGAACCACTTCTCTCTAAAGCCTGCAGTGTTACCCTCCATGCCATAGAGAAGATATAGATTATACTTCCTTTTAGAGTAAAGGGAATTGTATCTTCAATTTCTTGTTGACCCAGCCTCTTTATCTCTTTTTCCTTTGTATTTCATATCCAAATAAAGTTTTGGCATCTTTCTTCATTTAAGCACATAGGGATGTTTACCAATATTTTCAGGGTACTTCCATCCTATGAAATTAACAGGGAGCCAGCCTCCATGATACTAGAGGAGAAGAAATGGAACTGAAGACTGGAACTGAGTATCTCACATGAGCACATGGTAAGACTTCAGTGGCAGAGATGGGGACACTCACCATTCAATTCTGAGCTCCACATCCCCTAGGAAGATCACCTGGAATTCCTTTGAGGTCTATCCTGTCAACCAGGCAAACTCAGCTGAGTGAAGATTAAAATGTCACTGGGAAGAAAATTCCTCCATTTTGAGGTAAGCAAACCTAATCTTGATGATTCAGATTCTCCCATAAATTGGATGTTACTGCCTTAGCAGCTCTCTCGAATCTTTGATCTCTGAAGATGAAAGACATGATACCACCTCTGTCTACCTTCATTTAGGATTTGTAGCTTATTGCCAAAGGGGCAGGAGTAAGCTTATTTGGGTCCGAGCTTGTCAAAAAATACAGACTCAGTCACTATCCAGGCAGTCACTGTCCAGGAACACACAGTCCTCAAATCAAACTTCAGGCATCATAAAGCCTTATGAAGGGATTCAATTTCCCCAGAAATCTGGAAAATGAAGCCTCCTCTGTACATTCATATTAGACTTGGGGGTAGTTACACACAAGCTAAGACTTCAGATTCACACTATCTAGACCAAGTACCAATAGGACAGAACATAGCATTTTTCAGGGTTTCCCAAAGAAGTCCAGGTGGTTTAAAATACATGTAGAAGAAGGAAGGGAATATTTAGTCCAGGGCCTAAATATCTCCCCATCAACACAACCATCAGACCACATTGTCTCATTCTCCAATCATACTTAATGTGTCTTGAAGAAATTATCTTCCTTAAGCTAATGCTGAATGTTAGCAAGAACCTGAATGTTAGCCAGATCCCTGGGTTATTCATGAGCCTGTTAGAGTTTACCCTCTCTGAAGGCCTCCATGCTGTGATCATAGTCTATAAACAGGAAGAGCCAGCTCCTCATTACTATTTCCCCTTCCATCTTGCTTGGAAATTCCTTTTAGCTATTGGTTACCTATCATTTTCTAAACGTAATTATAACTGAGTTCACATTTCTAGAATGCTTCATGTTTTCTCACACTCAGATCAAGTTCAAGAATTCTTCCAACCCTGGACATCAACCAGATTTAGATGGGTAACCAGAAACATCAGAGTGCACAGCTAGATGATAATTCACCCATAACTCAAGCAGTCATGCATAAATGGATGCATTACAAATGTTAAAGAATGTCAATGTTTTCCAATCTGATTTCTTGAATCAAGTTGTACATTACACGACCCCAATGGGCCATGTTCACATCACAGTTTATGTATGTTCTGACTCTTTGCAAACGTCTGAACGATTGTGGCGTAGGCTGTTTGTGTGACATGGGAATGACATGGTGATGTACAGGTGAAAGATTAACTGTGAACTCTGACTCTGCAGTAGAAAGTGATTTCCCACCAAAAGGGGCTTCCAGAGGGAAACAGAATGTAAAGTCTCCAAGGCCAAGTGCTAATTCCCCAGCTACTCCAAGGAGAACATGGGAATGTAGTTTTCAGGTTAGAAAGACAGGAACTGTAGAGCTGTACCAGACAGAATAGTCATTAAAGATGTCATGCCCTAATTCCCAGAACTGGAATATGTAAAATTCTTACATGACAAATGGAACTCTGTAGATGTAATGAAGATTTTTTACCTTAAGATAGGGACACTACTCTAGATTACTGGAAAGGGGTCAATCAAATCACATGAGCTCTTAAAAGCGGAGAGTGTTCTCCGGCTAAAGGCAGAAGAGATGAGGCAGAAGACAGAGATTTAAAGCATGCATGAGATGATGTGCTGTTGGTTTGTAGATGGGGGAGACAGAGATGAATGCGGGAAGCTTTAAGAGACACTCCACTTGACAGCCAGCAGGAAGTTGGGACCTTTGCTCTACAGTCAGGAGGAACTGATTTCTGCCAAAATCCACAGGAGCATGGAAATAAATTCTTCTCTAGAGCTTCTGGAAAGTTATGTGGCACCACCAACATCTTGATTTCAGCTTTCAAGACCTGGAGCAGAGAAACTAGCCAAGCCCACTGCATTCCTAACTTGTAGAACTCTGAAATTGGGAGTGTTTTAAGCAGCTAAATTTCTGGTCATTTGTTTTGGTAGCAACAGTAAACTAATAGAGAAAGGATCAAACACAAACCCACTGAATTTAAGTGAATCAAACAAATTACTTCAAGATGAAAGTTACATATGAAGGTTATATTTACCAAACAAATATAAAATACTGCCATATTGGGTGGAGGTTGGAAGTGGTAATGAACACACCTTTGATCCCTGCAGTTCATTCTGTCAATGGAATATTAAACATGCTTATTAACATCCTAGTAAATTCTTACTAATTAACTGCATGATTCTTCTCATAGTTGCAGATTAGAACTATTTATGAATAAAGATATTCCCTCACAGCAGGAAGACAGGCAGTGTCATATTTATCTGCCTCCATGGTGGCCGGGCTGTGTCATTCAGGAGCAACAGCAATTAGTTGTAAACGAGGTATAGTTTATAAAATTAGTATCCTAAAGCAGCAAGTTTGATCTATAAATAGGCAGGGTCATTATTTTAGGCTTTGTAAACCAAATGGTCTCTTTCCCAACTCCTCAGCTTGGTCGGTGCAGAATGAAAGCAGACACAGATTATAGGCAAATGAGTAAGTGTGGCTGTGTGCCAATAAAACTTTATTGACACTGAAATTAGAATTTCATATAATTTCCACATGCCATGAACAATCATTCTTGTTTTTTTTTTTTTTTCCAGTCTTTTAAAAACATTAAGACAGGTCTAGACTTGCAGATGATACAACAAAACAGCAACAACAAACAGGGCTGAGCTGACTAACCCTGTTGTAAAACTACAGTTGTACTTGCACAAAACAGATACAGGTTCAAGAATGACCAGGACAGATGTGAAACTGATTCAGGTCATTCTGAGCTGCATGGAAATCAGTAGAAATATTGTTTTTCAAAAGGAATGAAATATTTACTTGTTAGAACTGGAGCTTGACAAAAATCCATTTGTTCATGTATTGATATTAATGTGTGGTAATTTAATAATTTAATTACAATGCTGTGAGGGGTTGAATTATGATCTCCCTCCAAAAGATATATTAAAGTTTCAGCCTCCATTACCTTAGAATGTGACTTTATTTGGAAATAGGGTCTTTATAGATACAATTAAGTTCAACTGAGGTCAATAGGGTGGGCTCTGATCCAATGACTCCTGTCCTTACTTATAGGGGACATCTGGACACAGAGACACAAACAAAAAGAACAGCATGCAAAGATGAAGACAGAGTCAGGGTGATGCAGCAGAAGCCAAAGAATTTCAAGGATGCCAGCACACCACCTGAAGCTAGGACAGGAGTATGGAACAGATTTCTCGCTCACAGCCTCAGAAGGAATCTACCCAGCTGACACCTGGATCTAGGGTTTCTTGCTTCTAGAAGTGGGAGACAATAAATGTCCCCGGTTTAAGCCACCCAGTGTATGGTACTTGGTTACAGAAGCCACAGGAAACTCATACAAATGCCTTTCTTCTTTTAGAGTTAGGTTTGGTAATGGGTGTCTCTGTATTTCTTCTTTTTCCCTTTTACCAAAATAACTGCATTCTGGTAGAAAGGCAATGTTAACAAATCGAACAGTTGGAAAATCTGGGAATAGGAGAATCCCTACCAGTTTGAGCAGTTAAGAAGAACATATCTAAAATCCAGCCTTTCTCTCTTTGTTATGTTAAAAAATCATTAGTAAAGTCAAGAAAATAATTAGAAAGACACACATCAACCTACAGATGTCTTGCCAATAGAGAATGGCAGTTTGATCAATGTGCACTACATGGAAAAATGAAATATAAAATGGCACTAATGTATAAAATTGAAGACCTTTGGATTTGGAGTAGAATGGAAGGGAAAAAATTCAATGGTTTATTAACTTTCTCCCCTGTCACATCTCTCCATCAGTATAAATAATTATAAAAATTTCATTAAACACTGTGGAGAAGAAAAGCATTTACTTGAAGATGAAATTCCTATAGTTGTGATAACTGGTGGTGTGCTGGTAAATGTGTAACACTGTTCTTTTGGTGCCGGTGATGGTGGAGTTCTGCTTTGTCACATTCACTAATTTCTGTGGTGTAAGTGGCCCCATCGTAGCTGATTTCAGACACCAACACTATTTCACTGAATGTTCAATAGGGAAGGATGTACACAATAATTTCTCACCAGTTGGTATTAACCAGCTCCTGCATACAAATTATAATAATAATAATTTACAAAACTGTATGCTAAAAAGACAATCATGCTTCAATAGGTCAACTTGCTAAAGGAACAGGACAAGATAACATCTTGCTATTGGAAGTAATTTTAGAGTTTCTAGACACTATGATGCCTCTAACTAGCTGTGTGACATTGAAAAATGTGACTTCATCTCTCTAGTTTCAATTCCTAGTCAAGGTGTTTATTGAAATAATGTTCAAGACACTGTAAGCTAAAGGAAGGCACAGACTGTCTCTTGCTCACTGTTTCAGTCCCAGAACCTTCTCAGAGAATTCTTAGAGTGGCCACCAGGTATTCTTTCCTGTCCATGAGCAACTCTCCTTTGGTGACAGCACCCTGATTTTCCTTAAAACACCTGCTTTAAAAATCTGTTGGTTGGTTCAACTCATGTGGTTCAAGTGAAACCAAGTCCTGCTCTGGCTCCAAACTGAGCAGGTGAGTCAGGCCTTGTTAATCAAGGCAGCCCATTTCCCTTGCTGCACCAGATATCATGACTGATTCCAGACTAGGAAAAGACTATAAAATCGGCCCAAGAAGGCTCAGTGTTAGGTCATTACTATTATTTCGGAAATTCTGCAAAAGAAAATGTGTTTTCCATTTGAGATTGTTGAGAAGACAGACTGCAAGCTTGAAATTTCTGGAAACCATGGAATTCCCTAAGGGGAAACCTAAGACTGATGAATATGCTGTTGGGATTAACTTCTGATGACATGAGTGCCCCTCAGTAATGAGTCACTATCCACAGTGAGTCTACTCCTTCTGTGAATGGGATTCTTCCCACTGTTAACACCTAAGTCTTTTTTTTAACATTTCTTTGACTATGAGCTGTAATTTATTCTTTAGATGCCATAGATTTATCCTACCTAGATTTACCAGACCTGACTATTCCACATCAGAAATGTACAATGTGAATGTTTCAAAAGTGCCTTCATTCATTTTTTGTCCTTGGTGCTATTACATTTCAATCACTTACTTCATAACAAATGGTTTGACTCTCCTCAGTTAAATTTATCATTTATCAGTGTCTAAAATGTAAATTTTTGCTGCTAGGTGCAGTGGCGCATGCCTCCCCAGCAGCTGAGGAGGCTGAGGCAGGAGGATGGAGAGTTCAAAGCCAGCCTCAGCAAAAGCAAGGCACTAAGCAACTCAGTGAGACCTTGTCTCTAAATAAACTACAAAATAGGGCTGGGGATGTAGCTCAGTGGATGAGTGCCCCTGAGTTCAATCGCTGGTACTCTCCCCCCCAAAAAAATAAAAATGAAAATAGAATGTAAATTCTTTATATGTGTATCTCCAATAAGTTTTGGAGCTACACATCGCTCAAAAAAGCACAAATCTACTTCTGAGGACTTGAAGTAAAGGGATACATGTGAAACTTTACAGGTGTAAGAAGACAGTCAGCATGAACACCAGGCCAAAGTGAATCTCAAGTGGGGCTCACACCTGGATGTTCTTCAAAAGCAGATGAGGGAAGAGAGCAGTGTGAGGTCTGCTCTGAAGGTCAATTCTAAGAGAAAACCACCAGCTCCTGATGTTAGCTATATCTAAGGATGAAAGGGTACTTGCAAAGGGAACCTCAGGATCCGGAAGCTGTCTCCCCAAGTACTGGAGTTCTGAGATACCAATGTACAGAGTCAAGTGGGCATCATTATTTGGGGCTATTTGTTATGAACTCTCCTAAAAAGGGTTTTTGATGTCTGGTTAGTCCTTCTTCCCTGGAAAACAAAAAATCTGCTAACCACTGTGAAAAGAAGTGCTTTGCAAAAATTATCCTTCAGGTGCATAGCACACACATGACTCACCACGGTCACAATCTGCATGATGAAGGACTATGCAGTTATTTTTGTGATAATGTAACCCACTAATTCCTAAAAATCACTGAGCAATGCAAAATCACACAAACACGCACACACACACACACACACACACAAAAAAAAAAAACTCTTGCAGCATTTATTGGAAAAATGGGTGCTCAAAAATTTCAGCAATGAAACATTAAAAAAATAAAAATAAAAACTAGCAAGAATTTTACAGAAGTTAATGGTTAAGAAATAATTATGAATACTACAATATTACACTTTATCTTGAAAAAGACCTAGAGTTTGCTTGTGGAAGTGGGTAACAGAGGGGTGCATCCTGAGTTATTTTAAAGTGGTAGAGCAGAATGACCTGAAATGGGAAGGAAAGGAGCAATACCAGATGCGGATGGAGGTGGCTCAAAATGTGGTGAACAAAGGTAGCTGGAGGGTTTCAGCAGTTGCCTGTGAGTGATTTGTGCACTCCCATATGGCTCTGTTCAGCTGGGTGCACTTTTCTGCATTCACCTGAGTTTTACATGGACAAAAATCATGCATAGAAAATAAGAAATTCACATTATGCTCAAATTGTTCTCTAATGTATCAAAATTGTGTTGGAACAACTTCGAGTTTTCAAAATAAGTGTAGAGCAGAACGGATTGTACTTTGCTTTTTTGACTATATACTTTCTACTGTTTCTAGGTTATAAACATGGTTGCCTGTAATAGGAAGTATAATTAGATACCCAGAAAAATCCAAATTCAAAACCTCTAGAGAGTGTTGTTAATATCTCTTATAGTAATTAGACCAAATCCCTCTTGCCCTTTTCCTTAGTGACCTCCTTCTCCAGAAATGACTCAGCACTTGGGATCCTCATAATTTTGCATCTTCTCTATAAATATCTGCTTTCATGAAAGAGTGAGATAAACTTATTCTTACTAAAGTAATTCATAATTGATAATATTAAAGGTCTAGGAATAAATTTGTAGTAGAGCTTCAAGGTAAAGGAATTTAGCATGCACTTTTGGGATATTAGGCATTATTAAACTGATGAGATATTGGAAGGAAAGTGATCTAAATACTTCATAAATATTACCAAACAATGGATACCTTCGAGAATAACAGCCTTTAGTATCCTCATTTTTCCTGGTTGTTATAATACTAGGGAGTCTACATCATGGCTCCAATAAACTGGTTGTTTGAAAGAGTTTTTCAAAGCCTATCCCAGCACCCGTCAGTATATTTCATATGGTTGCTCTGAAGAACAAATGAAAGAATAAGATGCCTGAAACTGTATTTGTCATGTTAACAGAAGGCAGAATGCAAGGTGGTCGGAGACAATGACATTTTCTAAAGTAAAACCTTGACACCCAACTAGGCACCAGTAACCCCAACTACTTGGGAGGCTGAGGCAGGAGGATCACCACCAGTTCAGGCCATCTGGACAACTTTAGGGACACCTGTCTCAAAAAAATAAGGACTGGGTATAGCTCAGTAGTAGATCACTTGCTGGGTAAGTGCAAGGTCCTTGGTTTAACCACCAGCATGGAAAACAAAACAACAAAACAAAACACCAAAACTTGACTCCACCACTTTCTGCTTCTTGAAGGGTATGTATCTAAGGCTATCTAAGGTCCAGATTCTTCACCCATTCAGTGTGGATGATCATCCTTTTAAGAAAACAAAACTAAATAAAATATACATCCTTGTGGTTCACTTGCCTGGCATGTGTAAGGTACTGGGTTCAATCCTCAGCACCACATAAAATTAAATAAATTAAACAAAGGTATTGTGTCCATCTATTAAAAAATGTTAAATTAAAAAAATTTTTTTAAATGTTCAGCATGTCTAGACAGAGGTAGATAAACTCAATCCATGTTACAGATAATAGGAGTTTATAAGAAATAGTTCCATGTATATCTTAGGTGCACCACAAAACAAATGTTAGTCTTAACAGTATTCAATCCATTAAACATATAAGCTGCTCAATATACTCTGAATGTAATAGGTTACATATGAATTCAAACAACTCATGTCTATTATACAGAATGTGTCCTTACCTTGGTTTGCCGAATGGTTCCCTAAGTGACTAGCAGTTGAGAGCTACTGGATACTTGATCACAGGCAGGCTGTGGGCTGTGTGTCTGGATATTCCAGGGCACTAATGTACTTACCATGTTCATAAATATGACTTAAATCTTTTGAAGAAGCCAAATGAATTAAACAATAGTTTTTCTACTAAAATAGAACTGCAAACTGAATTTGAAATTGCTTGTTTTTTTCTCTTTTTTAATCTTGGTGACTTTGGCAGTCATGCAATTAAGCTTTTAGGTATCTTACTTTTGAAATGTTTACAAGTACTGTGTGTCCACAAGAGCAGGGCACTGCAAAGTTCTGATTTGAAGCTACAGTCCATGAAGAGCACTGGTCCCACAGCTGACCAAGTTGCCCTCACCTTCTCTCCTGAACAGGATCACTGGTAGGTCAATATTGGGATGTGCTCAGTCTAATTTTTCCTCCTTCAGACCAGAAATAAAATCCTCAAATATGAAATATCTACCACATTGGAAATAAAAATGTTAAACATTTTGAATTTTCTTACCCATTTTATGACCACTGAATTTTTCTCTATAAAAATTTAACATAGAAGGATTAAAGTTTCTAGAATGTATATGTTCCAGATGTATCAGAAGGTAGCTTATAGGGTTAGGGACTTTCTTCCACCCACCACTCCATTCTCAATACCTCCAAGCATGCCGGGGATGCTGTGGTGTTTGTGTTAAGTTTCCTGTTTCCATCAAAGTAGATCAAGGACCTAGGCATTAGACCAGAGAACCTGCACCTAACGGAAGAAAATGTAGGCCCAGTTCTCCATCACATCAGTTTACGAACTGACTTCCTCAACAAGACTCCTAAAGTGCAAGAAATAAAATCAAGGGTTAATAAATGAGATGATATCAAACTAAAAAGCTTCTTTACAGCAAAGGAAACTTTCAAGACTGTGAAGAGAGAGCCTATGGATTGGGAGAAAACTTTTGCCACCTGCATCTCACAGCATTAATTTCCAGGATATACGAAGAACCCAAAAAACTTAACACCAAAAAAACAAATAACCCAATCAATAAATGGTCAAAGGAACTAAACAGACATTTCACAGAAGAACTATTATCAGTTAACAAATATAAAAAATATTCAACATCACTAGCAATTAGAAAAATGCAAATTAAACTACACTGAGATTCTACCTCACTCCAGTAAGAATGGCAATTATCAAAAATACAAGTAACAATAAATGTTGGTGAGTATTTAGGGGAAAAGGTTCATTCATACATTGCTGGTGGGACTGCAAATTGGTGCAACCACTATGGAAAGCAGTATAGAGATTCCTCAGAAAACTTGATCCAGTTATCCCATTTCTGGGCATATACCCCGAAGACTTAAAATCAGCATAGTATAGTGACACAGTCACATCAATGTTTATAGAAGCTCAATTTACAATAGTTAAACTATGGAACCAAACTAGGTGCCCTTCAACTGATGAATGAATAAAGAAAATGTGGTACATACGCACAATGGAATATTGCTCAGTCATAAATAAGAATGAAATTATGGCATTTGCCAGTAAATGGATGGAACTGGAGAATATCATGCTAAGTGAAACAAGTCAATCCCCAAAAACCAAAGGCAGAATGTTATCTCTGATATATGGATGTTGACTCACAATATGTCAAAATACATTCCACTGTTACATATAACTAAAAAGAATGAATAAAATATTTTATATTAAACCAGGAAAAAAAGATTATAAATTTTTTCATTGCCCTAAAACATTTCAGTTCATTTTTATACTTGTATTTCATTTGAAAGGACTAAACAGAAACCACAAATTTAATCACCAGTCAGTGTTGGCACAACACAGATATTTATGACATTGAGGCTTATTTAATGGACATTTAATGTTTTAAAAAGAAGTATTTCTACAATTTTATATTATCTGAGTTTATTTAAATATCTGAATTTTCCTGTATTTGCATTAAAGTCTACGTGACTGCGGTACTACTTCATGTTTACGGATAATAACACATGCACAGTAGCAAAAATCATGTGAGTCACTTGGTATTGAATTTTTGGTTGGTGATTTGGGGCTGTTTTATAACTATCAATGACATGAAAGACTTTCATTGACCTCAATGGAGAGCAAATTCTTATAAAATTCCCCAGGATATTTTTTAGGATATTATTAAACGTATAACACACTTTACCAAAAAAAAAAAAAAAAAAAAAAAAAGGTTTTTCTCTTTCCGTATAACAAATTACAACAAAACAACAGACGTGTGACATCTCCCAGTTTCTGTGGGTCAGGAGACTGGACACAGCTTGACCAGATCCTCTGTTAGGGTCTGCCAGGGCTCTGATAAGGGTGTCTGTCCCTTTCTGATGCCAAAATATCATTTGAGATTCAACTGGTAAAGGATCTGCTTTTGTTGGTAGAATTCGGTTCCTTATGGCTGTGAACTGAGGGTTTCGCCTCTTCCTAGCAGTCGATTGGAGGCTGGCCTCATCTCTAAGAAGCCACTCTTATCTCCTTGTCATGAGGGGTCCCAACCCAGGCAGCCCACAACTTGGCAACTTGTTTCTTCACAAGCAAGGAGAGAGAAAGGCTCCACTAGATTGGCGCTGTGACATTACATGGTGTACAGGTACCAGGACACGTGATCACGGGCAACCAGTCATCTTTGCCCTGTTCTGTTGGTTAGAAGCAAGTCACAGGTCCCAAGCACACTCAAGGGGGCAGCATAACAAGGACATAAGCACAGGGGGCAGGAGCCACGGAAACCATCCTAACTCTGCAAACAGCCACTCACAATATGAAGTGTTGACAGAATAAATGAATACAGAACCGCAGTAAGTGGTTTGTAGGATCAGATGGAGCAAGCTTAAATTTTGAGTCCTTTATTCTACTCTAATCAGTAGATGTTCAATTTGTTCTTTCAGTGAAAAGAAACACAGATCTGAAAAACCCAAATGATTTGTTAAAAGTCACAGAGACTTATAAAGTTTGGGGAGAGATTGTGAATGAACCACAGAAGTGTAATTTTATCTTTTTTGTTGAAGAAAATGTAGCCACAGCATAAAGTGATGAAGTTCTGTGGCCAAGTAAAAGCTTCCAAGGGAAAGGCACTTAACTTGTGCCTCCTATAGGTTGTTTTCCCTGATTTCTGAGCATACAGATAATTGGAGAGGTTTTCCCTCAGAACTGTCTAATTCCATGAGACACAAGTAGGGAAGGCTGAGATGCATCAAACTAAATATTGATGTTTAAGAACTTAGCCTGTAATTGTAAAATAGCTCAAGTTTAAGTATTCGAATAATAGGAACATCATATAGACTGGTTTGAATTAAAAAGTAGAATGGACTGAACAGAAAAATTAAAAGACATGGTTTTTAGTTCTGTCTCTATGAATAATTTATAGATAAGATAACTACTACACTAACCACTCAATCTAATGAACCAGTGCTTATGAATTGGTAAGGAAGCCTTAAATATCAGGGGGGGTCCATGAAAGTAAGGGGTGATCATAAGGGAATTGAGGGAGCTGTGCCTAGAGAGGATATTTTGGGGCCATTCTGTGTGGATCAGACACTTCAGTGCTGGGACTCTGGGGACCCGACCTATCTATGAATTCATCTCCTCATTTATTAAAGAGGGAGAGTAATAGACTTACCTTCAGGGGTTGTGAAAATTAATTAAGCTAATATAGGTAAAGCATTTAGAATATAGGTAGGAAGATAAATGTTAGCTATAAATTTTAGTACTATAGAAAAACAGATTTTAATTTATACAAGTGATAATGCATCCAAATACTTTCTTTCACAGAGACATGAGAAACAGAGGGAAAATATTTGTAAATTCACTCTGATATCCTTAAGGGGAGCCATATGAATGGATTAACATAGCATCACCAACAGGCCTTCTTTTCAAACCAGCAAAGGAAACACAGGCTCCATGTGCTGAGGTGTAACAAACAGGTTATTTTAGTAATCCAGTAAAGGTCTCTTGTGTGCTCTGAAGCCTGGTTCCTTTTGACTAGTTCACAAGGTCATGTTTCCTATCTTTCCCCTGTCAACCTAACTATCTTCCTTTCATTTGCATAACCTCTTCTGGGTGCCCAAATGGCTTGCGTTCCAAAGTCCTCTATTAGCACAAACCCACGATTGCAGATCACAGCCTTGACTTTCCAGCCTCTTCTGTCTCCACCCTGCATTTCAGTGAATAACACTTCAGTTCTTGGTGTCTGCTTCCTCAGGCACAGGGATGGCCCCCTGCTCACCTCCAGTCCTCCTGCTCAAACCTAAACCTGAGAATCTGCACTTCTGGAATCAGAAGGGCAAATGATCAGAACTGCCCCTAAATTGTGACAGGCATCTCTGTGATCTACACAAGGAATTTATTTATTTTTCCTCCAGCTTTGGGGCTAACTATTTCATCAGATCAATACAGCCAAAGAAAGTTAACCTCAACATTGATTGACTCTGACTGACTGGAACAGAAGTCTTTATACACCAGAAATGTTACAATGAAATGGCCTCATGATTAACAATCCAATGAAGACACACTAAAAATAACATTTACAAACCTCTAGTTGCCTTCTTCTTACCCTATTCTACTCTTGTAAAATCAGAATGCTGAGCCTACCCACTTGCTTTATAGATGGAGAAATTCAAGGTTAGAGAGATGAAGTTTCTCACACAAGTCCACTTGATCAGTTCAAGCAGCTGAACAGATCCCAACCCAAGTACTGGTGCTCCAGGACTCTCAGAACTTCGCTATGGGACTCTCTTAGAGGTGACTAAGATGCATTGAACTCCTCAGTAAATGCAGGTCCGAGATGAATCCACTTCAAATTCTTCTGGATACAAATTATGTTTTAGTTAACATTCCTATATCTGGCAGAGAATTAAACATTAGGGTGCTCTGCATAGATTCTTATGCAGTCCTCATGACATAACTGTATACTAACTTTCAAAGAAGCTGCACAGTAGAATTTAATTATCTAGATGATTCACATCCTCTTCATTAGATTCCTGTGCATTCTTTAAAAAGTTTGCCTGAAGAAATCAGGCTAACAGATTAACCATTTTGCAAGGCTTGACACAGAGAAAATGACTTTCGAGTCCACTTGGCTCTGTGTATATAGGAAGATGCTTATCCAGTCAGTCAAGGTATTATTTACTCGGACTTTCTAGTAGATCGTGATATTAACATCACATTATAGGTTAAGTATTCCCTATCAGAAATGCCTGAGACCAGAAATGTTTTGGATTTTGGATTTTTTAAAATCTTGGAATATTTGCATATACGAATGAGATACCTTGGGGACAAGACTCAAATCTAACAGAAAATTCATTTATATTTAATATATCTTATACATGTAGCTTGAAGGTAATTTTACACAATAATTTAAAATAATTTTGTGCATGAAACAAAGTTTTATGAAGATGGAATTGTCCACTGAGTACAACATTCAATGCTCACGAAGTTTCAGATTTTAGAGTATTTTGTATTTCGGATTTTCAGATTAGGGACGCTCAACTTGTATTTCAGCATTGTCTTTGATGACAGGTTTTATTAATAACATGCTTGAGCATTTCCTATTACTAGTCAAGAAATGCTCCAAGTAGTCTCCGTGCTTTTGGATGTTAATAAGAGTCTGTAAACATTATTCAGAAGGCCAGTTACAGAAGAGTAGGGCTTTTCTCCTTCTGAAATCATTTATAAATCATTTAAAACTTTCAATAAGAAGTTGAAACCAGGAAAACATTTTAATTCTTGTTTTGCAGAGAACAAAACAAAGTTTTAAGGAAAGTCTAAAACATGTTTAACTATTTTCTGTGTGCCTTCCATAGGATCAGATTGATACCTTATTTATCAGTTTTCCTCCAATACTTCATTCAGGTCCTGGTATACAGCACAAACTCATAAAATATGAACTAATGGGTAAAATTGTTCATTAAAATAGCTTATAGATAAAAAAAATTTATATTTTGAAAGGCAAACTATCAACTGTAATTTGTCTAAGGGTCAAAATGGAGCAGCAGAAATGTCTTTAAAAAGGGACTTTCTGGGGCTGGGGAGATAGCTCAGTTGGTAGAGTGCTTGCCTTGTAAGCACAAGGCCCTGAGTTCGATCCCCAGCACCCAAAAAAAAAAGGGACTTTCTGCCTATGAATATGCCATGGTTTATACGAACACTCATTAGGTGCATGAGGACTCCCTTTCAACATACAACTGGGAGACAGCTTTTCAAAATGAACGTCTAAAGATGGTGAAATTATGCCAAATATTTCATGAGATACTTGTTTGATTTTTGCAATTAATTGAAGATTTTAGTCTAAATTTTACTAAAACTGTTTTGATGCTGAATGATTTACTTCCATTTTAAAAAATATCCTTGCTAATTAAAATGAATGAAGGGAAATATACAAGTCAAGTAAAATGTTGTTATGGTATAAAAAGACAAAGCAAACAAACAAGCAAAACAAGATTTCTGGGAAGCAAGGGAAAGAATAATTAGCTGAACTGATGACAGAAGTTTTTCTAGTAGAAAGATCTCGAAATTGGGATTAGGACTGGATGAGGTGATCCTATTGGAATCTTGACTGCCCTGAACTCCAGGTACACCACCAGATGGCAGAAGCTCATTGGTATGTGTGAGAGGTCATTACCAACATGTTGGGATGAAATCATTTGGATCAAATTTTTAAAATACAGGTCAGAAAGGGCTAAGAAACAGAATACACACACACACACACAAACACACACAGACACACACACACACACTTCAGTGTGTTTCTTTTGAAAAAACATTTCCATAAGTTTGTAGTTTTATTTTTTTATATCAAAAATAAAGACTCATTTGAACAGAATCACAGATATATTAGTATTTCTCATTCCAAGAAATTCAAATACCAGATAGTTAACTTTCACAGAAAAACAAGTCTCTGGAAAAAGTCCAGAGAGCACATTCACTTCTGTGTTGAAGGGCTTAATAACTAACCTCCTAAATTAATATATCTACAATATAATACTGAAGGCCCGATGACCATGGATAACAACATTTCTAAGAGAAATGCTTTGGTTAGAAAGGGATACTGGGTTTCACCACAGATAAATGTAAGAGGGCATTGTACATGTTCATTCGAATTCCTTTCTTCCCAGTAATTTAAGATCCATTTACTTCTCAAGATGCCACTAATTGATATTGTTGATACTGCAGAAGAGGGATCCAGAATTGGATCAGCACATATAATAAAACTACCCGTTCCTTTCCAGCAGGCCTTTGTAGTTGGTTTTGCAGGAGCTTTGGTTAGGCTCTATGAGCAGAACATCTAAACAATTGTTGTATTTGGTCTTGCTGGGCAACACTGTATTTTAACTGTTTTCTAATAGAGTAACCAGAAACTCTAGTTTCTCTAAAGCAGCACTGTCCAATAGACAATATTTTTTCCATGCTGTATTTCAAAAATGTAAATACAAACAGGTGAAGTTAATTTTAATACTACATTTTATTTAAAACAGCATTCCAAAATATTATTACTTTGGTGTTTAATCAATATAAGAATTAATAAATGGGATATTTTATTTTTTTGTATTAATTTGTTTTGTAAAATAAATTTGGTGTGTATTTTACACTTGCAGTACATCTCCACTCACACTAGCTATATTTCAAGTGCTCATTTGCTATCATATTAAACAGCACAGCTTCATCTATCCAATAAGTGGGTGAACAAATCAACCCCTTAATAAATTATATCAGCCAAATCATTCAGAAACTTGTTCGAATTTGCTCACCACTGAAATTTTGAGTATTATTTTAGTTGTTACCTGAAGTTGATCATAACTGTGTATAATGAAATACTGAACAGCTTTTTTTTTAGCTATTTAGACAAAAGAAAATCTGAAAATAGAATAACGTTCTTAAAATGAAGGTAAGCAAAATCTTCCCACCACTACTTTATCTCAATATCAATGGCAAAATAATGAAAAATTCTTTTTATTTAAATCATATTTTAAACCCTTTAGTTTTACTAGTAAGAATGATACCTAACACCACAGCAACACTCTTTTTTTTTTTTTTGGTACGAGGGATTGAACCCAGGGGCATTAACCACTGAGCCACATCCCCAGACCTTTTTATTTATGTTTTTAGTTTGAGACAGGGTCTCAATAAGTTTCTTAGAGCCTCACTAAGTTGCTGAGACTGGCTTTGAACTTGCTAACCTCCTGCCTCAGCCCTCCAGAGTCACTGGGATTATAACATTCTTAATTTTAAATTAATATTTAGGATGAAATAAGTGGCAAAGAAAAAATGGAGTTTCTCTGATTCTAAGGGAACTAAAATAATCTGGGGAAACT
Source organism: Sciurus carolinensis (assembly GCF_902686445.1). Taxonomy (NCBI): domain Eukaryota; kingdom Metazoa; phylum Chordata; class Mammalia; order Rodentia; family Sciuridae; genus Sciurus; species Sciurus carolinensis. The sequence continues at coordinate 62,876,803 of NC_062213.1, forward strand.
ATGTGTTTTTGATCTTGGACCTACTTCTCTGTTTCTAGATTCTACAGAAATTTGAATCACATGGGATGTTTAGTTCTTTGGGATCATTTTCGCAGCTCACGAGGAATATCAGTCTACACTGCCATCCTGGCTACACTGACATCTCAGCAGGTACTTTTAGCTTCCTCATCATCCAGATGCAGCACAGGAGGGACTATAGGAGAAACAGCAGTGTGTGTAGGTACCAAGGTGAGTGGGAGGCTGCACCCCACCAACAACTGCATAATGAAAGCTCCAAATGTCACTGCTGATGTTTGATACTGGGAGCCCTGAATTTGTTCTGCCACATATTTATATCCCTTGCTAAAGAGCCTGAGAGGCTGCTTAGATAATATTATGGTGTGTGTTTTCTAAAATAAGCTGTAGGCAGTACTTGCCAAAAATCACTTTATTTTTAATTGGTTGTTTATTTATTTTTGAGGGGTGGGGAGGAATTTGGCGCCTGGGAAAACCACTAGATGGAGAGTTTAGCCGTGAGGAGAAGCGTGCAACCTGGGCAAGCAAGACAAACAGGATCTGTACTGAGCGCCTCTATGAGGCTGGAGGACGTGGTTTGTGCCCTTCCCTTCCCTTCCCTTTTCTCCAGTTTCTTGAGGTGTCCTTGCATTGCCTTCTGCCTGCAATCTGTACCCTAATACAGCTATCACTCGTCTTCCCAACTTTCCCAAACCTTTCCCAATCAGACCTTATCATAAAGTTCCATTCAATGAGCAACTGATCAACTGATCAGGTGGTAGTCTAACAGCCTAACGCCGCTCTAGCCCCTTGCCCTTTCCAAGATGATGGCTTCTCTCTGGCACCTGAACAGTATTTCAGAGGAAAACAGCCTTATTTCTGCTTCTGAAACAAAGATAGGCATTCAATGGTGTATGTTCCAGATGGAAGAAAAAGAGAGCAAGGGCAGGATCTGGAAAGAAAGGTTGGGGAACAGCATTTTAGAAAGGCTGGAGTGTGGACCCAAATCAGGTTGTACTGCTTGTTCCATCCAAACCCAGAGAGACTAGGAACTCTCATCTTTGAACAGCAGATCGGCTTCCATGTCCTGACATCTCTACTTGGTTCTCACCTATTCAATGTGGTGCAGCAATCATTATATTTAAAACAGACTGGAGTCATAGAAATGCAAAAGGGACAGTGAATCTTGGCTCTTCTTGATTAGTGGACATTTTTACAATAGATTCTTGGTTATTGAGTCACTATTTCTCTGGTTACTTAGAATTGGCCGGATATATATCACATTAAAGCAGAAACCTAGCCTAAGTCATAGAACTTAAGAAGAGAGAGAGAGAGGAATTGTGAAAACCATTGAATTAAAGAAGTTGTAGGTGCTGGGAGATTTCTTTAAACCCCTCCAAACCTCCTCTATCAGATTTCAGTGATAGGCAAAGGCCAGTCAAAGGCAGAGCCCTGAGGAAACATTGCTCATTATTATCAACTCTCTCTATAAATACCTTCAGCAAATATTTATAAATTTTCTCATTGTGCACCAGGTATAGCTTCAGGAACTAGAAAGAATGATAACTCAGATAGCCACAAATCCTTGCCCTCATAAACCTCACATTCTAGGAAGACAGTAAACAAGTACATAGACAGGAAAACACTAACACATGCTATGAAAATAAAACAAAATGTGATGGAGTAAGGAAGAGTTCTTTTAAATGGGGTAATTTGTGATGAACTCAGTCCAATATTTGGAACTGAGACCTGAAATAACAAAAAGGTCCAGGAGCTAGAGAGTTTCACACTGAAACATGCCTGACTCTGGTGGTTAAAAAAAAAACAAACAAAAAAAATTTAATATTGGAGAAAATAAAAAGCCCTGTGTAAGTGACTCTTAACACTCGTGAGGTTAAATATGGCACTGTTTTGTTATTAGCTTGCACTGGCCACTTGCACAACCAAAATCCATATTAATTTTAAAATCACAGCTCTTCTTATTTCCCTAGATCTAATTTTATAGTCGTTCTAAATAGAAGATTCAATATGCAAGAAATAGATGACAATAAAAACCCTCTACTTAAATTTCAACAAAATGCATGAATTCAAAAGGAATCCTTTAATTTATAATTTTACAAAAAGCAACATGATGGTCCACTGAGAAATTTAAAGTGTACATTTAAAAAACATTATTTTTTGTGTGTAGTTTAAACTGAAGTTGTATGTTGTTCGCTAACTTTATAAACTTTATCAAAGCAAATTATGATTCTTGTAGCTGTGAGTTTATGTACTCTACTGAGGATAAATCTGCTTATCTGAGTTTCTTCCTTCAGCCACTTATTTCACTCACTTGCTTTAAAAACTGTGTCCTCATTTGGTAAAGTCGTCAATTTATAGGTTTAGAAAGTCTTCTTTTCATTTTCTACCTGATTCAATTATTTATAAACTTTCCAAAATTTTGGATACTTTACAGGTATAAAATTTTTTAAAGTTCACAATATATACATTTCCTCAACAATTCTCCAAAGCATTTTCTGGTCTCTTATGGAACAGAACACCATTTTGGTCAAGGGCTGGCTGTATCCAAACAATCAACTGTATGTTTGTTAAAATGAAGGTTTCAGGCTCAATCGCAGACCAAGAAAACCAGAAACTCATGGGACGAGGTTATGAAATCTGCGTTTCAAACCAACATCCTAAGTAATTCTCACACACTGAGAACCCAAACTCCAGAGCGTGGTGGAATTTTATGCTCCATAGTGAGCACATATGCCCTTCAGTACAGGATTTCAAAGTCATTTAAAGGAATTAAACAGGATCCCAGATCACCAAGTACTTTCACAAACATCTAATTCATTCTCACAAACACCAGGTCAGGGAGGCAGAACCACCAAGTCTTGTGGGTTTCCCTATACAGACAAGAGAGCTGAGATTCTAAGGTGGGGAGGGTGGGGGATGATGTGCCCCCTGCAGGTGACTGGTAGAATGCAGCCTGGGGGCTAGGTTTCAGGACTTCAGAGGAGCTCCAGGCTCCTGTTTCCTGGCCTGCCTTCCCCACCTGATGCAAACTTGCCATCCAAGGGGACAGCTCAGGCAGTTTCCCCGGCCACGTCTGTCACCTGGGGCCCTCTCAGTAGCACTACATAACCCCTGCTTCTTATATTTCTAGTCCTTCAAAAGTATTTCAAGCATTAAATCATCTAGGTCAAATGTGCCACTGTAGGCATCGGTAAGTTCTGGGGTCTCTCTGGGTCTCTTCTGAAGGTTTCTGTCAGGATGGAGTAGGGACAGGAAAGAAATGAAGATGTTTTCAGACAGGAGGAAGCCTATTGAAGGGAGTCAAAGACTGAGAATCTAGTCACACCACGGCAGATTTTAAGTATCCTGAAGCAATTCTCATTGGAAAAGTTATACAAGAGAAGGCCTCTTTGGGGCTGGAGTTGTGGTTCAGTGGTAGAGCGCTTGCCTAGTATGCATGAGGAACTGGGTTAGATCTCCTCAGCACCACATAAAAAAAACTAACGGTGTTTTGTCCATCTACAACTAAAATATATATATATATATATTTAAAAAAAAAAAAAGAGCAGGCCTCTTTCCTAATACTCCAGCTTGCGGAGCAAGGGCAGCTATCTCAGCGACCACAACAATCAGGAGGTGGCTTCTACTCTGTACCCTATCCTATATGTTATGTGGGATCTCATTTAATTGGAAGAACCATATAGTCAGGTGGGGAAGTATTCATGTAGCAGCAGAAGAAATCTCCAAATTTTCCAAGTCAAAACCTTTTTTACATTCACAGGACTACTTAGGGCAAAGTTAAGAGTTTGACCCCAAGTCCTATGTGATCCGACCATTATGCATTGATCCTATGAAACAACAATAAATCCTTCAATGGTTGGACTTTACATAAAGACATCTAAAAGTAAATATATATTTAAAAAAATATGTATATTTAAAAGTTTTTCTTCCTATTTATCATTTAATCAATAGCTAATAAGCCCATTTTTACTCAATAAACAGTGCTGGGAGAAGAGGCTGTGATGTTTCAGAAACAAGAGCTGCTCCACACAGATTGTACATTACACACTTAACAAGAGCAAAACTATTTTGCATCAATGTGTGACTAGCTACGTTTCCCCATCCTTCCTAGCAGGAAGACAGGCAGCATTTCTACAGGAGAATCCACTGCCACCTGACTAAAATTAGATCGTCCACATTTATGCTTTGAGTTGGTGTCATTATCTCAGCTGCAGTGTGGGAGTTTAAACCCATAATCTCTGCATATTGAGAACGGATAAGACCCGATCTGAAAAACTGCAAGAGCTCGAGAAATTCACTCATCCACGTTACTTCATTCTGGTGATGAATTTAAATGCGGACCCTTCTGAATTTCCAGCAGTGGAAAGGAACTTCTGCTAATTGAATGTTCAATGTACCAACTGACAGAAACTAACAAGTGTACTACTGAATCACATCAAGGGTTTAGAACGTGACCACATGAGAAGTGTGAATACTATTATCAGATGTCCCTGAGTATCCAGGACAGGCCAAAATGGGTTGAAGTTTAGCACTGGGAGCACGGCTTACACTGAGGGATCACGTACCGCCAACTGGACACATGCTACAGGCAGTCAAACCTTAAAAAACAGCAAAACACTGATTCCATGTAAGAGGGATTTTACATTTATGTGGTTTTTTTCCTTCTAAGTCAAATGATGCAGAAACATGGAACTGATTAGAAATATTTTTTATAGTCACATAACAAAAACTTTCAGTCATTGCCTCAATTACCTCAATGGATGTTGGATAAGAGTATGAGAGATATTTACTATATATATATATGTATATATATATAGTATATATATGTGTATATATATATATGCATATATATATATTTTTTTGTTTTGTTTTGTTTTTTGTTTTTGTACAGGGGATTGAACTCAGAGGCACTCAGAGCCACATCCCCAGCCCTGTTTTGTATTTTAGAGACAGGGTCTCACTGAGTTGCTTAGCACCTCCCTGTTGCTGAGGCTGGCTCTGAACGTGCAATCCTCCTAACTCAGCCTCCCAAGTCGCTGGGATTATAGGTGTGTGCCACTGCACCTGGCTACAATATCATTTTTTGAGGACTACAAATGTAGAGTTATCCTAGATATAGTAACACCTTCCGTAAAGACCAGCAAAAGACAAATGTGATAGCCCACTGTCCCCGCCCTTTTCAGTTGGAAGATATCCACTGTTTTCATTTTATTTTCAGTTCATCTTTGTAAATTGGGATTCACTCTCCCTGACCATAGTGTGGAAAATACTATAATGATACAGTGAGGCAGAAAAAAATTAGTTCATATGTAACTATGGAACAGTTCTTGATCCACTCACTGTTATCTAGCTTTTATTCTACAACAGTTATTTGAGAGCTCACGTGTGTGTGTGTGTGTGTGTGTGTGTGTGTGTGTGTGAGAGAGAGAGAGAGAGAGAGAGAGAGAGAGTTAATTTGATAGAGATGTTATTTCAACAGGGGATCCTATCTTCTAACAATGCCATCATGTTTAATTTTCCAGAAAGGTGTTACAACTTGGAGAATCTAACTAAAATCTGCTGAAAAGACCATTCTAGCTTATTTTCTCATGCTGCACTTTATATTAAAAATTCATTCTTAACAAGTTCAAACTTGAGCACCCTTAGGAGTTCTAAGGGCTAAAATCATACTTTGTCTCAGAAAAAAATCAATTATTTCACTCAGTAGCACTCAGAAGCCCATTCTACCTCCACAAAGCCCAAGGCAGATCTTTCTATGTATTTTGTAGACTTTGACTCTGATATCTAGGTTCCTGACACCGCTTTACAATGTGGAGCTTTACTCTGAAGACTTGAACTACAACTGTTTTTTCTGGGGTAGGCATTTCTAACTCCCATAACATCTTCCCTGATGTAATTGGCTTAAAATAGGTGGAAAATTTAAGGGAAGAAGAAAACAGAAAAAATGTCATCAGTATGAATGGCAAAGAACTGAAAGTAATAATCCGATTCCAGAAATTCACCAGCAAGTCTTCAGCTAGGTTTTATTTCCTTGTGTTTTCAAAAATCAAGTTGCTTATGTTTAGTTTACCAAAGTCTGAGTATAATAAATTTTCAGCCACTTGTGGGTAGGTTTAGTGTCCATCTTCACTGAGAATCCAGCATTGTTGAATCCCTCAATCTTAGAAGAATAAATAATTTATATTTGAGTGAATTAAGCTGGACTAGAACAATAGACTTAAAATGTTCATGCTTAATGTTGTTACACAGCTATGAGTTAAGAAGTCACAGAATTTACTGATTGTGAGTTTTAAGTAAAACACTCTTAATGGCATTGCACAGGACATACTATTTGATAGAACCTCACATTTGCATGGTGTTTTAAAGGTTTATATGCACTGTTTAATCTGAACACCATAATAAGTGAGCTGGCATCATTTTTTAATTTAAATAATAGCTAACATTTAGTGAAGTTCTAAACATGTTTCAGGTATAAATATTAATTGATTAGTAACTATTTGACCCTTATCAAAATTCTATTGACTCCATTTGCATAGGAGGAAAGTGAGGATCTAAAAAATGAATTGATTTTTCAAGATGAGGCAGCAAGTGGACCACTTTGGATTTTAAGCCAAATTCAAATGAGCTGTTGCTTTGTATATCACAAAAAAGCAAAAAGTTGCAATGAAGAACGATGCCATGGCCTTTTGGTGGTGCAAGTTGAAAGATGCACTGAAGCAGAAAGTGTGCTTTCCACAGTCCATTGTGAGGATCACAGTGTGCCATGTAGCAAGTCCCAAAGTCAGCTGCTAAATACATCATGTCTGCTTCCATCACTGTTCCCAAACAGATCATAGGCACTTCATAGGATAAGGGAGTCCTCCTCATCACAGAAAGCAGAGACCATTCGAAGTCAGTATGGCACAATATTAACACCATATGTGATTAAAATAGCAAAGGGGATGTTAGCAGATGCAGATATGGAACTTCAGTGTGCCAGGGTCACAAAACCCCAAGAGTGGCAAGCTTGAAAGCAGTGAGTCCAACTTCATCCCACGGGAGCCTGGGCAACAAGGTGACTCCATTCACATTTAAGAGACTTTTTTATGACATTTTTATACAACATACTTTCTGTGAAAGACAATGGAAAAATTAATACAACTATTTATTTTGGAATACCAATTAACTTTGACAATGCTGTTTTAAAATCGTGTGCATACTTGTCAGGAATCTACAAGAAAATATTGATAATATTCTGAGAATTGCAATGTCTTGCATTAAGACTTAAAACACATTTCCCCCCTTTTTAGTGCTCCTTACTCCCTGCAGAATTTCAGAATTCAAGAATTTAGAGTAATCTCAACACACATGCCTTGATTCCTTGATTTGAGTATAACTGTGGTTAATCAGTATTAGTACCATTTGTTAGTGATAAAGGCCTTATTCTGAAAGTGATCCTCAACCCAAAGTCAGGCTTGCAGGATCATTAATGACTGGAGAAAAAAATCATTTTCCTTACAAATCTGGGCTCACTGGATGCGTTGGCCTGAATCATCCTGCTAACCCTTCCATGCGATAAGCTGTCTGCCTCATTTGTACATATGTTGTTAGTTACTCAAATCCTGTATGTCACGTAAACTACTTGTCTTCTAAACTCACTCAGTTTGATGGTTGATTTTCTTTGATTTCCCTTTAGAATTACTCCATTTTTAGTTTAATGATATCTTAATTCTTCACCCACACTTTTAAATGAGGCTAATAATAGACCCTATATCATAGGATTGGTTGTAAGGATTAGTGAGTTAATATACTTCTAAAGTACTTAGAACAGTGCCTTTCACATAGCAAGTACTATCTAATTATTGGTTGATAGTATTTTTAGTATTATTTTTACTGCACACATAATAAGAGATCACATCCTTATCCTTTTGTTAGGCATGATTTGTCTTGGAAATTTCAGAAAGAGACTAATTGCATACCTGGGTTTTAAAACATAGCATTTGGTGAACACATGCAAGAAGTTCTGAAGTAAATCATTGTACCATTGTAGATTAAACGGCTAAAAGTCTAGATTGTGTTTTATGCTTTTTTCCTCAGGGCTTCAGAGTCTAGTTTGTATGTACATCAGTCAAAGAAAGAAATCCCAATGATTTAAGCAGGAAGACTAGTATGGTAAACCCCAGATGCCGAGGGGATTATATTTCAGTATATCTACTTTTCAAGAGATGTGATTTGAAGTGCTTTGAGAGTCATTATCTTTTCTCTTCTCTCCTAGATTTGCAGTGCTAATCCTTTTCTGTTCATTGATGTGTGGATTTTTCCCTGTTGTCACATCCCATCATTGGTCAAAAAAGTCACCAAATTCTTTTCAAACATAACTAGATTATTACGCTTTACTAGGGGCAAGAAAAAGCAATTTTAGAATCCTTTCCATAATAAAAAAGAAGAATCCTGGGCTACACCTTGTACAATTCCAGGAAGAGCTGTGAACTTGTTTCATATGCATGGCAGCCCCTAGGTCCGAGAGTTCAGTGGGACTGGTAACCTGGAGCTGTACAATGGGGTAGCACTGAAGATATCCAGATGATAATGCTTTATTCAATTAGGGGTCTTAATGAAAAATAATCTAGATAAATGCACACTTGAGCATAATGCTCTATGGACTAAAACATTTTGCAGATATTCCAAGAACTGCAAATAAAATCATACTAAATTGATCCTAATTGACATTATTGCATAAAATATTAAATATTTCTTTCTTGATCTTTTTGCCTGATACCAGACTCTGCAGAACATTCCAAATCTGATTTTATCTGAGTCTCTTCTAGTTTATGTTCAGGCACAAATAAGAGGGCAGTAGAAAATACTAGTATTGATTGCACAATAAACCCCTGTTCCTAATGAAAAAAAAAAAGGAAAATTGCAAACCCTAATGCAGAGATCTATTATGCTATCATTTTTGATTCAGAAAGAACAAAGATGTTTTTCCCTTCTTAGATGGTAAATGCAACTCACTTCATAAAGGAACTTCTTGGAAAAGAAACATCAACTGAAATTTTACAAATCAAATGAGCTTTTTAAAATGTTCTAGGAGAATTATTTTTCAGCACTACTCTTTTAAGTCACTTTTGAAAGCAAATAATTGTCAACTAATGCTATGTGATCATATGTGAATATGCACTTGTGATTTTATATGTGGGTGCATGTGTATTAAGAGTATTCTTAACAAAAGAATCATGGACCAAGGTTCTAGCTTTAAACCTTTCATTATTTACTATAGGACATTTAATACATTCTTGTCAATGTTCTGGGTCTGTTTCCTCATAAAACGAAGGGGGTTGCTAGACCACAATCTCTCAGATTTCTTTTCATTCTAATACTCTGTTGATATTACTACCCATCATATTACTCTTGCTTAAAATTATGCCTCCATCATAGAAAATTAATTCATTAGTCTTAATTGCATCAAATTATCAAGTTGTTAAGTAAAAACACTTGTCTATACATCTTGCTCCTCTTCGGAACCATTCTTTAACAATTTCTGGATGATTGACATCTCTGTGATAACCCAGATTGACCAAATTGTGAAGCTAAGAATTGGCTCTTGATTTCCAGCTAATCAGCCTGCATATTGGTGGCCTACATCTGGCCCCTGGACTTTGGCCCCTTCCTTTTTAAAACACTTCTATCGCTCATCTCTGAGAGACCACACTCTGATTTGCACTCTTTATCAGTGTCCTTGGCTGGCTGCTTTCCCTCTGCATAGACTCTCAATGTTGGTAGTACTCCCAGACCACCTTCCTTCCCTTTTGTCATCCCCTTTTTGCCAGGTTGCAGGCCATCTCTAACCCACATCCTTGACCTCTCCACTTCCTGTTGCTCTAACCTTACTCAAGGTCTCAGCAACTTACACATGCCTATTTCAAGAGCTTCCCAACATCCTCTCTGCTTCCCCTCTTGCAGCCCTGGTGCCCACCTTCCACACAGCAGCCAGAGTGATTTTTTTTTAAAAATATAAATCTGATCGCATCATATCTTTGGTTAGCCCCTCCATTGCCTGACCACAACAATCACAACTTGGCCAATACAGCTGTTTCCCAGCCTGCCCACTTCTCTGATCACTCTCACCTGCCAATCCTAGCCACTCATTCTATCTACTGGGAATGCCTAGCTCATCCATGTGCACAAATATGCACCTGGCAGGCTCCTTCTCCAAGGGGTTCCCTTCAACCTATGAACTAGAGTAGACACCCAGAAGTCTCTACACATCACTCTACTCTAAAATCCCGGAATAGCTCATCACTATCTGAAAAACATTCAGATCACTTCTCTTGCTCCCATGAGAATGTAAGCTCCATTAGGTAGGATTTTGTCTGCTCGGTTCACTCTGAAATGCTGTTTGACCAGTGCTTGACATGCATCCGATGCTCAATAAATGCTTGTTTAATAATGATGAGTGAATGAATTTCTGAATTTGTATTTACTGACACAGGCTAAATCATTATATTTTCCAATTTTAATTTTATAAATGTGCAAGGTTCAACATGTTGGACAAGTTAAATTTTATTTAGATATCTCATATTTTTAATTCAAGTTATTTTATTTCCAAATGAAGTGCAAATATGAACCTTCTCTATTTTATAGTTAATAAACTGTTTTTTGCTAGTACCAATTATCCAATGTAAAAATGATAAAATACTCAGAGACTAAGGAAGGCACATTTTCTATAGCTATATCTAAACTTTAAAGAAACCACCTTGACCATTTTCTAAATAGAACATAACGTATTTTCTTGCTTATTGTATTACTGCTAGACAGAAAGATATTTCAGTGTTTTGTACTCATCATTCTTCATATATTTCAATATTTTTGCATTTGCCAGGGCATGCCAGCCTGGGAATGCAGCAGTGAGGAGCCAGTAACTGTAATTGTAACACAATTAAATTCTCTAGTTCAGTTTCCAACAGATAAGTTCAAGTTACAGCAGTCCATTTTTATCCTCCAAATAACTACATTTTGAAACAAGGGGTCCTTGGAGTGCCTTGTAAATCTTCTTGTGAAGATGGTCCTTTCTTGTTAAAGAGGCCCACCCCTTCCTTCTCCCTGCTCTTCATGTGTGTCTCCATGGCCCCCATCTCGGTCCCTCAACTCCATCCTCTGTCCACACCAAAGGCTGCCAGGTGTGGTTGCCTTTGACTTTTGTTACCCTCTTAGTATCACCACTGCCCATGTTGCCCCTCCTCACTGTGTTAGATGTAACTCATAAAAGACCAGCAAACACCAGTGTGTGGTTGAGGCAGATACCCAGTTCTCTGGCTTCCCTCCTCCATCAACACACAGTAGTCTCTTATTCTAAAACTGGTTTTGCCCAGGTCTCTTCCCCAGTCAAATCTGCGTACTTTGGCCACATGACCCCAACATCAGTCCCCAACACTGGTCCTCTCCAGACCCCAGGTCTCAGCCTTTCTTCAGCACCTAGCTGTAGGTAGGCACTCAATCCCAGCAATGATGTCTCAGCACCTAGCACCCAGACTCATCTCAGATATACTTTTCCATCTCAACTTCTGCTCCCACTCGGAAGGGTTATTTCATCATCTGGTCCACTTGGGTTGCAGCAGTTATGTGGTGGACATTTGTTTCTACTTGTTGGGGTTTCTTCTCCACAAGGACTGGCCCTGATACTTTATTCATGATCTCTCCTTCATGACTTATCAGACCTTCATGCAAATCACATGCTAGCCCAACTGACCAGCCCATGACCTCCTAACGGGCCCAAAAACAGGAGCTGTGGAATTGAGGACATCTTGCTAAGTGCCTTTAGGATGAAAAAATAATATCTCACTTTTTTCTGTTTGTAAAATAATAGTGAACAATTAGTATGACAGCAACAATAATAAATTCACAAATCATCATTATCTGGCCATCCAGAGATAATTATTTACACTTTGATTTTAAGATGTTGCACGTTTTCTGCAACACTATAACATTCCATCTATAATTCTATATTTTCTTTTACTGAGGTCATGAGCATGTTCATCTATCATTAAACATCCATCAAAAGTGTACAGAATTTCATGGATATGTCACTACTTTCTAGTCTTTCCTTTATACTTTTTTCTAGATTTTTCTAGAATTACAATGATTTTATGAAAATTATCTAGATAATTATCTAAATAATTTAAATAATTAAACTATAATTTAAAAATTTAATTTAAAAATAAATTATTAGAAAAATAATCATTTAAAAATTATCTAAATAATTTATTTATTATTTAATAAATTAAATTATTTAATTCTGAATGTATTTCTTATTACTCTTTAGGACCACCTCCTAGAAATAAAAACTTTTGGGAAAAGGATATGAATATGTTGCTAAACTGTTTTTCAAAAAATGATGCCAATTTGACTTTGTGTAAAGAGCCTGTCCCACTGCATACTCACCGACATGAAGCCTTACTGCAATCCTTGCGACCTCTGCCACTGTACAATTTGAAAAGTAGACTGTTATTGCAATTGACATTTCTTTAGTATTACTTTGATTTGTTCTGCCCTTTGTCTTTTTTTTTTTTCCAAACTGTTAGGGTAGTATTCCTCATTTTCAAACTATTAAGGATAGGATACGGTATTTTGTAGTTTCTACTAAAAAGTTTGTCTAAAAAGTATGAATATTTTAATTCCTATAAAAATAAATTCCACTCAATTATCATCTTGCCTATAATTTTATGCTCTCCTGCCATTATTAGTTTCTTGATTGACTCATGTATCTTGACAGAGACAAAGCTGAAACTGGAAAAAAAGATTCATTTGGAGTTAAATTATTTTGAGTATACATCAAAGACTTACCCATAATCATCTCCTTCTCCTTTTCCTTTTTTTTTTTTTTTTTAGTACTGGAGGTTGAACCCAGATGCACTGTACCACTGAATTAAACCCCCAGTCCTTTCATAAATTTTATTTTGAGACAGGGTCTTGCTATGTTGCTCAGGCTGGCCTTGAACATGTGATCCTCCTGCCTCAGTTTCCCGAGTAGCTGGGATTACAGGGGTGCACCACCATGCCAACCTCCACAATCTTCTCGAAGCAGTTTTCACATTTACAAATACTCTCCTTAAATTCGTCCCTTTTTTTGTATATATACATCTAGCTGTTGAAAGACTTTCCTTTCCTTAGTAATGGCTTACAACGTTGTCTTAATAAGATCACATGGTTCTCTTGGAATCCTGCTCCCTTTTTCTCCTAAGAAAATCCTTCGAAACCATGCAACGTTTTCCCCCATGTTAGAAGTCTTCATGTCTCAGGCTGGTTAAGAAATGACACAAATGGGGCCCAAAGAACAAAACCAAAAGCTACCAACACCACAAAACTCCTAATGAGGTCTTCTACGGAGCCCCCAGAGTAGGCGAGACAGTAACCAGCTGCCCAGGAGCAGGACAGCCTCCCTGGCACCATTATTAACATCACGTCCCAGCTGTGCTGTGTCAGACGTGGTAACGAGCACAGAAGCAGTGTGATGGGGCGTTGCATTTCTTCCTGACATTTTCCCCAAGTGACTTTTTACAGCCTACTTCTATTAATTAACTTCATCTCCTAGCCCTGTGCTACAAATACTTTCTTCTTGCATATTTGAGTGGCGCACACCATGGTAAGCCTCACTTAGGCTGATTGGCTGTCTCAAAAGTGACAGCACAACAGGAACAAAATAAAATATTCCAAGCAACACTGCTGATAAAGTTATGAGAACAAGAGAAAACCAACTTGGCATCAAGATGCAGTCATGGAAAGCTTGTCAAGAATGTTAAAATCATTTTCTTCTCCTTCACAAAACACAGGAGAAGGTATGATTGATGGATAGTTCATAAAATAATGAAAGATACATTTTTAAAAGATCATGTGCTACTCAGCATTCTAATCCAAGTTCTGGATGACCTTTGGAATCTAAGTGAAAGGACACAAAATTCAAAACCATAAAATGACATCAGAAAAGACACAGAATTAACTGCCAAAAATGTTAATTTAAATAGGTACAAAGGGATTGATTTATATATCCAACCAGAAATCATTTTTTCAGCAATTAGTATGTTCATGGATCTTTACTCAGTGTTTATGGGGAAAAGAATACAGCTCTCATTATTTGACTACCTAATATGTGTCAGACATTAATTCCACTAGTATCCTGCAGAGTATGTATCATTTGATCATTCTGCAGAGAAGGAGATTGAGGTTCAAAGTTAAGTATTTTCTCAGGATTACACAGTGGCTCTTAAATACCACAACCTGAGTTTGAACTCTGGATTTTTGTTTTTCTAAGTTATGTCGCACTGCTTTAAAAAAGAAATAAAAACAAAGAGGACATGATCTTTATCCTAGTGGAGGACACACATAAGCATCAGTGGTAACATATAGACTGGAGAATTTATTGTGTTGCAGATGGTACATAGTTTTTACCTCTTGACTCATTCCATTCACATAAAAACTCTTCGAAGCAGGGTTGTTATGTTCATTTTACAGATGAGAAAACTGAGGCAAAGAGAAGATTAGGAATTTGCTCAAGGTCATCCAGTTAGGGCATTAATTTCCTAGGTCAGCCATAAAATAATACCACAAATTTGGTGGTTTAACAAGATTTATTGTCTCACATTTCTGGAGGTTAGAGATCCAAAATCAAGGTGTCAGCAGCTTTCTCTGGAGACTAGAGGAGAATCTATACCAAGTCTTTCTCCTAGATTTTGGTGTTGCCACAATCCTTGGCATTTGACTTACAGCCACATCCCTCCACTCTCTCCCTCCAGCTCTTTTCACATCAGGTTCCCTTGGGCATCTCTGCTTATGCATCTCCTTTCCTTATAAGGACACTAGAGGTATTGGATTAGGGGCCTACCCTACTTCAGCATGACTGCATTGTAACTTAACTAATGACACCTGCAAAGGCTGTGTTTTTAAATAAGGTTACCTTCATAGGTTCCAGAACATAAATTTTGATAGAATGCTCATCAACCCAACTAGGAAGTTGTGTAACTGGGCTGGGGCAGCTTGGCTCATGTTCTGTACTCTTGACCACAGGTGCTCTGGTGCTTCTCTGACATAGATATCTGCAAAATGGTGATGTTCTCTTACATTGGCAGTATAAATACATCGTTACAGGTACAGGGCAGGTTATATGTGAACGAAACCTTGAAAGAGAAATGGGACTTTCATTTTTATTAGGCAGACATGGAGAGAAGGGAAGGGATAACATTCAAGGAGAGGAGAACTGTTAGACATATAGTCACACAAAGGCATGTGCATTGGGGGAATGGTATAGCCAGAGCACACCGGAACATGGAAGGTCACAGAAGAATGGGGAAGAGTTGGAAAGGGAATGGTGGATACTATGTTTAAAAAGAAGACTGGGAACCTAACAATGGAAGGCCTTAAGTGCCAAGCTAATGGATTAGAACTTTGCTTTATAGATCATTTAGAGTCATTCATGATAAGTGACACAATCATACATGTGATTTAGTATAATAATTTTGGCCACAGTGGAAAGGGTGCAAAAAGACCAGTCAAGAGGTTATGTAAGAGATGCCCAGAGGCTAAAACAGTATGATAATTTGGTTGGCTATGAGGAAGGGAAGGTTTATAAGAGATAAGGCATCAGGTTCAATGACTATCATTTTGGGTTTTGAGTGCTCAATCTCAGAGGAAACTAAGTTGACCGCCCTATCCATGGCCGATTAAAGATGACCTTGAATGTCCTGACACATCTTCCATCTAGAGAGGCCATATCAATGTCTCCTTTCCTTGGTCCAGATGGGCTCCAGCATGTCTTGGGACTTCTGGGGGCACCAGAAGCTTTGCAGCTCCCACCTGGCCCTCTTGTAAAACTTTTTCTGGCAATTCTGAACTGCCATATAAGAAGCCCATCTATTCTGCTGAAGAGATCATGTGGAAAGACTTGGAGACTACATGGAAAGTGAGAAGAGCCTGTATGAGGCCAATCTCCCAGCTAATCCCAGGAAGGGGTCAGGTTTCTGAACGAAGACCACCCAGCTACCAGCTGAAATATACCAGCTGGCCTCAGCTGAGGATCAAATGAAGAACTGCCAACCTATGCCCTGTTTGAATTCCCAAGCCACAAAATTATGAGTCATAGTAAAATGGTTATTGCTGAAGTCACTTTATTTTGGGGTATTTTGCAAAAGATAACTGGACCCCACCTAAAGAACAAACTAGCATGATTTACTTAATCTCTCATACAGAAATTTTGTAAAGCTTAGCAAAATAAGTGTAACGGAAATTAAAATAATCCAAAATGCATAGTCCTCCTTTGATTAAAATTCAGTAGGCTGGTAAAAATTCAAGTCATGATTCAGTAGAGGATATCTGTGGGAAAATTCTACTTATTGTATTATGTAACATAAAGAAAGGGAAAGAGGGAAGACAAAATTGAGGGTTCTTTCCCAAATTTAGCCTCATGACAGACCACTCAGTGACAGATTCTGATGTTCTGGGAATTTTAAGCTCCATCTCTCTGAATAGTTTTTAAAATAGCTAGAGTTGCCTAATATCAGTTATCAGTACCAAGAACCAAGCTTCTAAGCTAAATAGAACACTCTGCTTTTCAGGAATGATAAAACTCTTCCAGGGCTACCACCTCTCTCCACCTCTACTGTCAGGCCTCAGTGAACAGAAATAGACCATGTGCAGAGAAGAATAAGCCTTCAACTACTTGATTGTTGACCAAACTTGAATCGCATTCTGAGGACTCAAACAAATTCAAAGATGTGTAAATTTGTGCATCTCTATGGAGCTTCTGTTTATGACTTCTTGTCCTTATTAATTGCCTGCCAATACCATTCAGACTGGTGAAATTATTGCCTGGGTGATATTCTCAACAGATTGTTTTTGTGTTAGAGTGTCCTGCCCTGAATTGGCATTTCAAGTCACTCAGGTCAAAGAAACAACATCAGTTTCTATTTTGAAAGTTAAGAGCTACCCCGTTAGGACAATAGATGTATTTCTAGTAACACAGTGACAACTCATCTTGCCTTAATTTACTGAATCTTTCATACAGAAGTTTTGTAAAGCTTAGCAAATAAATATCAGTGAGTGACAGATATTAAAATAATCAAAAGGTACAGTTATCTTTGACTTCCTTTGCCGTTTGAATACTTAACAGTGGAAGTTAAGTCATCGATCAAGTTATAATAAGCCAAACCCTTATCCAGCAGCCAATGCAAGATTAAATCATCAACTTCACACAAAGGGGTTTGATTTTCAGTCTATAAGCTCAGTTTGTCATGTATGTATCACCATTAACTGGAACTTCCTGTAGTACTCCTTGGTGATGGCTCTTTGCCTCCAATTTTCTCTTCTAAACTCAGAAGGTTCACAATTCTCCCCTTTAAGTAACAAGAAGAAAAATGCTAATCGATACAGGACTAATGATGGTATTTCCCAAATTATGCATTGGAATACATATTAGCCATGTAACTACAATTTTATCTTGGGAATCATTTTATGAAAAAAAAATGCCGATTAAGGATAATTCCAGCTAGCAAATGTAAGGCCAACATAATTGACACAAATGGTGAAATTCAAGTACATCAACTTTTATTGAGAGTTAAACTTATGATTAAGAGCACATTAAGTGAAAAGCTCTTAACTTGATAACTAAAACACATAAAGTCTAATTAATAAATTTGCTGATAGCCTTTCTTGACTGATAGTAACATAATTTTAAGAGCAAATATAAGATTCATTGTGACTATTACATATCATGTTTGTTTCTTTCTTTTTAGCATTTTTTTTCCCTTTTGTATTTTTTTTTTATTGTAAACAAATGGGATACATGTTTTTTCTCTGTACATGGCGTAAAGGCATACCATTTGTGTAATCATAAATTTACATAGGGTAATGTTGTTTGATTCATTCTGCCATTTTTTCCCTTCCCCCCCTCCCCTCCCACCCTTCCCCTCCATCTATACAGTCCTTCCTTCCTCCATTCCTGCCCCCCTCCCTAAACCCAACTCCAACCCCAACACTAACCCTTCCCACCCCCCATTATGTGTCATCATCCACTTATTAGCGATATCATTCTTCCTTTGGTTTTTTGAGATTGGCTTATCTCACTTAGCATGATATTCTCCAGTTTCCTCCATTTGCCTGCAAATGCCATAATTTTATCGTTCTTTATGGCTGAGTAATATTCCATTGTATATATATACCACAGTTTCTTTATCCATTCATCAATTGAAGGACATCTAGGTTGGTTCCACAATCTGGCTATTGTGAACTGAGCAGCTATGAACATTGATGTGGCTGTATCTCTGTAATATGCTGACTTTAAGTCCTTTGGGTATAGGCCAAGGAGTGGGATAGCTGGGTCAAATGGTGTTTCCATTCCAAGTTTTCTAAGGAATCTCCACACTGCTTTCCAGAGTGGCTGCACTAATTTGCAGCCCCACCAGCAATGTAAGAGTGTACCTTTCTCCCCACATCCTCGCCAACACCTGTTGTTGCTTGTATTCTTGATAATTGCCATTCTAATTGGGGTGAGATGGAATCTTAGGGTGGTTTTGATTTGCATTTCTCTTATTACTAGAGATGTTGAACATTTTTCCATATGTTTGTTGATTGCTTGTATATCTTCTTCTGTGAAGTGTCTATTCATTTCCTTAGCCCATTTGTCAGCTGGATTATTTACATTCTTGGTGTAGAGTTTTTTGAGTTCTTTATTTGGGTTGGGAACCACTAGTTGACAAAGTTAGGGATGAATTCTAAAACTCTGGATCCATGACAACTTCATATTCCCATATGGAATCAGAACATAGAATATTAACTACATCATGAAGGCTGAATTCTACTCATCTGCCTAATAGAGTTAATTCTTCTTTTAACAATGATTTGATGAAGAAAATATTCTACCTTTCTAACAGGTTTAACAGAAATTGGTATAAATCTGAAGCAAGATTGCTAAGCCAATTTCTAGATTGCATGGCCAAAGACATTTCAGTGCATGGACATATTTTTGTTTTTAAAAGAACTTCCATGAAACTTTGTAATGGTTTGCTGATGACATTTTGACACTTTAAGTGAAATCAACAACAAATACTCAAAAACTCAAAACTATAATTAGGTAGTGGCTTGTTGTTAGCATTGATAAAAAGGAAACTATATCAGCTTAGGGCAATGAAATGGAACAAAGTTGGCCATATCAAAGTGCTCCTGCATTGTTGGGGCTGATAGTAGAGGCAGTGACATCAGCAAAAAATCCTTAGGGGATTCAGGAGCTACATTTCTGTATCATGCATATGACATTCGGTAAATTACAAAAGTAGACACAGTTTATACCAATAGTAATGGCAGATGGTTTCTTTAGTCCAACACAGAAAATAAGATACGATACTTTGTGTTGCTTTTAATATAGCTATATCCTAAACTACTTCCTTACCTTTATATAAAGAAAAAAATGGCAAAATACCACTAAAAATCATTTTTGAAAGTAGTTAAAAATGTAACTTACAAATAGAATGCAATTTCTTGAAATTCTGAAGTTATCAGTTAGAATTTTTTTAAATTTACTTTTTCATCATGATATAATATTTGTACATCTTTATTGGACACATTATGATAATTTGTAATGTGTATGCACTGTAAAGTGATCACATCAGGGTAATAAATACTTCCATCTTCTCAGATCGTTTCTATGTGCTGGGAATTTCTGCACTCTTTTGTGGTTATTTGAAATACATCATAGATTGTGGAAACTACTAGTTATCATACTAGACCCTAGAAAACCAGAACTAATTCCACCTACCTGTATTTTTGTACCCCTTACCTAACTTCTTTCTGCATCCCAACTTCCCAGTCCCTAGTGACCACTTTTTCAATCCATTCTTCTAAGAGATCCACTTTTTCCTTTTCACAAATGAGTAAGGACAAGTGGTATTTATCTTTCTGCATCTGACTTATTTCACTTAGCATAATGACCTTCAGTTCTATGTAAATTGCTTGTCAGCAAGGATTTTGAGAAAGACATATAATACTGAAGAATGCATCTTCAATGCTTCCTATGTGTCAAGCACTTCAAAGCATTTTATGCATAATATCTCATTTAAACCTCACAGCATCCTAATGAGACACTAAAATCATCTTGTTTATCAGATGTTGAAAAAAAGATCAGAGAGGTTAGATAACATCTTAAAGATGTGAAGAATTAGGCACAGAGCGGTTTAATGCATTCTTGCACAAGGTCATAAAGAAGTAAGAAGGAGAGCCAGAATTTAAACCATGCACTGCATTGCCTGATGCCGACCATCACTGTCATGGTTTATTACATAGTTTCTGTCTTCCCACAAGGGAAATCTGAGTTCTAACTCCACGACAGCCATTTTTACCTGCTTTGCAACATTTCAGAAAGTCATTTGTTCCGTCTTCAGTGTCTCAGTTGCAAACTGGGCATAATATCATCCTTTACACAGAGTTGTTATGAGGGGACAAGAGCATGCATGGGAAGACGGAGAACATTGCTGAGCACCTGATAAATGCTGAATAATGATCTTAATTTTTCTTGGGTCATTTTTATATTTATTTATTGTATTTGTTTCTAATTAATTTCTTCAAGATATATTGAATGTTTACTTTGTATAAACACTGTGCTAAATATCAAGAGATTTGGTGACAAACACGGTAAACCTATTGCTTGTTCTTAAGGCTAAGAATCAGCAAGCTTTTTCCAGAAAAGCCCAGAAAGTAAATACTTTTGGTTTGTGGGACATATAGTCTCTAAAAGTCTCAACTACTCACCTCTGCCAGTCTGGTGAAAGAAGCTATCAAAATAGCATGGTTATGCTCCAATAAAACTTTGGTAGGAGCCAGATTGGGCCTATGGACCATTGTTCACCAATCCCTGATCAAGACTATTAAACAAGCAATTAGGACATCACATGGAATGCACAGGTGTATGAAGTTGTAGGGACACAGGGCAGGGTCATTTTTCTTGCTCTAAGAAGATCAGAGAAGGCTTCTCAGAGTTAGTGACTTAGGAAATAAGACTCCCAGTATGACTAGAAATTAGCAAGAAGGACTTCAGGAAAACGAAATCAGAAGGTCCAAAGGTTAGAGAGATACATAACCCATGAACATGACCTCATGAATGAATTCAAGGCCTGTAGCAGAATGGGCAATGAAGGAGGGCAGGAAGAGGCTGCCCAGCAGGGACCAGCTCAGGAAGGGCTCTATTAAGGAGTTCAGAGTTAATGCTCATGGGAAGTTGCTGATTGCACCCCAGTGAGTGACAGGATCAGATGGCAGCACCATTCTGTAAAACAGCAGCGCCCTCAGGGGCTGTTGAACATGAAGGACAATTATCTTCTGCTAAATGGTTCCAAGTCCCTGGGCTTTTTGTTCTTGCACTAGCTTTTCATAGTTTTTCCCTCTCTGCTGTCATCAGGTATTTCTGATTGATGTGAGTACACTGAAGAAACTTTTTTCTAATCTTCTGACTTGGTACTTCTAATCTGCTAAATATTTAAAACTATTCAAATGCTTTAAGATTGTTTATTTATTTTTAAGGTACTGGGGATTGAACCCAGTGGTGCTCTTCAACTGAGTCACACCTCCACCCATTTTATTTTTTGAGACAGGACTTGCTAAGCTGCCCAGACAGGCCTAGAGTGTGTGCCATCCCTGCCTCAGTCTCCTAAGCAGCTGGGATGATGGGAATACTCCACCATGCCCAGCTAATATTAGTCATTTTTTTTTAAAGAGTAAATAAACTGGTCAAGTAAATTCTTTTATCATTAATGAGCAGGATAGGGTTGGTGGGTATCTGTGCTCTTTGGCCAGCTGTGTGTTTCATAGTTGAATCAGAGACTCTCAGATAAAGAAAAGTACTGTCGTGTCAAGAACATACAGTTGCTGAAAGCCATGTAGCTTTCCTACTGAAAGTTTGGTCAATACCCAAAGAAAAGCTCGGGCTACAACTACCAAAATAAATACCCTACTTCATTATTTCCATAGCCATGCAATATACCTGAAATGTCACCTTTTTAATCTCTCCCAGTCACATCTCCAAGACTATTCATCACAGGCCAAAGCCATTTAAAAATTCCTCTGCCAAGTTATATTTGGTTCAGAAAATATATTCTCAGTGATCTGGACCCAATAATGGGGTGAATGCATTTGAATGATGATAGGCAGTAGTGATTGTGTGTAGGGGAGACAAACTGTTTTATTATAGTAGAATTATATTTATAAGTTTTTAAAAATTGCAAACACCTTAAAATCTTAATAATAAAAAAGCTCATTTTATCTCTTTATTTCCACTTGCAAATTCTTTAAAGGCCATCATAAATACCAATGGAGCTGAGTCATATGCAATATCCAGATGAGGTGTATAACTAGGTTATAATTTCCTCAGACTCTACATTCCTTGAAATTGAGGCTAGTTTTACTCATCCTTCTATCTCCTACAGTGTCTAGCACAATATCTTGCTCAATTAATCACTGTTGAGTAGCAGTAAGTAAAACAACCCTCACTGAAACTTCCTGACGGTTTCTATTAACTGACATTCTACACAGAGGTTTTTTTTCCCTTCAAACTAAGAAAAAAGAACAAGCTCCTGTTTGCTTCCTATGAACTGAAGGAACAGAGAAAAGCCATTTGGCAGACTCTGGCTCATTCAGTATTTATGAAATTAACCATAACCCAGCAGATTCAATCACTTGAGATGCTGTAACAATGGTCTTAACAATTGATCACCTCAAAATCAATTCAGCCAGGCAGTAGATCATGCCTCCAGATCAGGAAGGCATTACTGGAAATTCACATAGCCCCTGAAGTGGTCCCTGACTTCAGTTGCCCCACCACTGACTCAGCCTCCTGAAAGGTCACAGGATAAAAAGGTTGTCAGGTTCCTGCCCTGATCTCATGTGAGTTCTAAACCATTTCCCTGGAGTGGCCCAGGAATTAAAGATAAATGAGGGGAAAACAGTTATGCTAGTTCCCCCAATACCCACCTCAGTAGTGACATATTCTTAAAAGTCTTTCTTTCCAACTTCACCAAGTTGGTGAAGACCCCACAGCTGCCAAAGACAAGGTAGGACACATCTTAAAATGTGTTCATAGCTCCCAAAACAAAAATCAGGACACAAAGAATTTAGTGAAATTCTTTACATAAATCATTTTTCTCTTACAGTTCTTTTTTAACTTTAAAATACTTCTCTCCATACAGATATTTAGGGATCAGTATATCATTCTAAATGTAAATACTATACAACTGTTACAAAATATCTAAAAACAACCATGAATACTAAACATAGCTATTATTTTCTAATTTAAATTACAACCACCAACCATGAAGCATGCCAAATATTCCTTTTACTAAATGTAACCTTTCTTCTGACATTTTTACAAAAGAAGCCTAAAGTAAATGTCTTTACATATCAAAGTAGTTCCAATTCAAAAAGTCTTTATTCCCCTAGATTCTCTTATAAATATTTATAACAGATAAACCTGCCTTTTCTTTCAAGGAAAAAATACAAAAATGATCTATATGGATAGTTTTAGATTTTTGTTAAGGTATATTAGGTTATGCTGCTAAAACAAAATAGTTCTCAAATATCAAAAGTTTTATACGTAGAAGCTTCTTTCTTATTCTTATTGCATAAGCACAGACCACCAGAGCATCCTGTTCAGCAGAGTCACTGAAAAACTCTGGCTGTTGGAAGTTCCATCTCAACAGACACTTACATACTCACCAATATAAAAGAAAAGATACGTACAAATTCCACATTGAAACTCAAATATGTCTGCCCAGAAGTAGCAACAGCTACAATATTCACATTTCACTGGCCAAGGCAGTTATATAGTCATGCCTACCTCACATGATAGAAATATTTATAAACTGCCCTAATGACTACAAGTTTAGGTAGAATTTACATTGAACCAATACTCATACACACATATATGCATGCACAGACATGTTTAGGCCGATAATTACTTTCCCTTTAAATCACCTTCCTTAATTTTTTACCCTAAGTCTTAATTGCTTTCAATCACTCTCTAAAACTTGCAGTTATGTGGTGATGTGTTGTTTCAGATAATAGATTAAGAAAAGTCATTCTCAAATCTGGCATCAGTGCAAACATTCAAGTCTACTATATTTAACTCCATTTTCTGTCTTTTAGGGTGAAGAAAAAAATTACAAAGTCATTCTTAACCCGAGTATGGATTTCATAATTCTCTTATCATGAAATAAAGACAGACTTTGGGTAAAATTTACAAATTAGAAGGTTTCTATATATCAGAGCATGAGGCAGATGAATAATCCATTGAATCTTTCATTTTGGCTCACTAGAGCCTAAATATATCCAGTACTTGAGCAGATGGACATAGCATAAATCAATAATAATGTGAATCTCCCAAGCCAAAATGTAAATTTCTTATGCTTTAAGTTTTGGATGTATACTTTGTATAGCTAAATATTCATTTCAAGAGAATATCTAGCTTTTAGTTATACAAACTTACAGAAGATTATTCTTAGTGATACTATTCTTATCATTCAAAAGGCTAACATTAA
This sequence comes from Sciurus carolinensis, assembly GCF_902686445.1. NCBI lineage: Eukaryota > Metazoa > Chordata > Mammalia > Rodentia > Sciuridae > Sciurus > Sciurus carolinensis. The sequence goes on from NC_062213.1 coordinate 62,901,360, forward strand.
AATATAAAAAGCTTTACATAAAATAATAATCACAATATTGTTAATTGGTCAAATACTTACTGAGTGTCCACTAAGCCCTCTGCCACCTACAAGAGATCCAAAGTGGAATGAGATGTGACTATCATCTTCAGTACAGTGGTAGTCTGGTCCAACTACCAGTTAGTCAATTTCCTCCATTATGTGTAAAACTCTTATCTTGTGTGCATCCTCTCCTTAATATATTGAAAATTTGAGTTGATGTGAATAGAAAAATTGGAGAAGGGTGAGGAATGGAATTAAGACATATAAATGTAACTCTTGACTTTTCACTGATAACTAAACATATGATAGAATTCTATGATTTGCCTTTAGAATTACTAGAATAAATAATTTCCACTCCCATAGTACAGATAGTTTCTGTTACTTCTGGAAGAAGTCCACCTTGTTTTATATACACCCATCAACTTCTAGCTTAATCCCAGACTACCAATGTAGTATTAGGTTCATTTATATATTTATAAATATTTATTTATAAATGATATATATATATTTACATATACATATATTTTAAAGAGATATTTACAAATATATAAATATATACATATAAATTTATAAAGATATATATTTGTAAATATATATATATATTCATATATATTTGTAAAGAGCTGTACATATTTGTAATCACAAACTGTTACTGCTCCCTTGGATGCCCTGCAAAGAAAAGATCAGTGTCTGGATATAGAAATTTGTGCTTATTTGAGTCATCTAATCTGCAGCTATGGAAAGCCTTAATGGACCTACCCAACCTCTGACTGCCTAACTAGAGCAACTGAATATATAGTATCCCAGCACTGGGAAAGCACACTTAGGAAGTACTACAGTTACAAGAGATTTTTAAAGAAGCTAACTAAAAAGAGCTGACTGAACAAAAGGTGCTTCCAAGCAAAAATGGTAAAGGCTATTTAAAAGTTGAGTGAATACACTTTCACAACTTTCACTTTTACTCCCACGATGCAGTGCAGAGTGTTGTATAGAAGGCTTTCCTCTTTCCTTTTGTCACATACCATAAGTTTCAATTAATGCTCAGCTGTGATTTCTAACTTTTATTTTGGTTTTGACTTGACTGCATAAACAACTACAAATACACAGTCTGAGAAACAGAATGAAGCATGAATGGATCCAAGGGTTGTTTCTTGATTTTTCAAGAAAAATTTTGATTTTTCAAGTTTGGTTTTTTTTTCCCCTTCTTCTTGGTCCTGACACTCACAGGAAATGGGAACGTGCCGTTTCTAGGACTGGGTCGAATGCGTTTATTCTGCAGTCAGAGCATATGGTTCACTTTCATTAAGCATTTAAAAATATGAAATGCTAGGGTTACCTCTTGCAAAGTGCAAATAAAATGCTACAAGATCTCACAGGAATGATTTGACCCAAATCAATCATGGCGTCACCTTATTCTAGTCCTTTCTACACTAAGGTGAATGTTCATTATTCTCTGATAGAAATTTATTTCTGAAAGAATTCATATTTCACGAGCCATGTGGTGTGTATGTCATATGACATGCTGGTTACCATGGTGAAAAAGGAGCTTTTCTTTTAAAAGAAGTAACTTTGCCCTTTTGCTCAATGGTATTAGCTCCTTTCTGATTCCAATGTTCTCTCAGGGAAGAGCTAAAAAATAAAATAATACAAGCAGCAGAGAAATGGGAAGAACCATCTCAAAAAGATGCTGGCATTTTTGCATTGCTTCTGGATTTAGCGTAACTTAAAAAAATTACAAACCAGGTAGATGATATACCTATATATCTTAATTGTCCCAATGGTACCTAAAAAGGAAGAAATGCTGAGGTGATTAAATAACCTATGGTTAAAACTGCTACAAGATTTTGCAGAATAAAATTAATGACTGGGTGTTTATGGCTCCAAGTGAATTTAATTCTATCTGTAGCAACACTTACTTTAAAAAGCATCATTTTGCGTCTTCTTATTTACTATGCTGAGTTGAAATCATGGATAATTGAATTTACCTATGATATGCTTTAAAAAAAATTAGAAGAACCTAACTGTAAAAAAAAAGAGATGAAAGGAAAATAATTTATAACACTGCAATCTAAATTTCCATAATGTAAATGCTCAGACTGGACAAACAATAAAAAAGTAGTCATACATCTGCCCTTAGTTGCATAATGACTATGAAAGCAATATTTGGTATCTGCAACTGCGTGTTATTAGTGACTCAAATCCCATGAGCAGTGTTGTAACCCGTTTCAACATTTTCAGAAATGTTGAACAGCCCTGTAAAATTCAGAGCAAAATAAAGTACAATTGTTTTTGGATTTACACTTCAATTGTGTTCCTGAAAAATTCAATGTTAAATAAAGTACAGCTGTCTTTAGATTTATACCTCAATTGCATTCCTGACAAATTCAGTGCTTATTAATACTGAGATTTAAAATATGTCAGCAGAATTGGTTCTCGGTTCAGATAATGCTGCAGGCTTTTCCACTTCTCGGTTGCTCCTCCTGTGGGGTGACTCCATGCATAGCAGGAGGTAGAGGAGCCCAGTTTCTATCCACCAAGTGTCAACAGTGCGAATCATTACACTTCCTCTTTAGGGAGGGACACCACTCCTGTTAGAACAGGAACCTGTTCTAATTTACATATTGAATAAAGGAAAGTATATGATAAAAAGATATATTTTTAATGTTTCTCCCATGCCCAAAGACTTGACTTAAAGCAGACAAGAGACACATAGTCCAAAATTACCAATGAACCTTCTAAGTGTATCAAGTCAATGTATTAATTGCCATTAACCATTCTACAGATTCCGAGGAAGTAGAAACCTATATTTACTTATTAGGCATTACCTAGTACTGTTTGGACCTGGAAGAAGTAAACCTGGTGCTGGCCTTGGTAACCATTCAGTTAACTACCTTTCCTTTCCAGTTTTGGGGGTCTTCTCCTTGTCGGTATGCTTTCTTTGGATTTCTGTATGCTCCCTCTGAGGAAAGCAGTATATACAGAAATTCAATCCACAGATTCTGGAAATCAGACTATGGGTTCAATCCAGAATTCAACCACTTACCAGTCACATGATTGCAGGTGTTTCTCCCATGCCCAAAGACTTTACTTAAAGCAGACAAGAGACACACAGTACAAAACTACAAATGAACCCTCTAAGTGTCTGTGCCTCTGTTATTTCCCCTGTGTGATGGGATGAAAAAATAGCAATATCATAGGCACATTGTGAAGACTAAGGGAATTAATCCACTAAAGTGCCTAGAGTTGTGCTGGGTATAGTATACATTCTTACTAAGTGTTATCTGTTACATTTGTCCTGGATCCAAGTATATACATGGTGATATAATGAGGCCCTACACAACTCAGCATGACCATGTCTCTAAATAAAAACTAAAAAAAAAAAGGGCTGAAAATGGGCTCAGTGGGCAAAGCACCCCTGGGTTAAATCCTCAGTGGCATATAGCTGTAATCCCAGCAGCTCAGGAGGCTGATGCAAGAGGATCACGAGTTCAAAGCCAACCTCGGCAACAGTGAGGTGCTAAGCAACTCAGTGAGACCCTGTCTCTAAATAAAATACAAAAAGGGCTGAGGATGTGGCTCAGTGTTTGAGTAACCCTGAATTCAATCCCCAGTACCTTCCCCCACAAAAAAAAGTCATTTAACACAAATTAACTAAAAGTCTCAGGAATCTTACATGGGAAAAAAACCCTAGAAATTTAAAAATCACTAAATCTAAAGTGTGTCATTGTGAAAATGTCCATAGAAGACAGCACTTCAGATGTAACCATGCTTCTAGAACCAGTTCTGTTCTAGTCCAAAAATCAGAAAAAATGGCTTTTCAGTGAATGTGTTCCATGAAAATAGTACACATGGAGCACAACACCAACCCTTTTCTTTGAATGTGGATAGATGTTTAAATCCATACTCTTCTGGATTTTCAATGATTTGCTTTAATAGAGATAACTTGCTCTAGCCCATGTATGCATGCCCAATGAAAAGGAATGTTTGATCCTATTTTTCATATAATCAAGACATTGTAACAACTTTAACACCTAGAAAGTGATTTAAAAATGAAGGTTTATGGAGTTTACATTTTCAATGTTTGCACTAAATGCTATGTAAGCACATTTAAACATAAAAAATTCATTCACTCTTCCACTGAGCCGCCATTCACAGAGAACCTACCACTATTGTCATTGTGCTAAGCTAAAAGATACAAGTCCTGTCTTCAAGAAGCTTTGTCTTGAACTGGACCATCTGCCCCATGTGGACTGTCAGCATGAAAAATCATGTCAATCAAGAAAGTAAGATGCTGCAACAACCATGCTTTGATGGAGTGTTTTCGAGGGTACTGCATCAAGATTTGTTATTAAGATCTCATCTTTGCTTCCTATAGATCATACTATAATAAAGCACTCATGGATGCTAATACCAGGATGGGAAGTACCTAGTAACCTTTGAGAGAATGATATATCTACCCTACAGAACTTAAGGGTGGTATTTCCTGACAGAAACTTGAATAAATGACCGCTGGAAGTGACCCCAGTCCTAGGAATTGAGGAGGCTTTTAATAAATGTGATGTGGTTGTTCTATTGACAGCAGCTTGCCTTCTTTTCTTTAAGGATTATTTATACTGTCTGAACAGTATGGTTGATGGACTTACTCAAACCAGAAAGTGAAGTTTGGAAATGCCCCTAGTTTTGCTACTTAATCTCTCTGAGCTTTAGTTTTTTATCCTCCAAAGTCAGAACAAAGTTGACTCACAGGATTAGTGTGTGGCCAAGATAACGTGGAGAGTGTTACAGCAGACAGTTAATGCTTGTCTCTCTCCCAGTCATCTCATCCTTCTGCATTATCATATCATCATGCTCCTCAATTTGCTCAGTTCTTTTTCTATTAAGAGGTTTTTATTTTGTTTTGTTTGTTTGTTTGTTGTTTGTTTTTTCCCTCTGCGACTTAGTACAGGAATTACAAAAAAGTTCAACAAGTTTGTTTCAAAGGCGATTTCAATGGGGGAATTTTACTGTCTAGTGAACTAGTTCAGTTATCTTAGAGCTCATGTGTACAACAGAGAAATCTGTTATTTTAACAACCACCTGGAACTTCCTCTAAAATCTCAACAATAAAACAGGGACTATTAAATGGAACCTTTTCATTCTTCAGAGACAATCTTTCAAAGTGGAGCTGAAAAACAGTAATGGCTTCCACACTGATAACAAATCCTGCATATGTCTAAGTAGCTCATTTTATAAAAGTTTTCCTCTTCTGCAGGCAGAGTGTAAGGGACCAGGGGACAACAAAGTAGGAGTTCCTTCTGGTGAGCCTAAGGCATCTGGCGGTGTGGACATTTTTCTCCTCCGCATGGACAAACATCAGTATGTCACTTTTCAGGAATGTTGGTGGGTTAATAAGAGTCTAGTTAGAGTGAGAGAGAACATAAGAAATAGCAATTAATTCTCTGAAAAGATCTGAGTAGATAGAAATGCTATGCCCTTTCCAGCCTGCCAGTTTCCTTTCTTTTTTGAATATACAGATTTAAAAAAAATACCAAATGACAAATCAAACAAATGTCAGCTGCCATCATTTGGCTGAAATAAGGTATTTTCCAAACCTGATCAGAAACATCTTGTAGATCTGTGCTATAATAATATGTATTTTGTCATAATGTTCATATATAAAATCTTAATAGATTTTTAAATTTTTTTTCACCATTGATAACTTCTGTCTCCAAAGAAAACAGTCAAAACCTAAGCACTTACTAATCATGTGCTTAATGCTTTCTACCACTCTGTAACACTTGATCTGAACAGTAGAAGGGGAGAGAAAAATAAAAGAGAGGTTTCAGTCCTTATAGAGCTTCAGATTTAACTGGGGAAATTAATATGTATTCTCAGAAAATACAGTTCAGAAGAAATGGATAAATAAATATATGATGCCTTAAAGGAAAACTTTATCAATGAATAAATTATGAATAATTCCTAGGGAATTACTTGCATCTTTTCTCCATGTTTCTTGGAATTTGTTTACAAAGCTGACTGCATCTTTTGTCTATACTCTGCCACTTGACCAGGACAGAAATTAATACTCACAATTGCAAAGAGCCCCTTATTTAGAGCTCACAATATGCCAGGTATTATGTGAAGCCAGGTGACATACTTGCATATTCAATCCTTGGCAAGACTCCACCAGACAGGGATTGACTCCACAGGAGAAATGACAAGCATAAGACACCAGAAGGGGGCACGGGCACGTCACTTCAGACTGAGTACAGAGCCACGACTTTCAAGGGTAAGGGCTTCAGAGGCCCCCTCCTAAGCACCTTAAATTCCTTGTAATAATCTGGAGCAGGGAGCCAAGAAAGATGGGGATGGAAAAAGGGGAAAAGTTTCTGTTTTGTTTTTTAAATCCTCAACAGTTCCAAATCTGGGCTGCGGATGATAGATTTTGCCAATAGCATATTGCCACAAAGCAAATACCAAAGTATTTTCTATGTTTTAGACATTATGAATGTATAGAACCATGCCTTTTCATACAGTAAAAACAGAACTATTGTACTTGCTCAGTGAATCACAATTGCAACGATGTTTGTGATGTCTGTTGTGGCTTTCCTGAGAGACTGTCCATGCTCCTGCACGGGGCAGAGAGTGGCTTATAAAATCACTAACTAAATCTTGGTCTAGATTTTTTAAAACATTTTTTGCCCTTCCTGTAAGTCATTACAGTTATTTATAGTCAAGGAAGAAGAAAAAGGTAAGAGGAAAACATGTTTTTATTACATATTCCAACAGCAAAGAGAAGGACTATGTCCATTTAATTCAAATTAGTAGATTTCATGGGGAGCCAAGGTGGGGACAGGCCTTGAGCAGGGACCACAGCCAAGAAAAGGTACACAGCATTCTCTCCACTTTAGAGTTTGCTGCCATGTTTTTCTCTGCTGCATTTGTCATTTGGGGACTTTTCTTCTCTGATTTTTAAGTTTTTTCAAACAATTCTCTTTGGACACCCCTAAAAAAGGATATCTGGATTTGTCTGAACCTGAACCTGATTTTACTTTTTTCTAAATGCTTCTTTTTAAAGAAAGCACTAAACAAGGTTAACTAATTATAAGGATGGCTGGAGAGAAATCTACTACTGCTGGCATTCTTCAGCTGCTTTATATCTATGAAATGTTTTTATGTTTGTTTGAATTAATCTATTGGTATAACTGTTAAAATCTGATTTTAGGCAAATGACATTTTCCCGTAAGTAAAAAAAAATGGGTTAGCTAGGACATTGTGGCCATAGACACCAGTTTAAGATGAAAAATACAAAATGTAAATATTCTGGATTGTTTTTCCTTGAAAAAACAATATGCTCATTCATCCTGTGTAGTTTTATCATTTAATGTTGATTCAGTCCCGCTCCATAATTATTACAGTGGTGTCCAGCTTCATCCTTCCCCCTGGGGAAGATCTATTTTCAACACAGGAGCTGAAGTCAGACTGTTAGAATGGGAATCTGATCACCTCTGCCCACGCTGGTGGCTCCCATGATCTCTTAGGGAAAACGGCAAAAGCCCCAGTAAAGACTTCCAAGGCCCTATGGGACTTGGTTCTTTGAGGTCTCTGAGCTTGTCTCCTCCCACACTCCCCTAGTCATGCTCCTTACTGCACTCAGGCCTTCTCAACCAGTACTACTGACAGTTTGGTCTAGGCAATTCTTTGTTGTGTGGGGCTCTCCTGTGCACAATGCCATGTTTTAGCAGCATCCTGACCTCCACACACCAGGTGACAGTGGCATCCCCTGCCACAAAGTTGGGAAGCAAAAACTTCTGTCATTGCCAAATGTTACCCGAAGGACAGAATCACCAGACAGGCTCCCACCTATGCCTGGGACCTTCTCCCACCCACACCCACAGGGTTTCTTCATTTCAACAGAAATTTGCTTAAATATAACCTTTTCAGCAAAGCCCTCCCTGGGAAGCCTATGAACTACCAGCTACCAGGCATTCCCTGTTCTTCTTGCTTTATTTTCCCCACACTGAAGTCTTTTACTGTATTACACAGTTGTTCCTGAGTATCCTCAGGAGACTGGCTCCAGTACCCTGTGCAGACACCAACATCCACAGATGCTCAAGTTTGTATAAAAAGTCTCATATAGAAAGTCATAGTCTTTGCATATACATCTTCCTGTATTCTTGAAGGCATCACTACATCACTTATAATACCCAAAAAGAGGTAAATGCTATGTAAATAGTTGTTTTACTGTATTGTTGTGGGAACAGCAAAAAGAAAAGTTTGTATGCATCTGTACACATGAAAATTTTTTTCCAAATATTTTTGATCAGCAGCTGATTGAATCCACAGATCTGAACACACAGTGACAGAGGCCTGACTTCACAACTTCTTTTATGATCTATCTACTCCTCCCTTCATAGTGAGGTAGGAGGGGTTTTTGTCAGTTCTGTTCTAGCCTATAGTCCCAGGATCTAGAACGGCACCAGGTGCTCAGTGATATTTGTTTAATAAATAAACAGTCATCTGAAGGGCTGACTGTACACATTCCCTTTCTTTCCAAAAGACCTGACTTAGGGAGGGACCATCAGTCGTGCCTGAAAAATCCAGATTTTATGGAATTTTGTATTTTTTGTTTATGTTTTTCTATTTACTTCAGCACTAAGAATGTTCAACATCTATTCTGTTCCCTCCAATTATAGGAGGCACTTGTGTCATGAATTTATAGATGCCAGTCTCCCCAGTTTTCCCTTTACCTTATGATCTCTAGTTCCCTTTGATCTGTCTAGTCTTCCTAGCCTCCTACCTTTTCATCTTGTTTACCCATTCGATGTATCTCTATCCACAATCCATTCAGTCATTTATTATCATGTCATGTTGCCCATCTCTGTAAGCTGCTTTAAATAATTTGGGGAAATGAGACCTGGCAATACAAGCTTTTAATCGAGAACATGATTTATTAAATGCTAATCTATATAAAAATCCTGACATTTTGAATGTGAGAGTTTTTATTTAAATAAATTTTCACATCAGGAAACAAATGCTATGCCAAATACCTATCTCAATTTTAAATTCAGAAAATGCAGTTCTTTGTGAAAAAATAATCAAATAAAAACTGGCATTTTCTAGTGTTCTAACTATTCCCTAGTTATTATAGTGTTTTTGAGCAAACTCTGAGCTTTTGAGGTTCAGCACAATTTTTTTGGCTGATACTACATTTACACTGAATCCAGTTCTTCCTCAGCCAAATAATTGCTTGCAGTAAAATATATTATTGTTAATGCATCATAATGTCAGGGTTTTTGAAGGTCAATGGTCTGTGTTCAATTTCACACCTTACTAACAGATACTTAGATAAGAAAAACAAGCCAAAGAGCCCAACTGGTAAGTGCAAAGTGATAGACTGATCACCTCCCTCTCTCAAAGCAAAGGCATTGCAAGTGAACAAGAACACAACTATAGCTGGGCAGTTATGTTAATATCAGAGATTAATATGATGGTGTCCATCAGTAGAACATCTGAATACAAATGCAATACTGTAATCAAGCTTTGGAATGGTCAGTTCATTTTTTATTTTCTCCATTAATAGGATCCATTTACAAAAAAAGGGGGGTGCTCTCTAAGATTTAAATTTTAATTTGTATTTCAGGTTCCATTTATCCAAAGAATCATTTTCATGAGACTCTGGACGAGTCAATAAACATGAATTCAATTAGCTGCTCTTAAAGGATTTAGCTCTAAAATAAGATGAGAGTAATTTATTACTGATACACAGATGTTGTCCTTCAGAGTCTAATAAAGTTACTCAAATCGCTACAGAATATTAAATATTTATGGAAAAATTTTCTCTTTGTAATGATTATTCTGAGCATGGTAATACAATACAATCTAGTATGCACGTATACCAGGCAATCTGCTAACTAGCTCATTTAATCCTCCCAATAATTATAGTCGCTATATATCCTTTTACTATTCAGCTGCTTAGCAAGGTCACCACGTTGGTTAAGAAGAATAGTCAGCTTACCATTCCAAACGTGTCTTACCCCTGAGCCTGTACCCTCGCCACTGCGTTGCTGCCCCCAACCCTTGCAACTTGCCACCAGAGAATGACGCGTAGGAAGCCAAGCCCCACCCACCTGCATGAAAGCAGACTCCCAGGCCAGCTCAAGTCAGGGGAGTGCACGCCCTTCCCCGGTCCTCCTGACTGCTTACTCGGACAATTTCCCTAAAGTTCATGCATGCACTTAGTACCGTAATCCCTTTCCTTCTGCCTTTATTTGTGCTTTCTCCCTCTTCTCCAAACTTACCCTCTTCTTCCTATTTGACTCCCTCTCATTCACAAAGCTTTCTCTGTTAAATTCACATAATCAAACCGGATGTGGTTGCACACCCAGCGGATCTGGAGGCTGAGGCAAGAGGATCACAAGTTCGAAGACAGCTTCAGCGAAAGTGAGGCCCTAAGCAACTCAGTGAGACCCTGTCTCTAAATAAAATACAAAAAATAGGGCTGGGGATGTGACTCAGTGGTTGAGTGCCCCTGAGTTCAATCCCCGGTATTCCCGCCACCCCCCCAAATTCACATAATCAGATCCCTTCTGTTAAGGGATAGCTACTCAAATGGACATCTACTCAAATTTGTGCTTGTATAAGGAACATTTTCTGGTCATTTTATAACTATCAATTCTGTCCCCCATAAAATCCTGTGATGTCTTCAAAGATTTCTTTTCTTCTGGTCATTGCGTAAATAATTAACAGCAGAACTGGAAACATACTTATAGCTTGACAGTTCACCTTTTGTCTCCCTATTAAAAAGAATTTTGAAAGGCTTAAATTATAAAGATGTTACTAAAAACTCAAAAATATATTTGATAGTGTCAAAAGATTTAAGAATGAAAACAGTTTTATTCTTAGCAATTATCTAATTAAAATTCTTACAAGACATGCTTAAGGTTTAAAGATTTCTAATATGTAAAATAATCCTTTAAATAATATTTTATGAATTATAAAACTGAAACAAAAGTCAAAATCACCTCCTAAGTGACTGGGAGTTTTAAGACACTGCCTAAGGCAAAACTATTTTGAAAAATTTCATAAACAGGCTAACAAACTGAAGAGACAGTTCACAGAAGAAGAAATACAATTGATGAACTAATATATGAAAAAAAATGTTTAGCATCTCTAGCAATTAGAGAAATGCAAATCAAAACTACACTGAGAGTCCATCACACTGAGTGTCCATCTCACTATAGTCAGAATGGTAATTTTCAAAAATACAAGCATCAATAAGTGTTGGTGAGGATGTGGGGAAAAAGGTACACTCATACATTGCTGGTGGCAATGCTAATCGGTGCAACTCCTCTGGAAAACAGTATGGAGATTCTTCAGAAAACTTGGAATAGAACCACCATTTGATACAGCTATTTCACTCCTCGGTTTATACCCAAAGGACTTAAAATCAGCATACTATAGTGACGCAGCCACATCAATGTTTATAGCAGCTCAACTCACAATAGCTAAACTATGGAACCAACCTAGATGCCCTTCAACAGATGAAGGGATAAAGAAATTGTGGTATATATACACAATGGAATATTACTTAGCCTTAAAGAATGAAATTATGGCATTTGCCAGTGAATGGATGGAACTGGAGTATATCATGCTCAGTGAAATAAGTCAATCCCAAAGAACCAAAGGCCAAATGTTTTCTCTGATATGCAGATGCTAATCCACAATAAGGGGGAGGACTAGGGAAGAATAGAGGTCCTTCAAATTAGACAGAGGAGAATGAAGAGAGGGAAGGGGGTTTGGGGGTAGAAAAGATAATATAATGAATTGGGCATGATTACCCTATGTGTGTATATGATTACACTACCAGTGTAATTCTACATCATATATAATCAGAAGAATGCAAAGTTATACTCCATTCATTTAAGATGTGTCAAAATGAATTCTACTATCATGTATAACTAATTAGAATAAATAAAAATCCCCAAAACACTACCTGAAATATCAGAATAATATTTGAACAAACTTGATGACTATGTGGCATGCTGATAACATTTTTTATATAAAAATTTTTAATTTCTATAAAAACTCAATGTACATATGTCCAGAAAAAATTTTTGGTTTGCAATTAAAGTTCCCTCAAAATGATAACATTATGATTTCTTCTACCTTCTTTAGTAAAAATAAGGATTCCTGATCTTCCTTTTTCACATTATGCCATTATGAATTTACTTTTTCACACTCTCTTCGAATCTCCACAAAGAGTCACCATTTTGGTCTTGTTTCAAGTCCTAGATTTACTGAACCTGTGACTTTGTCTGAGTAATGCTGTAACCTGGCAGGACAGTTCTCAGGTGGCCCTGGACCACCCAGACTCCATCTTTTTCACTTGTGGTTTTCTACAACAACCATGGAGTGTTCTGGGAAGATAACATTCCAAGATAGACTGTTCCAGAGCCCCCTGAAAACATGAAGTCCTTCCTGGTGAGTTACTTATCCCCCAGATATGTAACCCAGGGCTCAAGGTCCCTCAGCAGCAGTGCAAGTGGGGACCATGCAGACAAGACTGTATGCACCCTGGGCAGCTTTCCTGAGCCTTACGGGAGCAACTCAGTAGGCTTTCACTGCCCCTTGCTGCCTAAGTGTAAGTCATATACTGCTGCAAGTGACTTGAGTACATGAATGTTCTCTCACTATACTCAAAGTAGCACCTGGTGCACGGTGCATCTGCTTCACAAGCCCATGGTCCTCCAAAGGATAGATGGCTGAATATAGAGAAACAATCAACCCATTCTCTAAGGGCATGGAAGGGCTGCCCTCCTAATCCCTTTCCTGAAGTCAGACGGAGCTCTCCTGCCACCTACCCAAAGGCTACTTTTTGCCAATGACAAGCATTCCCAGAATCCATGGTTCATATGACAAAATGAGCAACCATAGCAAGTTAAGCATCTGTGAGCCTGCCTTCCAGCAGCACCTGATTCCTTGCTCTGCATACGCTCTGGCATACAGAGCAGCCTACACTGCTATTCTAGATGGAGAGTTTATACAATGTGAAAATATAAAACTCACATCTGCAGCTCTAAGTCTATTTTAAAAAACATAAAGTCATTTAAAACTGATAAGATAGCCACCTTTCTTAAGCTGTCAAAAAGAAACCCAGAAATACTCAGGCCCAATCATTCGGTTTAGACAGTCAACTTCTATCTATGTGGTTTAATCTTCACAAAGAAGTAGAAATATATGAAACACGTAGTCTAGCTATTTCTGCCCTTCAGTGCCATTCAGTGGCAGGAAGTGAGTATTTTCTCTGTGTCAGGAACTATACTAGGTATCAAGAACTGAAGATAAGAGAGGTGGTCTGTTCCTTCAAGTGCCACAAGTTGAGGAAATGAACAGCAGAGATGGACTCTCTGGGTTACAACGAGGAAGAGAGAGTGAGTGAGGGGAAAACAGGGGTGAGTCAGGCAGATAGCAGAGACGGGCAGACAGCAGAGAAGAGGGACATATGAGCTGAGGAATAAAGAACAAGGAAAGTGGTAATAAGTATTCCAGGTCAAGGAAGCAATGGTGGCCACAGAGGAGTGAATGTGCCAGGTGTGTGCAGGTGTGCCTGTGGTTATTATACAGGCACCCTTGTGCAAATTAGAGAAAACCTGCAAGGATGTCACCATGTGACAGTACTGTTTGTGGAGTGCAGCGAACAACTGTCTAGACTAGAGCCCAGTCTTCAGGAGTGGTTGGCAGTCCGAGACAACTGGAACATTGTGTTTGAGGAGCAGCAAGGCAGTGGCTGGATATAAAGGTGGCAGGGTTCTTAAATGCAATGCTCAAGAGTCTGAACTAGACTGAACACAATGGGCAATCACTGAGGCTTTTAGTTCAGGAGTGACCCATCAGTGACATGTTTAAAACAGAAGCAAGAGAGTAGAAGCAGGGAACCAAGGGTGAGGAAGGAGGGAAGGCAAAGGAGAAGAGAGGGAGAAGCACTGGGGAATAAAGTTAACCAATGATGCTGTGTGCATATATGCATATATCACAGTGCATTCCAATTTAATATATAACTATAATGCATAAGTAAATAAACACATGGAAGACCGATAGAATAGAGAAAGAGAATCAGGAGAGTGAGGGGCAGGGAAGGGGTAGTACTGGAGAAAATGGTTACATGCATGTATGAATATGTCTAAATGAACCCCACTATTTTGTACAATTGCAATGCACTGAAACTTTTAATAAAGGTAATTGTGTTGGCTAAACGGAGAATGGGTTAGAATGTCAGGGATGGAAGGACGAAGTTCACTTATTAACTTATTGCAATAGCTCAAATGTGAGATGATCAAAGCCTAAACCACAGGAGTGTTTCCAGTGTTCCCAGCTGCACAGAAAATGAATGGGACAAGGAGAGACTAAAGAGCCTGCAGCAGGGGCTAAGGACAGATTTGGTGAGACATGGAGGACTCAGTGGTTGTAATCAGAGTTCAATATTCCAGAGGTACAGTAGCTTCGGCCATGCACTAACAGAGTTCTATATGTGGAGCATTAGAGTGGAATTTATGGCTGGAGGTTGTCCTGCAGGGTAGCAAAGGGGTAAGATGATTTTAAGTCATGAATCACGTCCTCAGTGAAAATCAGGGAGTGACAGGAATATCAGACAATGATGAGAAAAAGAATGAGAGACACCTCTGGTCAGGAAGAAGCACTGAGGGAAAGCCAGACTTGGGGTAGGCGGAAGACAAATGCTGGTATGCCACTTAGTGCTGGTTACCTGATCTGAATTTGATATTTCCAAGTGTCAGCTCTTTAATCTGTCTAATGGAATTAGTGATGTCTTCTCACAGTACGACATCAAGTAGTAGTTGGCAAATATGGCCCAGGATCAAACCCATCCCGTTTGTCAAGATTTACTGGAACCCACTATGCCTATTTGTTTGCCTTTGACCTGTGGTTGCTTTCTCACAATATGGGCAGAGTTGAAAAGCTGCATCAGAGACTTTATGGCCTACAAAGCCAAAAATACTGACTCTCTGGCTCTTTATAGGAAATGTTCGCTCACTCCTACTGTCAAGAGTCAACAAGGAAACTTCTAAGTTCTGTGCATGGCACATAGTACATGCTCAGCATCAGTTCCTTCTCTTCCCTCCTGTTCTTTCAGGAAGATTGTACTGATTATTGAGGGAACAAGAGAAGGTGGTCTTCACTTCCTGACCCTGGATTGCAGAGAACAAGGTCCACTGTCCCCAGATTGTGAGGCAAGCAGTACTGTTAGCCAGGAACTGGCCTAAGTTAGAAGACAGAGTAAGGGCTGCAAGAACACTCTTGAGCATCAGGAAGCTCTGTCTGTACCTCACAGCAGACGCTAAAAACAGAAGCTAATACGCCTTTGTGAAAAGCATCTGTTACTATATCAGGTACCAACTAACCACAGTCTCATCCCCCAGAGTTAAGTTTCTGCTCAAAACAGAAGTCTCTTGGGAGAATGCTGGAATAGAAAGTAAACCCAGTTTACTGGGCACAGGGAGTTCACAGATGAAGGGGAGGGCAAAGTGTAGGTGAAGAATCTGCTTCTACCAAAGGAAGAGGAAGAGGGCTATTGAGATACAGATTTCAGAGTTCAGGAGAGTAAAGTATACCTTGTCTCAGTCTCTGATGCTTTAGGATAAAGAAAAACATGTCTGCTTTACCGGTTCAAGACAAAATGAAATCTGGATTTGAGAGGGTTTTCTCGCTTTTCTAATTCAGAATCTCCACTTGTACACCATTTCATTGAGATTTAACTAAATATCAGCTCACCAAAAGATTTAGGAACAGGCTGAACATAAATACAAAATCCAACTGGAGCCAAAGAAATTAAATGGAGAATCTATGGGTGTTCAATAAAGTACCATCAAATAGTCCCCAGTAAAGAGGGTTCTTGGGAGGTTCCGCTCGGTGGGGCTACACATGGAGTGGTCAGGGTATTGGGGTTTTCTTTTGCATTTCTCTAGAAAGGCAGGCACAGGGAAGGAGTTGAGAAGCAAGAAGGAAAAGCAGAGCTGAGGATGAGTAGAACTTCTGAAGGCACAAAGAAAATAAAAGTTTGAAGAAAACAATAAAGACATCTCCTTATTTGGGCTGAGTGGCAATGAAAAAGACAGCTATTTTTCAAGTACTCACTGGTGGCAATATAGTGCCTTGGACAACCTCTCCTGTGCTGAAAAGCACACCCAAGAGGCCACTCCATCCCAGAAGGTCAGAATGGCCAGTAAAAGGAAGAGATCTACGGTCCCGTCTTCAGGCTTATTTCTTTTTAGATATACATCAAAATGCAGTAGAAGAGAAAAGCTCATCAAGGCCTCAGCATCTTTCAAACAACCCAACAAAGACAAGTAAATCCATACTCCAACACAGTTCTTTCAACTATAATAGAATATTCCTTTTCTAAGCATATAAATCTACCTGGTATAGTGTTAAAATATGAAACAGTCTACTACCCTTTAAGTTACCTCATGCTCACCTGTACATAAAACTTTAGAAAAGAAAAAAAGCGTGTATGATTAACACTTTGTAAATGTCCTATTAGATTTAAAATATTTATAATGGCTCATGAGCCAGAGATGGAAAAATAAAGTGAGTGCTTAAACCAGATTTTTGCTTTGAATTTTAATATTACTCATAATGCAATTACTTTACTTATATAATACAATAATTTTCACACCTGCAGAATTCATTTAAGAAATATAATAAAATGTACAAGCTTTTTTATGCAGCAAAAATGAAATGGCAAATTCATGTCATCCTAGATCTAGCCTACTATTCCATATTTTCTTCAATTGCATATATAGTTCATTCCATCTGTAGTATAGCAAATTATCACTTTTTAAAAAAACAAGATTGCCTACCAATGTTTTTCTACCTCTAAAAGAAAAACGTTAGTGATAGGGAACAGGATGCTCACCTCAAGGATATTATGCAGAGCTTCTGCTGGCTTCCCAAAGTGAAAATTTCCACTGTGTGAATGAAACACACCTAATTCATCATAGCAGAAATCTACTGCTATATGTCATATATAGTAACTCATTTTTCAGTTCAACCAAATTCTGGTTGAAACTATATGCTCTGACATCGATGTAGAAAAGTTAGACAATCCTATCCAAAATTTGTTGCCAGAGACAGAAAATGTTTAGTTAACTCTAAAATGTAAACTAAAAATTGAATATTAAAAAAAATCAGCGTTAGAATAATCCACTTGGTTGAGGACTTCATTTGGATGTCAGCAGATAAGACATCTGCAGTTCAAATCTAAAATAGTACTCTAGGATTTATATTGATTAAAGCTCAATGACTCCAAGGCCAGGAGTTCTTTCTCTCACGTCCAAATATCCCGACGTTGCCTATAATGAAGGAGACTGCATACAAACAACCCACCTAGATCTGTGCTGGGATTACTTGGCTGCCCTTGGCACTGCTGTGGCGTAGGCTTGAGGCATCTATTTAAAGTGGCATTTAACACTTGTGGTTGCGTCAGGAGTGACTCAATGAGAGATGGTTAAATCGTGATATCCTGAGTGGCAATGACCTCTAGCATACTGAAACAAAATCCTAAGATGCTAAGGAAAATACTTCTTTCTCTTCTTGGACCTTTAGAGCACTTCCCAAGGATTTTCATGCCTGC
This sequence comes from Sciurus carolinensis, assembly GCF_902686445.1. NCBI lineage: Eukaryota > Metazoa > Chordata > Mammalia > Rodentia > Sciuridae > Sciurus > Sciurus carolinensis. The sequence goes on from NC_062213.1 coordinate 62,919,010, forward strand.
TCAGATTATCACAAAAGTTTATATTCTGAATGGGCTGACTCTTAATTGGAGGATAAAGTTGCACTTACTCTAAACTACTACATATCTGGACGTTCACTGCCTTTTTCTGCTGGTGTGTTGTTTATGACATAACATGTTCTAACAGAGAGGTGGCATTGTGTATGAGTGATGTGTATCTCCTCTCTCATACACACACACACACACACACACACACACACAAAACACACAAAGACTTATTTCAGGTGACACTCAATAAGAGCTGCTGCCACCTGGTTTTCCCACCATCAACACAGAAACAGCTGATATGTGATGACTGCAAACATCAGCTGGATCTCTCTATGTAAGGTATCTATCCTTAGTAATATTCAGACAAGTTCCTTTACCTAAGGCTTGATAAAGACATTAAAGGGGTGACTTAAGAGGAAAACACTCCATTCATTTTATGCATTAGCTAACTCAAACTTAGATCCAGACACAGTCAAAAATAAAATAAATATATATATAGGTGCAAAGTCTGGTGTAGTTCTGATGTCAGCTTTTAGTGCCTCCTGGAAAAGCTTCACAGAGATGAAAGCAAATATTTTCCTCTTCACTTTTCCATTACCTAGCTCTGTGCCAGTTACTGTACTTCTCTTCTCTTTGGTTATGCCTGGGTTAAGATTGGTATAGAAATATGGAGGAGACTCAGTCTCTTCAAGTCTGTTAAATTCACTATGAACTATGAAGTCATCATCAACTATAGTCCAAGAGATAATGGCAAAGAAGAAGACAGGGCAGGGGTAAACGTTGCTGATAGGAAGTGCACCTTGCCTCCAATGTCCCTGTGCTATATGGAACATGCTTGCTATCCTGCCTGGGAACACCTTTATCCATCTCTGTTCCACAGGAAAGGTTTTAATCTGGGATATTGGTGAGCAAGAATAATTTCCAGGTCGAATGTACCTTTAAAAGCTCCTATCACCTTTTAGAATACCTAGATAGGATATTCTTAATGAGGGATATCATAAAAGCTTTATAAATCTCTATGATTCTATATAATCTCCCTTATTAAATTCAGTAATAGTTAAGGACAGTTAGTATATGCAACAACGAGGAGAAAAAAAAAATTGGGTTAAGTTGACAGTGCTGGGTGGCCAGCTAAACTCACTCACTATCAAAGTCATTAGCTAAACAGAACAAGTTTACATTATACATAATTCAGACTTATGCCTCAGTACATTACAGATTATTGAATGTCATGGAACTCTAGGGTTATTCTCTAACACGATAAAATCATCAATGCTAAATAGATATATAAAAAATCTATTTTAATCTATGGTTACTTTATGAATTATACTTTAACAGCCACTTTTTATATTTAGCACATTTTGATCAAAGTGGGATTTTTGTTTGAGTAACTCAGAATCAACTTTGTTAATTATTTTGAAAACATATTCCTTTATCAAAATGGGCAATTCAAATGCATATACAGACAGAGTCTCTATGTTAAAAGTGACTTCTATTTTGGGTCAGTTAATAATGTTCAATAGGGTCAAGATTTCCTAATTATGAACATAAAGACTTTAATGAATTTCCTACTTTGTTTTAAAATTATAAGACTGTCATTGTAATTTTTAATTAAAATTATTTAATGTATTTTATAGAAAATGGTGTACCCCCTAGTGTTACCGTGACAATTTTTAAAATATTTCTTTTAGTTTATTTTTTGTTTTGGATTTTTTTTTGCTAGTTTATTTGAATAATTTGTGTATGTGTTTTTAGCAGGTTGCCTCTTCTGTGGAACCAGCTGGAATTGAAAATAAATATTTAAGAATTTTTTAAATAAAAAAATGATTAATTATTTTTAAGAATTAAAATAAATAGGGGGTCCAAAGATTTTTATTCTTAATAATTCAATTTATGTAATATTTAACACTCAAAATTAAAACATTCAATATTTATATGAAATATGTAATATTTGATAAAAATGAATTCAATAATCTATAACAAATAATCTTAACAGGTTCTCTGGGAAGATTATTTTATTTCATGCTATATGCCAAATGATTCTGTAAAATATAAAAGCAACCAGAGGAGAAATATCAATGACGTTCACAATAGTATCTTTCCATGTTTAGTTCCAGTATAATTAACTACTATACTATGCAATATAACAATGCTAATCAAGTGTGACTACTGATATATCAATTCCATCATGTATATTAATATATCAATCCTTTAAAAGGACAAACTGAATTTTCTCTAACATTCTGGGGGAAAATGCTAAATAGTAGCAACATAAATAAACATGGATGCTGGGACAATGGCTAAATCTCCTAGAAAAACTGAAGCGATTTCAATCCACTACTGGATGAACTTCCACTAGAAAACATGAAGGCTTAAAAAGTAAACAATATGGAGAAGTTACCTGAGGTCAAGGCACAGGCACCATGGGAATTTTCTTATGAGTTTTTAGCATTTACAAAGTATTGGTTGTTATTCTTCCCTTTTGAATGGGAGATAAAGCTCAGATAAGAACACTTAATGGAAAACATTATTCAAACCCTTCTAGAGTTTTCCAGTGTGAAGAGTGCTAAATATTATGACCATTCCTTCATAATAGTTATGCTTACCTAAAATAGCAGATCATTCATTTTAGAAAGTCTCTCACTTGAAATAAAGAAAACAAATCTGTTATTAACCAAAGCAGTGTACTTGGATTTTCAAAGCCAGAATATTTAAATTCTGCCAATGTAGTCTGGTTTCTGATAACATTAAGTAATGTAGAAAGAACTCCTCAAATTTTTTTTTCTTTGCTTTGAAAATGATAATTACTTACTGAGGCTTAAAAATCAGGTCTGAAAGAAATCTGAATGCCTTTTCTTAATATTACTGGAAACCAATGACTTTTCAAAAGAGATGGAAAAACTGTTGAAAATTAATACTGGCTCTCTTCAGATGCATCCAAAAGAAACAAAGAAGAAATGAAAAGAGCATAATTTTTGAATGTTTCTTTCTTTCTTTTTTTTTTTTAGGATATTCAGGGATGGGGGATAGTAATTCTGTGGCAGAGTGCCTGTCTAGAATGTACAAGGCCCTCACTTCAATTCCCAGCAATGGAAAAAAAAAAAACATAAAAAGAAAAAAATATATGTATATTCACATACACAATGATAGTGCAGTTTATTGTGCACACTGAGACACTCAATGAGTGAAAAGAGATGCTATCAATAATTAGACTGAGACAAAAGCCAGCACTAAGCCTTATGTCTTGGTAAAGCACACTGGTTAAGGGACTTGGGTTGTGAGTTTTCTATGGCCTTCCTCCTGCCTTCTTGTCCTTCTCATACTGATCAGAAGTGACCAAGTGAGCAGAGTGGTGCCTTTCCCAGGCGGCCTTTCCAGAAAATCAGAGAAGCATGATCTACAAACAGGACCACTAAAAAGAATGGAATACTTCAGACATTTGAATCAAAACTCTCCATTGTTTTTTCTCATCTATTTTATTGTTGTGTAATGCCTAATTTTTTCCATGTTCTTGACCTCTCCATCTGCATGGATGATATATTTTTAAACAGGCAAAAACAAATCTCCAAGCTCAACCTCCAAAGACTAATCCAGTTCTTTGAAGACAACAATTTTATTTAAAATACAATAAAAATAAAAAAACACTTAGGAATAACATCGAGTTCTTTTAAACACCATCTTCTGTTAGCACTTCTGAACTCCTGCACCGTGTTACTGGAAACACACAAACAGCTTAATCTGTACAGCTTGGATGTAGAAAGAAAAGGAGAAGAAAGGAAACCCTCAAATAATCAATACCAAAACTGAGTGACTGACATGCTAATTAGCCCACTGCCAATCCTAGATAAGAACTAGAGATCTCCCAATATGCAGAAATGCCTTGATGTAGACAGATTACTGGGTGTGCTCACACCACACCAATGCATATTTCTGATCATTTGTGGTTTTAATGGCCATTGTTTTTTTTTTTTTTAATAATAAAGGAAGGCATCAGAAAGCTAAAGAGAGAGTCGTATAACTAGATCGTCTGTATACCCACAAGCACAGCAATGTAAAAGTTCTGTTCTTGAACTAAAAGAAAATCATTTATGGTTTTGTTCCAATATCTTTCTTTCTTACTTACTTTTTTTTTTCCACTCAAAAGCATTAGAATAATTGATCCAAACACTATAAAAAGAATGAGAATGTTATGCATTCTTTCCCCTTGATGAGCTCACAGGAGTTTTTATTTCATTTTTACTTATTTTCTCCTTACTATTGTCATGACTTGAAAAGACCATACTCTAATTAAGTTGGAAGGAATGTTATTCTCACAGAGTTATCATCAGTAGGGCAACCCAACAGTAGGAATTTGTAACTTGGACCCCTGACTCTCCAGGCAGGGACTCCATCCATCTGTCACCAACAGGTCCCACCTTGACCCAAGGATAACTAAGGTCTCCCTGACCCTTCCCAAGTATGCACTAGGCGTCATGCTTCACAATGCCAGGTCATGTGACTGGGTGGAGGGGATAAGCCAGAGGCAGGACACATGGTCACCTACTTCTCCCTAATCCAAGCAATTCCAACAGAAGCAATAATACCCACCAAAGAGAGACAATTGGTTCTAGAGGGGAGAGATGAAAAGTTTAGATATTTCAACCATCTGCATTTCTCTAGCCCCACTCTACCTGACATGATCTTATTCCCTCTTATTCTTTAATACTTCATTTCTCCTTCCTCCTTGGGGAGAATTTAAATTTAACTTAAGTTTACTCTGTAGGGGGCTATTAATGAAAACAACTTGAGAGACATTTTTCTAGTCAATCATTCACCTCTTTCTTTAAGTTATTTCCTGAGGTCACAGGTGAGAAGGGTGGAGAAGAAGAAGGAAGACAAGAAGGAGAAGAAGAAAGGGGAGGTGTACTATAGAGAAGAGGAGAAAGAGGAGCCATTCAGAACAGAAGCATTTCCTGAAGAGACAAGCAAGCAAAAGAAAATTTATAAAAAGAGGAAGAAGGAGGCAGAGGAGGAAGAGAGAGGTGGAAAAGGAGTTGAAAGACAAGGAGGAAGAAAAGGAGGAGGAAAACATAAGAGGAAGTGGTGGCTGAGGATAAATGAGGAAATGGAGGAGCTGAAAGGTGACAATACACAGTTCCCCTGACCTGGCCCTGTATCCTGCCCAGGGAAACTGCCGGTGGCTCTTACTGTCTGGTTCCAATGAACAGAAATATATATATTTCTGCAGATTTTGCCTTTTATTGTTCTAATCAGATAAGGCTGCAAAGTCTAGTGTTCCCACCTGCGCCCCAAGGTCAGCTGTTTGCTGCCGGACACTGTCCTGCACGCCCGTCCACTTAGAGGCTCAGCACGCCCCTGTGGGTTTGCCAGAAACCTGGCTTATTTTTTAGCTCTTGACCATCTTCAGGTACCCAGAGTGAGGGTCCTGTGTGGCATGGTGAGTCTGGACTCTTTCAGATCTCAGGTGGGCAGTGCTACTTGCTGACTGTCCTTTCATCCCAAGCCTGAGAATACTGCATGCCACAGGACCCACTTCCCTTCAAGGCTTTCAAAGGCCTCTCAGCCTGAAGTCACGGCATGTAATATTTACAGGGGAATAGCTACTGCAGTTCCTTTGGGAAGATGCCAAGGAAAGAGAGAAAAATGTTTCCAATCCAGAGACTGACTAAATTGCCCTAGTCTGGAAGAGGTACAGGATCAAGTCTAATTCCAAGTCACTACCCAGGAAACTGGCAGTCAGTTAAGCCCATTCTCTGACCTTGCACGTTCTTGTAGAAGGATATCAGAGCCAGCAATCCCACATTATGTTGTTCCAGCTACTCTCCAAGTGCATGTGGCTGGACCACACACTTACAACCTCAAATTTAAACTCTGTACATTATCTCTACATGAGGTTAAACACAGTCCCCATGACACACTGCCAGGACTAAAAGAAGACAAAATCCATCTTGTACATATAAACTTTTGTCCCATCATCAGGTTATATGACCCCCTTGGAACTAAGAAATAACCATTTCTACTAGTCACATCATATACTGTGAAAAGTACAATTATATTTCAAGGTCTTCTGTGTACGTACACAAATGTTAATTTATTAAACACAGACATTTCAAATACTCTACATTCTTAAGCCTTGTTCTGGCTTTTTTGAGTCATTAATATAATGGAAAATTTAATTAATAGAAGTAGCTCCTTATGTTACACCAGGGAGCTATTTTCTAAGAGCCAAATTGTAATTGTCAGGGTTGTATCTAAAGATAGAGCATGACACGTCAATAGGACTTGCAATAATTTTGTATATCATAGCATATGCACATAGCAAAAGCTGAACAATTATAACTTAATTGGTTATTAAATATCTATAGCAGAGATTTTTAGACTATTGTAAAACATGTGCTAGAAAAGGCCAAGTTTTTCTTTCTCTACCAAGGACTGTCAAATAATCTTATAACTTTAATTTCATTATAGAAATATTATAGGTAAATTTTAAAAATATTGAAAGGCCAAGACAAAAACAAATATTCTCAACACTATGAAATTCCTGTTTAAGATAAGAGACTGTTTATGTTTTTGTTTTTGTTTTAGTTCTAAGGACAAAGAGTGCTATCCAAGGTCTAATTTAATGAGATTAGCACATGTGGAGCAAATGTTCAACTGAATGATCAAACTAAATAAGCAACAATTGAGAGGGCAACATACACAGATACTCTCCCCCAAAGATATCTTACCTCCTAAACTGGTAAGGAAGAACACAGAGAATTCGAGCATCCCTACAATGGAGCTTCAGGCATGTAAGAAGAGCCCGAGGCACCCATAATATAAGGCACATCATGAGGGCCAAAATATCATCTTACTGCAGCCATAATAAAACTACTTGTTCTTAAATTATGAAAATACTGTTCTCACATACCCACATTAGCATTCCCCTCACCAAGAAAAATAGCAATTTATATGACTCAAGAAGCATGCAGGAAAAGGTACCAGTTTATACAACACATCATATAGAGCTAATTTTAAAAGGCTTTAAACCTTGGACAGATGAGCAATATTTTCACTATACTATATAATTCCAATGTAAATAAATTCCATGGTTTTTCCTCAGCCAATCAGAGAGGAAAATGTAGACACTGAAATAAACAAATATAAATCATTTATGAAAATGAAAATTTAGTAAAGAATCTATGTTAATGTAGCAAAGGTTCACTTGGTTTCCTTTAAGATGTGGAAACAAATTTACCATTTGTAACTACATAAAATTTTCAAAAGCAGTGTTGTTAGTTACTGAGTTGAGTGTGCAGGCAGATATCTTCTCTGTGCATACATACATATTTGAAGCAAATTTAAATAGTCTGACGCATACAGTACCTAATGGCATATTCTAAAGGTCATTATCAACATTGCCTTCTTAGAGATCAAGGGATGGCTTCTTCTTTCACAATTTGGGGATTAAATGTACACCTGTATCTGGGAAATCAGGTTATTGACCCTATTCCAAACTTACTAAAACTTCTTCAGGAAAAATACAGAAGCATTGAAACATTTTTCTGTAACAGTGTCTAACTTTAGATGTAAGTTAATCATGTTATGAACAAATAAATCACATTAACATTTCAATTTTTCTTTGCTTTAGTTTGCTCATTTTTATATAGTTAGCTAAATCCTTCTAGAACTTCTGATGGAACAATTATTTATTCCTTAGTTGCCGAAAGTCTTGAAAAAGTTAAATTAACACCCACAATACTCACTTAAATCTACAGTCTATCTCATTCACTTTCAAAATACACTCCATATTTTTAGTAGTGACCCAAATATGTAACTGAACACTTGGCATAGAAAAAGCAATAGCTTTTCCCAACTTAAAATCCACAAATGTGGTACATCTATTTCTTTCATACAGGTAAAACAAAAGTAAACAAAGGATTCATAACTACAAAAAAAACCTATTTGAAATCTTCCCTTTGCTACAATATACATTTCTTCATTATGTACATGAGAGAGAGCTTTTATTTAATTTGGGTGCACGTTCTGACCAGAAAGTAAAATGCTTTTAGAATTCAATCTGATACAAAAACAGACATATCAAACAACCCAAGAAGCAGTTTTATGATCATCTGCATTCGCTGATTATTTATATTATTTATGTTGTAGATTATCTTTCAGAATCTTAATTTCAGATCTGAAAGCTCAGATGGTCTATTATATTTCTGTAAACATTACTGTTTATGAGAGTGAGAATATCTAAAAAAACTGTAAGTAATCAAGAGAATTCATACAATGATACACTCTTCCCTTCTCCATTCCATACTCCATTTCATCTATTGTGCACATTGATACTAGGATCCTGCAGCTAAAGATGACTCTTCTTACTTTTTACTTATCATTCATACTGCAATACAGAACTAAATATATGGGATGAAAATCAGTTTGTACTAGCCCTCGAAGCTCTAGATAAAATTAGATTAACTGAATCATGCAGTTCATTAAAGCCTGAAATCTGTAACTAAAATTTTACTCTGAGATTTGGATTTACGTAGGCACAGTGGAAAATAAGAAATTTACCTTCATTTGAAGCAAACATTTTAAGAAGTCTAAGATACAGTAGTAACTCAATCATAAAAATACTACGCACCAATAGTCAGAAACACCATTGTTAGAGCAGACCTCACAAGGAACAGTAGATGGATGCATTCTGAACATTGATTCATTGTTTATAGAGCTTCATAAGACAGTCCCCTCCTGGGGCGGGGGTCCTCAGCCCTCTGGGCCACAGAAGGACATGCTTTTCCTCTCTTTCCCTGAACCCCAAGAGAACCAGGCCAGAAGACACCTGCTCTACTTCCAACAACAGCACCTTCCCTTTTTCAAAGTGAAACCTAGGTCCAGGTCTTCTGCAAGATTCTATGATTGATGGGTCTGGGCCTAGGTTCCTCCCCAGCTCCAAGTCACCAACACCATAGGACACCAGGAAAACCAGAGTGCTTTTCCATACTCTGTTGCCTAGGCCTGTTCCTATGGACAATGATATTTAGGAAGAGTAGCAACATTTCACGGCATCACACAGGAAGAATGACTATCTCTGACTAAAATGATATTTTAGAAAGGATTTTTCACTGTCTGAATAGACATATTTTCTTCTATCTTACCAAAGTGGTGAAGAAAATTACGCTCTCTGGGATGTAGGTACCACTTTTCCTGACCACTGCACAGGCCCTCAACATCATGATTTTCATACCTTTGCAGCCACGGATGAGTTAGGCTTCTCCAGCAAGTCCCACAGTTTCTTCCTTTTCTCAGGACAGCATGTATTATCAAATTCTTCTCCCTCTCGCTCGCGCATGGTCTCTGCTTCTCGCCTCAGTTCTTCGTTCATCTGTTCTTTCTTTTGATGATACCTGGCTTGGCAGCAGGACTCCAAGTAGATCTCATCAATCCCCCAGTAATCGAGCTCTTGGCCAAAGGAGAGCGCGCACATTTCTTCCATCATGTGCAGCTTCCCTGTCCGGTAGAAATTTAAAATGGAAGTGAAAGCTCCAGGGTGTCGATCAAAGAAATACTCGTTCTCATTCAGGTTATAGTCGTCGCACACCTCCAGGAGGCTCTCGTGCGTGTTGCAGTCGCGGAGCTTCCCCAAACGCGTCCTGGGCAGCCGGTCCAAGGTTCTCCACAGGACTTCGTGGTTGAGGCCCCCCACGTTGATCTTCACTCTCCTCGAGCACGTTTTGCTCCGGATAATGTCCACAGGTTCTGGAGGAAGAGAAAGTGTCGACCTCGAAGTCTTCCTGTTTAAGCCAGGGGGTGCCTTTTCTGCCATGTTGAACTGGACAAAGCCACAGAGCCAGGGTCCTTTAAAAATAGGAGGTCAGCGGAAGCAACATCCCTCTGGGGCAGGCATTTCCACCAACAGCTGGAAGAGAGCGATAACCATTTGGTTACTTGCATTTTTCCTCAGGCACTTTCTATTCTGAGGCATCGTTCTGTTGCTACAACCAGGAGGTATATTACTGATGACGGACTGCGTATTTTTGGAGATAGAAATCTTTGCTTTAGGATATCATAAAAAGGAAAATAACACGATGTGCTGCACAGAAGAGGCTGTGTGTATTTGGTTGTATAGACCTACATGTTGACAACTGCCAAAAGTGTTACCAGAGGAGCCTCTTTCTCAAGCTGCAAACTAACATATACATGTGCTGGTGGGAGCTTCCTAGATAAGCCACAGACATAGTGAAACCAATCATGCCTCCAACCTGCCTAGTCAGTTCCAGTTTGTTTTGCATCTTTTATGACCCGTCCTATACTCAGTCACTCAAGCTCAAACTCGGACAAATCCTGATCCATCCAACTGCATCCAAATAAGCATCAGGTCTTATCCATCTGGTCTCCTAAACAATTAACTATTCTTGTTTTTTTTTTTTTTTTTTTTTTTTTTTTTTTTTTTTTTTTTTTTTTTAAGTACTAGAGATTGAACCCAAGGGTGCTCTACCACTGAGCTACATCTTAAGTGTTTTTAGATTTCTTTTGAGATAGGGTCTCACTAAGTTGCTTGGGGTCTTGCTGTGTTGCTGAGGCTGACCTAGAGGTTGTGATCCTCCTGCCTCAGCCTCCTGAGTCACTGGGATTATAGGCATGGGTCACTGAGCCAGGTTCCTAAACAATTCTTAAGTCCTCCACCATTTTCCAATCCCCGTTACCAAAACACTGGTTTAAACTCTCTGTAACTCTTGCTCATATCTCTACAACCACCTCTTAACTTGGATCCCAAACTCTTATTTTGTCCACCTAAAAACCATTCTTCACATAGCTATTAGAAAGAGCTACTAAGGAAAAAAAAAATTAAAAAGAAAAGAAAAGAAAAGAAAGAAAAAGCTACTAAGATACACATTTGACATTGCCACTCATATGCTTTTAAAACCCTGCAAAGCTCACCATCACTTGAAGTATAAAGTCTCACCAGCACTTTAAAATCTAGTTCACCTGACTAGGTCTGGCCTACCTCTCATCTCTCCCTCTTCACTATTCAGTAGTCCCCCTTGTCCACAGGGAATGCACTGACCATCAGTGAGAGATCCACTGATACCTGAAAACAGGAATTTTGAACCTTGTAAATACCATGTTCTTTCTAATACCTATATAACCATGATAAATTTTAATTTGTAAATGACTCAATAAGAAATTGTTAAGAATAATACAATATAAAATTTATAATAACATGCTGTAATAAAAACTATTTAAAATTTATGAATTCTTTATTTCTGGAACTTTCCATTTGATATTTTTGGACCTCATTTGACCATGAGGAACTAATACTGCAACAAATAAAACTGTGGATAAGGAGGACTTGTGTATTCCAACAAGTCCATACTACACACACCATTGTTTTAAGCCCCTGTCCTGTCCATGCTGTTTCCTGGAAGGACCTCTACTTTTCCCATTGACTAACTGTTGCTTGCTCTTCAGACATCAAGACTTTCCTCAGAAAGTCTTCAAAGATGTATTCCCCACCACTTGCTCCCTGGAATCATGAAACTCTCTGTGAATGCTTCTTCTAGTTCACTGTAACATCTTTCCCAAAGTACACTGGGAGCTCTTGAGAACAAAGACCATTTTCTCTTATCAATGAACACAGTGCTTATATATTGTAGGGTTTCATATGTTAAGTAATGAAGCAATTCATAATTTTCTGTAAGACAACTGACCAAAGTAATGTATATGGAAAATTCAAAAATGGAGTTATTAGTATCATGTGCCTAAAATGCATCTATGTTTACATGTATTGTGTACATATAGGTCAGAATGTGTATCTGTATTTTGTCTTCTTTTGCTCCACAACTTCTTTCTCCCATGTACTAATTTTTTAAAACATTACTGCCTTGTATTCCTTCTTATTCTGATCAGCAACAACAAGAATCTTCACAGTTATTTTCCCCTGAAGTGGTTTTGCAGAAAATTATGTAGCTTCAAGAAATTCATCCAAAACATTACCTTTGATGCAAAACACCAAGTTTCACAAGGCAATGACTTATACCAATAGGAAGAACTTTTAGATCTGAGATCCTTACAATTAGCACTCTTTTATAATGCACACCAACTTCTGCATGTCTCTGGTGTCGGCATCACATAAGTTAAATTTATTTCTCCATCTGGAGGGCAAGTATCCTCTCAAATGAATATGTTAGGTTGATTAAAATATGTAGATGGACAGATGGACTATATGAGAAGTATTTTACCTACGGCCAGTAAAATATTTGAATTGAGAGTTTTTTCACCTACATAGTTACAGGAATATTTTAAGCATATATATACACACTCTTTGCAGATGACAAAAATGCCTATTTTTAAAAAAATAAAGAGGCACTATAATGACTGGGTAACTTAAACTATCTGAGCTTCCATTTCCTAATCTACAAAATGATAATGGTATTTGCTTTGCAGGTAGTATTATGACAATTAAATGAGAGTTTCTGCAAAATGCTCACTACAGGGAGGTATATCTAAATAGAATAAGAATATTATTCCTATTTCTCCCTGAAGCTTGGTTTCTAAACACTGAAAGAAAATGAAGAGTAAAAACTATATTCACATCAATTAAATACATTTTAGTTTTTAAATTTTTTCCTTCTGCATATCTCCTATCTTTCCCAGTAGATCATATACCTACAAGGCCTGAAATTATGGACTCAGTTTTTCCTTAAAAAGCACCGTATCCATATATAATGTGTACCTCCTAGCATGCATCTTGGTGCCTTTGGATATTCTTTGGATATCATGTCCAAATTTTACATTCAAGTGACTGCAAATTAAATATATTTTAAAAATGGAGCAGCAATAGCAAGATCAGGCAAAAGCAGTTGAAAATACTAGAGATGGGATAATTCAAGTGGAGAATCTGAATGTCCAGTCTTTATTAAACATCTTTGTTGTAGGTGTATTGATGTCTCAATAATCCATATAGATTATGTGACTAGTACACACAAAGGATAAGCAGTAAGTCTAATCCATTTTGAATTTGGATATGAATGAACATAAACTTAATTTACTATTTTGGGGAATGTCATGTTTTATACTAAGATAATGAAGATAAAGTTTTTGAACAGATAATAATATTAGATATAAGATTTTCCAAAAAGAGACCTAACTCCAGCATGAGACATATATCTCATGTTCATGGTGAAGGGCACAGTGTGACTTGCTATCTTATAAAAGTCATCACTAAAAGCAAATGGTATGTAAGAGTCACTGGTAGGTCACCAATTGTCTTAAATTATTTCATGCCTATGACGTAGGGTGAATTTTCCTTTTTGTAGGGCATATATCTCAAGTAAAGAGAAGTCATAAGACTTAAATTTCAAAATATCTTCTTTACTGATCGAGAACTTTCTATTATGAAAAATTCAGTGTTGATTACAAATCTCACACTAAAAGGCAGACTGAAATTCAATGCCCTTTCTTCAGAGCGGGGATAGAGAAACTCAGGGCAAGAGAATGGCCTGTTGATTTGATTTCTGAAGGCTTAAAGATGACCTGCTCTGATTATTTGTTAGTGTGGTTAAAGCTTTTTTTATTCTGCCTGGGTAGAATGTTCTGCATGTTACCTGATAAAGAGTGCAGAATAAAGGCATAAATTCTTGAGCGGCTGAAGAGCTGGGAATACTATTC